>NC_059128.1:96273527-97603027 GCF_020740605.2 Lemur catta
TAAGGCTCAGGCTAAGACCATAGGAAGGACCAGGAGACAACCAGACAACTTTTTAAAGAGAATGACCCGATGTCGGCCACGGTTGTATGACAGTGTGAACATGCTTACTCCACTGAACTGCATACTTACACATGGTCAAGATGGTGCATTTTATGTTATATATACTTTCCCACAATAAAACCTTTGTTCAGGCTTTTAGAAAGAGGGAGACTAGCCCACAATCACTGCCTTCAGAAAGTGCAGAGTTGTGTTGCCTTAGGAACACCGGGCCGCACTGTAAAAGAAGGAACAACCGCAGGAACATGACATTTGTCAAGGGCAAGAAGCCAGACACAAGAGAGAGCTCACCGTGCGATCTCACTCGTGTGAGGTTCGAGAACAGGCAGAATTAATGCACGGCAATGGAAACAAAAACCTCTCGAGCTGGATGGGATTCACATAATTCACATCAACTTACAAAAATTCATCAAGGTGTATACTTTTTTAAAAGGAAAGGAAATGAAAGAAAAAGAAATGTCATTGAATTACTTCTCAGGTGGAGGTTAAGTTCAAGTCAGGGAAATGTTGCATATAGTCAAAATGACCCTTGCAGATCTCTTAAAATCACCCACAGAGATTCATAGACACAAGTATAAACAACCCTGTGGCACACTGCTTACATACTCTACAGTTTGAAAACCCCCAGATTTGACCAAAGACTAGAAGAACGAAGGGGACATGGGGGCCCAGGTGCCAGGGCCTGCAGGCCTCCACCTTCACAGGAACTGCCACATCTCTGGTGGGCAGCAGCGGGTGGGAGGAATATCTGGAGGCTCCTGTCCACCCGTGCACGCCTGCTCTGTGCTGCTTTAATATCATAGTAAGCCACTGCCGCGTGTCTTGTTATATATAAGTGTCTGTTGTAGTGAGACTTAAATGAGCAGAGTTCTAAAACTAGCAGAAAAGTTACACATACCCATCATTCTATCTTTAGGCTCCTTCTATTTGGCTCCAAGGAGGAGAAATGAGATGGAAACACCAGGAAGACGGATTTCAGCTGAGGGAAGAAAGAGCTTGGGAACTGAAGTGCAGGAGCTCTCCAAAGATGGACCGGGCTGGTAGATAGTGAGTTCCCCGTCAGCAGGGGGAATGCACAGGCCGAATATTTGTCCGACCAGGTGACCTTTATAGGCCCCTTCCCATCTGGAACTTCCGAGCTGGCCAAACCTCCTGGCTCCCTGTCCTGGGCATGTCTCCTCGGCTCACAGCTGCCCGGACAGTGGGACGTGGAGCTGGAGAGAGGAGCCTGCCAGGAACGCCAGGTGTCTGTCCTAATAGAGGATTGCTCTGCCACCCCTGGGGATTTACGGCCTCCCTCCTGAGTTATGGGAAGGCGGGCGGAGCCTATAAAAAGGAGCCGTCCTGGCTGTGCCGCGCACAGGGCATCAATCAGCGACAGCCTGACCACTGGAGCAGGGTGAAGATCAGTCTGCTGTTCTCACCTATAAATTCTCCCTGCCTGCACAGGAGGAGCAGATGTGTCATATTTAAGAAGAGCTCCTGCCATGGTTTTAATTCCAGGGAGGTGGGGGCTGCAGGGGAGAGTGAGGAGAAAGTAGCCCTAAACGTGGCCTTCAGCTGGACTCACCTCTCACTCAAGCTCCCAAACCCACCCCCCTCTGGTCCCATCCCTAAGCAAATGGTGCTGAGCAGATGAGAAAGGATTGTCCACCTGGGGGCAGGGCTTTTGGACTGGGGTGGGGAGTGTAACGTGGCCTGAACAAAGCTGTAAACAGAGGTGGAGTAGTCACACCTACTTCTGGTACAACTTCTACTGTAGTGGCAGGAAAGACTGATAGTAAGAGTGCAACGGATGGACAGAGAAGGGCCAGACTACCCTGCGTTGTTGCCCTGAACACCTCTGGGGGCACCTTTCACATTATCACCAATGTGAATGGAGTTGTACAGTGTACGGCCTAGATAGCTGTACATGACAGCCCCGAAGGATCTACATAAGAGATCTTTCTTCTTGAGAATAGGGAGTGGAGAAAACATTAAACCAAGAGTTAGGGGACCTGGCTCAAGTTCTAGCTTCACCTCTGACTTGCCAAGGATCTTGAGCAGTACATTGCTTCTCTGAGCCTTTTTTCACTTGCCTGTAGAATGGGGTCAATAAGTCCTGTCCCACTGGACCTTTCTCACCGGGTCTGGCATGTCTCCTGTGGGCCTTGTGGAGTTTTGGACAGACGGCAGCTTCTATAGATGACCCCTCCAGGGTCCACTCAGACCCCAGTCCCAGCCCTTAACCAGCCTCTAAAACTTACCACCCTGCCTTTCTAGGGGCCACCCCTTTCTAGGACAGAACCTACAAGAGCTGACAGGATTTATAGCCATGCATAAGGTGCTCCATAATTTCTGAACTAAAAAGCAGTACATTTGTCTGACAACCAGAGAACATTGGAAATTGGAACCGTCCCAGAAACCCAGAGCCATCTGCTTGCTGATCCCAGGCAGGTGACTACAGCTGCCAACAGCTGTGCCCACTGAGGAGGGGCCACAGGGCACAGGCAAACTTTCTGGGCAGGACTGTCTCTAGCTGCCTGGGAGACTCCGGGAGAGCAGGTTGCCCTCTCCGAGCACGCCGGGCTCATCCTTTCAAACTAGGGCAACACCCATGGCCTTCCCCTCACAGCTCGTTAGAAACAGTGCTTTCAAAAAAGTCGCAATTGTTCAAGAATTTGGGCTTAGCTGCTGAGAGAAATGAGCCAAAAAGAGGGTGGCGTGGCCCAGGGGCCTGGACCTGGCTTCTGGGGGACATAGGTTTGAGTCTTACGCCCACCACTCAGGCCCTGTGACCTTGGGCAAACTCTATAAACCTCCCAAGCTTCAGGTCTGGCATCTGTGAACCAGAGGTGACGCCACCTACACGCAGGGCTGGTGTGGGGCTGACAGAGCGTGTGTTAAGTCTCCGGTATAAGGTAGGTGTCCCTAGGGAGGCTGACCTTGTCAAAAAGCTTCACGCCATTTTACTTAGGAGATTAGGGGCCGGGTTTATTTCCCAGGTAGGTCACACGGACACTGCCTCACCACACCAGCCCTGCCTTTCACAGACACAGAGCCACTGTGGGCAGAGCCAGCGCAGAGCTGGGCATCTTGACAAGGGCAAGCAGCTCCAGGGTGATGGCATGGGCTCCTACCCCTCGGGGTAGAGAAAGGAACTGTCCAAGGCCAAGGCCAGCCAGGGCAAAGGAGGTTGTGCCCCTGGACAACCCAGAGGGGGGCCCTATCCTACTCTCATGACGTTTCAGAAACCCATGGTCCATACATCCTTCCGCCACCTCCTTTTTATAGCTAACGGCCCACGGAGGGGGAGATCTGTCTGAGGTTGCACAGCCAGGAAGTGAGGCTGAAATACCCATCTGGAGCCCTGACTTCCAGGCAGGGCAGACTGCACTGATCTGCTCACAACATGGGTAAGTTTTCCCCACCCTGGTGGCTCCTGGCCTCAGGGCAGAGGGGAAGGGCAGGAAGCTGCCCTGATGAAATCGTTGCTGGCCTTGCCTCGGAGAGGCCGGCTTTCACCCTCTGAAGCCCCCAGGGCAGGTCGCGTGCCAGCAACCTCCAAGGATGGACCTCCTGATCGCTCTAAGCCGGGTTCCTCCCAGCAGCCTGAGTGAGCTTCAGAAAACCCACTTCTGATCCCCTGCTTACAGCTCTCTTCTGACTACAAGACCAAAGTGCTCACAGTGCCTTCCAGACCCTGCCAGCTCCTGCCTGACTCAGCAGCCTCACCTCCAGCTCTTCTTCCTCTTGCTCACTGCACTGCAGCCTTCGCACATGCAGTTCCCTCTGCCTGGAATGCTTTTCCCTTCACCCCCTTGCCTTGGTACCTGCTGCCTGCCCTTCAGACTGCAGCTGCAACGGTTGTTCCTCTGACACCCTCCAGCCCCTGCTCCGCTGTCAGGCCTGCCTGCTGGGTGCCCTGTGACCCTCCCCTTTGCAGCACACCCACAGTCGTGTGAGGTGTGAGATCAGTGACGACCTGCTCCTTCACTGTCCAACGTGGTGGCCACTGGCCACATGTGGTTTCCAAGCACTTGAAATGTGGCTCGTCCAAACTGAGATGTGCTGTGTCAAATATCCATTAATACTTTATATAAATCACAGGTTGAAATGATAATATGGTTTTAGATATACTGGGTTAAAGAAGGCATATTATTAAAATGAATGTCATCTGTAACCTTTTTTAATGCGGCTACCAGAAAATCTTAAACTACACATGCGGCTCACAAGGTGAGGCTGGCACTGTGTTTCTGTGGCACAGCACTGGTCTGGCCAGCGCCGCCCTCCGTCAGCCCCGCGCAGGCTCACCGCGGTGCACAGGACCCAGCGCCCTGCCCGTCGTGGGCGCTCAAAGAACATTCGCTGAAGGATTAAGTGCCAGGCTGCCCACCCTGATTTCAGGAGGGGGAGAAATGCAAACGGGCCACCTGATCTCTCTGGCTTCAGCCGCCAGCCCCACCCTCTGCCCAACAAGGACCCAGGCCCAGATGTCTGGACTCAAGAGGCTTGGCCGGGACCAGCAGAGCCAAACCTGCGAGGAAAGGATGGCCCGACACTCAGTGAGAGCAGAGTCAGTCGCTCGCTCTCTCTCTCTCACTCTCTCTCTCTGTCTCTGAAATATCATTTCTCATGGTTTGGAATGAAACCCATTATTCCCAATTAACCTGCCGTGAACCCGCAGTCCTTGCTGGCTTGCCCATAATTATTCATCCATAGTAATAGCTAAAGTAAATTCTGGCCGTCTCAGTGAACACTGACATCTCCTTTGGGAGAACTTTCAAAGATGCCACGTCCTTGGTTCCTTATCTAAAGCTTTCCTGCCCCGTTTTGTTTCATTTTCTTTTTTGCAGTTAATCCTTGAGAAGAAAGCATCCCAGATCAGAATAGCTCCATCCATTCCGACCCTGGCTCACTGGACAAGACTCTGCCAGCCAGAGCTGCCTTGTACCTTCCCACCCCCGGGGAGGAGGAGCAGGAGCAGGGTAGGCGGCACCTGGGCCCTCCGGGTGAGCCACAGAGGCTCTGTGCGACTGGCCACTCCTTCTCCAAGCTCCCTTCACCCCGCCATCCCGGGAGTCAGGCTCCGCAAGTCTACAGAAATTGTGCATGAAGTGTCCTTCTGCACAATTTTTTGGGTTGTCAGATGTAATTTACTAAGAGACCATCTGCCCACCCCCCAAAAAATGAATAAATAATCCAGAAGGAAAGCTAACTTGTCATTTTAAACTGAGTGTGGGTCCTATGTTCATCCTTCTACCTAAAAGGCTGCATTTAAAGCATAGTGGCCCCTCCCCCATTATCACAATACCAGTGGGAATAAGGCCCGAGTCAGGAGGCGGGTGACATCAGGGAGAAACATGGTGGAACCCCTGGGGAGGGACAGGGTGCTGAGACGATGCCTCCCTCTTGCCACCCTTTGGCCTGTGGGGGCTGTGTCCAGCTAGGAAAGCTCTTCTGGACACTCTGCATTTTGGGGGCCATTTCTTTCTGCCATTAAGACAGCAGAGTCCCTAGCAGGGAAGTGTAGAGGGTGGTCAACCCCATCTGAATCCCCACAATGACTGTGACGGCTTCAGGCCCCAGCCTCCCTGCCTACAGATGCGTGACCTCTGGACACAAACTCAGCCTCTCTGGGCTCCAGTTTCCCGTCTGTAAAATGGAGATCAAACCTTTCTTGCCAAGTGAGTAGGGTGAGATAATTTTTTGAAAGCGACCAGTGGCTTGTGATGCAATGTGCCATACAAATTTAAGGGGTTCTTATCATTGTTCTTATAGAATGGGAGGGGGTGGCCACACATGCTTTTGCAGTGGACACTGAGGCAGGCTGCTTCGAGGTGGGCAGCTAAAGACCCCCACTCTCCACCCCTACCTCCCACCCCCCAAGCCCTGCCTGCAGCTGACTGGAGACCCTTGCAGGAGGTGAGAAATTCCCTTCCCGAGAGCTCTCAGGCAATGACTGGTGGACCAACACAAGAGGCTGGCCCACCCCCCTCCCACCAGGGGACCACTCTGAGGTCCAGCTCAGGCTCCAGAACCTTCCCCCCGACAGGCCAAGGCTAGACTTGATGTGAGGCCATGTCCTTACAGCTCCTTTCTCTTCCTACCCTGCTTCCCTCCCTCCCTTTCAGGTTTCTCTCTGCAGTGCACCCCAAGAAGAAGTCAAGGTCCGGGATCCTTGTCTCAGGCTCTGCTTGAGGAAGCCACGGGAGACGCCTCCTTTGCAGTGGAGGCTGCTGCTGTGGCTCTCGTTGGCGGATGCCATGGCACAGGCCCAGTAGGGCAGGGAAGACACCGTGTTTCTGCCGGACCTGCAGACTGGGGCAGGCAGACACCTGCTCGGCCAGAGGGGAGGTCAAGGAGACAGAGGCACAGGAAAGCTGGGACTGGGAGAGAGCCGGGCTCCCACCAATGGTGGGGCAAGGCCCTCGCCTCTGGGACGTTGGTCCCACCCCTGTAAGTGCTGGCGCTGATGTGGGATGATGAGAAAGCCCCTGCCACAAGCACCCTGGGATTCCAAGGACAGAGAGGACAGCGGGTCCCTCACTCGAAATGGGCCGGACTGTGCAGGATGCAGCGCCCCTAACCCTCCACTGCCAAGTGCTCCGCACAGGGGGTGAGGGTCCCTGGAGAAGAGAATGTTGAGGCAGGAGAAGGAGGGAGAGCTCTGGGATGTGGGTCACCCTGTCCAAGTCTCCAGACACCCTCTCTACCTTGTCTTTTTCTAACCCAGTAAGAAGACCATGCTGAGACCCCACCACCCTGCTGCTCCCCAAAACCAATCTGAGAGAACCCCCACGCCGCCCCTCCTCTTCTCCGAGGGGGTCAGTCCTGCCCGGAGGATGCACCACGGTTTGCACTTTCTTCCCATTCCCCCACCGGCCACCCACCCTCGCCCAGCTTCACCCTTTGTCAATAACTCCTTTCACAAGGTCGTCATTACCCACTAATTGTCCAAAATTTCATTCCCTCATCCTTCTTGGTTAAGGATTGATTTAAGGAATGAGTTCAATATCCCCGCCGTCTCCAAGTGCTTATTAATTCCCGGTGCCTCCAGCGCTGCGCGCAGAGCCCGGCTCACCACACACGGCTTCGCCCCACGCTGATTGGCAAAGCCCTGGCTTTTAGGCCCGCAGGACGGGAGGCCTAATGTGCACTAATCTATCACTGCTTCGCGCTGCTGGCAGAGTGACGGATGGCGGTGACGGAGGGCGCAGCGAGGGAGGCGGCCCTCCGCCGGCTCCAGGCCCAGGCTGGAGTCGGAAGTTTGCTCCGCGGGAGAATGACCGGCACCTTCGGGCAGGCCGGGGAGGCGCTGTCTTGCCAGAGCAGAGACCCAAGACGCCAGCAGGAATCAAAACATTCCTGCCCCCAGCTCTGCCTCCCTCTGAGAGCCGAAAGGCCGCCTAGTGCGTGGCCTCGAGGGCTGGATGTTGCCGGTTCACCCGTACTTCACCGTCCAGCCCTGTCTGTGGCCTGCGTGGCAGACCCGTATGGATGGCAGCACTGGGCAGCCTTGTCCCTGCTTCTGGGCATTCAGCCAATGGGGAGCCCTGGCAGCAGACTGGAGGGAGGGGAAACAGTCCCGCTGTCACCCACCCAGGGCACCGCACCACCCGTGCCTCCGCTATACTCTGCCACACCTTTGTAAACAGTCCCTCCATTCAACTCCCCTCAAACTGCCCAGCTCGACTGTGCCATCTGTTTCCTGCTGGAACCCTACCGGACCCCCGACCAATACCTCGCATCTTACCGATGAGGAGACAGGCTCAGAGAGGACCAGGTTTTGCCGGAGGTCACACGATGAGTTCGCGGCAGGGCTGGCTCCAGAGCTCAGGGCTTTGACTCTGTGTCTAATAAGGTTTTCCAGCCTGACTTCTCTGCATCCCTTTTCTGTCCCTGCCTGAGCACAGTACACACCTCTTTTTATATGGGCCACCCTGGGAGGAGTGTGTTCTGGGGGCCGTCAGGGCTCAGAGAACCTGCCCCTGCCCAGAGACAGCAGCTTCAACGCACCTCCGACGCCCCCTCCACAGCACCTTCCAGATGCTGGGCCATCCACCCCTGTGCTGCTCTGTGGCCTGGGACACTTTTTCTTACAGTCTTTATATTTATCCCTCAGGCAACAGTGTACCTCCTGTTGAAAATGGCAAGCCCTGGGCTATCCTCACCACAATCAAAACCCAACCAAATCAGTAGATTTGGAGTCCAAATTTCCATCAAAGGCCTCTCTTTTTACTTAAGTCCTTCATGACAGAAGGCAATTGTTTACTCAATAAACTTTTACTCAAGCTTCTCCTGTGGCTGTGAAACTCCCCGCCTCACCACCATTCCCCCCTCTGACCCCTAAGAAGGAGGCCAGTGTGGTCCACAGGGGCAACTCCAAGCCCTGTGACCTGTTCACGAAGGGTCCAACCCACCTTCCCACCAGACCCAGGGGAGCCATGCACAGCAGGGGGAAGACTGGCCACCTGCTTCCTGCAGAGAGACCGCCCTTAGTTTGCCACAAAGCAACAGCCCATCCCAGCAGCTCAAGTCAATGTTCTCTCGGATGGCCAGGGGCCTCTGCTCCAGAACAGTCCTCAGAGGGGCTGACCATGCCCTCCTCTATGACCTGAGACACACGCTCCCATGAGACAGAATCCTCTCCCAGGGCTTCATGACACCTGGTGACAGGTAGTCTGCTCAGGGCTTTGTGGTCTATTCTTGACACTTCATTCTAGCTTGGTCTCAACTATTCCATAGGAATTGAGAACCCAAGAAAACTGCCAAGTCCACATATACCTGGCCCAAATCTAAAAGTCATCAGCAAATCCTACTTCCATGACTGCCTTGAGATGGGACAGGCAATCACCCACAAAGGCTCCCCAAGGGGAAAGACAAGGCCAGAGATTAAAAAGGGGCTGCAGGGAGAGAGGGATGGGGTTGCTCTACTTACTATAGACCTCTGGGAACAGCCCCATCTCCACCCTTTCCAAGAGGGGAATGAAGCATGTGCCCAGGGCTTCATCAAGAGAAAACTCACCCTGGTGAATCGAGGCATGGTATATAGGAAAACTTCTGGGCTGGGGACTAGGAGACCTGGGCTCTCGCTCAACCCTGCCACTGACCTCGCTCAACCCTTCCGTTTCTGGCCTCTTCTATAAAATGAGGGATCAGATCAGATGAGCTTTAATGCCATAAGTGATGTGACTTTGTGCATTTTTCCAGGGAGAAGGAGAAGCAGTGGCCTTCAATCCTGGTACTTTACTCTGGATAACCACAACCCCATAATGCCCTTCCCATAGAGCCACCAGGAGAAAACCCAGCCCACGTCCACCTCTAGGCCTATCTTGGCTGTTGGAAGGAGCTGCTCTGAGGAGCTGGCACACCTCATTCCACAAGGAGTCAAAGCCTCCAATCTCTTTGTAGATTTCTTTGGTCAGTATGGTCATCTTAACAATATTAATTCTTCCAATCCACAAGTATGGGATGTCTTTCATATTTTGTATCCTCTTCAATTTCTTTCATCAGTGTTTTGTAGTTTTCATTGTAGAGATCTTTCACCTCCTTGGTTAAATTTATTCCTAAGTATTTTATTTTTTTGTAGCTATTATAAATGGGGTTGCTTTCTTGCTTTCTTTTTCAGCTAGTTCATCATTGGTATATAGACACGCTACTGATTTTTATATGTTGATTTTGTAACCTGCAACTTTAGTGAATTCATTTGAGCTCTAAGAGAATTTTGGTGCAATATTTAGGTTTTTCTATGTAGAAGATCATGTCATCTGCAAAGAGGGACAATTTGACTTCCTCTTTTCTAATTTTGATGTCCTTTGTTTCTTTCTCTTGCCTAATTGCTCTGGTTAGGACTTCAGTACTATGTTAAATAAGAGTGGTGAGAGACATCTACAGATTCAGTGCAATCTCTATCAAAATACCAATGACATTCTTCACAGAAATAGAAAAAACAATCCTAAAATTCATATGGATCCACAAAAGACCCTGAACAGCCAAAGCAATACTGAGTGAAAAGAACAAAATCGGAGACATCACACTACCTGACTTCAAAATGTACCACAAACCTATAGTAACCAAAACAGCATGGTATTGGTATTAAAACAGACATATAGACCAACATAAAAGAACAGAGAACCCAGAAATAAATCCATGTATTTACAGCCAATTGATTTTTGACAAAGGCCCAAGAACATACATTGGAGAAATGACACCATCTTAAATCAGTGGTGCTGAGAAAACCGGATATCCATATGTCGAAGAATGAAACTAGAGCCCTATCTCTTACCATACATAAAAATCTACTCAAAATGGATTAAAGACTTAAACGTAAGACCCAAAACTATAAAACTACTAGAAGAAAACATACGGGAAATGCTTCAGGATGTTGGTCTAGGCAAAGATTTTATGAGTAAGATTTTAAAAGCACAGGCAACAAAAATAAAAATAGACAAATGGGACTATGTCAAACTAAAAATCTTCTGCACAGCAAAGGAAACTATCCATAGAGTTAAGAGGCAACTTGTAGAATTGTAGAAGATACTTGCAAAATATTCATCCTACAAAGGACTAATATCCAGAATATACAAGGAACTCAAACAACTCAACAGCAAAACAACAAATAATCCCATTAAAAAGTGGGCAAAGGAACTGAATAGACATTTCTCAAAAAAAGCCATACAAATGGCCAAGTATATGAAAAAATGCTCAACATCACTAATCATTAGAGACATGCAAAGGAAAACCACAAGGAGATATCACTTCACCCCAGTTAGAAAGGCTACTATTAAAAAGACAAAAATAAGAAAAGCTGGTGAGGATACGGAGAAAAGGAAACTTATACACTGTTTGTGGAAATATCAATTAGTAGAGCCATTATGGAAAACAGTATGGAGGCTCCTCAAAAAACTAAAAATAGAACTACCATATGATCCAGCAATCTCCCTACTTGGTATTTATCCAAAGGAAAGGAAATCAGCATGTGGAGCAGATATCTGCACTCTCATGTTTACTGCAGCACAATAGCCAAGGCACAGAGGGAGGGGAGGCTGGGGGAGATGCAGCATCTGCTAGGCATACCCTCTTTCATACAGTAGCTACATGTGTCTATTTAAACCTAAATTAATCAAAATAAATAAAACTCAGATCCTCAGTCACATTAGTGACTCAGCCATATTTCAAGTGCTCAATAGCCATACATGTCTACCGGCTACCATATTGAACAGTGCAGACGTAAAACATTTCCCTCACTGCAGAAAGTCTCTTTGGACAGTGCTGATCTAGAAACCAATCTTTGATTTTGGAAAGTGCTTCCTCCAGCTTCTCTGATTTCTTTCTGCTGCAGAGTCAGCCCATTTTCTTCAGTCCTCTGCTCTGGAGAGGATCCTAAGTGGCTTTAGAATGGAGCTAGGCCACAAGTGACCAAGGGGTGGAGGTTCTGTCTGCCTGAAAGATGGCCTTGGACACTCTGTCACCCCCTGGAACCTGAGAAGGACATGGTCAAGCTAATGTCATCCGGCACCTGAGAGAAGGTCCTGTCAGACATTAAGCTTCCAGCAAAGACAGTGTTCACTGATGATCCCTAGGCCGGCCCCCTTGCTAATTCCTACCTTGCATGGATGCTACACCTTGGGAGAGGGTAGAGGAGAAAAAGACAGAGAACATTTTAGGTGCCCCAGGATTTGGGAGATTTCTGCCAACATGACCAAAGGGAGCTCAGAAAACCCCAGAGGTCATTTGGTGTCCTCATCTTCCCTAAAATTCTTCATCTATATGGCTGGGAAAATTCCCACTAGTTAAAAGCCAAGAAAATAACTTCTCTAATAGCACAGAAGCAGGGCAGGGAGAGGGGGAAGCCAGTGGGAATCAGACAGCTAAATGGGTTATCCAGAAATTACAAGAGGCTTTAAAAAAATAGAAAACTTACCATATGTCAAGCCTATAATGTATAGACAACAATTATTTTCCACCGAATTTTTTTGTATTTAACTTTGTGATGACTATCTCATTTCACATCATGTATTCACCAATCACTCTTCTCCTTGTTTAATATGCACAGTAATCTTTCTCCTCCTATGTCACACACTTAATAATTCCTCTCCTCCATTCCGAGGGATGGGATGAGAGGAATGGCACATTTTAAATTAGTAACAGCTGTGTTTTGGTTTTTTCAACCTCACCTCCGCTGAAGCCCTGGAACTCACGTGAGCTCCAAACAGCAACACAGGGCGCCCTGTCTGCCCTGATTCCCAACTCAGCTGCCTTTTTGTGGGCTTTTTTTCTGGGGACAGGATCTGCTTTGGCAACCAAACAAGCCAAAGAAGGGAGCACTGACCAAGTTAAGTGTCCTGTTCTGTCCCAGTCAACACAGGACCGGAGGCCTCCAAATGAAAACACGCTGTTCCCAGTAACACCTGTTTGGGGTGGATTCACCCTGGTCTCTTCAGAGCACTGTCGACTCTCTTAGTTGGTATCCATGTGGACTCTGCATCTGAACTCCCCAGATATGGCCTTTAGTCCTTCTGAATGTGGAAGAGCGCACCGCAGTTAGGAAAGCAAGTTCAGGACCGAGGTGAGTCAAGTGGGCACCCAGGGCATAAACATTTAAGGAGGCTCTCAGTGTTGGGTGCCCACCCTGCACTTGCAGACCCTGAGAGTGAGTGCCTCCTTAAATGTTTCAGCCCTCGGTGCTTTGCTTGCCTCACCTGGGTCCTAGGTCCTGGCTGGTCTGAAAGTCAGAAGCAAGAGAGAGATTGGGAGGTGGGGGGACAACACCAAGAAGAATAAGTGATTCAGGAAGGAAGTTCATTAAAATGCTTTAAAATGCTTCAAGGGACTCCAAACTCCGAGAGTGTTTTTTTTAAAGACAGCTAGGAACTTAGCAGGAAATCAATCAACACACACGCTAATAACTTATTCCATGACAAAATAGAAACAAAAACCCCATAAATTCCTGTAGCCGCTGGGTAGTCAGTGTCTACTGCCACTAATTAATTTTCCAGAACTTTCACTCTCCAGACATCTCAAAACAGGGTCAATCTGTCAGCCTCCGGAAACATCACAGCCCCTGCTCTAGGGGCCGGTGATTCTGGAACCTCTGCCACACGGGGGAGGAGGGGAGCTTGCTCAGGGCTATTCAGCAACAGGCGCCCCATCCTGAGTCTCTACCCACCCTGCTCTGCTGCCACATCCCTGAGCCTGCTCTAGCCAAGAGGAACAGCACACTAGAATGCCGAGTAGTGTGTGCAACAGAGAAAACAAAAAAAAACTCCTGCCTCAGTTTCTCCAAATGCAAAATAAGGTGATTATACTCAATCCAGTTTCAGATTCCCCAACTCATGTTACCCTGCCAAGAATTAAAGCCATGTGGGTACTTGTCTAATCTATAAATTCCTTGAGAACAAGGATTGAATCTTTTTTTTTTTTTGAGACAGAGTCTCACTCTGTTGCCCGGGCTAGAGTGCCGTGGCATCAGCCTAGCTCACAGCAACCTCAAACTCCTGCTCAAGCAATCCTCCTTTCTCAGCCTCCCAAGTAGCTGGGACTATAGGCACGTGCCACCATGCCCGGCTAATTTTTTTTTTAATATATATTTTTAGATGTCCAGCTAATTTCTTTCTATTTTTTTAGTAGAGACGGGGTCTCACTCTTGCTCAGGCTGGTCTTGAACTCCTGATCTCATATGATCTGCCCACCTCGGCCTCTCAGAGTGCTAGGATTACAGGCGTGAGCCACCACGCCCGGCCAAGGATTGAATCTTACTCATCTCTGCAGTCCTGTACCCCGCCCCCAACACACAGTGCCAACACCGTCTGGCACACAAACTGTGCCCCACAGAGGTCTGCTGGATTTCACTGCCCTACTCCCCTGGTCCCGCCTGTCCACCACCACCGGAGCCAGGCAAGGGTTTCCCAAGCCCTCACTTGCGGGGACCCTGTGATCCAGGAACCTCACTCCAAGAGCCCCTTCTTCCTGCCAACTATATAAGCTCATTGGTATCTCCCCCAAAGAAACAAAAAGGACATGAGATTGGACCGTGTAATGTTAGCTCCATAGTCAAAAAATCCAAGTTAAAACTCCAAATAGTCTGTGGATTACAGTCATCTTCTGCAAACTGAGCCCCAAAGGAACAAGCAAGCCAGTGATAGCCGGGACCCTTCCCTGACCCCACTATTCTGAGAGAATGCAGAGGAGCTAGAATATTCCTAGGATTCCAGAGCAGACCAGCAGACAGAAGTTCCAGGCAACAGCATCTCGGGGACCCGAGGTTTGGCTCACCTTCCTGGGTGGCCTCCTTGGGAAGGTGACCTGAGGGGGAGAAGAATCTGGAATCTCCTGTGGTACACACAGCCCCCGCCCCGGCCAGCCCCACGGAGCAGAACGGAACGGGGACGTTTTTTCTCCTTCGCAGTGACCCAGGAGCCCTCGCCTCACAGGCAGGAGGATGCAGTCTCGTCCTCCTGAGCATGGCTTGTAGTTTCCCTTTTCAGTCATTTATTTTTTTCTGTTTCCTCAATCGGTATGTGCCTCGAATGAATACCAGGCTCTCTCTGGCAGAAAAAAAGGAGCATGAAGGAGAAACGTGAGAGCAGTAATCCATTGTAACACTTTAGGGGAAACTGCTAGCAATTTCCATTCTATTGATCCTCCCTGGGCATCAAAGCCACACTGAGTTTATTTGGAAAATTAAATTCTGGAGCATGTAGCATGAGGGGGCTCTAGTTAAGTTGTCTAGCTCTACAGCCACAATTTAATTACGCTCTCATTCTGCCTCTCCATTTAAATATAGTGGGGCTACCGGGACACTGCAGAAGTGCCCTGGTCCCAGCCCCCTGACCGGCCCTGGCTGTCACAGCAGAAGAGCCTCTTGAATCAATTACCCTCAGCTGACCACTCATCAGCTCCTCCTGGCTGCTGCTCATTTACATGCTAACTTATGTGATTTTTAACAGAATATATTCATTAAAATGTAAATGCTTGCTAAATTAACCTAATTTGTGGCATTTGCTCCTTTTCTAAAGGGAAGGTTTTTTATCTTAACAAAAATCTGTGGTTATTAGAAACAAAGTAACATATATTAGACACAAATTGGATACAGTGTGTTAGGTATTCATTCTGGGGAGAAGCTAGGAATCGATGCTATCTGATTGCATAGTTGCATGTGGTTCTCAGCTTTGGAGGTTCACAGAATTTGGAGGTTCACAGATAAATATAATCTATGCACAGTTGTGTGCACACACACACTAGCAGGCCTGGCAGAAATTGCCAAGTTTTTATTTTACCCCATAAGAACTTAGCAGTCATATTGCATTATCTTCTGTTGTAATTTCTACTATCATCCCAATTCCATGAACACAAGGGATGTAGGATGTCAATCTTACAATCAAAAAATGGTCCTTAATAATGAATATGTTTAGCTTCATGAAGAACTGACCGTACTGTTCTCATTTTCCTAATCTCATCCTTGAAAACTTGGCTAGAGTCTAGCACAGGTCCACAGACCACCCTTGGGAATCACAGACATAGACCAATTTCTCTTAATTAAAATTTTATTTAGGGCTGATGCTGGGGGAGGGGCACAACGTCCACCTTCCACTAGTCAGCCCCGGTAATTTAGAGCAGAGCTCACTTCACAGCGTCCAGAGGAACTGACCTCCCATTCTTTGAGTTCCACGAGCATTGACCCATTTGTCCCCACATGAGGAAGAGTTCTATTGAAATTCTCCTAGAGGAACATCCTCTTAGGCAACCAGCCAGATCTTCTGCCCTGCGCTCCACCAAACTGGCACATGGTAGAGTCTCATCAAGTTGCTGAATTCCACTGAAAAGTCATTGGGTGGCCCCTTCACTCACAGCAGAATGCCCCTCACCATCCCGTATTCCCAGCGTCCTCTCTGCAAGGCAGCCCTCCAAGGACAGCCAGCACGTAGAATAGGAGGGAGGCAGGCATGCATTGCAAATGGCCTCAGGACCAAAGGCAAACAGAGTCTGGCAGTCCTCATGCCACAAGCTTGCTCCCCTGACTCACAAGTCCTGAGCTTCCTTTGAAGGAAGTGACTTTTCCCACCAGTTGTAGGTGCCAGGGGTAAGAAGGAATGGCGGATAGAGCCACAGCGTCTGGGCGTTTGATCTCAGGGCCCCACCAGAGGGAATGTCAGCAGTATTTGACAAGCTGACCAGCTCTCCCAAGAATAGAACTGTCATTAAGCCAAGAGGGAAATCATTACCTGATCTATAAATGATTACACAGGAGTAGGAACTGTCACTCCCTTCTGAGGAGTCTGCAGAATCGGGATTTTAGACAGACCTGCGAACTGGCGCAACACTCAGCTCCCTGGAGCAGCTGGTGTATTATTCACAGGGAAAAAATGTTTCAGAAGTTAAGGCACTTCAAGAGCTCAGGGGAAAAGAGAAGGTCTCAGGGACTGTGACTATCAAAGGATTTCAGACCACGCACGATGTCAGCCACAAACTTAACTCAAAGGAAAGCATAGCTGTTCAGATCTTCTGCCTGACAGTTTGGAGGCCTGCAACCCTCCATGGTCTTGCCTCTTACAAAATAAGCAAACCAAAGTTAGAGCTGCAGGCAACTTGGGTCATTTAGTCTAAGACACTTCTTTTACAAAGATGGAGACTCAGGTTCAGCCTACAGGGATGAAGCTGTTTGTGGTAGAGAGGAGCTGGGGACGTTCTTAGGGACTCTCCCCTACTAGGAGTAACAGGCCATAAAAACACTGTGGAGAACTGGGCATTAGTAAAAAGCCATATACTGGGATGTGCATAGAGCAATAAGGCAGATCACAAAAAGAATGTTGAGGTGGGCCGTGGTGACATGCACCTGTAGTCCCAGCTACTTGGGAGGCTGAGGTGGGAGGATTGGTTGAGCCCAGGAGTTCAAGTATAGCCTGAGCAATACAGCAAGACCCCATCCCTGGAAAAAAAATTATAAAATTTTAAAAAACCCATGGGGTTGAGTAAGAAAAATTGGAAATGGAAGGAGATTTGTAGCACAATAAAATGCATGCAATTTTAAAATACATACACAGAATGACACTACATATTTTACAATGATACAGTGCATGCATATTTTAGAACATATTTCAAAACACATCAGAGTGGGTGCCTGCAGAAGTGAGGACGAGGGAAGGAGAAAATACACAGCACATGCCGTGAAACAAAACAAAGGCCATACACAGGCTGACCATGACAATAAGCTGTTAATTGAATGTAATTAACTCAACTCCCTGTACCTAAAGTCCACAGAAAAGGAAAGAAAAGAAAGTGAGGTCCAGAGCAGTTAGGACAGGGCTTTTCTTTTTTTTTTTTTTTTTCTTTTCTTTTCTTTTTCTTTTTTTTTTTTTTTTGAGACAGAGTCTCACTCTGTTGCCCGGGCTAGAGTGAGTGCCGTGGCGTCAGCCTAGCTCACAGCAACCTCAAACTCCTGGGCTCAAGCAATCCTCCTGCCTCAGCCTCCAAAGTAGCTGGGACTACAGGCATATGCCACCATGCCCGGCTAATTTTTTTATATATATATATTTTTTAGTTGTCCAGCTAATTTCTTTCTATTTTTAGTAGAGATGGGGTCTCACTCTTGCTCAGGCTGGTCTCAAACTCCTGAGCTCAAATGATCCACCCACCTCGGCCTCCCAGAGTGCTAGGCTAGGATTACAGGTGTGAGCCACGGCGCCCAGCCAGGACAGGGCTTTTCAAACTTCAGTGTGCATGCACATACCTGGGGATCTTGCTAAAATGCAGATTTTGAGTCAGCAGGTCTAGGCGGTGGGGGGAGCTGGGGTTCTGCATGTCTAACGAGCTCTCAGGTTGTGCCCATGTTGCTGCTCCATGGACCTCACTTTGAGCTGCCAGGGCTTAAGAGACTTAAACAAGAGATAAATTGAGCAACAAAGTCCAGATAAGAGTCTACATGTCTAATATGGATGAAGCTCAAAATAATTATGCTGCATGAAAGAAGATAAGCAAAAAAAAGTGAGTACATATTCATAAACTATGCTTCCATTTATATAAACTCCTAGAAAATGCATACTAATCTATAATGACAAAAGGCAGACCAGTGGTTGCCTGAATGTGGGGGGCTTGGGGGACAGATGGATTAACATAGGAACCTTTTGGGGGTAATGGATATATTCACTATCTTGGTCGTGGTGATATTTTTCTGGGTGTATACATATGTCAAAGCTCATCAAATTGTAACACTTCAAATGTGCGGTTTAACATGCATCAATTATACCTCCACAAAACTGGAAACGAGAAAGGAATCTAGGTGGCTTTCCTCCCCACACATCCCACACTAAAGATGCCTGTGTGCATTTCAAACTGAGCTACACAGTTTTCCTGCTAGTGTCTACTCTCCAGGGCTGGAACCCATCCCCCTGTCTCTTCCGCAGCTCCCAGCTCAGGCCAGGGGCCACCATGTCGCCCAGGCCTGCCCCAGGAATCCATGGCCTGCTTCTACCCTCCCCCTCCTCTCCTCATCCACTCTCTGCAAAGTGCTCGGGTGACCTCTTTAAATTACAGATCTGACTGTGCCACTGCCAGCTCCCTCCTCCCCACTCCACCCCGCAGCCCCAAACCCTCCCACCACTACCTGCCCAGCCCCCAGCTCGAAATTCTTCCAGATGGACAAGTATAAAGACCAAAAGGCACACCCTGCCCTGGGTGCCTCTCATCTACTCACCCCATCCCAGCCCCCTTAGCACCCCTCTCCTCTTACTCTCCACCCCTGCCTCGCTGACTTTCTAGTAGTCCTCCCAAAGCACCATGTTTCCATCTGCTCAGGATCTCTGTCACTCCCACCCCCACGCCCCACCCCCCTTGCCTGGTAAACTCCTACACATCCCCCAGTCCAGCTCAGGTGTCCCTTCCTCAAGCGTCTCCCTGACTGCTCACCAGCCCACCCAAACTGAGTCAAGCCCCTTTGCTCTAAAACACTTTCCTAGAACCATGTTCCTTTCCTTCCATCCAGACACTTGCTCCATCTGCAGGCATCTGTCACCATGCATGCACCGGCACGAGTGTCTGATGGGTGCTCGCTTCTGCCACTACACTATGCTCCTGGGAGGAGGCACCACGCCTGCTCTGCTCACCTCTGTGCAAGCCCAGCACACAACACAGCACCTGGCATGCGGGAGGTACCCGATAAATACTCGTTTGTTGAGAGAATGTTTAGTGAGCCCTCCAAAAGGGGCTTTGGCCATCTGCAGGCAAAGACGGTTCTAGGATTTGGGGACAGCAGCTCATGTACAACCCCCACTCCCTGCACCCCACTCTCCTCCTGCGCTGCCCACCAGCCCACACCCCTGTTCCACCAGGAGCTCATCTCCCTCCTGTCTAACCTGATCCTTAACATTCCTTTCAAAGCACACTTTGCATAAAGTAAACAGCACATTTGCTTTTGTGGGTTTTTTTTCTTTTCACAATTTCAACACGGCTGTGTTTGGATATAATCATTTCCTTTCTGGGCTTGTATCCCAAGCTCTGGCAGTGCCAGAAAAGTAGGAAGATAAGTGTCAGAGGATAGTCTGGATTTAGACAAAAATCCCCTCAGGTGAGGCACACTCGCTGGCCCGGGGAGTGAGTCAGCCAAGCCTCAGGACTCACGCCCCAGATGCTGTCAAAGGCTCAGGAGATGGGAGGAGGTCACCTCAAAGAGGGAGAGGTAGTGTGGGAGTCCAAGGCACGGGGACAGCAAAGGTCAGGGGGCTGGGGCCCAGCTGGCAGCAGGGACCAGGCAGGCCAGGTCATGAGAAGCAGAGCCCGGCAGGGGTCTCAGAGGCTCAGCGCCCTGGGGAACCCCAGGGATTGCAGGGGCAGGGCCAGCCAGGGATTGCAGGGGCAGGGCCAGCTAGGGACTGCAGGGGCAGGGGCAGCCAGGGACTGCAGGGGAAGGGCCAGCCAGGGCTGAAAGGGCTGAGCACACGGCCAGGATCAAGAGGCCAGAGGGTCTAGGCAGAACTCCTGCCCTTCTCTGGGCCATGGCACCTCTGTTAGCATCCAGGTCGTCTCTGCCTGAGACCTGCTCAGGCATCAGGACCACCTCAGCAGCTACCTGGGGCAAGTGGGGGCACAGCCCTCAGGACCTGCTTCATCAGGTTCCCCTCTGCCGGGGCATATGGGAACATGGAAATAAACGGAGATACACGAGCTCCGGACCCAGGCTGACAGGTCCCCATAATTTTCAGGCTTCTTCATTGCTTGAGATGTCACAGGGAAGAGAAGGAATTTAACAGCACAGACCCTCTGGGAAGCAGAGAGAGTGATTCATAGTGAGCGGCCCCGAGGTCTGGAGCCTGGCCCTGGAGCCCAGAGTTTTCACAGCAGGAGCAGCCAGTGTGACTTCCGTGGGCTCTGCCCCTGGACCGCCCGGCAGCCCTCCCTCTCTGGGGCCAGGTGCTGTAGGAATCCCTTCTCTGCCACAAGCCATCGAAACTGGCCTCTGTGGGGAAGGAGCTGGCATCATTCTCTGAGGGCTCAGAGGTCACTGAAGGAAGGTTCCAGAAAGGAGGCTGGCGGCAGGGAACAGGCCAGCTACCCACACTGGGAGATCATCCTAGAGAAAAGGCACTGACCACCTGTACTCTCTGTCTTCATCTCTAGAGCACTGGCTGTGTCTGTCACTCAGTGGTCCTGACCCTGCTAAGCCAGTGACCCTGGCTGAGCCTCCACCCACTCACCCAGTGGATGGGGCATCAAACCCAAAGAAAATTCCCCTCGTGGTGAGAACAAAATGCTGATAAGACAGTTTATACAGCACTTTCTTTCTGTCCTACTTGGCAGCTAGGACAGACATGATTATTCTCGTTTACAAAAGAGGAAAGAAACTAGGGCTCAGAAACGTTAGGAAACTTGCCCAGGGTCACAGGGCTGGTGATCAGTGAGCCAAACCTTAAACCAGAGGCAGCACTGGCTTTAAAGTAAATCCCATCTACATTTTAGTTTTAGCTCTGCCCCTTGCCAGCCGTGTGACCTTAGGTGAGTGACAACCTCTCTGAGCCCCAGCTTCCTCTCCTAAAAAAATCTATTAATTACTATCTCTCAGGGTAAAAAGAAGAATGAAATAAGATGAAATATATGAAAGTGATGATGCATAGAAAGCAGTTAATAAATGTTTGTTTCTTCTTTCCAATTCCAAAGCCTAAAACATATTGTCTTGGGACAATTCCAATGTGTAGGTTACAAAGGACTTTTCAGCGAAAAACGAAGGATTTCTTGAGAGAAATTGGAATCTAGGAACACGTTTGGCCAACTGCTTCTCTGTTTTCAGTGGCACCGGCTCCATCACTCCTGTCCCTCTATGACAGGACAGAAAGAGCAAGGCTTCCCAGGTCCCTGTCACTTCCTTCCCACACATGGAGCTCACTGTGTGCTGGGGCCCACCCGCCTGCTCTCTGTGGTTCAGTGGGAGCCCTGTCAATGTCCCCAAGACTGGTTACAGCTGGAACTTCATAACCAAGGACCAGCCAGGAGGGAGGCTGCCCTCATACCTTCCTCCTTCCTCGCCTTCAGGCAAGAAGGCTCCAGGTGGGGCCGGTGGCATCATAGCAATCTTGTGTATTCACCTGCAAAGCACTTTCTCTCCCACTATTTATTACTCACTTCCCCTCATCCACAACCCTCAGAGTGGAGCAGTGGAGCAGGAGAAAAATGACAACAGATTGTCCAAGGTCACAGGGCTTGATCTTGACAGAACAGAGCCCAAGCCTCTGCCCACTTCCACGTCTGAGTCCATTAACAATGCGGCCCATGTGCTCCCTGCGGACCTCCCACCAGCATCAAACCTAGCCTCCCCGCATCAGCGTCAACGCCATGATTTGATAACTGAGCCGTGGGTATGTAAGACAGTGCCCTTGCTTTTAGGAACTACGCACTGAAATACTCCGGGGTGAAGGGGCATCGTGCCTGTAACTATGAAGCCGCTCAGATATACACATTTGCCCACACACACACACACACACACACACACACACACACACTCTCCCAGCCTGGCCACTATGGACACTCAGGGTGGGACAACTCTGTGTGGGGGCAGGGTGGGGGGCCGTCCTGAGCACCGCAGGATGTTTAGCAGCAGCTCTGGCCTCTACCCACTGTGTGGGAGCAGCCAGCCCTCACCCACCACCCGCCGCCCCCCAGCCCCCAGCCCACGCAGTTGTGACAACAAAATTGTTCCAGAGATTGCCAAATGTCCCCTGGGGGACAAAATTGCTTCTTGTTGAGAACCACTGGAGATTTTGTGTGTGTGTGTGTGTATCTATATATGTACGTATGTATATATATTTATATATATAGAGAGAGAAAGAGTCAGAGACAGAGAAAGGTAAAAGATATAAAGAAATTCTTGGTACTATTTTTGCAACTTTCCTGTAAGTCTGAAATGATTTCCAAATAAATTTTTTAAAATAAAATTTTATGAACACTTATGACCTGAAAAGAAAGAAAGGAGGAAAGACAAAGACGTTGGCAGGGCACCAGCCGTCTCTCTCTGCCCTGAAAGCCCTAACCCCCTTTGCTCCCGGGTCACAGACCCCACTCGGGGAGCATTTACTGTGGTCGGACCCTGCCGGACCTCCCAACACGTGCGCTCACTGAAGCCTCATGCCGGGAGGTCGGTTCTCCTGCCCCTGCTTGCTGGGCAGCAGAGGGAGAGGCCGACTTGCTAGAGGCCCTGCAGCTGGGAGCACCGGGGGGTGCCCGTACCTAAACCCAGTGTGCAGACTCCGGGCCCTTCCTCCTCCCCCAGGGACCAGGCCCTCATCTACCCTGGGCGCCCATGCAGCCATCTAAGGGTTTTCCCAGCTGCCCCCAAGAGCACCGAGTGAACACCCTTGCAGAAAATCCAAAGGTAACCGCATGTGCATTTTTTCTTTATCTTCCCTTCCCAAAGGGGGTTGCAGGGCTGGGCAAAGTTGCCTTTCAGATGTTTCCAAGTCAGCAGATTTTGCCTCCTGCCTTCGCCTTACAATCTGTGCTTATTCTGAGTCGAGCTGGCTAGTTGCCATTCTGAGCAAATTGGTTATCCAGAAAAAAAAAACCAACTTTAAACAAACAAATAATACAAGGAAGGCAGTGCAGGATGGTGGAGAAAGGATGGGGAGAGAAGAAAAGTAAATTGCACAAATGCAAATTAGAATTATTTAAAAATTAAAAGTTATTTTAAATTATTTAACCTAATTACTGGCCCGCTTTCCCAGGGAGGCCGTCACTCGTGTTCTGTGGAGCGTGGAGGATTAAGTGGAATCTTCTGGCACAGAGGGGAGGCCAAAGGAATCCAAGTTTCAAAGCCCCTCAGTGTGTCAGGGTGGGGTGGGGGGTTCAGGGAGGTGGACAGTGGCACCGTCGCCAGGGGAAGGGGAAATATAATAAACAGGATTAACATGGGTGTCACGCTGCACGGTTTGCAGAGCACCTTCTCATTTGTATTTCATCCTGACAACCGTCGGAAGGCTGCGTTGCTGCTCTCATGGTGAGTGGAGAAGCTGAAGCTCAGGGAGGTTTAGGCCCAAGGTCAGAATTTTACTGACCTTGGGGGTTTAGGCCCAAGGTCAGAATTTTACTGATGAGCAGTAAACCCTGGCCGGGGCCTGGACCCAGGGCCCTCCCAGCTGTGCTGGACAAAACACCGAGGAAGGAAGGACAGAGGGAGGAACAGCAGGAGCAGGAAGCCTCTGGAATCAGACAGACCTGGTTCTAATCCTGCCTCTGCTGCTTCCCTGCTGAGTGATCTTGGGAAAGAAACCTCACTTCTCTGAGCCTCACTTTCCTCGTGGAAAGCAGCTGGAACTTCCCTCGCAGGGCTATGGAGACGGTTGCAGGAGATGATGTATCTAAGGCCCCTGGCACTTAGTAGGTGCTCAATGAATGGGGCCTTATAACTGCAAGGAGCAAGGGGAAGACGAGGGGCATTAAATCCCTCCTGTAAAGTAAGCATACAAAGCCCGTGACCTGTTAGGCTGGTAGCTCTCAAACAGGCTGTGTGCTGGAGTCGTCAGGAAGCTCTCAACATCCTGAAGCCCGCGTGAGCCCCAGAGCAATTGAATCGGACTCTCAGTACGTCTAAGGCCCTCTGGGTGAGTCCAGTGTGCAGCCACGGTTAAGGACCCCTGTGCTCATCTGTCTCCGTTTAGGATGACAACACAATGACATAGACTATGCTGCAGCTAGAAGGATTTAGGGTAGACACCAAGTGGGGCTTTTCTAAATGATTTGAGAAAGGCAGGTCCCAGGAAAGATGCTGAATGTCCGTGGGGAGTGGCAAGAACAGAACTGTGCCCTTTGTGACCAAGGAAGGAATGTGGGGGTGGGGTTCCTAATGTGTTTGAAACTAAACCAAGCAAGGTCCCTGGTAGGTACAAAGGGCAAGGAGTAGGGGAAGAAGGGTTGTGGGTGACCATGAGATATCACCCCACAAAATGCAACACCTGAGCTCCTTGCCCACCTGAGACCTACAGAGGGACACTCCAGATGACCTGACAGCCCCCCCCCACCCTGGATCTCAGGACACACACCATCCCCGGTGACTCCATGCACCCACCCTCCACGGCACACTGAGATTCACAACACACCCGCGCCCGGCCCTGGGCACTACCCAGAGCTTCAATTTCCTTTCTATTAGTCCAGGAAGGCTCTAATTTGCATGTCATTTGCATAAATTTGCTTGTTTCAATTCAAAAAAGACCCCCAACTCCAAGCAGGTGAGATAAAATAAATTGGCTTATTTATTATCCCTCCAGCTGCAATTGTATTCCAACCTAACGTCAGGCTTCCTGGAGTGTTCACAGGGGAGATTTTACACCGCAGCCTACAGAGGACCCGCTGGAGATGAGGGGTAGCCTGGTCAGACTTCCAGGGTGGAAGAAAAGCAGTTTTCTTCCCCCAACTGAGGCTGGGTGCAAGATGGAGGGGCTGCCTCTAAAGGAGGGACAGAGCAATTTCACTGTTTCAGCTGTTCCCTAGCCCGCCAAAAAATGAACAACAAGAACCCTCTTTTGTTGTCCCATCTTGCAGAGGGGGACCACAGTCATGTCTGCACCTAGGCTGGAGGAAGCCCTGCTCCTCGGAATGGTCATTTAATTGATTATAGACACACTCTCAAGGCCAAAGCACAAAGGATTCAGCTGACTTTTAGGTCCCTCCTGACTCTAAGCTCCTACAGGGGGTTTTCAATTGATGCTTTGCATCACATAGTTAAGTGGAAAAATCCATTATCTTAACTGCCGGTACCAGAATTCCTCTTAGGGAGGGAACTGTCTCTGGGGGGAAGAAAAGCCTTTGATATATTGCTTGGGGGACCTGGACTCTGAGGGTCTAGGGCAGTAAGGCCAGGCAACCACAGAGGGGCACCACTGGGACGGTGCCAGGGGGGAGCAATCGTCTGATTCATTCTCGGGAGGGGACAGGAAGGCAAGATGGAGTGAAGCCCAGGAGTGATGAGGGGCGAGGTGACAGTGAGAGTCCCTGGTGTCAAGGCAGCCTCAGACCGAGCCATCGACCCAGTTCAGAAGACCCTCACACCACTGTCCATTCCTAGAAACCTGGAGGAGGGCGTGGGAATGACACGTGGGCCATGCCTCATCTAGATTTCGAGGGCGTGGGGGACCCCAGCTGATGCCTGGGCTAGGATCTAAATAAGAAGGCCTACTAAACAGTAGCTCCACAGATGTTGAGGGCTTACTCTGGACAAGGCATGATGCTAAAATCTTCATAAAGATCCTAGGATATAGGTTTTATAATTATCCCAATTTATAGGTGGGAAAAACTGAGGTTCAGAAAGGCTGCATAATCTGCCCAAGGTCACAAGGCTAGGAGGTAACAGAGCTGGGATTTGCCCTCCAGCCTATCGGGCTCTTAACCACCACTGTATACAATACCAGGTAGGCTTGGTTCTTTGAACCTAAGTGACTCACCTAAAATCACCAGCCAGCAGGTAAAATCTTCTGATCCCTGGCAGGGCGCCCTTTTCACTATACCATCCCGCCTCCTTAATATCACAAATATCAAATGATTCTATGGTTTGGTGCTAGCTATCCACTTGGCAAAATGGTACTTGCAGGTGGCGTGATGTAGAGGAACGGGTGTGGGCTTTGGATCAGGAAGACCTGTGTTCTGATGCCAGCTCTGTCACTCTTCCTAGCTGTGTAGACCATGTGACAAGTTATCGAACCTCCCTGGCTGTCAGTTTCTTCATCTGCAAAATGGGAGGACGCGTCCTACCCACTGCCCTCAGGGGTGGTGAGTGTGCAAGGGCTTTGGTGCAGGACAAAGCAGAGCCCGAGGCCACAGGAGCAGAACACGCAGGGTTAAACAAGAAGGAGGAAAGAGAAAGGCTGCAGTGTGACACCCCCCAGCCGGCCAGGCTCATGGAGCAGAGTTCCAGCTCTCTCAGTGGACAGCCCCTGGACCCCCATCGTTGCCAGGCAGAACCCTGTAAAGAAAGCCATTTTCTATTCATCGGAGGGACTGGGTCCTAATCTCTCTCCTCCGTGCGCAGGAAAGTACTTGCGGTGGTGCAGAGCCAGAGTGCCCTGCCCGGCAGGCAGCCTCCACGGCCCATTCACAGCCCTTGGTCACCAAAGGATGGCGTGAACTTCTATTTGTTTTCTCCTCTGCTTCCTGATCCAAAAAAAGACCCAAAGGCTAAAAAATGCTGCTTCTTAAAACAGTTAAATGGCTCACAGCTTCCCTCACCCAGAAAGGAGTTGGCTTTGGAAATGAACATCTCTGCTTTTCATATCCTGATCAATGGCAATCCGTCCCCACCACCACCAACGGGCCCCGCTTCGCCGAGGAGGAACCAGACCGCTTTGCCTTGCCAGAGATGCCAGTCTAATAGGGCAGACACAGCTCCTACCCCCAGGGAACAGCCAGTCCAAGGAGGGAGACGCAGCCCCTGTTCCGGGAAGCTCCCAGTCTGAAAGGAGAGACAGACTCTGCCTTCAGGGAGCTCCCTGTCTGATGGGAGAGACGCAGACTTTCCTTGCCAGACACACGGATCAGATGGGAAAGGCACAGCCCCTGCCATGGGGGAGCTCCTTGCCAGGCAGGAAGACGTGGTCCTGTCCCAGAGAGAGCTACCAGCCTGGAGAAGGAGCCTCAGTCCTGCCTCTGCAGGTCCCCGATCTAAGGGAGGTTCCTATCCCTGAAGATAGTACCATCCAGGGACACCAGCAACACATCAGCCAACCCAGAAATACAGAAGGAGAGTGTTTTGGGTTTGTTTTGTTTAGAAAGTAGAAAGGTAGACAATGAAAGAGAAAGAGAGAGCAACGAGTGACCTCCTCACTAAACTATAACTCAGCTTTTCCAGAGGGAGACGAGGCCCCCAAGCTCTTTCTGTGTTGTTCCTGTTGAATTCTTCAAACTGGCACACGAACCAGCGTCCCACCACGTGAGTCGGGTCAGGGAGAAACGCACATTCTCTGGAGTGGACAAGTGTCAGTGTTCGTGTGAAAAATAAAACTGTGCCCCTCTGCTAGGCTGGCACGGTCACTCCACACACGGGTATGCACGCACACATGCACACACAGGTCCTGCCTGGAAACACGCCTTCGAAGTTCAAAGAGTTGGGATACTTAAGAGTGGCAGGTGCCACCCGGTTTGAACGTGGGAGGAGCACGCAAGAGTGGGGCCCTTCAGTTCTCCCCAAAGCGCCCCGCACACTTCACGTCCACCAAGGCCCCTGCTCTAGTGAGGACCTCACTGTGCCCTGCCCACCATTTTTCTGACCCTTTATCACAAATGTGCCCTTCCCCGGTCTCCTGGAGTTCCTTTTGCCATCTACTATGTCCCCCCCTTGCTGCTGTCTGCTCGGCAGGACCGTCCCCAGGTCACGGAAGCTGCCTTTAGTGGAGGCTCTTGGAAGCCCATCCCAGTGCAGCCAAGGACTGACGAGGACCAGGGCCGAAAGCCCAGCTCCTGTGTTTCCAGACGGAGGCCACAGTGCAATTTCCACTGCGGAGCTCCCTCCCATCAGGCTAGATTAGACTCCACGTACAACTTCATCCCTCACACTCCTCCCAAGAGCACTCTCTCGGTGAATCGCCTGCTCGCAGATCCTGTCTCTAGCTCTGCTTCTAGGGAACCCGCCCTAAGACACCAAGGAAATAAAATGTGGAGTCAGAAAACCTGCGTTCTAATACTTCCTTCTTAACCTGCTAGCTAGGAGACATAAGGCATGTTACTTAAGCTCTCCAAGCCTCAGTTTCCACATCTTTAAAATGGGAGTGATGATAATAATGAGGTGTGAAAATGTTAAATAAAATAATGTATGTGAAAGTATTTTTCACCTGCTAAAAAGCTCTATTGGCAAGACTGTGGCATGACTATCACCAGAGCACTGGAGCAGTGCTGGCCTTAAGGACAGGCAGGGGGTAGAAATCTCTCCAAAGCATGTCTCCCCCTATGGCCTGTTAATTATTCTTCAGCCAGAGGGACTGTCCCATGGGTCAGCACCACGGCAATGCCAAGGACACTCCCAAACATCCCAATCTTCCTGCAACTGGGAAATATTCACTGGAGTGAACCAAACAATCCCTGAATCAACGTAAGTCTTTAAATGCATTTCTATTTTCAGATTAGTATCATGTGTTAACAAACTGTCAGCACACGAAGGTAGGACCCATGCTAAATATACCATTTTAACATTTCGTGAAGATCCTTGGGTACTTTTGATTATGGCAAAAAGTCTGTTCTTTGACTCTAAACCCATTGTGATTCTATGTGTTGTGATCATGTCCTCTCTCAGCTGTTCGGGGGCCCGGACTGAAGCAGACTCACTTGTGTTAATACGGCTGCCCCATTTGATACCCAATAACTGCCTCAATCCCTTCAAAATCTTTCCACTTCATTCATTCCTTTATGCAAGAGAAATCTGTTAAGCACCTACTATGTGCCAGACACTGTTAAGAACAAGAGGTACAATGTTAAGTCAAGTAGGTGCAGACTCTAAACTCAGGAGTTTACAGTCCTCTAGGAGAACAATACAACAGAATACTTACATAAGTATTTAACTACTAACTATAATCCATTTACAGTTGACCCTTGAATAGCAAGAGTAAATAACGGGGACTTGACTTATCTGAGAAGTTCTTGAAGGCCTCCCTAAGGAAGTGACACTTGAGTTGTGCCTTAGCCTGGGTTCCCCTAAAGAAGAACCTGAGACAAAGGCATGCATGTGGGTAGTTTATCTGGGAGGTGATCCCAGAGGGCAAGAGCGAGGTTCAAGGAGAGAAGTGGAGAAGGAAGAACTAACACAAGGACACATTGTGGGGGAGGCCAGTGCCACAGGCAACTGGGCTCAATTCTCCTGGGACTTCCCAGGAGGGTCTCAAAAGTTTCCACTTAGGAAATGAAATGGAGAGGCATTTACCCATCACTGTTGTCCCCTCTGGCTGGGGACAGCCACACTGGTCTTAACTTCCCTACACTTCTATGTCAGTATATGGGTTCCCCCCAGGGTCTCTCACCTGTGTCAGAAAAGCCCTGGGACCAGAAGCAAGAATATGTACAACAGGCCAAGGTGGGGCCCTGTCAGGTTACATCTGTGCAAAGCTGGTCAAAGCCCATACGGAATTAGTCACCACAGCAGGGGCTGGGGTAAGACGTGGGGGTGAGAGGATGTGACGTGAGGCTCAAGAGATGTCAGTATAAGCTGTGACCTGCAAGAAGAGGAAGAGAAGGGTAAGTGGCAGAAGAAGCTTTCCAAGCTGAGGAAACAGTATGTGCAAAGGCCCTGAGGCAGGAGGGAACATAGAGCATTCAGAACACTAAAAGAAGGTCATGTAGCTGGAGCTCAGGGAAAACCAGTGGGGGGCTTGCAGGTGAGGCTGGGAAGGCAGGCAGGTAGCAGACCATGAGGGCCCATAGCAAGAATTTGGGACATTATCCCAAGACTGATAGGAGCTACTGAAGTGTTTTAAGCAGGGTTAAGGAAGAGACCTGCAATAGATTTGTGTGTGGAAAGTCCACTCTACCTACTTGGGTGCAGACAGGTTTAGAGTGGAAAGAATGGCTATTTTGTGACGTCCCAGAAATGTAGCATTCACTCCATCTACTTTCAACCAGGAATTAAGGTGACTAAGACCAAAAACTATTGCCCGTGGCAATTGTAGGTGGATCATGGATTGATGGGGTTTCTTGGAAAGGACATGGTTAAGCTGGGGGCAGGCAGGTCCTAGGAAAGAAAGATGACTGGTCAAACCTAGTAAACATGCTAACAACAGATCTCTGGAAGTAAACCAACGCTGTTTGCTAACCCCAAGTCCTTCTCTGTAGAATGTGTGTCTAGGATTGGTTACAGTAAATAAATATGGAACCCGGCCGGGAGCAGTGGCACATGCCTTTAATCCTAGCACTCTGGGAGGCCGAGGTGGGCGGATTGTTTGAACTCAGGAGTTCAAGACCAGCCTGAGCAAGAGCAAGATCCCGTCTCTACTAAAAATAGAAAGAAATTATATGGACAGCTAAAAGATACATAGAAAAATTAGCCGGGCATGGTGGCATATGCCTGTAGTCCCAGCTACTTTGGAGGCTGAGGCAGAAGGATTGCTTGAGCCCAGAAGTTTGAGGTTGCTGTGAGCTAGGCTGACGCCACGGCACTCTAGCCCGGGCACCAGAGTGAGACTCTGTCTCAATAAATAAATAAATAAGGAACCCTATGCATTTGTGGAGCATGGATCCCTTTGTCACCTATACTATGTAACTATCTGAGTATAAACTGGGCATTTTTCAAAACCAGAAGCTCCTTTCTGTGTAAGTAATGTAGCCACACATCGTTGTTAAAGACCTCGTATGTAAATCTGGGCAGAGGGAGTCCAGAAGTAGGGGAAAAGGCCCTGGTGAGATGCTTAGCGGTCCCAGACCTCTGCCTGTTTCATTTGTACTTCCTGATTACTTGTATTCTGGAAATTATTAGTAAATCTTAATACCGGGCAAGATCTGATTCATGGGAGTCTGATCTGACAATCCAATGCTTTGTGACATCTCAGTAGAGCAATATATTCAGTCTCATCTCCAGGTTCATTAAATGCAAATTTTCTCTGCCTTTGGGGACATTGCTTCTCACAGAGCTGATGTTTTTAGGTTTCAAACTACATTTATAAAGTCTCCAGAATTCCATTGTCCTTCACTGTGTCTTAATGGGTAGCTTAGAGTCTCACATCCCAGCAGGAGTTCAACAGTTCCTCCAAAAAACACCCCGTTAATGAATTCTCCCTTTGCTACCCCCCTCCACAAGGCCCCCAGGTTTCAAGAAATCTTGCCCACAGAACAAGTTACATTTATCAAGAAACAACTGAAATAGTTTTTCCAACTTTAAATTAATCAAAGATATTCATAACTACCAGTTAAGAGCTCAGACCAGCATGAAAACTCCCTACCATGTGAACTTGACAGCATTTAAATAAAAGCAGAAAAAAACGGTCTCTTAACATAGATAAATGTTCCCTGGCGAGGTCGGGGAGAGATTCTTTTTGAAATTTTGGGTATACTTCTTAAAGGGACCCCAGGTTGGAAACCGCTGGCTGCTATATATACGTTTCTTCACATCACTCACTTTGTTCCTGATCTACCATTTCTCTGATCATCTGCAAAGCTCTTCAAGTCCCCCCATAGCTGATGTTCTCCCACCTTAGAACTTTCCGACCCATAAGATCTCAATGTCATTGGCAAAGCCTGAAGCTTCATTCATTGAAGTCACTGCATATTGACTTTCAAATCATGTATAAAAATGTTAAATCATCATCTCTGGAGTAACCCACTGGGTGTGACTCTGAATCCACCCGGGGGCCCTTTTCTCTCCACCTGGATGTCCCCCAGATAGCACAGGGGCCCGGCAACCTCTGCCCGGCCTGAGCTCAGCCTCCCACCCTCCACAGCAGGTGTTCTCCAAAGGAGTGTGAGCAAGGAATCCACGGCACACGGGAAAAAATTAAATCTCCTATTTGTATATCTAAAAACAGAAAAATAATTTTTATTACATATTCAGTGTGCATTGATAAGTAGTAGTACATGTATATACTTTATTGATAAACTTATATATACTGGAGTAGAGCTCAAAACTTGTTCTATGAAGAGCAATGGATAACCCAAAAAATGTAGATATCATTGCTGAAAATATTCTGCTCATCTCCTACCCTTCTCTCCTCTCACCCCCAGTCCCATTGCCCTGGGTATTTTTCCAGCCTCCACCTCCCTCAAATCTCTGCTCTGATGCGGTCTGCTTCAGGCCTCGGCTGGCTCCCCACCCAGTCTCCTGGCTGCATGTTCCAGAGGCCCCTGCACCCTGGCTGGCCTTCCCCTAGGCCCGGACCGTGTCCCCCGGCCGGTTCTAAAGGCTCCCACAGCCCAGGGCCTCTACTTATGATAGTAATTGTGTAGTTAAGACATACCAACAATGTAAAAAAAGTCCCTTGAAATGTTATATAACGTAACCCAAACTAGTAACAATCTAAATATCTATCAGCAGCGATTTGGAAAAAAAAAAAAAAAAAGAATATCGGTATATCTACAAGATAGTCTATTATGCAGTTATTAAAATTTATATCGGGCCGGGCACGGTGGCTCACGCTAATCCTAGCACTCTGGGAGGCTGAGGCGGGAGGATCACTTGAGCTCAGGAGTTCAAGACCAGCCTGAGCAAGAGCGAGACCTCGTCTCTACTAAAAATAGAAAAAAAAAATTACTCGGGCATGATGGAGAGTAGCTTGTGGTCCTAGCTACTTGGGAGGCTGAGGCAGTAGGATCGCTTGAGCCCAGGAGTTTGAGGTTGCAGTGAGCTAGGCTGACGCCATGGCACTCTAGCCTGCTCTAGCCCAGGTGACAGAGAGGGACTCTGTCTCAGAAAAAAAAAAAAATTATATACTCTAGAAATTCCTAATAACATGGGGAAATTCTCAAGCTATAAGATCAAATGCAAAAGCAGGCCTATATACAAATCTATATACAGTATAATCTCAACTATGAATATGTAAATATGCATAGAAAAAAAAAACCTGCAAAGAAACATTCAAAAATGTTCCCCGAGGCTTTCTCTGCCTCATTGACCTGCTCAGCAAGTCTTCACTGATGCTCCGGACGTGTCCGGCACTAAGCTAGACCCTGCTTTATGGGATAATGGTTGATTGGGGTTGTCTATTTTATACATTTGTGTGTTTGTCTAGTTTTCTACAAAGAACAACTTTTACTTCTACATTTACAAAAACAAACAGTGTTTTTCTTGTTAAAGCTTATACTGTGAACCCAAAGACTGCTTTGAAATCTGAATTGCATGTATCGATTCCAGTTTGCTTACAACATTTTTCTACTCCTTGTAAAAATCCCTAGGGGATAATCAGGTATGATTTCTCCTAGAGAAATGATGGTGCTTTTCCTGGGCAGTTATTTTCCCTAGTAATTCAGGAGTCTCACCTCTTATCATCAGTTACCCTTACCCCTCTTAGTTCCAGGGCCCCCTGGAACATGAGTGACAGAGGCTGGGCTAGGCAGCAAAGGGGCTGTGACAGCGGCAGCCAGTCCCTACCTCTACCAGCATCCAGACATAAAAAGGAATTGTACTGCAACAGGAAGGAGTGAAGTTAGACTTAAGACAGAACTTTCCTTTAAGCATGGCAGTTAAACCACAAAGCAGGAAGACTCCTTACTCCAGGGGAGGCTCAGGAGTAGGCAGGGTAAAGCAGGCCCCCTTGGAGGTGAGGGGCTGGTGGATCGCCTCTAAAGGCTCCTTCTAGCCCCAGGATCCCAGCATGCTTCTATGGAGTCTTGGGTGAGGCCAGGTTGTCTCTAGGAATACTGCTACTATGCTCCAAAGCATCCCTCAACCCTCCCCACTGCCAAGCACAAGTGTTTAGACACAGCCCAGGCTGCCCCTGCATGTACACCTCATCCGGGGGGCGGGCAGAGTCAGGACCAGATGGCCTCCACGTGACTCAGGGTCAGGGGAAAGCGTCTCAAAGGAGCAGCCCCAGGTGTGCGATGACAGCCCCAGAACAGAAGCCCTCACAGCCTGGGTAACAGGCATCCATGACTCCTTGGACCCCAGTGAGCCCAAGGTCCACACTGTCCCCCATCCCACCCCAACCCTGGCTCACCCATCCCTCTTCCTTCTTCCTCCAGGCTTAGCCTCAGGATCACAGCCCCCTTCTCCGTTGCTACCTTCCCCTGCTCTCTCCTCTTCCCCTGGCTAAATGTGGGGCTGGAGAGGCTATTCCCAGGCTGCAGAGGAAGCCCCTACCCCAGTGGCTCTCTGAAGGGTGGGGGGTACGGGACGATTTCCCCAGAGAGGGTAGGAGACGCCAGATGGAAACGAGCAGGCAAGGCACACAGGCACACGGGGTACGGAGGCCAAGCGGTGCTGGTGCTGCGTGGGGCGCCATTTACGGGATGAGAGGGCGAAGAGAGGGGCTGTAAAGCCACATAGCAGGTGGGGGAGTCTTACAAAAGAGCCACTGCCACTCTGCCACAGTGCCGCCTCTCCTGCCCTGACGCTGTTCTCCCACGTGGTGTCTTAACACCCTGAAATGTTTCCTGTGGTTGAAAACCTTCTTCCCAGTGGGGTGGGCTGGCTCTTCCCAGGGTCCCAGGAGAAGAGAACTCCAGGAAAAAGGAACAGCAGATGGAGGGCTCAGGCCAGGGTAAGTGCTGATTCCCTAATGTCACACACTCACACACATTATAGACACACACCACAAACATGCACACACACATGCACTCCCCACACATGCACACACAATTACCACACATGTGCACACCCACCATGCGTGTGCACACACATATACATACACAGCATACACATAGCCCACATACACCCTCCACACAGCCATCAGCCATTAGCGTAATCAATGCTCAGTACCTCATTGGCAGCCCATTTGGCCCCTTTTGCTTTTACAGTGAAATATTTAATGGCAGTGGAGAGCAATTGTGCCCGTGGTGAGTGGGCACGATGGCTTCCATGCTAAGGTCAAGCTCCGTTCTCCTTGGTAACAGCCACTCAGACATAATGAGAAAGCAGGGAGTGCCCTGGCCCCTCCAGAGGGACAGAACACGCTGCAGCTGGCCCGGCACACTGCTCCCCAGTCCCCACACCCTCCAGGGCAGCCCTGGCCCCGGCACACCTGCCTCCAGCTCCCCACATCCTGCCCTCCCCACTCTCTCTCCTTCCTCCTGTCTCTGAGCAACAGCGTATCTGATCCCCAACTGTCACCCAACACAGAATTTTGAGGAAGTCCTTCCCTTTCTGGAAGCTTCCTTTGTGCCTGTGGCTGGATTTCCCTCAGGACTGACTGCCAAGCAGGACTGTGCTCCGCTCTCCTGAAGCTCTGGCCCCCAAGGGGAGGCAAGTGCCCTGTCGGAGGGAGATGGCCTGGCCCAGCTGGCACTGAGGCGGACACATAGAGATCACACGTGAACAGTTACAGAAAAAGACACCACTTCCTTTCAGCCTTGCTGACCTGGTCCTTCCACCCTCAAGGGCCTGAAGGAACTGCCCAGAGGCAGCTGGCCACGTGAGAGAGTTGCTATCCCCTACCCACAGCCCACACCCTCTCTTGGCTAAAGAAAGCCCCACACAGAACAGCTTCCTCATCCTCAGTTCACCGTCCGAGGAGAGGGGCTTCAGGAGCCTTAACTCACAAACATCAGCCCCAGTACCCACATACCTTAACCCCTTGCCTCTCTGCCCACCCCCAGCACCCTCCAAAGCTCCTTCCGCAATCCCACCTGCCTGAGCCTGAGCATCGCGCCATTCCCATGCAGGACAGGGGCTGAGACCTTTGTAGAGATCAGAGAGCACGGATCCACTGATTCCAAGGGCCGGCCTCACACGCAGGACACTGTGCAGTACTTACGGAGCACGATGCATCCTCCGTGGCAGAAGGGAAAAGTCACTTTGAATTGCACCCACCACTCTGGTTTCTCAAGAAGCAGCCTGAGTCAGTTTTTGCTCTTTCATTTGGTACTGGCAACTGGGCCTTCTTGTCAGACTCAGGGGTCACAGGGCAGGAGCTGGTACACAAGGTCTAAGCTGCCCTAAATGCAAACTGTGAGTACACGAGGGAGGACCTCTCAGGGCCTCTCCTGTGCCACAATTTGCGTGCTTACAAGAAGGATATGATCCCAAGGAGAACTCTGACCAGAAGACCCCAGAGGGAAACTGAGTCAGGCAGTCACAGCTTTGACCCCAAGCACCTCTGCTCCTTCCTCCCTTCCTCACCAAAATTAACCGAAACAAGACTCTTCAAAGGTTAGAAACAATCTACCCAGATTAGATAGGGCAAAGCGACCAAATAACCAATGCAATGACGCATGCTTCTTACTTGGAAAAACAGCCATATAAGAGACATTTGGGAGACAAAAGAGAAAACTTCAATATGGAGTGGGTATGAGAAGAAATTAGGAGATTATTAATTTTGCTAGTTTCAATAACATCCTTATGATCATGTAGAAAACTGGAGGAGGCGGTTTCTGAAATGTATGCTGACAAAGGAGTAAATATCATGATGTCGTAATTTACCTTAAGATGGTTCTGCAAAAAAGATAATAGATGAAACAAATATAGAAAAAAGTTAACAATTGTTGAATGTAGACTGTGGGTGTATAGATGTTTATTGTACTATTCTTTCTGCTTTTCTATGCCTTTGAAGATTTTCATAATTAAAAGTTAAAACAAATATTTTTTAAAGGAGGAGGAAAGTTATAAAGAACGTTTCCAGGCCTCATGGTGCCAGTAGCAAACCCAGATTTTGGCTGCTGAGTGACTTCTAGTACAAAAGACATGTGCCCTGAAGTCAGAAAGCCCGGGCTCAAGGCCAGTCCAGCCCCTCCTACCTGCCGGAATTTATTCTCTCTGAGCCTCAAGTTATTCTTATCTATAACATGGGAGCAATAAAACCATCCTCGCCGAGTTGCGAGACCTCAATGAACTTGCACATGTGGATGCACACAGCACCCAGTGGGCCCCCAATAAACATTCACTCGTACCCTTTCTTTGCACCTTCCCTCCTCAGGAAGACAGTCGGTCTAGGATGAGACTCAAAATCTAGAGATTTCCATTCTGGGAAGATACTTTTCCCTACTCCTCTTGCTTAGTACAACTCAAAACCCTGGAAATTATATGTAAAACAAACAAAAGAAGACTATGAAACGTGGGCGGAAGAGGCAGAACCAACCAGGAAATTTAAGACCTGAAGAACAATATGATGGTGTGTTCCTTGGGTTGGGTTGGGTAGGGTTTTGTTTTGGGCTTCATATATCCCAGATCTGGGAACTGAAGACAGCAGCAACTCAGAAATGCCAATGGGCACATAGACAAAAAGCACCAACAAAATCCTGCTCTCTCTTATCCAAAGGACTAGGAAGGGGACAGCTTAGCAAGATAAGAAACTTTTAGATAATAGCCACTCTACTGCAGCCAAACACCGACTGTGGCCCCACCAGCAAAGGCCAAGTGGGAAACCCAGACTTCTGTCATCACAAGGCTATACAAGGCACCTCAACATGCCCACTGGGGTGGTATCAGAGAAAGCCAAGAAAGGAACTGGGACTTTCACCCCCTGTAGCTGGTAACACCTTGCCCCCTGCCGTGTTAGTGGAGATCACATTGTGAGGCAGAACTCCTACCCCTGCTCAGCAGAAACACGTAGGTACCCTCACTCTCTGGTGTCAACAGAGGACAGGGGGAATCTAGATTTCTACCTCTACCTGACAGTAATGAGGCAGCCCCACCCCCTTCCCCTGCCAGAGAGTTGTCAGAGAATGAAAAAGGACAATCAATAGATGTCAACTCCAAAATGACAGAGATGTTAGAGCTAACTGACAAAGATTTTAAAACAACCATTATAAAAATGTTTCCTTGAGCACTTATGAACACACTTGAAACAAATGAACAAAACAAAGAATCTCACCAAACAGAAGACCTAAAGGATGAAGTGGAAATATTAGATTTGGAAAGTATAATAACTGAAATAAAAAACTCAGTGGGTGGACTCAGCAGTAGAATGGAGGGGGCACCAGAAAGAACCAATGAACTGGAAGACAAAACAATAGAAATTACCCAATATGAACAACTGAGAGGAAATTAAAAAAGACATGGAGCCTCAGGGGCCTGTGAGACTATAACAAAAGATATAACATTTGTGTCATCAGGAAAGGAGGAAGAGAAAAGAGAAGAAAAGAAAGAAAGCAGGGGCTAAAAAAGTACTCAAAGAAATAATGACTGAAAACTCCACAAATTTGGCAAGAGATATACACTTACAGACTCAGGAGCAAACCCCAAACAAGACAAACCCAAAGAAATCCCTTCAAAGACACATAATAATTGCACTTCTGAAAACTAAAGACAAAGAAAAAAATCTTGAAAGCAACCAGAAATTATTTTTTTAAAAAAAGAACTAAATAAAAATTCTGGAGTTAAAAAAGTACAATAATTCTAGAATGAAAAAATCATTAGAGGGGGGCCCAACAGCACATTTGAGCAGTCAGAAGAAAGAATTAGTAAACATGTAGATAGCTCAATTGAGATTATCTTGTCTGAATGGAACAGAAATAAAAACGAATGAAGAAAAATGACAGAGCCTCAGAGACCTATAATACCCCATGAAGCATGCCAATAAACACACAATGGGAGTCCCAGAAGGAGAGTTGAGAAAAAGGCAGAAAGAATATATAGAGAAAGAATAGCTGAAAACTTCCCAAATTTAATGAAAAATATTAATCTACACACCCAAGAAGCCCAGGGAACTCCAAGCAGGATAACTTTAGAGAGATCCCACACTTAGACACATCATTATCAAACTGTTGAATACAAAGACCAACAGAGACTCTTGAAAGCAGCTACTTATCACATACAAGGGAACCTCGATGAGGTTAACAGCTGTTTTCTCAGCAAAACCACGGAGGCCATAGGGAAGTAGGATGATACATTCAAAATGCTGAATGAAAAAGACTATCAACCTGGAATTCTATCTCCAGCAAATCTATCCTTCAAAAACAAAGAAAATAAGACATTCCAGATAAACAGAAACTGAGATAACTCATAACTAGCAAATCCTCCCTACAAGAAATATTAAAGGGAGTTTTTCAGGCTGAAATGAAATGACACTAGACAGTAACTTGAATCCACAGAAAAATAAGAGCCAGGTGCAGTGGCTCATGCCTATAATCTCAAGCAACTCAGAAGACTGTGTTAGGAGGATCCCTTGAGCCCAGGAGTTGGAGGCTGCAGTGAGCTATGATTGTGCCATTGCACTCCAGCCTCCTGAGTGACAGAGCGAGATGTCTCTAAAAAAGAAAAAAAAAATTAAACAAATAAAGAACATCACTAAATGCAATTACATGGGTAAATATAAAACAGTGTATAAATCTATTTTTGTTGTAACTCTTTTACCAATATGATCTAAAAGACAACTACATAAAGCAATAATTAAAAATCTGTGTTGATGGGCACACAATATATGATGTAATTTGTATGACAACTAACAGTATAAAGAAGGGGGAGAAAATGGAACTTTATAGGAGCCAAGTTTTGTACACTATTGAAATTAAGCTATGTTAAATATATAGAGGAAATATTTAAGATAATTATAAATGAGGAAGGTTAAAGGGATGTAGAAAGAGGTAAGGTTTCTATACTTCATTCGAACTTGTAAAATGACAACACCAGAAAACTGTGAAAAGTTATATATACATAATGAAATGCCTAGAGCAACCACTACAAAGGCTATGCAAAGATATACTAAAGAACATTATAGATAAATCAAAATGTAATTCAAAAAATATTTAAATAACTCCCAAAAAGGCAGAAAAAGAAAAAACATTTAACTGAGCAGAGTTCACTGAAGGGGTTTTAGTGAGGCATGGGCAGGACTGAGGGACTCCACAGCCACGTGAAAACCCTCGGGGACCGCAGTGGTGGGAAGACGTTGCAAAGAGAAGAGAGAAGGGTCGCAGGAGCTGGAGCTGAGGAAGGGGGGAGCTATGAGGGGTGCTGCCCCTGCCAGAGCCCAAGCAGGGAGGAAACACCTGAACCTCTCTCCCGTCCATCCTCCAATGCCCCACAGCGCCCCCCACTGGCCAAACCCAACCCGAAGGTGGAAAGCAGGGGCGCCCACACAAAAGGGAGCTTCTCCCGGGCATAGAGCAGGGCGTGGAAGGGCAAAGGCGGGACGGGTGTGGTAGAGCAAGCGGCAAGGAGAGAGGCTCCGAGAGGCGATTGAGACCCGAAGGATGGAGGACACCTATCACACCACCACTCACACACCAAGAACCACGGCCTGGCACACAGACACAGGACTCGGTACCCAGCTACCCTCTCACCGCTGCCCTCTGTGTTCTCTCATTCCCCTCGGCACAGGCGTGCTGTGTCCCGGGGGCACTGGCTGCAAAAGGGAAGCCAGGGTGCCCCCCTGGCCCTGCCCGGACCTCCAGGAAAGAGAGAAGGTGAAGGAGGGCTTCTCCTCCCAGCGTCACCAACCCTCAGCCCGCAGAGCCCTGCAGCCAGCTGGGCTGGCCCTTCCCTCTGCCTCTGCCACGAGCCCAGTTCTGAAGGTAATTAAATTTCTCTTACTCTTTTTGGCACAGAGCCCCCAACAACACAGGAATGCACTTCCTTCCACCCCCCACTGCAGCGCTTTGCCTGGCCTTCACCCGCAAGCGCGGCATCCCCACGTCAGGGCCCGTCCCCAGAGGCTTGCTGGCAGACGTACTGAGGCAGCAGCCAGCACACAGTCCCTGCTGCCAGGGACTCCCTGCCAGGGACTCCCCTCAGGCACACGGGGAGCACCAACATGCGGGACTGAAGTCGAAGGTTCCAGCAGTTTATCTCAAGCCACAGAACACAGAAGGGACCCAAAGAGAGAAAGAGCCACAGGCTACAGACGGCTGGAGGGAGGGAGGGCAGCCTCCGAGAGGAGGCGGGTGAGCCCCTCCTGCCCCCGCAGGCCTCCCCGCCCTGCAGATCTGCTAGGGAGGGCCAAGAAGCTGTTTGGTGATATCGGGAAATTGCAGATGAAGGACAGGCAGAGAGGAAAGGCCGCAAGAGGTGAAGCCTGCAAGTCCCTGCATTGGGGGAGTGATGGACAAGACAGCTAACTCAGACCTGAAATTAAAAATCAAATTTGCCACCTCATCCTCTCCTGCTCTCTCTGCCCCTCCTTGTGAATAAAATAAATGAAATCAGCCAACTAGATACTTAACGATCATAGCTCACTAAAACTGAAAGGGATCCCAGAGACGAGGCCAACTCTCTGATTTACGGATGGAGAGACCCACAGAGGGAAGCAACATGTCCAAGGTCACACAGAAAGACGGTGGCAGCAGCTGGGCTAGAGCTCCTCAAATCTCCAACACTGAGCTCCTCCTATGTGCCCGGGACTCTTCCAGATGGTGAGGATACAGCAATGAACAAAACAGACAAATTTCTCCCCTCGTGGAGTTGACGATCTAGAGCAACACCACCCAGTAGAACTTTCCGCAACGTTGGTATCTTGATGTCCGATACAGTAGCCACTAACCACACTGGCTTTTGAGCACTTGAAATATGGCTAGTGTGACCAATGGACTGAATTTTTGCTTCACGTATTTTGCAGCTCTGTTGTTTGGTGCACAGACAGAACTTTAGGACTGCGATGTCTCCTTGGAGGAGTGACCCTTTCATCATTATGTAATATCCTTCTCTGTCCCTGGTAATTTTCTTTGCTCTGAAGTCCACTTTTGTCTGATATTGATATAGCCACTCCTGTTTTCTGCTAATTAGTGTTTGCATGGTATATCTTTTTCCATCCAGGAACTGAAACTTTTATTACATTTATTTTTAATTAATTTTAAATAACCACATGTGGCTAGTAGCTGTATTATTGGACAGTGGCATTTTAAAGAATTCAGTTCATCAAGCTCTGCCTCCACCCTGCCCGGAGCTGAGCAGACCTGCTCCTCCACCCAGGGAAACACTGCCAATGAGTGTCCCATGGAACTTTTGGGGGCCCCAAACAGGAGAACCCACCGTCCTCACTATCTAAGGTGGAGAAAGGGACCCTACAATTCCCCTCTTCCTAAACCAAGATGGGTATGCCCAAGGAGCAGAGGAGACAGAATGAGCTGGCCACCTCTGAGGACAAAACTTCATCCCTGTCCTTGCTTCAGGCAAGTGCTCCCTCCCAGCCTGACCCCTTCCGGTTCTGGTCCTCACACCGCAGGGGGCAGGGGGTAAGCTCTTGCTTTCCTGGGTTGGCCGAGGCCTCTTCACCAGCAGCTGGAAATGACACGGCAGAAGGAAAAGGGCAGGGCTCAGGGAGGACGGAAATGGCAGCTTGATTAATTGAGATTACTTCTAGGCAAAGCTGGCCAGGTAGAATCCACGGCTGCCAAGGCCTGCTCAGGCAGAGCGACCTCCCCTCTCCTGGGAGCTCCCACACACCCTCCTTCTCCCTGCATTGTGTTGTCTGTGTTTCTTTGCCATCTCACCCCAAGGCTGGCCTCTCCTCAAGGGCGCCACGATGCTGTGGGCATCCTCACCACACACACGGCACGTGTGGAGGCTGCCCCTTCCTCCTGCAATGACACTGAGCCCAAGGCCCAGCTCAGAGCTGGTGAGAAATGAGTATGTGTTTGCAAAGAAGAAGGGGAGAGGAGCGGTGGGTGCAGAGAAGGAAAAAGGGAAGGATTGCTACCCTGATTCAGCAATGATTGTGCACCGGGGCAGGGGAGCAGGAGGGAGGCCGAAGTACACAGGATGCCCAGGGAAAGGGTCCAAGGTCCTCTTTACCACTGATCTCCAGTTTGGCACTCTAAACCCTCCCACACACTCATACACACTCTCTACAGTCCCTTGCGTTAAGACTATAAAGCTTAATCTGAGTTCTAGTCTCAATGCATTGTGACTTTTCACTGCTTGTCTCTTGGCAGGATCCCAGCATCTCACCTCCCCTAACCCCCGCTTAGTATCCTTGCATTGCTCTCTCCCCTGGGCTCAGAGGGCAGCAGGACCAGGAGCCCCATGCAGGGAGTAGGGAAGGGAGGAGGAGAAAGAGCAGGGAATGGAAATGCCCCACATAGGCCACCTGAGCCCTGGGAACCTCCACATTGCACAGAGCACACCTCCACTTTAATTTACACATCTTATTTCATTTCTTACCAAATAAACTGTCACAATAATACAGGAGCTGATTCAATTCAGGCAGAGCTGCATAGATCACATCAGAAAATGACTCATAGCCTTGATGCGGAAATTGCATTTATCATACAGGCAAATAAAGTGTGAAGATGTACATGCAGGATCAAGGTTTGCCAGTACTGGAGTGTACGATTGACCCAGGGGCCCCCACAAATGAGGCATCAGCAGAGGTTCAAGACAAGGTTGGAATGGAGAGCGGGGGGGAATGTGGAGTCGGGGGCCAGCGAAGGCCAGAGGGCTGGTGTGGACGTGGTCCAGTGGCCGAGGACAGGAGAGGCTCACCAGACACCAGGCCACAGCTCACACCTCCACCGGCGAGGGGGAACGAGGGAGGGAGGGCTACCATCCTGAGAAGACCTGGCAATGGGTCCACATTGGAAATTCATGGCCAATTGCTCCTATAATTTACTGGTCCAGCTGGAGAGATGCATCTTTGAACTCTAGCATGAGACTCTGAAAATCATTCTCAACCCAGGCTCTCCAACCCCTGTCTGAGATGAATTAAAGGGAATTATGCACATAAACCCCACAGATCAAGGGGACACGGCTCTCCTTCAACCGCCTGCAAGGTGATTAGACAGATAGAGTTCATAGCAGAACAGGCACACTCGGGCTGGAAAAATAAAATAAAATAAATTTGAAACGCAGAGATTGATGGGTTCTGTCACAAAGTCTCTCCAAAGCTACAGTCCATAAATTGAAATTCCCACTGATGCTAAGGCAAAGGTGGTAGCTCAGTGGCAGCTGCTGGCCTGGAAGGGTCTTTGCGGGAAGGATGCCAGGTCCCCTTTAGAATCACACACCGTCCAAGTGAGGGGAGACTGCAGCCATCACGTAGGGGGATCCACAAGCCAGGGGAACAGCTTTGGTTCTAAAGCAGCGGTCCCCAATCTTTTTGGCACCAGGGACTGGTTTCATGGAACACAGCTTTTCCATGGAAAGGGGAGGGCAGAGTTCAGGCGGTGATGTGAGTGATGGGGAGCACCTGTAAATACACATGAAGCTTTGCTCGCTTGTCTGCCGCTCACCTCCTGCTATGCGCCCCTCCACCTCCCACCCCCATTCCTAAGTTTCATGGAAGACAATTTTTCTACGGATTGGGGGGGGTGGCGGCAGCGCTCTGTGGCCCAGTCCCTAACAGGCCATGGACCAGTACCTTGGGGATCACCCCAAGGAGGAGACACTGAGGAACAGAAGTGCAGAAGAATGAGGTCACATACAGACCTCCTGCACCCAGAGAGCTTCCCAATCTGGGCCCTGCACCCCCCACAGCAGCACTGTGCGCAGTGCCCGGCACACAGCTGGTGGCGTGCTGGCATGTTTGTGGAAGGCAAGACAAGAAGCTGCCTGCCTTCTAGGGCCCTGCTGAGCAGCTCACCCCAACCTCCTCCTTCTCGGGCACAGCACAGGTCTCAGGCAAGCCAAAGAGGGGAGGCAGTGGACAGGTAAGTCCTAGTTCTGCTCAGACCCTGGTCCAACCTGGAGGCGTGTGACAGTCAGAAGATCAGAACTCTGGGCTAGGTTTTCTAACCCAGACACGCGTGTGTCTCAGGCTTGTGTACTCAGACAGAAAGGCAGGAGGTGGGTATGCTGAAGGCTCTGGTGGCTGCCCAGATCACCACTTGGGGGAGGACTGGAGAGACACTCATTCCCAAGTCGCTTTCTAGAATTACCCTCAGCCCAAGAAAGCCACCTGGCTCACAGTCACACCCCAAGCCTGGGGGCAGCCGCCTCCAAGGCCTGGTTAGTTGGCCATAGGGAGAGTGCTTACGAAGGTCTGGCCCCCAGCCTCAAGGTGGGACAAGTCTAATTCTGCGGGGCCATCTGTGCTGCCATAGACTCTGTCCTTGGCCCACTGGGCTGCCTCCACTCCCACAGGTGCTGACACGGAGGGCCCTCAACACCTGCCTGCGTGAGGTCTCTGTCTCAGAGCCTGCTTCCCAGGGAACTTGACCTAAGCCTGGGAGGTGTCTGGAAGCAGACAGACAGACAGACAGTCATAAGCTATCCCCAGCCGGCAGGCAGGGATCAGCTGGTCCAACCCTCTCATCTCACAGAGAAGGAGCCGAGGCCCAGAGAGGGAAGTGACGCGGCTCACGCGGCTTAGAGAGAGGGCCCAGCCTGCGCAGGGACGGCCCCCAGCTCCTTCTCAACACAGACGAGGTTTGGCAGGAAGAAGGTGAGTGTGGAGATGGGGCCCCTTTGGATGTGGTTTTTAATCAATGTCTGCTTCACCAAAGGACAGCAATCCAGCTGAGGCCTGCGAGGGACAGCGAGCTCCCTGCTCCTCCCACGTACACAGAACCCATTAACTGAGGTAAGTAAAGGCCATCTGTAGCCCCCTAAAACACGGGCTTTCCTGCAGAGGTAGCCAACGTGCAAATATGTGCTCCTTCCAGCGTGTTCACACCTCCCAGGGCAGAGAGGCCTGGTCAGGGGAGGAATGCAGAAGCAAGGGAGGTTTCATGGCCACATGGGGGACAAGCCCTGATGTAGCAGGTGCCACAGAACGCGAGGTGACAGGAGACCCCTCGTCTAGTCTTGTCCCTCATGTCAGACCCAGGGAAATCCCGAGAGGGGAAGAGACTTGCAGGTGTCCCTGGCAGAGCTGCCCCCAGTACACAGGCCCTCCCGGCTCCACACTTCCCCAGGAACCATCCAGAAAGGCCAGGCCCCAGCATCCCTCCCCAGAAGGAGGCTCAGGCCTCAGATGAGTAATTGAGAAAGGTCAAGTCCCAGTCCCTACTGGCCCCAGCTTTCACTCTGTTATTCTGTGGGAAATTCGGTGCCCTTACGCCAAAACCATGCTGGGTGGTCTCTCGGCAGCTCTTGGCCCATCTCACCAGCATCCTTCTCAGAACAGGGAGTGAGCACTGCCATCATACGAGATTTATGGGGAGACTACATCAACAACGGAGATACCTTTATTGTCTTCGGCTAGGACGACACAGTTGACAATCGCCTACGTGTCCCCAAAATTTAAAAATGAGGGGAAAAAAGAATCACCCAGCATTTACGTTGATTTGATTAATCCCTAGAGAAAAATACATTAAAGAAAGGAACAAAATGAAAGCTGACTGATGAATTGCCATTTTAAGAAACTCGGTTCAATTAAGCTAAAAGCCTGCTCTCAGGGCCACAGCGATGGCCCCAAACCCTGCCAGCACACCCGTACACCGAGGCAGGGCTGGCCAGCAAGTCATTATGCTCTAAAAGCCAGAAAGAGGGACCCCTGCGATCTTCCCCCAAACCTGGCTTTCCCATTCAGGACCCACTCCTCGGATCCCTGCGTGACAGCCAATCCCCCTCCTGGCTGGGAGGAGTCTCATTTGCAGACGGGGGTGCCGGAGGGGGGCCGCAGATTCTACTGCCAAAATGTGGGATTTTCATTTTTGATTCTGTTTGCTCCCTTGTTCACTCGCTTTATAAAGGGCGGCCCCCGGTGGGAGGCCAGGGCCCATTCTGCCACTAAGTAGCCTCAGTTTTCTCATCTTTGAAATGAGGATGTGCTTCGACCGTGGAAACCCGGATGTTAGCCCCCACTCTGTTGATAACTCGCAGTGTAACTTCAAATCAGGCCCCCGGCTTCCCGGGTTTCAGCTTCCTTAGCAGCAAAATCAGTGTGAAGGAAGGGCCTGCTTACCCTAACACACGGAAGCTTAAAAGAGTTGGGAGAAAAAGGATAGCCTTCTCAACAACTGGTATCAGAACAATTGGATACACACAGGCAAAAAAGTGAACCTTGACCTAAACCTTATCTACATATATAGAGATAGAGATATGTCTTTATAGAGAGATTATAAAGATATATATTTTTTAAAAATTCAAAGTGGACAGTCCTAAATGTAAAACCTTTTAGAAGAACACATAGGAAAAAATCTCCTAGGGCAAAGAGTTCTTAGATATGACACCAAAAGTATAATCCATAAAAGAAAGAATCAATAAATCAGACCTCATGAAATTAAGTGCTCTGCAAAAGACACCGTTTCATTCTCCTACTCTGTAGAATGAAAAGACATGCTGCCAAGCGGGAGAAAGTCACATCTCCAACAAAGGACTTGTATCCAGACTGTGTAAAGAACTCTCTAAATTCAACAGTAGGAAATCAACAATTCAATTAAAAAATGGCTAAGGTACTTGAACTGACGCTTGACCAACAATGTACAGATGGCAAGTAAGCACATGAAAAAATGTGCAACATCATTAGCCACTAGGGAGATGCAAACTAAAACCTCAGTGAGTTACCACTCAGAATCTCATATCAGAATGGCTAAAATAAAGATGCTGACAAGGTTGTGGAGAAACTGGATCACTCATACATTGCTGATGGGAATTTGAAACGGTCCAACCAGTCTGGAAAACAGTTTGGCAGTTTCTGAAAAAAAAACTAAACATGTATCTACCATATGACCCAGCAATCGTACTCTTGGGCATTTATCCCAGAGATAAACTGATGATCACATAAAAACCTATAGAAGAATATTTATAGCATCTTTATTTATAATAGTGAAAACCGAGAATCAACCCAGATGTCCTTCAATGGGTGAATGGTTAAACGTGCTGTGGTATACCCGTACCATGTGCATTAGCTTGGATAATGTTCCCCAAAACTTCATGTTCACCCAGAACCTCAGAATGTGACATTATTTAGAAATAGGATCTTCGCAGATATAATCAAGTTAACCTTAAGATAACCTAATTATATTATTAAGAGGGTCTCTGCAGATATAGTTAGATTAATTAAGGTAACGTCATATTGGATAAGGTGGACTCTAAATCCAATGACTGGTGTGGTTATGAGAAGGCCACGTGAAGGCCACAAGACAAGAGGCAGAGACCGGAGTGATGCGCCTACTAGCCAAGGAATGCCAAGGGTTGCCAGCAGGCACCAGAGGCTGGGGAGGCAAGAGAGGACTTTTCCCTAGAGCCTCCCATTTCATACTTCTAGCCTCTAGAACTGTGAGGAAATAAAGTTCTGTTGTCTTAAGCCACCTTGTTTGTGATGCCTCATTATGGCGGCCCTGGGAAACTAACATACACCATGGAATACGACTCAGCAATGAACAGGAGCCAACTGACACACGTAACCATCTGGATGCATCTCTAGGGAATGACGCTGAATGAAAAAGCCAGTCTTGAAAGGTTACATACTGTGATCCCATCTATACGACATTCTCAGAAAGACAAAAGAAGTGATGGAGAGCAGATCGGGTGTTGCCAGGGGAAGAAGGTATGATCATCAAGGGGGTAACAAGGAATTTTATGGGTGACTGAACAGCTCTGCCTGTGGTAGTGTTACATGAATCAACGCCTATGATAAGATTCATAGAGATACACGCTCCCTCCAAAAAAAGCAAGTTGCAGGTAAAAATTGGCGAAATCCAAGTAAGATCTGCAGTTTAGTTAAAAATATGGTGTCGGTGTCAGTCAATTTCCTGGTTTTGATCATTATGCCATGGTTATGTACGGTGTTATCATCAGGAAAAGCTGGGTGAAGGGTACTCAAGAACATCCTACTATTTTTGCAACTTTTATGAGAGTCTAAAGGTATTTTTTTTTTTTTTTAAAATTTTTTTTTGAGTGTAGGGAGAATTCGATATATTTTATAAATGTAAAGAAAAAAGTGTTACTATTCAAAGTCAGCTCCCAGCGAGCTCTGGAGTCAGACAGACCCAGGTCAGCATTCCAGCCTCACTGCTTACCGACCCTGGAGCTTGGAGCAAACCACTTCCCTTCTCTGAGCCTCACACTCCTCACATGTAAATCCTCACATAGTAATGGCGACACACGGTGCGCATACTACATATGAGATAATACATGTAAAAGCACCTAAAGCAATGACTAGCGCATGGACGGTGCCAAGTAAATCTAGTTGCCATCTTTTCCCCAACCAGGGCAACACCTCTCATTTGTTTGCTGACCTGCTGTTGTACTTGATTCCATCCTTCAGGGTCAAACAAGGTTCTCCAGGGAACTCGGGTTCCCCAGAATACAAGCCTGCCAGGTCTCCTCATCTGGGCCCACATAAAGGCTGGGCTGGAGCTCAGACCTCCACGGAAGCAGGACCCTCTCTAGAGCCCCTGCCAGGCTCCTCAACATTCCTCTGGCTTTGGCCCTCGGAGTTAATGGGGTGCAGCTAATAACTCTCCCCTGCTCTGAGACCCCATTAACCATCCCTCCCTTCTTTCCCCTCCATCATTACCCTGGTCCCATTCCAAACAAGAGTCACGCAAACAAGAGTCACTCCTCTATGGCTGCAAAGTGGAACTTACAAAGTACTTTTTACACGTGTGTTATGCCTCCTTAAAGCCCCAGCAAGAGCTTGGTAGTCAGAAGCACAGCAGGTGTAAGCATCCCTATTTTCCAGATGGAAAGAGGAGCACACTGGGGAGGTGTGTGAGGAACAGGAAGGAGAAAGGGGAACTGACATAGATTAGCCACATGCTGTGCGCCAGGCACCTCATTTTCTTTCATTTCATTTCCTTCTTACAGCAAGATTGTGATGCAAGTATCATTAAATCTCCTTTCTGCAGACGAGAAAACCTCAGTTCAGAAAGACTATGTAACATACCCAAGGACACACAGCCAACAAGGGCAGGGTGTGGATCCTGAGACCCAGGCCTGCCTGACCCCAAGGCAGGGCTCCTTCCTTCACACCAGGCACAAATCCTGTCATGCTCTCATTCATTCATTCATGTTTTCCAAGAAGCAACTGCAAATCCTTCCTTCTCCACGGAGTCTTCCTGAATTGACTGCACCCACAGCACTCTGGCCTCAGAGATTAGATGTGAGGATCTTCGGATCTTCCTCCTCGCTCTACAGCCCCAAAGAGCTCAGCACTTTCATATTCTGTCACGTTTCCACCCCAAACGTGGAATTCCCTGGAGCATCCTTTACAACCTGAGGCAATAACACCATCATCCCTCCTCGACCTCACCCTCTATGTCCTCCCACAGCTCCCCCAACTCTAGGGAGCCAGATTCTTGTCCATATCCCACAGTGTCACGGCTGGAGGGACCCGCAGGGAACAGTCCAGAGGACACTGAGGTCCACAGGAGGGGAAGGCACTCGCCGCCTCCAGTGAGGTAACAGCAGGGCAGGTCTTCCAGCTCAGCTCGCATCCAACCCTCTGCACAGGTCCTGGCACTGAGGGGAGCTCTGCTGGGCCTCCTCCCAGCAACTCTCCTTGGGCCCTGCCTCCCTCCCATGTTCCTAAATCCTGCCCACCCTTCCAGCCCCCCAGCTCAGAGCTGCTTCTCCTTTGAAAGCTTTCCAGATTATTCTAGCCCCCAAGGGTCTCTCCTTCCACTGACAGCACCTTCTACCCTCCATTGCCCTTGGTCCCTCCAGACCTCATGTGATTTCAAACCATCAGGAGCCTTAGCTCACCCTTCCCAGCCAGACCACTCTCCTAAGAACCCGGACGACACCACCCTCCACACAGCCTAGGCACGGCTGAGTACCTAGAAAGCAAAAAAATAAAATAAATAAAATAAAATAAAAGGAAAAAAGGAAAAATAGACCCCCCTCTTTATTTGTGTGAGTGTGTCCCCAAAATCTGTCCATAGTCTCAGTCTGATTTGGGGGGATCCCCCTTATCTTTTCCCAAACTTATGGGATTTGACATTTTCCCCCAAAGAACAATCTAGCAAGATCCCTCTTCCTATTATAATTTTGTGTAACAGCCTCCTGAGAATTCAACTTCGGGGTAAAATTTCACTTTTAAGTTGAGACTCGATCCCCTTGTGACTAATTGAGATGCCAGGATCAAACCAAGTCTTCAATCCCATTAGATAAAGCCACATAAAAGCTGCCCCTGCTAACAGCACTTTCCTGATTTCCTCAAGCTGGCCTGCAATAAGTATTCCTAATTGTGCTTGTTAAAAAGTGGATTTATGTATCCCAATTAGGCAGCTCGCACTTACGCGGCAGCCGTTTTCAATACCACCAAACTTTCCTTCTTCCCAAGATGAAATTATTTTTGGTGGGTGACAGGATAATTACTAAAACATAAAAGGACCCACCCGGTACCACAGCAGCAGCTTCAGCAATTCTGTTAGGAGGCCTTGAGGACAAGCAGGGTTTGGACGGCAAATTTAAACCCACGCTGAGCTTCTTCCTCGCCATGCACACGCCTCCCCGGCTCTTTCTCCTTGGACCAGTACCAACCTCTAGGTGCCCTGCTGCATCCGTCCCCTGCCCCTTATTTCCTGGCTGCTCCCCAACTAGACCTTGTGCTTTCTCCTTCCAGAGAAAATTCTTCCATTCAAAAGGCCTTTCCTCACTCCTGCTCTCTCCCATCTCCCTTGAAGACACAGCTCAAATGGCTCCTCCTCCAGGAAGCCTTCCTTCCTTGACCCCTGCCCAGATGTACTCACCATCAGCCACCCACAGCTTCCTGCACCTGCTGCTGTTCATGCACTTACTCTGTGTCTGACTCCTCTATGTTTGTCTCCTGCACTGGGCCATGAGCTCCCTGAGGGCAAGGACTGGATCTCATTCATCTTGGAATGTGCTAGGCTGACTCACTCATTCATTCATTCAACTTGTTGGAACCCAATTTTAAAATGGGCAAAGGATCTGAATAGACACTTCTGCAAAGAAGATGTACAAATGACCGATAAGCACATGAAAAGATGCTCAACGTCATTAATCATCAGGGACATGCAAATCAAAACCACTGTTGAGATACAACTTCAAACCCATCAGGATGGCTACAATCAAAAAGTCAGGTAAGGCCGGGCGCGGTGGCTCAGGCCTGTAATCCTAGCACTCTGGGAGGCCGAGGCGGGTGGATTGCTTGAGCTCAGGAGTTCGAGACCAGCCTGAGCAAGAGCGAGACCCCATCTCCACTAAAAATAGAAAGAAATTATCTGGCCAACTAAAATATATATATAGAAAAAATTAGCCGGGCATGGTGGCGCATGCCTGTAGTCCCAGCTACTCGGGAGGCTGAGGCAGTAGGATCGCTTAAGCCCAGGAGTTTGAGGTTGCTGTGAGCTAGGCTGATGCCACGGCACTCACTCTAGCCCGGGCAACAAAGCGAGACTCTGTCTCAAAAAAAAAAAAAAAAAAAAAAAAAGTCAGGTAATAACAAATGTTGATGAGGATGTGGAGAAACCGAAACCCATATAGTGCTGGTAGGAATGTAAAATGATACAGCCACTTTGGAAAACAGTCCTGCAGGTCCCCAAATGTTAAACATAGGGCTACCATACGACCCAACAATTCCCCTCCTAGGTATAGACCCAACATCTATGAAAACATATGTCCATGCAAAAACTTGTACATGAACTTCAGAGCAGCATTATTCATGATAGCCAGAAAGTAGAAACAATCCAAATATCCATCAACTGATGAAGGGATAAATAAAATGTGGTATATTCACACAATGGAATGTTATTTGGCAATAAAAAGGAATGCAGTATTAACTAGTTCAGGCTATAAGGATGAACCTTGAAAACATGCTAACTAAAAGAAATCAGTCACAGAGGACCACATATGAGTCCATTTATATGAAATGTCCAGAACAGGCAACTTCATAGAGACGAAAGTGGATAAGTGCTTGCCAGGGGCTGGGGGAGGAGAAACAGAGAGAGACGGCTAATGGGTACTTTCTGGGGTGACTGTGGTGAGCACACCACAAAATTGATTGTGGTGATGGTTGCACAGCTCTGTGAGTATACTGAAAACCATTCAATTGTACAATTTAAAATGGTAAATTGTATGATATGTGGATTATTTCAATAAAGTTGTTACAAATTTTTTTTCTTTTAAAAATCACTTGTTGGACACTCCGTGTAAGGGGTCTGGGTACAAGAAGGACTGAGTCCCGGCAGCCTGAGTCCCTGGACACTTCTCTGCTAGGGGAGTTGATTTTTGGGCATCCTTCTTCCTCTACTATTAATACAACCTCCTTCAAGATGTCAGCTTCCTGCTTGGCCCAGGAAGGGCAGTCCAAGTGACTGGTCTCTTTTTTTAAATCAGTTACGATGGGAGAAATTTAATCAACAACAGGACACCTTACTACTTCCAGACACAGTGTAGTGGTTAACAGCAGTCTCTAGAACCAGACCTCTTAACATCAATCCCAGCTCTGCCTGTTACCAGCTATGTGATCTTAGACAAGTGACTTCACCTCTCTGAGCCTTGGTTTTCTCATATGTAAAATGAGAGGATAATATTAATAACATTACCTGCCTCCTAGATGTGTGGATAAAATGAATTAGTACATAGAAAGTGCCTGTCATAGTATAAGTGCTATCCAAGGATTAGATATAATATTTCCCAAGATGGGAGAGTGAATCTCATTGTTTTAATGATGGGCAAGTCTTACAAGATTCATATTGATCTCAATCAACACCCCCAAGCACTCATTTCTCCTGAGTTGCAGGGTTCTTCCCGCAGTGCGAGCATGCCAGCCCCTCTCCTCCCAGGGAGAAGGGTCTTTGCTCATTTGAGTGCTGGAGAATACGGGTACAGGCGAGAATGTGGCAGGGTGGCCTGGCCATCCTCGCGACCCTGAGGCGAGGAGGCGGTGTGCAGCAGGGAGAGACGCAGGCTGGGCAGAGCCCGGCCCCGCCATCTGCTCTCCCAGCCAAGGTGAGTGCCCTCACACGGATTCGTACTTGCTCACAGCCCAGCACCTCTACCAAGTGCCCGTTAGGGAGCAGTGCCAAGGCCCACCCTGCAGGAGCCATTCCCCATCGTGGGGAAGAGGCGAGCAGCCCTGCCCAAAAGAGAGGCCTCTGCAGCATGCCGGCCCACCGTCTGCTCCATTGTGCCCATGAGTGGCAATGAAACCCAGCTCTCTGCCCAGGAAGGTGAGCGCTGAGGACGCTATTCGGTAGGTGATATGGCTTTCACGAGCCCCAGAGAGGAGGTGGGACACCAGTGCTCAGTTGGGGATGCCACCTGGTACCCACCAGGCTCCCTGACTAGGTCTGGATAATTAAAGTGCTTCCTAACGATGCCCTTTGGAGACAGGGACCCAGAGGGCTTGACCCATTGGGTCACATCTGGGACACACACTCACAGGCATACGTTTACAAGCACACACTCACATGTGGTCACACACACTGGAGTACACACACACACACACACATAAACAGCTCACATACATGTGCAGTCGAAGACACATGCATGCACGTGCACACACGCTCATATGCACACATTCACTCACATCCACTATCACATCCACACCCATCTTCACACTCACATGAACACACATACATACGGTAGTACCTCCTTATCCGTGGTTTCACGTTCCATGGTTTCAGTTACCTGCGGTCAATCACAGCCCAACAATATTAAATGGGAAATTCCAGAAATAAGCAACTCATAAGTTTTAACTTGCACGATATTCTGAGTATCGTGATGGACTCTCTCACCATCCTGCTCCCTCCTGCCCAGGACATGAATCCTCCCTATGTGCAGCGTCTCTGTGCTGTACACACTCCCCACCTGTTAGTTGCTTAGTAGCCGTCTCAGCCATCAGATCGGCTGTCGCGGTATCACAGTGCTCAGGTTCAAGGAGCCCTCATCTTACTGCATAATGGCCCCAAAGCACAAGAGTAGTGATGCTGCCATATTGTTCTATTTTATTATTAGTTCTATTTTATTATATAACTGTTCTATTTTATTATTAGCTATTATTATCAATCTCTCACTGTGCCTAATTAATAAATTAAACTTTATCATAGGTGTGTATGGATAGGAAAAAACATAGTATATGCAGGGTTTGGTAACTGCAGAACTACCCACAGTTCCAGGCATCGACCGGGGGTCTTGCAACATATCCCCCATGGATAAGGGGAGACTACTGAATACTCACAGCTTCACATGGGCACACAATCACACATGCTTACACAGCCCTGTCACACAGGCACACTCACACACACACCCGGAGGCAGCCCCCCGGGGCTCCGGGCTCCGCTGAGAGGATAGGTTGCAGGGGGTCAAGTCAGAAGATAGTTTCCCCATTTACCAGGCTCTCTTCCTTCTGCAGAAATCACAACCCGGGCAGGACTCCCAGGGAGGTGGCGTGAGGAGTGGAAAACACACAGGTCCATTGAGATGTCCACAGCCCGTGGGGAGGATGGGGAGTCGTGTCGACAGTGGCTGGAGTATCTTTTATTGGGTCAATGGAAACTGTGCTAGAGTTTGCGGCTCGTGGAGAACGTCTTCCTGCTTTACCTCATCGAGTCCCTGCTGTCCTGCTTACTCGCAGAGTCATCTTGAGCCTCAGTTTCCTCATAGAGTTGCTGTGAGGATTAAACGCGATCATGCATGGAAAGTGCTGAGCCCGGTGCCTGCCACAGAGTAAGGCTCAGTAAATGACAGCTTTTGTCCCCAGCACTGGTATTAACATTGGATATTAATAGTGATAAATCCCATAGCAACCCTATGAGGTATTATTTTCCCCATTTCATACGAATGAAAACAAAAGTCCAGCACTTCGAATGATTTGTACCCAAGATCACATGGCCAAGTGGCAGAACTGGACACGGGCCTTCTAATTCTAGGGATTCGCTCACTCCTCCCTGCCCACCACGCACCCGCACGCCAGCTTCCCCCTGTCCTGGCCCCATGGTTGCAGCTTCTCCCTGCTTGTCAGCCTCCCCTGCAGAGAGGGCGGGAGGGGGAGACAGCGTCTTCCTTCCCCAGATCCATCCATGGCTGTGGCCAGGGCTCTGCTGTGTGGAATGTGCCCTGAAATGGCTGTTACCTTATACTTCTTTGTCCCCATCCTGCCTGAGGACCCCAGGGAAGGGCCAAACCCGGCGATGGATCCCTTTATGCTTCAGATCCCCTCTTCTAAGGCCACCTGGGCCCAGCCACCCAGCCTTTGGGGACCCCAGCCTTCCTGTCAGACTCCCCCATGCTCCCAGCCCCCACAACACCTGCCAGGGCAGTTGAGGTAGAGCCGCAAGACCCCAGGCTCGCGAGCTGGCCCAGGTTCCTGTTCCTGCTGTAGCCCTAAATCACCGTGTGACCTTGCACTGGTCACTTCCTCTCTCTGGGCCTCCGTCTGCTCTCTGCCAAACGAGGGGGTGGGAAATGTCCTTTAAGCTGCAACCTTCTGGGAGGCTGGGAGGCCGCACAGAATCTCAAAATCCAAGGCAGGCTGGTGGGCAAGATGATTTGGGGCGAGGAAGCTTCGTAAATCATATCACAGCAGGAAGGCTCTTCAGAAAACACCGCACACAGTGGGCGTTCAAGTAGGAGAGTCAATAAAGAGACGGTGCCCTGCCGGGGCCCTGCCGGGGCCCTGCCAGGGCGTACTGGAAGCCTTGTCCCCACTGCCACCTCAAGCTCTCCACGGACAGCCCAACCGTTTCTCCTCCTACGCTAGGTGTCCTTTCAGAGCTACTTGTGGAAGCCCGTGGAGTCCAGAGAAAGCAGTGGCCGGGAGCGGGTGTCCACCCCCTCGCACACACACGCAGACACACACAGGAGGGGAGCCAGGCCAAGAGGCCTGCAGGGAGGAGCCCCTGCCCCACAGAGGGGACTGTTCCCCACTACCGCACCGGCTTCCCCACGCAGACTGAACCATCTCCTCCCACAAGCCAGAGGAGGGGTCAGAACTGGTCTACTTATACTGTTGCCTGTGCTGGAGGTTTTTCCATTTGTTCCCCCAGGGCTTCTCTTCGCTCTTCCCCCTGCGCTGGGCCCAGGAGGCTGACAAGCATGGGCTGCATGAGAGGCCTTCTTGGTCTCTGGCTTTCAGCTGGGTTTGGCCAATGGGGCATATCCTACAGGACACTGCGGAGCAGGAGAGTGAGCCGGGCCACTGTGATTTGCCGCATCCCGTACAGAAGGCCACGCTCCTGTCGGGCAGCCCTCTCTGCACAGCAGCCTCTCCAAGTCCCTGCAGACCGGGAGGTGGTAACTGCTCCCCACATTACTAGCATCGGGGTGCTGCACCATCCTTTACTGATTTTTCTAAATTTTACTCACACCTTTGTCAATAGTCCCTTTATTAAGCTCTCATCAAATTACCCAGCTTGTGTGTGCCACTTGTCTCCTGCTAGGATGACAATATATCACTCAAGAAAAATGTTCTTGGTCAAATAATGATGATAAAACTCATTATGACCAGAAACAACAAAGTCAAGCGGAAATGACTTAGAGCTTATCTTGCCTTATGGCTTATCAGCACAACTAAGCTCTCTGTGGTAGGGTCCCCAACCTGAATGCCCACCAGGGCCACTTCAGGAACGTCCATGAGCCCAAGATCCCAGTGGCCACGGTGACCTGGACATGCACATCCCCCAGCTGCATGGGGAGGCTACCACTCAGCTCCCTCGACTGTTGCCAGGCAGAAATGTGGGGCTAGAGTTGCAGATCTTCTAATTATTCAAAGGAACCTGGAAATATATATATTTTTATGTGAAATCTACTCTTGGCTCACATGTTTTAAAAGTAAAATTCGAGCCAAACATATCCGTAGCCAACAGAGAGCTGTTTGTTCCCCCACAAATTACAATCTGGTACTGTAATTCCAACATCTACGTGGACAATTCAGGATGACAGCTTTGGTGGCCCTTCCAGGGCTGCACACTCCAAATCTCTGAGTCTCTGCCCTGGGGAAGGAAGGGGGATGGCAAGGGTCCCCCAGGGAAGAAGGGCCCTCGGCAAAGCCCAGAGGACAGGGAGAGATGAGCAGCAGTCAGCAGCCAGGGCCACAGAGCCAGCCAGGATGGGAAACTGGAATTGAGGTGATTAAAACTGGGGGGAGCCCACTGGACAATGAGCTGGCCTCAGAAAGGTCTGGGTAATTTGGGGTCTGTTTGTTTGGTACCAACTTCTGCTTGTTTTGAGGCTGCACCAAGTTCTACCTGAAACCTGCCCTAACGGGGAAGGCGATGGCAGCATCTCTAGCTCCCACGAGAGAGGGAAATTAGAGTCATTCACAAAGGCCCAGAGTCTGTCCTCCTTAGGACCATCAAATTGCTGCTGCTTAGGTAGCTGCGTCCTGGAAAGGGCATCTTATCCCTCCAGCTTCCTCCAGGCCCAGGCAAGCTTGCAGACTAGCTGGGCAGAGGGGACTCTCTCTAATCACAGAAAGCCTGCAGCTAGACATTCCCCTGCCTTCTGCGCTTCTTTTTCCCTGAAGCTCCTGAATGGTCTGTTCCCTTGCCTGGCAACTGCCCATGCTCCACCAGGAACTATGGGGCCATTCGGCAGACCTCTGTCTTCCCTCCCCATCAGACTGTAAGCCCCCCGGCAGCAGGGCTGGTTTTAAACTTTATATCCCCTCAGGGTTCAGCCCAGCTTCTTACAAATGGAGGTCCATAAATACAGACATTATTGGGCATTTTTGGTGATGTGACTAGAGACAGTAATAAGAAATTACATGCATACTAATAATGATGACAGATGCCTTACATTTGTGCAGCACTTTGAACTTTAGGAATAAGAATAATAAACTTAATAATGGTGATGATAGATGTCTTACATTTGTATAGCACTTTGAAGTTTGCGAGGCACTTTCACAGACTTAATTTCACATCATCTTCGAAACCATCCTCATAAAGAGGGTGGGGAGATGAAACAAGTAGGCAAAATGCAAATAATTGCTAAGCAGGGGATGCAGGCATGGGGGTGCACTATACTCTTCTCTCTACTTGGGGTCTGTTTGAAATTTTCCATCGTAAAGAGTTAAAAAAAAAGAAAAGAAAACACTCTAGTAGGTAAGTAAAGAGGCGTTATCATCACCACTATTTTTTTTTTAAAGCTGAAGAAACTGAAACCCAGAGAGAGGTTTGGGTTGCCCAAGTCACTGAGTTTGTGGGGACCTACAGTCCCAAGGCCAGAGAAGTGGAGCTCCCACTCCTGACCAAGGGCTCTCCTTTCTACGTCAATGTTGCCCAGAGTGGGTCCCACAAACACCATTTCCTTGCGCTGTTAATGGGTTCTGCAGAAAATAAGATCCCATGGTTAAGTAAGTTTAGGGAGCCCTGGGTTAAACAGAACAATCAGGTCCATTCCCTGCGGGACTTCTCAGAGCCTTTACAGAACATTCTGCAGAACTAGTGTTCCCCAGAACACAGGCTGGGAGACACCCAGCCACATCATTCCTGCTGGTACAGAGGAGCCCTATGATGCACACCGGCCCACCAGCCCCCAGGGCAGGGCTTTCCGGAGATCAGAGCCCCGGGCCAAGTGAAGCTGCGTGCAGGGATGTGCTACAGATGAGCCCTGCTGGGTGGTGCCACACGCAATCTGCCCATGGAGAGGGGGACTCTTATGAGGTGTGATATGGCCCCTAGATAATGACCGGGTCACAACAGGAGTTGCCAACAACGCCAAGAGGCACACAAGGTCCTCCCTGGGCCCAGCCCTCCAGGCTCCCAAATTACATCAGGGCCCCTCAGAGCTCATTTTGGAGCAGGGAGAGGAGTTGCTTTTCCTGCGCGGGCTGCCGGGCTGCCCCTGAGCGCTCTGTAGGAACAGATGCTCCAGCCCTCTCCTGAGCCATGAACTGAGCTGCTGATTCAAACGCCTACCTCTCCCTCCTTGCTAATCCTCACCCCTGGACCCTTTTGTGCTCACACCAGCTTCTTTGGCAGTTCCCCAGGCCCTTTGGGCAGCTATACTGATGCTTAATCACTAATGAAGCACGGGTTTTCCATCTCTCTCTTTAGCCTCCTCTCCTTCTGCAGTGACGCTGTGGGTTGTAGAAAAGCAAGTAAGAGGAAATATGATTTGCTTTGTGAAAGATGGGAATACGTGTGTTTATTATCCTCAAATAACAACTAATCCTCAGTAAGCCCTTACTGTGTGCCAGGCCCCGTCCTGGGTGTTCCCCACTCTCAATCCCCACAACAACCCACTTTATAGATGGGCAGACTGAGGTACTCAGAGGCAAAAGGATTTGCCCCACGTCACCCAGAAGATGACCCGTAGAGCTGAGCTTTGAACCCAGGCAGGAGGTGTCTAGAGGGTCTGCTCAGAACCATTACGTCAAATGCCCCCCGCAGTCATCACAGGTCAAGAGCCTGAAGAGTGGCAGGTCTTAGAAGTCAAAGATGGCCCAGGGGCAGCCAGCTGCATGTACCAAGCCCCCCAGGCTGTAGAGACCATCTCCGGCAACCCTAGTGACTTCCCAGACCCGTTGGCTTATCCGTTTGCCTTTGTCACCACTCCCCACCCTGAGTCCTGGTCACTAATGCTTGGGAGACTTTTACCTGCAGTTGGACCAGCCCCAGTCGTGGCAGACAATGGGATCTAGAATTAGCTGTGCTGTCAGAAACTCAGCATTCAAAGTCCCCGGGGGAGCTCTAGCCTTCCCTCTGCCCTTGGCCTGTTGGCCCCCTCTAAAATACTGGGCTTCTGCCTTGTTTCCTGACTGGCACTCCAGGACCTCGGGGACCCGAACCCGGACCTTCTCTGCCTGCTTTATCCTACCACCCCTGTTCCTCACACCTCCAGTCTCTGGTGAGGGCTATGCACCCAGTGAAATGGGCACCCAGAAGGGGAAAGGAAAGGCGGGAGCTTTGCTAAGCCCTGCTATGTGCCAGGCCCTACGCCAGCCAGGGGCCGTACTTTCTTGCCTTACTTACTGAACCCACCCAACAACCTTACAAGGTGAGTAATAGTATCACCATTTTACAGATGAAGAAACTGAGGCTCAGGGAGGTTAACTAACTTTGCCAACATCACACCAGGGTGGAGGACCCTAGTCTGACATGGAAGCCCGTGCTGCTAACAAGGATGTCACAGGGTTATGACAATAACAGCTTCACCTCACTCAGCTTCCTAGTGTGACCCTAGAGGAGATTATACCGTCTCCATTTTACACAGCACTGATACCCAAACAGGTTAAGCAGTGTGCTCAGATCACTCAGTTGTTAATAATACTAGCACCTACACAGCATACACTATGTGCCCAGCATCCTGCTAAGCACTTAGCATAGGCTGTCTATTTCATTCTCGTAACACTATAAGAAAGCACTATTATTATTATTATTTCCACTGTACAGATGGAGAAACTAAGGTTTAGTGAATTAAAACAAATTACCCCAAGTCACTGTAGTAAATGCCTGCCCAGCAGCCATACCCCTTTCCCTATCCCCAGATTGCCCAACTTTTGTCCAGGTGCCCACCCTCTCCAAGTGACGCAGGGAAGCATAACCCGGGAATCTTCATTACTCTGAGCCAATCATGGTAGTCCCTTTCATCCTGCCAGTGAGTGGCTTAGGAAGGTGCATGTGACCCAATTCTGGCCAATAAGACAGGAGGAAAGCCTGCTGAAGGGCTTCTGGGGAAAGTTTTCTTGCTCTTAAAAGGAGATGTCCATTAAGAGATGTGTGCCCCCTTCTTCCACTGGACATTGTCACTTCTGAATGTGATGACTGGAACTACAGCAGCCATCTCACCACCATGAGGCACTATTAGGAGGATGTGCTGACATGCAGAGGAGAACAGCCAGAGCCGTGGAAAGGACCTGGGTTCTTACTATTGAAGCCTCTGATGTCATGCCTTTCCATTACCTACAGCCTAACGGATCTAGCCAAAAAGAACATGAACTTCAGTCTCTCTGGCTCTAGGCTCAAAGGTAGAGCCTTTGAGTTCGAGCCCAGAGCTTGTATACATACACTACTCTGAAGATTCAGTATCAGGCTTTCAACCTGGATGGACCCAGCACGATTCCATCCCCTTGGCCTCAGGCCTGCCTGGTTTACTCCTACGTAGAAAACACAGGCCGGGGCCCAGGCCCAGCCCAACCCCCCAACCCTGAATCAAAGTCCCAAAGGACAAGGATCCCAGCAGGGTTCCTCAGCAGATGACCCTCGATGGAAGGAAGATCCTGGAGCCAGCCTCTGCCCCTTGGGAACCAAGTCTCATTTCATTCTCCATTTCCACTGCCTTCCTCTGCCACTGCCCCATAAATCTCCAGTTTATTAATCCTTTACATGAAGCAGTCGGTGCGGGATCCTGATTTACTCCCTGTTCATAAAACGCTGAGAAATTAAAGACGGAAATTACCCAGAAGGACACTGAGCCTCCAGTGGGGAGTCCCAAAGCAATTGCTGGCCCCGAACCAGGTCCTCTCTGCCCTTCCCACCTTCCGAGCTCCATTGATGTCATTCACTGTCCTCCCCCCACAACCAAGAAGCAAGGGGCCCTTCCCTGCACGCATACACCTCTCAACCCCTGTCTGCACAAAGCAGGGGAGGAAGCGCCATGGTTTCCCAGAAAACCCATCTCAGAGACGCCTACTCTTTAAAGATTTTCCTCTTCTTAAATACCTTTCATTACACATGGGTGGAAAAATTAAGTTGGGGACAAAAATTAGGAGGCTGATTAAAGCAATTCAAATGTCAAAATATATAACTAATCCAGAGACATGACAAGCAGGGAAAATGGGAACTGACTCTCTACCCAGGGGTCTCAATTGTCCACGATTATCCTCATTTCTCCAGCCTCTGAGTGCCACCGCTTCACCCCAACACTCCCCAAGACTTTCCGGGTACTCAGAGCACTGATGTTCTCTAAAGTCCAGCAGACCCTGGATCCTCCTAGCAAGACCCTAGATGGGTCTCAATACTGCCCAGTCTCTCACATCTCATAGGCTACTCCCAGAACTGGCTGGCAAGTCCAGCCTCTTCCCCATAGGTCAGGGAGAGCCACGGCCAACCATCAGTGTTTCACATCAAGGGCCAAGACTACCCCAGTCCAGTATGGCAACAAATCCTTAGCCCCCACTGCATGCCAGGGACAGCACTGGGTACGGGGTCTCCGTTTGACCAGGTCCCTGAGGCTCTTACTGTGGCTTTGAAGTTGTAAGACTGTGGTGAGTACAGAGTGTCAGGGAACAGAAAGACAAGTCACTTAGCCCAACAGACAGAGGGGAGCTCAGAGAAGACTTCCTGGAGGAGGCAGCATCTGGGCTGAATTGTGGGGGATGAGTAAGTCAGCGAGACTGAGGAAGGTGGGAAGGGCGTTGCAGTCAGGAAACGGCATGAGCAGCGGCAGGGAGGTTGGCAGGGAGGTATGACGCAGCACTGCGTGCTCTGGGGGAGGGAGGACTGGCAGCAGCTTGGTGCCACCAAAGCAAGGTGGATTCCGGAGAGAGGAGGGGCTGGGCACTGGGCCTTGACCGTGTGCTAATGAGTTTTGACTTTATCCCGAGGGCAATGGGGAACCGTTAAAAGGTTTCCGACAGGCAGGGACATGGTCCAGTTTGCACTTTAGAAAGATCCTTCTGCCTGCCACAGGGAGTGTGGACCGGGAAGGACATGAAGGGTAGAGAAAGGCAACACAGGCAAAGGGGGAGCAGGCTCGGGCAGGGCACAGGGCCCCTGAGCGAGGAGCGGCTCTTCAGTTTGGGGGCACAGGCCGGGTCTGCCCTCAGTACCATTCCACACACCAATGCCACAGATGGGGTCTGGATGGGACAAGGAAGAGGGGGCATTCTGGGGATTCCAGGGGTGCCTGGGAAGGGCTGTGCTGGAGGGAAGGAAAACAGCTTGAACTCTAGTCCTTTGGCCCAGAAGGGGTCCCTGATGTGCCTACCCGGACCCAGGGGCTGTTTGCAGGCAGCTTCCCATCACCCCCAAGCACCCACGACCCGCTCCTGCCTCTACTCAGCCTCCAGCTGCTCTTTGTGCCCTGGGCTGGGGACGAGGCTCTGCCAGTCGGTCCATTTCCTCCCTGTGGGAAAGGAAGGGGCAGAGGAGCCCACCCACAGTGGGCAGCCCACCCAAACACCCGGGAAGAATGACACTGGTGTCCCCACCAGCTCACACTCCAAATTCACCTCCGTCCTCATTCTCAGGCCCCTCATGTGCCTGGTGTGGGTCACACCCCACTCCCCCACCCAGCACACCCTTCCCTTGTCCACTGCAACACCGTCCGGGGCCCCCCACTGCCAGGGTCCTGGTGGCTGTGTACTGACCTCCATTATACCTTGTCTGTTCATTTCCACTGGACACAGGGCCTCAAGACAGGGACCATGTTATCTTCACTCCTAAGCGGAGTGCTACTCGTGATTCACAGGAGGGCTGGGTAAAGCCTGGGTGAAGAACCTTCCAGGTGAACCCTGGGGTGGGGTTTCCTTCTCATGGTGCCCAGTCTGCCCAGAGAAGGTGTGTTTCCTGGTGACAGTGGGGTCCAACACCTTATCCCCTTCCAATCACTCCCCCCAAGAAAAAGACCACCCGGCTGCCCAAAACAATACCCCCCAAACTGACGTTATCACCATTTCCCCTCCAAATAAGGATATTAGCGAGCATGTCTTCAGTGCCTTTATCTCTAAGTCTCAAATGATCCTGCAAAGCCACTGGCCTGCAGAGGGGCCTAGGCATGACCTTGGGCAAGTTGAGTCACCTCTCTGGCCTCTGTTTTCTCACCTGCAGAGTGAGTTAACGAGAGGACCTCCCTCCCAGGGTGGTTTGGGAGACCTGAATGAGCAATCCGTGAAGACGCTGGCACGTGGCTCCCTCCCACTCGTGGCCATCTCCTGCTGGGCCCAGGGCTGTCTGGAGGGCAGGCTGTCCGTCCCCAGGGAGGGTGGGGAGAGGCCCACTCCCGAATGATAAGTGAACCAATAAACCAATCTCTTATCTGGGTAGGTATAAATTATAACAGGAAGCTTTTGGGGTTGGTGTCTTCTGTGGCATTAGAAGTATCATTAATTATGTATTAAGTGTTTGAAAGGAAAAGACATCAGTATCCTATAGGATGTATTTGCATAGTAATAGAGGATTGATTAGATGCAACATCTATACTGAGGGCTACTGGGATTCAGGTCCTGGGGCTTCGCAATGGCGGTAAATTACAGCCACAAAAATCTCTGCGATAGTAAATAATGGCATCCAAATTGCTGGAGGGACTCTCAGCGCCTGCTGATGAGAGCTGGGCGGCCACGCGGCCAGGAGGGGATTAGCAGGGCAGGGCCCCCAGTCCTCACTGCTGGGAGCCCAGTTTTCTGGGTGCGCAACCCCTACTCCAGCCCAGCGCTGAACTGAGCCAGAAACATCTGCCCACCCTAGTCTATAGATGCTCCAGAGAAAGGCTGGAAGCTGCTTCCTAAACCTGGATTTTGCTCAAGGCTCTTCTGCGATTCTCTCTGGGAGTATGAAGAAAATGCATGTCTTGCTTCTCAAACTGCAGGTTGTGTGTCCTCTTTCAATGAGGGGATGGGGAAGGCTGGAGGAGACCTTCTCCCACTCTTGGGGAGATGAAGGTCGCAGAAACCCCCGTAGTCTGGAGCCCAGGAGCGCCGCCCAGAGGCAGAAAGGACTGGCTCTTACCTAAGCGGTGGTGACAATAAAACACTGTTTACCGTGTGCCAGGCCAGGTCTAGTCCATTGCATGGATTAACTCATTTAACCCTCACAAGCAGCCCTGTGCGGTAAGTGCTATCATAACCTGGACTGTACAGGTGAGGAAACTGAGGCAAGGAGTGATCTCCCCTAGACATCAGTATCGCTCACCCCCTCACCTCCTCCAGGATATAACTGAAAGGCCACATTTTGTTGCAGACCTTCCCCAACCACTCTATTTAAAACTGCAAACCCACCCCCACTCCATCACTCTCTCTTCACCTTCCCTGCTTTTTGCCACATGGTTTGTCATCTTCAAATATATCATATCATCTGCGAATTTATCTTGCTTACAGTCTGGCGTCCTCCACGAGAATGCAAGAAATTGTTGTCTGTCTTGTACTGTTCACTGCTGTGTCCCCAACAGCTAGCACAGTGTGGCGCATGGCAGGTGCTCAATAAATATTTGTTGAATGAGTAGAGGTTGAGTCATTTGCCCAAGGTCACCCGCCTTTAAATGGCAGAGCTGGGGTTCAAACCCAGGCACTCTGGTCTCTGACTCAGTGTTCTGAATGATCACACCTCACCCAGGAAGGACAGTCTCCTGTCTAAGACCTGCATGGGTGTCACAGGGGACCCAGGCTCCCCACGGCTGAATGAAACTCCACAGGCAATGGTGAGCTGTGAGCCTCTTCTATCCCCCTGAACTGAGTTAGGAACGCCAGGTCTTCTGGGAACAGCTCCCATGTGGCTTAGTGGAAAAGACATGCAGACCCGAGGAAGGACCCTCTCCAAAAACCTCCTGTCATTGCTGAGCAAGGAGCAGTCCCTCACCTGCTCAAGAACGGCCGATGGCCCCCCTCTGCCTGCAGGATAAGGCCCAGACTCCAGCACCTGGCCCCACAGTGGATTAATTAATTGATTAACAGTAGCTGACTCAGACCCTATTTATGTGCCTTCCCGGATTTCCTCGGCCCCACCTGCCTCCCAGGCCAGCAGCTACTTCTAAATGGAGAGCCAGGCCACCGCGACCACTGTCTCATCCAACACCACTGGCTGTCCCAGCCTCACCCAGGGTGAGGGCCCGGCTCTGGCACAGCCTCCACTGCACCGTCCTCAGGAGCCATAGCAGCTGCAGCGCCCAGGTTCCACCACCCACTGGGACCACGTCTGCACCCACTGCGAGCACTACTGTGTCACACCACAGGGCACAGGATCCGGCTTCTCCAAAGGCTTCCCAGAAGGGCCAGAGGATATGACCCAGAAGTGCAAGGGAGTTAATGCCCCACAGCGGGAATCTTGAACTGATGCAAGACCAAAGAGTAGGCAGATAAACTCCCTCCCTTCAACCCTGGACAAACTGCTCTGAGTGACAGCAGTTCCACTGGACCAAGGGGAGGCATCCCTCATGACTATGCCCGCTTTCTTTCTCCCAAGCTGTGTCTGGCATTTGCATTTCCTCCTTCTTTGCCTCACGCTCCTCTTCCTCTCCCTCCCCTTGCCCTGAAGCTGCACCCCTGCCCACCCCCCCAATAAAGCACCAGCACAGTTTCCCCTCAAGCTCTGTTTTCTGGGGAACCTAAGATCTGCTCAGCCAGGGACGGCCAGAATCTTTGCAGACACACGCAAGGATTCTCCTGCTTGCTGAGCTGCCTTTCAAATGTTTCCACCCGGGGGAAGGCAAAAGCAGAAAAAAAGTTCCCCCAGAACTGGACTTCCTGAAAGGCAGAGGAGAGATTCAAACCTGTTGCCTGTCACTAGTCTGAGTGGCTTCTGAGTAACAATTTCTGTACTATGTGTAAAAGACATACCATGGAACCTCTGTGTCCTAACCAGCCCATGGAGACCGGCCGTGCTAAGGTTCACTGAGTCTTTGCTACGTCCTGGGCACTAACTTCAGCCTGTTACCTGCATTGTTCATTTGATCTTTACAGCAACCCTATGTACTATTATTAAGTACTGTTATTATTTCCCTTTTACAGATAAGGAAGCAGGTGCTCAGGCAGGTTAGGTAACTTGTCAAAAACCATGCATCCAATAAGTGGCAGAGCCAGGACTCAAATCCACATAAAGACGGAATGTCCTGCATGTGGTGGCCCATAAGGAAGACACTTTTTGGTTACAGCCTTCCTGGGGAATCTTTTGGGGTTGGTGTCTTCTGTGGCATCAGAAATATCATTCCTTATGTATTAGGTGTGTGAAAGGCAAAAAACGTCCTTTGCCTCTTTGTTTCCCTAAGGCCAGCCGGGCCCCACGGCTCCTCCCCAGCCAGGGACAGTCACAGAGCGGCTGAAACATGCAAGGGGGCCCTTCCTTTTCCCCCTACAGAGGTCAGTCTCAGGGGCTCAGGAAGCAGGCAACAGGCACAAGTTGGACTGTGCTTGTCCCTGGCTATGACCTGCCCTCTTGGGATCCGGGCCAAACTACACATGGATGAGCGATCTTCTCCCCGACCTGCTCCCCCAGGGCCGGGGTCTCTACCCACTGAACTAGGCCCTCTGCTCAGTCCACTGTCACCGAGCCCCCCACGCTGGAGGCCCAAGGAGGGGGAGTGGACTGGGAGGAGGGGCTGAGGGCAAAGCGTAGGCTTCTGAGGCTTCCATCCTGCCCCAGCCCCCCAGCTCCGGGAGGGAGGTCTAGACCAGAAAGAAGCAAAGGAAAGGCAGAAAAATTCTTAATATAATGACCTTCAAGAAGAGCAACCACATTTTACCTTGAAAACTGCAGAACTGAAAGCAGAGTCTATATAGACAATGCAAATGATATGCAAACAGGAATGCAAATGCACCGGGGCCTGCCACGCAGAAGCTTCCTCGACGAGGTGCCTCTAGAGGGAGGTAGAGGAAAATGCACAGAGGGCAATTAGGAAGGGCAATTAGGAAGGGCTCCAGGAACTGCGAGAGGTTTCTAGGGGGCACGGAGGGGAGAGACACCTTAGAGACCTTAGAGGGGACCCGGGACCAGGGCTGTTTGTGCGCTGTGAAGCTTCCCAACCCCCTGAGATCTCCGGTTGTGCCAGCCCAGCAATACACACACACACACACACACACACACACACACGGAGCAGGCATGCAGTCATGGAAACACTGACACAGAGACACACAGCCACTCAGACACAAAGCGCACTATCCAACCCTACACACAAAGACACACAGACTTACTCGCGTCCCTGTCTACACCACCACACTCGGAAACACACGGGTAAAAGCAGACACGTACAAACATGCACAGCAACATGCCAACACAGACGCAAGCAGAAACACAAACACACTGACCCAACGCAGCAAGTCAAATAAATCTATCTGGAAAAGAAAGAAATCTAGATGAACACCTACTTTGTGCCAGGCATAGTGCAGGAACATTAAATCCTCATGTAATCTTCACAAAGCGACGTTAAGATGTGAGAGTGATTATCCCAACATTTACTGACCAGGAAAAGGAGGCCCCGGGATGAGCCGATATGCCCAAGCCCGCCCCGTAAACAGGAAAGAGCAACTCTTGACGGTACCACAGTGCTGCACCGACCCTCCGTGCCCTCCCCCAAGCCTCCCCATACACAGCGGGACACAGACATCACCATCAGCTCCTCACTTTCCACCTTGAGGTCCTCTCCCTTCTAGCTTCCTCGGGGACACTCCAGCCCTTCTTCGTTTTGCCCTATCAGCACCCTCCTACTGGAAGGTGCTCTACGATGCAACCTCACATTAACTCTGGTCTATATATAATCTAATTTGGAAATCTGCTGGGGGAGGAAGGAAATCACTTATTTCCACCCAAATGAGATACAAGACTGGATTTTCAGTTGCCACCTGTCTCTGGGTGAATGTTCATAATAGAAGAATGACTCTTCCCCCAAAAGTATACAAACTTTAAATGCTACCCTGCCCACCCCCTCCTACACACACACTCAAAAAGAAATGTGCTTTTCAGAGCAAAGAATGAATAAGATTTCTTACTTCCTGCCATTAACTCACCGTGTGGCTGTGGGCAAGTCACCCACCCACCCTCTCGGTCACAGTCCCCTCGTTTGCCTGTGAGAGGTAGGACAAGCCGATTCCGAGGCTGCTTCCCTCCCCCACCTTGCATGCGCCCTGACAGTACAAGGGCCCAGGACTGACAGTGCCTCATGGTACCTCCCAGAACTGTCCCCTGGTCCTGGGGACTCACTGCTGATGCTGGGGTCCAAGAGGAGCTAAGGCCGGGCCTTGGCCAGGGAGCAGGACAAGGTCAGACCCAGCCCCAGGGTTAGAATTCGCCCATCAGCCCTGGACCTCTGGCCTGACAGCCTGGGATGCTCTCCATCTGCCTGGTAACTTCCAGGGGTCCAGGAGGGAGGCCTGCTGGGAGCAGGGGCAACCTTAAAATATAATAAGGTCATGACTGTTGGAGTGAACCCAGAGGGCTGCAAAATGCCAAATTCTTGGTTTTGAGTGTATTTTAGGCCCTTAAACTCCCTTTCCAAATTAATATTCATGGCACTGGCATGCCACTTATTTGCATATGTAGATTATTGCTCATCCTCTGCAGGAAAAAAAGTTTTGGGGTGTTTTTATTTATTGTATTTATTTTAAGCTTGGATGATAAACCAGGCATGTCAGGCAGGGGAAGGGCAGGTTCCAAGGACAGGAGTGGGCTCAAAATAATTTTTGCTTTGAGAAAAGACAGGGCCTAGATGCACAGGGGTAGGTTACCTCTACCCTGACCCCAGCATCAGCTCCAGAACAGCCCTTCTGAGGTCATGCCATGAAACCCCTACCCCAGGGAAGCACGGCTGCCTCACATGGCCCCACACAAGCCTCTGGAAAGCCAAGCCCGTCACGGTCACTCAAGGTCACCATTGGAAGGCAGGCGTCAGGTTTGGGATGTGACTTGGGGAAAGTCACTTGAACTCTCTAAGACCCTGTTCCTGAGCACAGTAACCTGCTTTACAAAGTTGCTGTACGACACAAACTGGAAAACAAATGCACCCAAAACGAAGGCAGTCCTAGTTCTGGTATCATGCCTCATCTCTCCTCGGTCAGTACTGTCCACTCCTCCTAGCCGCCATCCAGGAGGCTCCGTGTCCTGCACACTGTCACCCAAAGCCTTCTGAAGACCTCAGGATTGACATCAAGTCCTCTCCTGCTCTTTCCTGGCTTCACCCCTCTTTTCTGCACCAAATAACGTGTCTTAATTGCTCCACCAGAAAGCTCAGAGTCCACTGAGAGAATCTAGAGGTTCCTGAATAATTCCACAATCCTGGGGACACAGTGGAGCAGTGGAACCCAGTGGGACATGAGGGAAAAGAGCCTGGGACATTGGGGCACACATGGAGTGGCAGAACCTCAGGGAGTTGCAGGAAATAGCATGGAGGAAAGAATACCAACGTGCCCCCCACTCCTCTCCTGCGGACTGAGTGGGCTTAGCAGGGCACCTAGCCCTTCCCAGCCCCATCTCCTCCTCTGTAAAATGACAAGAATCTCAATGTCACAGGTTTGTTGCAAGGCTGAGTTAAAAGAGCACCTAAAAATCACTTTGTACCTAAAAGTGGTGTCCAGCACAGAGCAGGAATTCATGAAATTTAGTCCCTTCCCCCAACTGAGGTTAAGAAAAAAGCAGTAAAGATTAATTGACTGTTCAGGTAATTAATCTATTCCTGTGATTTATTAATTCAATGAATACTCATTGAAGTGCTATGTGTCTGCTGATCATAACACTGGATACAAAGAAGGATACACCCATCTTGGATCTTAGGGGTCTTACATCCAACTGGGAAGACAAGGAACACACCAAAAAACGTTAAATGATGACACCAGCCATGTATTATCAAGTGCCACATTTGTGGTGTAGGCACTAACTGCTGCAAAAGTTCAGGGGAAGAAAGATCAACGCTTCCAGATCACTGGGTGCTCCAGCAGTCAGGGAGGGTCTAATGAGGATGCAGATCTAACATTGGTCTTAAAGGAAAGGGTGATTTGGGTAAAACACAGGGAAAGCCAGAGCCCGAAGCTGAGGGGGCCAGGGCGGTGCGTCCCAGCAGGTAAGGAACGGGGGGCAGGAGGCTGGCAGATTGTGGAGACTTTAAATGTCAAGTTGAGGAGTTTGGGCTTCATCCAGTGAGTTCCATGGAGAAAAGGTACGGTAATGGGTTGATAGAAACCATGTTTTAGTATGACTTGAAGGGGAAAGAGATGGGAGGCTGGAAATTAGCTCCCAGAGCAACATGATGGGTTTGCAGCATGGATTCTGGACTCTGCCACCTCATCACCACTAGAATTTACAACTCTCTTATTTACAGAGCCCCACAGACGACTCCTGGAGACACACGTCCCCATATACACCCAGGCACTGTGCCCTGAGGATGGCAGAGCAGGAGGCAGCGCCATCACCCAGCTGGAGGTGCAAAGAATCTGAGCAAAGAGGACTTCTCATGTCAGAAGGGAGGACAGAGCCACAAAACAGTGACAACAAAAGGAAAGCCAGTGCTTGAATATTGGAAGTAGAGCGTGGGGGGAGTGGGCACATCAAAAGGTGTCGCTAAGGTTTTGAGCCCAAGCATCTGGGAAGATGGTGCTGCCAACAACAAAAATGAAGAATCTAGAAGGGGATATGGCTTGAGTGATAGGAAAATATTAGATTTCATTTTAGGCATATAGATTTCATGATGGCAGCCAGGCATCCAAATACTACTATAATTAATAACATCTAATCAGCTGAAATGTGGTCTGACAGGTGGAGATTGATGAGTCATTGGGACTGGAGACCAGGAGTCCAGGACTGGCGAGGGAGCCCCTGCTGGCCTGCCTTCCAGACCGTGCTGGTCAGTATTGACCATATTTGCATCGACTATCAAAGCTACTGTGATTATAGAGATAAGATTTTACCTTGGCCTGATGGTCCCATTTTGCCACTGAGAAAAGAAAAGCAAGAGGAAGCAAGTTGGGCAGAAGGAGCTTATAACCTGTTTGTACTTAAATGCTGGAGTTCTAGTATGCACCATGAACCACCTCCTCCAGGAAGCCCTCCCTAACTACTGTGGTTTCCACTGATGTCATGCTCCTCCTATGATATTTGGGCTACAAGTCATAATTATTTACTCTCTGGTTCTGTTATCTTACTATTTGATGGTCTAGATCTGAGGTCCCCAATCCCAACCCGTGGCCCAGTACTGGCTGCAGAACCGGGCTGCATATCACTGCCTGAGCTCCACCCACGCACACTCCTCTCCACATCCATGGGAAAATCGTCTTCCATGAAATCGGTCCCTGATGCCAAAAAGGTTGGGGACTGCTGGTTTAAATGGTCTAGTCATCACATGTCACCTGCACTAGATTATAAATTCTTTCAGTCAGAGATCAATCTTCAAATAATCTTCTACTTCTCTTGTACCAATCAAGTGTAAATATTGAGCTAATTCAGCTTTATCTTCCTAATAAATCCCCATTGTACAGATAAGTAAACTGAGGCACAAGAGGTGAAATGCTTTGCCCAGGGTCACAGAGCTTAAAAGGAATAGAAAGAGAATTCAAACCTAGCTCTTAAACTCTACAGTAGGCACCGTTAAATGCTCCTTTCTCCATTCCAAGACCATCCTAATTTTGTTCCTCTGTGGCCCTACACACAAATTAAGATTATTCCAGGCCAATTATGATGATCTCCTTCCCTTGCCTGTTGTTAGTTTAGGCATGACACGTAATTCACAATTCTGGTCAGACACAAGGGAAAGTCTGCTGAGGGGCTTCTGGGCTCCCCTCCTGCCTTTTCTGCCTCTGCACTTGATTGTGAGGGTATAACACCTGGAACTGTTGCAGCTATGTCATGACCTTGAGAACAGGAAAGATCAAAGCATTTGGATGTCTGATGATGTTGTTGAACCCCTAAAAGAACCAACCTTGGGACAGACATAGCCCAAACCTCTCCTTATGGGAGATACTAAGTTCCTTATTGTTTCAGCCAGTTGTGTTCATGTCTGTTACCTGCAACCCTGACTCCCACTCCAATCAAGGGCTTTTGTCACTATGGATACCTGAGCTATCCATTATGGAAGATACATAACAAGTAAAAGTCCTAGATTCTGCCTTCTCTGTGCCTATCCCAACGCTGGGCATTCAGTAAGTGTTCAATCTATATTTGATTAATTGATTCTCCCCTTGCTCACCAGGCACGGGAGATATATTCCCTGAAGGCATCCTTCTTCCCTTTACTAAGCCGCACTGATTATTTCCAAGTTGCAGCCTCACATTTTGACTGTGGTCTCAACATTACTCAGCAGGTCCTTCCCGGTGATGTCCCTGCACCACTGAGGATCAAACTAAGAGCAAGGTACTCGCCCTTGGCCCGCAGAGACCATCAGCGAAACTCCACATTCCTAAATATTTGTTCTTTGAAATGTCTTTCTCAATTAGATCTTCCCCAAATGTTTGAAAGTCAGGCTGAATTCCAACTTCCTGCTCCAGAACAGACATGTTGAGCCTGCATAATTACTGCAGCCAGCTTTATTTGCTATAAAAACATGGATTTTTGCTCCTTCTCAACTATAAAATAATCGATAAATAGAATCCAGATGAGAAATGCCAGCATTTAGGAGAACAACTCTTTTATGGTTCTTTTCTTTTGGGTCTAATTAACACATTGGGGATAAAGAGTGCTGTTAACATTTCATTTACCCAACCAGCTAAGTTGAAACACAAACTCTCCTCCTCCTGCTGAGATACAGCTACACATCAGAAATACAGGCAAGACAGACAGACAGAGTTTCAAAACATTTTGAAATGCTCAACAAATGGATCTGTAAACCTGTGATGCGGACTTCCTCCAGTGTCTCTCTGTTCACATTGGCTCTTCAATTTTTTTTCCTTCTCCCCTAAGAACACATTGCATAGTTACTGTCAGATGAAACACAGATAGTCCTATTAGCAGGAGAAGCAATCTCTCTGACTTTCTTTCTTTCAGATGAAGACGACGTGACTTTTTGGACAATGACCACCCAGGCCATGAAAGTTTCATGAGGGCCTCTCAGAGTGGATGACGCCTTTTCAATTATAACACTGCTAGAATAAACCCCCACAGAGCCATGGGACATGGAGTCTACATCCAACACACGACACCTATTTATTCCCTAATTATATTGCAATATATTTTCTCTTTGTGTGTGCTGATGAAGATAAAATATTCTTTTAATTCTATGGCCTCCCGGGGGGTAAGGGGAAGGGGGTTGTCCTCGGAGTTCCTAGAGCTAAATCACAGCCTTTGTTCGAGGCTCCCTCATTGCATAATCTCAAGAAAATCACTCCCTTTCCCTTGTCTACCACACTGGTTCTCAAATTGTGGTCTGCCAAAACAAGGGCATCGGCATCACCTGGGAACTTGTAAGAAATGCAAATTACTGGACCTAACCCTGGACCCACTGAATCAGAAACTTGGAGGGTGGGGCCCAGTAATCTGTTTTCACCAGCCCTCCACACTGAAGTCTAAGAACCACTAGTCTACAAAACAGCAAGAAACAAGCAGCATTTTAAATTGAAACAGCTATCAGGGACACGGAGATTCTATAGGACCTGGGCCCCTCTTACTGCATAGCTGTCCCAGTCTGCAGATTCAGGGCTCCCTTTACCCATCTGTATAATGGGGCTCCAGAGCTCCCCAGGCAGTTGTGCATGTTGAAATTTAAGAGGCAAGTGGTTACCTGGCACCAGTCTCTATGGATACCTAGCAAGATCACAGTTGCCAGCACTCACCAGCTCCCTCCTGCCATACCCTGACTGGCAAAAGCTCTGCACAGCAGTTCTTCAATGCCACATCTAAGGTCATCAACGCAGCTGCCTCTGGGTTACCCCTGGCAACCAGGAGCTGGGGTCATGGAAGCCCATGAAATCTCCAAAGCTCATAGCCAACAGCTTCAAACCTTTCACCTTGGGCCCTTGAACCACTAGAGGGAAGGTTCGGCACTTCTTCAGGCTTTTTTTGTGTATTTGCCTCCACTCCGCAACAAGACTTCAAGCCTGAGGAGGACAGAGCCTAGAACATCAGCATCCTGAGGTATGAGATTCATTGCTGTGTGACTCACTGCTGTATCCCCAGGGCCCACACCAGTGCCTAGCACAAAGTAGGAGCTCAAGAACTGTTTGTTGACTAAATGTTCCTGCCCATCATAAGACCAGAACACTCAATTATCTAAATTCTATAAGTTATGGTAGGGAAGGGGCAAATAAACAATTAAAACCCCTGGTAACAATGAGAAAGGAAAAAGAAGCAAAACCCAGAATATTTCCCAGCTGGCACCACAATCCTTGGCTCACAGGGACTGACTTTCCAGCAACTGCTCACCCTAGATCTAGGACTAGCAGACCTCTGGGGCCAGGCTCTGACTTCAGTCCCCAGTGGCTGGCTCTTCTAGCTGCCTTGGTGCTCCTCACTAAGGGCCAAGTGCTCACTGGCTCTGGCTGTGCTGTCCTTTGACCAGCCACTTAACCAGTCTTGAGCTTTCCTGCCTCGCTCTTAAGACTCAAGCCCTGTGCCCCACAAACCTCCTCCCCCAACTAGAAATCTACCCAAGATTCAGTTCCAAATCTCGCCTTCTCCACAAGTGATTTCACCTGCGAATGCCTACATGCAATCACTTCCTAGACTACAAAACAATAGCTGCCCTTTCCCTAGGAATTGCACCTTAACGGGCTGAGCCCTGTCTATAGGCTCCATTTACCCCCAGACCCTGGTGCAGGCACAGCACAGTGTAACAAACTGCCACATAAGTGATTTATCCCTGGGAGATGATCCCAGCATAGGACCTAATAAGAAAATCCAGGCCTGGCACGGTGGCTCACGCCTTTAATCCTAGCACTCTGGGAGGCTGAGGCGGGTAGATTGCTCGAGGTCAGGAGATCGAGACCAGCCTGAGCAAGAGTGAGACCCCGTCTCTACTAAAAATAGAAAGAAATTATCTGGCCAATTAAAACATATATATAGAAAAAATTAGCCAGGCATGGTGGCGCATGCCTGTAGTCCCAGCTACTCGGGAGGCTGAGGCAGTAGGATTGCTTAAGCCCAGGAGTTTGAGGTTGCTGTGAGCTAGGCTGATGCCACGGCACTCTAGCCCGGGCACCAGAGTGAGACTCTGTCTCAAAAAAAAAAAAGAAAGAAAAGAAAATCCAGGGACAGGTCCTCTGCCTCTAACCTCACACATACCTACCCAGCCCTCAAGCCTGTCCAGGGCACGCAGTGGCCTGACCGGGAACCCCTGCCCTGCGCTAAGAAAGCAGCAAAGTCAGTGTGGATTATTAGCAAAGGCCCTCACCTGGGAGCCAGGCGACCTGGTTTACCTTCCCTCCCCCCCTTAACCAGCTCTAAGCAAGTCCTTTTTGCTTCTCTGGGCCTCAGTTTGCTGATCTGTGAGATAGGAAGAGGTGGGGACTGCAGTCCCGGACTTCCAATATTTAGCAGCTTAAACGCTATGTGAACGGAGAGAGCTGGCGCGCGGCGTGCACCGCGCAAGATCTGAAGGAGCGCAGTACGGTGTGCAGTGGGTGGTGTGTTCAACGCCCTCGGGACACCCCGCGCAATCTGCAGGGAGCTACGACCGAAAGACCCTCTCCCCAAAGCCCCCAGCTTTTGGTCCCACTAAACCTGCGCTAAACCTCTCAAGAGTCTCCCCGCAGCACTCCAACAAAGAGGGAGGCCGGGGGCCCGCTGGTTCCGAGAAGGCGCGCGGGCCGGCGAATCCTCCGGGACTGCGGGAGCGGGCGGAACGGCGTCCCCGGCGGTCACCCACAGCCCCGCCGGCCGCCGCGCGCCGCCACCTGGCCCGGGCATTAATCCGGTTCCCCGACAGGGCGCGGGAGGGGCCCGACGCCGGCACGGGTGCCCGCGCCAGAGCGAGCCGGGATGGCCGGGAGCCCAAACCATCCCAAAGGCCTTCTCCAATGCGCCCTGCTCTGGCCGCTCTGGGAGGATGGAGTGTGCGAGATCCTGAAGCCGAGCCACTTTGAAATATTTTTCTAGAGAACATGACCACCCGGGAGGGAGTCAGACTAGCCTCGCAGCGCGGGCTGCGGGGGACCGATCCCGAGAGGCGGCCACCGCGGGATGGAGCCCGGGAGCCCAGGTCCAGGAGAAAGCCGTGGGGCTCGGGGGCTCCGGGAATGGCCACGCCGCGGCTTGGAGCTCCCGGGCTCCCGACAGGTGAGGGCTCCGTCCCACTCACGGACCTTAGCGCCCGCGAGGAACGATTTTGCCCATTTTTTGTCGTGTTTTTCCTAACAAATTAGGAAAATAATCCAAGTGCAGGAGGAAGGCGGCTGCGCTCGGCAGCTCCAAGGGACCACGACCGCCACCCGTTTCCCCACCTCCAACACCACCGCCCACGGCCAGGCGAGAAGTTGGGAACTTCAGGACCGCGCTCCAGGCGCGCACCGGGAGTGACTCGCTTCTCTTCTAACTTCGGGTGCCAGGGTCGCCGCCGAGGGCAAGAGGGACGTCCAGGAAGCCAACTTACAAGGGCTGTCCGGCGTCCCAGACTTCCCCGAAGAGAATCGGAGCAACAGGAGAAAGAAATGAAGGGTATACGTTCGGTTTCGCTCTTCCTCAAAGCAAAAGCATGCACGGCACCGGCTGGGGCTTGGCGGCAGCGAGACGCACCGCAGGCCACGGCCGGGAACCTGCCCGCGTCCCCGCAGACTCATGCCCCGACCCCAGCGAGGAGGACGCCAGTGCAGTGCGTGCAGCCCGCGCAGTCCGGGCGGCTCGGGAGCAGGAGTCTCCCGACTCTAGGGGGCGGGCAGGCGCCCTCCCCGGGATCCCGCGCCGCACCGATGCCTTGGGGGTCTTCCCCCGCACGTGGAGACGCCGCGGACGCAGCGTCCGGACTGCGGCCAGAGGGCCTGCGCCTGCCCACACCCGGCGCCCCACGTCCTGCCGGGACCCCCAAGCACTCCCGCGAGCCCCGGCATTCACCTCTTCCCCCGCGCCAAACTCGGCTTCCGCAGCCCGGACCAGGGCAGGGCAGCCGGGGATCGGCGGAGCGGATGCAAAGTTAGTAGCGGAGCTGCAGAATCTCCTCCCCAGGACCGGAATCCTAACCCCAGTCCCCTTGCGCCTTTGGCGCTCCGAGGCTCTAAGTCCTCGCGGTCCCCACCCAGCCACCTACCTGCTTCCGCAGCTCGGCCGGCCAGTCGCGCGGTCCAGTCCTCCGGAGCCCGAGCCGCGCCGGAGCGCCGGGCTGGGAGCCGGAGCTGCGAGCAGCCCCGAGCCGGGCGGCGCAGGCGGCACCGAGAGCGAGTGAGCCAGCGAGCTGGCGGCTGGAGCCGCGGCGGCTGTGCAGAGCCAGCCCCCACCCGCTTCGTCCCTCGGCCCCTCCCTCTCCTTCCTCCCAGCCTCCCTCCTCCCGGCTCGCCGCTCCCTCCCTCTGTTCTCCCACACACACCCCTCTTTTTTTCCCCTCTTTCTCCCTGTTTGGTCCTTTCAGACCCTGCCCGCGCGCGCGCGCTGGCAATTTTTCCATCGTTCGGTCTCTCTCTTCGGCTTTCCTTAGGATTCCTGTTTCCCTGCTTCAACCCGTTCCAGCATCTCTCACCTCCCTACTCCCCACCACCACCTTTCGCTCTTTCACTCTCTGCTCCCTCTTTTCTCTCTTTTTCTTTTCCTTTTCTTTTTCTCTCTTTCTTTTCTATTTTCTCCTCCTTTAACCTTCTCGCGCTTTTACTCTTTCTCTTTCCAACTCCCTTTTCCCTCCCTGGGGGAGTAGAGTGGCCTGCGCGTCACCTCCTAATCCCCCCTTAGGATGGGGGATCCCCCGGGGGTCGAAGGGGGCCAGGGGCACCCCCAGGCCGAGCTCCTAACCGTCTGGGGGGGATAGGCCAGAGCTGGAGACAGGAACCCAAAACAGGGGCTCGAGAATCGTCTGGGCAGGAAAAAGGCAAGGAAGCAAAGAACTCAAAATGTTAAGACCCAAGTTGGGCTGAGCCGCACCTGGTGAGATGAGGAAACTGAGGCCCAGAGGGAAGAAAGCAAGGAACTTGCCTTGCCGAGGTCTACTCCAGAGACAAAGTCTAGACCCCCACCGCTCCCCGCAGCTTGGGACTGGGCTCCTCCGTGATGCGGGAAGTGGACGGCACCAGAAGCGGGTCGCTCCTTCCACCTCTGCCTGCCCTGCTCCCGAGCCCCCAAGGCCCGGCGAGGAAGCCTTCTCCCCCTGCCACAGCACCTGCGGCCGCCTGGCTGCCCCACGCCACTCCTAGTGGGGCCCAGCAGGGCGAGGAGGAAGACCTGGCTCTCGGGAGTGGTGCAGGGAACCCCTTCCCCGCCACCTCCCACCCCTCTCCAAGAATTGCGGGGCTGACCCCTGCATACAGGGGCTGGGAGTGGCAGCAGGGGACTTTGCTCCTGGGGTTTGTCTCCTTTCGTTCTTGAACTAAAACAGGAGCCGGAAGGCCCGGACTTGGGAAAAGGGGGCTGTACACACCTCATAGGAGGAATTTTCGTGAATAAAGCAGGCCCAATGCCTGAGGCTTTCGCAGTGCGTTTCTGCACGTGTCTGAGCACCTAGCTCTCCTGCATTAGCCGCGCTCATCAGTAGGCAGCCACTTGGGTCTGGTGGGCAAGTCCCTCCCCTGGAAGCTTTTCCGGGCACTTCCCCATTTCAGCCCAGTGGGACCCAGAGAAGAGATGCAGAGTCTTGGTTTCCAAGGACCCCACTCTGCAGCCCTACTTTATTAAGACATGATCAGGATTCTCCTAGTTTCACCCCTGATTACCGGGGTCAGAGTGTGTTTCCCTTCTGTGGTACCTACGCTGGGGTACTGGCAAAACTCCATGCACATCTCCCATCAGTTCCTCACCTCGAGATAGCAAACCAAACAGAGCGCTGCCTGAGCCTCTAGGGTTCATACCACAAAGCCAGAAGAAGCATCAGGTCAAGGCCATGACTAGGGTGAGGCAAATGAGGCATCTAGGACACAACGCTTAATGGGGTGCTCACTCCCCGGGTCATGCAAGTGCAGGTCTGCCCCTGAGAGTGAGTGCCTCCTTAAATTCTGCACCTCGAGTCTCCCTGCCTCCCTCCAATCCTTACCCTCCTGGCAAATCTTAAGGATTTCTGTTAACCAGCTGTCTGACCTTGGTGAGTCACTGCCCCTCTCTGGCACTCAGTTTCCTCACCTGCCTATGAAGAGGCTGAATTAGATGTCCTCTAAGGCTTTCTCCAGCTCTGAGATGCTAAAGTCTATGCGCATCATAGATGCCTAATTTGTATGCCTGTTCCACCACTGGGCAGTCCTCAGTTTCCCTATCAGTGAAATGGGAATGATAACAGTACTGTGAGCCATGTGAGGACTGCACCAAAGCACAGTTCCTGGCACGTGGTAGCAGTTCACAACTGTTAGCAATTAATATTGCACAAGTGAGGTTTTTGCATATCTTTCCTTCATCTTCACTTTCCCTTTTGAATTTTGAGTCCCAACTGCCACCATGCCTCCCCCCCACCATGTGGTAGCCGTCCACTAGTAAGTCTCAAACTTCGGTTCTGACAGGTTTGGGATGGTAGACAGGTCTTCCTGAATAACCTTTCTGCCCCATCTCGAGGAACAATGCATAGGACGCAACCCCTCCCCCTTCTCCCTTTCACACACTCACACACTGCCAGGTGTGAATTGTCTGTCTGGGGACTACTGGCCCCCTCCACTGATTCCCTGATTTTCTGCCATACTCTAAAAAGCCACACATATCTATAAAGTTGCACCTTCCCCACCCGGATGGCAGGGCTCCAAGGACACATGTCCCAGCAGAGCCAGAAACACTTTTAGCAAACATCTTTGAGGTTGGCTCAAGGTCATGTCAGAGGCCATGATCCATAATTCATCTGCCAGTCCCTGAGTACCTACTTATGAGAGGCGCTGTTTTGCATACCCCACTGCTGTGTACATGTTCAACTCAGCTGCAACAAGTTTATTTTGGAAGATAGAACATCTAAGACCCGGGCATAATCTGTGACAAAAATCCACTCTTCTGAGCTATAAATCTTGCTATCAAAAAGCTTACATACCTGGTTGATCTTACCAGGGGGAATAAAAAAAGCTTCCACTCTAACTGGGGCAAGAAACAGTAAAAAGAGGAGCAGAGTGAGGTGACTGAGAACAGGGGCCCTGGAAGCAGATGCCTGAGTTCAAATCCTCATCTCCCCCACTTGTTAGCTGTGTGACCACATTCAGGCCATTTGCACCCTCTGCACACTTAGTCTGGATGGGCTTGGGGGTGAGGAGGCCAAAACTCCAGTGACCAAGGTGGAAGGATCCCCTCCTTCTTAGAAATAAAGGATCAGAAGGCTAGGACATTAGACAGTGTCCAAGGCTCAGACCACAATGGTCCACCCCTTTCCTTCCCTCAAGTGTTCAGGGAGTTCTTTTTGTTTTCCTTCCTTCTCCCTCCTTTCCTTGCAAGGGAGATCAACCACCTTTTCCCCTCCCTCTTCCTGAAGAGCTCTGGCTCAAGGCCCCAGGGAGAAACACCCACAGGGTACACCCAGGGATGACTAGAATTTGTTGAGTGACTGACCTTGACACATTAGAGTGCTTGGGGTGGGGGTTGTCTATCTCCTCACCAGATTCCAAGGATTTTCAGGTCAGGACCATCTTTTATTTACCTTCCTATTCATTACAAACCCTACCATAGGGGCTTGCTTTGTTAAAAGCATAAGTAAAGTATCTACAATTAATTAATAAGGTACACACATGATATCATTTAAATGTCAGGACAATTCTATTAATATACAGTAGGCATTAATTATCATCATCTTTTTGTAGAGGAAAGCACTAAGGGTCAAAGAAGGTAACTCACCCAAGGCCGTAGCCAGTAAATGACAGAACCTGCAGTTGAACTCAAGCTTGTCCAAAGCTCCTTCGAAGATGATGCTATAGTGTCTTGCATTGCAGGGCTGGGCTAGGGTAAGGCAACCTAAGGAGGGTAAGGCATTCACTCTCAGGGACCACCTGCATGTATGTGCACAACCCTGAGAGAAAGTAACCTGTGGAAACCACTCCCCAAGAATCACAGGGGACTTTGGGATCTCTGTGGTCCTAGCCATCGATGAAGTGCAGAGAAGAAACCACTGAACAACCAGGATCTAAGGTAACTCACCAGTGTTAACATCTGCTGACACAACACACACTGACACTATAAACCTCAGACACATCTGCAGATGTACCCACTCACAACAATCCTGCCCAATACACTAATTACTGAGAGATAACCCAACACACGCACATGTACACCAACACAGCCCAAATGCACCCCCCCACACACATATAATTCCTGCCCTCTTTGAAAAGTGGGGGAGGGAAGTGAAGGATCAAAATAAACCCCAAGTGGAATGACTCTTCTCATAAGCTTTTTATGAACCCACAACCACCAATCGAAGTCTTGATTAACTTGGTTGTATTTATTAAATCGTGTTCAATATTTAATAACTTTGAATATGGATTGAATATTTAATGAGATTGGTGGGGATCTATTTGTGTATAAACATCAGAAGTGCCAATTGCTTTGAATTGAGAATTGAGTCGGTGACTCATTCTCAGAAACCATTGCCGGAGATCTCTCCATTCTATGTTTTCATGGGATTTATTTAAATTATAGGTTACCATCATGACATTGTTACACTATTATTTATTATGATGCTCCACTATTATAACATAGATTATTACACAGTCCCAGAAAATGTGGCATTTAGACACTGAACTTCCTTGCATCCAGGAAAACCTGGATTGGGTCTCTGGGTCTCCTTCCTCCATGTTTCCCAGGAAAGGGGCCCAAACCTGTCCCTGTGTAATGCACGCTGTCTTAAGCCCTCAATCCTCTCACAGGCACACAATGATCTGGAAGCAATTTCTGCGCTATACTTTGTCCAAGATCAATTCATCCAAGAGAAGAAACTCTGCCTCATGGACTAGAAGCGAGCAACATGAATTTCTGAATCTTTTTTATGGAAATAAGAGAATCTGATGCAAAATGTAGCTTTCAGAGGTATCATGGGGATTCATGAAAGTCTTGGAAGATTTGAGATTCTGGAAATCAATGAATAAATTTGACATCTCCATATATGTTGATTTTACGTAAGTTACAGTTATGTATTAATGATGCTCTCTGGCTAATAAGTAATTGCACAATGTGGTTTGTTAGGGGCCAAAGTTAAATCACTGGAAATAGTCCTTATGCCACAGCAGGTGTAGCCCAGCAGGGTAGAAACTGCTTACTCACAAAAGAGAGCAAACGCATTTTCCATCAAATAACTCTTCTTCCTGACACACCTTTGCCATATTCTGATTTGCTTTGATTTGAGGTCCAAAGCAAATGTAAATGAATGCTGCCAAAGGAATAGTAATGATCATATAACCATTAGGTGGAGAGTAGCCTTCTGAGTGAAGTCTGTATAGTCATGCTTCTTGGATACTGTTCTTATTTTATTTGCAACAGATAATTGGAAAAATTATACCTCTAAACACTTTCCCTTCTTCTCCTCATCTTCAATAATCTGCCAACCTTTAAATCCTACCTGGTAGCCACACCAGTTTACCTGCCCATCCTCAAGTCTCCATAGTGTTCTAGGCTCCTCGATTTTACTTCTGCTAGTCTCAGAGCCTAATACCTTTCCCATCCTCTTTCAAGCTTGGCAAACTCCAGTCTCATCCTTTAAAACTCTGCTCATCAATCAGGCCTTCCTTGGCCCCCTCACTCCACCTGTTTACCTACTTCAATTAGAGCTTTTCTCACTGTACTTTAATTATCTGTTTACAGCTCTGCCTTCTCCCACCCGGACTTGGTGAATTCCGCAGTCATTTCAATATCTCTAGTGTCTTGCACAGTGCCTGGTGTAATGATGGATAAACGGATGGATGGACTCAGAAATAACAGCTTATGGGTTTTACTTGTAGCTCTTTATCTTTGGACTTGAGTTGAGCAAGGTGTTGGAGTAGATGCCATCTTATTTTCCAGGAAGCTCATAATGCCATGCATTCTTAGACTCATCAAAGGCCAAAGGGATGAGACAGATCTCTGTTTTAAAGGTAAAGTCATCACCCTTATGGTTACCCAACAACACATGTCGTCATTCAACAAACATTTATGAAGTTCTTACTGTGTGCCAGGCTCTCTGCTCACTGCTTTAATTCACAACCCAAATCGCTCAATCAACTCAAGGGGATTTCTAAGAGCAGGCAGCACCCAGGAGCAGCCTGTCCTTGTTAGCAGTTTCCCTGTAGCGACCAAGAGACTTCGGGGAAGCAGAAGAATCTCCTTCTTGGGGAGGGGTTTGGGACTCCTGCCCAGCGGTAGCTTGATTTGGCAAAGCCTTAGCTTTTTATAAGTGCCTCGAATCCTTTGTGGAAGCAGGTAGGGTATCAGCTCAACTCCCACACATAAAATAAACTGCTCTCCACTTTGGTCTCCAGCAATGCCGAAAGGCTTGTGGGCCCTGTCACTGTCCTCTAGAACACAAGCTCCATGATGGAAGGGACTTTGCTTTGTTTACCGTGATATATCCAGCACCTAGAACAACACCTGGATATAATAGGCCATCAGAGAATCATTACTGGATGAGTTAATGAAGGATATATCATACCTTTGTCTTTGCTAGTGATGTCTTCTGTGCTCAGAATGCCCTTCTATCTTTCTTCAACCAAACTCTTACCCATCCTGCAAGACTAAGCTCAGGAATATTCTCCCCTAGGAAGTCTTCCTTAAAGCTCCTGAGTTGGACCGAACACCCCTCCTCTGGGTTTCCTGGTACCATGTCCACAGGCCTCACTTATCACTAAGCGCAGCATACTGCATTTGTCTGTGTCTGCTTCCCACACTAGGCTTTGAGCATCATAAAGACAGGGCCCATATGCTATTCATCTTCATACCCTCAGCTCCTTGGCAATGTGTCTGCAACGTAGGAAACACTCTATAAAGATTTGTCAAGTTGAACTAAACAACCCCGAGTAGGTGCAGATTGGGTCATACCAAATGTGATTGCTGATTCATTGGGTCATTTGGCAAATGTTGATTGAGTGCCTATGATGTGCCAAGCACTGTTCTAGGTGCTGAAGATCCAACACTGAGTCAGACAGACAGAAATAATGATAAAGCAAGTGCCTGTCAATTAAACACAACCCAGATATTTTACCAGGTCAGTTAAGTGGTGTGTAGAGTCAGTATGAAGACTATTTCAAACTTCGGCTTTAACCATAATATTACTTAAGTTTAGACAGCAAATTCAGAGTCCCAGTAACTCACTGGTCTCTCTTTCCTGGGCTTCGCAGTGTCCTCACCTACATCATAGACAAACCCTGTAGCCTCCCATGAGATATTTTGATACATGTTTATACGGGGTCCCCTGAAATTCCTTGCAGATTTTAAAATCTCAATAATTTGCCTAGAAATGCTGTTAGAAATAACATTAAGTATTTCAAGGCTTAGAAAACATTTCACGATTGCACAAAATGCATTTGTATTTAAGATCCTATGATAAAGGAAAAATTAAAGTCCAATCGGCTTTCAATCCATTTGAAATCCAATTTACCTTTAAATGCCATTTATGGATTTCTTTGATCAAGCCTACTACCAATGTTACATTTAAAAAACTTTCATTGAGCCCTTGCTATTGTATCATGCATTGTAGCAGGCACAAAGAAAACAAGGATTAACAAAATGTGATACTGACCTTTATTTTTTATTTATTTATTTTTTTTTGAGACAGAGTCTCGCTCTGTTGCCCGGGCTAGAGTGAGTGCCGTGGCATCAGCCTGGCTCACAGCAACCTCAGACTCCTGGGCTTAAGCGATCCTACTGCCTCAGCCTCCCGAGTAGCTGGGACTACAGGCATGAGCCACCATGCCCGGCTAATTTTTTTGTATATATATTTTTTAGTTGGCCAGATAATTTCTTTCTATCTTTAGTAGAGACGGGGGTCTCACTCTTGCTCAGGCTGGTCTCGAACTCCTGACCTTGAGCAATCCACCCGCCTTGGCCTCCCAGAGCTAGGATTACAGGCGTGAGCCACCGCGCCCAGCCGATACTGACCTTTAAAGAGCTTCCAGTGTAGCTGAGAAGACTGAAACAAAGCCAACCTACTGTGGCACGTGAGATTAAGAAATGCTGCAACCCAGGTATGCACGAGGGGCTATGAGAACCGAGAGGACAACATCTTCACATTGCCTGCACAGGTATCAGGGAAGGCTTGACAGACGTGGTGACACCTGGACTGAGCCCAGGTGAGTAGAATTTGGCAAACAGTGAAAAGAAGGGAAAGGACAGGCTAGAGAGAGAGGGGAGGGACGTGGGCACAGCGACAGGAGGCACATGGCACACTCTTGAAGGCGATGTTGTGGGCAGCTGGAGCAGAATGTAACTTTGGGGAAAGGGAGAGGTAAAGGTTGGAAAGGTGAGCTGGGCTGTGATGGAAAAGGACATTGAATGATAACAAGGTAGAATTTTATTCTAGAGATAACAGAGAATATTATTAAAGCTTAAAGGTTTTAAGATTATATGATGCCTTTATGTATATACTATACATAAGGACACACCTTATAATACCCTGTCACAAAAATTGGATAAAAACCAATATTATCTGCCTGTTACAGAGTGTTGACTATGTGACAGGCAGGTGCCTTGCTAGGCATCTGACAGGCACTGTTGCATTTTATCTGCACAACAACCCTGAGATGTAAGTATCATTGTGTCCATTTTTTCCCAGCCAGGCTTTAGCAGACCTGGAACTTGAATGCAAATGGATCTGACTCCAAAGCCCCTGATCTTAACCTCTAGGCTGTGGCTGCTCTTTGTACAAATAATAAACAAATTCGTGAATTAGAGATTTACATAAAATTCTTTTCGGCCTTAGTATATTTCAAAAGCCTTAAAATGTTCACACTCTTTAACCCAGTAATGAGATTTCTAAGAACAAACCTTAAAGAAATAACCAGAAATTCACCCAAAGATGCACACATGAAGATGGTGATTGCAATGATATTTAAAACAGAGAAAAGCTGGAAGCAACCTAAGTACTCAACATTAGGAAAGGATTTCTTATAAAATATGGTGTATCATATAATCATTAAAATTATGATTGCATCTGATAGAAATATATAATCTCAACTGTGTAAAGAAAAAATGCATGGTAAAAACCAAAAAACAAAATGGAAAAGAAATATTTAAAAATGTAATTACCAGTGGCCTCTGTGAAGGGGTTAGATGATTCTTTTTCCCTACACATTCCAAATTTTCTACACTTGAGCATCTCATTCTTGAAATCAGGAAAAAAAAAAACCATCCTGTGTCTTGATTACAGTTATGTCAGCCGGGTCAGCCTGGGTGGTCAGCAGGACGAGAGACACGTAACAGCCAAATCACCTCCCTGCCCTTGATCCTAGGATGTCTGGAGATCAAAACATTGACTGAGCTGGTGTCCTGGCAGTGACACAAAAGGGTCCAAATTCAAGTCATTCCATTTTCTTATAGTCACTCATGTGTTCAAAGAAAGGAGAAAAATTCCTCTTAGAAATAAAAAATATAAATTGCAATGCTCTTGCAATTTGTTACATTAACACATTTGTTAAATATTATGGTGTTTGCTCTTTAGCCTGACAGTGCTAATTCTTTGGGGGAAGTGGGGGGGAAAGAGGAGAAAGAATAAATTCAGAACTTTGGGGCCCAACCTGGGAAACTGTCTGGTTAAATGTTGAAACTTACTGTGAGATTGCTGAGCTCTCTCAGAGGAATTAGAGTTAAGCTAATAACCCAATTTGGAATAATTTAAAGCTCTTTTTAGGGAAGTTTTTGACTCAGTTGGGCTCATTATGCATAGGTTTAATGCGTAACAATTTGTTCTTGAAAGCTAACATTATTGTTGGCAATAAAGATAGGAAGTGGAAGTAAGTTTCCAATATGTAAAGCAGATTTATTTAGCATTTCATGTGGACTTGTTCCGGGTCTCTGCTTGTGAATCACACTGTGCTCCCCGCAGTAAGATGCTGTCCATGCAGTTGGTTATGATAAATGGCTTGTAATTGTGAATCTGATATTGGTTTTCAATATTGAATTTATCATTCTGTCCTCTTAACAGCTATTAAATACTTTTAAGAATTTATTCATTTGCTTGATCCATCTGTGATTTTTTCAATATGTAAAATTTATTAATTTCCTAGTTTTTTGGGATTTTAACAGCCGACAACATCATTAATAACGCTGAGTAATGGAGCTGACCTCTTTTAAACCTGTTCCCTTCCACTACTCCAGAACGTCCAAATTGAATCAAAATGTATTCAGTTTAGGGACCCAAAAAGAAAACGGCAGTGGGGGTGGGGCCTGATTTAAAGAGCAGCTCCTGCAGGCTGGCCGGTCACACCGTTTCACGCTGTCATCGGCTTCAGCTCTTCCCTCCAAGCCCTGGGCAGAGGGAGCCAGGCTCAGCCTGTGCGGTCTCCACCTCCTCCTCCCGTTCCTCCTCTCCCTCAGCTGCCTCAGTTTCTTCACTGTTGGGTGATTGATGATGATAATAATGCGGCTCGTCTGCCTCCCTCACAGAGCGCGCGTTGGGAATTAATGACAGTGTGCAGACTGTGCACTGGGAGGTCCCCCTCCAGGACAGCTCGGTGGCCACCCTGGAATTGTCATCTAGCCAGGCTGGGAAGGATTTGGCCCTTCCCTGTCGGGATGGTGCAATGGGAGGCTGAAAGAAATCAGGCTGGGCGTAAGAGAAACAAGGCCATGTGGAACAACAGCAGCACAGGACTTACCCTGACCCTTGGTTCTGCAGGTTAAGACCACTCCTGTATGTTGCCGCCAGAACAGCATGAAGCTAGCTCAGGGTCAGAATTTGGGGCTGTGCCTTTGCTGTTTTTGTTTTTTTTTTTTAGTTTTTTAAAACCCAGCCTGCAAGGCTACCTCTCATGGTTCCTGCAGCATCTGCTGTGTTAAGTGGACACATAGGGGCACAAAGGCCTACAGAACTGAGTTCTCAAGGTCAGAAAACATGTTGGCCACTGGTCTTGGGGGTGTCTCAGCCAGGGGCCCAGAAGGGGATGGAGCCAGAGCTACGCACACATGCAGAAAGCATCGCAGAGGGGGATCCAGCATTTCCTGGTCATGCTTAGGGGACCCAGGGGGTCACCTTCTCAGGGCGACTCCATGATGAGCAGCGCCCCCTGCTGCCTCCCACCTGTGGATAATGGAAAATTAACCGCCCCCCACCCCAGGCTTTATTTCATATTCTTGCAGCAGCACGACTGACTTCCAGCCCAGTGAAAATCAGTTCCCTTGGAAGTTTTGTCTATTTAAGGATTATGGGCCACAATCAAACCTATCAGAAGAAACCAGGAGCTGTCAATAAAATCACTGAGAAGTGACAAATTTCCAGTGGGCTCTCGAGACAAGAGGGAACTTGGCTTTTTTTTTTTTACCGAAAGCCACAGGACCACCTGGTTCTAGACCTGGCCTAGGAGGCAATATCAGATAAAGTGTCCTAGTCTAGACCAGAAGCCAAGTCTCCAAGCTCCCTCTGCAATGCTTTCTGCCCTACCAGGACATGATTTACAAACGGCTATAAAGGAAGATATGCCTTCCCCAATTCCCAGCCATTTCAGAACCTTTTGCCAACTCAGTTTTTACTACTCAGGTCTCTGGTATACTTTTCACATCAATGACTAACAACAAAAGGTAATTTTCATCTGACAAATGTTTATTGCGTACCTGTGAGTACCTACATGCTTAGCACTGCGTGAACTGCTGTGGAGGTGCGAAAAATAGACGACAGTCTCCGCCCTCAGGTAGGACCTGCAATGGCACTGCACTTAACAATCAATTATTAAACATCTACTGCATGCCTGGCACTGTGCTGGATGCTGCAAAGGACATAGGAAAAAGAATCATGCTTAGTCCCTTCTCAAGGAGCTTGCCTCATCAGAGAGAGAAGATCATGTAAATACCATGAGGGTTCATAATGAAATATTAGAGTGTGTGGTGGAGGCAATAAATACAAAAGAATTTGGAAGGATCAATATAGGCTGGAAATAACCAGGCTAAACCTTAAGGAGTAGAAGGCAATGGAAAAGGATCATGGGGGAAGGATGTGTGGGGACAGGCCAGATATTGTGTCTCTGTGTGTGTGTGTGTGTTTGCTGTTGTCAGGAATCACTGTCTTTATTATTCAGCCATTCAAATTATCTGCCCACCCTTGCAAGTACTCACTCACACATATCCTACAAAGGAAAGGGTCAGCAAACATTAATGGAGAACCTACCTCATGCCAGGAGGCATCCTACACTTAGCATTCATTACCATGTGCATCCTTCTTACCCACCCTGCCAAATAGACATCATGATCCCCCTTTTATGGAAGAAGACCCTGGAGCTCAAAGGGTAAGTCATTTGCTCAAGACTGTATCACCAGCAGTTGGCCAAGCTGGGATTCAAACCAAGATCTTGGCCTCCAATGCTCATATTCTTTTACCACTGAATCACGAGGACTCTAGGAAGCAGAGAGTGGCAGTACCCCAACAAGGCAATGCTAGACCAGAATCTAGGAGGAAGAGCAGGAGGAGGGAAATTGGATGATGACTGTCCTTCTAAGCATGGTCAAGCCAGGTGCTATGGTGGCAGGGAAGAACAAGTAGACCATTCACCTTTAGGGAGAGCTACCCCTGCAGTCACTTGGGACATTTACTGAAGCTGACATCCCAACTCTGACTTCCCGCCATGATGACTGCTCCCTATGGCAAAACACCAGTCCTCCTGAGGGTGTAGGGCTCCCTCCTGCAGCAGCTGGAGTCCCCATCCTCCAGGGCAAGGCAAGCTTAGTTAGGTTTGGTGCTCAGACCCGGGCCATCTCACAGCTATGTCATTTTCCAAAACTCTCACCGAACTAGAAAATATGTATCTTTCCTGTACTTAAATGGGTCCTGTTTTAAGCCAAGATCAATGTAATTAAATAAGGAAATGGGACCAAAGGCTACCCCCACACACACTGTCCTTGATTATGAGCAAGATGAGAAGAAAGAAACCCTGGTGTTGCTTATTTAAAAGGCACAATCTCGAAGTGGGAACAAAAAAAAAAAGAGAGATTAATTAAAACGAAGGTATCATTATCATTTCTTTGAAGGGTCTCAGTGGACAGAGGGGTCTGATTGGCAGACAAGACGCGTGGGGAGCACGTGCTTGCTCTCGGAGTGACTGTTCTGAAGATGAATATGCAGGAAGCCCTGGTCTCTGGGCCCTCTTGCCTACCTGCCACAGCCTTTCTAAGCAGGTGGGAGAACAGGGAAAATACTAAGGGGCAGAGTCTGCCGGACGAGGAACCCTACCCCTGGGTATATCGATGTCAATCACAAGAAATGGTTAAGTCTCTTAAACTGCCTTGGTGTACGGGAGTGCGGTTACCACATTAATATTGTCACCATCGTCACGGCTGCTGTTATTAACATTTATCCAGTGCCAACATTGTACTTAGCACAAAGCAGAAAGGAAGATGCAGCTCCTGCTTTGAAAATAAACATCTAGGCTCCCCGGGATTTATGCCCCAGCAGGGGGAAATCAGCCTGCGGCAAGTGAGGTGGGAGAGACACTCTGCAGCACCCACCGCCCACGATGTTTCTCCATTTCCTTGGGCAACTTCAGGTCTTCTGGAATCTGCTTAGTGTTCCAAGGCCCTGCCTGGGTTGCTTGGCCCTCAGCTGGCCTCTGTGGTCAAAGTCAGGGCTCAAAGAATAAGGCAAAGGTCAAAAACAGAGGTGAGCAACCAGGACTCTGAGATGGAGCTAGAGTAGGCAGGAAGCCCGGGGGAAAGGACGCTCCGTGTTTTCACGACCGGCACGTGAGCCAAACTAAATGCTTCACTTAATGTCACCACTCTGCTGCACCAGTCCCCTTGTTTTCCTTATCCCCTCATTCTGCAATCTCACACTTTACAAATCCTCTCACACACTTTAAAAATGGAGACCCACACCGTCGTAAATTTTATCCGTACAAGTTTTTGGAACAACGAAAGCATTGACAAGCATCCATGACCATCTAAGAAATGTACAAATATTATATATACACATCAGTTCCTCACGCAAAAGTCCTACTTCCCACTGCCAAGTGTTATTTTTTACAGCAGCTCTGCGAGATGAGTGAAGGCGCACATTTCACCAGAGTGAGCCACTTTTTATAGAGTGGGGGGCGGAAAAAAAAGCCCAAACACTTTTATTGCTTTTTAACCAACGGGATTTCTGGATGCAAATGAATGAGTCACCTTTGTGACGATTGGCTGCCCGAGTTTCCTTGTCACACATGGAGCAGGCTCCGTTGGATGTGACTTGTATCCTCATGAGTCCAGGGCAAGATAAAAGACTGACATTGCTGCCAGTGAATTATGAGATTTGTCTTTATCAGTGAAAATAAGGTCATAACGGAGCCCAGCCATCGCCTATTATGTGTGTGTTCCCTCTACTTTTCTGTATAATGTGACCCAGCGCGCCAGGGTGAGCTGGAGCACCCTAGTGTATAAATTAGCCATTTTAAAAAGCTGCGTTAAGTCTTTAAGGCCACCAGGGTACCTTTTAATGCCACTCTTCAATAGACACTGGTCTTCTTTACTTCTGACCTGCATTTCGATGATAATCTGGTAGAAAGGTATCTATCTGGAGGGACTCCCCTAAGTATATTTGAAATTAGAGAGAAAAAAATAATACGTTGGGCCACAGCTGGATCCCAATTAGAAAGCTGACCAATCATGGGCTCGGGCTCCTGGTAGCTGTTTCTAAAGAGAATGGCTAATTAATTAATTCAGCATTTGTTTACGGTGTGACTTCTCTGTGCAAGGCACCGCGTAGCCCTCTGAAGTCTTGGCTCTTCCAAAAGCTGAGAGGGGAAGACGTGTTTTACCTTATGGAAGTTCTTTAAGAGGAGAATGATGAGGGAAATCATGGGTATTTTCTAAAACACTGCGCAAGTTGACACTAAATCCCATGAAAAATGATGCTTTTGGATGTGCGTGATTTAAAAAGATACAAATAAAAGATTCTGAAAATGGTTTTCTCTTCCATGTAGCCTTTGGCCTGGAATTTGCACACTCGGTTTTCTTGTAGCTACTTCTGCAAAAAGAGGTGCACCTACTCACTGCCACAACACAGTAGGCTAAATTCACTCTATAAATAACATTATTTCTTCTCTTCCACAGCAACGGCAAAGGTTTGAGAGTCAGCAGCGAGCAAGGAGCTGTGGAGGATTCAGAAAGAAAACAGACACAACAAGGCTCCATCCTCAAGGAGCTCACAAATGATTCACTGAATAAGCAATTATTGAGCATCTACTGTATGTAACTGCTCTGTTCTTTTCAGACAAATTCCTGGGGAGAAACAACTGAGAACCTTTCATTTTTCAATATCCAATGAACCCATCCATTCCTTTGACAGGTTTTTATTGAAAACCTAATACAGTATGTGTCGGACATCGTCTAAGCCCTGAAGAGCAGTGAACAAAAAGTTCCTGCCCTCCTGGGTCTTATTCCCAGTGGGGGAGACAGACAATAAACAACACATGCGTGACACACATAATACACATTTGTAATGAGAAAACTATACTATAGTGGATTCTGGGTCCCAGCTACCTTGGTTCAAACCCCACCCTTGTCAATTACCAGCTGCAGAAACTTAGGGAAGCCATTCAACATTTGATGTCTCAGTTTTCTCATCTGAAAATGGGGATAATAATAGTATCACTTAATCCATAGGGTTGCTGCTAAGATTAGTTATGTCAATATATGTAAAGAGTTTAGAACAGTACTGGGCACATAATTAGGACTATATGTGTGTGTGCCATTAATATAAACTCCCTGCTTTTCAGGTAGAGATAAGAGAACAAATGGGCCGGGATGGGTCAGCCCCTGGGAAGCCGAGTGCATCTGGCAGATCGTGTGAGGTTCCTTATCACAGGAAGAACATTTTCCTTGACCTTTAGGTGCTTTTATATTCATCTCAAAAACAAAATGCTGAACTCAGGACTTGGAAAGTATCTCTAAGTTGTCTCCTAGAGCCGGGTAGTCCTGTTCTTTTATTCAGCCACTTTCTCTATTCTTGAAATGTGGATATCTCTTCTCTACACATTACCTCCATGCTTTGGAATGGAAAAGACCAAGTTTTTTTTTTTTTTTGTTCCACCTCTCAGATTCAACACAGAAAAGCCCTTAAGATGCGGTTATCCTGCCTACTTCTCCAGGAAGAGAGAAGCAACTGACATGGGTCTTCTGCTGCTGTTTGCTCAATTACAAAGAAATTATTTTACAAGCTGAAGGCTGATGTTTCATTTGAAACAAGTGCTTAGGTGATGGTATTTGTGAATTCTTTACTTTTTGTTCCAAATGAGAAGACTAAATAAATAGCAACTATGGAAGACCAAAAAAAAAGTAAGGGCATAGAGATGACAGGGAATGCTATTTCATTATTTTTTTATATTAAGTCATTTGTAGAGATAGTCTCTCGCTATGTTGTCCAGGCTGGTCTTGAACTCCGGGCCTCAAGTGATCCTCCCATCTTGGCCTCCCAAAATGCTGGGATTACAGGTGTGAGCCACCTCACCCAGCCTGGGGGTGCTATTTTAGATTGAGTGGTCAAGGAGGGCCTTTCTGAAGGAGAGGACAATTGAGCAAAAGCCTGAATGAAGTGAGGGCACCAGTCATGTTAATAACAGGGAAGAGAACTTTTGGCAAATACAAAATCCCTGAGGCAGGCTCATGCTTGGGGGTGGCAAGGAACAGCGAGATGTAAGAATGGCTAAAGCAGAGGGAGAAGGATGAATGGCAGGAAGTGAGATTGCTGAGGTAGCCACAGGCCGGATTATATTAGACCCATGTCGGGATCTTGTAGGCCACAGTAAGGATCTTGGAATTATTCCAAGAGTGATGAGAAGTCAATGGAGAATTTTGAGCAGGGGAGTGACCAAATTTGTATGTTAAAGTCTTCTGTGTATGGTGGTTCCTCAGCAAATTAAAAATAGAATTACTATATTACCCAGCAATTTCACTTCTGGGTATCTCCATTAAAGAATTGAAAATCAAATCTTGAGATTTTGCACACCGATGTTCACAGCAACATTACTCACACTAGTCAAAAGACGGAGCAACCCCAGTGTCCAGCAATGGATGAATGGATAAACAAAATGTGGTAGGTCCATACCATGGAACACTACCTACCTTAAAAAGGAAGGAAATTCTGACACATGCTACACAACATGGATGAAATTTGAGGACACCATGCTAAATGAGAGAAGCCAGTCACAAAAAGACAAGTACGATTCTACTTACATGAGGTATCTAGAAGAGTCAGCTTCATAGAAAGCAAGGTAAAATGGTGGTTGCCAGGACTGGGCTGAGGAGGAAATGTGGAGTTACTGATTAATAGGTATAGCGTTTCAGATTTGCAAAGTGAGAAGAGCTCTGAAGATCGGTTATACAATAATGTGAATCTACTTAACACTACTGGACTGTGCACTTAAAATGGTTTAAGATGAAGATATACAATTATTATGTACTCATAATAATTAAAAATTAAAAAAAATTAAATGGTTAAGATGAAGCTGGGTACAGTGGTGTATGCCTGTAATCTCTGTTACTCAGAAGGCTGAGGCAGGAGAGCAGCTCCAGCCTAGGAGTTCGAGGCTGTAGTGCACTGTGATTGCACTAAGCCACTGTGAATAGCCACTGAACTCCAGCCTGGGCAACATAGTGAGACTCCCTAAAAAAAAAAAAAAAGGTTAAGATGATGAATGTTACATTATGTATATTTTGCCAGGATTTAAAAAAAAAAATCTTTTGTATCTGGAAGCAGGGAGATGTTTCAGTTATCAACTGCTATGTAAGAAACCAACCCAAAACTTAGTGGCTTAAAACAACCACCATTTTATTGTTTCTCATGATTCTGTTGGTCAATTTGGCTCAGCTGGGAGGTTCTTCTGTTGCACGTGATAATAGTTGAGGCTGCAGTCATGGAGTACAACTGGCTGAAAGGTCCACGATGCTCACTCACGTGAAGCATGAAAGGTCCATGATGCTCACAGCACCTTTGTGGGGACAGTAAAAAGGTTGGGCTCAGCTGAGACACTGACAGTTGGACTTCTCTTTCACTCCATGCAGTTTCAGAGCCTTTCCCTCTTCACATGGTGTCTCCATGTGATCTCAGTATCTCCAGCAGAATAACTGGACTTCATACAAGTTGCTCAGGGCTCTCAGAAGTACAAAATCCTTCTTGATCAAAAGGATCAAGGTCAAAAATGCACAGCATCACATCTTCCACATTCTGGTGGCTAAAATGAGGCCAGGGGATATTCAATGTTGTAGAACCACAGGAAGGCACGACTCCAGGGAGAACTGGTTCACTGGGGACCATCTTTGGAGAATAGCCACACAGATTATTGCAGCCATCCAAGTGAGAAATAACGAAGGCTTAGACCAGGATAACAGAGGTGGAGGTAGTGAGAAATAGTTGATTTGGAATATGTTAATATTTTGAAGATAGCTCAGATACAGGGTAAAGGAACAAGGAGTCAAGGATGAGTCTAAGTTTTTGGCCAAGGCCACTGACCGAGTGTTGGTGTCAGACATTAATCAGCAGCTGGATCTTGGTCTGTGTCACCAACAACAGCAGACTTGGAGCCTTAGGGTCAAATCCTTCCTCTTTTGTCTATCCTCATATTACCTTGACACTCACCCTCTCTGGATTTCTTCTTTCAGATCTGGAAGATGAGGATGATAATCCCCGCTCACTCCATCCTGTAAGATCATCGTAGGAGCAAACGAAATCTTGTACGTAACAGCAATTGTTATGCATGCAATGGCCATAGGAAAACCACCCACATTAAAAAAATGAAATCTGGTTCCAGTCCCAGGTCCATCTTAGACTTTGTTGAAGGAACTTGGGCAAGTCATTTACCCTCGCTTTGACTGCTTCCTTATCTGTAAAATCAGGCAGCCCACTGCCTGTGCCAAAGGCATTTTCGTAAAAATCAATTGCAAGAACAAGGAAAGCATTTTCGAAAAGGCACATAAAATGGCAAATGGAACATATTATTATTGCATCACTAATTACAGATCCAATATCTAGGCTTGGGGGTGGGGTGGGAAAAAAACAATGACAGGGTGGAGTCTATAAAATCCACCCTTTCTCATGTGACCCAGGGGTTCCGGGCTTGGCTTAAGGAACAGCCAGGGCAAAATACCATTCAGAGCTGCTGCAAAACACAACCCATAATTGCAAGTCAATCATACACATGGCACAAGAGTCGGTGAGTTATTCATAATAACGGAATACAGATAAGCTTGTATTTGGAGCACTTTGACTTTGAGGGGAAACTGCTTTGTTGCTTGTTTTTTTTAATGCACAGAAAAACCAAGAGGCAAAACAGCAGGTCACATCATGGAAGCAAAGAACCCGGAGGAGCTGAGAGAAGAAAGTCCCAAATAAGCATCTCTCTTCAAAAGTTGAGTGTGTGACCTCTGGGGCCAGGCCAGGTTTGGAACCCAGGGCAAGGATGGCAGGACAAGAATTCCATCATCCCGGGGGGAGGGGGGGGGGGGACGGGCACCGAGAGCCTTTGGGTTTTAAAGTCTCATCTGAAAGACACCCACACACTAAATGGCCTCGTATTCAATGTATTCGCAGAAGAATAAAAGACTGAGTCAATGCTGCAAGGCTGTGAACTTGGGTTCTGAAGCAGCTGGGAGCAGCCGTTCAGACACTAACCCACCCTCTTCAGGCAGGGAGCATGGATACACTAAAGGATGCAGAAAGCAGTCATCGCCTTTTAAAAGGAGTGCTTCTGTTTTCATCATCATTTAAGGCTGTAGTCAGTGTTGAACGATAATAAGAACCTGGCATGAGCAAAAAAAATGCACCCAAATCATAGGCGTACACAATAAAAATGCTATTATGGACTTTTGCGAATATAAATAGTTTTTTAAATGAGGCTGCTAAGACTGGCATCCTAGATGCTACCTGAAAAAGAGTCATGTTTATACATTCCAGCAATCGCACCAGTCACCAGTCTCGGCTTGCTACTACAAAATGGACGAGGTAATCTTTTTGGAATGAATATCAATGCACACTGGTTGTGGGGCAAAGACGGAAGACGCGGATTGAAGTGGAGAGAGCACAAAGGGCAGTGCAAAGGGACTTGATGCTCGACAGGGGAAAATTGCAGAGGACAGAGGAATAAGAAGAATAAAAAGGAGCCAGGACTGGTTCACTGGGAATCCGATTAAACAATACAGCCTAAGCACAGACTTTGCTCGGTGGTTTTGCCTTTGCATTTAGCAACAATCCTGGACGGTTAGGGTGCCAAGCTCTTTGCCTTCCTCCATTCTGGTGAAGGCACGGCAGTAATTAACGAGTATTCAACAGAAACATCATAATGCCGGCATTTCCTCTGGTGGACTACTCACCCCATATTCACATGAGCTCAGAGATGTCACAGGGGCCTAGTTGAAAAAGGGGGGCATGTTTGACCTCCACATGAGGTCAAACATCAGCGTGAACTGTGCAAAGCGAGTATGAGGCAGGACTCCTGACAGTGGGGCGTGGTGAACACAGATAGCACGGTGGGAAGAGCTGGTTGAATCCCAGGTCTGTGCAAAGGTAGAAATCTGGGCTAGAGTAACCTCTGCATGTCTTCCGAACTGTTCGGGTACAAAACACTCACTCGACCACGCAAGGATGTGTGGTGGGTGGTTTGTTGGACCTGAGGTTACTGACCACCAGCTGGAGGAGGCATGGGGGGCTTGGAGGTCAACCCAGCTACAGCAGTTGAGTCCTTAGGGCATGAGTAAGGAGACGAAGACATGCAGGTGGCAACCACCAGCCAGCAGGAGACAGTGGGACCAGAGCTGGTCACTGCCATCTGGACGCCCCATCAGGGCCTCAAAGCAGGACTCAAATCACCCTGCTCCTCCTGCCATTTCCCAGTGGGTCTCCCTCCACACTTGGCTTTTCTAGCCAGTGGCACCGCCACCATCCTAGTTTCTGGCTCCAAATCTGGAGTCTTCCCTCCACCAAGCGGCTGCTGTGCCACTCATTGCAGTCTGCCTTGCACCAAGTCCTTTAAGTCGTCTCTCCCATCGACCCCTGCTCTTCAAGCCCCTCTGGCCCACCCAACTTTAAGTCACTTGTCCTCCCCAGGAGCTTTCCCTAGTCTCCCTCTTTCTCTTCATCCTTCCAAATCATCCTGGCACCACCTCCAGATTGATCTTCTACTATAATACTTGGATCATACCATTCCTCTGCTCAAAAATTTTCCAGGGTTCCCCACTGCCTGTGGGACAAAGCTCAACTGGGTATCCTGTCATTCAAGACCCTCCACAATCCTGCTGCCTTAAACCTTCTAGCCTAACCCTCTGTCACAGCGAAAGCCACCTTCCATTTTCCCATTGCCACGTGTCCGCTGGAGTTTCAACATCTGCCCTGCCTGGACTCAGTCTAGTCACCACTGCCACTGCTTGGCCACACCTGGGCTGAAATGACATTTCTCTTCTCTGAAGGTACAGACAAAACACTTAGAGTCTCCACCATCCGTCTAGCAATGCATCACTCACTACCTACGACATCTCATCTGTCTCACAGAACATTGTGTTATTAATGTTCTGTCTCTTTGCGTGGCCACGTCCCAGTCAGGTTGACAGCTTGGTCAGCAGGCACTGTCCATGTCTTAATTTTTGTGTGTGCCCCAGCCTAGTCCTTGAACAGAGTAGGTGCTCACTAAATATTTATTAATTTAGGAGTGGAAAACCTTAAGAACATTCTTCACTGACTTTCAAAAAGGCCCTAGGCCCCATCGAGGCGACACCCCTTACCACCCAAAGCAAGTGTTCCACCTCCTCTGACCGCCTCAGCTCAACTCAAATTAAAAATTCAAGAGCTTTACTGGAAACACCTGCCACAAGTCAGTGCAGCTCCCAGCAAGGAAATTCTGTAAAGGTCCCCAGTTCTAACCCAGTAAGGTTGAGCCAATTTTGGTTCATGACTTATTAACCCCCACAGTTGGGGTTAGGAAGACAGACTCTGGCCCTGTGTTGTGAAAGCACATCCATACCCGGCAGGTACGCACAGCCTGAGACCACATCATCATCCAAGGTAGAATGTTGCACCTCTGTTCCCGAATAGCCCATGGAATTGAATTTGTGATATCTGAGTGCACACACGGATATGCATTTTCCGTTACTTGTTTAGGCAGACTATAAAACATTACTGTGGAGGAGTCACCAATTTATGAACAGGTTGTAGGCTTCAAGTCCGTTCGTTTGTTGGCTATTTGGAACTTAGAACGTGTTTCTCCCTGGAAGCAAGAGCACTGAGCTTCTGCAGTCAACCTGCGCAAGCCCACTTAACCCATAACGTCCTGCACTGTAATACCACGAAGCAATTTTCATGCTATTCATCAGGGATTTGCAAACTCAAATGCCTGAAGTAGCCAGGAGGACAATGTATACACGAGGAGGGTCAGACCCGGCAAATCTGGAATGGTGGACACTGCACTGCATGTGCCCCATCTAAAAGGGGATGCCACTCTCTGGCCTCAGCAGACGGCTGCCATGGGAGGATGCAGGCCCAATGCGGCAGATTCGAAGCCAAAAAAAATTTTATGTGAAAATAGTTGGCAACTAATTTGAAAAAATTTTCAACACAGTGCAGAGGAAACAAGATACATCAGTGGGCTAAAATTGGCCCAACCCTGCAACCTCTGCTCAATAATATTATTTCTTTGGGGGAAAAAAAGCATTTCAATTTCTACAACTCAGCACCTGAGAAGTATTTCTCCCCTCTTCTGGCTCTTCCTGGGAACTGGTCCCAAGTTAAGGTTCTGCCTTGCACGAGGGAAGGCCAATGTCTCTGTGGTTCTAAGAACCCAAGGCTGACGTAAAGCCCCTGGCCCCAAACCCCTCCTGGCCCCATCGCTGAGTTTGAGGGCATGACCTCGCCACTCCCTAATGTGGCAGAGTCATTTGTTCTTAGGGTATGTGTAAGTTAAAACCTGCCTATGTTTTGCTTTTGTGGTGGTGGTGGGTATTATTATTGGTCTACTGTTTTTGTCTATTTTTCCGGATGATAAATGTCACATAGGTAGGTCTATGCCAGCTACACAGGCATTCACTATAGCAAATGTGGAAAATTTTCCTTCCTAACAGTAATCTCTGTTAATAATTACTTATTTTTTCAATCTTTTTCCTTTTAAATTTTTTCACATTACACTAGTGTAGTGGGTTGAATGATGTGTCCCCTCCTAAATATATGTGACGAAAGGTCTTTGCAAATATAATTAAGTTAAGGATATTGATTTTGTTTTGTTTTATTTTGTTTTGTTGAGACAGGGTCTCTCTCTGTTGCCTGGGCTACAGTGCAGTGGTGTGATCTTAGCTCACTGCAACCTCAAACTCCTGGGTTGAAGCAATCCTCCTGCCTCAGCCTCCCAAGTAGCTGAGACTACAGGCACACACCACCACACCTGGCTAATTTTTCTATTTTTGCTAGAGATGGGATCTTGCTCTTACTCAGGCTAGTCACAAACTCCTGACCTCAAGTGATCCTCCCGCCTTGGCCTCCCAGAGTGTTAGGATTATAGGCATGAGGCACCGCACCCACCCCAAGTTAAGGATATTGAAATGAGGAGATCACTGGATTATCTTGGTGGGTCCAAATCCAATGACAAGTGCCTTTATAAGAGAGGGATAAACACACAGGAGGGGAGGAAGCAATGTTACCATGGAGGCAGAGATTTGAGTGATGTGGCCACAAGGCAAGGAGTGCTGACAGACCCCAGCAGTGGGAAGAGACAAGGAAGGGATTCTCCTTTAGAGCCTTGTGAGGATCACAGCCCTGCCAGATTGGGGCTTCTGGCCTCCAGAACCATGAAAGGATAAATTTCTGTGTTACTCTGTTTGCAGTAGTTTGTTATGGCAGCCTTAGGAAATTGATACAAGTAATATGTAAATAAATGCCAAATGTAATTAACTCAAAACAATATAGAATTACATAAAGTAAAAAGGGTAGAAGTCCCCTCCATGCCCACATAAATCCCACTCTATTCCCCATAAATAGTAACTGTTTAGTCAGAAGCCTTCTAGGCCTTTTCCTATGCTCTTAAAATACACACACACTCACACATATACGCACATAAATGTCTATTTTTGTGTGTGTTTGAATAAACGAGATCATAGTATTCTGCTACTTGCTGTTTTTAAAATTCAATGTTTCTTGGGGATATTTGCATGGCTGAACATAAAGATCTGCTTTATCCTCCTCATTTACTGCAATATATTCTATGAACATAGCCTATATCATTGTTTTCATTGATTCTAAACTTATCAATGTAACAATGTTACAATGATAAATCAAAGTTGCCTCTCCTCCCTTGGCCACAATTGAAAAGCTGTTTTTCCCCTTTTCAAACTACACATTAACATATGTATATATGTGTGGCTATCATTATTTCTTTTTTTTTTTTTTTTTTTTTTTTGGAGACAGAGTCTGGCTCTGTTGCCCAGGCTAGAGTGCCGTGGCATCAGCCTAGCTCACAGCAACCTCAAACTCCTGAGCTCAAGCGATCCTCCTGCCTTAGCCTCCCGAGTAGCTAGGACTACAGGCATGTACCACCATGCCCACCTAATTTTTTCTATATATATTTTTAGTTGTCCATATAATTTCTTTCTATTTTTAGTAGAGACGGGGGGGGGGGGGTCTCGCTCTTGCTCAGGCTGGTCTCGAACTCCTGACCTGGAGCCACCCTCCCACCTCAGCCTCCCAGAGTGCTAAGGTTACAGGCGTGAGCCACCACGCCCAACCTGATATCATTATTTCTGTTCACCAAATATTTCTGTCTCTCCGTCTTCTGCCCTTGGAATTGGGTGTGACCAACTGACTTGCTTCGGCTAGTGATATGTGAGCAGAAGTCTCTTGTGTCATTTCCGATTGGAAGCTTTAAGAGTGAGTGCAGAGGATGCCTCATTCTTTTTCCTCCACCAAGCAACTGCAGAAGCACCGAAAGGGAGCCTCCATCAGCCTGGGTCTCCCGGTGATCGCGACAGAGCAGAGGGACATAAGAGTGTGAATGAGAAACAAATCTTTGCTATTTCAAGTCACTGTGATTTGAGGGGTTTTTGTTATTGCGGCATAACCCAGACAATCATAACTGAGTATAACAGATATATATATGTATGTATCCCTATCCTTCTAAGGTTGAATAAAGCCTAAGACAAGTACCTTGAAAGAGAAAAGTGTGGTTTCTTACGGCCTACTCAGTACTAAGCAACGATATTATTAACAATTCACTTTTACTTCCTATTTAGTAATTTCTCCTTTTTACATTTCCATTAAGATGATGAACTTAGTGCCTGTGGAAATGAAACATCACGTTTTCAATATCACAAATATCATACTAGCCATGAATCAATAAATATGTCTGGTGGATATGTGGGTTCGTGGCATTGCTTTGAAGCCTAGTCAATGCCACTATGCTCTGCATCTATTAATAAGGAAATGGGTTTCAGGTTACTCTCTAGAGTTTCGCGTACATTGGAAATAACAGCGCTCTGCAGGCTCAAAGAACACCCCCTCTTTCCTGCTTCTGGACATGGGGATAGGCAAGTGCTGTTAGCTTCAGTAGGGGGAGGTGCTGTTCTCTGATCAACAGCGATGCCTCAAGCTGATTAAAGAGCATTGTTTGTAGAACTGGAAGGGGATCAAAACGCCTTTGGTTCTCCAAGTCAGAAAAGATAAGGCCCTGAAGGCTGAAATGGTAAACATGACAAGAGCCTTATGGTTTCAGTGAAAGATATCCAAGATCCAAGCCCTTTCTCTCCCAGGCAGAAGAATATTTTTTAATGATATCTTTTAAAATGTCAGATTTAATAGGAAAAAGATGAAAAGAAAAGCCTTCTGCTTCCCCCACCCAAATACTGCAATCAGAGAAGCTTCCTTAATCACAGACAGCTCTGACCCCATCACAATCCTACATGGAAGACCGTCAGCAAATACCCGCAGCCTCCCGCTCTCCTGGGCTTGATCAAGGCGGCAGCCACACAATGAAGGAGGCCTCGGATGATGATGACATTTTAAATTTAAAATTCAAATCTTCAAAAAATGCCAGGCTTCCTACTACCTGACACAACAGGTCTCTAAGAAAGGATCCTAATCTAGAGGATACAGCCTCACTCCTCTTAGGTAGGAACTGAGGGGTGGAAGGAAGAAGAGTGTTCTTATCCACAGGAGCCCCCACACTCGCTGCCCTCCCCAAGCTGATCCTGTGTTAGCAAAAGGGGCCGGGCACTGTGCAATGATTCCTGCGGGAATTCTCGCCCTGTGCAATCAGAGCTACTGCAGATGAACAGCAGGGGCCAATGGGTAGTAGCGGAGTTTTCTGCCCCTTAGCTTGAATGAACCCAGGCGGCCAGCATTCCTTTACTTTTGTTTTGTCTCTGGGTTACTGGCCCGGTTCCTCCATTCCTTTTAAAAGAACATTATTTATGCTGCTCTCAAATACTTGGGAGCAGTGGCTCACACCTGTAATCCTAGCACTTTGGGAGGCTGAGGCGGGAGGATCGCTTGAGGCCAGGAGTTCAAGATCAGATACTTAACAAATACCATAGTATTAAATACAATTTATTTAATTGAGTTCAAATGTTTATTATGAATCATTATGGTCTGCAGAATTCTGAGACGGCCCCCAAGAGTCCTGCATCCTGATGTACACATACCTTCTCCCAGTTACTCAAACACTAATTTAGGTGCTGCTGTGAAGGGATTTTGTAGATGTAATCTCAAATCAGCTGACCTTAACAGAGGATATTGTCCTCAGTGGGCCTGACCGAATCAGGTGAGGACTTAAAGGGACTGGCTTTTTCTGATGAAAGAGATTAGAAGTGTGAGAGAGAATGGCCAGGAACTACAGGTGCCTCTAGGTCCTTAGGGCACCCCTGGGTAACAGCCAACAAGAGAACTGGGGCCTGAGTCCTACACCCACAAGGAACTGAATTCTGCCAACTACCATGTGAATGGGAAAGAAAACTCCAAGCTTCAGAAACCATCACAGCCCAATCAACACCTTGATTTGGGCCTTGTGAGACGCTGAGCAGAGAATTTAACCTGGCCATGCCCAGACTTCTGACCTACAGAAACTACAAGATAATCAATGAGTGTGTTTTAAGTTGCTACATTTGTGGTAATTAGTTTTGCAACAACAGAAATCTAATATAAGCAGATATACTGTATTTGGTCGGCCTAAAATGTAAAGAAAGTTAAGTATAAATGTAATCTAAAATTTTAGCCATCATTCTTATTCCTTTAGAACCAGATACGAAAGCATACTTTAATATGTCTTTTCTTTTATTTATTAAATAATCAAAGTTAAACTGAAAATGTTAATACTGGCCAGGCGCGGTGGCTCACGCCTGTAATCCTAGCCCTCTGGGAGGCTGAGGCGGGTGGATCGCTCGAGGTCAGGAGTTCGAGACCAGCCTGAGCAAGAGCGAGACCCCCGTCTCTACTAAAAATAGAAATAAATTATCTGGCCAACTAAAAATATACATAGAAAAAATTAGCCGGGCATGGTGGCGCATGCCTGTAGTCCTAGCTACTCAGGAGGCTGAGGCAGGAGGATCGCTTTAAGCCCAGGAGTTTGAGGTTGCTGTGAGCTAGGCAGACGCCACGGCACTCTAGCCCGGGCAACAAAGTGAGATTTCGTCTCAAAAAAAAAAAAAAGAAAATGTTAATACCTTATTTACATTTATCTAAAGCCTAGAAATTTAGGATGATTGTAATTATAAGGTTTTAGAATTCATAGTTTATCAATACAAGATATAAAACAGGATTCACTTTCCCAAACTCAAACATATGCAGTAACAAAATAGCAGAATAAACAGAAAAACTCCATATAATACATCCTCCCAATGCAATAACTTTATACCATGACTGGTAATAATACTCTTACAAGATGAATGAAAACTTAATTTCATCAATAACATCAATATGAAAAAACTAAATGATAAATAATATTTATATTTTTTAATTATAAATGGCTATCCATGTAACTGAATTTTCTTCTAATCTGCTTTAAGACTAAAAGAGTTTTCTGAGTTTTCTTTTCCTTATTAATCATTGAAACTTAGTTTCTAATTAATTTTGGAGCATTTGGATTTTTGAGCTTATTGAACGAAGGTATCGTTAAAATACTAAGGTTTTTTGTTTGTTTGTCTTACTCAAGTAATTAGATGTATTTTAACGCCAGTATGTGAAAGGCCAAGTTTCCACTGCTCGGATTCCAGCCCAGAGGGACAGAGGGGACTTTAGCCAAGATACTCAAAAAAGAAAAAAGAAAAAAAAAAAAAAAAATCAATGAAGCAGCGCCCCTTAGTGGTAAAAGGACAAAATTATTGGTACAGTAAAAATCTTGCTGAGGTATACAATTGGTAAGCACAAAATAATTTTCTCCTAAAAAAATTAGAAAGAGTTAAGCAGAACATTTTAGAGTAATCATTGCAAAGTGGATTATAGGGATTCACAGGGCGTTTAGAAAGCCAAAAGGGAGTCGTTGTATCTGCTGGGAAAAGTGAAAATCAAGGATTAACAGCCTTTACCATGTAGGAAATTAAATTATTCCTAATACAAGTAGCAGAGTAATCTCAGCAGCCGTTTGTCCTCCAATGGCTCTTTCACTGAGATGGAGTACAAATGAAAGCAAGCTGATTCTTTAGATACATGGGGTAATTTCAGATACAGTCTTTACATGATCCTTTAGAATCATTCACTCATTAATATCAATACTCAGCAACATCTATCCTTCTGGCCATATTTTGTGATTGAAATCACTAAGGCTCAGGGAAATTAGGCAAGTGGTACGGTCAATACTTGAATGTTATTGTTTCCAATTCTGTAAGCCCATAACTGGGTTCACCTCTGGCCCACCTTATCAAATGCACCCCAGGCTGTAATGTTCCTTGTTAACTAGCTGAAAGGAGGCACAGCTGAGTCACTACTGTGTGGACTCTGTTGCCAGACTGCTCGGGTTCACAGTCTGGCTTTGCCTTACATTGAGTGTGTGGCCTGGGCAATCACTTCAATCCTTCTCTACTTTAGTGGAAATAGTAGTAACAGTAACACAGTCAAAGCATAGTCTTGAGGATTAAATGAGAAAACACAGGAAGTGCTTGGAGCAGTGCCTGGCACCCAGTAAAAGCTTGAGAAACCTTGGCTATAATTAGCTGATACTGCATAGGTTGACAAATTCTTCATAGAGTTGTAAACTGTGGCTTATTTTTAGACTGTTAGGATGCATATCAGCTATCAATAATGGTGAATTACCTCGGAGGAGTAGGCTTTGGATGGAAATAGAACTTCCACGTTTATACTTGGCATACTTCACTACTGTTTGAAAGTGTTGCAACATGCACATTATATTGTAATAATAAATGAGTACAGAATATGTCAAAGCATACTTCAATAACCCACTATGGCCCTTAGAGCTCACGTTCCAGAATTTCTTTTATACAGTTAACCTCCTTTGTCCTCTTAGCCTTTTGTAAAGCTGTCTCACCCTCCCTAGGCTAATCTTTTGGTGAGACCTTTTGATTATAATCTGGTAGTGGCTGATGTCTGCACGCACAGAGCACATCTGCTAGAAGGCATGTAAATGCTACAAGATTCTCTGCAGTGCAAGAACACTGGGGCTCAGCCTGAAGAAGGTGGAAGTCATGCACCAGGGAAACGGAGTCACAGTCAGAGACTTCCACCAGCAACAGAATGCTGAAAGCTGTTACAGCATTCTGCTGCCTGGGCAACGGGCTATCTATCTGCACTTGGATTGACAAGGAAAGGGAAACCAGGAAAGAGAAGCAAGCCTCCAGGCATCCTCCCCAGAGTGGCACTGCACTGAAGCCCAGACCAAACCAGAACACCACAGACCACCGATGCTCTCCCCCCTCCTAGAGGACTGTACGATTTGGAACTACTGTAAAAAATCCTTGAGCAGCTTCATGAGGACACTTAATAACTAGTAAGGGGTTTTTGAACAAATAGCCCTGCAACTCTTGAATAAATTCTGTAATCTCCTTTATAAAATGGGGGTGTATTAGCAGGGGTAATGCTAGTCACTGTAACAAAAATTTATTATTCTCTTACAAGGGTCCGCTGTGGATGTTCCAGGGTCAAGGGATCTCTGTAGGGACCCAAGTTGATTGGGCAGTAGGGGCTGAGGAGGAGTCTGCCATCTTTAATGCCGGCTTCCAAGATCCCCTGGGTGTTGGCATCCAGCCAGTGGAACAGGAAAGAGGAGCAGGCATGGGAGATTTTTATGGGCCAGGCCGGGAAATGGTGTCATTACATTCTGCCAGCTAGAACTTGGTCAGGTAGCCATACCTATCTATATGCAGGGGGAGCTAGAATATGTAGTTCACCTGTGTGTTCAGAGAAAAAGAGGACATGGATTTGGTGAACAAAGAGCCAGTCTCTGCCACAAGAAATCACATAATTTACCTTGAAGAACTGTGATAAAGATTACAGATGATATGGTGGTGTATGCTTGGCTTATTGGCTCACAGTGGGGGGAGGGGGCATCCAATGTGAAAAGAGGTGAGCGGTAGAATGCCCAAGAGACAGTGGGTGGAGCCGGAGTAGTTACGAGCAACAAGGGTTAAGGTGCTGGCAGAGCAGACTGAGTCCTTTAAGGACGAGGGGTGTGAGTTGGGGCACTCAGGTAGTCACAGTACTGTTCACCAAAGGGCTCCAGCTCTCTGCTTTCAGGCCATGAGGTAGGAATGCACTTCCTGCCTCACCCACCCCCACTGCTGGGTGTGTGCTCATGTGACCAGTTCTGGTCAACAGGTGGAAGTGACAGGTCTAAGCTTTTAATTGCTGGTGTGAGGCCCTTTAGAGGGCTCTTTTGCCCTTTGCTAATGGCCTGTGTTCCGGAGAGGGCCTGCACCTTCCCATGGGTCCTGGAGAAAGACACTGCAGAGCTTCTTGGCACCCCCATGACATTTTAAGTCACTGAGATTTTTTTTAAGTTGCATATTACTGCAGCATGAACTGGCTTACTCTGACTAATATAGACACCTTTTTTTCAGGCAAGAGGCATCAGATGGCCTGTGAGGCAAAAAAAAAAAAAAAAAAAACCACCAACAAAGGCATTCCTGTCCATTTTAGACCATCGGTTCTAAGAACTAAGAAATCATGCCTTTCAAAATACAATTTGTATATTATTGCCACAATGCAATCAAAGGACATAGTTAATGGGCCTTGAATTATTTAAAATACTGGTAAAACCAACTTTCACTAGAACCCCAGACATATTCTCTTCCTTAAAAGATCATCTGTCCCGATTTGAAGAAAGTTTAAAGCTGCAAAGTGCTAAAAGATGTTAAGGACAGATTAGTATCTAATCACAGCCCCCTTCACCCATATAATCAGAAGTAAAAGAAAAACGAAAACGGGAATGATTTGGGAAGAACTGTGGGGAGCTGTCTGGAGCATTTTTATGTAGGGCACAAATTTGGCTACTTGTCTGTCCTCTGGGATCCCTAGAACCGACCTGGGTTAGGGAGGACCTCCTGCGCTGTCCATTGCCTTCTGGGCCCTCCTTGCGCTCTGGCTGGTAGACCAGCTCTGGGCTGTTTCCTAATTTGTGCAATTCCATCTTGGATCTCGTTCACATCATCTCACACTGCAGGGTAACTTGAAGTAGAAGCACAATGAGCAAGAGATCACAGCTCTTTCTAATGTGTTTCCCTCAAGTGGAGTGAGCCATCCGGCAGGGCGCCCTCGTGGTGCTTACTTCAGCATCACTACATGCTCTGATGTTCCCAGCCAGCTGGTTGAGCTGCCTTAACTAGAGCTCGCCAAGTAGACCATAAACTCCTTAATCGTAGGCCTGTATTTTATTCACCTGTGAATAGCACTGTACTTATACTACTTACAAGCCTGCTTTGGATTCAGCCAGACTCTGGCTTGAATATTGATCCCACCACTTAATAACTGGGTAACCTTGGCCACTTAACCTTCCTAACTCTGTTTTATAGTCTGTAAAATGGGGATAATAATGTCCCACGCCTTTGAATTGTGGAAATTAAATGGGACACTTGTATGTAAAGCTGCTGGTGCAGCTCAAAAATCTTTGTTGAGTGCTTGGAAGAATAGTGGGTTCTTGACAGATGTGGTGGCTCACACCTGTAATCCTAGCACTCTGGGAGGCTGAGGCAGGAAGATCTCTTGAGATCAGGAGTTGGAGACCAGCCTGGGCAACAGAGAGACTGGTCTCCACTAAAAATAGAAAAAATTAGTCGGGTGTGGTGGCAGGTGCCTGTAGTCCCAGCTACTCCGGAGGCTGAGGCAGGAGAAGCCCTTGAGCCCAGGAGTTTGAGGTTGCTGTGAGCTAGAAGGACGCCACTGCACTCCAGCCTGCCTGGGGGACAGAGTGAGGCTGTCTCCAAAAAAAAAAAAAAAGAGAGAGAGAGAGAGAATAATGGGTTCAATCCAATGAAGGGTGTGTGATCTCAGAATAGACTGTTGTGTGTCTTTATCAAGAGCTACAAACATGTACGTTTATGGCTGTGTCAGTGACAGTTTAAAGAGAATTCTTTTGCCAGAGGCTGTAAATGCTATTATTATAAAAGTTGGGATTGAACAGTGTTTACTTAAAAGGAACGGATTGGTTTTCATTTTATCTGCATTGTTTGAATTTTTACATGTATTAAAAATACATGAAATTTAAAGTAAATACAACTTTAAAAACAATGCTGGGCTGGCAGAGTTACTGGCTTCTTTGCTGAATCTTTTAGCACGTTTAGAGGTAGCAAGAGTAACGAACAGAAGACATTAATAAATTTCCCATATGATTAAGCCAACTCCGTTCCCACATGGACCTGGGGATAGAAACAAAGTATAATAATCTTTTATAGTTGCACCAAACATTTCCTCGCAAGACTTTTAAATTAGCTTCTCTGTATTATCCTAAATTTTTCTGGGTGGATTGTTTCCACCCCTCCCTGGCCCCGGGCAGTTGCGGGATCGGAAGAAATTTAGGTGCGGGAGAGAGAGACGGGGACCGGGCCCAGTCTGTACTCAAGCCCGGGCACGGGCCGTTACGGCGGTTTCGGTGCCTGGAGCGGGCGGGCCCGGCCGGGGCCTCGCGCGGACCAGGCCGGCCCCGGCGCCGAGGAACGAGGGGCGGGCCCGAAGCCGCGGCCTCGCCTTCGCCCGCGCCGCACAGCGCGCGGCGCTTCCCGGCCGCTCGGGGCGGCCTCGCGCGGCTCGGAGCCTTCGCGGCGGAGCGCCGCCACCATGCTGCAGAAGCGGGAGAAGGTGCTGCTGCTGAGGACCTTCCAAGGCCGGACGCTGCGCATCGTGCGGGAGCATTACCTGCGGCCCTGCGTGCCCTGCCACAGCCCGCTGTGCCCGCAGCCCGCCGCCTGCCGCCACGGTCGGGGCCGGGCGAGGGGAGCGGGGGAGCCGGGGCCGGGCTAAGGGAGCCGGGCGGGAGCCGGGCAGGGCGAGGGGGACCGGGGGGGGAGCGGGGCGGCCCGGCCCGGGGTCGAGCGTCCGCAGGAAGGCGGAGGGGCGCGACCCGGGGCGGAGCGCGATGGCGGGACGCGGAGCCCCAGGCCCCGAGGCCCCAGCCCGCCTGCGGGTAGGGAGCGAGCCGGCCTAGTCCCCTGCTGCTGGGGCGCTCCACCCTGGCCTCCGCGCCTGCTCCACCCGCCAAGTGCCGGGGCGCGAGGGAGAGGCGCCCCACAGCCAGAGGCCTGTAGGCTCGGGTTTCAGAGGAGCCTGAGAGCGCAGGAACCTGCCTCTTCCCGCCCCAGCCCGGTGCGGGGGCGTAATGGGGAGGCCCGCGCTGTTCGCCCTTCCGTGAGAGGCCGCACGTGCCCGCAGAGCTGCTGCTGCTGCTCATTTGACAACTGTCTGCTTTACTCTCCCAAAATTTTCTGGCCTGCCAGTACTGATGCCTCAGACATTTATCCAGGGGCGAGCCCCCCTGCCCCCTTCGCCGTAGGATTTGTGAATTACCTGGGCCCTTGCTGTAGAGGAAGGTCAGGGGAAAATAGGATTGGGGATTCCTGTGCACCGGACCTACCCCCACTTGGTTTCTAGGCTGCAGGGGTGGCCCATATAACGATGAATGTTACAGGTTCTCTTCCCTGGTGGGAGATGAGCTCGCGCATCCTTTTCGGCGAATGTTTGGAATCCCCAGTTTATGGTTAAGGTGAACATTTCAGTGACAGTTCTGCCAATCAGCAGTTAGACGCGATCTGGGTGGGAGGGACCCCCACCAGCGCCCATTGCTTGCACAGAGCGTCTTTCTGACCCTTGGAGACAGCTGAGCATATTCACAAGCTTGAAACAGAACAGACTTGAAATTGCTGGGCATACACAAGTAGTGTATATTTTGTACATATATATTTTGGGGTCCTCCTTTTGAACGTGAATGTTAATGACATATTCAGGTTATGCTGAAAATGTGCTTGTTCGTTTTTAAACGTCAGTCATCCTCTCCTGCACCACTGGCAACACCATAAAACCATGCTGAGCTTGTATTTATCACAGCTTCGGGGGGAAAAAATGAAGGTGCTCAATTTACCTGAACTTTGGGCCTCTACCAAAGTAGATTTGTCTTTTAAAAACTTCAAGGTGGAGTTAAGATTGGAAGTTATTTTGCACACTGGAGCACCATGACATTTAAATAGCAATAAACCAGGGCTGAAAACACTGTCTATTATGTTTCAGATGGGAAACTCTTGTCTGGCGATGTGACTCATTACGTGATCCCAGATTGGAAGGTTGTTCAAGATTACCTTGAGATCCTTGAGTTTCCTGAGTTGAAAGGAATTATCTTCATGCAAACAGCTTGCCAAGCAGTACAGCATCAAAGAGGCCGGAGGTATCCGTTTTGCCTTTATTTATGAAGTGGATTCCCCCCACCCTTAGAAAAGGTCCCTTGTTGGAGGGGGATGGGAGGAATTTATTATTTTGCCAGAAAGAACTTTTCGAACTAATTTGGTATTCTCTTTGCTAGTGAGGAATGCGGTAACATTATTTTCTATTTCTGCTTCAGCACCTGGCAAAAAGATCTGACTGTAGATCAATAAACTGCAGTGTCCCCAGTATGTGGGTATTTAAGATTCTAGTGTGAATTGGCTTTTGGTTTGCATTTTTATAGTAGCAGGGTTATTGCTTATTTCTTTTTGATAAATGTATATTGTTTAATGTTCTTATTTATAGGTACATTGTTTCAGAAGTGTACGTTCTTGGGTAAAAGAGTACTTTATTTTTAAATTTTAGACTCTTTTATTGTGGAAGCAAATTATACTTGTAGTGATTTATTCAATGAAACCAGAAATAACTTGTTTTATTTTTAGGTTATTACTGTAACTACCAGCCATCGTAATTGTATTTGCTAAACAAAGGATTTCTAATTGAACCAGTCTAAAATACTTGCCTTGTATCTAAATGAAGAATAGTTGTTCACCTTTTAAACAAATACTGTAAAAAATGGTTTTGCTTCATTTAACATTGGGAAAGGTTTATGATTTGAACTTAAGACTGCGTGGAAATAACATATTAGACTTATATGTCCAACTTCTTAACACCTTCAGTTATTTAATAAGCAGAAACTATGCATTTATTCTTTTTTTAAATGTGGTTTCTTTAGATCTTGGTAATAGAAGTTGAAGTGTTTTTATTTGTATATGAAAATGATAAATTGTCCTTATAATATGCTCTGTTCAAAAATGTACATTAACTACATTGTGCGTAGGTTTTTTCAGATAGAATATTTTAAAATGAGCTTAAAGTTGATTTTGTTCAGACACAAAGATATAGATGTTTATACACATCCAGATTTAAACGCTGCTCCAGGTGTCATATTTCAGTTTCTGCTAGTAAAATCAATTTATCCTTCTCATTCAGCTTGCTAACACACTGCGAGCCTTTTCAACTTCTGTTTTCTAGAATATTTTTAATATTAGGGATTGTTTTAAAAACCAATTCCTGGGACATTCAAAGGCAAAGAGTTGGAATTTAAATGTCTTTACTCTTGAACATTTCTAAAGTAGTTAGCTTGATGAAAAACTATTGGTTTTCCACTGCTTCACCATGTCTCTGAATATATTAAATGTGAAAACAAAAGATGAAGAGTTAAGAAATAAGACCATATGATAACACCCTGGTTTTTCCATTTGGTAAGCACGTTTTGAGCTCCTAGCTTCAGGCCCTGGGAGTACCAAGAGAAGTCTTGGTTCCTCTCACAAAAACCTGTTGTCTTGCTGGGGTTATATGGAAGAACCAGGAAGGTGATTATTAAGCAGGACACATGAAGGATAATTTAATGTGCACTATGCAGAGTGCAGAAGTTAATGTGAGGTGTGGCGATTAGGCCAGAAAGTCCTCTGGGGGAACTAGGTTTGAGACTGGTCTTAAAGGCTGTATTATGAACATGATTGATGAAGAAGATGAGGAGGCAGGAAAAGAAATTAGCAAGTCTGGGATTTGGCACTTTGTTTACCTGTCAAGCAACCAGCAAGTATATTCAGGTTGACACGGCTAAATGACCAAAATTACCTAAACCCTAGGAAGTGTCATATATTGAAAGCTAACTTTAAAAATTAATGCTTGCCATTGAATATGTAAGATCCAGGAGACTTGCTTTATTAATTCAGGCTTCATAAGTGTTAAGTGTAAATCATTTGACTTTTTTTTTAATTGACAAATAAAAATTGTATATATTTATGGTATACAACATGGTTTGAAATATGTATACATTGTGGAATGGCTAAATTAAACTAATTAACATATGCATTACCTCTCATACTTATCAATTTTTGGGTAAGAATTGGCTTTTTTTTTTTTTTTTTTTTTGAGACAGAGTCTCATTTTGTTGCCCAGGCTAGAAGGAGTGCCGTGACATCAGCCTAGCTCATAGCAACCTCAAACTCCTGGGCTTAAGGGATCCTACTGCCTCAGCCTCCCCAGTAGCTGGGACTACAGGCATGCACCACCATGCCCGGCTAATTTTTTTCTATGTATATTTTTAGTTGTCCAGGTAATTTTTATTTCTATTTTTAGTAGAGACGGGGTCTCGCTCAGGCTGGTCTCGAACTCCTGACCTCGAGCGATCCACCTGCCTCGGCCTCCCAGAGGGCTAGGATTACAGGCATGAGCCACCGTGCCAGGCCAAGAATTGGCTTTTTATATTTAACTGAACTTGGCCTAGCAGAGGTTCTCTGGTGTTTTGTTCCATTTGATGTTGGGAAACGTTTTGTTTTTCAGTTCTTCTTTGGAGATTTTTGAGATGCCAGTAAATAATTCATTTTATCCAGTGTGGCTTTAGGAACATTATTGCTTAGAAAAGCTTTGTCAGTTGATAATACCTGGTCTGATCTGGTGTCTGGTATAAGGCTGCTTTGCTGTCTCCTCTTGACTCCCTCCTGAATTCCTTCTTTATAGCTTCAGAGAGTCTCAACATTTCATGCCTCAGTTTCTTGATGGTCTATAACATAAGATTGGAATCATAGAATATTATAGCTGGAGAAATCTAAGAGCACATGAGCTAACTCTCCATCCAATACCTCAATGTTACTTAACATGAGTAATGTATTGACCTTGTTTCTAAAATTCTTCTGCACACCTACTGTTAATTTATTTTATTGTTATTTAAATATATTAAACATAAATCTAGGTATAAGTCCTAATGTTTGAGTACTTTAATACAACCTTAAAACAAAATAAGACCTTTAAATTAAATAAACAAAGCTATTAAGTCAGAAAACTGCAAGTGAATATTAATTTAATGTGACAGATGATTTCATTTTGCTGAAACGAAATCATTAGTGTTGAATTTAACAATAGAAGAACATAGCCTCTAATCTGGTTCTACGTGTAGTGTGATTTTGTAATTTAATTTCAATAATGTCAATGCAGAGAATGCCTGTTCTCATAAGTATATAGTATAAGACATATGAATAACGTCAGGGTGTTGACTGTTCGGGATAATCACATACTCCGCCATCTACCAGTCCTCAAATGCTTATGTAATGAGGGGTCACCTGATAGCTCTGAAAGGCTGTCTTGTCCACCACATTCATGTATTCACATGTGCATTTGTTTACTCAACAAATATTTATTTAGAGACTATCTCTGCCAGAAACTGCTAGCACTAAGGATATGGTGGTAAACAGCAGATAGGGTCCTGATGGGGAGATCGTCGGTAATCGGGCCATCGCACAAACAACTGATGTAGAGCCGCGACTGTGACAGATGCACTGATGTCCAGGAATGTGGCTCTAGGACAGCCCCGACTCTGCCAGGGAGGCAAGGAAGGGCTGTCCTGTGGGAGACACCTATGCTGAGGGGCCGCGGGGAGGGGGACGTGGCATGCCCAAAGAATGGAAAGAAGGTCTGGGTCAGAGGGAAGGCCGCATGGCCTTGGGATGTCAGGGGAGGGTTTTAAGCAGGATGGGATAACATGATCAGATTCTTGTAAAAGGATTACTGGGCCAGGTGGAGAAGAGGGCTGTAGAAAAGAGGGGAGGAGGCTACTGCTTTAATCCAGATGAGCAATGTTGGTAGCTTAGAGATGGAGAGAAATAGATGTTTCCAAGGGCTGTTTAGTGTGTGAAAATCTGTAGAACTTCCTAAGTACATAACCAAGAGAACTGAAACTATGTCAACATTGAAACTGAAAACATTCTACACAAATATTCTTAGCAGGTTTATTTCTAGTAGCCAAAAAGTGCAAACAACCCAAATGCGATCCATCAACTGATAATGGTTAAGCAAAATATGGTCTACCCATACAATGGAATATTACTCAACCATAGAAAGGAGTGAAGTACTGATATGTGCTACAACATGGATGAACCTTGAAAAGGTTATGCTAAGTGAAGGAAGCCAGCACGCACACATTCTGTAACATCATATATTGTATAACTGCATTTACATACGATGTCCAGGATAGGCAAATCGACAGACACACAGTATTAATAGATCTGCGGTTGCCAGGGGCTGGAGGTCAAGGGGAATGGGCAATGGCTGCTTAATGGATACAAGTTTCTTTTTGGAGTGATGAAAGTGTTCTGGAATTAGACAGTGGTGATGGTTACATAACTCCGTGGCTATACTAAAAACTGCTGAATTATACATTTTAAAAGCGTAAGTTTTATGGCATGTGCGTTATATCTCAATATAGCTGTTATTTTAAAAAATCTGTGGAACTAGTGATGGATTTGAATATGCGAGATGGGGGAGAAGGTGGCGTTAAGGGTAACGCCAAGGTTTCTGGCTTCCATGCCTGAGCGGAGAGAGGGAGCACTGCAGGAGGGCGGGGAGGGAGTGAAGGTTGAGAGTTGGAGGCGTCTCTGGGGCTGCTGAGAGGGCCAGCACTGACACCAAACAGCGTGCAGATAGGAGGCAGCCATGCAGGTGGTCCAAAATGCACTCCGAAACAGTGTTTTGTGTGTATCATCTAATATAAATGGAAACATAAACTTGTAGAAAACTCAAGGGCTCCTGAAAATGAGCATATGAAACCCTACCAGGGTTCTGCAAAACCTAGTTGAAGAAATACCTTTAATACAGAATTTGCTTCCTTGTAAGTCTTCCCGCTGGTTGTGGGTTCCTAACCTCTTAATCCTTAACGCAGTCAGCAGGGGGAGGGGCTGTTGCATCTCTACAGAAGGTCACCACTGAATAAAAATAGTAAAAAATCATCTAAAGAAGGTAAATTTAGCTGTCCTCCTAAGAAATTGTTTGAAATGGTTAGATGATGGAGTTTTAGAAAACATCTAAGCCAATCCAGGGAAACTAGGGTTTTTCTTTAAGACTGGATTTTTTAAAACTGAAAATAAATTTTATTGTACTTGACTATCCGAAGCCATTGTTCTCCTATCACTCTGGTCAAACTTGTTTAAGGCTCCGTGATGCTCTATGCTGACTCCATGCAGGATACTCTTAGATCTAATTCCATCGTATCCACCACAAACCCTGACTAGCAAAAATTATGACTGTATAGTATGCATGCACTATTAAATTGTAACCATGAGCCCACACGTCTATGAGAAAACCCAGCTGTCATGCTCAGAGTAATTGGCTGTTTGTTTCCACTTTCCACATTAATATTCTTGTGCCATTTGTTCATTTGTTTTATCTGGCTGATAGGTAGCTGACAAATGGAAGCACGCACTAAAAGTCTAAGAAAAATATATAGGAGTAAAACTCAAAATTGAGAAAATTCTTTTAAGTTATACATTTTTCTAAATATTAGGAAGGATCGTCATTACTCTGATTTGCTAATAATGCCTGGGTCTGGCTTGTGGCACATCAGTGTTTGGGGAGGACAGAATTTGAGCATCTCTGGGTCTAAAGTGAAAGCGTGATAACAAATGCAGTTGTGTATATGAAGCCCAGTGAAAGGGTAACTGGGTTTTGGAAATGTCAGTTTATTCAGAGACATTATACTGGACTTGGATCACTGTTGTCACATAGGGCTGTGCATTCATGTATTCATTTGGAAAACATTTATTGAGCACCTGCTGTGAGTAAAGTGCAGAGGATGCAGAGATGAACCACACTGCCTGCTGTCTTGATCACCCTGTCCCACTCTCCTTTGAGCCCTTTGTCTAGCTAACTCCCATTCGTCCTTCAGGTCTCGGGTCGCCTACTCCAAGAAGCCTTCGCACCCCTCCCCTCTTTTCCTTTCACAGACTACTCACTGAAATGGGTGGTTCTGTGTTTTTGTTTGTTTGTTTATTTTTGCCAGGCAGCATAGCTATTTTTTTTAATTGTGGTAAAATGTACGTATATGAAACTTAACATTTTAACCATTTTTAAGTGTACAGTTCAGTGGTGTTAAATACATTTGCATTGTTGTGCAACCATCACCAACATCTATCTCCAGAACTTCATCTTCCCCAGGTAGAACCTTTGTACCCATTAAACACTAACTCCCCCTCCCAGCCCCAGCCCCAACCCCTAGTAACTATTCCATTTCCCACCTCTGGGAATTGGACTGCTCTCAGTACCTCATATAACTGGCCTCACACTGTATTGGTCCTTTTGTGACTCGCTTATTGCACTCAGCATAACATATCAAGGTTCATCCATGTTATGACATGCGTCAGAATTTCCTTCCTGTTTAAGGCTGAATATTATGTTCCATATATTGTTTATCTGTTTATCCACCAAGAGATTGCTTTCGCCTTTTGGCTACGTACCGTGAATAACGCTGTGATGAACGTAGGTGTACAAATATCGGTTTGAGTCCTTGCTTTCAGTTCTTTTGGATATATATCCAGAAGGGGGATTGCTGGATCATATGGTAGTTCTGTTTTATGAGCTCTACGCCTACTCCAGGGGGCGCTGTTCAGATGCAATGGGATGTCTAGTCGGTGTCCCCCTGGGCATTCAGTACAGCAGCCCTCACCTTGTCCAGCAGACCTGGCACATAGAAGAAGTGCAGCAAGTATTTGTTTAATGAAGGAGCTTTTCTTTCTTTTTTTTCTTTTCTTTTTTTTTTTTTTTTTGAGACAGAGTCTCACTCTGTTACCCTGAGTAGCTACCGTGGTGTCAGCCTAGCTCACAGCAACCTCTCAAATTCCTGGGCTTAAGCAATCCTCCTGCCTCAGCCTCCCGAGTAGCTGGGACTACAGGAGTGTGCCATGATGCCCAGCTAATTTTTCTATTTTTAGTAGAGATGGGGTCTCGTTCTTGCCCAGGCTGGTCTTGAACTTCTGAGCTCAAGGGATCCTCCCACCTCGGCCTCCCAGAGTGCTAGGATTACAGGCATGAGCCACCGCACCCAGCCTGAATGAAGGATCTTTAGCAAGGGAGACCATTTGTAAACAAATAACCACAATAAGTTTAAGTGCATTTTTAGGGGTCCCCAAAATGTGATGACAGGTAAAGGGAGCAAAAACTTCTATGGAGGTAAGATCAGGAAGAACAGGGAATACTTTTTCAGTGTTTTCTCTGAAATAATAAGTTACAGATGTTTATCATATCTCTTCAAAAGTCTTTTATATTACTTAACAAACAATGCTCATTTTAAAAACTTCAAGCATTACAGAAATGTGCAAAGCAGAAAATGAAAGTCTGTGTCCTGCAGAACCGAACACAGTTAACAGTGCAGTATAGACGCTTCTAAGAGGCTTTTATAATGAGTTTTAAATGGGTCTTTGTGAAGGTGGGAAAATTACCAATATGATATGTTCTAGGCATCTTGCAGGGAGGGGGCTGCTTTTGTTTGCACAAGTGGAATGCTGTTAAGGAAAGCTGCTATTCACAGAAATGAAACGGAATACCTTTGTTTATGAAGACATTTTATAAATTGCTATTACTTGAATCTTTTTAAGGAGACTCAAAATTAGAATTCCTAAGAAAATAAAATCAGTGTTTCTTGTTTTCTGGGTTTTTTTGTTGTTGTTTGTTTGTTTTTGTTTTTGAGACAGAGTCTCACTCTGTTGCCCAGACTGGAGTGCAGTGGCCTCATCACAGGTCATAGCAACCTCAATCTCCCAGGCTCAAGCAATCCACTTGCCTCAGTCTCCCAAGTAGCTGGGACTTCAGGTGCGCACCACAATGCCCAGCTAATTTTTCTATTTTTGTAGAGATGGGGGTCTTGCTCAGGCTGGTCTCGAACTCCTAAGCTCAAGCGATCCTTCCACCTCAGCCTCCCAGAGTGCTAGGATTATAGGTGTGAGCCACCGGGCCTGGCCTCAGTATCTCTTGTGTTCTAATGAAGTGTAAGACCACACAGATAGTGGTTAGTATCTCCGTATTTAGACAGGATAAGTTAGGGTGTTCTACCTTTGCTTTAATGAAAAGACTTATTTTTTTAAAACCCATGGTCACAGGCTGGAGGCAGGGATGGAAAGATACAAGTTTTATTATATCAAAACACACATTAAATGCCAATCAACTACCTGGATATTTACATATTAACTTAACATCTAGTTTAGTATGAACCTATTTTTAAGTAAACAATTGACTCCTTTTTAAATAACTGAATGGTTTCTATAATTTCATATTACTATACTATTAAAAAGCACCTTCTTGGCCGGGCGCAGTGGCTCACGCCTGTAATCCTAGCACCCTGGGAGGCCGAGGTGGGTAGATCGCTCGAGGTCAGGAGTTCGAGACCAGCAAGAGCGAGACCCCGTCTCTACTAAAAATAGAAAGAAATTATCTGGCCAACTAAAATATATATAGAAAAAAAAAAATTAGCCGGGCATGGTGGCGCATGCCTGTAGTCCCAGCTACTGGGGAGGCTGAGGCAGGAGGATTGCTTAAGCCCAGGAGTTTGAGGTTGCTGTGAGCTAGGCAGACGCCACGGCACTCACTCTAGCCTGGGCAACACAGCGAGACTCTGTCTCAAAAAAAAAAGAAAAAAAAAGCACCTTCTTATAAACTGATCTATATGAGATTTCATACTCCATTCTTGACTTCAGCTAGTGTCGTTGGAAGGATCTCTTCTTGTTGGGAAAAACCGTAAAACTTTCTGTTAGTCATCTGATGGCTGAGGCTAGCCCTCATGTAAGTCACGGAGGCTGCGTCACTATAATTCACAGATAAATCCCCAAACTTATTTACCTTGCATGTCCTTTCCTAGCACTGCCAGCAAAAAGTAAAAAATAAAATCAATGTTAATGCCATTTATAGGACAAAGTGAGGTACAAAAATAAAGTGCTAAGCTCTCTGCTTAGCTCTGTGCACTCAGGCTTTGAAGAGGAGCAGAGGTAGGACAGGGAAGCGTAATTACATAATGAAATGGCCACAAGTCTCTGAAGAGGAAAGGGGGAAAGGAGTTTAACTGATCTGCAAAATTAATGAGGCGCTGCCCAGGCACATTCCAGCAAAACTGGGAAACAGGAGCAGCCCAGTAGTACTGAGCACCCAAGGCCACTATGAACATGTTTCTCAAGTTTTAAATAATCAATCTTTTGTTCTAAAATACCTCATCTTCTTTTGATCCTTAGCAAGAGATGGCAATAGATGAGTACCTGCTATGTTGGATTTATTTTTCTCCCCTGTGTTGCAGGCAGTATAACAAATTACGAAACCTGCTGAAGGATGCACGTCATGATTGCATTCTCTTTGCTAACGAGTTCCAGCAGTCCTGCTACCTGCCGCGGGAAAGAGGAGAATCCATGGAAAAGTGGCAGACTAGGTATGGCGCCGAATCACTGTCATTTCCACACAGACCTCTCCTTTTGTTTGCTCATCACAGGCTACTAGGGAGTTGATCTAAATAGCACACTAGGATAAACCAACAATTATCCTGGAACCATGATTAACACTGAAATACTTAACATGCCAATATTTTAGACATATCATTTGAGTACATAATTGATATATTTTTAAAATTATAATTAAGTGCCCAGAGTAAGTTTGCCCCAGGCCCTAATGGCTAGCAGGATCATTCCACTGACCTAGAAGTCATGACTTGAACACTTGTGTGTGTGAGGGGGAAGCAGTCCTGCTTTTAAGCTAATAAGATCATCTGCTCAATTTTCTGCTATAGGTTGTTCCGCTCTCCTAACCAGTATTGTTAAACTGAAACTGATAGTTCAATTCTGAACAAGCTGTTGTAGGAAGTGAATGTCCAAGTTGAGTCCACCTGGAAGCAGAGCCTGAAGCAAGCCCTTAAGTGGAGGGTGTTGATGTGGGGAGTGATCCCCAGAGGCAGGAGGAGGGAAGTGGGGAGTATGCGATGGAGGAGGGAGGGTAGTACAGGGTGTGTTACTGCTGTGGGGAACGAAGCCTCGTGGTCCAGCTGAGGAACAGGTAGAATGGGCCTCAGAAGTCACCTTGAAGGGCACAGGCTAGGGCTTTCAGTTAGTTTGCCCCTTTAGCTGAGGGTCATTCCTCAGGGGTGTTAACTCCATTCACTGGCCCCTTGAGGTGGGATGGAACTGACCCCTCAGCTGCAGCTAAAATCGGAGGTGGACCTAGGGCACAAGTGCACCAGTAGCCTCTGCTGCACTCTTCTGTGTAGGACAAAAGAGACCTTAAGCTTTGAAATGTCTTATCTGCATAAAACATTTAAATCATCTTTTTCCTTGTAATTATTTATGTGTTATAGGCATTAAATGTTTTAATTCTCCAAAGCAAAATAAGCACTGATGCACGCTAAGTCCTTAGTTATAGTCCCTAAGTTCCCACGGGGCTCAATACCAGAAAGGGAAAAGCAAATATTTCTCCAGATTGGGTCATATATGAGTACTCACAATGATCACGTTTACTAACTATACAGCCTTGCACATAGTAGGTGCTCAGTAAATGATGGCTGAATTTCTTAAAAATGTAGACCAAATGGGACCTTTCATAGCATCTTAATCTGCAGGGAAAGGGAAACAGATGCCTATAGAAATGGGCTGTCCATGCTTGTGCACTTCATTAGAACCATAATCCAGTCTTGAACACAGGTCTCCAGACCTAGGCTCTGTTGCCCATTTCAGGTTCTTTTCAGGAAGACTTCCAGGCATTTCACATGGTTCCATCCCAGACCCTATTAGATTATGATCTTCAGCTACTTGCAGTGCAGTTTTTCTCTTAGCCAAAGACTTGTTTCTTTGTCTTTCAAGCCCCACACAGCATACCTTGTCATCCTGTGGGGTGCTGTGTGGCTCAGCCGCCCATTAAAGGGTGTTAAAAGGTGGCAGAGCCTCATGATTTCTAGGCCGTGTCAAGAAATGAAAGTGGCGGCTGTAGTGGTTGGATGTCTTAGGCAAGAAGAGATAACAAGTGCTTTCTGATTCATCTTTGTATGCCCCAAGCACCCAGCCTAGGGCTTCCTTATAGTGGATACTCCGGAAGTATTTGCTGAATGAATGAACAGATGGTTATCTGTACAGACCAAAGGATAGCACGTTAAAAGCCAAGTGTGAAATTCTGAACAATAGCCTTGGGAGGGCTCACCTGCCCTTTGCTTTTCCAGGAGCATATACAATGCGGCTGTTTGGTACTATCACCACTGCCAGGACAGGATGCCAATCGTTATGGTGACGGAAGATGAAGAGGCAATTCAGCAGTATGGAAGTGAAACAGAAGGAGTGTTTGTGATTTCTTTCAAGGTATTTCCAGCTGCTGTGTGTATAAGCGTGTGTGTGTCTGTGTTCATTTCCTGCGTAGTGCCCATAAGGCTCTAGATCCCTTTGGTAACACAAAAAAGAGAAAATAAGGAAGGAGGGTGTTAGGAAGTTCCATGTCTTCATTACTCCTCAACGAATTAGCCTTGACTTTTGCAAATTCAGACAAACTCCTTTAACTGTAAGGCCCACAGCGTCCAAGACCAGTCCAGTAAGCTCCTGCTGACATTAAATTAATGTTTATGGTTATACCAGTAATAGTAATGATGATAATAATAGGTTGAATAAAATTGCCAACATTCTTTTGCTTTTGACCTACAAAGTGGCAGTTTTACATGGTTCCACCTAAGAGTAATAGCCAACATTTATCTATTCTAAATGTATTATTTCATTTAATTCTTGCAACAACCCTGTGAGGTAGGTATTATTATCCCATCCATTGGTAAGGAAACAGCACAGAAGGGCTAAGCAACTTGCCCAAAGTCACACAGTAGAAAATGGTAGAGCCGTGATTAAAATGCAAGCAGTCAGACTCCAGAGCTCTTAGCCACCATGCCATACTGCCTCCCAAATTATTTTTTTGAATGCACACACAAAACACAAACCATTTTAAAGGCCAGTCTTGTTTTTCAGCGGTTCCTCTCTCTTCCCCACTTGCGAATGTCGTGGGGGTTAATAGGGGTAAACGAGAGGCTTGGGATGCGGTATTATTTATGTGAAGGCTGTCGGATCAGCTTGCTACAGATCACAGACAGGAGTGGCATTATCAGGTACAGTTTCTTTGGGCTGTCTTAGCGACACAGTTCTTCCTATCTCTTAGGTACCTTTTGTAAGAATAGAATGTCTGATAATCTCTTGCTAGATTACTGATCTCTTCTGTCTGCCTGGTTGGTCAATCGGGTTCCTCTGGTTGATATCATTTCTTGATGCAGAAACTGGAATGAGGGCCTCCATTACCCCTGTCAGTTTATAGAAACTCTAGTTGGATTTGGGATTGTAGATTCTGTAAGGGGTTCCCAGGTGCATGTATTGCTAAAGATTTGCCAATAGAATTTTCTTGGCCCTGCTATAAAAAAGTGTTCTGGCATGCCAGAGAATTCCAGGGGCGCTAGATATTAATGGCAGTGTCACTTGTTTTTTCTGTTGCAATATATCATGTCTCGTTCCTGCAGAGGACAGTTGACTAAAATTATATTTTTCTACTTTTTGTGAAATTACTTTTCTTTGTAGTACAGTGGTATAGTACAGTATTATTTTGTATAGCTTTTCTCAAGGAAACTGTGTGACCAAGGGCCTCATAGAGGTGAATGATAGCAGAGAAGAAGAGATATTGTGACGTTCAGATGGGAGGAAAGCCCAGAATTTTCTGTAGGGACTTGAAGTTAGATGGAGAAGAGTGAAGGCGATAAGTCCCTCTTGAAGAGGTGGTTCATAGTGACGAAAGTTTGGTGTTGATAAGTGACCCCTAGAATTGGGGGACTCATATTAGCACAAATTGAATTTCTGGAAGGACTAGGGAAAGAAAGGGAGCCATTTGAACAGGATCCTGAAATTAGTGGGAGAAATGCTGGAGTTGACAATAAGGATAACTTAATTTTCTTTTCAGTTTGAGAAAAGAGAATGTGCTAGACTCTGCCTCAGACTTAGAGTTTAAATCATGTATAAAAAGACGAGAATGTACAGCCACATGTCAGGCTGCCTGGACGTGTGTGTGTGTGTGTGTGTGTGTGTGTGTGTGTGTGTGTGTGTGTGCAGAAAGAGATTTGCAAGTGCAAAGTAATGCAGAAGGTGGAGGTGTTCCGTGATGGGATGGCCTCCCAGGGTTCATTTGGCAGGGCGTCAGGGATTAATGAGAGCTGATAGCGTAAGGCTGGGGAAAGTCATGCTCACCTAACACTTCCTGAAGGCTGCCTGCCAGCAGTCCCTCCGCAGAACTTTTTGCAGTAGTGCTGCAATGAAGGGTCACTATCTCCTGACCACGTTTCCCTGTGCCTTTATTCAACATAGAATTACCTGGACAATTTTTGGCCTGATTTAAAGGCTGCCCACGAGCTTTGTGATTCCATCCTTCAGTCTCGACGGGAGAGAGAGAATGAGAGCCAGGAGGGCCACGGGAAGGAGTACCCGGAGCACCTTCCCCTGGAGGTGCTAGAGGCTGGGATTAAGTCTGGGCGCTACATCCAGGTGAGGATGGTAATGGAGAATTAGTGTTGGAACCAGCCGGTGTGTTTTCTTCTCTTCTTTACTGGCCTCCTGTCACAGGCCTCTGATTTCACAGGCTACAGACAAGGTGGGCAGGAGTAAGTCAGGGCTGTCAACAGTTAGGGGGATTTGGGAGTCATTCTTCCTATAGACGTAGGCTGTCCAGCTTGAAGCTGCTCTGTGACAATGTTCTTAATCGTGTTACACATTGAGCATCTCACAGAGTATGGAAATAGCCTTATAAATGCCTCCTGTCACTGGGAAAGAAACACATTTTCGAATCAAGGTCTTGCGGTTTGGCAACATCGTAAGACTGGTGAAATTTAGTGTCTTCACCCCTTTGCTATTCTCCGGCCTCTTTGTGATCCCCCCAGGACCCACATGCTGTCAGGGTCTTGGGAAAGAGTCAGCTAAAATTTTTATTTAGATTTCCATGTTTTATATACACTCATTTGTGTGTGTATGTGTGTATAGCTCTATGCAGTTTTATCACAGGCATAGATTTGTGTATCCACCACCACAATCACGATACACACTGTTCCATCATGAATTTTACATTTCTAATAAACTCAGAAGATTTGTATGTCAGCTGAAGTTTGAGAACACCACACCAAAGTGCCTCCCTAAAGTGTGGGTATTTTAAATGAGTATGCCTAGAGAGGCTAATGTTTCTAACTTGGTAGTAAAGTTTACGGCATTCCTGGGAGGATATTTTGAGATATAAGAGTTTTTAAAGACTGCTCATCACTTAGGTATGATAGATCCCGGTACTTTCAGCACTCGCTGTAGCTAGGAGTAATTCAAAATGATGGTAATTCCTCTGGAGAAAAGAAACCTTTGTGATTAATATTATTCCTAGAGAAAGGGATCACCACACCTTATAAGAATATTATGGGGATGTTTTCATATAGTTTTAAAAACTAGACCTTTTGGAGGTAAACTGTGCAGAAAAGAAATTTTTCACGTTGGTTTTTAATTATGATTTTAGGGAATTCTGAACGTCAACAAACACAGAGCACAAATAGAAGCTTTTGTTCGACTTCAAGGAGCCAGCAGTAAAGATTCAGGTTCGGTATAAACCTTCCATAAATTTCCATACTACTTTTCTTTTCCCCCGGATATAGGGTCTCACTCTGTCTCCCAGGCTGGAGTGCAGTGGGACAATAGCAACTCACTGCGACCTCCAACTCCTGGGCTCAAGCGATCCTCCTGGCTCAGCCTCCTGAGTAGCTGGGACTACAGGCACATGCCACTATGCCCAGCTAATTTTTTAAATTTTTTGCAGAGATGGCATCTTGCTGTGTTGCCCAGGCTGGTCTCAATCTCCTGGCCTTAAGTCATCCTCCCCTCTTGGCCTCCCAAAGTGCTGGGATTACAGGCATGAGCCACCACACCTGGCCCATACTACTTTTTAATTCTGATATTACACAATGAAGAAAGCAAAGTTGAGCTTGTCTCATCGTATGTGCCATGCATGTCGTACATCTCCACATACTTTGGGTGTGTAGGATTGTAGGTTTTTTTTTTCCCTTAGCTTTTTGTCTATAATTTCTGATTTTTTTTAATTTATTTTTATTCATTTATTTATTTTTTTGAGACAGAGTCTCACTTTGTTGCCCGGGCTAGAGTGAGTGCCGTGGCATCAGCCTAGCTCACAACAACCTCAAACTCCTGGGCTTAAGCGATCCTACTGCCTCAGCCTCCCGAGTAGCTGGGACTACAGGCATGCGCCACCATGCCCAGCTAATTTTTTCTATATATATTTTTAGTTGGCCAGATAATTTCTTTCTATTTTTAGTAGAGACGGGGTCTCACTCTTGCTCAGGCTGGTCTCGAACTCCTGACCTCGAACAATCCACCCGCCTCGGCCTCCCAGAGAGCTAGGATTACAGGCGTGAGCCAGCGCACCCGGCCTATAATTTCTGATTTTATTATAATAAACATAAACTAAAATATAGAGAAGAAATGTGACTTGCCCAAGTTTACACACCTGCTACGTGGTGATGCGGAACTTGCAGCCAAGGTGGTTTGGCTGTGATTTCAAGATGTTACTCTGCTGTCTCGATGTGCTATATTGTCATATTAGAATAATTTTTTAAAAGTAATAAAAATGAAAAAATATATAAAGAAGTTATAGCATAACTAGAGTGTAGTTTTTAGTTCTGTAATAACAGTGAAAAAGAAGCAGCCTGCTGCTCAAGGGAGCGTGGTTAGGCTGAAGGAGCGTGAGAAACAGTGGCTTCCTGTGGGCTTTTGCTCATCAGAATTAGCCCTGTCAGCTCTGCATCGTCTACAGCTCCTCAGCCCGCTGACCACTCCCTGGGCTGTGTGGCAGCCTGAAGGTATTTGACTGTTCTATGCAGGGAACTAATACCTGTTTTAAAAGGTGATGGGTAAGGAGGCTTTTTTTAAAAAAAGTTAATTGAGGATGACCCTTATGAAAGCACAACATGATGTGGTGGGAGTGTCTTCACTCCGAACCTGCAGAACAAAGGAAGTTTGACTTCACCTTTGAAGGGAAGCAGCTTTTACCTGCAGGGGTGCCAACTGTACGTCACATACGTTATGTTCAGAGTGCCTCGCTGGGGCGGCAGCCCTCGGCTTCATGGGGTTTTTCTGTGCTGCCCCAAACACAGGTTTAGTCAGTGACATCCTAATCCATGGGATGAAGGCTCGAAACCGCTCGATTCACGGAGATGTGGTGGTCGTGGAACTGCTCGCTAAAAACAAATGGAGAGGAAGAACCACGGCCCTGTGTGAGAACGACAGTGACGACAAGGCCTCGGGGGACTCCCCGAGTGAGCCCATGGCCACAGGTGAGCCAGCTAGGACGTCACTCTGCGTCCATTTTGCATGTGGAATTATATATATTTTCTCTTTAGCAATCCAGAAATACTGCCCTTATTTTATTTTATTTAAATTGACAAAAATAGCATATATTTATCCTGTAGAACATGGTATTTTGGATATACATTGTGGAATGGCTCACTCCAGCTAATTAACATATGTATTACCTCATATACTTATTTTTTGTGTTGAGAATACTTGAAATCTACTCTCCTAGCAACTTGCAAGAATACAAAACATTGTTATTAACTATAGTCACTGTATGTACAATAATAGTTATTAATATAAATAAGATATAGTCCCTTTCCCTACCTTATCACTTCCCCTCTCAAGGTCTGTTTGACTCTCATCAGCACCCAAGCATGCTGTGACAGCTCCCCTCCTAAAATGAAAGCAGAAGCCCTGTCTGGGTCCACATTCCTTCTAGCTTCTCTCTGCTTCAGTTTATCATGAAACTCAGCAAAACAGTTAACTCTGCATTCTCTCTGCTGGTTCTCACGTGTGCCATTTAGACACCTCCTCTCCTCTGCTCCTCTAAAACTGCTCTTGTCAAGGTCACCAGTGACCTCCTGGCCAAAGCACTGCTCAGTCCCCATCACCCGGAACTCGCCAGCAGCATCAGCTGGGGGACCACTGGCCCTGCCGCGGCTTCTGGGAGCCACGTCCTCTCGGTTCTCCTGCCCCAGTGGTGGCTCCTATTCAAAACTCCTTTGCTGGTTCTTCTCCATCTTATTGTCCCTCTTGGGTGTGCAGGGGACTCTGGATCTCCTGTTCTCTGCACCGTCTCCCTAGGACATCTCCTTCGTATCTCCAGCCCAGACCCCTCCCTCAGCTTTCGGTTTTGTTTGCTCCGTCGTCTCTTTGGCATCTTCCCCTGCATGTCTAATGGGCATCTCAGACTTAACAGACTCCTGATTTTCTACCCGCAACCTGCTCTTCCCCAAGTGTTCTCTCATCTCAGTAAAGGACAAATTCATTCTTACAGTTGGTCAACCCAAAACACCTTAGAATTATCCTTGACTTTTTTGCACACATCAGCAAATCCTGGCAGCTCTAACGCTAATATATGGCCTGAATTCAGCCGCTTCCCATCCTTCCCACGCCTCTCCTACTTCAGTCCACTGCCGGCCTCCCCGCTGGTCTCCCTGCTACCCCTTCCCCCATATGTCTTTCTTCACCTGGAGAAACAATGATCCTTTAAAAAGTGAATCAGGTCCTGTCATGTCTGTGCTCAAAACTCTCCAATGGCTGCTTCCTGTTTTACTGAGAATAAAATCCAGAGTCCTGACCATGGCCTACAAAGTCCCACCAGCTGGGGCCACCTTCTGTCATCTTCCTCTTCATCCTTCTGCTCCAGCCACATTGACTGACTTATCCTTTCCACCACCTAGACCAAGCTTTCCCCAAACATCCTCACATCTGTTCTCCTTACGTCATTTAATTCTTTCTCTGTTCAAATGTCATTTAAAATAGCTGCCACTTCTAACCCTCTGTCACTCTTGGTCACCTTATCCTACTTTGTATCTTTCTTAGTAGTTATCACTACTTCACATACGTATATATTTTTTGTCTGTGTTCCACCCCCACAGATTTCACACTGATTTATGTTATGTAAACTCCATGAAATCAGGGACTTTGTCAGTTTTGATACTGCTGTGTTCCCTATACCTAGAACAGGGCCCCTACCTGGTAGGGGCTCAATAAATATTAATGAAAAGAAAAAAAAAAGATGGCATTGTTTTTCTTGTCTTTTTAGAGACAGGGTCTTGCTCTGTCACTCAGGCTGGAGTGCAGCAGTGCGATCATAGCTCACTGTAACCTTGAACTTCTGGGCTCAAGCATTCCTCCCCACTCAGCCTCCCGAGTAGCTGGGACTATAGATGCACACTACACACCTGGCTAATTTTTAAGAAATGTTTTGTGGAGACAGGTCTCACTATGTTGCCCAGGCTGATCTCAAACTCCTGGCCTCAAGCGATCCTCCTGCCTCAGCCTCCCAAAGCTCTAGGATTACAGTTGTAAGCCACCATACCTGGCCTAAGATAGCACTTTTAGCTATTAAAGTTTGGGTTTTTTTTTTCTTGACTTCAATCAATGATGATTACAAGTGTTGTGTATCAGACTTATGATTTGTATACTTTTCTGTGTATAATGGACCAAATGAGTTTGGCTAGTGAGAGAATGCAAGAAAGACAGTAAAACTGCACAGTAGAGGACATGGTTTAAATAAACAGTGAAAATCACTGACTTTTCCAAATGTACAGAAACCTGAGATTGATAAGATAATGACAAAAGAGAAAATGGGACAAATGGACTCTAAATGTCACATCAGGCCCCACAGAAGAAAAGGCATACTGAAAATGTTATAAAAAAAGTTACCCATCTTTGCTAGGTGCAGTGGCACGTGCCTATAGTCCCAGGAAGATCACTTAAGGCCAGGAGTTCGAGGCTGTAGTGCACCATAATCACACCTATGAATAGCCACTGCATTCTAGTCTGGGCGACACAACCATCTCTAAAAAAAACAAACACAAATTTTTATTTTTATTTTATTTTATTTTTTTGAGATGAGTTCTTGCTCTGTTGTCCAGGCTGGAGTGCAGTGGTGCAATCATAGCTTGCTGTAGCCTTAAACTCCTGGTCTCAAGTGATCTTCCCATTTCAGCCTCCTGAGTAGCTAGGACTACAGTAGGTGCACACCACTGCACCGAGCTAATTTTTAAATTTTTTTGTAGAGACAGGGTCTCGCCATGTTGCCCAAGGTGGTATCCAACTCCTGGCCTCAAGCCATCCGCCCACCTTAGCCTCCTAAAGTGCAGGATTACAGGTGTGAGCCACTGCGCCCAGCCTACAACAACAAATTTTTAAAAAATTATCCATCTTAAAAAAAAATTATCCATCTTTAAAATGCTAAGAAGGCAAATCTTTAAACATATCTTGATTTGCGTAGATGTGCTTGAAAAAAAAATGAAACATTGCATTTCTTGTTCTCTTCCTTACTGCTGAGCCAGAGTCCAGATAGGTGACATCTAACTATTTAATGCTTTATTTTCTTTTGTTTTCCCAAAGGTCGAGTAGTGGGCATCCTTCAGAAGAACTGGCGGGATTATGTGGTGACATTTCCATCTAAAGAAGAGGTCCAATCTCAGGGAAAAAATGCTCAGAAAATCCTAGTTACACCTTGGGACTACCGAATTCCCAAAATTCGAATTAGCACTCAGCAAGCAGAAGCCCTCCAGGTAGCTGGCGTTGTACCTCTACTATTCTCCGTTAGCTTTTGAGCAGTAGCAGGAAGCACTGTTAATTCCTTTGCAGAAGAGGAAATAAATTATTGATGGCTTTTGGCATTCTGAGATACTGTTTTTAAAAAATTCTAAATATATAAGAACCATCCATTAAGTAGTCTATGGTTAATAAATGAATGCCAGAGAGAAACTGTCCTAGAAAGAGCTGTATAGGACAACCAGAGAGAACATACATTATCCAGCTGTCCAACACAGAAACTTTCAATAGATACACTTTGCCAACACTAACAAGCTTTCTTCCAGCAAGCAATATAGAAATACGATCACTCTGCCCTGTAGGGATGATGTAGTGGTACTTCACAGAATTGATTATCCATAAAGGAATATAGCACTGGAGAGAAGACATAAACAAGAAAGTTAGAAATTAACCTTTCCTTGTGCCAAAGAGTGTAGCCATTGCCCAATTTAATCCACCTGATGTTTTACAGTTTGTAAATGAGACACTAAAGCAGGATGTCCCCAGCCAGGAACCTGGTCATTGTCCCTTTTACCTCTTAAAGCTTACTGCAGGCTCTCCAGGCCAGTTGGGACTATTAACTTTCCATTTCCATGGTTTGCTGGAATTTGGGGGCAGTGGGGGTTCAGTTTACCCTGATACTTTCCTCCCCATCAAATAGCATCTTTAGACTTCAGAAAAATTAGGAAGTAACTCCCACACACAAAAAATTGAGACTTTTGTTTTAAAACTTAATTTGGACCATGCATAATTGAGTTTTCCCCTTGTGTTGCAAGTGTTAACTTGAATGTATTACAGTTGGCTCTCTTGAGCAGACTGAAATTTCCAGCCCACTTATTTGATGTAGAGAGGTGATGCCTCTCTTCACAGCCCTGGGCCAAGCATTTTCATACCATCTGGCAATTTAGTAATAGGAATAATGAAGAACAAAAAAACCCCACCACACACCACCATTGCAAATCGGCTGCTTTCTTGGAACTTGGTGCTATTTATCTCGTTTGTTTGATGCTTGTCATTGACCCACTTAACTTCTGGTGCTTGGCTGTTTTCTTTTTTCCCTTCGTGCAGGACTTCAGGGTGGTTGTGCGCATCGATTCTTGGGAGTCAACATCCGTGTACCCAAATGGACATTTTGTGCGTGTTTTAGGAAAAATTGGAGATCTGGAAGGCGAAATTGCAACCATCCTGGTGGAAAACAGTATTTCAGTTGTCCCTTTCTCAGAAGCTCAGGTCAGATTTTCCAGAGGCCTTTGGTCCAGTGACAGACATTTTCTTTTTCCTTTTATTGTTGTTTATTTCATCACTAAGAAAGAAAAATCTTTTTACTACGTAACAACCCACTGTCCAAAGCCACAAATAATGGAAAAATCCTACCCCTCTTTATTCTGTATTTGGACCAGACTAAAGTCAGCTTCAAGTGTGGAATTAGTTTCCTACAGCCTCATAGCTCTCAAATTTTTACATTTCCAACTACGTTTAAAAATAATGTGTCAGTGTCTTATAGTCAGCACACATCCATCCCCAGCACCCACAAGGATACCTAGTTATAGACTCAGCCAAGCTCCCCTCCCTGTCAGAATCATTCAACCAGAGGCTGCATAAAGCTACAGGGGGCAAATTCCTGGGGTCCATACATCTCTGACCCATGGGTCAAAAAATCATGCTCATTCTGAAACAGTTTTTGTCACCTTTACAGAAAACAAAAATCCCATAAACATAAAACATCAGCTATTTCCATCACTTTATGATCTTTTAAAATCCTCATAAATCTTATTATTTTTGCATAGCTATAGTCCTAGTGTGCGCATAGTATTTTCTGTTCTGCTTCTTTCACTTAACATTATTTTTATGTGTTGACATAGCCTACTTGTTTTTAATAGTTACGGTAAAGTGCTGTGTATTGATGTAACCTAGTTTGCTTAAGCATTTCTCAATTGTTGGGCATTTTGCTGTTTAATTTTTCAGTATTATAAAAATATGTTACTGCAAACGCTTTTATAAACACTGCTTTTTTATTTCTCTTTGATCATTCCCTTGGAATGTAATCCTTAAAGTGAGATTACCAAGTCAAAGGGCATAAAAAATTTAAATAGCTTTTGTTACGTATTGGCAGATTGTCCTCCAGAAAAATTGGACCAGTTTACATTGCAATCAGGAGTGAATGGGTGTTCTTATTTTCATTATAATTTTTGACGGAACCAGGGCTATAATAGTAAAATATTTTAGAATATTTTACATTATTAAATTTTTATGTTTAACATTAGTTTCTAGAAATTATTTATTGACTTGTTTGGTAGCTCTTGGTGAAAATGTTAGAATAGAAGTGTGGGCTAGACTTCATAGGACTAGAATTCTTTCTTCCCTTTTAGCCTACTTAACTGCAAATTGATGGCTTAAACAGGTAATAATGGAGAGAAAATGTCCTAGATTGTTCCTATTTAAATTATCTTTAAGGAGTGAGCTTTTAATATTTGAGACGTGTTGATTTTTTTCAGGGCTTGACTTAAATGCTCAACTACATTTAGACATACAATCTTTTGAAAATGGGGTACATGTTGTACTCGTCTAAGACACCCATTTATTTTTGTTCCAAGCCCCTATCAGTAAGGAGGCTGGCAGAAGTTGCAGGACATTTCCTGTCAGACTGTAAGGGTCCTCAGGGGTGGGGGACCGTGTCTTTCCTGTTGACTCCTGACTTTCCAAAGCCTAGTACAGCACCTGAGACATCTGAGGTGCCTGATAAATAATTATTGATCAGAAGAAGCAAACATAAGTTGATGCAGAAGGTAATTAGGAATGAATATATTTCTATGCAGTCACATTGAGAATATTAGATATTTATAGAAATTTATGGTGCATGAACTGCTGAATATTTGGCCTCTTGTACAGATGTGTGAGATGCCAGTGAACACACCAGAAAATCCCTGGAAGGTGAGTCCTGAAGAGGAACAAGAACGTCGAGACTTGAGGAAAACCCATCTTGTGTTCAGCATTGACCCCAAAGGTTGTGAAGATGTGGATGACACACTCTCAGTCAGAACCTTGAATAACGGCAACCTGGAGCTTGGGGTCCACATTGCAGATGTGACACACTTTGTAGCACTAAATTCTTATATTGATATTGAAGCTAGAACAAGGTAATGCTGTTTGAAATCAGCACTATGGTTGTGTGTATGTGACTGTATGTTTTGTATCTGTGTGTTCAAAACAAAGATCTCGTGTTTGTGCAGTTTGGAAGATCCCTTGCAGAAAAAAAAGTTGAGGGCCACTACCCTTTTTCCTTTACAAAAATAATCAACTTACCTTTCCTTTTTAACATAACCTTTCCACACATTGTTTCTTACTAAATTGAAATGGGTTAAATTTTCATGTAGTAATATACTATTGTATATTACACTGGATCATTACACTTCAATTTTTCTTATACAAATAAGATTCTTGTCACTTTTTCTTCCTTCCTTATATCGGTGGAAGAATATTGAGCCCAAAGCAGTATCGCTTAGAAAAGTGGGACTGTGGGAATAGTTTTATTACCCAGTCTGCTGCACTTTATGAAACAGCAACAGCCTTGGGGAATTTGCACTGAGCTGTTGGCCATTTACCTCACTGCAGCCCACGCAGTCAGCAGTTCTGCTTCGCGCTGCTGAAGGTCACGTTGCCCGCATATGTGTCATTCACAGGGCCACCACCTATTATTTAGCAGATCGCCGCTACGACATGCTGCCCTCCATCCTCAGTGCTGATTTGTGTTCCCTCCTGGGAGGCGTTGATAGGTGAGTTTATAATTTTTGTCTTCCAGGTTTGCCTTGGCCCTTCTGTGGTTTCTCATGCCCCCGCTTCTGGCTTCTTTCTTCTTTCTGGTATGCTCCTACCACGTCACCCCACGCCCTACTCTGCGTCTCCCCTCCATCCTGTCTACCCCCCTGCACCACTTATTTTGAGGCAGTTTTATTTCTCTAGCCTTCCCTTCCTCTCGTTTGTTCTCTCTGCTGGCTGTAAGGCTGCTTCTCCCTCTCTTGTTGGCTTTTCAAAGTCAGCTAAAGTCTGAAAACAAATGTTTTATGAGCGTACGCTCCCTGGTTGAAGGTATTTTGCGTGAGGATCATGAACTTAAGGAGTTTTTTGTTTATTTGTTGTAGTTAAAGTTTATGTTTATCTTTGACTAGGTAATAAAAATCATATAGTCCAAAATTCATAGGTTCCAAAAGATATTTAATGAAAGACTCCTTCCTATCATTTTCCCTTAGTTACCAATTTCTTGTGTTTTTCTAGATATAACACACACACACAAATGTAGGTATGTGATCTTTCCTTTTTACTCAAATGATGGCTATATATAGATACACACACACACACACACACACACACACACACACACACACACACACACTGTTCAGCACCTTCCTTTTTTTTTTTTAAAACAATGTATCCTGGAAATCATTCCATGTTAATAACAGTTGCTTATCTATGGAAACTTGGATAGTTTCCAGTCGTTTCTGTTACAAACAAAATTGTATTGAATTGCTTTGAATATGTCATTTCACATTTTTAAAAAGTACAGTATATCTGAAGGAGAAATTTTTCAAAGTGGAATTTCTGTGTCAAGGGTATGTGCAGTGGCCAGGAGCGGTGGCTCACGCCTGTAATCCTAGCACTTTGGGAGGCCAAGGCAGGGGGATCACTTGAGGTCAGGATTTCGAGACCAGCCTGAGCAACATAGCTAGACCCTGTCTATGCAAAATTTTTTTTAAAAAATTAGCCAAGTGTGGTGACACACACCTGTAGCCTCAGCTACTTGAGAGGCTGAGGCAGGAGGATCACTTGAGCTGGGGAGATTTTAAGGTTGCAGGGAGCTATGATGATGCCACTGCCCTCATTCCCAGGCAACAGAGCAAGACCCTGTCTCAAAAAAAAAAAAAAAAAGAGTATGTGCATTTGTGTTTAGATCATTATAATCCAATTTCCCTCCTTAAAGGTTGTGCCAATTACATTCCCACTGTCAATGCATGAGAGTGCTTGTTTCCCCACAGCCTTGCCAACACAATATGTTGTATTTTTTCATCTTTGCCAATTTGATAAATGAAAAATGGTATTTAAGAGTAGTTTTAATTTGCATTTTTCCTACTATAAGTTAAACATTTTTTGTATCTTCAACAGTCACTTATATATACTTTTCTGTGAACTACATTATGTTCTTTGCCCATTTTTCTTTTGGGTTCATGATTTATTACTATTGATTTGTAAGAGCTCTTTGCATATTAGGAAAATTAGCCCTTTGTTTTTCATGTGTTGCAAATGTCTATTGTTTAAATAAAATGATTTGGTGGCAAAGTGATTCTTTAGTAAATGAACTTTAACTTATCATCAAGGTTGATATCATAGTTCAGAGTCACCTATAGGATTTGAAAGGCTTTGGTCTGGTTTACTGAGGAGCTAAATAGACTTGACTCTATCAGGGCCATGCTATTCTAATCAAAATAGAGAACTACAAGGTAGGGTTTGTAGTAGTCATTCACACATGAACTCACTTCAAATTTGTTCAGAGCTCAGCAGAACCTAGTCTAACTTTGTTTTAATTTAAAATATTTTTTGATTTAGTGGTAGAGTGGTTGGATTGAGAAATTGAACCAGAAACCTATAGCAATGTCATTTGTTTCAAGTTACATTTAGAGTTAAGTTCTGCTTGTTTCAAAAATGGAAGAATTGAATCATGATGTTGTCAATGTTACTGGTTTTGTAGGTATGCTGTAAGTGTCATGTGGGAATTGGATAAAACCTCTTATGAAATTAAGAAAGTCTGGTATGGCAGAACCATTATTCGATCAGCATACAAACTGTTCTATGAAGCAGCCCAGGAACTACTGGATGGAAACTTCAGCGTTGTTGATGATATTCCAGAATTCAAAGACTTGGATGAAAAGAGCAGACAAGACAAGCTGGAGGAGTTAGTGTGGGCAATTGGAAAGTTGACTGACATAGCCCGCCATGTCCGTGCTAAACGAGACGGTTGTGGTGCTTTGGAACTGGAAGGGGTAGAGGTTCGCGTGCAGCTAGATGAAAAGAAGAACATTCATGACCTCATCCCCAAGCAGCCCCTGGAAGTCCATGAGACGGTGGCTGAATGCATGATCCTGGCCAACCACTGGGTAGCCAAGAAGATCTGGGAGAGCTTCCCTCATCAGGCCTTGTTGCGCCAACACCCTCCTCCACACCAGGAGTTCTTTTCTGAACTCCGGGAATGTGCTAAAGCAAAAGGCTTCTTCATAGATACACGGTATTCTTCTTTTGAGGGGGCAGGGGGATGGAAAGGAGTGCTGTACATTTATCTATCTTACAGTTCTTAAAATGTAACAGCCAGATCTTTGACCAAAAATAGAAAACTTTTTGGCTCTCTTCATTTTTAAAGAGATATTTTTCTCTCTTCATTGTTAGGTATAGAGACTTAAAACAAGTTTATTTAGGCATACTTTTGACCCACTGCAATTTGTAACATAGAAGTAAGGAACCCATTACCTTTGGTTTAATTTCATCTACCCCTTAGACAAATACCAAGAAGTAATCCTAGTCAATACTTATTTCTTGAAATGCAGCATATCTCTGTGACAGTATCATAAGACATTGCACCAATGGTAAATTTATACCACCCTTCATAGAATGAGACATTTTTACTCTCCATCTCTGGGATAAAATATTTCTCCCATTAAAAATGATGTATAAAGAGGACTTTTTAAATATCTCATTGTCAAGTAACAGGTACTAATTAAAATGTCATTTATTTATGAAAATGGATTTTTTTTTCCTTCTGCCTTCAGGCAATAGTATCTTTTGCTTGTGTGTCTGGTGGTCATTGGTTGAGCTGTCTGCATGCCGGGCATACATCCCGAGGGCTCTCAGCCATGCTCTTGATTAATCCTTACAACGCTGAGGTAATGGCAGTATCATTCATATTTTACAGATGGGGCTTTAAGTCTGGAGAGATTAAGTAACTTGCCTATAATTTACCAGTCAGGGCAGAGCCAGGATTTGAATCCAAGTCCATCAGACTTGAAAGCTCACATTAGGGACCACCTATCACATTGCTTCTCTGTTCATCATCGTCCTCCACCTTTCCTTCCCCCTTTTCTCTTAGCCAGCCACAATATAGAATTGAATTATATGTTGTATTATTAGTTTTGTTTTTAATATACCTATATATTTTGGGGGGGATTAAAAATTATTATTATTTTTTTTTTTTGAGACAGAGTCTCGCTGTGTTGCCCGGGCTAGAATGAGTGCCGTGGCGTCAGCCTAGCTCACAGCAACCTCAAACTCCTGGGCTGAAGCGATCCTACTGCCTCAGCCTCCCAAGTAGCTGGGACTACAGACATGTGCCACCATGCCCGGCTAATTTTTTTCTATATAAATATTTTAGTTGGCCAGATAATTTCTTTCTATTTTTAGTGGAGACGGGGTCTCGCTCTTGCTGAGGCTGGTCTGGAACTCCTGACCTTGAACAATCCACCCGCCTCGGCCTCCCAGAGTGCTAGGATTACAGGTGTGAGCCACCGCACCCTGCCCTAAAAATTATTTTGAGAATAAATAAATAGAATGCTTCTCAGCTCTTTAGAAAAAGAAAAATTAATTTAGGTTTATTTGTGCACCTCAGGTCTAGTTTTATTTTGTATTTTTAACTCCCTGTGGCTCAGTAATTCTTGTTATTAAAAAAAAAAAAAGAAAAAGTCCATTCTTTGACCTATATAGCATGTTTAAGGTTAAGGGTGTTAAAATTTCAATTCAACAAGTATTTGACCACCTAATATGCACAAGCACTAACTTAACCTGGTATGAATCAGCATATTTCTTTCTACTACTTCAGAAATTTATTGAGCAAGCATGGTGGCTTACACCTGTAATCCTAGCACTCTGGGAGGCTGAGGTGGGAGGATTGCTTGAGGTTAGGAGTTTGAGACCAGCCTCAGTTAAGAACAAGACCTTGTCTCTACTAAAAATAGAAAGAAATTAGCTGGCCAACTAGAAATAGAAAAAAAAAAAATTAGCTGGGTGTGGTGGCACACGCCCATAATCCCAGCTACTCAGGAGGCTGAGGCAAGAGGATTGCTTGAGCCCAGGAGTTTGAGGTTGCTGTGAGCTAGGCTGACGCCACAGCACTCTAGCCCAGGCAACAGAGCCAGACTCTGTCTCAAAAAAAAAAAAAAAAAGGTATTTAAATTCTGACACTCTTTCTTTGTCTAAACCTTAAAGCAAACTAGATTTCTATAGTTGAAAAGAGATGCTTCTGAAATATGTCCAAAATAAATTTAACTATTGGCAGATGAAGGTATTCAGATAGATGATCATGTGAAGGGTTCCTCTCTGAGTATTGACTTGTAAATTACTGTTTGGGACTAATTGAAGGTTTTTCTGTTCTTTGTCAGGTCCAATAAAACACTGGCTGATTCTCTGGATAATGCGAATGACCCCAATGATCCTATTGTAAACAGGCTGCTGCGCTCTATGGCAACGCAGGCTATGTCTAACGCACTGTATTTCTCCACTGGATCCTGTGCAGAGGAAGAGTTCCATCATTATGGTGAATGATAACAGTTTCCTACGTGTGGCTATAACTGAGCAAGTTGTTTAGAAAGAATTTTTTTGTTGTTTATTTTGATCTTCTGATTTCTTTTTGAAGGTCTCGCTTTAGATAAATATACCCACTTTACTTCTCCAATAAGAAGATATTCAGATATTGTAGTGCACCGATTGTTAATGGCAGCCATTTCAAAAGATAAAAAAATGGAAATTAAGGAAAATTTGTTCAGTAACAAAGATCTTGAGGAATTATGCAGACATATCAACAATAGAAACCGAGTAAGGAATTTTAAAATTCTTATTCATCATCTCTGGTAAGAGAGTATCAGCTTTATGGTGTAGTAGAGTGAAGTATCATGTATTCTCACAAATTAAATTATAGAGTATTCTAACCAGTGCTTTCAATACATTTACAGATGTTCTGAGGTAACATATGGATTTGGAAGATTTGACAATAGATTAGATATTTTTCCCAAAAGGTGGAAATGTAAAGGTTCAAGCAACACATAAAGATACAAAGATCATCTATCATCTTACCACACAGAGATAACCATTATTGACAATTCTAGACAATGCTAACATTTTTGTTTATAAAAGTATCATTCCTACTGTTGGAAATCTGCTTTTTTCACTTAACACATCTGTTATTGATAGCACACCATGTCAATAAAAAGTTACATCATAATTTTAGAAGCTGCTTTGTATTCTATTTCATATTATTACTAGTTGCTACAAGATTGTACAGCATAGAACTAGACTGTTGGGTGATACAGAAAATTAGAAACTATTTAATATAATTTTCTGTATCCAATGGTCTAGTTTTCTGGTGTGCAATATTATAGCCATTAGCCATGTCGGCTATTTAAATTTAAATTAAAATTAGAAGTAGAGATTCAGTTCCTCAGTCACACTAGCCACATTTCACACTCTGACTAGCCACTCGTGCTTAGTGCCTACCTATCGGGCAATACAGATACAGACATTTCCATCATTGCAGAGAGTTCAATTGGGCAGAGCTGTTCTAAGCAATCCACTTTACAACCATCCTTGTGTTTATACTTTCAAAGATTTCTCAGATTATTGCTGGGATAAATAAATTCCTAGAAATGGAATTGCTGAGCCAAAAGGTATTCACAAATAAACCTTTGATACATATTACTAAACTGTCCTCCTTAACAGTAGTGCTAATGCACACTTCCAATAGGATTTCAGTAGGACAGGCTTGGAAGGAAAGAAAGGTGAGACATATGTGTGATACTTTTCCTGTATCCAAAATGGACATATCCCAAATTTGGCAACCTCTATTTTGATTAACTGTAAACAAGTTTCATTTTATAAAAGCATTCATTTTTCTAAGACATTTTTGAGGGAATAATACTGGATGGCTAAGTTCCCACAAAAATGGATTTAATTCATAATATAGAACAGTTTTTATATGAATAGTTTTATAGAATCTAAACTTTTTATCATGCTTGTCACAAGTGGCTTTAGAAAAAAGAATCTTACCTTTTTAAAGACATTGTTTCTGTGGGAATGTGAACTTCGTGTTTCTTCTGGAAACATCAGGGAAGTGTGTTATAATGCTTTGGGGTTGTACTTCCTCTTCCAGGCAGCACAGCATTCTCAGAAGCAGTCTACTGAGCTCTTCCAGTGCATGTACTTTAAAGACAAAGACCCTGAAACTGATGAGCGTTGCATATCTGATGGAGTTATTTATTCAATCAGAACAAATGGTGTACTTGTATTTATACCAAGGTATGTTCCATCTAATGCAATGGTAAGAAATCATAATTAAACTAAAAGTGTAGAATACAGACATTTGATTATTTAAGCAACTATTTATAGTTAGCACATGTGCATAATTTATTTAAGCAACTATTTATAAAGTTACCACATGTGCATAATGTATAATTCAGTTTATAAGTATGAAGTAGGAGATTGGAGTACATATATATGTACATCTCTATTAATCTTAGGATTTTACTTTCTTATCTAGAAAAATATTTTGTTTCCATCTGCTAAGGCGAAATAAATATTTGGAGGTAAACCACAGGAAAAGTGATTCTGTTTTTAATCTAGAAGAAAAATTAGCATTTTAGGTAAGTATACATGGTCTGCATACTAAGAACACATTATCTCTGTGGATTTCTATTCCGGCAATGATTCAGGTTTGGGATTAAAGGTGCTGCTTACCTAAAAAATAAAGATGGTTTCGTGATCTCATGTGGCCCAGACAGCCATTCTGAATGGAAACCAGGATCCCTTCAACGATTTCAAAACAAAATTACCTCTACAACAACAGGAGGAGAATCTGTTACGTTCCATTTGTTTGACCATGTAACAGTAAGTCTGTATTTACCTTAAGTATTGTTTTCAACATAAAGAACAAGAATATGATTTAGTAATATGTATCTTCTCCTCTATGGCAGGTAAGAATATTTGTACAGGCCTCACGCTGCCATTCTGATACAATCAGACTTGAAATAGTAAGTAACAAACCATACATGATACCAAATACAGAACTTTTTCATCAGAATTCCCTCTTGCTGAAGAACGAATTAGTGAAAGAAGTAACTAGATCTGTGGAAGCAGCTCAGCTTGCCCAAGAAGTCAAAGTAAACCTCATTCAGGAAGAATATCAAGAATATTGCCAAACAAAGGGAAGAAGCCTATACACACTTCTAGAGGAGATAAGGGACCTAGCTCTCCTGGATGTTTCAAACAATTATGGAATATGAACTACTCTTAATTAAAAGAGCTTTTTCTTACATGAATGTTTTACCATCTTTTCAGACTTTAATTTTATGTGTCGCTCAGTGCTCTAGTCGATCAGGACTGGGTAGCTTTTTCATATGTGTAAAATGTTCTCATTCATTAAAGTTGTATTAAATAACATGCGATTAGGTCATTACAGAAACTGATTTTTCACTTATGAGTAGATGGTGAATGGTGGCTCTGCAAGGCAGGTTGCTAGCCTCTTTTTAATAAACCCAGAATTTTTGGTTACCCTATCTCAAATCAACTCTTTCAAAATAAGTTTTATTTTTCCAGTAATTGCTACACTGGGCCACTTGGGTCATAGGCTCCTCTGACATTTGTCAGGTTAAGTTTTCAGCCACTTTCAAGTAATAAGACTTAGTTAGTCCTGTCCCCCTACCCATTTAAAGCTCCTATTTCATATTTGATTCAAGCTTTCTCTGCTGTCCCCAGCACCAGTTGGGAACAGGGCAAAGGGAACATAACGGGATGCACAGGGAAGTTGTCTCAAAAGTCCTCACCACCCTACTTTGTTGAGTACTCCTCAGATGTTACTTTGCCAGCAAACTCATCACTGACAAATCTGTCACTTCTGTCTAATCCAGTTCATGAGGGAGGGTAGAACCCTGAACATGCCCTCCTGAGGAATCAGTTTCTCTAGGCCTTTGTTGCACCTTGAAACTGGGCTCCGTCTTCTAGCCGATTCCCTATTGGCAGCAATAAGCTACAAATCCTCTGGAAGCACGTGCCTCTTGGCCCATCATCATGGCAGTTCCCAGCAAGCCCACAGCCCCCATTCCCCATGTTCTTGTGCTCAACTTCTTGGCTTTTCAATCACACCATCTTTGTCACTCTCTATCCCCACCTGAAGTCAGAAAGCCTGAAGAGAACAAGATGCCTGTCCTGGCTTTGTGGATGGAAGCCACTCTACACCATCACTTCCCCCTTTTGCCAAGGGAAGAGAAGGTGAGAGCCTTTCCTTGCAAACACTAGTCTTATAAAAGTTAACCTTCTTCCCAGTCTCCTCCTTTGTAAAAACCAGCTTAGCGTTTCCCCGCCCCTCCATGCCAAGAACCAGACCTTCTTTAAACTTCATTGTCAACATGATGCTTCTCATCTGTAACTATCCCCTCCACCAGGCAAGAACTCTAATCACCATCTGGCCCTAACACTTCTAGTCTTATAGGCACCATTCCCAAGTCTTCCTTATTCCCTAAATCTTTATATCATTCTTGTACACATTCTTCCCAGTACTCTTCCCCATGATACTTTGGAAGTTTCTCTCCAACTAGTGGATAAGGTACCAAGGAGCATTCTTTGAACTTCCCTAGCACCTATGAGGGCCAGGCAATATGTCAGCCTATTATGTGACCTTTTAAGTTATTAAAGTAACTCCTCAAAATACATAAACCTTAAATATTTGCCAAAAGTTTAAACTGCAGAACTAAACAGCAATGAGAAGCTTTCATAAAGCCTCTAGAGATAGTCTGTAAGACAATTTTTATTTTTACTTTTTAAAAATGGATTAACATTCAGTATATATTTACATCTTAAAATATCACCCAACTTAGTGAAAATAAGGCATTCAATGGCACACTAGCAACAGAAGCTGTTTGTTAACTACTAATCATTTTATGAAGTCATATCTATATGAAAATAAACACTATAGAGGACTTCAGTTGACAAGTGACAAGTATAATTATAAATAAATACCAGGTTTCTATTAATCCTAACCTTGCAAGATAGCAAGTTAATAGATACATTTTCTCTTACTGGAGGACTATCTAACCTCAGTAAGATTTCTGGATAAAACATAAAGCTACTACTGCACATTTTAAAAGGATTGGTCCAGTTGAGTTTCCTCTAATTTTAATTCTTCATCTTCATTTAAAGTACTAGCATGAGCATCATTATGTGGATTGTCCAGAATGTCTTTGCTTAGTCCATTTGACTCCTCCTTTTGATCCTCACCAGTAAGAACCTCTTCAATTATCTGTGCCCTGGGTGTATTCATTAACATGTCTGAAAGAGAAATCATATCGTCAGCACTCATAAGCACCTAATCCAATCTTACCTCATAAATACAAATCTCTTCAAGAGTTTAGATTAGTAGAAATGAAATCTATGATCATTTAGTGTTAATTATCAACTTTCTTCTAAATAAACATTTTTTTTACAGTACTTCCATTTAAAAAGTGAAAGAGTCTTGCATAGTATTAAAATCAAACTCTCAAATTATATTAAAATATAACTGTTCTCATTCAAAATCAGAACTACTAGAAAGATTATTTAAATACTCAAAGGCACCTAACAGTTATATGTCAAAGTGACCTACAGTAAAGAAAATTTAAGATATTTATTTCCATTTGGGCAAATTTTAATTTGTATATTTGCAAATACAAGGTGAGCCTTAAATACCAATTTTTAGGTATAGGTGATATTGACAGCAAGGAAGCTACTGCCATCAATAATGGTCGTATCTTCATGTAATTTTTTAGATGTTAGTAATAAAACATCCATTTGTAAAGATAAAAATTCATCTTAATTGAAAAAATCATGATAATGCAGTCAATAATTTTCACTTGAGAATTGTATTGGGTGAAACTTGTTTTTAAAACATGGTATCTATTAAACTCTTATTTTCCCATTTTGAAAGGAAAATCTGGATTGGAAATGGAAAAAAGACATGCAATCCTGCTTACTTCATTCAAAACCAACTTGCAATTCTTTTTAAATATAGTTTTTACAAACCCAGTCTGTTTTAAAAATAGCAAATTTTAAGTGAGAAAGGGATGCTACCTACAGAGAAGCAAACAACCACCAAAAGTACACCTCACAAGAAAAGTGACACAACACAATAAAAAACATTTCAGAATCTATTCATGTCACAGCCAACCACTCTAAAATCCTCAACAGGTGCAGAAGGCATTTTATGTTTAGGCAATTATCATAATAATAAATTTTCATAGGCTGGGCGAGGTGGCTCATGCCTGTAATCTAGCAACCTGGGAGGCCAAAGTGGGAAGATCGCTTGAGGTCAGGAGTTCAAGATTAGCCTAAGCAAGGGCAAGACCTGTCTCTACTAAAAACAGAAAAAATTAGCCAGGCAACTAAAAATAGAAACAAAAAATTAGCCGAGTGTGGTGGCACACGCTTGTAGTCCCAGCTACTCAGCAGGCTGAGGCAGGAGGATCTCTTGAGCCCAGGAGTTCGAGGTTGCTGTGAGCTAGGCTGATGCCACAGCACTTTAGCCTGGGCAACAGAGTGAGACTCTGCCTCAAAAAAGAAAAAAAAATTAATTAAAAAAAAATAATACATTTTCATTATTATGATCCTAAAGATAATGTTACATGTCACATGCTTTAAGGAATCCGGGAAGAATTTATTTTTTGAAGGATTTAAAATCAATCTTAAATGATTAAAATAATATCTTGGACTCATGTTCATTGAGCATTCCAAATAGCTAACACAAACACACACAAGCACACCCATGTGCACGCATGCTCTCTCTCTCTCAAATATACATACACTTATCACACTTCTCTATTCCTAGAAGTATTTTATTTTGGGGGACAGTAAAGAAGTTAAAATTTCTAACATGCCCTTGATATATTAATGATAGCACATAAAACCCAGCATAACATTTACCATTTCCTAGGGACTGACTATTACTCAGTAGCTTTGCCTGCCTTCTTTCCAAGGCCAGTTGTTTATTTCTCTCAATTCTTTCTTGTTGCTCTTCTGTTAGGCTTCTACTTGACTCAGAAGCAAACTTCTCATTTTCAGATGAGTTTGTCAAAAAGGGATCTAATTCAGTAGCAGTTACATCATGGCCGTTATTTTCCCCTATGTCATCTGTAGTAGAAAAGAAAAAGTTAATACATCTGTAGTGTTAGACTAGTTAGAGAAAAAGAGCTAATGTAGCTTTTAACTAACAGTTAAAAGGGGCAAGGTACCAGACCTAAAGAAACAGTTTGTAAGGTATGAGAGTGTTATGTACAAGGTCTGCCCAGAAAGTATCCAGCCACTGTTAATATAATGAGAATGGTTTGCACGACATCGACGTAATGTGGCAGCCAAGGAGAGTGGACTGGAATGCACATGGATGAACAATGACGACTTCACTGTACTAGTCAGTGGGGTGTTGGATGCCATTGAGTGAGCATGTGTACTGTCTGGCTGTTGAATTCAAAATGACTGAGCACCCCCCTCCTCACTACTGCATTTGGCTAGTCTTAAAAAAAAATGACTGAGCAAGTAGAGCAACAAATCTGCATCAAATTTTGCATTAAGCTTGAACATTACTCCACAGAAACTATTCAGGTGATTCAGAAGGCTTTTGGGGACAATACAATGAATGCAGTGCAAAGAATGCTTCAAAGATGGTCAAGAATCTGTCGAAAATGATCCACGTTCTGGAAAGCCTGCAAAAAGCAGAACACCTGAGAATGTTGAACATGCACAGGTTAGGTTAAGAGATAATGGGAGAACTGTGTGAGGTCCCAAAGTGCCAACTCTGAAGGGGAATGAAGTGTCATTGTCCTATGTACAATGTTTCTTGTATCTTTGTTATTGTTCCTTGTATCTTCGTTATTGTTTCTTGTATCTTCTTCAATAAATGTCTCTTTTTCATACTGTGTGGCTGGACACTTTCTGGACAGATTTCATATATAGGCTTGATTCAAATAAAGAAATGTTTATAAATCACTTGAAAGAGGCAGGTTAAGTCAAATGGAAATACTATTAAAAATAAGTATGAAAGGAAAAGTTCTTAGTTATGATTAGAAATATTTTATGTTTGGGCTAATAAAAAAGCTTATAGAATCCAAACCATATTCTTGTTCTACACTAAACTAACATGTTTTAATAGCCTGCCATAGTGTCTATATGGTGGTACACAGTAACAGTTTTATACAGGCCATTATCTTTTGTAGGGCAAAACACAATGAAAAAGGAAAAGAAATTCAGAAATCTGTAGACATATTACCAAGTTAACTTAAAAAAAAAAAATCAGTGTTCTCTACATTATTAGTGTTAAGAAATTCTTAAAGCCTTGCACACCAGTTACCTCAAAGTAGGATGCCCCCAAAATGATCCACAATGGTATGGAAAGTAAATTATATTTTCCACTTATATTTCTTTTAAGAATTAAGAAAAATTAAGTTTTACTAACATATTTAAAATAAGAACTGGCAGTGAAGAATTGTCAGTTGTTCTGACAAAATTACAGAGTTGTTGTCTGGTCGTGAGCTACACTATAGGCAGCACCACACTGCAGAAAGATGAGAGAATGGGGACCTCATTTTTTAATTTCAGACATAACAGCTATTTCTGATTGTCCAGTCAAGTAAATTGACAGATATTATTTTGACCAAATAATCCCAACAAAATGCACCAATCACAGCTTAAAAAGATTCTGCAAAATAACAAATGCCTACCAGTAGAATAGAAGCACAAGCAAGAAATATGAAAATGGCAGAACTGACACTTCACCTTCTCTCTACATCATCCATGTTATGGAATTAAAAAATAAAGCCCATCAGATCTGACAAGTTGGTATAACAATTCAAACCACCACTTGAAATACGAATTTATATTACATACACTATCCCTGTCCCTAGGTATATATTGTACCTTAAAATATTAGCTAATTATAGTAAAAAAATTATCATAATTACCAGCCTGAGCAAGAACGAGACCCTGTCTCTCCAAAATAAAAAGAAATTATCTGGCCAGCTAAAAATATATATAGAAAAAATGTAGCCGGGCATGGTGTCACATTCCTGTAGTCCCAGCTACTTGGGAGGCTGAAGCAGAATGATTGCTTAAGCCCAGGAGTTTGAGGTTGCTGTGAACTAGGCTAATGCCACGGCACTCTAGGCCGGGCAACAGAGTGAGACTCTGTCTCAAAAAAAAAAAACAAAAAAGACCAGGGCTCAGTGTGGTGACTCATGCCTATAATCTCTGCACTTTGGGAAGCCAAGGCAGGAGGATCACTGGAGGCCAAGAGTTTGAGACCAGCACAGCAACGTAGGACTCCCCCAACCTCCACTCCCATCTCTACCAAAAAAAAATAACAAAACACCACAACTCAGCCAATGTGGTGACAGGCACCAGTAGGCTGAGGAGGGAAGATATAGCTTGAGCCAAGGAGCTCCAGGTTACAGTGAGCTATCATTGTGCCACTGCATTCCAGCCTAGGCAAGAGTGAGACCCTGTCTCAGAAAAAAAAAAAGAAAGAAAAAGAGATAAAAAGAAAATAAAATACATTCCACAACAAGCATCTCTGATTTAAGTCTCTTATATGTTCCCTGTATTTTAGCATGTTTGTAATTCCCTTAATGGTCCACGTTAATTTATGCCTCTGCATAAGCAGCTCCCCATATCCAGAATCATCTCTGCTTGACCTCTACTGCTTATCATTCAAAATACTTGTTACATCATCTGTGAAGCTTTCCCCTCTTCTAGGTAAAAGTATGCTCTCCTTTGTACCCCACTCTGTTCCCTATTCATACCTCTAATAACAAAACCTATCAGACTACTGGCAATGTTATATGTCTGACTCACCAGGTCTGTTAGCCCACATCTTACCAAAAACTTTAAATCCTGGATTATTTAAATCACATTCCTTCACCCTTGTAAAAGCAATTTATAAATAACTTTGAGGGATTCTATACAGAGCCTGTATTCTCTACCACATCTAAAGTTAAAAAAACAAAAACTTGTATGGAGCCATCGCACAGAAAATCTGATAACTATACAGACCCTGTCGGCAGGAACCATGTGTTTTGATGTGTGTGACTGTCTATGGTTGCACCGTACAACTAACAATGCAATCAATACCAGGAACAGTCACATAGGTCTCACTAAAGTCCTATATCCAAGATCTGTACTCCAAGTGAAACTCCCATCATCAAAATATTCTGGCAAATTTCCCAAGGCCAGTTTTTCTAATGGTATATATTTATATGAACACTGTATCTTGATGTTTATTTTTATTAACAAGCACTATAAAGGATCAATGGGTCACCAGAGTTCTCAAAAGCTCACATCCTATGCCTAAATATATTTTTACAACATCTCTAAACGCACTGAAGCCATGTCTTTAAGACACAAATTTTATACACAACATTCTAGATGTACCAATGCATTTTAATTTGTTCCTATTTATTGCAATTTAATTATATACACAATATACACTAACGATCTAGTCCTATAATACTGCCTACCCTAACTGGACCCAATCCTAAAAGCAAAATTGTTATAAAGTAGGTAAACCTAAATTCTTACCATCATTGCTAACAAAATCTTCATGTAAAATAGGGAGATCAAGTCGAATTCGTTTTAAACAGGTCTGAAAATAAAGAGACATTTTTACATTTTTACCAACGTTAGATGGGGGGAATGGTCATTTATTCAACTTTTAGTTTCAAAAGAGTTGTTATTCAAATAACTACTATTAATTTTCCCTCTCTACCGAGACAGATTTCAAAATGAAGAGTCTAAACAGCACTTTAGCCTCAAGTAAGTCTATCCTTGTACCATGTAACATTGTGAATGATATTCATAATAATCTCAACACTTACCTGAACTTCCTTTTTATTTCCCAGGTATTCAATTCTGTCAATAAAATCCTCAAATTGCAGTTTAGGGAATAGCCTATGTGCCCAGTGCTCCATGTGTCTGATTAGCATCTTCAAGTCTTCAGCCTGGCACATAAAAATAAAAATGCTAAACAGAAGAAGACTCATTCTCACAACTAACCCTGTCAGCAAGTTTTAGAATTGAAAAGCAATGCCAAAGTCACTGGTGTCATTTTATATTTATAAGGCTGAAAAACTTTCAGAAAGAAGTTTAATAAGCAAAATATTTACTAAACTCTTAGAGGATTGCAGTCTAAAAGAGCACTGGATACAGATATTTAAAAATCAGAGGAAAAAGTCCCAGTATAAAAGGTTAATAAAGTTAAAAGATAATGTGTGTCTTTTCAGAAATATAGTAAAACCCCAAAATAACCCTTCAAGATATCTTCTAGGAAAAACTGAATGCTATGACAGGTCCCTAAATCTTATACAGAGAAAAAAGCATTGAGAATTCAGAACTTTAAGAATATATCAGAAACCCCAAGGGCAAAGTACCAAAGACTAGCAAGAACAGTTTAAACATTGTCAAAACATAATACCTCTCTATATTTGAAATTCCAATTAAGATTTTTTTTTTACAAGAAAATGAACAAAGTTTAATAAACTTGACTAATGAATAAAAAATGTTATAAATTCCTGGTCTTACTGTAAAATATTTCATTCTTCATTTAACAGTGTTTTAAAATAGGCAAATGATTACAACATAGTGTCTGGATCAGACTGCACAGATTCAAATCCCAATTCCACCACTCAATAGCTGTATGACTTTGAACAAATCACTTTACCATTCTGTGCCTATTTCTTTCTCTTTCTCGAAACCCAAACAAGTTTGTGATAATTTGTCTATTTCTTCATGTATAAAATGAGAATATACATACCTCTATTGTAAGGAATAATAAAACTGCCTGGCACAAAGTAAACACTCCAATGTTTGCTATTGTTGCTTTTTGTCCTTCTCTGGAAGCCCCTGGTCAAGACAATCAACTCTACCAATGACTAAATATGTAATACTGAGAGTACAATGTCTTATTCTACCCTTCTGATAATAAAAGTGCAAGTTCTTTAAAAAAATTCAATCACATAAGATCATTTTCCAGTTGTTGGGTGTAGCTAGTCAACCACCTCAAGATGTCATGTTACACCCAAGGGACACAAGAAAAACTAAATACAGTAAGTGCCAAGTTATACACGGAGAAAAAAGCTGTGAGGATTCAACATTGTGAGAAAATAAAATTTTCAAGGGGAAAGTACAGAAGACTAAACGCTCTCAGAACCCACCTTCGCTCACTGAAGAAACACAAAATACATATGTAAGTTCACTTATTTTAATAAGTACTTATTATTCAGAAAAATCAAAGCACCAATTCACCACTACTACTTGAAAGTTTCAACAAGGGCAATAAATTAACTGAGTTGGGTATGATTTTTTAAATATCCTGATTTACGTTTATTTTTGTGGCAAAATAGAACACAGGTTTATATTCTCTTGTGCCCACAGAAGCTGAGCAAATGCATTTTTCAAGCCTCCCAGGTTTGAAATCTTGGGATTATTTTTGACTCCTCCTTTCTTATCTTCCTATATCCAATCATTATAAGCCCCATCTGTTTATCTCTCTACTACTATCCTAACAGGTTTTTTTTTTTTTTTTGAGACAGAGTCTCACTCTGTTGCCCGGGCTAGAATGCCATAGCGTCAGCCTAGTTCACAGCAACTTCAAACTCCTGGGCTCATGCAATCCTCCTGCCTCAGCCTCCTGAGTTACTGGGACTACAGGCATGCGCCACCATGCCTGGCTAATTTTTTCTATATATTTTTAGTTGTCCAGCTAATTTCTTTCTATTTTTAGTAGAGACGGGGTCTCGCTCTTGCTCAGGCTGGTCTCGAACTCCTGAGCTCAAACGATCCGCCCACCTCGGCCTCCCAGAGTGCTAGGATTACAGGCGTGAGCCACCATGCCAGGCCCCTATTAGGATTTTATCATCTCATCCCATTGGTAATAAAAGGCCTGAGTTGCTGTCTGCCTCCAGTCTCTTCTCCCTTTCAAATTATCCTGCATACCACACCTAAATGGTACTGTCACATTAACATTATCCTAGCTGGGCTATGAAATGGGAAAGCCAGGTTCGGCCTTTAATTGTTGGCAAACTCTAAAACTTAGTTTCCTTAACTAGATAATGGGACTAACACCTATCCCACAGGTTGAAAACTAAATGAGAATATATTTGAAATACTTTTATAAACTATAAAACTCTATAAAAATACATTATCTGCAAAAATATGTACACTCCCAGATGATTAAAAGATAAGAGAATTTTTAAATGTGCATTTATATAGTGAATATTTTCTTTTGTTTCTTTTTTCTTTTTTTTAAGAGATGGAGTCTTGTTTTGTTGCCCAGGCTGGGCTCACATTTCTGTAGCTGGGACTACAGGTACATACCACCATGCCCAACTAAACGACTTCATTTTTCAACAAACTTTACTGATGCCTATCATGAAGCAGAAACTGTGCCATATCTTGGGGACACATAAGTGATCACTACAGGTAGAGTCCTTGCCGTTATGAAGCTTAAAATCACTCTTTAAGGTAGACAAAGTAATAAATTTTACTCCTCTAAATTATAAAGTACAAACTGAGGCTTTAGAGGTGCAGATGTGATTTTCCTAAAACTCGAGTGGCAAAAAATGAGACAAGACATGCTTTCTAATTCTTCAGTGCCCTTTCCACTATATCACAACTATCTGTCAAGAGATACAATGACCAGTGATAGTATCTGTAAAGCATTCTGAGATTCCCAAGAATATAATGGGCCCACAGTTTTATTGCTATTCTAAAAAAGAGAAGTCTAAAATAAAAATCAGACATTTCTTACCTCATGACCTTTACCTTTGAATTTTGCTTTATCAAACAAATTCCTTAAGGCTGGAAGCCCTCTCTCTGAAATTAATCTGTGAATAGAAATATGTTTTGAATTTCAAGTTTTCTATAGTCAAGTCCAAACCAAGACTAAGAAAAAATATTTTCTGCTGAATTAAAGGTTTTTGGAAATGTCAGATCTCCAAATCATCCCAACCAAAACCTGGTAAAAGAAGAAAAACAATGGATGTAAACAGAAAGTATAAATGAAAAGGAAATAGGAAACGTACCTCTGAGCATCCAGCTTGGGTATATTCCTTTTAACCGTTCTCCTTGGAGGTACAGGAATAGGTGCTCCACTCCCTGACAATGGTGAAACACATCAAGATTCAGTATTACTGTACTTAAAATAATTTAAGCCTTTTTAATAAAATGTATCATTTCCAAGCTGACAGAACTTAACATGGAACACTTTTTTAAACTCTCTATACAGACCTTCATCAGGTTCAGCTCCTTCACCATCTTGTCTCTTCGGAGAAGTTGGAGGTGGGAAAGGAGGAAAAGTTTCATCTTCTATATGCTCATAATCTGGTAGGTCAATCATGCCATTCTCCTGTGGTTCTAGCATCTTTTCCTCTAGGGAGAAAAATGTAAAATGATTTTTATTCATCGAAATAGCCTTTCTGTTTCACAGCCAAGTTTCAGCTACAGCAAAATTCGTGTTTCAACTCGTTAAATCACATTTCAGCCAGGCGCAGTGGCTCACACCTGTAATCCTTGCACTCTGGGAGTCTGAGGCAGGAGGATCGCTTGAGCTCAGGAGTTCAAGACCAGCCTAAGCAAGAGCAAGACCCTGTATATCTACAAAAAATAGAAAAAATTAGCCAGGTGTGGTGGCGCATGTCTGTAGTCCCAGCTACTCAGGAAACTGAGGCAGGAGGATCACTTGAGCTCAGGAGTTTGAGGTTGCTGTGAGCTAGGCTGATGCCATGGCACTCTAGCCCAGGTAACAGAATAAGGCTCTGTCTCAAAAAATAATAATAATTAAAACCAAAAAAACACTCACATTTCAAACTCATGTATCATGAAAAGTAGAGAAGATACTAATTATAAGAGAAAGGACCAGGCTAGAAATCAGAAGAACTGAGTTCTAATGTAAACCCTACCACTGAGAAACTATACGATTGTGGACAAATCACTTAACCTCAACTATTAAGCTCCCCCTACTAAAAGGATGAATTTGACTTTTCAGAGGGTTTCAAACTGTGATCCATAAGGGTATGAAATAGACAGAGTATGGGTACCTTACCCCTACTTCAACTAGAGCAGGTTTTTAAAAAAAATCTGCTTATATATTGGTCTTCTAGGTAAGGTTTCCTTTATTTTTATTTTTATTTTTTTGAGACAGAGTGTCACTTTGTTGCCCTGGCTAGAGTGAGTGCCGTGGCGTCAGCCTAGCTCACAGCAACCTCAAACTCCTGGGCTCAAGAGATCCTACTGCCTCAGCCTCCCGAGTAGCTGGGACTACAGGCATGCGCCACCATGCCCAGCTAATTTTTTCTATATATATTTTAGTTGGCCAGCTAATTTGTTTCTATTTTTAGTAGAGACGGGGTCTCGCTCTTGCTCAGAGCTGGTCTCGAACTCCTGACCTCGAGCGATCCACCCGCCTCAGCCTCCCAGAGTGCTAGGATTACAGGCGTGAGCCACCGCGCCCGGCCAAGGTTTCCTTTAAATAATGGGAAATTATCCTTAGGTTGGTAACTCTGAAGAATGTTTTTCAGTACTATCTTACTTAACCTCTCAGTAACATCTGACATTTTGGTCAATCCTTTTCTCTGGGAAAATGTTTTCCTTGACTTCTAAAACACAGTACCCACCTGGCTTTCCTCCCTTTCTTGACACTCCTCCTGGATCTTCTTTGCAGGTTCATCTTCTTCTAACCTGCCCATTAAGTATCTAAAATTCCATCCTAGGCTCTCTTCATTCATTTATACACATGGCTTTAATAATCAGTTATTTATAAATGACTCACTGATTTTTATCTCTACCTTAGTCCTTGACTGATCTCCAGATCTCTACTTTCCTTTTTATACCTTTTAAATGCCTCAAGGGCATCTATAACTCATCATGTACAAAACTGAACTTCTAAATTTTCCCAATTCAGTGAATGACATTTATCCAGCTATGCAAGTTGTGAACTATATGAAACCTGTAAGTCATCTTTGACTCTTCCTTCCCCCACCCCACAGATCCTGTCCATTTTATTTCCTAAATATCCTCTGAATAACCACTCCCCGACATTTCTTGCTTGGGTTACACCATTACTCCCATCCACTCTTCTCTCTTTCAATCTAGTCTTCATATTACAACTGAAGTGAACTTTTGAAAATGTAAAGTTGATCACATGACTGGGCTAAGTAGTTCAATGGCTTCTGATTGCTCTTAAGATAAAAACTCCAAGGCCCTTTGTGACCTGGCCTCTTCCTACTTCTCCAGCATCACTCCACACCACTCTACTTTTCCTTTCTTTGAAAGAGCTGTATTTCTCAGGCCACTGAATCTCTGCAAATGCTATTTCTTGTCTTGAAAGCTCTTCCCTGACATCTAATTCTCAATTATCACCTCAGAAAAGTCTACCCCGATTTACCTAAATTAAATCCTCCTTTAATAAGCATTTATAGTGTCAAGTCAAGTTTCACAGCACTTATCCAGTCTCAATATTAGGTTTTATGTGTGTGGTCAGTTTGTCTCCCATACTAGAGCGTAGCTCTACAAGGGCAAAGACGAGGTAGGTCTCTTTGTGCTCCACAGCTGTAGCCTCAAGGCTGGTACACAGCAGGTGCTCATTATGTATTTGTTGAATGAGGGAACGAAATAAAAGAATTCCAAAGCTGCCCCCAAATTGGAGTTACATGATCTCTAAAATCTCTCCAATTCTACATTTTTATGACCATAAAAACAAAGAATCAACTCCTGATGATGACTCCACTGTATCTTTAAGTAACCTACAAGAAACACAGATTTTTCAGATTTGGAAAAGCAATTAGAGGCCAGATAATCTAAAGCACAATAGTCTCCTAGTGGGAAGATGTGAGGTTCAGACCTTTGAGGCCGACAAGGAGCTTTGAGTTTGACGACAGAGCACAAATCATGTCAAGTGTAGCAAGGAACTGGCCAAGCACGGGGTGGGGGCTGTCAGTGAACTGGTTTTTCTTAGTACGTGTAGTGAATAAGACGTTCAATATACTTCTTTCGCTCCTTGACAATGGCTGCATAACTGCCCCTTTTTAGACACTGATGATGAAATTGTCTTAACTTCCTCCTCTAGTCTTCAAACTCCCAGAGTGAAGGTAACAAATTTAATATCCAAACCACAGTCAGTTCCCAGACCCTTCGGTTTCCAATGTCCAACTATTTCGAAGTTGTCAAAACAGAAGCCCCTCGTCGCCAAGGAAGTTCCACCTAGCTGACCCGAAGTCCCCCTTGGGTGCCACCCCTAAAACCCTGAAACCGCCCATCCCTCTTCGCCAACCTTCTCCTCATCCTCGCTCCCCTGTCTACACTCTCTTCAACCTCATTCATTCATTCAATATTCACAGGACGCTTTCCACGTGGAGACACCACTGTACAGAAGTTGGGGATGTAAAGATGTATCAAAAACACGTTCCCTCCCGCTAAAAGGCTCGGTTTAGCAAGAGGCACCCGCGGCACCTAAACAAGAGGAAAACGTGCCCGCCCCCACAGGTCCTCCCCTCCTCCCCGGTCCCGCTCAGGCCCGTCCGCCTCAGTCCAGTCCTCCAGCCCCCTCACCCCTTCCCTGCGACCCCTCGGCCTCCCAGCCTTCGGTCTGGCTACATAAACAGCCTCTGCCCTCCACAGCTTCACTCACCCGCCAGCCGCTCTCACCTCACTCCGCAGCCGCCCCCCAGCCGTGCGTGGTCTGCGAGCAAAGCACGCTTCTCGCGAGACTCGGAAACTCCCGCCACGAGAAGAGCCACAGCGTTTGGCGCCAAACCGACGTGCGGTGTGGGCGGAGCCTGCAGGACACACCTCCCCCGGTCCCGCCTACCCACGGCCGTCCCAGCAGCGCCTCCTGGTCTGCGCGCCCCGTCGGTCCCTGCGCTTCCGCCCTCCTGAGTTCTCTAGAGGAATCAAGCCTCTTATTCGCCTAAAGTTCATGTGTGTTACTTCTAGGCGCTTTGAACGTTGGAAATAGGTCTCGGTTTTTAGAAAACTGAGTTGTGGATGTAGTAAAAAGGAAAGAGGCAAGCAGTAGTGGATGAGAGGCTACCTCTTTTTCATAGTTAAAAGCAGAATGGTTTGAACGTGAGAGTTTTATGACTTGTTTATTAAATAATGAGCTGAGAAAAGAGGTGGTAAAGAATTAGGATTAAGAATATAGATGACACCCCAGCCTGGGCGACAGAATGAGACGCTATCTCTTTAAAAAAAAAAAGTGTAGACACAAAAATATCAAAAATGTTTTTTCATTTCTCTAAAAAGGTGAGTCCAAATGTATTCGTATTTGCTTGCATTGACACACAAACTGGGGGAAAATATATAACTAAAACGTATGGGATGGGAGTGGCACATGAGAGAGTGGGATGAGGATTTACCTATACTTTTTTGAACCTATAAATGTACTAACTATTCAAAAAACTAAAATGTTATCTGAAGCAAATATAGGATCGTTAAGATTTGACAAACCTAGAAGACAACTAGGGAGTGCTGGCAACATTCTACTTTTCTGTACCTTGAAATATTTTATTAGAATTTTAAAAGAGTGGATCAAAATTTCCATTCTACGTGTCTAAAGTTGTGTTTGCAAATGTGTCCCTGTGCCACATTTTCCTTTATGTTATGGTGTTCTTTCTATACATGCAGTATATGTTATTCTTAAGCAATTAACATAATTAACATTAATTTGAGAAATATGTCAGCTTCAATAGTCTGAATTGTTGAGGCAAGAGACATTCTTTTGTCTAATAAAGTATACATAAAACCATTCTGAGAAGTTAAAAAGTTATACACCCTCCCCACCCTAGGCCCCCAAAACAAACAGCAGACACTCTGAGGGTTTGCCTCTCAGTTCCATCAATTGGTGACCTTTGCGTATACTTCAGTTTCCTCATTAATAATAGTACCTACTTCATAAAGTTGTGAGGAGGTGTAAAAGATACTACTTAATAAATTATAAATATAATATATAAATATAACAAATTAAGTAATTATCTATTAAGTACGATCTTAATGAATAAATTATTTATTATTAATAAATAATAGGTAATGTTACTTACTATTATCCATGTGATTTTTAGAATGTTTGACCCTTATAGAAAATGTGAAGATTTTAAGTGTTTGTGAAATACATTTTTCTTAGCAATTTCATCAGAGTTATAAAAGATAGCTTTCCTATAGACCATGTAATTTAAATTCCTTTAAAACAGTTTAATGTTTTAAAAAGTGAATAGTAAAACAAAAAAATGAATAGTGTTAAGAGAAAGAAATAAAGACTATTAAAAGACCAAAAATTGAGTATAGAATGTCAAAGTTTTTCTGACAAGCAGGAAACCCAGTCCACCACAGATCTACTATAGATAGGTTCCCAGAGATGAGGTTTAGAAGAAGAGAAATGGGTAAATCTTTCAAGACCAAAAGACCACAAACTGTCTCTATCTCATGTTAAAAAACAAAGTCAGCCAGGCACAGGGGTTCACTCCTGTAATTGTAGCACTTTGGGAGGCCAAGACATGAGGATCACTTGAGGCCAGGAGTTGGAGACCAGCCTGGGCAACATAGAAAGACCCCATCTCTACAAAAAAAGAAAAATTAGCCAGGCACGGTGGTGCACACCTGTAGTCCCAGCTCCCTGGGAGTCTAAGACAGGAGGATCTCTTGAGCCTGGGAGTTTGAGGTTGCAGTGAGCTAGGACAACACCACTGCACTCTAACTCAGGCAACAGAGTGAGACCCTGTCTCTAAAAAAAAAAAGAGAGAGAAGGAAAAAAAAGCAAAGTCTCTGAGTCTTGTTGATTGGTGTTATTTGGACTTATCACTTAGGTAAGTACTGGGGGTAGGTGGCTGGCGGTAATGATCTTCTGTGTACTTGAGGACTCCATCTGAAGATTATGGCAATTACTTGCCTCTGCTTGGTACATGACATGCCCAAATTGGGATTATACCACCCAGTCAAGTCTGCAGCATTAGCAATCAAGGTAGTCAAGCCAGGGTTTATAAATTAGGATCAGTTCAGCTGCAAATAACAGAAAAAACTTTAAAAAAAAAGAAATGAACAAAAATAATAAACAAGATAGAAGTTTATTTTGTCTCTAACATGCAAGAAGTATGGCAGTTAGTAAATCCATGATTGATACGGTACTTCATGGCATTAGGAATCTAGTCTTCCATCTTCTTGTTTTGCCATGGAATCATTCCATTCTCAACTTCATCTCATTGTCTAAGATGATTTCTAGAGCTCCACCTACATTCCAGTCTGCAGGAAGAAGGAAGGAGAGAAGAGGATGGACCCACATTATAAGAATATTTCCTAGAAATTGCATACAACTCTGGCTCCCTCCCATTATCCAGTGCTATGCTTTGGATATGGTTTTTTGTCCCCACCAAAACTCATGTTGCAATTTGATCCCCAATGTGGCAGTGTTGGGAGATGGGGCCTAGTGGGAAGTGTTTGCGTCTTGGGGACAGATCCCTTATGAATGGATAGGTGCTCTTCTGGCTCTCACTGGAATGCATTAGTTCCATTCTTAAAAGGAGTCTGGCTTCCTTGGGTTTTTTTGCTCTTTTGTGTCCTTTCTCACCATGTGATCTCTTTACACAAGCTGGCTCCTCTTCCCCTGTCCACTATGAGTTGAAGCAGTCTGAGGTCTGCACCAGATGCAGAGGACCAATCTTGAACTTTCCAGGCACCAGAATCTTGAGCTAAATAATCTTTTTTTTTTTTTCTGAGACAGAGTCTCACTGTGTTGCCTGAGCTAGAGTGAGTGCCATGGCGTCGGCCTAGCTCACAGCAACCTCAAACTCCTGGGCTTAAGTGATCCTACTGCCTCAGCCTCCCGAGTAGCTGGGACTACAGGCATGCGCCACCATGCCCAGCTAATTTTTTCTATATTTATATTTTAGTTGGCCAGATAATTTCATTCTATTTTTAGTAGAGACGAAGTCTCGCTCTTGCTCAGGCTGGTCTCGAACTCCTGACCCCGAGCGATCCACCCGCCTCGGCCTCCCAGAGTGCTAGGATTACAGGCGGGAGCCACCGCGCCCGGCCAATCTCTTTTCTTTATAAATTACCCAGCCTCCGGTATTCTGTTATAGCAACACAGAACAGACTAAAGTATCTAGAATATAATCACATGGCCACAGCTGACTCCAAAGGAGGCTAGGAAGGTAGTCTTTAATCTTGGTGGCCATGTGCTCATTAATAATTCAGGGTTTCTATAACCGTGGGAGAAGGTGTGAGAAGATGTTGGGGGACAACTAGCAAATGGCCACAAATAACAAAATAGAAAAAAATTAACATATTAATTTTGCAAATTTACATTTTGGAAGACTGTGATAGCTAGTATTTTCACAGTAAGTCCCACAAGCAATTCTCAGCACAAGAAGACTATTTCATCACTGAAAACTGTTTTATACTGTTAAACAAAATTATGAGAGGCCATTATTTTAGACTGAGCCCCTACACTAGGTCCCAAAAGGCTAGACCAAACCAAAATGGGATCGCTCTGAACCTGTCCTGGTTCTGGGGGCTGCCTGATTTGCAAATTATTCTTTGCTCAGTTAAACTCTGTTCAATTTCATTTGTCTGAAGTTTTTCCTTTAACAGATAGCATCAGAAGTGGGATCCAAAGTAGAGCTTCCAGTGATGCCCCCAGGAGTGCTAGTGACCAAGTGAAGTTACCCGCCAGGCCCATGTGTTCACTGCATTCTTGCAGCTACTTGGGATTGTGGATAAATTCTCTTTTGGATTCCAACGGTCTGTGTATTTGTGTTGTGAGCTATCTAAGTTTGTGCAAACTGTTGATTAAAATTGGGTTCAGAAGTTGTGACAGAAACTAGACTGTGTTGAGGATAGGCTTTGATTCAATAATTAATTGGACAGGATCCAGCTAGAGGTCTCATGTCTGACTGGGTCAGACAGAAATTGGCAGGAAATGGCAATTACTGCAGGGGGTATGAACTCTGGCTTTCAGAAATTCAGAGATTTTTGTGTTCTATCCCCTTGTTTATTTTCTTGTGTAGTTAGGTAAGGGAAAATCACTGGCTAAGTTGTTCAAGGGGATCTCAGAGCCAAAGCCAAGATTCAATGTAAAAATGGGATCTTTAATTTCTGAAGAGCTGAGTACTTCACTTTCCATTCCAGCTATGCCTACCTTAACATGTACAGGCATACCTCGTTACGTGGCACTTTGCTTTATTGCATTTTGCAAATATGGTATTTTTTACAAATTGAAGGTTTGTGATAGCTCTGCATTGAGCAAATCTATCGGTGCCATTTTTCCAACAGCATGTGCTCACTTTGTGTCTCTGTCACATTTTGGTAATTCCCATGATATTTCAAACTTTTTCATTATTATTATATCTGTTGTGATCTGTGATAAGTGATTTTTGATATTAATTGCTTTGGAGCATCACAAACTATGCCCATATATCGTGGCAAACTTAATAAGTGTTGTATATGTTCTGACTGTTCCATCAACCAGCTGTTCCCCCATTTCTCTCTCTCCCCTCAGGCTTCACTATACCCTGAGACACAACAATATGGCAACTAGGCCAATTGAGATCCCTACAAAGTCCATTAAGTGTTCGAGTGAAAGGAAGAGTCACATGTCTCTTACTTTAAATCAGAAGCTAGAAATGAGTAAGCTTAGTGAGACAGGCCTGTTAAAAGGTAGGCCTCTTGCATCAAGCAGTTGGTGAAGCTGTGAATGCAAAGGGAAAGGTCTTGAAGGAATTAAAAGTGCTACTCCAGGGTATACTTTAAAATAACTAAAAGAATGTACTTGGAATGTTCCTAACACAAAAAAATGATAAATGCCTGAGGTGATGGATACCCCAATTACCCTGATTTGATTAATTCACATTGTATGCCTGTATCAAACACATGTACCTTATAAATATATACAACTATTATGTACCCATAATTAAAAATGAAAAAAAATTTTTAAAGTGCTACTCTAGTGAACACACAAATGATAAGGAAGTGAAACAGCCTTCCTGCTAATACAGAGAAAGTTTTAGTAGTCAGGATGGAAAATTAAACCAGGCACAACATTCCCTTAAGCCAAAGCCTAATCCAGAGCAATACTCCGATACTCTTCAATTCCATACAGGCTGAGAGAAATGAGGAAGCTACCGAGGTTGGTTCATGAGATTTAAGGAAAGAAGTGATCCCCATAATATAAAATGCAAGGTAAAGCAGAAAATGCTGATGTAGAAGCTGCAGCAAGTTATCCAGAAGATCTAGCTAAGATCACTGATGAAGGTGGCTACACAAAACAGTCTTCTATTGAAAGAAGATGCTATCTAGGATTTTCATAGGTGGAGAGGAGATGTGAATGCCTGGCTTGAAAGCTTCAAGGGACAGGTAGACTCTCTTGTTAGGGGTTAATGTACCTAGTGACTTTAAGTTGAAGCCAATGCTCATTTATTATTCTGAAAATCCTAAGGCACTTAAGAATTATGGTAAATCTATTCTGCCTGTGCTCTATAAGTGGAACAACAAAGCCTGGATAACAGCACATCTGTTTACAGCATGATTTACTGAATATTTTAACCCCACTGTTGAGACCTACTGCTCAGAAAAAAAGATTCCTTTCAAAATATTACTGCTTGTTGGCCACGTACCTAGTCACCCTAGAGCTCTAATGGAGATGTGCAAGAAGACAAATGTTTTCATGCCTGCCAACACAACATTCGTTCTACATCCCATGGATCAAGGAGTAATTTCAACTTTCAAGTCTTATTATTTAAGAAATACATTTAATAAGGCTATAAGTTGCCATAGATAGTGACTCCTCTGATGAATCTGAGCAAAATCAATTGAAAACCTTCTAGAAAGGATTCACCATTCTAGATGCCATTAAAAACATTTGTGACTCATGGGAAGAGGTCAAAATACAAACATTAACAGGAGTTTGGAAGAAGTTGATTCCAGCCCTCATGGATAACTTTGAGGGGTTCAAGACTTCAGTGAATGAAGTAATTGCTGATGTGGTAGAAAGAGCAAGAGAACCAGAATTAGAAGTGAGCCCCAAAGATAGGACTGAATTGCTGCAATGTCATGATAAAATTGAATGGATGAGGAGGAGTTGCTTCTTATGGATGAACAAAGAAAGTAGTGGGGGTTTTTGTTTTTGTTTTGTTTTTAAGACGGAGTCTTGCTCTGTCACCTGGGCTGGAGTGCCATGGCATCAGCCTAGCTCACAGAAACCTCAAACTCCTCGGCTCAAGCAAGCCTCCTGCCTCAGCCTCCTGAGTAGCTGGGACTACAGGCATGTGCCACCACACCTAGCTAATTTTTCTATTTTTAATAGAGATGGGGGTTTCACTCTTGCTCAGGCTGGTCTCAAACTCCTGAGCTCAAGGGATCCTCCTGCCTCGGCCTCCCCAGAGTGCTAGAATTACAAGCATGAGCCACCGAGCCTGGCCTTGGCCATCTTGTCTTAACTGGGCCTTTACCCACATCTTCCTTCCTTGGTTTGGACAAATGATGGTATTTAGGCCTGAAGTAGTAAATGTTGTTTGGGAAAAACGAATGGGCCCTTACAGAAAGAGGTGATGGTTTGTGACAAGATCTGCCTGAGTGTGATGGAGTCTCCTCTCCTGTGGTAATAGTTAATCTTCCAGGGTTGCCAGAATTCCCTGGGAAGAGGATTTATGATAAATGAGTTTCTTTGGAAAATCTGTCTTTAGACAGATAAAAGGAATTCAGAGAGTCTTGCTAGGCTTACCTATTGGTAGCAATAATATACCACAGTGACATATTTTAGGGTGATATTTCCTGAACTCCTTCAATGGCTAGCTTTGTTTAATGAGCAATCCAAGCATAATTGTTAAGAATGAGTAAATTAGGTGAGTGTAAATGGCATAAAAGTTTATAAATGAACTTATAGTTTTAAAAATGTTTCAGCTATTTAAAATCTTAAAGTCATGTTAAATTAAGTAATATACATATTAAATGTCTGAGTCATTTCTAAGTAAGTTAAAATACTGAAACATTAATTATTAAGCATAAGCTTAAGTTTATGTATTTCAACATCTTGTTTTTTTGTTGTTTTTTGTTTTTTTTTTGAGACAGAGTCTCACTCTGTTGCCCGGACTAGAGTGCTGTGGCATCAGCCTAGCTCACAGCAACCTCAAACTCCTGGGCTCAAGCAATCCTTCTGCTTCAGCCTCCTGAGTAGCTGGGACTACAGGCATGCGCCACCACGCCTGGCTAATTTTTTGTATATATTTGTAGTTGTCCAGCCAATTTCTTTCTATTTTTAGTAGAGATGGGGTCTTGCTCTTGCTCAGGCTGGTTTCGAAATCCTGAGCTCAAATGATCCTCCCGCCTTGCCCTCCCTGGCCAACGTCTTGTTTTTATATGTTATAGAGAAGCTAAATATGTTTGGATCTGTTAATAAACATAAAATATTAAGAAAGCATCTTTCTAAAAACATGAAATAGTTTTTATCTAACCTAGGGCTAAGGCAGAAAAGGAAGGTTGAGAGAGACTAAGTGCAGCCATTTTCACTGATACCAGACCCTAACTGCCCTGAACAAGGAAGTCGCTGGCCTGGGACCACCTAAAGATAGATAAATTACTAAGCCAGATGACTTACAAATTGTTTGCACTTACCTTTATGTGACAGCAGTTTATAATTAACCTTTATGCCCTGACCACAAGATAATGCTAGTTATGTATGGTTGTTTCCTAATGGGGTTTTTTAACATTTAAAGATGTTACTATTGCCCCATAAAGTGTCCTCCTCGTGCTTGGGAAAGGACCCTACTCTGTCTGTGGAGTGGGGTCTGTTGTCTCTCTCAGTAGATTTTCTGTCGCTAGTTGTCTTGCTCTTGAATTCGAGAACCCATTTGGTGAGCTCAGGGAACCTTCCTCCCTTCATTGGGGCACCCCCTGCATCATATCTACAAAAACTAATAAAAAAACAGTTCAAAAGTGCTTACTTAGGCTGTTCACTGGAAATTAAGCTTACTAAATGTTAAAATTATAATTGATATATGTAATTAAAACTACTAAAAATAAAGGAAACAATTTTGTATCCAAAGTGTACAAAAAAGCAAGATATGTTTTTGGCAAGAAAGAGTATAAAGAAGACATCAAAATGTGGTTTTTGTTAAAAGAAAAGTAATTTTTGTCTAGGTTATTTCAAAATGAAGGAATAAAAATGATGTACATAAAATTAAATGGACATGGAAAGATCAAACAGAAGAAAAAAGAATAATAGAAAATTTTGTGTGGTTAAACAAAGGTTAACTAAAGTTAAAACTAAGATTTATTTTCACTTTAATTTTAGTCAAAAAAAAAAAGAAAATTAAAAAAAAAAAACAACTAAGATTTATTAGAAGTGTTACAGCCCAACCAGGTTCATTGCCCGCTGCTCAAGAAGAAGCCAGTGCACTGAGACAGCAGTTGTTACAGTGGAGAAAGGGCTTAATATTGCAGGCACCATGCAAGGAGATAAGAGGAAGTTCTCAAATCCATCTCCCTAAGAATTTGGGAGAAAAGTTTTTAAAGATAGTTTGGTAGGCAAAGAGCCTAGGAAATTTGATATGCTGATTGGCTGGGGATGAACTCATAGGATCAGGAAGCAGAAATTGTCTTCTTGTGCTGAATCAGTTCCCAGGCTGTGAGACCAGTTGAGTTGGTTCCTTGGGCCACTAGTCTGGTTGGGTCAGTTGGTCCACCAGAATGCAAGGTCTGGAAGATATCTCAAAGACCAGCCTTATGTTTTACAAGGGTGATGTTATCTATAGGAGCAATGAAGAAAGCTAAGAATCTTTATGACTCCTGAGTAGGAAGCAATTATAGGAAAGCAAGCTAGGGAACAATGGCTGGTGTGTGTATGTATATATATGTGTGTGTATGTATGTGTATATATATATATAATGATATATATATGTTATATACATATACATATATATATTTTTAAACTATGCCTATACCTTTATAGAGTTCAGGGCCCTACTACTGTTCCCTCCTCATGGCCTTTTATTAATTTTATAAAGGGCAGTTACATAAACCTTTTTAAAATTAAGCCTTAGTATCAAAAGTACACTAATACAAAACTAAAATTTGGTTTTCTCTTTTAAACAAGATTTTCATTTAGCATTAATGAGATAGTAAAAGATTATCCTTTTGAATAAACTACAAAAAAAAAAGGGAATGAAAGAAAAAGAAAAGAAAGAAAGGGGAGAGAAAAAGAAATAGACTTTGTGTGCTCCGTACTATCTTTATTAGGTCTTTTGATTATTTGGAAAACTGAGTCTCCTTTTTATCAAAGAGTAAAGATGTTTGCTTTTTGAAATCTTTTATCGTTTTGGCTGAATAAATGACTATCATTTTACAGTGACTTGTGATCCTAAGTGTTTTAAACCTTTGACATATTTGACAGATTTCTCAAAATCAAATTTCAAAATCAAGATTAAGTCTTTGGGTCCAAAAATTAACTTTTAGATGTCCTAGAGGGCCCCTGAAGCATCCAAAAGAGAGATAATAAATAGGTTTATTTGATATGTCTAATTATATGGAAAGCATTGTCAAGTATAAAATCATGTTTAACTTTTTTTTCAGTTATATTTGTATGAATATGTTAACATGTATTCTAAAGTTGCATGAGGTTCCTAAAATTTTGATATGTCTTGGTATATGTTATCAGTCACAATTGTGCTTACTATGTTAAATTATTGTAGGCCACAGAAATAACCAAATTTCCTTGTCCATTGCATCTTTCACTAAGGTCATTTAAGGTCTTGTTGTCCAACTGTTAATTGCTTAATTCTGATACTTTTTCTGAAAGCTCTTTAGAAGCAATTATAATGCTTAAGTGTTGTCTCTTTAAGGACAGGTTTCTGATAACCTGAAGATCATACCATTGGTCTGGGTAACAATTCCCAGAACACTAATGAAGAAACTACTGGTTTATAAAACTACTAACCCAAGCAGGGTAAGAATTAATTAAATACCAAAGAAATACTTTGGCAGATTCTCATGGTACATCAGCCAGTACTAAAATTGTTAAGATATGCAATTTGAATGAACTTCATGATCTGACTTAGACCTGATCTGACTATTACCTGTAATAACCCATTTAATAAACAGTGCTATGTACGTGAATTGGAGAAACAAAATTGGTATTTAAGAGGGTATAAATCCAACGTTAAGTGTGGACTCATAGAGAGCCTGGATGGCTGCCTGGTCCTTCCTGAGCGCTTAAAGCTTCTATTAGTAAAAGCTCTATACTCCGTGACTCATCATGGAAGAGAGATTACAAAGTGATCCAAATTCTAAATTTGGAAAAAAATTGGTGTCGTCACTTTCTAAAATTGCTAAAAATGGTTTATGACTAATGTCTGCTTTGTCAAACTCCTAATTGTTGGAAGACAATCAAAACTTGAGGTACACTTCTGCTACCTTGAAGATTTATAGAGGGCTATCATTGAATTGCCCTTTTCAGTGCATGTTTTCTGGTTGTATAAAAACTTCCCCATGCAGGAAGGCCAATGCTATAACAATAGCCAAAAAGTTATTAGAAAATGTAGTTTCCTCATAGGGCATGCCTGGAGAAATCTCTAGCAATAGAGGTACTTATTTTATTGGACAAGTTGTAAAACAGTTAAATAAGGTATTATAGATACAATAACATTAGGCAAAGCTAACTGAATCAACTGGATTGCTTGGGTCAAAGGTATTGCAGATTGATGACAATCAGATCCACTTCCAGAGGAAAACATAAGTTGACCCCTTATGAAATAGGCCTATGCTTCTAATAATAGAACTTCATGTATCTCCCGCTGTCCTAAACTCTGATATGACTAAATGCTGAAAGGCTTTAATGCATTATGCCAAAGTGTATTTTCACCAGGTAAAGGGAGCTTTTCATGATCTACCAACTGAGGACAATCAAACCCTTCACAATTTAGAACCCAGAGACTGGGTCTTCTGGAAACATCATCAGAGAAAGACAGCTCTTGCTACCCACATTGCAGCAAGACTTCAGAACCCTGAATCTTGGATTTATGTCTCACAACTCAAAAGGGCCTCTCCAGACTCTTGGAACTGTATATTTGTTGGAGACCTTAAGGTAAAGCTAACCAGGGAAATTTCTCCCCAGAAATAGATGATGTCCTAGACATGGACAGATTTACCAGGGTCACAGATCAAGACTTCTCTGCCATCATCGAATTCCCACTTCTCTTAATTTTTTATTACCATGCCAGTTGGCAGGATAATGCTATAATTATAATTGTATAATAAGTAGCTTCTGTCAGTAACTAGATAGAGTGTCGGATCTGTCATGCAAACCCAGATCTTTACATGACCCTAGGGATGTTTTAGTTCATCCAGTGGGTAACTTTAGCAACATTCCTAACATAAATATTGTTCAAATTGTACTAGTGGTAAGATTTCTAGACCCACTTGTGCTCACTACCTGTTTGAATTTAACCCAGTAATGAGATACAAGAAACAAGACCAAAGAATATATCACAAGACAAGTTTGTACCAAAAGCCCAAATGGAGTTTCTTGCAACTGACTTATGTGCCCATATTATAGCACTTTTAACCTATAATAACTCAACCTCAGACCCTTGGCTAGAAACTGCTAATTTCACCATTCCACATAATATATCCATGAATAATAGAGGTGGAAAGGGGGCCTTGTGTGCACCCATGGGGTATACTTTTATTTGTGGAGGAAATTGTAACCAACTGTATACATTGGCAAACTTGTGCCTTGATAGATGGGAGATGAAGGAATGTGGGCAGGGAATATTTTTTTTTTTTTGAGACTGGGTCTCTTTCTGTTGCCTGGGATAGAGTGCAGTGGCATCATCATAGTTCACTGCAACATCAAATTCCTAGACTCAAGCAATCCTCCTATCTCAGTCTCCCAAGACTATAGGTGCACACCACCACACCCAGCTAATTTTTCTATTTTTTGTAGAGACAGCCTCGCTTTGTTGCTGAGGCTGGTCTTGAACTCCTGGCCTCTGGTGATTCTCCTGCCTCAACCTCCCAAAGTGCCAGCATTACAGGCATGAGACACTGTGCCTGGCCTGGAGTTTTTTTTTTTTTTTTGAGACAGAGTCTTGCTCTGTTGCCCAGGCTGGATTGCAGCGGCACAATCATAGCTCACTATAACCTCAAATTCCTGGGCTCAGGTAATCCTCCCACCTCAGCTTCCTGAATAGCTGGAACAAGAGGTGTGTGTCACCACACCTGGCTAATTAAAAAAAAAAAACTTGTAGATATGGGGTCTCACTATGTTGCCCAGGCTGGTCTGGAACTCCTGGTCTCAAGGATTCCTCCTGTTTCCATCTCCCAAAGTGTTGAGATCATAGGTGTGAGCTACACTGGCCAAGGGGCTAGGAATTTAATGGTACTTTTGTTGCCCCATAATCAGTCAGAAACAGAACATTGGACTACTCACCTTAGACTATATAATAGGTGAAAGAGAACATTGCCAGGAGGCCCTTGCCCTTCTGGATGGGCCTTATTTATTAGATCCCCTTTTCCATGCATTGGAGTAAATGTAAATGAGGCAATGATTAGAAATTAATCCCTTATAATAAGCTCTGTAGTAGATGCTACTGCAAAGGCTGTGATTGCACAATAGACTTCTTTAAATTCTCTTGCTAAGGTTGAACTAGATGATAAAATTGCTCTAGATTACCTCCTGGCCGAACAGGGAAGAATCTGTGCTGTTAGTTGCTAACGTTTCTTGTTGCACATGGATAAATACATCAGCTGTTATAGAGACTGGGTTGCAGGGGATTAACAGATGGGCTGCTTGCTTAAAACTCTTCATGTGGCTCATTCTTTAATCTCTTTAATTTTAGTTGGTTTGGTTCATGGGGACTCTGGCTAAGGAGCATACTTTAAACTCTCAGTATTTATCCTCTTGTTAGTCATGATAGTAATCTCCCTGGTGTGCTGTATTCTCTCAAAAGTTTTTTTTTTATTTCAGCATATTATGGGGGTACAACCTAAACTGGTTATGTATATTGCCCTTGCCCCCACCTCCCTCCCCCCCAATCAGAGCTTTAAATGTTTGCATGCAGCCATCCATAGAACAAAATGATATTGCTTTGACTGGGAAGACAAAAACTCAAAGAAACATGTGATCACAAGGAAACTGTAACCTATGAATGATGTGAGACCGGAAACCCAAAATGATGGTAACTTAGAGTAGCACCAAAGCCCTAAGTTTTGATCGTACTCTCACCTAGGTAAGGACCAGACCAAAGAGAAAAGAAAGATGAATGACAGCTCGAGTAGCCAGGGAAGACTTGTGTAAAGATCTGAAACTTGAGCTGAGTCTTGGAATTAGGTAGGATTTGGATAGATGGATGGGAAGTTCCTCTAAGATAAAGGAAATAACAAAAGTATAAAGAAATGATTTAAGTTTCAATAATGAGGCTAAACCAATTGACTCATAGTGGTATTGCGGAAGAATGAAAAAATAAGACTAGGATAGCGGTCTTGAACAGAGAGGTCTCATCACAGATTTTTTTACATACCCCCCTTAAAATACTTAAATATAGCTATCCTAAGCTCCAGGATATCCAATGGAGTCTCCCTACTCCTCAAAGGTTAAGTACAGTTGACTCAAACCCTGATCACTTCTACTGCCTGTGGATTTCTGTAAGTTTACAGTAAGACTAAAGTTCTCATGGTCATCTGGGCCTCTGAGTTCCTGAATCTCACTTGTTATTTCTGTTCTGAACCATTTTAACCTAGGCCCTTTCTCCAGTTTCCACAGTAAAAGTCACTCAGTCAGTAGATGTATACTCTGTGATGGTCCTGGGGAGAGGATCACATTGTACCCGGCAAAACCTTCATCTCCATGTCACCCTACTCCCTTTTCTCTCTCCTTTCCTTCTCCTCTGTTATACATACCATTTTTCCCAATCTTCTTAAGCTTGGACCCAACTCACCCTCAGGATAGGAGTAGGAGGCAGTGTATGTGGATATTCACCAACTTCAAGTACTTATTAAAATACAGCATTTTTCCCAAGAATACTTCTCTCCCTAAGAAGGCTTCCGTGCCATATATTAAAGTAGCAAAATGCTCTTCACCGCCATCCAAATAGAATTTGATGGAAATGGCTCAGCATGGTGAGGCCAATGTGAGAGGATTGCTTGAGGCCAGGAGTTTAAAACCAGGCAGGGCAACATAGTGAGTCCCTGTCTATAGTCCTAGCTACTTAGGAGGTTGAAGCAGGAGGACTGCTTGAGCCCAGGAGTTTTGGGGTTGCAGTGAGCTATGATCATGCCACTGTACTCGAGCCTGAGCAACAGAGCGAGACTTTGTCTCTTTATTTAAAAAAAAAAAAAAAAAAAAAACTGATGGAAAGGAAGGGTGATAAAGTATTCCAGAGGTGGAGTAGAGGGGAAGCAAGCCCTAAGCCATCGAACAGAATGAGATCAGCACTATTTGATTTTCATACCTCACATTTTCTAATTATTTCTTCTGTGTTCCCAATAGAAAGGCATTTTGCAATTCTGAAAAATCTTTGAAAAAATAAAACAGTTTAGTTATTTATTTTTTATGTAACCTTTTTATTTATTAAAAAATTTTTTATTTTTTAAAAAATTTTTTACCCGGAGCCACACTCAAGAAGCCTTGAGCAAGTGGACTCAGTTTAGCTTATTTTTTTACTCTCTTAATTTTGAAATGCTTCAAATCTTTCACAGGAACATTCTCGCCAGGTGAGGGAGCTGGGGAGCTGTTCCTTAAGCATTTTCATATGCAAGAAACATATTTTCAAGGTTCTAAGTTTAAGAGATATTATTGAAAATACAGAAGAAAATTTCTCTGATTGTATTCGAATGGAAAAGTTTCTTAGAACACAAAAAACATGAATTACAAAATAAAAAGATCAATAAGTTGGACTTCATCAAAATGAAAAACTTTTGCTTTTCAGAGAAAATGAAGAGGCAAACCACAGGCAGGGAGAAAATATTAATAGTTACAATTCATATACCTGACAAAAAACTTGTATCTAGAAAATATAAGAATTCTTACAACTCTAAGAACAACCCAATTCAAAATGGGCAAAAAATTTAAACATTGACTTCATCAAAGAAGATACATGGATGCCAAGTAAGCACATACAAAGATGCTGAGTATCATTAGTTAGTAAGGAATGCAAATTAAACACAAGGAGACACAACTATGTGTCCACTGGAATGGCTAAAATTTAAAAAGACTCATCATACCCAATATTGACACGGATGTAGAACAACTGGAACTCTCCTACACTGCTGATGGTAATGTAAAATAGTTTAAACACTTTCGAAAATAGCTTCAATTTTCTTGAGAAGTTAAACATACACCTACTGTATGACCCAGCCCTTTCACTCTTAGGGATCTATCTGAGACAAATGAAAACATATCAGTATATGGACTTTTACATGGGTGTCTATAGCAGTTTTATTTGTAATAGACAAAAAACAAAACCCTGAAAAAAAGTCCCAAATGTCCATCAAAAAGTGAACAGATAAATTGTGGTATATCAATAAAATGGCATACTACTCAGCAATCAATGAACTATGGATATAGACAGCAACATGTGTGGATCTCAAAGTAATTATGCTGAGTGAAAGAAGCCAGATAAAAAAGAGTACATACTATATAACTCCATTTATATAAAATTCTAGAAAATGCAAACTATGGTGGGGAAAGAGGCACGTGACAGAGGGATTCTAAGGAGCTAACTTGAAGACACCATTGGGAGATGATGGATGTGTTAATTATCTTGATTATGGTGATGGTTTCTTCACAGATGTCAAAACTATGCAAGGTGCAAATGGTTATTAAAGAAACTGTTTAAAATTTATACTTTAAATGCATGCCATCTATCATGTGATTATACCTCAACAAAGCTATGAAAAAAATCCACAGTATAAAAGATGTTTTTTGGCCGGGCGTGGTGGCTCACACCTGTAATCCTAGCCCTCTGGGAGGCCGAGGTGGGTGGATCGCTCAAGGTCAGGAGTTCGAGACCAGCCTGAGTGAGACCCCGTCTCTACTAAAAATAGAAATAAATTATCTGGACAACTAAAAATATATATAGAAAAAATTAGCCGGGCATGGTGGCGCATGCCTGTAGTCCCAGCTACTGGGGAGGCTGAGGCAGTAGGATCGCTTAAGCCCAGGAGTTTGAGGTTGCTGTGAGCTAGGCTGACACCACGGCACTCACTCTAGCCCGGGCAACAAAGAGAGACTCTGTCTCAAAAATAAATAAATAAATAAATAAATAAATAAATAAAAGATTTTTTTTAAAATAAAGGAGAAATTCCTTCAATAGTATTTAAATTAATTTGATCATACTTATTGAGTTTTTTTTTTTTTTTTTTTTTTTTTTGAGACAGAGTCTCACTTTGTTGCCCGGGCTAGAGTGAGTGCCGTGGCATCAGCCTAGCTCACAGCAACCTCAAACTCCTGGGCTTAAGCGATCCTACTGCCTCAGCCTCCCGAGTAGCTGGGACTACAGGCATGCGCCACCATGCCCAGCTAATTTTTTTTCTATATATATTTTAGTTGGCCAGATAATTTATTTCTATTTTTAGTAGAGACGGGGTCTCACTCAGGCTGGTCTCGAACTCCTGACCTCGAGCGATCCGCAACCTCAAACTCCTGGGCTTAAGCGATCCTACTGCCTCAGCCTCCCGAGTAGCTGGGACTACAGGCATGCGCCACCATGCCCAGCTAATTTTTTTTCTATATATATTTTAGTTGGCCAGATAATTTATTTCTATTTTTAGTAGAGACGGGGTCTCACTCAGGCTGGTCTCGAACTCCTGACCTCGAGCGATCCACCCGCCTCGGCCTCCCAGAGTGCTAGGATTACAGGCGTGAGCCACCGCGCCCGGCCAATATTTATTGAGTTTTTATTGAGGGTGTCCAACACTGAATTAAGGGCCTATTATCTTACAGGAATTGAATGAGTAATTACATTTTTCTTCTCATTTTTAATTTTTTTGTTTTTCAAAAAAAAAAAAACTCTAAGCAGACAAAAACAAAACAAAAAACAATGTTAAAATTACCATAATTGTTAGGGGAGGAATAAAAAGGGCCATGTTAATTAGCTGATAATTTTATTTTATAATTATTGTTCTCTCTAGCAGTCTTAACTCTTCAAGATGAAAAATGCTTCTTCTGTTTTTGTTTTGTTTTGTTGTTTTAGAGGCAGGGTCTTGCTCCATCACCCAGGCTAGAGTGCAGTGGCATGATCATAGCTCACTATAACCTCAAACTCCTGGGATTAAGTGATCCTTCCACTTCAGCCTCTTGAGTAGCTGGGACTACAGGTGCATACCACCACATTGGGCTAATCTTATTATTATTATTTTTTTTTTTTTGTAGAAATAGGTCTCACATGCTATGTTGTCCAGACAGGTCGCCAACTCCTGAGCTCAAGAGATCCTCCTGCCTTGGCCTCCCCATAGTGCTAGGATTACAGGCATCAGCCACCACACCTGGCCTGCTCAGAGTTTTATGATAGGTTGTGTGTGAGTAGTGTTGAAAAAAGAGGACTGGGATGGTTGCAGTGGGTGAGAAATCAGAATCAAATGCTCTAGTGTAGATGTTTTGAGTTTGACATGTCCATTGATAGAAATTCCAAGGAGGTGGTTGACTATGTATGTCTGAAACTCAGAGGGGGAAGTTCAGGCCAGCAGTAATAAAATTGGGAGGCCATCAACATACAGATGGTATTTAACACCGAGGTCACCTGAGCAGAGAGTATAGACAAAAAAGGAACTGAGGCTGGGTGCGGTGCATCACGCCTGTAATCTTAGCACTCTGGGAGGCTGAGGTGGGAGAATCCCTTAGGGTCAGGAGTTTAAGACCAGCCTGAGCAAGAGCGAGACCCCCATCTCTACTAAAAATAGAAAGAAATTAGCCAGGTGTGGTGGCCTCTGCCTATAGTCCCAGCTACTGGGGAGGCTGAGGCAGGAGGATCACTTGAGCCTGGAAGTTTGAGGTTGCTATGAGCTAGGCTGACCCCACAGCAGTCTAGCCCAGGTGACAGAAGAGCAAGACTGTGTCTCAAAAAACAACAACAACAACAACAAAAAAAAAAAAAACACAAAAAAAGGAACTGAGTTTGAGACGTTACTGACCAATAAATGTTCACCAGCAAAATCTGGAAAATACTGAAAAGCACAAAATAAATAAAATAGCCTTATTAATACTTTCACCTCCTAAAAATGAGCACTGTTCACATTTTGAGATATCTCCTTTGTCTTCTCTCTCTCAATTTCTCTCTCTCTCTCTCTGTCATACATGTTTATACTATATTTTAATAATAAAATGGTTGCTCAAATGTACATAGTTTTTATAAGCGCTTTTTTTGGACATTAATTAAGATAATATAATTTATTACATTTTTAATGCAGAGACTTCCAAAGAAGACCAAAAATTGTCCATAATCTTCCCACCTAGAAAATATCTGTTGATGTTTTTGAAGCAAATAAAGCAGTTCATCTATGTGGACAGAAAAATCAAGCAATACAAAAAGGTACAAAATGAAAACTGAAAGGTGTACTTCCCTTTCATGAGCGACTCAGTGAGTCTTTCTTTCTGAAGGTCATCACTGTTAAGAAATTCTTATAGTTTCTTCCAAGAAACAGAACCCACATTAATTTGTGTCTATATTTTGTTATTATGAGTAAATGCTGAACCAAACAACTCTGTTGTACGTAAATCTTTGCACTTCTCTGATTATTTCCCTAAAATAAATTTCTAAATTTGAACTATATGCATCATAGACATGAAAACATTTTTTTAAATAGTTTATAAACTAAGTTTGAATGGTATGTAGATTTGTCAGTTTCTAAGTTTGGCTCCCAATTCACAGAACTCAAAAGAAGTGTGGATTATGATATATCCAAATCTATCAGACTTATGCAAAATATGGTTTAATGTTACTTGATATTGAAACCAAGTATAAAAATTGGAGAAAGGGATGGTAGATAAAGGAAAAATAATCCCTTTATTGTTATTTATGGCATTACCAAGGTCTCTAGCGTCTTTAGAAATATTTGAAAATGTCACAGCCAAATAAACCTGATAACTATCAATGAAACTAATTTTACCTATCTACTATTTGGCAAGATAACAGAGACTTTAAAAAAAATTATTAGCCTGGGAATCAGATGATGTCCCTTTTCTACCCTGAATTAGCTGTGTGACCTCAGAGGACACCAATGAACACCTCTAAGGCTGAGTTTTCCCATTTATAGAGTGGGGTGCTTCGACTCCATGACCTCTACAATCCAGCTCTAAAATTCTAAAATGAACTCATCTCCCACTCTCTAAAGTGTAAAAGCCTCATATCAGATGGCAGTCTAGCACCCAGTTACAAAAGTCTATCTGTCCAGAGAAAGCACAGAGAGAAGCAAGGATAGTGTGTGGTTCAGTAGTAATCACGACACACAATGTTATCATTATAATAACAATACTTTGTATTTTATGAGGCTGGACAATTAAAGCACACTGCAGAGAAGAGAGTCCTTGCTCCCAAAAGTACATACAACTACAAAACAGGTGGTATGTGCCTATAGTCCCAGCTACTTGGGAGGCTGAGGTGGGAGGATCGCTTGAACCCAGGAGCTTGAGGTTTACAGTGAGCTACGATCATGCTACTGCACTCCAGCCTGAGTGACAGAGAGAGACTCTGTCTCTAAACAAACAGACAGACAAGCAAAAACCCTACAAAACACATTAATGTACCAATAATGATAGTTTACAATATCTTAAAATATGCACAAACTCAGGACTATGTGTCATGCATAGTTTATTGTTGGAGATGAAAATTCTTTTCATGCAAATTCTCAGCTCTCTATAAGCTGACCTGTCTCAGAGCAAGAGTGAATTATAAAAAGATTGATAGACTTTATGACGGTTCTGCCTTTGTAGGTTCCACCTGCTCTTATTGTCACAGGTCCCAGATCACTGTAGCTCAAATGATCACACTCATTTTTAATTTCCTGCTTGTAATCTTTGCAAAGCACTTGGCAGGAAAAGGATGATGCAGGGGTTTTCCACTGAGTAGGAGAAAGTGAGAAGGAAAAAAAAAAAAGACCAATGATGACAAGTATTTGAATGAATGTCCTGGGAAAGAGATTTGAGATTTGTTTAATCTCAAACCAGATTTGAGAATAAGAATATCCGGGATCCTGGACCGTGATTCTAAAGGAAGTCAAGACTTCCTTCTCCACAGCTGCCCTCTAGGAAGCTGGTACGTCCCAAGTATATCTTCTTTCACTGTGCTATCCAACAGTCAAAAGCAAAATACCACAGTACCACATTTGCTAACCCAGGGCAAATTCCCTAACCTGACTTCCATCCAAAAAAAGGTGCTGGATCTGACATCCTGTCTGGTTTAAGCCACATCCTTAGAGAGCAATTGAAATTGCATCATCCTCCACTTTGTTGTGGCATCTTTTCCTTTAAATGAAGGGCAAGGGACCATTAAAAGAGGCTCCCAAAATAACCCAGTGGTTTCATTGCAATCGGAATGTCTGACATCAAGAACTGAGGAACCGGATGTCCTCCTCTGTGGGGGGAGGAGATGATAGCGTTGTCACCCTTCACACTGTGTCTCTTCACTCAGTTACTCAATAGGAACAGCTGCCAAACTCACTGGGACTTAAAACCCAGACAATTGGATTGTATTTCTTAGCTATTTATTTCAAAAATTTAAAAATTAACTCCATCATTAAACAGAATGAATTATAGGCAAAGAGAATTAATGATAGTAAAAGCATTTGATAAGGAGCTAGAGTTCTCTCATGATTATTATAGGAAAATGTGGTATTAAAATGAGAAAAAAAATGTAAGGTGGAATTTCTTCCTATAGAATAACTTCTGTTTGCAGTAATCAGAATTTATTTTTATTGTGAATTTCCTAACTGAACTTTTATATTAAGAGAATAAAAGATCTTCATTTAGAGGGGAGAAAATATAGACTTGCCTCTAAAAGAAAACTCATACATTGCTAATATAATAAAGTCACTGATCCTATAATATCAACTGCACGTGAGTATGGCTGAAGATGAATTTAAGACTCCATCATATAAACAGAGATTATCATTGACTAGTGTATCAAGAATGATTTTTATTACCTTTTTAACACTTTCCTTGTTCTCCCCATAATAAACTAGTATTAGTTATATAATTTAAAAAACACACAAATTTTAAACAGAAACCACAAAATTCTCAGAAGACATAAATGTTTTAATGTGAGAAAGGCCGGTATTATTTTTTGAATCTAAAAAGCAAGACAGGACAAATAAAAATATATTTGGGTCAGTCGGCTCTATTTTCTGGGAAAAAAAGTTTTTCCATGAATTTCTTTTTCTTTTATCTAGTAATTGCTTTATTGAAGGATAACATACAGACAGAAAAGTACACAAATCAGCACCCAGATCAAAAAAGCAGATATTACCGGCACCCTGAAAGCCACCTTCATCCCACCTTCCTCTTACTCCCCTCCTCAGGGATAATCTAGCCCAAATTCTACCACCATAGATTAGTTTTGCCAGTTTTTGAACTTTATATAAAAGAAAAAAGTAGTTATTACTTTCTTGTGTCTATTACTTTCTTCTATTCAACAGGATGTTTGTGAGAGTCATTTTGTACTGTTGCAAGTAGTTGTCTATTTTTGCAATGCAATAGATAATTCCATTGTATGAATTTACCACAATTTATCCATTTACTCTCAATGGACACTTGGGTTGTTTCCCCAATAACCATTACAAATAGTGCTGCTATGAATATTCTTGTACATATTTTTTGGTGAACATGTATTGTCATGCATCACATAATGACGTTTTGATGTTTGGTCAATAATAGACCACATATATGACTGTGGTCCCATAAGATTAAAGATTATAATACCATATTTTTACTATACCTTTTCTATGTTTACATATGTTTACATACACAAATTTTTACCATTGTATTACAGTTGCCTGCAATACTCAGTACAGTAATATGCCATACAGGTTTCTATACCATCTAGGTTTGTGTAAGTATACTCCATGATGTTTGCACAATGATGAAATTGCCTAATGACGAATTTCTCAGAACATATTTCCATTATTACATGACACATGACAGTATATTCATTTCTGTAGAAATATTCTTAGAACTAGACTTGCTGAGTCATAGGGAAGTCTTAGTAAATACTGCCAAACAGCTTTCCAAACCAGTTGCACAAATTTATATTCCCACCTTTAGTGTTCAAGAGTCCTAATTGTTCCACACCCTTATCAACAATTGATATTATTTGTCTTTTTCAGTTTAGCCAGAATAGTGAAGTAGAATCACCTTGTGTATGTTTTTTTTTATTGTGGTAAAATATACATAACAAAAAATTTACCATTTAGATGATTTTTACTGTTTTTTTTTTTTTTTTTAGAGGTAGGGTCTTGCTATGTTGCTCAGGCTATTCCCCATCTTCTGGGCTCAAGGGATTCTCCTACCTCAGTCTTCTGAGTAGCTGGGACTACAGGTGTGTGTCACTGCACCAGGTTTGGACTATTTTTAAGTGTATAATTCAGTGGCCTTAAGTACTCACACTATGGTTTTATTTATTTTATTTTATTTTATTTATTTATTTATTTTTTTGAGACAGAGTCTCACTCTGTTGCCCAGGCTAGAGTGCTGTGGCGTCAGCCTAGCTCACAGCAACCTCAAACTCCCGGGCTCAAGTGATCCTTCTGCCTCAGCCTCTCGAGTAGCTGAGACTACAGGCATGCGCCACCATGCCCGGCTAATTTTTTCTATATATTTTTAGTTGTCCAGCTAATTTGTTTCTATTTTTAGTAGAGACAGAGTCTCACTCTTGCTCAGGCTAGTCTCAAACTCCTGAGCTCAAAGGATCCTCCCACCTTGGCCTCCCAGAGTGCTAGGATTATAGGCGTGAGCCACTGTGCCCAGCCCACACTATGATTTTAATATGCATTTCCCTGATAACTAAAGAAATTCAGCATCTTTTTATGTATTTACTGACTATTTGGAGATCTTCTCTTGTGAAATTCTGTTCTTTTGCCCTTTTTTTCTATTGGATTGTCCAATAGAAATGTGTGGGCTCTTCATATATTCTGGATATGAGTACTTTTTCAGATATATGCATTACAAATATCTTCTCTCTTTTCACCTTTTTTGAAGGTCAGAAGTTATTAACTTTAATGTAGTCCAATTTATCATCTTTTTCTCTACGATTTATGTTTTTTAGGTCTTGTTTAAGAAATCATTAGAGTGGTAATGTCATGAAGATATTCTCCAATATTTTCTTCTAAAAGTTTTACTTAGGTCTATAATCCATCTAGAGTCGATTTGTTATATATGGTGTGATATAGGAGTCAAGACCTTTTTTTTCCTGTATGGATATTCAATTGACTCAGCACCATTTATTTAAAATAGCATGCTTTCCCCCAATGCACTGTATTGTCATCTTTGTCATAAATCAGGTGATCACATACATATGGGTTTGTGTCCAAACTCTCTATTCTACTCCATTGATCTCTCTCTCTGTCCTTGAGCCAGTGCCATGCTATGTTAAATACTTTATCTTTATATGGATTTTGATATCTGGTAGTGCAAATCCTCCATCTTTGCTCTCCTTCAGACTGTATTGGCTAGTTTTCCAGCTCTGAATTCTAGTTATCTCCTGAATTTTCTTGTTGATATTGTTGTGTTAATAACAGCTTTCTTGAGAGAAAATTCACAAACCATACAATTCACCCATTTAAAATGTAAAATTCAATGGTTTTTAGTATATTCATTTTTATATATGTGCAACCATCACCATAGTCAATTTTAGGACATTATCATCACCCCATAAAGAAACCCTTTAGCTATCATCCTAGTATCCCTTGATCTCCTGCTGTAGCCCTTCTCCCCGAAGCCCTGAGCAGCCACTATCTACTTTCTGTCTCTATAGATTTGCCTCTTCTAGACATTTCATATAAATGGAGTCATACAATATATGGTCTTTTCTGACTGGCTTCTTTCACTCAGCATAATGTTGTCAAGGTTTGTCCATGGTGTAGCATGGATCAGTACTTCATTCCTTTCTATGGCTGAATAATATTCCGTTGTGAGGATATGACATTTTGTTTATCCATTCACAACTTGATGGATATTTGGGTTGTTTCTACCTTTTGGCTATTATAAATAATGCTACTATAAACATTTGCATAAAGTTTTTTTTTTTTTTGAGATAGAGTCTCACTCTGTTGCCCTGAGTAGAGTGTTGTGGTGTCACCCTATCTCACAGCAAGCTCACACTCCTGGGCTACAGGTGCATGCCACCACGCCTGGCTAATTTTTCTATTCTTAGTAGAGATGGGATCTCGCTCCTGCTCAGGCTGGTCTCCAACTCCTAAGCTCAAGCAATCCTCCCACCTCAGCCTCCCAGAGTGCTAGGATTGTAGGCATAAGCCACTGCGCTTAGCCTTGCATAAAGTTTTTATATGGATACATGTTTTCATTTCTTGTTAGTATATAGCTAGGAGTAGAATGGCTGGGTCATATGCTAACTGTATGTTTAACCATTTGAGAAACTGCCAGACTTTTCCCCAAAGTGTCTGGACTATTTAACATACCCATGGTAATATTTAAAAAAAATTTTAATGTTTTTAATTGAAAAAGTTATATATATAAATAAAATTTCAAATAGTACCAAAGGTTATAAAATGAAGTGGAAACCTACTCTATCTCCAGATTTCTCAGAGCTCCTCCCCAGAAGCAACCACAGTTAACCATTTCTCTTTTTTCCTTCCAGAAATTTTCTATCATATATAATCGTATATACAAATAGATCCTTTTTTTCCTCTAACAAATAGTTATTACACAATGTGTTGCTCCTTTTTTTTCTTTCACATTATTACATTTTGGAGATCTTTCTATACCAGCATAATAGGTCTTCTTCATTCTTTTGAATGACTGTACTGTATAGTGTTTCTTTGTATAAATGTGTCATAATTTAATTTCATGCCATAATTTACTTTTATTTATTTATTTATTTTATAATTTACTTTTAGGATGGAGTGCAGTGGCACCATCATAGCTTGCTGCAGCCTTAAGCTCCTTGGCTAAAGCGACCCTCCAGCCACAGCCTATTGAGTCGCTGCAAATATAGGCATGAGCCACAGCGTCTGGTTCATAATTTACTCTCCTTTTGATAGTCAAATTGATTCCAGTTTTTTTCTATTTTAAATAATGCTACAGTGTATGTGCATTAAAATTTTTTGCACACAAGTCCAATAATTTCTAAGGAAAAATTAAGCAATTTCTGGGTCAGTAATGGGACTTAAAAACAAATTATTGCCAAGACATCCTATAAAGAGATTGTAGCAATTATATTCTCAGCAATAGTGTACGAGAATAACTTTTCCTCCATACCCTCAATAACATTGATAAGTGAAAGGTAATATCTCATTTTAATTTGCATTTCTCTAATAAGTGAGGGTGAGCATTTTTTTCAAATATTTAAAAGCCATTTATATTTTTTTCTGTGACCTGCCTATATTAATATACTCTGCCTATTTTTGTATTGAGTGGATGGTCTTTTTCTTTTGATTTGTAATTGCTCTTTCTATATGAAGGAAATTAGATTTTTGTTATATTGCAGACATTGCAAACATTTACCTTCTCAGGTTGTCATTCGTGTACTTATATCTTTGTACAAGGGATTTTTCTTCCCCTGTGGAGAAATTTTAAATGTTTGTGAAGTCAATCTTACCAATCTTTGCCTTTATGGCTTTATGTCTTGCTTAAAATGGCTTTTTCCATTCCAAAATTTTAAAAGCCATGTCCTCATGATCTTCTCTAGTACTTATTTTATCTTTGATGCACTTGGAATTTATTTCTTTTCCAAATGGTCAGCTAGTTGTCCCTACATCCTATACTAAATATTCTATGAAATTGAGAGTCCTGGCCATTTCCCAGGTATCTATGAATATATGTTCTATGACTTTGTACCAGAAATAGAGATGGCTAATGCTAGCTTACTGTATTTTCGTTTGCTTTTGGGTATTAACATAAACAGAGGTTGATATTAAGCAAGTTACTTTTTCTCTTTCCTGATGAGAAAATAGAGATCCTAGGTTTAACATTCTAGAAGGGTTGTTAAAAAATGTTAATTCCTACTGGTTGAAATTTCTGGAGATGAAAGTCTTCTTTTTCTTTTCCTTTTTTTTTTTTGTGACAGAGTTTCTCTCTGTCACCCGGGCTACAGTGCCATGGTGTTGGCCTAGCTCACAGCAACCTCAAACTCTTGGGCTCAAGCAATCCTCCCGCCTCGGCCTCCCAAAGTGCTGGGATTATAGGCCTGAGACACCTTGCCCTGGTTTTCTTGACCAACATTCCATCATATGGGTATGCCATAAATGATGTAATCATTTCCTTTCTGCTGAATATTTAGGTGGTTTCAGATTTTAGCTATTAATTTATTTATTTCTTTTTTGAAACTGAGTCTCTCTCTGTCACCTGGGCTATAGAGTGCTGTGGCATCAGCCTAGCTTATAGCAACCTCAAACTCCTGGGCTCAAGCTATTCTCTTGCCTCAGTCTCCGGAGTAGCTGGGACTACAGGCAAGTGCCACCACACCTGGCTAATTTTTCTATTTTTAGTAGAGACAAGTTCTCACTCTTGCTCAGGCTGGTCTTGAACTCTGGACCTCAAGCAATCCTCCTGCCTCAGCCTCCCTGAGTGCTAAGATTACAGGCATGACCCACTGCACCTGGCCAGATTTTAGCTATTTAAATAATACCGTGTTGATCACTGTTTTACATAGCTTCCATAATTCCCTTATAAGAGAGTCGTGGAAGTGGGATTATTGAGTCAAAATGTGTATTTTTGAAAAGCTAGTTGTTTTCCAGAAAGCCTCTATAAATTATTTTCCTTCCAGCAGATTACGTTTACATGATGAAACCCATCACCATCACCATTTATTTAGCTTCTATGTGTTAGGCACTATTCTTTCCAGATTTCATTTAATACAGCAATCTTGTGCAGTAGGTAGTATAATTCCCATTTTATAGGTAAATTAACTACGGCCTAGAGAGGTTAAGTAATCAGCCCAAGGCAGAACTGGAATTAATTCCAGGTCTTTCTCTCTCTAGTGCATGCTCTTTTTTGTTTGTTTTCTTTTGTTCTGTTTGATTTTGGACCTCAGGTATAGAGATTTAACTGTACTCCTCAATTCACGATGTATTTTCATCATTGGTAGCACTTGTATTTCGTGGATCCTCATATTTGTGATCTAACTACACTGTGTACAAATGGGATGAACCAATATTTGCCAATATTCACACATTTTTGACCTACAAACACAGCAACCTCAAATGGTTCAACCTACTGCTTATGTTACAGTGTTTATTAGGTTGTGGTCATTAGTTCATACATATATATCCGAATCTTATTCTTGTCTGTATGGTCAGCACCTATGTTAGGCACTCAGGAAAAGTTGATAGAACTGATGAATCACTGCCTATCTGAAAATGAAATGAGGAAAACAAACTCTCCTTCCTTGAACTATTCTACAAACTTTAACCACTAGGATAATTCTTCCACTGGACTCCTTCTCAGACCATGGTGAGGGTTTAGGAACACTACTTAATGGAGGCTGACTCTCAGCAGCATTCATAGAGTATTTCAGTACTGAAAGGAACTTCACATTTTTAACAGGGTGAAAGTGAGTCCTTGAAAATTTCAGTTAATTGCTCAAATCCAATTAGTTTTTATTTGCACTAGTAAATATAAAACTATATCAGAATTCAGATAAGCCTGCCTTGCTAATACATTGTTTTGAAAAGTTTCAATTAAAATTTTTCTATTTTTTGAGACAGGGTCTCACTCCTTTGCCTGGGATAGAGTGCAGTGGCATGATCATAGCTCACTGCAACCTCAAACTTCTGGGCTCAAGCAATCATTTCACCTCGGCCTCCCAAAGTGCCAGGATTACAGACATGAGCCATTGTGTCCAGCCTCAATTAAATTTTTAATGTTTATTATTTTACACTGATACTAAAAGCTGTGTGCGTTTAATATGAATAAAGACAAAATCACTTCTACACACACAATATGCACACATTTACATCTATTCTTATATATCAGTGGTCCCCAACCTTTTTGGCACCAGGGACCAGTTTCACGGAAGACAATTTTTCCATAGATGGGGGTCGGGGGGCCGGGGAGTGCAGAACTCAAGAGGTGATGCAAGAGGTGGGGAGGGGAGCAACTGTAAGTACAGATGACTCACCTGTGCTCACCTCCTGCTGTGTGCCCCCCAATTCCTAAATTTCATGGAAGGCAATTTTTCCACAGATGTATGTGTGTGTGTGTGTATGAAGGTGGTATGGTGGCGGAGCTCTGCTGCCTGGTCGCTAACAGGCTGAAGACTGGTACTGGTCTGTGGCCCCCCTGGTTGGGGACCGCAGCTATATATTAAAAACCATGGGGGGAGGGGGAAGGAAACAGATGTAGGTCAAATGATACAAAGTAGCAGATATGTAGGATGAACAAGTCTAAAGATCTAATGTACAACATTACAACCTGAGGACTATAGTTAGCAAAGTTGTACTTGGGATTTTAGTTAAATAAGTAGATTTTAGCTGTTCTTTTCATACACACATACAAGTAACTACGTGAGATGACAGGTACATTAATTTGCTTCCACTATAGTAACCATTTTTACTATCTATATGTATCCCATAACATATTATAAACATTGTTTGAAAATGCACACATTTTTTTTTTTTTTTTTTTTAGAGACAGGGTCTCACTCTGTCACCTAGGCTGGAGTGTAGTGGCGTGATCATAACTTACCTCAGCCTCGAACTCCTGGGCTCAAGTGATCCTCCCACGTCAGAGTATCAAAGTAGCTGGTCCCCTTTAAAAATACAAGATGAAAAATAAAAATAAAAATAAAAGTAGCTGGGACTACAGGGATGCACCATCACTCTTGGCTATACACAATACAATTTATTTAAAAAAACAAACAGTTCACACTGATGCCTCTAGTTTCAATACAACAGCACAGGATTTTCTCCCCGCCCTTATTTGTAACTTCATTCTCCCACAGTGACAAACCTGGCTTCATCATGCTTAATATATTTAGTGATTTGATCAATCATCCTGTATGTAACCAATCTCTCATCTAAGCTGCAGGGCCTCCCCCACTTGGATGACTTGCTTTTCCCTCTTGGGCTCTTGAGTTAGAAGATCCCATGTGGGGCTCCCTCCCAGGTGTTCAGGCCCTCTTCATCCTCTCAGATTTCTGTAGCCTCCTTACCTGCTAGGTCACTGACACCTGGCTCAGGACCACCAGGTGCAGATACTTACTTTGTTCTGTATACCTAATGTCTTTTCGGTCTGCATATTTTATTACACTGAGGAGAAGGGGAAGAGGAAGATTGTGCATTTCTGAATAGGAACTGTGCCTCTTTTATTAAACTCTTCATTCACATTTTATTTCTTCAATAAGTTTCATAGAACTGGAATTATTGCATGAAAGAGGATTTTTAAGGCTTTAAAAAAGTATTATCCATCTGCTCGCAAAAAAGATTGCACCAATTTGCAATCTCATCAGTACTGAGTACCCATCTCCCTGCACCCTCGTCAGTAGTATTACCACTATGTATATATAAAATATATACATATATGTGCCCCAGTTTGTTACTCGCACGAGTCTCTCAATAAGTTTCCTATTACCCCACGCTGTCTCGCCTCTGGACACAAGAAGAGGTACTTTTCCTTATTTATTTTGTTATTTTATCTCCGTTAAAGTGACTCGGCCCCCGGGGGGGAGGCACGGTGGGGGGGGTAGTGGCCAGTTATCGCAGAGGAGGAGGCCAGGCAGCACCCGGCTCTTGGGAGTTCAACCAGGCCCTCCTTTCCCAGTGGGTCACCTGGGTGCCTCGGGGCAGCAGAGGGCGCCATGGAGCCCGCGCCCGGGCCGCGCCCCCGGTGACGTATTTCCGCGTCATCTGCCGCCGAGATTCGCTCCCATTGGTTGTTGGCCAGGCCATAGGGGCGGAGCCGAGTGGGTGTGTGGAAAGCGCCGCAGCCGGGCGGGGGCTAGGCTTCCCCTTCCCCGCCCCTCCCCCGCCTTCCAGTCCCTCTTGGGGACGGCTGCGCGGAGCTGCTGGGAGCGTGGTGGCGGCGGCGGCTGCACTTTCTCGGGCTGGAGCTGGAGCAGGGCTCTGGCGTGCGCGCGGCGGGGCCGCTCGAGCCCGAGGGACTGATTGACTGAGGGAGACGGGAGGGAATCCCGGGCTGCCAAGCCGCAAGTACAGCCCGCTCCGCGCCGGCAGGGCAATCCTTTTGGCTCTCTGCACGGCGAACCTCGGGCGAGTGGGGCGGGGGTCCCGGGAGACCGCCACCGGCCCCTCGACGCTGACAGGACCGCGCGGGACGCGCCCCCCGTAGCCAGCCCCTGGGCCCGCGGCCCCGACTTGGCCCCGCGCGGCGGGCGCGGGGCAGCGCAGAGGGAGGAAGCGAGAGGGGCCGCCCTCCCCCCAGAGTTGTAAGCGCCTTCCCCGGGTCCAAAATGCCCAAGAAGAAGCCGACGCCCATCCAGTTGAACCCGGCCCCCGACGGCTCCGCGGTTAACGGGACCAGCTCTGCGGAGTAAGTATGAGGTGGGCGGCGAGCGGCGGGGCCGGGCTGGGGAGGCCCCCGCTTGGGCGCAGGGGCGCGCGCCGGGCTCCGCTCCGGGTAGTCACGTACGTCTCGGGCTGGCAGGGGGCGAGGAATTCCCGGCCGCCGAGGTATCAGTGACTAAGCACTGATTGTGCTCCTGACTCAGACCAGTTAGTGGACCCAGCGAATCTCGATTCCCCTTCCCCTTTCCCGACCCCTCCTCCCCTTTCCCGACCCCTCCTCCCCTTTCCCGACCCCTCCTCCCCTTTCCCGACCCTTTTCAATCATCTCTGTCCAGTTGTCTCCTCCCAAGAAAATAAAAGCTGGCACATTCCTCCTCCCTCGTCCCAGCTGTTTTCTAAATGTGATCCTCTGGGATTATGGCCTTTAACGGGGAGAGGAGGCAGATGTCTTGGAAAGAAGTAAGATCGCATCTGCGCCTTTGAGACCGGCTCAGGATTGGGAGTGTGGACTCGGAACTGGGGAGCAGCACCGTCACCTACCTTCGTGCCTGACACCTGTGGGGCTGGGGTGCCTTGTTGCAGGCCAGCTGCCTGGCCAGCGGGGGCGTGTACAGACTTCCCCGTGGCTTTTCCCTTGCTGAGTTTGGGGGCTTCTGGTCCTTGGCTTTCCTGGGAACTGTCTTGCTCAAAGGAGGGGGCTTTCTTTTTCATTCATTCATTCATTCATTCATTCAACAGACCGTCTCCTCACCAATAACTCCCTGGCTTTCCTTACTTGACCAGGAGCCCTAAGCTCCTGACCTGAGACAGGAACACCACGGAAACCACATGCGAGGTGCTCCATATCTGCAGCTTGCCGTGTTGCTCACAAACCAGCACCTTTACTTCATTAAATAACCATGAGGCTATTTCCTGGGGGTTTCTGAGCTCCCACAGCTTTTTTGGGTCCTAGGTAAGGCACAAGACTGTGAGAAAGAGACACTTGGCTAGCTGGAGAAATAACCAGAAAAGATTAGGTTCTTAATCTTTTACCTGCACACTGCAGACTTTAGGAAGCTAGCTGATAAAATGAGTAGAGTAGGCCAGGACCTTCTGCCCTTTGGTAATTTCTGTACCCTCCCTTCCTCTCCCTTGATTTTAATATCCCTGGGACCTGTTGGAGGTGATTCTGTCCATCCCTGTAATGATCACAAGGCCAGTGGTGGACTTGTAGTACGAGCTCAGGCAGTTTCCTCACACCTGCTCCTACAGACTTCCTTCTTTAGACTCCCCCTCAATATTGTAGTGTTTGTTTTGCATGATACTGACTTGTACAAGTCAGTGGATTGCGTTGCAAACATTTGTTCAGTTTCATTGTATCATATTTTACCCCTTTAAAACAGACTGAAAGTGCCCCAGGGCAGGGGATTCCTCAGCAGCAACCCTTACTGTTTTCAGGACAAGTTTTAACCATAATGGATTCTAGCTGAATGTTGTGGCCTGATGATCCTTTTCCTGTTTAATTTGGAGGTGGATACTGAGTGGAAGTACCTGTTATCATTCTGTTGTTTATTGTGACACCACAGCTGTATTCTCTCAAAGGGGAGGAATTTCATTAAAAGAAAACAGAAGAAACTACCCCAGAGTTGGTGACAGAAAAATTTGGGTGGGATTGGGAGATTCTAAACAGTGGTTAAGACGTTGGGCTCTGAAGTCAGGCTAAGTTTGAAGCCTGGCTCTGTTACTCGTGGTTTTATGACCTGGGACAAATTTTTGTCTAAGGCGTAGGTTTAGTTTGTTTCATCTGCGAAAATGGGGCCAATAATAGAAACTACTTAGAGTAGTTGTGAAGATTGGATGAGCTAGTACATAGTAAACCTTCCAAAAATGTTGACTGCTGATGCCTTTGTTCATGGGTAAGTGTTGAGAAGACTGCAGGAAACTGGAAGGTAATTTCCATTCGTGGTGGTAGATGTGTGTGTGAAGGTGCCTTTGCTTCTGGACAAACAACTCTAACTAGCTTAGTTTTTTGTGCCTTATGCATCTATACCTCCATGATTCATTGCTGTGTTACAATAGGAGGCATCTTTGTGTAGGCTGCCTGAACCAAACAGGGACTGTTCCCCTACATTTCCTAGTGCTAATGTGAGGGAGAGCCATACACGTCTTCATCTTTCACCTCTGAGTGTTTCTCAAGTAGAGCTTCTCTCGTCTTGGGCTTCCAGCAGAAAGATCTGTTGCTTTCATGATTTCTGTGTTAAGTAGGACACAATTTTAAATATTATCAGACAATGTAACTAAAGAAAAAAATAATCCGTTAATGGTAAAGAACTCTTGGTACCAAATTGGCAAGGTTGGTTTTCTCCTGCCATCTTGGGTATACCTCTGACATAGCACTTACCCCATTCAGAGATGGAGTTGGGTATTATGGGACCTGAGGTTTATAGAAGTTCTGGGGGTCCTCAAAGAGAAATTATGTAAAAATATCTCTTTTGCAAATTTTGCAAAAATGTAAGCATATTGCTAGGGTCTTAAGTGTTAGAATGAAATAAATTGAAAATAAGATAATACTCCCCTGTTTAAAATGTTTTTCTGGGGTTCCATTGCAATTAGAATAAAATCCAAACACCTTATATTGGGCTGTGAGACTCTAAATTATCTGCCTGCTGTCTCCCCTCAGCCCCACCCCCAATCTCTTTAACCACATTTCCTGCCTCTCCTTTCTTCTGCCACACTGGTCCTCTTTCACTTCCTGCACCTTGGGATGGTCCTCATACTTACTCCTGGCCCTTTGCTGCAATGAATTAACCTCCTCCTCCCCTGGCTAGATAGGAAACAATCTTTACCTATCTGCTTAAATGTCATTTCCTCAGAGATGCTTACAGACCACCTAATCTAAAGTAGGTCCCTCTTTGTGTCACCTTAGCTTTCAATGAGACTTAATCATTGTCTGTAATTTTTTACTGGGGTGTTTTAAATATTTGTCTCTCTTGTACACGATACAGTTTAAGCAGAGGGCTGCTTTCTTTTTGGATTCATTGCTGTGTAAGTAGTACCTAAAATGTTATAAAACCTGGCACATGATAGATGCATGAATGTTTGTTGAATGAATCAATGAGTGAATGAAATTTTGAGTATTTGCACAATGTGTTTAATAAATCTTTTTATGTCTTTTATTTTCCCCTTTTCTCCCATTCCCTTCACCCCATTTCCTTTTATTTCACTGGCACCCACTCACAGGTATTTAATATGTGACTTTATAATTCTACCTGTTTATTTGGTTCTATGTGTACCCTTGGGAAGTAGATAGTATTGTGTGTTTTTGTGTTTAGGGGACTAAATGCTATTGTGCTATAAATCTGTATCAGATGGGATAAACTAGGTTATGTTGAGGTAACAACCACAAAATCTCAGTAGTTTAACACACTTTCAGGTCAGTGGGAGGTTCTGTAGATTGCAGTCCTTCAGGGACCCAGGCTGATAGAGGCACTGTCTCTGAAATATGCTTATATGAGAAGGGAATCTTGTGAACCACATTCAGGCTTTTAAAGTTTTTGCTCAGAAGTGTTATATATCACTTTTGCTGCCATTTCATTGGCCAAAATAAATCATGTGGTCATGCTGACCTTCACAGGGAACAGGGACCTTATTAGAGGAGAGAACCAGGAGTATTTGAACAGAGGAATGATATCCCTAAATTTTGTGTCAGTGTTTTTTTAAGCAAATACAGTGTTTTTGAGTTCTATTCATGATGCAATACAGTATGTATATCTAATTCATTACTTCTCTTGGTTGCAGAGCAGTCAATCATGTGTGTGTACTATATTTTACTTATTTATTTCCCTAGAATTAGATATCTTTGTTGTTTCCAACTCCTTGCTGCCTCAAACAGTCATGACCATGACTGGCCATGTCACCTTTGGATCCTTGTGAGAGTTCCCTGTGGAATGTACTCAGAAGTGGGATTGCTGGGTCTTAGGGTTCCTTGCCTTTCCTTCCAAAATGGGGCACATTCTTAATCTCTTTCTTTAAAACACTTTTTTTTTTTTTAAAGAGAGAGGGTCTTGCTATGTTGCCCAGGCTGGTCTTGAACTGGGCTCAGGTGATCCTCCTGCCTCAGTCTCCCTAGTTGCTGGGACTACAGGGGTGCGTGCTACCACACCTGGCTTAAAACAACACTATGAATCTCCATAAGAAGCCTGAGCCCTGAGTAGAAATCCCAGTAGTGAGTTAGGGTATCTCCCAAGACCTCACTTTTTCTTGACCTTAGGCAAATCTTTTGTACTTTCTGACTCTTAGTTTCCTTATCTGTGAAATGGGATGATAATGGTTTATAAAATCTGTACCATGATGGCATAGAAGGCCCTGCCTGATGAAGTCCTTTGTTTTCTTCCCTTCTTGTTCCCTTCACTCATGATCTCCAGCCACACTGTCCTCTTTGCTGTTGTGCAGTAGGTTGGGCACATTCCTGTCTTAGAGCCTTTGCCTTGCCATTCCCTCTGCCTGCAAGGCTCTTCTTCCAAGTACCCACATGAGTTGCTTCCTTACTTCAGACCTCTGTTCACGTGTCATCTCCTCACAGAGGCCTGCCTTGATCACTCTACTATAGCGTTCCCTTGTCATTTCTCTATCCCTTTATTTTGCCTCATTTTTCTTTGTAGCACTGACCACTAACTGATGTTGCATATCATATAAGTATTTGCTCCCTTCCACACGCTATAATACAAGCTTCATGGTGGTTGGGGCTTTGCTTTGGTCATTGCTCAGTGTGTAGAACAGTGTCTGGCACATGGTAGATACTCAGTTGATATCTGTTGATTAAATGATTAAACAGTTCCTACCTTGAAGGAGTACTGTGAAGATTAAACAAGATAACCTATATAAAATTGCTTTGAAGGCCATAAGGTACTGAATAAACTTAGGAGATTTCATTGCTTGGCCTTGAGGGTGTCCAGGATTTTGGATTTCAAACTGTTTCTATGTAACCTTGAAACCCTCAGACTTATTGCATTCAGATCATAGTTCATAGCATCAGCAGTTCTTCAGGTTTGTAAGGAACATACACCTGAGTGTGATGAAGGTCCTTGAGGAAGGGGACAGAAAGGTTGGCACAGGCCGATGCGCTTTTTTGGGGTCTCTCATGACCTTTTCTGACATGTGCACCATGATAACTAGGAGCTTTTGGAGTGATTTCAAACTGATTTTATAATTTTGAACTTGGAAGTTGCTATTGAGTAGTTGATCAATAACTAATACTTGGGCTGATTTTTAGAACAGCTTCAGGTGAAAAGTAAGGCCTGCTAAAGCTTTACTTTGGGAAGAACTTCTACGTGTGTTGCAGCAGATACAGAAATGGCAAAGAAATTCATAAGATAATTTAGCTCCTGGCAAGGAGATATGTGGGGCTCTTGTTTGAACATAAACACTTAACAAAATTCCACTTTCATTTATTTATGCATCTTTGAAAGAAAGGAAGAGCATACTGTAGTAGAGTACAATAGTTTTCCCGTATCTGAGGGGGATATGTTCCCAAACCCCCACTGGATGCCCAAAACTATAAAACTAAATAGTCCCGAACCCTAAATATTTTGTTTCTCTCTCTCTCTCTCTCTCTCTCTGTTTTTTCCTATACATACCTATGATAAAGTTCAGTTTATAAATTAGGCACAGTAAAAGATTAACAACACTAATAAGATAGTTATAACACTATACTGTAATAAAAGTTGTGTGAATGTGATTGGTGTCTCTCTCAAAATATTTTATCGTACTTAGTGAGGATAACTGAAATCGCAGAAAGCAAAACCATGAGTAAGCGGGGACTACTGTAGCTGTTGGCCCTGCCTTCCCTATCCAGCTTGATTTGTTAATCCAGCTTGTTTTTTCTCTATTTCCCAGTTCAGCTGCTGTGGTCCAACTTACTGATCCCTGTACTCCCCTCACCTTGGCCCCAGCATTCTGATAATGCTTCTTTGGTCTTGCTCACACAGTTTCCTTTGTTTGGAACGCCTTCCTCCGCTTTCCTGCATGATTTTATTTTTGTTTTGTATTTGTCACCACTCTTTAGCTTCTGTGAGGGCAGGAACGGTGATTATCTTGTGCACTGATAATTTCTCCAGCATTTAACCCATGCCTGGATAAATGAATGATACCCATCTTTCAAGATCCAGCATAAAGCTCATCTCCCACGTAGGTCATCTTTTCTGAGCAACTCCATGCCGTGCTCAGAGTTATGTCACTTCTTAGTTATAGCCCTTCTTAATTGTTTGATCTTGGTCGCACACTTCACTTGGTCATGTCACTTCACTGAGCCTAGCTTTCCTCATTTGTAGAGTAAGGATGATAATAAATGTGTGAAGAAAGTAGGGTGAGGGAGCATCATCCAAAATGCACATACATGAAAGTACTTTATGATCACCAGAATGCTGTCTGATTGGGAAGTGTTGTTAATGATGCCAGCTTTTGATTTTTTAAATGTTGATACATTGTGTTGATTTCATATGCTGCCTGTTGATTTCATATGATTTCATATGAACATTTCATATGCTGCCTGTCCTTCAAAATCTAGCCCAATCCTGCATCTAATCAGGCCTTGAGACCTAATTTCCTGTTTATAGCAAATACAGGGACAGAGGAACAAGTTAAATAACACCAGGAGGAAGCAATCACACAAATGTAGGATGGAACATTCTCTAAGACAACTGACTTAGTCTCTTTAAAGAGTCAACGTTGTGGGAAAAAGGGAGAGTGGTGCTGTTTTAGAATAAGAGACTAAGTTCCAATCAAATGTACCACGTGAACCTCAGTTGGGTACTGGATCCAAAAATAAAACAGGTATAAAATGCATTCTTAGGACAATTGGGGAAATTTGAATAGAATATTAATTTTTAAGATGTAATATGGTACAGTTATTATGGTTAGGAGAATTTGTATTGATGCATGATGTGTGAAACTTACCTTGAAATGATTTAGGAAGAAAAACCATGATGGATAAAGCAAATAGGGCAAAATGTTCATGGTTGTTTTGTTTAGTTGGTTGGTTTACAGGTTTCACTGTTTTATTCTTTCCATTTTTTCCTGTATGTTTGAAAAAAATTTATAATAAATTTGAAAATACTCAAAGAATAAAATTCATCCCAAGTCTTAATGTTCTGTAATGTCAGCTCATATTTGTTCTCTTCCATCTCTAAATCCATTTGTACTTCTGGTCTATATCGTATAATAAACATCACATTAAATGAATCACACAAATTAGTATTTTATTACATTACCGTATAATTTTTTATTCACTAAGTCACCTTTTCCCTTAACTTGATTATTAGGGAACATACCTGTTTAGACCCCTGGGTCTACAGTACTGTAGACACAATACATCATTATTGGTAGATTTAAGAAAAACAAAAGTATTTAAACAAACAAACTTTCTGCTAGCTTTTCTCTCTGGACGGTAGATATATCCACCATATCCGCATGAAGTGTGGGTCAAGTAGGGTGAATCTGTCAGACACAGAGAAAACAAACCCAGAGAATACAGGCTGGGAAGAAGATGAGGTGAGCCTGCGAAGAAAGCTTAGGACCCAGTTTTGTTTCTGTTGTTCCCTTCCATAAACTGCCAAATTGGAAAATCATCCTGATCTCTTACTGCCACTTGATTGTGTTTTTACCTCATGTCCTGCGCCTTTGTTTTGTTGCTCAAAAGCCCAAAAGAGCTGTTAGAGGCTCACATGCCTGTTTGCTAAGTTAACTCCTCCCAAGGATAATGGTGTTTTGTTTTAAAATAGCAGGTATTCTCTGAATCCTGATGAAGGGCCAACTGCTAAAAATGCTTATCCTGCCTGATTTCTCTGTGAAAACTCTCAGGGGCATTCTGCTCTGATGTCAGCAAGGGAGTCAGGTTAAGAAGAGGTTGGGGGGGTTGAAGAAAAAGTGGACAGGATAGAGTGACCTCTACTCCCCCCCAACCCCCTTTCTTTGAATAGTTGCCTGCTTAAGGACAACTCTTTTTTTTTTTTGTTTTGAGACAGAGTCTTGCTTTGTTGCCCGGGCTAGAGTGAGTGCCGTGGCGTCAGCCTAGCTCACAGCAACCTCAAACTCCTGGGCTTAAGCAATCCTTCTGCCTCAGCCTCCCGAGTAGCTGGGAGTACAGGCATGTGCCACCATACCTGGCTAATTTTTTCTATATATTTTTAGTTGGCCAGATAATTTCTTTCTATTTTTAGTAGAGATGGGGGTCTCGCTCTTGCTCAGGCTGGTCTCGAACTCCTGACCTTGAGTGATCCTCCTGCCTCGGCCTCCCAGAGTGCTAGGATTACAGGCCTGAGCCACCGCGTCCGGCAAGGACAACTCTTTAAAAATTTTTAATATATAAATACTCTCTAAAGAAAGAACCTACAGACATTAAATTCTCCAGTTTCACTTTTGTTTCTTCCATTATATACATTTTTTGGTAGTTGAGATTTGGTGGTTGAGTAGAGTTGTTTTTTCCCCCCAATTTGTACACATGTCATTTTTATTGGCTGATGAGTAGAGTTTGATAGGGTCTGGCTTAGCAAATGACACTTTGTTGATTATTTTGCTGCCCAGACTTTTTAGTTTAATGATACTCTTGTAAATATTTTTGAACCAATTTCTTTTGTTTTGCTTTTAGATGAATTCATCCACCAAATCAAAGGCAATGGACCATGCTACTGCTGTTGTTACATGTTAATAGAATATGTTCCAGGAAAAGATTGAACCCATTTACAATGTATATTTCAACTGTTTCCTCAATCCTCACAACTTTTTTTCCCCCAAACTTTAGTATTTTTTGATAGTTTAATAGGCAGTATAAGGGCTCCTTTAAAGGTCAATTTACTTTCATTTAATTGTTAGCTGTATTTTTGAAATGAGATTATTCCATTAATTTGGTTTAAACTAATATTTATTGAATGCTTACTGAATGTAAGCCCCTATGCTGGGAGTTGCAAGTGGATGAACTCAAAGATGAGTGAGATTATCTCTGCCTCCGGGAATGTTAAAATCTAACATGGGATGGGAGGGGAGATTGCAGGAGGGCAAGAAGAAGCAGACTCAGAAAAGTGCCCCAAAGAAGAGGTACAAAGAAGGCACTGTTGGACCTCGTTCAGAGGAGGGAAGCATGCACAGCCAGGAGGGGAGATTAGGAGAGGCTTCACGGAGGGGATGACATTTGACCTGGCTCTTGAAGGATGGCTAGGATTTCCACGGGAATGGGGGGCGTGGCAGGAAGAGAGCACAGGATGAGCACCCTCACACAAGTGGGAAAGCTTGGGATGTGTGGCAGGGCCAGCAAGTAGTTTAGTGTGACTGGTGGGTGCATCGGTGCAGCTCTCAGGAGATGAAGCCGGAGAGGTAGGTTGGGACGGTTCCGTGGTACAAGGCTGAACATTTTGAAAAGTCACATGCAGTTTTCTTCCCTTCTATCCATTTTTAAATAGATACTTCTAAATAGTTTTTATATGCTTTGTATTTTAAAAAGTTTTGTAAGTTATGTGGTTACTACATAAGTTCCATTGTGTTTAATGTTGTAGTAAGAACAAATATTTTTACATCTTCAAAAGCCTGTCTTTTGTATGGGTTGGGCTGTTTTTCATTAGTATTTAGACATCATCTCTCCACAACTTGCAGGAGTATGTGGCTTCATTTTCTTCTAGCGTTTTCTCTCCCTTATGTAGTTAATTCTTTGTCCCATCTGTAATGAATTAATGTATTTGGTGTGAGGTATAGGTTTAAGTTAATTTTTCTCCACAATGAGTTCTGTTATCTTACTGGAGTTTATTAAATATGATTTATTTATCGATCTGTTGTATTTTCAGGTTTATCTTTAACTGGTCTTGGCAGTATTTTGATCATTGCTAAAATTTCTTTTTAACCCACTCTTATGTAGTTTTTATAGTCATATATATATTTTTTAATTTGGTAGGGTTAAAGAAAACTAAGAATTTTCATGGGGTATCTTTATATTTATTAATGTCTTCCTCTTTTTCTCCTGTTATGGTATTATAGTTTCTTCTCAATAATTATCTTGTGTCCTAAGCTAATATTTCAAATGCTTAATATTTTGATGGTATTGTGATTGAACATTTTTTAGTTTGTGTTTTCCATCTTGACTATGGTTTGATTTGTATGAATTGTTTATATCCTGCTGCTTTGTTAAATTCACTTATTTGTTAAATTCTGGTAATTTTCTATTGAGTATATATGCTTTTCTAGGTTTACTAATGTCATCTGCAAAACAGTATTTTTCTTTTAACAGGTTAGATATTTTATAATTGTCTTGCATTGCTCTCAGTAGCAGCTCTTGTGTCACAAGGGAACACTATTAAAGTATAACGAGGTCTTTCTGGGACAGAGACTGTTCTTTCCAGGGAACCATGAAATAGGAACCAACTGTACAGCTATATAGAAGCAGAGCCTGTTAGGGTTGGATGAGACCGTACAGATCCTTCTGAGAGATGAGGAAACCAGATCCAGAAAGGAGAAGGAACTTGCCAGAGTTCACACTCTTGGAATGGACGGAGCTGGTTGAGGTCTTATCCTGACTTATTTTCTTATGGTGTATATGTTACAGTATGCTTTATTTGGGACACTTGTTTGAAAATTTTCCAGGTTTACTCAACATTGAATTTTGGCAACTTTACCCAATATCCAAAAATAAAAATTCAAGTAATAACCTGAAGCTCTGGAAAAGGCATACTCCTTTATATCATCATTCTCCTAGGTGGTTGAGGGAAAAGAGAATAAGGAAATGGAGGAAGGAAAGGGTATTTTAGTCCTTAATCCTTAGTAGGAGGGCCTATTTTTAAGCTTCATAATGTCAGTTTTAAAAACAGTGGTTTTCAAAATAACCACAGACGAAAGTCCCCTTGAAATGAATACCTTTCTGGAATTGACCTATTTTGAGTTTAACTGTTACCAAGAAGGGTTCATAATCTTGAATGCACTTAAGTGCATTTACTTTTCGGGCCAAGTGGAACAATTGAGTTGAGTGAATCATCCACATGGGTTCCAGATTCAGGTTAATTCTTGAAATTTGGGGAGTTGTAGGGAGAAGACATGACTGATGAGCCAACCATTATCCTAACAGGTTTGTCTGGATCAGGTTAATTATAATATGTTTCCTTCTTTATTGAGTTATAAATTGCATATCCAGGTTAGTTTTAAAACAGAGCAGACCCTCAACACATTTGAGAGTCCAGAGTCAAAATTATTTGCCCTCTTTGCTGTCATACCACCCTTCAGTAAACAGTCCTTAGAGAATGACCTTATCTGAGGAGGCCTCAGAAGTTAACAAGAATTCCAAGGTAACTACAGACCTTTTGTTGTAATGGCTTATTCAAATCCAGATTGAAATTCCACCAAAATGCCAGCCTGTATTTCAACTCCTCTCTATCTTGGAGCCTGTAGAATGGTGGGGAAACAGGAAGAAGAGAGCTGTTTAACATTTCAGTAATTATTAAAAATAGAAAATTTATCCTGCTTCTCAGGCACTCACTGATAAAACTTGGTTATTGGAACCAAGGAAGGGTTCCATTTCACTAAAGGAAAGACCAGTGGAACATTTGGCCTAGGCTTTTTTTTTTTTTTTTTTTTTTTAAATAAGAGACAGGGTCTTACTCTGTAGCCCAGGCTGGAGTGCAGTGGCCCAGTAATAGCTCACTACAGACTTGATCGATCGGGGGCCAGCTGATCCCCCCACCTCAGCCTCCCAAGTAGCTGGGACTACAGGCACGCACCACCATGTCCGGCTAGTTTTTAAAAATTTTTTTTTGTAGAGATGGGGTCTTGCTATGTTGCCCTGGCTGGCCTTGAACTCCTGGCTTCAAGCAGTCCCCCCACCCCCCGCCTCACCCTCAACAAAGTGTTGGGATTACAGGCGTGAGCCAGTGTGCCCAGGCGGCCCTTAACACATTAGTTTAGCTAGAGAGTGCAACACTTTTATTATTTTACTGGAACATTCCTTCTAAAACATAGTCTCTTTGCCTTGTTTTATTTTGGTAACTAAACTCATGCTGGGTTAGCCATAAATGTAGCTTGCTGCGTTTCTATTTCTGAGTGTTCTAAATCTCTGAATAATTAAAAAAAAAAGATAGTCCTAAAGCATTTCCAAATAAAAAAGAAGCTATAACATATTTATTAGGGGAAGTCAAGGGGAGAGTTAGTGAGGAAAGTACCAGAAACCACCAACAGGTGTTTGGTTGCATTGAATAAAGATTTAACTTGGTATGCAATCACAGAGAAGAGTTTGTAAATTCCTGAATGATGGTGAGAGGTGGAGGGGACATAGGGTAAGCGGAAATCAGTGGTTCCGGAGGCACAGAGGACTTGGGTTACTGGAGGCTTGCCCTCGGCAGAGGGCCTGGAACAATTCCTGAGCAAGTTTCTTTTTTGATAGACAAGGCTGCATTTGTAGGACCACAGCTGTTAATCTATAGTGTAAGAATGGATCCTATGCAGGAAGGAATAGTAGGATGACATCAGAAGACGTGAAACTTTTATTGCTAAAGGGCATCATAACTGGAAAAATAGCTATCATTTACTGAAGGCCTATCTTGTCTCTTTATGTTTACTATCTTCAATTTGCACTAAAATTCTGTAAGAAAAGCCCTAGTATTCTCTTGTACAAATAAAATGATGTTCAGAGAAGTTAAGTAATTTTACAAGGTTGCACAGCTAGTGTGGTGGAGCTAAGTTTAGAACCCAGGTCTGTCCTTCTTCAATACCCATGCTTTTTTCACACAGCCCTCCTAAGACTAAAATGCTAAAGGTTTTTGTAGAGCTGCACTTCCCAAAACTGTAGCCACATGTGGCTATTTAAATTAATTAAGTAAAGTTCCTAAGTTGGACTAGCCAAATTTCAAGGGCTCAATTGCCACATATAGCTAGTGGCTGCTATATTGGACAGTACAGGTTAGACATTTCCCTCATTGCAGAAAGTTCTATTAGTGCTGGTCCAGAGGTCAGTCAGTCTTCCCTTTTAATTATTTGTTTTCCTTTTATTTTGCAAAGGAGAAAATGAGGGACAAATAAAGAAGGTAACTTGTTCTACATCATATATCTAATTAATCCAGGCCTTTGGACTGGTTGCCTAGTGGGTTTTCCCATGCCCCACACTCTCCCTTAAAAAATTAACAGAATGGAAATGTGCGAAATGGAGGGACTCCCCTTCTTTCTCAGCTTCGCCTGGCCCTTAAACTAGATTCTTTCTCTCAAAGAACAGCCCTGTGTTTTCCCAAGTTCAAAGGGCATGTCCGGATTAGTTTCCCCCACGGAAATGAAAGGAAAGACGTTTGTTGGAAAGGAATTCCACACTTAATGTATGAAATAGCACTTGGATTCCCTCTGCCTTCCTACCAAGCACTTTGTAATTGAACTTGCAGCTGCTAACCATTTGTCTCCAAGTAAGACCAACTTCAAAACAGTTCAGATGACAGAGGTATGTATACTTTGAATGCAAGCAGCTGCCTGTTATTTGCTGTTGATTCAAATGGCATTTGTGATAGGGGTCAAATAGATTTAGATTATGACCAAAATTACAACAATAGATTTCTAACTTGTGTGTTAAGATTGGGATGTATTATTGTTCCTTGAACTGATATTCAGTACATACCTAAAATCAGGCATTGAGTTGCAAGATGGACTACAAGGACTTTTGCTGAAAATTGAAAAAGATGCAGATGTTATGGACAAGTTCAATGCATTTGAAATTCTTGTCTGAATTGTATTTGCCATCTACGTAGCTACCTATTTAGTCTTGAAATTCAGTAAAAGCCTCAGTTTGAATCATACCTCTGAAGTAAAGTGAAGAATCATGTGCAAATGTCTTTTTAGTAGATAATATTAAAGACATTTAAATAATACACACCAATGTCTAAATGACAGTCCAAAGTGTATGGGTGTGCGTTTGAGGGATGGGCATGTGGTAGAAAAAAGGAGGCATTGTACTAGGGTGATATTTTAGGAAGCCTAAATGTGATGTTTGATTTCAGCATAACTAATAGACTTAAGGTTTAGAAAGTTGTCTTTCAGAAACTGAGAAATTAACATTTTAGTTTCTTCTTAAAGAAATGTGAAAGTCATGTGCATGAGTATGCTGAGAGAATAAAAATGGAGAAATTGGAATGATGGCAGGGTGTCCAGGAAAGTGCCTGTCTTCCCTGAGACTGCAAAGGCAGGGGTGGAAAGGACATTAAAGGTGGTGGGAAGAGCTGGAAGGGGTCTCTGGAAGCTCTGACAGCTGGTCTTTGTAACTGCCTGACATCACATGGTGGGAGCAGAGCATCCAGAGCACTCCCTGTATTTTATAGCATGGGGTCTAATTTCTAGAAAGTTGAGAATAGGCTCCTGAGAGTTTTGGAGTCACAGGCCCACATGCAGGATGGTCTGAGGAGATGGCTGTTCACGTCTCAGAGTGGTGCTTGTTTGGGTGCCCTCAGTGTAGTGAGAAGTCCAGTTTCCCAATCAGTTTTTACAAGCGATCCTCCTGCCTCAGCCTCCCGAGTAGCTGGGACTACAGGCGTGTACCACAATGCCTGGTTAGTTTTTCTATTTTTAGTAGAGATGGGGTCTCACTCCTGCTCAGGCTGGTCTCGAACTCCTGAGCTCAAGCAATCCTCCCACCTTGGCCTCCCAGAGTGCTAGGATTACAGGTGTGAGCCACCGTACCTGGCTTCCCAATCAGATTTTAAATGAGAGTTTTTACCTGCCCAAGTGTTACATTTGAATCCAGAGACTAACCCTTCTTCCAGAGGGGTCTGAAAGTCTCCAGGCTTCAGAATTTTCAGGCTACCGTGCCTTGTGCAGGGTAAAAGAGCTGCTTTCCTGGTGCAACTGTTAACTCGTCATGTGACCACTCTGTGCCTTAGGTTTTTCTCTGCAAACCTGGGGGTGATGGTAGTGGCCTCCTACCTCTCAGCGTTTATGTATGAGTTCCACATGATCCCATGGGTCACCATTCAGCACACTTTCAAGCTCTAAGTGGATATTAAGAAGATTACACTTTATTGTTGAAAGGAATCTTAGCAATCTTCTGTTGTAATCCTGTCTTTTGTTGGAGAAAGAATCCAGGACTACAAAGAAGTGTTAAGAGAAGTTGGCCATGTCACACAGTAGGTTCTGTTTTGAACATTGTGACTTTTAAGTAATGTAGTCCGAAGGCTGTGTGGCACAGTGTCAAGGCTTTGGAGCCCACAGACTTGAGTTAGAATCTTGACCCTGGCTCTCTCTGTCTGTGTGATCTTGTGTGAGTTCTTTCACATCCTTGAGTCTGTTTTCATATCTGTAAATTGGTCATGACACTCACCCAGCAGAAAGGATTCATAGACACTGTGTGTGTGTAAACTGCTTTTTATGATTAACAGGACTAACGGTAATGGCCAGGATTAGATCCCCAGCCCAGGGTGCCTTACTCTCTATCAGGTGAGAAGGAGAGAAAATTCTCACCTTCCAAAGAACTTGCCAATGGTGGAGCTCTTCAGCTGTTTTTTATCCTCACAGACTTAGAATAGAGAGAACACCGGGCATACTTGCAATTTTTTAGGATGTGCAGGAAGCAAAAGAATTATTTTCAGTGAAACAGGAGTCTGCAAAAGGTGCCTAGGAAGCAACTGCCACACAGTACATCCCAATATAGACTCCTCCCAGCTTCTCTAGGACAACCATCTGCCCTGACAGGCACCGCCCAGGAAGCTCAGCTTTCTTCTCAAAGAGTTAATGAGGATTTCCTGGGATTTGCGCACGTGCGTGCATGCCTCTGTGTGTGTGTGTGTGTGTGTGTGTGTGTGTGTGTGTGTGTGTGTATGGGGGGGTGGTCAGGAGGGGTACCATTCAGGAAGGGTAGTCACTTGCCTTTGGTGGCATAACTGGAAGGTGACACTCCCTTCCTGTAGCAGAAGCCACGTGTTTGGGATCAGCTCATGGTTCACCCAGACATCTTCTGAGTGGGCCCTGGCCTCTGCTCATACCGTGTCTTCTACTGGGGACTCCCTTCGCTGTCTCCAATGTATGTATGTTGAAATCCTAATCTTATGTCAGAGCTCAGCTTGCAGGTCACCTCTTCTGTGAATCCATCACAGACCTCTCCTCGACTCCACTCCAGGCAGCAGTCATCTGCTTCACCCTCCAGGGCACTCTGTACATGTGCCCTCACACTCCAGATGTTCCTGTAACTCTGTCCAGTCAGACCGGACCTGGGGAAGGCTGGGACTGGGTCTTATTCATCCTTATCTCCAGTGCACAGCACATTCCTTGGCATCTGATTTGGTAAAGTTTTGTTGAATGACCAAACAAGCCTTGATGTGGCAGTAAGGACAGAGGGCAGAAGACACTCCTCTCCAAAGGGCAGGTCTCTGCAAATCCCTGTAAAATCTGACTTTGATTTTATCAGTGGTTGATTATTTTCAGTTTATAATATCTTGGCACAGAGTGTCACAGTGGTGATAATCATAGCATTTGTTCTGGGAGGCTCTGTATACTCTTCTTGTTTGTATATCCGTTTATTTCCTCACTTAACCTCATGAGGCATGTATGTTATCTTGATAAATAAAAAAAAAACATTCTGGTTAAAGGACTTGTGCAAGTCACACAGGCTCAGAGTGCCCTGTAGTCTTTTGTACTGTGTTTTCAACCAAGAGTCCCTTCCTAGCCCTGAGGGAGAAGCATTTGGGAAGCGTGTACTGGTGGTGACATCTTCCCTATTCTGTCGTGTTCCCTCAGCCCCATGCCTGGCATGGAGGAAGGCTCTGAGAATGTTATAGATTAGCGAGCCTCTTTGCATGCTGAGCTGCATACATATCCCTAGCAAATGCTGGTCTCCTTGATGGATATGTGACATCGGTGGCTGAATTTATATGGCACCTGGTGGCTTTTCACACTCCCCCACCACGCCTCTCTGGGGACTGGGATAGGACAGATGGCCACAGACACAGGATTCTCAGCTCTGCATCCTCTCTGCAAATCACATTTGGGGAAAAGTTAAGTTTGTGCAATAACACAATTTTGGTAACATGGTTTCATGCTGCTGGTAAGTTGTTTAGCACTCTCTGGATAAATCACACTTCAGCAGAACTCGTTTGAGAACAGAGTTTAATTTCACTGTAGGTGGCTGTGACTCCTGCCCACCAGTCTTCCCACCCCTCCTAATACATCAAGGCTGATAAGGTGAATGCTGTGCTAAGCCAGGCTATTTCTGGGCCCAGGATAGAATTGCATTGGATTAGTCATCCTTTTCCCCACCAAACCCTTTAATTCCTTCTCCCCTGCGTACAGCCACTTGTCCTTAAAATGGTAGAGATGAAAAAAATCTTGATAGTTCAACCTCTTGTGTGTATATAAGAAGAAATCAAGGCCCAGAGAGACTGGCAGCCTGCTGGGTTGTCATATGGCTGATGAAGACCTGAATCGAGATCCACTGCCTTCTTTCCAGTGTGGGGTCCCTGTCTTCTGTCCTGCCCCACTGCCCACTCTAAACTTCTGTCTTACAAGTTGGGAGAGTCTACAATTTTTTTTTTTTTTTTTTGGAGACAGGGTTCCACTTTGTTGCCCTAGGTTGGAGTTCAATGGCTCAATCATAGCTCACTACAATCTCAAACTCCTGGGCTCAAGCAATCCTCCTTCCTCAGTCTCCAGTGTAGCTAGGGGCTACAGGTGCTACCACCATGGCCAGCTAATTTTTTCTTTCATTTTTTTGTAGGGGCAGGGTCTTGCTATGTTTCCCTGGCTGGTCTTTAACTCCTGGCCTCAAGTAATCTTCCTGCGTTGACCTCCCAAAGTGCTGGGATTACAGGCGTGAGTCACCACACCTGGCGCAATTTGAAGTGAATAAAAGTGAATGTTTGTTCATTGTTCAAGGCCCCAGCACAGGGTGAATTAATTTCCCATTAACCCTTAAATTTTCTCTTGACATATATTTGGTAAGGGCCATTAAATTCTTGATAGATTTCTGTATAGTCATGTGTAGCCTAGGTGTTAACCATTTGATAGGATTTAACTTTTAGGAAAAAGAGAAAAAAGGGAGGATGATAAGCATATTTGGAGGGAGAGAAAAAATTAAGTTTTCTCTTAACAGTTAATCTGGAATGATAACACAATTGTTTTTTGTTCTTTGGCTATAAAAATCAGATTTTGATGTTTCAAATACGGCAGACAGATGTATTAGCCACAGGCAGGTGTCCAGACTCTGAAAATTATTAAAATGTAACAATAGGTCCAAATCTGGAGCTTGAAAAAATTTCTCAGTTGTCAAAGAAGCTCCAGTGTTCTACATTCTCCTGCTAAGGAACTTGGGGGGCCTTGGGAGCTCAACAACTGGTCTGCCATCAACTGGTCTCTAGTCCTCTCTTGTCTGGGCTGGGTGTACTCTTTGTCTAAGTGGGAGCTTTTGGGAGGGACACACATGCCAGGCCAGCCAGAGGGGTCTAATTTTCCTGCACTGGGTGATATATTTAGATGTCCCAGTTGTAACCAAGCTGTAGATTACAATTCTCCTCTCCACCTACTCTCTCACATATAGTAGGTGGTCACTGTTTATTGATTTCTTGGTTTAAAAAAAACTTCCTTGGCTACAAAGATCTCAAGTCTTTTCTAATTAAGGGGAAAAAGAGATGCTAATTATGCCCTCATCCCCACAGAGACAAACTATATGTTGACTTAGTGGGTGTTCTTGCTTTGTGTCATAGGAATGACCCCTGGAGGTGGACAGCTGAGGTTGGAATCCTGGCACCACCCTTAAACAGTTGTTGGATTGGACTGGTTACTTAACCTCTCTGATCCTAGTTTTCTCACTAGTAAATATGGAGGTAATAATACCTAACTTGTAGGATTGTTTTGAGAGTTTAATGTAAGGTCCTTAGCACGATACCTAACTCATAGTATCCACTCAATACAACTTTACCCACAACTGTGTACATTTCGTTTGGGGTTTCTCCCTCCTGTTTATCGACAGCGTTTGGGGGCTTATCTTTCGTTGAGGGTTGAAGCCAGATATTATCTTGACCGTGGTCTCCCCTAGAAAAGCTCTAGTGATACTGTTCACAACCTAATCAGGAGACAAGTCACTTGGGGACGGGGTGTGGCGATCTTCATATTTTTCTATTCTGTTTCACCACCACCTTCCTGAGCTTCTGGAGATCAAGAGTTCAGCCTTCATGCCCCATCTCTAGCCCACACTTGGCATGTGCTAGGTGGTAAGTAAATTGGAATGAATGAAAGCCAGTGTTAGTTTATGGAGCTCATGTGGGACAGAAGTTTAGTTCAATTGAATTTTCATCAATATCAAATACTATGTTATGTGCATTAAGTTTCTTGAATCATGTTTCTTTTTGTCCTTTTTGACTGATTAAGAAGGACTGGACTAGTTGGAGCCCTGAGGTGGGACCAAGAGATGTAACTCTGGCTTAGGTTGTAGTCAGTGAAGTGCTTAATATAGGGCCTGGCACAAAGGAACTTGGGAGTATTACCTGGTTAACTAGAGTTCGGTTTGATTGTAAATGATGATGGTGGGTTTGGATGTCATAAATATACTGGTGGTCTGAGGGCCTGAAAGTGTTAAAGCTTCTCTCAGAATAGCCCAGGCAGCTCCCAGGAAGTAGCTTCTGAGGCAGGATGTGGCAAACCAGTGAGTAAATGAGAGCCCTTCTCCTTTGGAAGAAAAGGAAGTAGGTGGGGAGAAGTGAAGAGGAAGAGCTCAGTGGACGAAGCTTTTTATCTGCTGCTGTGAGAACATGCTTGTTTTTTGAATGTCAGATAGACCCTGCAGGATTTTGACCCAGAGTGACCAAGATCTTAAGAATGCTAATAATGCTGATTTTTAAATTCTTTTCCCCACAGCTAATATCTAAACTTTAATATGCAGCAGTGTTGTTTCAGTAGATTTTGTTTTCTAATCTTGATCATTGGTGTATTCTTTAATGCCATTTGAAGAGTCACAGAGAATGTGGCATGTCATAAAAAAAAATACTCTTTTCTAACCAAGAAAAAGTTAGAAGAAAAGATATGTTTTTGAGTAAAGTGGCTCTTTAATGTGTTTACCTATTTATCCATTTCAGAATACATTCCTACCGACTCTCTGTCCAGGTGCTCATAATAGTCTCTTGTGATAGAGCACAAGAGTGTGCTTCTATTTAATGCAAAAGAGAGATCCTGTTCAAGGTCAGATGACCAGTTACCAGCAGAGTTGATGGAGGGCTCCAGACCTCCTGATTTCAAGTCCAGGGTTATCTCCACAATTTTGGTACTTTTTGTTAAGAGTATAGTTTATACATTGTAGGCAGATTATTGATGGAGGGTGCAAATAAAAATAGCCCTCAAGGAATCCAGTAATGCATAATGCATATATGAAGTGAAATAGGTGAACTGAATTTGGTGAGCTTCAGTGTCACTGGAAAGGCAACTCTCATTTATAAATTTATTGCATAGATAACAATAATGTATATCAGAGTTGTGTTTAGGAATTAGCTCCAAAACTATGGTTTGAGATGTGGAAACCCCTCTGCCTTTGTGATGGGCTGGCAACTGTACTGTCAAAGGCTTCTTTGAGTTGGTTCTTTGACCAGGTAATGAAAGAGTTAAGCACCTAAAAGAAAAGTCCCCAGGGGGCTTCCAGGACCTGGAAAGCCAAGCTCAGCAGTTTTTAGACTTCAGGTTTCTGCACAGCTCTTCCACTCAAGGAAGTCAGTATCTTCTGAGCTTGCACAGCTCTTAACCCCATTTCTTTGAAGATTTCAAACTATAATTTTTACACTTACCCAAGTGTCTACTTTGCATGAGCACATTATGGCTGATTTGGCCCAAAAGCGGCATACTTAAATTGCATCCTAGTCAAACTAGTATCTTGTATGCATTTTAGATGTTTAAATATTAAAACAAATATTCTTAATGGCAATTTTTGTTTGTTTTTTTGAGACAAGGTCTCACTGTGTTGCCTAGGCTGAAGTGCAGCGATCATTCACAGGCACGATTACAGTGCACTGCAGCCTTGAACTCCTGGCCTTAAGCCATCCACCTAATTCAGCCTCCTTAATAGCAGGGACTATAGGTGCTTGCCACCATGCCTGTCTCTTATGGCAATTTTTAGAAGGTAGGATGTCAGGCTGTTCCTTGCTGAACCCTAAATGTCCTGAGGCATTCTAGGCTGGTGTCTAGGACCATCTTAATCAGGAGAATAAGCCTGACTATTCCTTTCTTGGTGCTTCGACACTGCATTTCCCTCAGTGGGGCTGGAGCAAGCGTTAAAATGGAACAAAATATTGTAGATGAGACTTACTATGACAATTAACCTGCTCTAGCCAGAATGAAAAATTTCTTGATGTTTAAAGTTCTCTGACCTCCCTGTGTCTACCTTTTGATGATACACAAAAACAAATTATGAACTCAAGTGACAAGAGAAGAATTTAGCAAGCATGAAAATATTTCTCACTGCAAATTCTCATCCATTTCTGTAGAGTAGACATTTTTTAGTGTTTATCATATACCTCACACTGGGTTAGACCCAAATTGAGGGGATGTATCCAGTCTAGTTGAGGATATGAGCACACAATTGCAAGGCAGTGTGACAAATGCTCTAACCTTGGTGTGTGGTAGAGCATAGGCTGTGGGAACTCAAAGGATGAATGACTGCCTCTGCCTTGAGGAGGGAAGGACTGTAGCCCCAAAGCAGGATCCTGGCCTGCCTTGGGATTTTTTGGCTCTCCTGTTTCATCCTTTACACTTGCCCTTTTGACTCTGTGCATTCATGGCTCTGGTCACCATCTTAGACTGCTGAACTTGCTTTGGGCCTCTTACAGGTTCCTGGCCTATTTGGTCAGCCACATGATGAGCAGCTCCACCTGTACAGCCTACAGGTTATCTCCAACTTACCTTGTTCAAATAATAGATTTATAATCCTCTTGTCCCCTGTAATGACTTCTGATACTTACTTCCTGGAGTTAGGCCAAACTTCACAGGTTAAGGACACAGTCATTCATAAGACTGCCCTCATTTTAGACATCTGCTACAAACTTGGGGGTTCCTTGCCACACATACTTCTGATGAACTGGCTACAAATTTGAGGGTTTCCACTATCCCCACAGGTTCATTAATTTGCTAGAGCAACTCACAGAACTCAGGAAAGGGCTATAGTTCCTTTTTTTTTTAATTTAAAAAAAATTTTAATCATCCAGCCCAAAATGTTAGAAAGTTGCTGTAGTTCTGATTACAATTTTGTTATAGCAAAAAGGAAACAAATCAGGAGCAGCCCAAAGAAGAGACACATAGGATGAGGTCTGGGAGGGTCCCAAATGCAAAGCTTCTGGTATCCTGTCCTCATGGAAGTGGGGCACATCACTCTCCTAGTACATTGATATGTAACAGTATGCACAGAGTATTGTTAACCAGGGAAGCCCACCTGAGTGTCAGTGTCCAGAGTTTTTATTGGGGTTTTATTACATAGGCATGATTGATTGAATTACAGGCAGTGTGACTGAACTCAATCTCTAGCTCCCTCTGTTTCCTGCAGGTTAGGCTGTATTATGTGGCTCAAAGCCCCAACCCTCTGATCACACAGTTGGTCTTTCTGGTATGGCCAGCCCTCATCCTGTGTCAGCTCTTTATGCAGACTGTCTAGGGGCCCACCATGAGTCACCTTGTTAGCATAAGCAATCAGGGCCCACTATGAATAATGAAGGCACTCCTATTACTGGAGAAATTCCAAGGGTTTAGAGGCTGCCTCCCAGAAACTGGGGACAAAAGCCAGCCAAATTCTTTATTAGAAACCACAGCTTCCTACTCCCAAAGCTGTCTAGTCCTCTTCTTTGTGATGTGGTAAATAACATCTCCCTGGCTGCCCAGCCAGAAACCTGGAATCACCCTCAATACTTCCCTCTCCCCATATACAAGTGGTCACCCAGTCTTGCCCACTGTAACTTCAGTCTCTGTCCCATCTACTCTTCTCTGTCTTGCCTGGCTGCTGTGGTGGTCAGCCTCTCATCTTCTCTTGGTTTTCTTCTCATTAAGATGACTTCCCTGCTTTGTCACCCCACCTCTAAGCTCTAAGTTGCCTTGTCACCCCATCTCTAAGCTCTAAGTTGGTTCCAAAATATGAACCTGTTGTCACTTTCTTACTTCAGAATTTGCTGTTGGAGAACAATGTTTATAATTCCATTTTTTTGCACAATAAAACATACTATACATACTTACTGGGAATGTACTTAGAAGAAATCTAGAAGGATATATATTCAACAACATTAACAGTTATCTGAGGGAAGGTGAAACATAAAATTTTACCTTAGACTATGTATTTCTGGACTAGTTGGATTTTTGTAATGAGCATGCATTACTGTTTATGCTTAGTAAAATTATAGAAGTCTAGAATACCCTAGTCCCCTAGTCCTCTTCAAACCTAACTCTTTAGCGTGGTGTGCCATGCCCTTCTTGGTCTAGCCCCAGCTTACCTACAGGCTCATCTCGGTGCTCTCCTGGATGCACCTACTCTCTGGCTACTTGGAATGGCTTGAAACTTTCAGTGCCATTTTACACAGGCTGATACCCAAGCCTGGACCGCTTTTCCCTTCCCATCTGCTGCAAAAACTGATATTCTTCAGGAGTAGACTTAGTCATTATGTTTTCTAACCTTCACTTTCCCTCCCTCATCTTAGATGGAATTGGGGGTCCCTTCTCTATGTTCCCGTAGCATCCCCTGTGCCTACGTCACTTTCAGCATTTTGACCAACTACCCTGTAGTTGTTGCTGTACTTGTTTTTTTTTTTGTTGCTGTTGTTTTTGAGACAGAGTCTCACTCTGTTGCCCCGGGCTAGAGTGCTGTGGCGTTAGCCTAGCTCACAGCAACCTCAAACTCCTGGGCTGAAGCAATCATAGCTCACTGCAGCCTCGAACTCCTGGGCTCAAGTGATCTTCCTGCCTCAGCCTCCTGAGTAGCTGGGACTATAGGCATGAGCCACCCCACCTGGTAAGTTTTTCTACTTTTAGTTGTCTGGCTAATTTCTTTCTATTTTTAATAGAAACAGGGTCTTGGTTTTGCTCAGGCTGGTCTCAAGCCCCTGACCTCAAGCGATCCTCACGCCTCGGCCTCCCAGAGTGTTAGGATTACAGGCATGAGCCACCATGCCCAGCCTGTTGCTGTACTTGTTATCATTCTTTCCTGTGCTTGGTTTACATTGTGATACCTTCCTCTCCCTACCTATCATCTATCTACGTATCTTCTATCTCCCTGTCTCTTACGTAGATATGCACATGCTGAGATTGCCTTGTGAGGGCAGGGGTCTTGTCTTCTTCATGTGTACCTACCTAGTCTCTAGCTTACATAGTGCCTGTCATGGAGTGAGTGCTGCATAATAAATCTGCATCGCATTTTCACAGCTGTATGCATAAATGGATATAAGCCAGATGTCCAGTCGAGTTCCCTGTCCCATGCCTTCCTCTAGGTTGGAGTAGTCTTGGAGGTTTACATTCTCGTGATCAGTTCTGCTGTGGGACTCACATTTCTGTGCTTTTCCTCTTTTTTTTTTTTTACCATGTGTTGAACCAGCTTGGAATATGGCCCCTTTTCCTTGGTTTCCACCAAACAACAGTAAGAACAAAATATGCACCGAGCTACTTATGTGCATGGCAGATTGGACTGCAGGGCTGGAGTGGTGGGTGTGTTATATTACAGCAATACAGAGAAGTTAAAACCTAACGTTATTAAGTATCTTTGGCGTTAAATGACCTTTGCTGCCCTCCCTTGGTGCATCCTTTCCTTCCTCTCTTGCTGCTTCTCAGCCACTCCCAAAACAAGCTTCTCTCATTTTATTTTGCAAAACAGTTCAGCTTTCCAGCTCCACCTCTACATGCTGTTGAGGCCTGCTTCTGCCTAACCCCAGGCTCAGGAGCAGGTCCCAAACTATGGGCAAGCTTTCTGGTCCTCTACTACTGTCTACTCTGAGGTGGGATTGATAGCAGAAAGACTTAGCCCACCCTCCACCTTTTTTCAAAAGACAGAAGCAAGCGTAATCAGTTTTGGTTTTAATTTTCTTTCTCTCTGGTCCATGATATTACTTCTTCCAGGTAGGGTTTGACTTTACCAGGCCAACTGCTATTAATTTGATGGCCTGACTAGTAGATTTCCACCCATAGTTTAAGAAGTCGACTGCCTCAGTAAGCACATGTGTGCACAGACTAGTCCTGATCCTGAGATCACAATTCCCTGAGTGTTGTTAGAGAGTGATCTGGGGGTGAGTTTTTTTTTTTTTCCCCTAGAGGTGACATGTGCTCAGAGATGAGATTTTCTGACCCCTCCTGTGTGTACTTTTTGGGCAGGGAGAGGGTCCAGCTGTAACAAACATGTTGTTCTTCTATATAAGGATGAAACAAGTCTGGAGAATTGAAAATTGTCAGCTTAGACCAGAATTGGAGACACATTTTGAATGCTGTGTTTCCTCTGCATCTTCCTGCCCTTAGGTATGATTCTGGGCACTGGCTATTGACCTTTTGCATTGGGGCCTTGACTGTCCTCCTGGTTCTGGGTTATGAGGTCTAAGATTGGATCACATTGGATCCTGTACCTTCTCCCTCACTGAGGAGCAACCTGTACCCCTGATTCAGAGAGCAGCGTGGACCATTATTATATAGGGAGTTACTAATATCTACATCAACTTCTCAAGAACAGAGAATGAGTAATGTCCAATACATCAGCTTTCTGAAGCACATTCAACCAACTTGTCCTTTCAGAAACAGCCAGCTGTACCATTTTGTGGCCACCACCAGACCCAGGGCTCCCTTTGTTTTTCTAATGATGACCACATATTTATCACATTTTCCACCTGAGTTACCCTTGGTGCTTTCTTCCTTTCAACACTCTCTGTCCTCTCGTCTCCACCCACAGCGGTATCTCAGCTCTTTTATGGCCACCAGCAGTCTTAGTGCTTCTGCCAGTGTGGTTTACCTGGCCAGTGTCCTTACTCTTGCCTTCCCACTCCAATCAAAACATATGAGCCTTGGATGTTCCTCTGAAGGGAGCTCCTCTTTGGGTGGATTTAATTTATTGTCCTTCCAGGCACCTTTACATTTTAGCAGGACAGAATTCTTCACCTTAAGGAATGAATCACACTCATGGGGGAAATACCTGGTGTTAGGGATGAGCTCGTGGGGGTTTTGTTTGAAGGACATCAGCTCTTCAGCATGGTGTGGAAAAAGATCAAAATTTGGAGTTCCAACTTTAGCCTTGGGTAAGTTACTTAAAAGCTCTGGCCTCTATTTCCATATATGTAAAGTAGAAACAGCATGCCTATTTTTTTAATGTTGTTTTGAGGATTAAGTGAGTTAATAGGTATACCATGCCCAGCATTTAAGAAGCTTATCTCTTCAACTGCATCTAAATTTTTATTCTTTTTCAGACTGTTACATCTTTCTTTCTTTCTTTTTTTGTTTTTTTTGAGACAGAGTCTCACTCTGTTGCCTGGGCTAGAGTGAGTGCCGTGGCATCAGCCTAGCTCACAGCAACCTCAAACTCCTGGGCTGAAGCGATCCTACTGCCTCAGCCTCCCGAGTACCTGGGACTACAGGGATGCACCACCATGCCCGGCTAATTTTTCTATATATATTTTTAGTTGGCCAGATAATTTCTTTCTATTTTTAGTAGAGACAAGGTCTCGCTCTTACTCAGGCTGGTATTACATCTTTCTTTTGTCACTATTGGGTAAAGGTGATATTCCTTTTTGTCTTTTATCTTCTGATCTTTGTCTGCCTCCTAACTCCATCACTTTTCCTTTCTGTGCTTCTATAGAAGACTGATCCTTTAGGAAATAGTTCATATGTGGCTAATATGAAATAAGTTTTGTCCACTGGGTCAGAAGGAACTATAGGCTGTTCTTTCAGGCAACAGTACGACACCCCTCCTCTGATTCAGGATGTTATCCAATATTTGAGAAGAATCTGTGTGAGTGGGTGGTCCTATTACTCCAGAGGCTCCTCTGTGTGTGTGTATGTATGTTTTTTTCAGCGTGAGTATATGCAGAAACATGTCGTGGGAAGGTAATTTATATGATTTCAGAAGCCTGTTTGATTCCAAGTGGTAAGTTGTTTTTTGGTTTTGTCTGTTTTAAAATGATAGGAATATGTGATTTTTATTCACTTCTTTTTGCCCTTGGTACTTTCTTCCTTTCAACACTCTCTGTCCCTTCCTCTCCACCCACAGCGGTATCCCAGCTCTTTTATGGCCACCAGCAGTCTTAGTGCTTCTGCCAGCGTGCTTTACCTGGCCGGTGTCCTTACTCTTCCCACCCCAATCAAAACATATCAGCCTTGGATGTTCCTGTTAATGTTTCTTTAATCAAACCTGTTTTCTTGACTTTAAAAATTTGTTCATTGGCTTGGAAACTACCTGATTTAAAGGGAAACGAAAAATAAACACCTGTCCTCTCAGTCTCTTATTTTTTTTAAAGCTTTGTTTCCCAAACACTCTTTGCTTATAATATTCTTAATCCCAATTCTATGCTGTTGTCCACAGAATAGCCCCTACTAGAATGCTATTTCTCCTTTTTTGCTATCTAAATTTTATGTATGGCCAGGTACAGTGGCTCATGGCTATAATCCCAGCCTGGGCAACAAGCAAGACCCTGACTCTAAAAAAAAAAAAAAAAAAAAAAAAAATGATCTGGGTGGCATGTGCCTGTAGTCTTAGCTACTCAGAAGGCTGAGGCAAAGATCCCTTGAGCCCAGGAGCTCAGAGCTGCAGTGAGCTATGGTCATGCCACTGCACTCTAGCCTGGGTGACAGAGTGAGACCCTGTCTCTTTAAAAAAAAAAATTGTATCATTCTAAACCAATTAACTCTCATATCCCTACACAACTCACTCTGATTATTCCAGCATATCCTGAACTACACAGCCGTCTGTGTCATAGGCTTCTTATGAGAGTTAGGGGAATTGTGGGATAGTCCTTGCCCAAAAAGTCTTTTTTGGGGATGGTGGTAAAACCATAAGGGCAATAATTAACTACAGTGTGCATTTTCTCCATGTTATTTATTGTATGAACAACATGAATGTGCAGGAATTTAAAAAACCTCTACCCCATCATAGCAACTGACTTGATTTATCTGTGTTTCCTTCCATTGCTTGTTCACATGCCTTCATTTTTTTCTTTTGTGGGCAGTACAATTTTGTATTTGTTTTCACCTAAGAGTGTTTAATTGAGTGTCAAAATTTCTGATAGCCATAAGTCTGTGTGACTTTGGACAAAACACTTCTTGTCTCTGAGACCCAGTTTCTCCATCTCTAAAATCAGGGGTTTAGGCCGGGCTCGGTGGCTCACACCTGTAATCCTAGCACTCTGGGAGGCCGAGGCGGGTGGATTGCTTGAGGTCAGGTGTTCGAGACCAGCCTCAGCAAGAGCGAGACCCCGTCTCTACTAAAAAATAGAAAGAAATTATCTGGACAACTAAAATACATATACAGAAAAAAATTAGCCGGACATGGTGGCTCATACCTGTAGTCCCAGCTACTGGGGAGGCTGAGGCAGTAGGATCGCTTAAGCCCAGGAGTTTGAGGTTGCTGTGAGCTAGGCTGATGCCACGGCACTCACTCTAGCCCGGGCAACAAAGCGAGACTCTGTCTCAAGAAAAAAAATAAATAAATAAAATAAAATTAGGGGTTTATACTAAATGATCTGTAAGACAGTTATGAATATATCTTATGCTTCTAGAGTATTTTACAGTTGGTCAAGCTTTTGTATTAATATCCTTTTACAGTAATCACAAGGAGGTGAGTGGATGCTCATCTCTTCCCTTTTTTTTTTTTTAAACAGATAGTCATACTAAGGTAAGGTGAGAGTGCTTTCCCAAAGTCACATTGTGCTTTTGTGGCAGAGTCAGAGTGCCCGTAGACCCCGGTCCTTTTACTCTTGGCCTGGGTTTTCCTCTGCATTCCTGCTACCTGCCCTGTGAGAATTCTGAGTATCAAGATTGTCAGGAATGAGTGAAAGCTGTCATCTGACCTGAGTATCTTAGGTGTTTGAGCCTAATTTTGTTTTCATTTTTGAGAGAGATTTTGGCTGGACATAGAATTCTGGGTTGATGATATTTTTCTTTTCATGCTTTAAAGATGTCACTGCATTATCTTCTGGCTCACATTGTTTCAGATGAGAAGTTTGCTGTAATTCTCTTGTTTGTTTCTTGTCTATAATGCTTCCTCTGGCTGCTTTTAATGTTTATTCTTTATCTCTGATTTTTAGCAATTTGGCTATGGTGTGTCTAGATGTGGAATTTTTCATTTTTAAAATCTTGCTTAGGGTGCCCTGAGCTTTTTTGATCTGGGTTTGTTGTCTTTCATTAATTTTGGAAACTTCTTGGCCTTTATCACTTCAAATATTTCTTCTGCCCTATGTTCTCTCCCCTTTCCCTCCATCCCTCCCTCTTTCTCTCCCTGCTCTTTCTCTTTTCCCCGCTCTCCCCCACATTTTCCCCTCCCCTATTCAAGATTACAGTTACATATGTTAGACCATTTGATATTATCCTATAACTCTTGGATGCTCTGTTCTGATTTCTTTTACTGTTCTTTTTTTCTCTTTTGTGTTTCAGTTTGATTAATTTCTATTGACCTATCTTTAGGGTCACTGATTATTTCCTCAACTCTGTCCAGTCTGTTGATGAACCTGCTGACCTCTGATGCCATGTTTTAAAAATTTCTAGCACTTCCATTTGATTCTATTTTTGGTTTTCATCTTTGCTGAAATTCCTCATTTGTTTATGCACATTGTCTACCTTTAACATACTAATCATACTTATTTTAAAGCCCCTGTCTGATAGTACCAACATCTAGGTCATCTCTGAGTCTGGTTCTGTTTATTGCCTTATCTCTTGATAAAGTTATTTTTCCTTTCACCCCTCTTGATTTCTCTGTCTTGTAATTTTTGATTGAATGTTAGGTATTGTGGAGAAGAACAGAGACTGAGGTCAATCATCTTTATGCTTAGAAATGGGCATCCTGTTCTGTCATGGTGTTAGTGTGTGTTAGGTTGTTAGCCAGGAGTTGAGCTGGGTTTGGGTTTTCTTGTTGATATTGTTAACTGCAGTGTACCACATGCTTCACATTTCTCTAGTAATGTGTTTTAATCTTGTGCTTAGAGTGGAGGCTGAGGGTACATAGTTTTTTCTTGGTATTTGCACTGCTCCCTCAGCTTTGAACTCCTCCTTATTTCTTTGTCACAGAGGCAGTCTTTCTCCACACTCTTGCCCATCCCCTGGGGGTAAACTGCAATTGCTGTTTAGTGATGCTAGGCTTGAGGCAGAGGTAGGGAGGTTCTCTATTGTCCTGGTCTAGTCTCAATTTTAAGCAGGCCCTGTAAGTATAGACCTTGGGTATGGGGTTTTCCCAAGATGCTTTCCCTTTCTCTACATGACAGCCAAACTCTCCCTCTTGTATTTACGGCAGGAGAAAGTTTCCTATACCTCCTTCAGCAATAACAGCTTTGCTTTGTTTTAGTGTTGAGCCCAGCTTTGGGCTTAGATTCTTAATCAGCTGTGGGAAGCCATCCTTCAAGGCAATCATTCTCTTGCAAGGTTCTTAATGTGCTTCACTGAATTTAGCAGAGTTTTTTTTTTTTTTTTTTTTTTTAATACCTTTTTCTGGATGCTGGCTGCTCGTGCAGATCACATCTTGGCCGCCTACTCTTCTCTGCTTGCTGACAGATATGTAGGTGACAAAAGTCTCACAGTTATTGTTCCTGAAAGCAGCATCCAGGGCCAGTGACATATGCAGGAAATCAGCTGCTTCTGGCCAGCACAGAGCTAGTCTTTCATGTTGGGTCATGAAACTACTAGAAAAAAAGAAAAACATACACGTGGCTTCTCTGTGCTTGGGAAATAGGTATGAAGGCATTGGGAATCAGACCTAGGTTCAACTCTGATACTCACTTGCTCTGTGAACTTGAGCAGGTAACTTCCCATCAGTTTTTCTTGTAGTGAAAATAGGGCAGTTAAACTAGGTGGTCTTTAAAGTTTTGTCCAGTGCTAAAATTCTCTAATCCTAATATATTTTTCCTGTAGCGTTCCAAGGATAGAATTTTGCACCTAAGTACCAAGGCCGTGTTCTCTGCAAGCATAATGATTATCTTCCCATGTTATATGGTTTGAGGCCCTGGTCATTATTTCTTGTCTGCATATAAGCTCCATTGATAGTTATCCTTGTTTTTCCTTTGACAATAAATTGATTGTTTCATCTTCCCAGGTCTTCTCTGAGAATTTATATGTTCTGGCACTGGAAGGCCCTTAGTGAAGTAGTGAAAGGAATATAGACAGCTAAGGGCAGTTTAAGTCTAGATGTGATGATAAATATAAAAGATGGTTTTAGAGATGAAATGAGAGTGAAATGTTAAAAAGTTAGAATCATCTAAATGCTAAACAAATATTTAATATTGTTATGCTGTTGTCATCTAATTATTGGTTAATAACATTTGATTTGATAGTATTTATTGAGCACCCGCCGTGAACTAGGTATTTTGCTAAATGTGGATGAGCTCCTTTAGTCTCCTAACAACCCCTTGATGTGATTACGACTGTTAGCCCTGTTTTATTGATGAAAAACTCGAGGTTTAAGGCTTTTAAGTAACCTGGCCAAGTTGACATGGCTATTAAGTGGCCAAACAGGGATTCATACCTAGACAGCCTAATTCCCAGGTTCAGGTTCATTTATGTAGCATAAATGCATAGCTTGATGAATTTTCTGAAACTGAACACACCAGGTAACCAGCACTAAGATCAAGAACTGGGCATTGCTAGCACCCAGGAAATCCCCTCAGGCCCTATGTTCATCTGGGTTCTCCAGAGAAACAGAACCAACAGGGGTGTGTGTGTGTGTACAGAAAGAGAGAGATTGATGTTTATTTTAGGGAATTGGCTCATGGGATTGTAGAGGCCTGGTAAGTCTAAAATCTGCAGGGTAGGCTAGCAGGCTGGAGGCCCAGGAAGAGTTGCATGCAGTTGAACTCTTACGTGCAGTAGAGGCAGCCTACTGCTAGAATTCCTCCTCCTAGGAGTCCAGTCTTTGTTCTATTATGGCCTTCAACTGCTTGGACAAGTCCCATCCACATTGTGGAGGGTAATCCACTTTAATCAAAGTCCACCAATTTAAATGTTAATGTTATCACCCCTCTCAAAAAAAAAAAAAAACCAACAAACTTGCATGGAAACATCCAGAACAATGACCAAATATCTGGTCATCATGACCCTGGCAAGTTGACACATAAAATTAACCATCACATGCCCTGTTTTAGTCATTACCCCCTGAAGGGTGATCACTTTCCTAATTTATAATTGCATAGGTTAGTTTTTTGAATTTTATATAGATGGAATGACAGAGTATATACTCTTTGGTGCCTGGCTCCTTTCACAGAGTGGGTATACATAATCCTGGAATTTTGTTGCCTAGTTAGTTGAACAGCCCCTCCTGTGGGACCAACGTGTGGGAGGGTATAGAACCCCTTCCCCACCGTGCTGTCTGGCGCTGGCCCAAGTCAATGCATCTGCGCTCCCTGACAGACGGGCTTGCCTCAGGTGGTATCCGAAGTTGGTAAGCTGTGCTTTGGTACCCTCTTCATTCCTCCTTCAGGCCCATTCTCCTTTCCTCTCTTACTACTCTTTGTACCCCCATCTCCCAACCACCAGCCATCCATGGTTTGACCCTTGATGCCAGTTCTTCTCTTTGTTCTCCCACTCCCCCCGAAGCTCATCAGCCCTCAACTTGAACACACCCTCAGCCTTATTCTGCACCTCCTCAGTGTACTGTCACGTTGACAGACTTGGACTTCAGAGAACTTTCCCCTCCGTCCTCTCTTCCTCCTCATATACTTTTCTTATGGGTGTGGAAACTGAAGACCAGAATGGAAGGTAACTTGCCCAAGATCTCATAGATTGGGAGTGGTACATGGTGTGGATCAAGGGATTGCACTCTTTGGGTACAGGTCCCTCTTAGCTTGGGGCTCTCTGCTTCTCCTTCCCTGCTACCTGACTTGTTTCCTGCCCCTGTGGTATTCTTACTTGCCAAATGCCACAGGGCAGGGAGAACTCCCTGGGCTCTGTGGTGAGGACACCCACCTGCATGGGGACCCTTCTTCTCCTTCCAGCATGGTGATTGGTTGTCATCCTCTGCCTGCCCCTCAGTGTACCCTCCTGGCAGAGGCAAGGGCTGCCATCGAGGATGGAGTAAGGCTCAGGTTGGTGACAGCTGGCTGGCATTTGGCATGCAATTGTGGGCCGTTTCTGTTTGGTGTCTTGTAGTTTGAAGACCCCATTCCTTTGTCTGGACATCACCCCCCTACTCCCTTCAGTCATCCCGTAGGCCATCCTCTAAGTTCAGTGACCATCAGGGTTGGATGGGGCAGTGCAGGGCCTTGAAAGGAGATCTGTTCTAGGAGTTGGGAGACCTGCCGCCAATGAACTGTGTGATCTTGCTCTCTTTGGGCCTCAGTTTCCTCAACTGTAGATGGGGGTTGGATCAGGTGGGCTTCAAGGTCCGTCCCTGGGCTTCATTTTATGCTGCTTCTTGATTTAAACCACTGAGCCACAAATGAAAAGTTCCAGTTGTGGCAGTGTAATTAGGCTCAGCAGATGGGTGAGTTGAGAGGGAAGGCAATGTTCTTGCCCATAGGACCATCCTTTCCCACCCATTTCATTGTGCCTCCCTGGTGTTTTCAGAAAGCAAATGACAACCCTTGTTTTTCTCTGCTTTCCCATTTCAAACCTATAATCTTCTTGTATCTCGATGAACTTGCATTTACTGTTAGACAGCCGTGATGCAGAATTTGGGTTACAGTGTGCTATTTTCTCTCTGTTGTGGTGAATGTGGTGGGGGGTCAGAGCCGATCACAGCTGGTCCCTGGAGAGAGGGCTATGTGAGAGATTGATTGTGCTGGAGCTCCAGGTTTTTGTTTTGTTTTGTTTTGTTTTTTCCTTTTTGGCCAGATTTAGCAGTCAGGGGTTATAGACCAACTTTAGTGGTGACACTAATGTTAATAAGTTCTGATAACCCACTACCATCAGATCCAGGTTTTTTTGTTTTGTTTTGTTTTTTTAATAATCCCCAGTCTTAGTTTTGTTGATTTTAGTTAAAACCAAAGATTGTCAAGGAGGCAGATTCTTGCCCTCTGAGTTTTGTGATGTCATTGAGGGGTGAGGGTCCCCTCTCTAATTCCCTTTGCTTGAAGCATTTTACTGTGGGAGGGCAGAAATGAACTTTGTTGAACATCAATTCCTTTGTGAGAGGAAGCAATACTGAATAATGTTACATTATTGATTGGTATCTCTTTAGTAAGTACTGAAAGCCATTTTGGTGCCAGGGTCTTCCTTTCGCCTTCAGATAAAATGTTTCATCTTTCATTCTCTGAAAAAGGTTTTAAAAAACTTTTAGCACATTTTAAGACTAATTAAACGCAGTAATTTCTGGATCCTGCTGTTGCTGCCTTTGCTGCTCCTCCTCTTCCTCCAACTTCCCCTCCCATTTCTCTACATTAGTGTAGAACTATGTCAAAGATGTCAGTGCTTCTTGCCATTAGTTTTCTATTTTGACCCTCCGCTTGTGAAGTAAGCAGGGAGTTGTTACTCCCATTTTACAGAAGAGAAATTTGAGATGTGGCAAGGTTAAGTGACTTGTCCATGGTCACACAATAGTTGATGAACAATTGGGGGTAAGAATCCAGGACTCCTGAATACTAGTGACTTGTTAACTTGCCAACACTGTTCCACCCCCAGGTCCCGCCCTTACACACCTGCCACTGGGAAAGTCTTGCCACCACGGGTCACAGTGTTTGTCGTGCCTCTGCCCGGCTCCACATTCTGAAAGCACAGATCAGGAGCCAGTTCCTTAGCTGGTGGGGGAGGTGGTTAAACAGTAAAACATAGGAGGTGGTAGAGGAAGGAGAAAGGTGGCATGAAGACCAGACTTAGTTTTTCTTCCTGCAGGTACAAGAACTACTTATTTCAAAGAGAGTCAGGAAAGTGAGCAGAGTCAGCATTTCTTTTTCTTGCCAAATGGATTGAATTTCCAGTGGCCCCCTATTAATCACAAGGCACTGTTAATCTGCCCCAATAGATCCATCATCAGAAAGGAGTGCAGGGGAGACAGGTTTGTACCTGGGGCAAAGGGCTCTTCACGTAGGGTATGCCATCTTCATGTATGATTGAGCCCTGGTGTGTTAAATGCCTCATACTAGCATCTTACCCACGTTTTTAAGTTGCTTCCCTTGAAGATATTGAACTTTTTGAATAGATAATACAGCATGATGGTTCAGTTAGAGGTTTATTCTCTCTGCCTGGATTTGAATTCTGGCTGTGCTACTTACTGGCTATGTGACCTTGGACAACTTCACCTGTCTGTACTTGAGTTTGCTCAGCTCCTCTAATTGTGGGGTTGTAGATTAAATGTCTTAATAAAGGTAAAGCACTGAGAAGAGTACACAGTGTTGTGAGGAGGGTGATTTTCCTTCCATGCAGCCCTCCTTCCCTCACCCCCTCATGCACACTCTGTGTACTTTTTTGATAGCAGATTTTCGAGCCTGCGTTTCCAGCCAGCCTGTGGAGCCCTCCAGGCAGCTGTAACCTCATCCAAGTTTTAGTTATGAGGTCTGTCTGCATTTGACATATTTCTAAATGTGGTCATCACTGGGCTCCTTTGTGGAGAGACCTGGGAGAAAGGACACCAGAGGGCATGCACTGTGTAACTCCCAGCCACACATGCTCTGGGTCCCCATACCTGAGGGACCAGGGGCTTAGCTTGTGAGATTTAGCTGCACCTTTTAGCAGGATGAGACTATTGACCCGTTGCCTCAGTCTGCTTAGGCTACTCTAACAAAATACCGTAGACTGAGCAGTTTAAACAGCGGTAATTAATTTTCTCACAGTTCTGGAGGCTGCAAGTCTGAGATCGGGGTGCCAGCATGGTTGGCTTCTGGCAAGGGCCCTCTTCCTGTCTTGCACATGGCTGCTTTCTCACTGCCGGCTTACGGAGCCTTTCCTTGATGTGTGCTCGGGTTGGGGAGGGCGGGAGATCTTCCTCTTCTTGCAAGGCCACCAATCCTATCTGATTACAACCCCACCTTTATGATCTCATTTAACCTTAATTACCTCCGATAAGCCTTATCTCAAAATACAGTCACACTGGAGTATAGGACTTCAACATATGAATTTGGGGAGACACAGTTCAGTCCATAGCACCAGCATGCAAGTTACCAGTGAGGAGAATCAATGACCTCAGCCTCACATCCTCTTTGGCCCCATGTGCTGTGTTATTTGTAAGGCAGTGTTGGACCTCCCCATATGGGGTGGGGCAGGGAGGGAATTAGGTCTCCATCTCCTGCCTCCTGGAGGTTTGTGATAGAGGGGGTGAAGGAAGAGTGGAGGATCATGCTTATTTCTACCCTTCAAGCTCAGAGCTGGGGTGTGTATGTGGGGGGGCACTGACATGCTGGTGTGTAATGAAGGTTTCTCACCTGTGGCATCTGTTTGACTAGGGAATGAAATCCAGTGAGACACAGTGGAAGCTCTCTTTATTACCCTCCTCTTGGCTAACTCACACTCTTCAGTTCTCTCTAGGAAGCACACTGGTTCTCTCTGTAAAGCACGCTGAGCGCTGCCCACAGCGTGCAGAATGCACAGCTAGCAGGCTGCTCTCTGCCGTACCCACTTGCTTTGGCACCCACTGGCCGAATTATGTGCTTACCAAGAGCCAGCTTGTTCCCAAACTCATTTGTACAGTTGTAGCTGGTATTGTAGTTAAGTAATATATTTAAATATCAGATAAACTGATGAAGTATGACTGCAAATGAAATGTTTCTTTCTTTCTTTTTTTTTCTATGAACAATAGTTAAAAGCTGTGGAAAGACTCAGTAAGTCCAAGTCACTGAAATACATTACTGTCAAATTAGATGAACATTAAGATTGGGGGAAATCATAAAACTAAAATTTTATACTGTGATTATTCTGCAAGAGTCTACATTTTTACTTCACTTTAAAGAATCAGGAATGGGAAATCATAGACAATGTGTAAGAAAGATAATGTGGACTGTTACTCTTACCAGTGGACTGTTACTCAAAGGGCCTTGCCCTACATTAAAAAATGGGTGAATGAGTGCACATTTATGTGTACTATGCAAAAATAAAATTTTTATATATATAATTTTTGAGTCCATGGTCTGATTTTTTGATTAACCTGGTTCCTAGACCTGACTTTAGAAATGAGGGTTTCTACTGTTGTGATTCAGTTGACAGCTGGTGTGGCTTCAGTTTAGTAGATTTAGGGAATTTTATTTTGCATATGGTATAAACTTAATAAAACCAACATTAGTGGGACTTTTTAAACGGGGATTTTAAAGCAAATTAAGGTGACTCATTCTGGATTTTAGTAGATTCTTTGGTTCCTCTTGTAGACTTGCAGCATATTGAGAGATCTAATTCCCTCTTTTTATAATACAAATGAGGAAACCAAACCCTGTCAGTGGTAAATTGTGTGAGGTGGCTGGAGTGAAGAGCAGGGCAGAGCCACCGTGGGTGGGCCCCTCACTTCTAGCTTCCTCCGTAGGTTCTCCATCTGGCCCCAGAGCTGGAGCTCGCCACGACGGGAGTGATTCTCTGGGTTGACTTCTCTGGTGATGGTACTGATCTGTGTTCCCTCTTTGGGACAGGACCAACCTGGAGGCCTTGCAGAAGAAGCTGGAGGAGCTGGAGCTTGATGAACAGCAGCGGAAGCGCCTTGAGGCGTTTCTTACCCAGAAGCAGAAGGTGGGAGAACTGAAGGATGACGACTTCGAGAAGATCAGCGAGCTGGGGGCTGGCAATGGCGGTGTGGTGTTCAAGGTCTCCCACAAGCCTTCCGGTCTGGTCATGGCCAGAAAGGTGAGTCTGCCTTGATAAACAGGTAATTAGGTTCTCTCTCTGGCGACTGGAAGGCCTGGGACAAGAGTAGAAGGAAGGCTGACTTCACCAGTACCTTTTTGTGTTGTTTGAATTTTGAACTCATGTTACCTGTCAGATAATGGATAAACATACTAATGACTGTGTTAGTGTATTAATCCCTATCCCCAGTCTAGAACATAACAGCAAGTGACCCCTCGTTAACTTTCTGTGTGCTGTGGAAGGAATGCCAGGGTGCCTATTTGTCATTTATCAAGTGCAAGAGAAGCTGCTTTCATTGACCCTGCCCCAGCAATGCCCAGAACACTGATTTCAAGTTGGTTCCCTGTGTTCTGGCCCTGCCTGCGGCTCCTCTTCCTCTTCCTGCATTATAACATCTGGATTCCCTACCGTGGCATGCATTCTTTGAGTTGGACTTCCTTTTCCTATGTACCCTTGGTCCTCTTTCTGAACATAGCCTCCTGCTCCAGAGAGATTGGAGTCTTCCAATCTCTTTTCTGCACATTGTGTTCAGTCTTGTCGCCATATTTTTGCTTGTGCTGCTCCATATTTTCCAACAATGCCTGTCTTCAAGGCTCACCCCTTGTCAAGCTTTCACTAGCTGCTGCAGCCCACACTGATAACCACTGCTTCCATGTCCTCCGACACTCGTTGGTGGCATATTTTAGAAGCTCAACCTTATTTGGTAACTATTTAATGTGGCTTTCCTTTGTCTCTCCAGCTGAACAAGGCAAAATGTTAGAGGGACATAAGGTAGCACCTGAGACTTTGGCTAAATCTCAACCACATCAGGCTCCTGAGCTCAAGGAGGAATCTCTTGGGCAATTTAGGCCAGCATACCTTAGTTCTTCACACCCTTCTATCCCCACAACCCTTGAGTATGAACCATGTCCTCTAGGTCAACTTTCCGCTTGTATCTCAGCTCCAAAGGTCATTTTGCAGTAAGGCCTCCATTTAGCTTTGTTCTTGGGAGAGGTGAACCCCCTGTTCCCTGGTCTTGAGCTGAAGCACAGCTAGCCCTCTCCTGGTTGCAGCTCTCCATTGCTAACACTTGCCTTTGTACACTGACACTCACTACTTTGGTCGAGCAGAAACTTGTTTTTTTGGTTTTTTTTTTCAGTTTGATATATTGTAATTTTATTTAAAAATATGGAAAGCTTCACGAATTTGTGTGTCATCCTTGCGCAGGGGCCATGCTAATCTCTGTATTGTTCCAATTTTAGGATATCTACTGCCAAAGTGAGCACCAAAAACTTGTTTGTGAAAACTTGCCTAGTGCCCCCTACCTTTAAGAGCTTAAACATTTAAGAAAGATTCTATCTACTAGGCTGGGCACTGTGGCTCACACCTGTAATCCTAGCACTTTGGGAGGCCGAGGCAGGAGATCTGTTGAGACCAGGGGTTTGAGATCAGCCTGCACAACATGAGACCCTGTTTCTACCAAAAAAAAAAAAGATTCCATCTATCTTCCCTGCCTCCTTTTCTTCCTTCCATAAAACGCTTCTTTCCCCTCCCACCTTTCTTTCTCCAGCTAATTCACCTGGAGATCAAACCCGCAATCCGGAACCAGATTATAAGGGAGCTGCAGGTTCTGCATGAGTGCAACTCTCCATACATCGTGGGCTTCTACGGTGCATTCTACAGCGATGGCGAGATCAGTATCTGCATGGAGCATATGGTATGTGGTGACCTGTTGGCCTCTGGAGCAATGGCCTGGGAGTTGGGTGGCTGTGGCCTAATCTTTGGTCTGGGTGGAGACCAGCTGCCTTTCTGCTGCTCCCTGGATCCACATCACTGTCCTGGGCATCTGGGAAGCCTGACTGTAGAACTTGGGATATTCACAAGGTGACAGGCCTCCTTCCTAGGTCCCTGTCTCTCTCTAAAGAGAGGTGGAAGTATCCCTGGTGGGTGTATCTAGAGCACATCGCCTAGTTTTTTCCTATCCAGATGACCTTAGGAGATACATATATATATTTTTCATCTGAGAAGCTTCATATGACCCTAAGATTTTGATGTGGGTAAAATCTGGTTAATATACTCTAAATCGATTTATTATTATATAATGCTTTGTGCTAGGTACAAGGTTCTGGGGTTATGAAGATGAGTGAGGCAGTTCTTCCTCTAGAGAGTTTAAAATCTACATGACGGGCACCCTGAAGGGCTTCTTTGGGTACGAAGAGAAGTAATGCCCTCTTGTGCAGAAGAGGGCAGAGGGCATTTATGGGCTGATGATATACATGGGAGCTGCTAGTCTTTTTACCATTGTATGCTTTGAGTCCCTTCCTTCTCTTTCCAGTGACTAACAATAATAATACTAATAATAAACTAATATTTATTGGGTGTATATTATATCAGGCACTATCCTAAGCAAATCAATGTTGTATTACATTTTTACAACAACCTTTTTGGGTAGGTACATTATTCCCATTTCACAAATGAGGAAACTGAGAACATAGAGAAATTGAATAACTTACTCTAATCTAGGTCATGTGGCTAGTTAGCGGTATTGGTAAAATTTAAACCAAGGCAATCTGACCCCCAGTGCCCATACTTTGTTGAATCCACAGGATAGTGATTAGGGAATTGTGACTCTGTTTCCATCCTTGAAAACAAAGAGACTGGCTTTATGGTTGCTTTTTTTCCTTTCTTTTCTTTTTTTTTTTGAGACAGAGTCTCGCTATGTTGCCCGGGCTAGAGCGAGTGCCGTGGCGTCAGCCTAGCTCACAGCAACCTCAAACTCCTGGGCTTAAGCGATCCTACTGCCTCAGCCTCCCCAGTAGCTGGGACTACAGGCATGTGTGACCATGCCCGGCTAATTTTTTCTATATATATATTTTAGTTGGCCAGATAATTTCTTTCTATTTTTAGTAGAGACGGGGGTCTCGCTCTTGCTGAGGCTGGTCTCGAACTCCTGACCTTGAGCAATCCACCCGCCTCGGCCTCCCAGAGTGCTAGTATGACAGGCGTGAGCCACCGTGCCCGGCCACTTTTTTTCTTTTTTTTATTCCCACTAGGCAGCATGGCATGGAGGTTTTAGAATCTGACAGATGTCTCGTCACATCTCCTTTCTCCAAAAAAAAATCCAAGTAGGGACTTTGTCTTGTTTGCTACTGTGTCTCCAAAGCCCAGAATAGTGCTGGCATATAGCAGGTGCTCAATAATTGTTTATTTACTGATTGTCACCTTCTCATGGTGACAGGGGCAGATTTCTTTCTGATACTCAATTTCCTCATCTGTAAAATGGCCATATTGTACCTGCCTTGTTATGAAAAAGATTAATTAAAATAACAGATGGAAGTCTTCTAACACACTGTTTGGTGTAGAGGACGTGTTCTACAAACGTTAGCTTTTGCTTTGCTCTCACTGGCTGACATGAATCTGCATACTTGTTGGCTTTCAGTCCAGCATGGTGTCCCTCAGCTCCTCCTCCATCTTCTTCCTGACTCTAGATCCGCCCTGACCTCCAGAATGACAGCCCTGGTGCCTGGTCTTAATGAACTTCAAGAGAACCCTCCCAGGAGATTTCTCTCTTGCTGGTGCCCCCATTATTATGAGTGTCTCTTCATTTTAATGATCAAGAAGTGCTGCATATACTGATACAGGCATCTGCCGACATTTGTGGGTGCCATGTGGAACCTAAACCTTAAAAACGTCTTCTGTGTGTCTAACGGTTATTGAGAAAACTCTCATTCCCTCTTGCCTCAAAGGTAGTGAAGCAGTCTTGGCGGGATGTGTGTGGGCAGTTCTGGCTTGGTCCCAGCCCCTGGCCTGGGTGCTGATTATTTTCCACTTGGGTCTTGGCCTCCCTCAGGGAGCTGTTTCTTATCCCATGGGTTTCTTGTTTTCTTTTTGTTGGTGATGATTGATTTTCAGCTCTAGCCCAAGAATTTTGGATGCAGATGTATAAGTGGCAATGGAGGTCCTGGAAAACTAGAAGGGGAAGAACATGGGGGCAGTAATAATAAACCAGTGACAGCAAAGGCCAAAGGACCCTTTTTTCCTTTTAGGTCTTGCTGAAGTAATAGAAGATGGGTGGCAGCATGACTAGGCATAATAGCAATTAGCTTTCAAACCTTCCTCCACTTGCCAAGTCCTTTTCACATTATTGAAGTTATTAATCACATCAGCCCTGTCGTGTGAGATAGATTGATCAACTGCCTGCCCCAGGGGCCCTTTTCTGTGGTCATGTCCTATGCTTCTATGGTTTTTGGCACTTGTAGCCAGTCAGGGTTTACATTAGTTAATCAACATGGGTTCAACTTCACACATATTTTTAGTGATTATTATGCACAAGATGCCATGTGAGCTGCTGAGGGTTTGGATACCTTGAGAGCAACATGTCTGTCCCCCAGAGCTGTTCAAGGCTGGATGGCTGTGTTCTAGTAACTTCTCAAGTGAGAGGTGTCAGTGCAGAAATGAGAGCTGCTGAGCACCAGGCACATGTCATCTCATGCCTGCTCTCTTCTGAACCATCAGAAATTCTTTCCTGAGTTACCTCTAAGTTCTGTACTACCCAGAATTCTCTCTTTAATTGGGGAGCTAGGAGGCCATTTGTGGGGTGAGTGTGGCTGAACTCCAGAGTGCTTACTTTAGAGGTTAGGACTGGGCCCCAAACGTTGATAGGCAGTGCCCTATGCATTTATTCAGACCCTGTCGGAACCTCTTTTTGCCAGCCTGAACGTCCTCCTGCTATGTGAATAGGACAGTCTTTTTATTTGTCTCACATTCGACCTCTTTTGAGATGCTGAGGAGTCTCATTCTGGAATCCTCCTTTATTCACCCTGCATTTTAGGATGTGGGCATTGATCACATCCTTCGTGTCCCTTGCTGTCCCCCAAGGGATTTGGTTCTCTGGGAGTAGTGCGATGCTCCCAGACAAGTCCCCAAAGCAGAAGACATTTCTGGAATTACCCTGGGGAGCCTGAGCCTGGAAAATTGGCAGTCAGAGGCTGGGAGGGAAAACTTTTTTGAGGGCCAAGTACAGTGTCTGACACCTGTTAGGTGGTATTGTGTTAAATGGCTGAATTTGGGTGGCCGGGATGGGGCTCAGTGGGAGAGAGGTAGGCCTTGGAGTCCGCAATAAGTGTACATACTCCCAGAGGGCGACTCTCTGAGCTGCCAGAGGGTCTAGACAGGACTGTGTGTAGGAAGCAGTTGTACCTGAAGTCCAAGTAGCCATGAGTGCCAGAGTAGCTTTCTGATCCAGCCCTGGACACTGTCACCCCTTCCTTGTTCCCTGAGGTCCCCTTGCAGGAGAGCCCCTGCCCCAGCTGCTCCTGATTGGAAAACTCTAACTGTTGGCTGCTGCTTCTCTTGGACTTTCTGCTTTGCCTCAGCTTTAGCATTTCAAAGGTGGTGTCATGTAGAGAGCTCTGCTCCATAGCCACATCCCACCTTCTGAGGTTCTTTGGTCCTCGCTGTGTCATAGTCTTTGCATGGTATTCTGCGTCATTAACATTTTCCCCAACACTTTGTTATGAAAATTTTCAAGCGTACAGAAAGTTGAAAATTATAATTTATAGTGTGTGCCCATAAACCTACCACCTAGATTCTACAACTAACATTTTGCTATATTTGCTTTACCATATATTGTCCATATTCTATCCATTGCTCAAATCACTTTTTTGGGATGTGTTTTAAAGTAAACTCATGTCATTGGCATTCATTGAGCCCATCTTCTAAAGCACTCAGTCAGGGACTGACCTTTCCTAAAAATAAGCTGTGTGTGCACTGCTCAGTCTGAATTTTGAGACCCAAGGAGGAAATGGATGCTCCCTGATGAGAACAGGAATGCTTTTGTCCTTGCGGAAGTAGATTCCTGCTCAGGTGGTAGCTGAGCAACCAGAGAACTGGGGACTCAAGAGTTGATGGTTCTCATGCAGGAATAAAAGCTTTTGAGCTGCTATTTTCATAAAGCATTTGTCTTTTCTATAGAAAACCTTCACAAAAGCACCATTGACTTAGTTAATAATTGACTTCTAAAAATAAGCACAATTACTGCAGCTTTAGTCAGTGAAGGCAACTTCTTGGCAACAATGAAGCAGAATTAGAAGGTTGTAGGGTTAGTTGCAGGCAACCCTGTTAATCCTGACTGGCTCGTGCCCCTTATGTTTCATAATTCTGTTGTTCATACTGTAAATCTGCTTATAGCTCAGTGGAGGTTAAAGGAAAGAGCACCAACATTTCTTGTTTTTTTTTAATAGGAATATTTACCTTACCCAACTCCCAGGGAGAGCATGAACTGAGAAGGTTAGCTGGGCTGCCCTCTGTCCAAGGCTGCTGTTTGGATCAGTTGAGAGGTAGTGCTGTCCATTGCTGAAATGGAGGAAGGAACTTGAGAACCATAGGGTTAGCTTTTCTACCTCATTTGAATCTGATTTTGACAGAGTGGCTTTGTTATCTTGTTTTAAATATGTAGTCCTCCCTGATGATTAGACAGAGCTATTCAAACAAACGAGCTAAAACAATATTCAACTGGAGGCAAAATAGAAATAGTCTAGGAACTTTCTCCTAGAATCCCTCTTCCCACTGGTAAAAGAAATGGAGAGGATCCTGCTGGCTTGGGTGTGGTTACCTGGGCTGTGGTGGTGTCCTGATTTGGCCACAGGGGGCCTGTGGCATTGTAAAAGCAGCCAGGATCATAGGGTTGATTTGATTGCTGGAGCCTCAGCCTGGGTCACAGCCTCAGGAAGGGTTCTTGGAAAATAAGTGTGCTTCTAGGGGAGTTCTGTTTGGTTTTCGATTCATGATTTTATACTCCTCTACCTGTGTAGAGGTTATTATGGCACATTTGAAATTTTAGGTTGAATTTCAGGGATCCTCCACTGTGCTCCTTGATTGACTCACCCACCATTGGGTAGTCATACTAGGGGGTTTATTATCATCAGAAGTCACACATAATCGGGGATGTGCATGTGCTAGGTGAAACTACCGTGCATTTGAGAATCCATACTTTTACCATTTTTCTTTTCCATTAGCAACAGTGATCCAGGGTTGACTATAACAGAAATTGATTGGTCCAAACTGTCCTTCTAAGTAATTATATAATCTGTTCTTAGCATTGTTTCAGGTAAAATTTCTTGGGAGATCTGGCCGGGCGCGGTGGCTCACGCCTGTAATCCTAGCACTCTGGGAGGCTGAGGCGGGTGGATCGCTTGAGGTCAGGAGTTCGAGACCAGCCTGAGCAAGAGTGAGACCCCGTCTCTACTAAAAAATCGAAAGAGATGATCTGGCCAACTAAAAATATATATATAAAAAATTAGCCGGGCATGGTGGCGCATGCCTGTAGTCCCAGCTACTTGGGAGGCTGAGGCAGTAGGATCGCTTAAGCCCAGGAGTTTGAGGTTGCCGTGAGCTAGGCTGACGCCACGGCACTCACTCCAACCCAGGCAACAGAGCGAGACTCTGTCTCAAAAAAAAAAAAAAAATTTCTTGGGAGATCTGTATTCTTGAATTCTTGAAGAGGTATTCTTACCTCTTCTAGAAAGAGCAGTTTTGTATCTATGTAACAGTATCGTTGCAAACAATCAGTACTGTTAATTGATTTATAGATTCAGTTCTCTACTTTCATAAATGAATTCAGTAAATAAAAAGGTAAAACATTTATTCATTGTAGAAAATTTATAAACAATAGAAAAGCACAAAGAAGAAACTGTCATACAATAAAAATCCCTGATCATCTTACTGCCTATACAGAAGGTTAACATTTTTGATTTTCTGTGTATATATACCTTTTTTTTGTTTTTATAGAAATGGGATTATGCTCTATTCTTCTTTTTGCTTATATTATATATCGTTCCATGACCTCACATTTGATGGCTACATCATAGAAGCTAGGACAGATTTGGAGGCAGGCTGTCTGTGGGAACTAACTTCTTTCTGCTCACCCAGGTTTTGCCCACCTCCAAGGCTCCACTGCCCTGTCACTCCTGTTTTGAGCCTTTGCCTTAGCCACTTTATCTAGGAATCACTTCCTCCTCTGAGCGCCTGTAGCATGGTCTGTTGCCTTCATTCAGCTATTTGTTCCTGGCCTCACTTCAGAGGAGAATTTAGGTGCCTTGCTTCTTATGAATATGTTCTGTCTCCCCAAGCAGAGAGTGTGTTCTATCTGTATCTTATGTTTTTTTCTCTCTCTCATCCTTACGTATCCCTGTGCCTTGTACAGAGTCATTTGATAATGATAGACTCCTCTATGGTAACTGCTTGGTGTAGACAGGATGTTTTAGAAAATCAATTTGAGTTTGCAGGAATTATCTCTACCTCTGAGGGCAATTTTATTTTATTTTATTATTATTTTTTTAGCAACAGGGTCTCGCTCTGTCACCCAGGCTGGAATGCAGTGGCATGATCATAGCTCACTGTAGCTTCAAACTTCTAGGCTCAAGATATCCTCCCATCTCAGCCTCCCAAGAAGCTGGGATTATAGGCATATCAGGCTAATTTTTTTTTTTTTGTATTTTGTAGATAGAGAGTCTCACTATATACTGCCCAGGCTGGTCTCAAACTCCTGGCCTCAAGCTACCTCCCGCCTTGGCCTCCCAAAGCACTGGGATTACAGGCATGAGCCACTGTACCTGGTTTCTGAGGGTAATTTTGAATTGTAGGTGATAATGGCTACACTTAAAGCCTTAGGGGCATGAACCTATTTCTATCTTGATATGTCAGGGTTCCCTGAATGAAGCATTTCTTTAAGATCTCAAGTTAAAATATAGAATCCACAAATGGGAAGCCCTTGGCACGTGAGTCCTGCAGAGTCTAGCTTCAGACCATACTTGTATCCTCCCATGCTGTCTTTCCACTGCCTCTGCCCAGGGCCCCTTTCATGTCACCTCCGCTGATCATCTCCTCACTCATCTGTCTGCCTGCTGAATCTTGTCTTTCTCCTTTAGCTGCTGTGGTTGTTCTCATCTTAAAACACCCAACGTTTGGCTGGGTGCGGTGGCTCACGCCTGTAATCCTAGCACTCTGGGAGGCCAAGGCGGGCGGATCCTTTGAGCTCAGGAGTTCAAGATCAGCCTGAGCAAGAGCGAGACCCTGTCTCTACTAAAAAAATAGAAAGAAATTATCTGGACAACTAAAAATATATATAGAAAAAATTAGCCAGCATGATGGCGCATGCCTGTAGTCCCAGCTACTCGGGAGGCTGAGGCAGAAGGATAGCTTGAGCCCAGGAGTTTGAGGTTGCTGTGAGCTAGGCTGACGCCATGGCACTCTAGCCCAGGCAACAGAATGAGACTCTGTCTCAAAAAACAAACAAACAAACAAACAAAAAAACAAACCACACAGCTTTTACTTCTGCCTCCATAAAGTCACTTCCTGGTTCCTGGGTGGGGTTCTGGCCATAGCTGCTGTTTCCAGCCTGATCCATCACTGCATCTCTTTATACACCAACAATTAAATGAACAGCATCATCCCTGGAGTACTCAGCAATTTAATGCTTCCTGCTTTTGATCTTTTGAAACAGCTCTGTTCTTTTCTCTCCTTGCTCCTCCTCTTTTCCAGGTATAGAAATATCATACTCATTCTTTGAGTAAGATTCAGCTTAAATGCCAACTTCTCAGTAAAATCAGAATTACTTCTTCCTTCTTCTGCATGTCTATCACTTTTCTTATACATTTATGGTTTTGTTATATTTTGAGAGTTGTACTAATATATTTCCCCTTATTAATAAATTTATTAAGGGCAGGCACTAGGTCTTTTTCATATACCTGTCCCCCATAGAAGCAAACACAGTCCATGGCACTTGGTAGGATTTTGTGGAATGAGTTGTTATTGCTTTCTGTGACATTTTTCTTTGGATTTTGTTAATTATGATTTGTTAGGATAATACCAAATGCAAGTTGTGACTTTTGATAGTGATAAAATAATTAACATTTATTACTATGCACCATACAGTGTTCTTGTTGCTTTATATGTTAGTTTGTTTAATGCTTACAATAGCCCTATGATTTTTATAATAGCCTTATGATTATTATCATCCTCATATTACAAATTGAGTAACTTGGTCAAGGTCCCCTAGATAGTAAGTGGGATTCGAATTTAGAAAGTTTGCTCCAAGAGCCTGCAGTCCAAACCACTATGCAATATTGTCAGTTTAGTGAAAATGAATCCTTTTTTGTGACCACTGAATTAGTAATTTGTTTGATGATATTCACAGGATTTGAGTTACTTGTTATTTGACACCTCCCACGATTTTTTGCATTCATATGCTATTTGATGTCTGGAACAAACCAGTGGGTGCTTACCCTTAACCTTCTGGGAGGATTTACTGTGTGTGAGATTCACTTTCCTCTTGAGGTTTAACACATGAAAGAATGGTTAGAAACACTGTCACTAAATGGTCTGGTATTCTTGTTCTTAGGATGGGGGTTCCTTGGATCAGGTCCTGAAGAAAGCTGGAAGAATTCCTGAACAAATTTTAGGAAAAGTTAGCATTGCTGTGAGTATATTATAAAGTTTTTTTTTTCCAGGTTCTTCATTGATAAGTTAATGAGTTGGTAGGAAATGGACAAGGGAGGAAGGCAGGAAGTCAATGATTCGAAACTGTATTTAAAAAGTAGTGTTGGCCGGGTGTGGTGGCTCATGCCTGTAATCCTAGCCCTCTGGGAGGCCGAGGCAGGTGGATCGCTCGAGGTCAAGAGTTCGAGACCAGCCTGAGTGAGACCCCCTCTCTATTAAAAATAGAAATAAATTATCTGGACAACTAAAAATATATATAGAAAAAATTAGCTGGGCATGGCGGCGCATGCCTGTGGTCCCAGCTACTCGGGAGGCTGAGGCAGTGGGATCGCTTAAGCCCAGGAGTCTGAGGTTGCTGTGAGCTAGGCTGACGCCACGGCACTCTAGCCCGGGCAACAGAGTGAGACTCTGTCTCAAAAAAAAAAAAAAAAAGTAGTGTTTGCTCACTAGAATCTTCCCTATCTGGAGTCTAGATATGGTATTTTCTCTCTCATTAGAACGAGAAAAGGGATTCTCTTTATATTAACATATGTGTCTTAGGACAAAGTAGTCAAGAAAATTCCCATTTGTGGTATCAGAAGGCTTTTTCAGATGCAGATTTAGAAAAACATGAATTCAAAGATAGTGGGGTGTTTTTCTGTTTTTTTTTTTTTGGAGACAAAGTCTCGCTCTGTTGTCCTGGATAACGTGCAGTGGCATCATCACAGCTCACTGCAACCTCAAACTCCTGGGCTCAAGTGATCCTCCTGTCTCAGCCTCCCGAGTAGAGTAGCTGGAACTACAGGCGTGCACTATGACGTCCAGCCAATTTTTCTATTTTTAGTAGAGATGGGGTCTCACTTTTGCTCAGGCTGGTCTTAAACTCGAGCTCAAGCAATCCTCCTGCCCCTGCCTCCCAGAGTGCTAGGATTATAGGTGTGACCCACTGCGCCCAGTCAAGGATAGTGTTTTTTTAAAAGTTGTTTAAACTTGTGTTACTTAAAAATGATACTCTATATACCATGTAAAAAGATGGTTGCTTGGTAAGGCAGGTTAAAAAATGAAACAAAAGAAAGAATGAAAAATAAAGGAAGAAGGCAAATTTGTGGTGTTACGTGAAATACTTTCTAGCTCATTTAAAAATAGATTATTTTTCTAAACACCACTATTTTCATTTCCTATCTTTACTTTCCTTTTCCTGCAGGTAATAAAAGGCCTGACATATCTGAGGGAGAAGCACAAGATTATGCACAGAGGTAAGAAATTACTTGCTAGTTGTTATGCTTTAAGTTTTAGCTCAAATCCAAAGACTGTTGCTTCTTCTTTTTTTGTGTTTTGTTTTCGCGTAGAAGCCTTTTAATAATGTTTTAAATTTTTATTACAAGTCTTTCTTTAATTTGATGGACTTGCTGATGGGCAGGAAGTCCCACCCTCCTTTTGGTCTTGATACACCTGTTACCTGGGGCTGTAACAGACATAGTCACGCAGCAAGTCCAGGCTAAGAGCCTCATTCAGAACTTAGTTGCCCTGGTGTCAGTGTCTGTCCACTGGATTAGGTTGTGCATAGGCCCAAAGGTATGACTAACCAGCTGCAGATGAGTTTAACTATAAAAGAAACTCTGGTTTCTTCTAATAAAGGTACACATACACTTACCATATGACCCTACCACTCTTGGTATTTATCTAAGATAAATGGAAACATATATTGACACAGATTTGTACACAGATATTTAAAGCAGTTATGTTTCTAGTAGAAACAACTGAAATGTCCTTCAGTAAGCAAAGAGATAAATTGTAGTATATCCATTTGATAGAATACTTTCAACAATAAAAATAAATAGGCTACTGATACACATAACTTTGATGAATTTAAACTTATCCTGAGTAAAAGAAGCGAGGCAGAAAACAGTCCAAACTGTTTCTATTTATATAGAATTATAGAGAAAGCAACAACAAATCCATAGTGACAGAAAGCAGATCAGTGGTTGCCTGAGAGCCTAAGGAGAGATTAACTGCAAGGGGCCATGAGGGAAACTTTTGGGGTGATGGAAATGTTATATCTTGATAATAGTAATGGATACATGGGTATATACATTTATTGAAAGTCAGACTGTCCACTAATGTGGCTGCATTTTATAATATGTAAATTATACCCCAATAAAGTTTGTTTAAGTATAAAGTTCAATGGTAATAAGTACATTCATATTGTTGTGCAGCCACCACCATCATCCATCTTCAGAGCTTTTTGCATCTTGCAGAACCGAAACCCTGTATCCATTTCACAACTCTTTCACCCTCCCCCAACCCCTGGAAACCACCATTCTGCTCTCTGTCTCTGAATTTGATTACTCTAGGTACCTCATATGAATGGAATTCTACCCGATATGTTCTTTTATGACTGGCTTATTTCATTTAGCATAATGTCTTCAAAGGATCATCCATGTTGTAGCATGTGTCAGGCACTGGTTTTTAAGTAAGCAGTGGTTTTGGTGCCATGTTCTGTAGCCCCACTTTGAGAAACACTGCATTGGGAATAGAGTGACTTAGCAGGTGGGCTATTTGGAAAGAGGAAGAGTAATGGCAACGCCTCCCTAATGGGCTTCTGGGGGAAGAAAAGAAATAGAAAGTGAAGCACGAAGAGGAAGAATGCTGTACAAATGTTCCCTCTCATTCCAGGGAAAGTTTCTCAAAATATTGAATGGTTTCTATCTGAGGCAGACTTTTACATTAGAACTTGCATGGCTAGCTTATAGTTGTGCATATGGCTCAGTTTTGTGCATCTATTAACTTCAACTTGGGCCATAAAACTGCGTTGCTGAGGACAAGAGATTATTCCAACAAGAGCAGGAGAAATTGAAAGAGAACTAACATTTAGAAAGGAAAAGTATTTATAGAAGTTACTGGTGACAAACTTGCCCTCTCACCATAATCAACTATAAAACTAGAGAAAATATATGAAACAGCAGTTATGAGACTCTGAACAACTGGGCACCATCAGGCTGGGCAGAAAACTACCAGGAGCTATGAGCTGAACAATTCCAAGAGTTACACAGTGCTGGGAGAAGTTCAAGTTCCAACTATTCAGAATGCAGACCCATAATTGAATACCTGGGAAACTCAATAGAGACTCAGAAGGGTCACCTTAGTAGCAGGCCTAAACTACCTCTAGAGAAAAGTTTTCAAAACCCATCTAATAAATAAAACCTAAAAACAAGGCTCTGTAGGATCAAGCTGATCCATGAGTTACTTAATAGCATGCCAAAATAAAGTTCAACAGTCGGAGAAAGACAACATAATCCAGACACTCACACTCACAATGTCCAGCATCTAATAAAAAAATTACCAGATATGCAAATAGGCAGGAAAATGTGACCCATACAAGAAGAAAAACAGGTCACTAGGAAGAGATCCAGAAATGAAAGAGAACATGGAAAAAGCAGAAAATGACTTTAAAACAGATATTATAAATAAATATGCTCAAGGACATAAAGGAAAAGAGTAGTATAAAGGCAGAGAAATGGAAGAAATAAATAAAGAACCATGGAATTTCTGTGGATAAAAAATTCAATATCTGAAGTGAAAATTTTATTTTCTTGTGCAGATTAGTCCCTGCACAAGAAAAAAATCAGTTAACTTGAAGATGTTGTAATAAAAGCTATCAACACTGAAGTATACTGTTAATGTTTTGAAATAAAAAGGTAAATAAATAATCTAATCACAAGGAAAAAACCAAAGAGAATTTTGTATTAATTCTCTGATTCACTGTACAGACAAAACCATCTTGGAATTCCAGTCCCAACTCTGTGGAGTCTTTATGTACTTCAGTTATGCTGTCAACAAAATGAAATGTTTTTCCCTATATCTTTTAAGGTCCCAGCTTCTAAGAGACTCCATTGAGCCCTAAGATTTTTTTTCTTTCAATAAAAGAAAATTGGCAGAAAAACAAAACTCAAGCACAAGAGGAAAAGAGTAGAAAGAGATAAAAGAACAGAACCTCAGAGACCTGTGGGACAAGATCCAAGTAGTCTAAGTTTCACGTAATTGGAATCTTTGGGAAAGGGAAAGGAAAGTATGAGATCTCTGGGCCGATTTTGTAGACATGCAGGACACTATACTTCAATCTAACCTAAAAGTAACTGGAATCCCAGGAAAGGAGAGGGCAGAACAAATATTTGAAAAAATGCTCACCGAATATTTTTAAAAATTTAATGAAGCCAAGTGCAGTGGCTTACGCCTGTAATCCCAGTGACTTGGGAGGCTGAGGCAGGAAGATCACTTGAGCCCAGGAATTTGAGGTTGCTGTGAGCTATGATGACACCACTGTACTCTACCCAGGGTGACAGAGGGAGACTCTGTCTCAAAAAAAAAAAAAAAAGGTTCTCAGCAGCTTTATAATAACCCAAAACTAGAAACAATAAAAATATTTATCACCAGATGAGTGGGTAAGCAAACTTTGATTTGTTCAAACAATAGACTACAACTCAGCAATAAAAGTGAACAAACTATTGACACATATAACTTGGATGAATCTCAAAACATACTGAGTGAAAGAAGATCTACACAAAACATATAGAAAATACTGTAAATTTCCATTTAAATGAAATTTTAGAACAGACAATCTACATTAAAAGTAGATGCGTGATGGCCAGGTATGGTGGCTCCCACTTATAATCCTAGCACTCTGGGAGGCCAAGACGGGAGGATCACTTGTGGTCAGGAGTTTGAGACAAGCATGAGCAAAAACAAGACCCCATTTCTACTAAAAATAGAAAAAATTAGCTGAGTGTGGTGGCACGTGCCTGTAGTCCCAGCTACTAGGGAGGCTGAGGCAGGAGGATCACTTGAGCCCAGGAGTTTGAGGTTGCTGTGAGCTATGATGACACCACGGCACTCTAGCCCAGGCAAAAGAGGGAGACTCTATCTCAAAAAAAAAAAAAAAAAAGATGAGTGGCTACCAAGGGTCTGGGAATGGGAGTAGATTAACTTTAAAGGGATGTGAGGGGAATTTTTTTGAGTAATAGAAATATTAAATCTTGATTGTGGTCAGTTTGCAGGTGTATACATTTTTCAAAATGCATGAAACACTATACACTCAAAATGCTAACTATAGAAGGCCACCTGCTTTCTAATTGCACTGGCTGCCATCTTGTCCTCTTGCCACTGACAAGAAACTGTCAGTAAGAGATGGTGGTATGGTTTGAGGGGGGAATGGTTTTCCAGAAGTTTATGGCCCTCACATCTGTGGCTTTTTAAGACCCTTGAGTTCCACATTTGAATACTTTAGCATATTAGTTTCTAGCAAATAGGAGTAGCGGAAAGGAGAGTACTGAACATTTCTTAAGCCTGGGGCTGTGTTCTAGGCTGTGATGGACATATGCAATCTAATTTAGTCGTCAAAGGGACCCATGAGATCAGTGTTGTAGAAGGATCTGGTGGAGTAAAGGCATCCCATCACCTGGGATGGAGTCCTCATGCCTACTCAGAGGTTCCTGTGAAGGTTAAGGTTAACAAAATTACTAGGGAAAGCAGCTGCCAAAGTGTTTTGCACATAGAAGGCCCTAGCAAATGCTAATGCCTTCCCTATTCGTTTATGTAATTTGGAAGGAAACTGAGCCCAGAGAGATGAGAGTTGAGTTTTGGTTTCTGCATCTGTAAAGTAGGAAGTTTTTATGTCGCTCTTTTCCACTAACCTGTGAGTTTCTTCAGATCTGGGAATATGTCTAATTCTTCTTTATATCCTCAATCCTTAACACAATAGCAGAGAATAGTACATCTTTAAAGATTTGTTACATGGATGAATATGTGATTAACTTGTGCCAGAGCATGCAGGGAGTAAACATGAAACTGAGCCAGGGACCCATGTCTCCTGCTCTTTTAATGTGGTGATTTGAGTCCTGTGTTTTTCTCTACCACGTGCCTACTATGGACCATGCCCTGTGTTTTTCAATGAAGAGCTCTAACTTGATTCCCATTCCAAAGAGAGGGAGGTTCCTGGAATGACCAGTTCCTCTTCCCTTCCACCTAGTGCTGCCCCCTCTTCTCAGGGCTCTTTCTGGCTTCACCTGTTGTTTGGCATGACGAGCTGCTTTGTGAGCCAGATGGGTCTGTGAACAGATGTCTTTGGTGGAAAGTTCACTACTTGCACTGCTAAGAAGGGGAAGTCACTAGAAGGACTTTCTGCCCCAGTGAGCAGTGCCTGTATGGGCTGGCCCAGCTGCTCAGCTGTTTGAGAGTCTTCTCCAGAAGCCCTGGAAGGAGTCGTGGCAAGGCCTGGGCTGTGGAGTGGGACTCTGGCACAACCTGATTCCCGAGCAGGCAGCACAGTGAGTGGATCATCCTGGAAGCCCGAGTTGGGGTGAAAATGAGAGAGCGCAAGTCTCCCTGTCTTCAGTCTTCCTCGTTGCCAGTTCTACCTCTGGTCTAAATACATTCTTTCCAGATGAAATTTAAACTCTATTTCTTCTCATCCTGTCCTTGAGGCAAAACAGGGAAGAGTAAAGAAGCTTTTTCTTGGCCTTAAATTTTTATTTATTCTTATTGATATTTATTTGCTGGAGATACCTTAGTATTTCAATTACCTTTTGCTGTATAACAAACCACTCTAAAACTTAGTAGTTTAAAATAACAGTTTATTACTTTATATAATTTTTTTCCTGTGGTGTGGCAGGGCCTCTTTTCCCACGTGATTGTCCATCCTCTGTGAGACTAAGGCCCTGGCTTCTTCCCATGGTGGTCTTAGGGCTTCCAGTAGTAAGAGAGGGTAAACCCCAACACTCAAGCACCTTTTACGCCTCTGTTTATGTCAGGTTTGTTAATGTCCTGTAGGCTAAAGCAAGTCACGTGGTCATACCAAGATTCAAATAGTAGAGTGAAGGCTCCGTCTCTTGTTGGGAGGAGCTACAAAACATTGTGGCCCATTTTTGTTCACTCTGTCACAGTGATAAGAGTGTAAGGTTCAAATCCTTATGGTGCTACTTACTGTGTAGCCTTGGATGAGTTATTTAACTTCTCCAAACCTCAGGAAAATGAAGAAAACAATCTATCTAAAGGGTTGGGAGGATTAATTTAGATCATGAATGCAAAGCACTTAGAATAGTGCTTGACACACTGTAGGCACTTAGTAAATGTTAGCACTTGCACTCCTGGGCTCAAGTGATCCTCTTGCCTCAGCATCCCAAGTAGCTGGGACTATAGGCACCACAATGCCTGGCTAATTTTTCTATTTTTAATAGAGACAGGGTCTTGCTCTTGCCTCCCAGAGTGCTAGGATTACAGGCGTGAGCCACCGCACCCGGCTTAGTAAAGGTTTTTGATTACCAGCAACAGAAATCAGCCTGACTTGGTTTAAGCTTCTCAAAATTCATTAGAAGGATCTTGGGAAAGTTCAGAGAATCCTTTGAAAAGCTGAATCAACAAACCTTGGTAGGGCAGGAACCAAGGCTACTCTAGTTGGGAGGCTGGATCACTCAAGCAGAAAAGCAGCTGCCTTAGTCCACGACTCCCACAGTGTTGCTGCCGCTGGGCCAGTTTGGCCCCTCTTAGCTTACTGTGGGGTTGGCTGTGGGCTCGGTCACCTCCCACAGGAGTCCAGAGTCATACGTGTGACTTTGGTAATCACCTCCCACAGCAGTCATGCACGTATCAAGGGACACCATCCTTTCCTGCTGCTTGTTGCAGGAAGGTTGGCATGCAGAGGTGACACTTAGGGTTTTAAATTATTAGGTTGAAAGTGATTTCCAGGTGTGCCCTACTCTAATGTACAAAAATACCTTATAACACAAGTTGGTCTAGGGGCAATTCTTTGTTTATTCAAAGCATTCACTACAGAATTCCTCAAATGTAAGTTATTACAGAATCTTCAAAAAGCAAATTATATCAATTTGATTTAAACATTTCTTTTTAGGAATATATCAATAATATAAAGTTAGGGGCCAGGTATGGTGGCTAACACCTGTAATCCCATCATTTTGAGAGGCCAAGGCAGGAGGATTGCATGAGACCAGGAGTTTGAGACCAGCCTGAACAACATGGTGAGCCCCTGTCTTTACAAAAAAGAAAAATCAGCTGGGCATGGTAGCATGTACCTGTGGTCCCAGCTTCTCTGGAAGCTGAGGCAGGAGGAGTGCTTGAGCCCAGGAGTCTGAGGCTTCAGTGAGCTATGTATGATCCTGTCACTGCACTCCAGCATGGACTACAGAGCAAGACCTTGCCTCTTAAAAAAAAAAAAAAAAAAAGCTAGGCATACCTGCACTTACAAATTTTTAAGTGAGAGGAAGTATAATAATCATGGTGTTTGGGGGAAGGCCAACTGTTTTCGGGTATCATTTAGATACTGTTTTTCCAACTAGGTAGTAGCCTCTTGAAAGTTTTTCAGTCATTTTTCTTCAACTGGGTGAGTGTGTCCTGGTCTTAGTTTGGTACATTGCCTTGGTTGTACACATGGTAGCTTTCCTACATTTCTAGCGTGTCCATACCACATGGGATCCTGGAGATAAGCAAATCCTCACCCTCACTCCTGAAGTGATCTATTTGTCTTTGCTGTCATGGAACAGGACTTCCTGGGCAGAATATGTATAGCGAATATTCCCAATGCTGAAGCTCTGGCCAGCCGACCTGTCCACTGTGATTTGTGCTGGTGTTGAACAACATATTGTGTTCTATTTCCTCTGGGTGTTCAAAGGGAGAATCAATCTGTGTGGCTGAGCCTGGTGTATGTGATTTGTGGCCTGTTGATCAGGTGGTGGGTATTAGATCTGTCACCTCTTTGGGGAGTGTAAGTTTTTTTTTTTTTTTTTTTTTTTTGAGACAGAGTCTCACTCTGTTGCCCAGGCTAGAGTGAGTGCCATGGCATCAGCCTAGCTCACAGCAACCTCAGACTCCTGGGCTTAAGCGATCCTACTGCCTCAGCCTCCCGAGTAGCTGGGACTACAGGCATGAGCCACCATGCCCGGCTAATTTTTTTTTTTTGTATATATATTTTTAGTTGGCCAGATAATTTCTTTCTATTTTTAGTAGAGACGGGGTCTCACTCTTGCTCAGGCTGGTCTCGAACTCCTGACCTCGAGCGATCCACCCGCCTCGGTCTCCCAGAGCTAGGATTACAGGCGTGAGCCACCGCGCCCGGCCTGGGGAGTGTAAGTTTTCTCTGAAATCTCAGGGTAACATTCTGGTGGATAGTCACAGGTAGGTACATGTATTTGCTCCTCCTTGTTTGTTCACCCCTCTCCTCACAGTCTTTTCCTCCATTAAAGATAAGTAATTCATATTTGTAAAATATTTATAGAATACCTGCCAAGTGCAAGGTACTGGATGAATCACTCATAGGCATAAAAATGGCTCATAAATGAACTCTGTCCTCCAGGAGCTTAGAGTCTAACAGGGGAAAGAGACATATCTGTAAATGACTCTAGAATATGGTGGAACATAGACACTGTCATTGTTTTATGCATGAATCACAGCCCTGCCAACTTTCGAATATAATCTGACATGACATAATTTCTTAGTCAGAATTCTTTGGTGTGCCAGAAACCCAACTCAAGATTACTTAATCAAAAGAGGGAAAGTATTAGCTTGGGTCACCAGGAGGTCTGAAGGCAGGGGATGAATATGGGGTTAAAATGACTGCCTTAGGACTCTGGTCACCTCTTGGCTTTGCCCATTCTTGTGTGGGCTTCCTTTTCAGTCAGCTTGTCTTCACTGGGGATGGTCCTCACTAGCCCCAGACACATCTAGCCCTCAGTGCTCCCTATCCCAGAGAAAGAGCTCCGCCTGCTCTCCCCGACATCCAGATCAGTGCTCGAACCACTGCTTGGCAAATTGGCCCTGCCAGGAGTGCCTGCCCACGCCTGGCCCACTCACTGTGCAGTCTGGTGGGCCACCCTGGGCTGTGTACTCACCACTGGTAGGACAGATGGAGCCTCTTGGTTGACATCCAAGTAGAAACACTTGATGTTGGGGAGGAGCATATCCCAGATGAAAAGGAGGGGCTTTGCTACTAGAAGGTGGGAGAGGGAATGAATGCTGAAAGAAAGCAAATTAAAAAAGGTTTTCCCACTACAAAGTCTATTAGGCATTGGGTCAGAAAGACAGAAACCTGCTAATAGGATCACAATAATAGCCAAGCAGTGATGGCAGGGGTGGCAAACTGGCTCACAGGCCAGATCTGGCCCGCTGCTGAGTTTTGTGTGGTCTGCAAGCTCTGAATGGCTTTCAAAATACTGTGACATATGACAGTTATATAAAATTCATAAATTTTATATAACTGTCCATAAATGAAATTTTATTGGAACATGACCATGCTTGTTTTAAGTGTTGTCTATGGCTGCTTTTGTGCCATAATGGCAAATTTGAACAGTTACTTGTGAAAGAGACTACCGTGTGGCCCTCAAAGCCTAAAATATTAACTCTCTGGTCCTTTACAGAAAAATCTTCCTGACCACTGAGTTAAGAGGAAGAAGAATCCCTTAATAGAGGAAACGTTAGAATTTAAGCACAAAACTCAGCTTTAACTGGGTCAACTTTAAGTTCTCAAGGAAAACATGATGGCTGACATAGGTAGGAGAGAGGACTTTTTCCCGACCCTGTGGCTCTGAGATGAATTAGCCACCAAAGTTTCCCTTTAGTCTTTCCACTTACTCTGGTGGGTAATAGGTCCAGTTCATCTGAAGCTGAACCAGGTAGGTAGTTCTGCTGTGAGTTAAAGGGTTGGAGGGGTAGAGGGCACTAGGATGCAGCTCTCTTTCCTGCTGTTTAGAGCAATGATTTGCATTGCCAACCTGCCATTCTTCTTGGTCTACTCTAATTATCAAGGCCTTATTTCGGTCAAGACCCTGAAGAAGCATTACATGATTTAGATCAATATGGAGTTCATACAAGTTAGCCTGTAAATTTTCTGTCTTGGAGTTGCTAGCTGATAAAGATCAATAAATGCTAAGAACAGTATTAAATTGCTCCCCAACTTGCATTTCTTTCCCTCCTATCAGATGAGATCGTGTGTAATCTGCCTGATCTTCATGTACCCAGTATTGAATTAGCAACCTGGGCCTGTGGTGTACTGAGAAAGCCAGCCTCGACTTCTGAGGGGACACGCAGCCCAGCCCATTGTAATTCCAGCACGGTTGATGGCTCTCCTCAGAGCCAGCTTGGGGCCATCCTGCTTGGAACTACTCCAAAAGTGTTCCTTTATTGCCCAAAGTGGAGAGTTATATAAAAATGGGGCTTTCAGATCAGAATGAGATTTAAGGCTTTGGTGCAGCCTTTATGAGAATGTTTTTAGATCCTAGTCCTGGTGGGAGCTGGGAATTTCCAAAGCATTTCACAGCGTCCCAGCGGCAGTCAGCTCTAAATTCTTTCCCTCACATCATTCCAACTTGTTAGCACTGATAGGCAAGCTCTGAAGTGGCTTAAGTTTGTTTTTGTTTTGTTGCTTTATAAACTGTTTGTAGCAAACCCACATGGATGAATTTTTGAGTGGCTTATTCTGCAACCCTTGCAAGGCACTGTCCTGCCTGCCAGGCTTCCCTGAGCAGAAAGTCAGGGTGGCCCTGAGACTACACACAAGGTCTTGTCTGGAGCATAGTCCCTGTCTGTGTGGCAGAGGAGCCTCGAACCATAAATGGCTGCCTATGGTATCCACAAGGTGGGCCTGGCTGCCTCTCTCTTCCTTCACCCACCACTCTCTTCCCACAGCTGTGTAGGCAACAGCTTCAAGGGGACAGTGAATTTAGAGAAGGGATTCCTTCTGACCCATCTAGACTGCCCTCCCAGATGGAGACAAACAGAGTGGCTAATTAGTAGCTAGGATTCAGTATGCTGGTCTCCTGGTTAGAAATGGCTAGTCTCGTTCGCTCTACAATTATTTCATCTGCGAGACCCAGGTGATGGATTATAGCTCCAGATGAGTTGTCTGTTAGCTCCTCAAGAGAGGCAGACGGGATGTTGGAGGAGGGAGAATGCTTTCTTGGATCCTTTTAGAGAAGCATCATGGAGGAAGTGATGTTTGAGCTGGGCTTTGAAGCACAGGTAGAAGTTACACATGTGGCAATGTCAGGGAAAGGAATTCCAGGTAGAGGGAGACACGGAGACAGGTAAACACAGATGTATCCTAATAGGAAATAGCAAGTGGATCAAGTTGCCTAGAACAAAGTGTTGGCAAGGGGTGGGAATGAAAGTAAGGAATAGTTCAAGTGGTAAGGAGGGTCTTCAGTGCCATGTTCAGGACTTGGATTTAATCATAGGCAATGGGGAGCAGTGGCATGTTCCTGCACAGGGAAGTGAGGTGAGCTGTCCTTTGAGGAAGAGGACTTGGGCTGCTGTGACCAAGGGGAACTGGAGAGGAGGGAGAGGTCAATTATTAATAGAAGGCTGTTGCCATGGTCCAGTGAGAGATAACATGGGTTTCAGAATAGTAGCAGAGTGAAGGGACACGAGGGGACAGATGGGAGAGAGGTGGTCAGGGTTTACTCTGGGCAGTCTCTGAACAGCAAAGTGCAGGTACTGGTGTGGGAGGATGGGGAGGGAAGGAGCAGGAAGACTTGCCCAAGGCCCTTCCTGGGGTTTTTATGGTGAGAGGGAGCCTGAGGCCCAAGGCTATGCCCAGGAGCTGTACCTGGTGATCCCTGGTGAGTGGTGTCCTGCTCCTTCTCAAGTCACAAAGCCTCATTTTTTTTTTTTTTTTTAAGAGACAGGGTTTGGCTACATTGCACAGGCTGGTCTTGAACTCCTGGCCTCAAGCGATCCTCCCACCTCAGCCTCCTGAGTAGCTAGGATTACAGGCTCTAGCCACTGCACCCAGCTACAAAGCCTCATTTCTAATAGAAACCCGGGGCTGGGGGTGCTACTCTCCTTAGTTATAGTTAACTTCCTGAGGATCCTGGCCCCAGGAGAGCTGGTTTGATTTGGAAGTCTGATCATGTGGTGATCAAACTAGGGGTGGATTTCATTAACCACTACCGAAAGCAAGAGGGAACTCAGCTCACCTGAGTGGATGCCTGACACCATGGAGTAACAATAATAGAGTCTAGTGGTGCATCTCAGCTTGAGGGTGGGAACTAGCATAATGTTTGATAGAACCAAACTAATTGGAAGCAAACATGGTAGAATTTTTTTTTTTTACATTTGGAAACAATATTTCAAAGTTTATCATTGGAGGTAAGGGCTTACTGCTCTATGAAGTGTACACAGGGCTATCATCAGGTGGTGGTGGCAGTCCCAAATCCCTAGGAGCTGCTGCTTACCTTCTTCATTCTTGTAGGGGTAATCTTACCCATCTCCTGGAAACTGTCCTCGAGACGAGATGAAAGTCTGGCCAAGTGTTACATTATAGCATCAAGGTTATGGTATTTAAAAGCCCATTGAACATACAGTGCTGGGCACCTAAGAAGCAGAAGAGATAGTCTTTGTCTTCATAGAGTGTTGAGTCCAAGTTGGAGAAGCAGGACTGTGTAAAAGATTTATGGGTGAATTGACACACCAGGTCTGGGCTTTGCCTTAAGGTATTCATCTCCTTCCTACCCTGCAATTAAAAAGCTGGGGGTTGTGAAATAAGATTGGCAACAATTTCATAAGACAAAATAAGATTGGCCACAAATGATGGAGAGTTGCTGAAGCTGGGCGATGGGTACTGGTTACTGTCTCTACTTTTGTGAATATTTGGATTTTTTTCCAGAATAAAAATTTAACTAAAAGAAGGTGGCATATGAACTAACGTGACATACATGATGAGATCTCCAGGTTCCAAGGAGAAAGGGAGTCTTGTGGGCAGACAGTGGTCGGGAGGGGCTTCCCAGAGGAGCTAGGCTTTGTCTCAGTGAGGATTCTTGGTTACAAGTAACCAAAACCAATAGTGTAAACAGAACAGAGGACTTCCTTATAAGGATCCAGGAGTCCCTTAGGGAACCCGAGTGCCAGATGTAGCCTTTGCTCAGGAAGGGACAGGACAGGGACCAGAAGGCCACTGGGATCCCAGGCTGCCTTTCTCCTTGTCCTGCATGGTCTACAGTTCTGCATTCTTTGCTTCTGTGTCCCGGGGTGGGAGTTAGATGCCTCTGCTTAGTAACAAGCATGTATTAAGTCCATCCCAGACACAGCCCAGACTCAACCTGACCCTCTTGGCCCAAGTCCCTGAGTAACCCAGCAAAACTTACATAGTACACATAGTTGGTGGGCCCCTTCCTGTAAGTGAAGAGAAGTAACTAAGTTAATTGAGTTAGGCAGCCCTCCTCTCTCTGCCTCCCCTTCCCTGAATCAGAAAGGCTAGAAGGACATGTATGAACAGAGAAGATGTGTGGACTGGAGACTAGCAAGGGCAAGTGATTGGGACAAACATGCAGGAAATATTTGGGGAACAGTGTAGTCCTCCTGGCACCGAGGGGGGTCATGTTGTGTAGGAGCCATGCTGAGAAGGAATCTGAGTCCTTATATCAGTTGTATTTTTTGTCAAATGTTAGCTTTTATTTTCCCTCCAAGCTGCAAGAGCCATTGAACTCTAAATTCTGTGCTTCTCATATTGAACGCCTCCTATTTATTGAGCACTTAGTACCTGCCAGGCACTAGGAATTACTATTCCCACTTGACAGTCAAGGAAAGGCTCAGAGAGGTTTTGTAACTTGGCTGTTGTCACACAGCTAGTGATGGTAGAGCTAGGATTCAAATCCAGAGCTGCCTATCTCCAAGGTTGGTGGTGCTGTTTCTATACCACACAGCTTATTAAATAATGTAATTTATTATGCCAATTGATGATAAAATCACTGGGTGTTGGGATTCTTGGTTGTTAGTGAACTTGAATTAGCTCATACAATATAGGTGATTTTTTTTGTTTTTTTTTTTTTTGCTCAGCTGTCCAAACTGCGGGAAAGATAGGAATGCAGCTGGCCTGAGGGATATCCAGGGATTCAAATGCCATTAGCTCTTTTTTTTTTTTTGAGACAGAGTGTCGCTTTGTTGCCCTGGCTAGAGTGAGTGCCGTGGCATCAGCCTAGCTCACAGCAACCTCAAACTCCTGGGCTTAAGCAATCCTACTGCCTCAGCCTCCCGAGTAGCTGAGACTGCAGGCATGTGCCACTATGCCCGGCTAATTTTTTTTTCTATATATATTTTAGTTGGCCAGATAATTTGTTTTTATTTTTAGTAGAGATGGGGTCTCGCTCTTGCTCAGGCTGGTCTCGAACTCCTGACCTCAAGCGATCCACCTGCCTCGGCCTCCCAGAGTGCTAGGATTATAGGCATGAGCCACCGCGCCCAGCCGCCATTAGCTCTTATACTTCGATTAAAATTTACTATAAAAGATGCTCTTAGCTGTCTCCCTCGCATTTGTTTCTCTTTCTTCATTGGCTTTATTCACTCCGGCCAGCTGTCTCTACCAGACCAGAACCACAGCTTCTGGCTTTAGTCTCATTATCAGAAAGGGAAGAGCTTTTCCCAGCGGTGGTTGGAAAGCTCTGAGGAAGGACTCTGATTGGACTGATATAGGTCATGTGCCCAGACCTGCTGGGGTCACCATGGCCAGGGACTGGAGCTGTGAGTGGCCCAGCCTGGGACAGGGTTCTCTGATTGTCATTCTTTACCTGAAGCTGTTGGAGTGAGGGAGGAGGTTTCCCCCAAAGAGGTGTATGTGATGAGACAGTTCTCAGTAGGTAGACTAAACAAAGAATGCTCCTTATATTTGCCTGACATCTGTCTTTAAATTGTTAAACCCGTTCTTCTAAGAGCTTTTCTTTGCTAGCTATCCCAATCTAAGGATGACCAGCGAGTGGCCTCCTGATCTCTTTTCCAGATTTTTCTGGTGAATCATGCTGAGCTGTGACCCAGGCACAAATGGTGATGACTTTGGAGAAGCCAAGGTCACCATAAACACAGTGACCTTACTAGGAATTCTCTCCCAATCACCATTTACAAATGAATAGAACACTGGCCTATCTTCTTTGCCAGTGTCTTCCTCCCTACCCCCTGCTGAGCAAAATTAGCCTTCAGCAGGTCAAAACAGGTTTTTTAGCTAATTTCCTTTGAATAGCATATGATAAGTATCCAAATTAGCCAGCATTGTTTTCCTGCCCTAGGTGGTTGATTGGCTCTGTGATGGAGCATCTCTGCTCCTAATGCCGGTTTCTTTTAACGGAAAGGTTACTTTGCAAGAGGCTTCATCCTTGAGTTTTAATTTCCATAAGTGTAAAATGGAACTGTTCTGCCAAATATTATTATTATGGGGTCATTAGAAATGAGAGATCCAGGGAATCTAGGATCCATAGCTGTCTCCCTGCCCCCACACACCCCTTTACTCTGGCTTTTGTTATGTACTGTTTTAAAAATTTAGGTCATTTTTTTGCAATGACCCATGCTAATGAAAACCAAATCCTAAACTCCTGCAACATCATCTCATGTTTAATTGTCAGAATTTGTGTGTCTTTTGGGTCAGGAGATGAACAGTGAATTGGTAGAGAGGGGTGCGTGAGGGTAGAGAATTGAAAGCATTTCAAAACCGATGAAGCTTGGAAAGGAAGGGGAAAAAAGAAATGTAAAATGCAGTTGCTGGGCTTGGTTGTAAAAATCTTGAAAGTGGAGGGAGATAAAAATAGTTGCTTGTTAGGACCTGGCAGGCATGCTCGGGAGCCTCCCTGTTTGAATTCAGTTGTTAATCAGAAGGAGGTGGGAAACAACCTCTAGTTCCTGCTGTTAGCACGTTTCTTGCATTTAGACTTGTCAAGGAGGATAATGGGCTGGAGCTGAGAAAGAAGCATCATGCTCACTCGCTAAACAGGAGCAAAGAATTCTCTCATAACTGATCTCAAGGATTTCAGCCTGCCCCAAATCAGAGCCTATTCCCAGAAATAAAGCTCGTTACTTCTGTAATGTGAGTGACTCCTTCCCCAGCCACGGCTTAATAATTGCACTTCTGAAACTTTGGAGTGCAACTCCTTAGGGTTTGCCCTTAGCTCTTAGCTCTGTCGTCTGGACCCGATGCTCTAGTCTCTGGAGAGAGCACTCCCTCAGGAGCAAGTTCCAACCCTCGCCCTGACCCATCAGCTCACTGTACAACCTTGACCGGTGATGCCTCCACTCTGGGCCCCTGTTTTTCTCCTGTGTATACAGGGGTTCATAGTCACACTCTTACTATGAGAATTAAAGAAGATGTATTTTAAAGGCCTGGCATAGCATGTGGTCCATAAACCAGAGCTGTTGGGGATTCTTCCTAGGTCTTCTGGGCTCCTCCCACCCAGCCTTTCTTTCAGTGCTCTTGGGGAAGGAAGTTTGGGTGGGAAAAAGAGGTTACAGGTGATGGCTAATTGAAGGGTTTGGGGTTTGCTCTGACTTTTAATTATCTTTGCTGCTTAATTAGCTCCCTGAGGCCATGGGTAGCAGGAGGTGGCTCTGTGGAGGCTGTGATTTGAATTATCCAGGTCAGCTCCCTTTCTCTTCTGTTTCTTTATTTTTAAAGAAGGGTTGTTAAGGCTCTGCTAGGGATGCTAGGGAGAAGTAGTTTGAAGCCTAAAGTCACCATTTAAAAAAATCTCATTTGCCTTTTTTTCCCTTAAAACCATTTTTTGTTTTGTTTTTTTTTTTTTTTTTGAGGCAGAGTCCTGCTCTGTCACCCTGGCTAGAGTGCCGTGGCGTCAGCCTAGCTCACAACAACCTCAAACTCCTGGACTCAAGCAATCCTTCTGCCTCAGCCTCCCAAGTAGCTGGGACTACAGGCATGTGCTACCATGCCCGGCTAATTTTTTTTTTCTATATATTTTTAGTTGTCCAGCTAATTTCTTTCTATTTTTTAGTAGAGACAGGGTCTTGCTTTTGCTCAGGCTGGTTTCGAACTCCTGAGCTCAAAGGATCCACCCTCGGCCTCACAGAGTGCTAGGATTACAGGCGTGAGCCACCAGGCCCGGCCTCCCTTAAAACCTTTAACTCTTGCTTGTCCACTTTTGCATTCAGCCTTTGCCACAGATGAGCCAGAGTCTGGCTTCCAGGTGTCACTGTGCTTGGTTCTCTGTGAGCCCTCACTCCTTTCCACCTCTTCTCTTCTGTGTCCCACCCCTGTCCTCTGTCTTTCTCTTCCTCCATGCCCTGCCTTCTTGCCTTAGGGAATATGGTTTCTTTTAATACTAGCCTAAACAAACAAGATGCAGGTACTGGGACACAGTGGGAACACATAGGAGGCCGATTTTCACCTTGACTCATCTGCTTGCCTGGGCCTTGTCAGCTAGTCAGCCAGGCATCAGACGGGGGTGCTGACCCCCACGGGTTGGAAGAATTTAGAATATGTTAAGTTCACAGGGCCCTGACCACAGCTCCATCTTTGCCCTCAACATCACACGTGTTCCTGATATTTGGATTCTCTCTCCCCTGGTGGTGACAGCCTTGAGTACAGGGATAGGGACTGTTTCCTTTTTACTCATAGCATAGCATGGTGCAGGCACTCTATAAGTGTGTGTAGATTATTTTATCCAAACATCTTGTTTTAAAGTAAACATGCTTAGTAGTTAAACTTCAAGATGTGTACTCTTCAGAGAAAAATTGAGGCTTTGAACAATGGTTATTTCTGGGGCAGAAAATATCAGAGAAGAAAATACTTTCTTCTAGTTAGTTTTTCATAAAACCTTCTTATTCATTGTTGAGGAAGAAGGGGTTGCCCATGCTCATTGTTACAGTAGCGGAGCAGGATTGGGGTATCAAGTCTCAGCATCCTATGGGGGTCCTGTTAGGTTGCTCAGGGTGGGAACCCAGAAAGTATGTATAGGATGCAAGGCGGTTAATGGATAACTTAGATGGTGATCATTAGGCCTGTGAAACAATAGCTGCAGGAGTTTGGAGAGTCCGAAGGTTGTAAAATCTAACTCTGACCACAGACGGTTGTGGAACCAGACCACAACCGGTTAACATTCAGAAAAAAAATTCACCCTCCGCAAAACTTCCATCCAAACCTCCCGTAAAACGCACCGCTCTCCCCTTCCTAGGGTGGACACTCTTTTCGGCCTCCACCAACCTGTACCCAGATGCTCCAGTAAACAGCATTTTGCTACAGCCGAGGCTTCGTGTGTCTCCCTCTCGGCTCTGGACCTAACAGTTCCCAGGGAAGCTTGTCAGCCTGGGAATCTAGTGGGTGGTTGATGCTTCCTCCAGATTGCAGCCTGCCCGCCTGCCCCGCCGGCTGCCGGGGCTCTTCGCAGCATCACCCTCTTGATATTGAAGGATTAGAAAGAGAACCCAAGGCCTGGAGGGGGTCTTGGGAAGTAGAAAGGGTTGAACATTTGAGGGCTCTGCTAGGAGAATGTGGGAGGAAGCCCAGTTAAACCTCTCAGGACCCCAGGGGCAAGGCACTATCGCAAGTTGGGAAGGGGACGCAGAAGAACGAGGCACCTAGAGGTAGAGGGGAGAGGGTGGGTAGAAAGGACATTTTAGATACACGGACCAGCATAAGAGGTAGTTAGAGAGGCAGGCCACCTGACCCAGGAGGAGGTGGTTGTGGAGACGTGTTGGGGTATGATGTTGGAGAGGTGAGGAAGAAACGGTGGAGGGGTTGGAAAGCCAGGCAGAGGGGCTTAGGACTGCTCTAAGGCACATGGCAGCCATGGCAGGCTGTGTGCAGAGGCTGTCCCACTGGTTTCTGTGCAGACAGAATGGAGGGGGAAGATCTTGGGGACAGAAACTGTGTGGGGAGGGGCTGGCTATTGTGGGAAGAGCAAGTGCAGGGTGCCAACAGCGATCAGGAAATGTACTCTCTCTGGCCTCATATACATTTTTTCCATCCCCAGAGAAGAGCTGGTCTTGGCTGGGGCTTTGGTGGTGGTGGCGGGGGGGGGGGAGCATGTCCCAGCCTGGTAGCTCCAGAAGCATGCTCTGGAGTTTAGTGATGTGGTGTGCCCAGGTCTCCAGGTGGCTTCTCCTTGTGAGGCCCTCTGGGTCACCAGGAGGGGATGTGAGTGGTGCACCTGGCTCCCAGGACTGACATGGTCCTAGCAGTGAAAAGCCCCTCAGGGTTTCCCCTCTCTTCCTCCCCATCCCCTTCCATCTCTGCAGCCTCCCAGGCAGTGGTGTTCTCTGGGGTGGGTGGGGGAAGCCAGAGCTGACAGCCAGGGATGGAGGAAAACAGTGTTATGTAAGTTTGAAAATGGAGGCTTACTTGCCATGTGAATAGAAATCAGATACAAGGACGGCTAGAGACAGCGCAGCCAGGCCTGAGCAGCGGCTGCAGCCTGGAGAGAAGTGTCTGAGCCAGCGGAGGAAGGAGCCCCTGGCTCGGGCGGAGGGGGCTGCACTCTGCTGGGAAGAGATCTATGAACTGCTCATCTTTGGAGGGCAACCTGTGAGATGGTCGTCCTTCGTATTCCTGTCACATGGTGTGCTGTTTACCTGCCACAGCTCATTACATTGATCCTGGGCTGTATCTTGTGATAGGCAAACCATGGCCCAGAGAAGTGAAGTGAAGACTCGTTCACAGAGCAGGTGGCAGGGCCAGGATTTGAACATAGGTCTCCTGTCTCGTTAGCCAGTGCTGCTCTTTTGTTCTAAAACGAAGCCTGGTAGGAAACGCCTAAACAGGCATGGGGAGCGTTTGGGGCAGGTGCGGGAGCTCAGGCCATGGTCCAGCACAGGGCGAGGGCAGGTGGGGAAGAGGGCTCCTGTTGGAGCCCCTCTGTGCTGCCCCTGGGCCCGGTAGGCGCTGTCCCCCGCTCATCCTGTTCTGAGCACCCTTTCCACATCCTGAACACCTGACCTCTGGGGGCCAGGCGTCTGTCCTCTGAGGCGCTGTGGGCACGGTGGGATGAGGACGGGGCCTCTGCAAGCAGCTGCTGGACTCAGAAAGCGTTTGTCAGGTGGCATGTCCCAACACTAGGCTGGGGAAAGAACAAAGTCAGCGCCTCACTTCCTGAATTTGGAATCTCTGCATAGTTCCCAGGAGGCCGCCTGGCTCCCTCTTTGTCCAGGTTGTTGCTAGGCATCTTCTCCTCACAGGGCCGGCCCTCGTCACCGTGTCACGGCAGCACCCCCGCACTCCTATGCTGCATCATGTGGTTTTATATTTTTATTTTCTTGGTGCCACTCAAGACCACCCGACGTTACACATTTGTTCAGTTTGTTTATCGTCTGTCTCCTCCTCTAACATTTAAACCTTATGACAATGGGGTCTGCTTTGTTTGTTGACTGCTGTCTGCCTGGTGGCTGCACATGCCCACACATAGTAGGTGCTCAGTGGACAGTAGTTGACGAGACTATTGAGGGGCCTGGCAGCAGGGCAGGTGGAGGAAGGAGGGCAGTTCTAGGGGTCCGAGGGCCTGTGTTCCGCTTCCAGCTTTACCCAGCTTTTGCTGTGTGACCTTGAACAAGTTATTGGAACCCTTGGGCCTTAGACTTTTCATGTCCTTCACGAAGAGTTGGAACCAGATGCCCTCTAAGGCCACTCTGGCGCCCCTGTTCTGAAAGTCTGTATGTAGGAGACGGGCTTACAGAAGGGTTTGGAAAGGTTTGAATCCTGTGCTCCTTACCGAAGAGCCTGGCCTGGGTCTGTACACCCGGGTGGGGGGTGACATGATGAGGGCTGGGTCTTAGGCCATACCAGTGGCTCTGTGTATGCATGGTAGCATGCGTGTGTATGCGGTGAGTTTAGAGCCATTCATTCATTCCACAAGGGTCTTTGGAGTGCCCTACTGTACCAGGTATTGTTCTCACGCAAGGCTTAGAGTGGTGAGGCGGACAGCCAAGGTCCCTGCTCTTGGAGCCGATGGCCAGTGGAGAGAGGCTGGAGCTGGCTGGAGCTGATGAGGGGCCAGGTAGAGATGGGACAGAGGGATATGAGAGTATGAAGTTTTTTGTTTTTTTTTTTTTTTTAAATTTACCCTTTGAAAGATACTTAAATAGACCTCTTAGAATCTGTTTAGGAATAAATAGACAGGCAAGGTACTTGGGAGGTTGAGGCAAGAGGATCACTTGAACCCAGGTGTTCCAGGCCAGCATGGGCAACAGAGTGAGGCCCTGTCTCTTAAAAAAAACGAAGAAGAATGAATGAATGAATGCATTCATATGAGAGAGTACTGAGGGAGAAAAATGATGAAATGTTTTTTCATTTGGCTCTGGTAGGTTGAAATTATGGATAGCTTGGGGTTTTTCTCCGATTTTCTAGATGTTCTATATAGTGTCTGTATTACATCTATTAAAGATTACCTGTCATGGTTTAGGATTTTGCCACTGGATGTGGCCAGCCCTCGAAGTGAGTCTCTCATTGTTTGCTGATGTCTGCCCACAAACCCTGGGCCAGGGACCTCCACCAATCCCCAACCTCAGTTTTCCCACCTGTAAATGAGGTAATTGGCCCTGGTCTGTGCACTTTACAGGGCAGTTGTGTGAATCAGAAGAGGTGGTGAAAGAAAAACCATTTGGAAGTTTATGTCTCTGCAAAGGAAGGGCCCGTGTACTAGTGTTGGTGATGGCAGACCAGGTGGGGTTGTAATATGAGTGCAGGGAAGGGAGATGACTCCGAGGAGCAGCTGTCAGGCCTCCTGAGGGCCCGTGGTAGCGAGCGGCTCCCCATGATTAACAGGGTAGATGTAGCTGTGTGGGCTGTTAGGTGAGTGACTTCAGTGGGAAAGAATCACCAGTCATCTCCCACCCTGGCCACATATATTCATAAAACTACATGCTCTGTGCTTGGTACAGAGAGGTCACCAGTAGGAATTCCTGCTCCTACCCCATCCCCTTTTAACCTTTGATTTATAGCCTTCTGCAAGCATATAGGTCTTATTTTTTGGATTTTTCTGTCTCCTTTATGATCCAGCCATAGATACTGTGTCTTGCCAGTAGGGATGGTTGAAGAAACAAACTTTGAAATCTTGGTTATTCTTGATAACTAACTCCTTCCCATCTGGCCAAGTCTGCATTCTCAAAGGGTAGAAATCTCCTGGCTTTCTGTCCTGTTTTTACATCAGCTGGGGGTTTCATCTCCTGACTGTCCTTTCCTGGACCCTAAATAAGGGTTAAGGGGCCTTGGTGTCCAGTGTTTTTAGGCCGAGGGCTGCCCCTGATGGGGGTGGGGGTGTCATCCTGGGGCTTGTGGCCAGGGCTGGTCTGTCCATCTGGAGTGCTGACCCTTCCCCTCCCCAGTCTACTGGTGCCAATTCCCTACTTCTCTATTCTCTCTTTCCTGCAGATGTCAAGCCCTCCAACATCCTAGTCAACTCCCGTGGGGAGATCAAGCTCTGTGACTTTGGGGTCAGCGGGCAGCTCATCGACTCCATGGCCAACTCCTTCGTGGGCACAAGGTCCTACATGTCGGTATGAACAGCAGGTTCCATCTCTTGAGCTTCTCTTCTGGCCAGGGATAGGAGCCCCACGGGTGCCTTCCCTGTGGAGCCAGAGTCTTGTGCTGGGTGGTAGGTGGGGCCAAGAAACGAGCGATGAGGGATAGTGGAAGTCTAACGGGCTGGTCTAGGCTGGGCCTTGGAGCATAATTGGGATATCGGGGCCTTGACTCACTACAAGAGATTGCAGATCTCAGCTCCAGAGTGCGGCTCAAGAGATTGTGAGCCCTAGCTACCCTCTAGACATCTCTCCCGGATTGTTTTCAGACCTTCAGACCCCACATGCTCAGACATGACCCTACCCCAACCTCTCCCACCTTCTCCCTTTCCATTAGCAGTAAATAGCATGCCTGTCTCCCTGCTTTCCCAAGGCAGGAGCCTGAGCATTAACTTGAACCTCCCTTTTCGGCTCCTCATCCTTTCACCATCTTGTAGGCCCCAGTCCCTGAGAGTTTGCTCAGAATTCTCCAGCCTCTTTTCTCCTGCCTCACTACGTCTCCCAGACACCTACCCCTTCCTCTCACTGCAGCTTATCTGGTCCCCCGGCTGGGGACTCTGCTGTGCTTCAGCCAACACCCTGTCCTGGAGGGGGTCTTCCCTCCTGCCCCAACTCTACTGGCTCCCACTGCTACTAGAGCGCTGTGTGTGCCTGTCCCCACTCCATGGCAGCATCAGCATGTTCTCCTCCTTCCTCTGTATGATGAGCTTCTTAGGGACAGGGACTAGGCTGTAGGTGTCACTCTTGTCCCCAGGGTCTGGCATGGGGCCTGGCATGTGGTAGGTGTTCAGGGAATGTTTGGCAAGGGGGTGAATGGTTGACTAAATGGGTGGGTGCGCGGATAGCATGTCCTAAGAATGATTGGGAATGTGAGTCCGGGTGAGTGCTGAAGTGGGGCAGAGCAGACAGCATTTGAGTGGGTGGTGTCTTTATGGAGGTGGCAGGCAGGCAGCCCCGGATGGTGCCGGGACAGGGGCAGAGGCTCAGGAGATCTTAACATGTACAGCATGTTTTATGTGTTGTCTGTAAAAGCACTTTCACATCTTTGAAAGATCTCATTTGATCTATGTGGTTGTCCTGTGAAATAAAGATTATTGTTCCCATTTTAGAGTTGAGGAAATCTAGATTCAGGGAGGTTAAGTGACCTGCCTACGTAGCCTTGCTGAGCCAGGATTGAAAGCCAGCCTCCTCCTAGTCAGGCAGATGGCCTTTGCATCGCATGCCCTCACTTGCCTCTTCGCGAGGATTTGGCAGCTGTCCCTGCATCCCTGTGTGAAGGTCTATGTCCACATCCTTGTTCCTTCTTGCCCCCAACCCCATGGTGACTCCAGCCACTGTCAGCATCACTCACCTGGCACTGACCCACATCCCCACCCCCCTGCCCTCCAGTTACCCATGGTGGAACTCTCTTCCACTCTTTCCCTGTCACCTTCTCATTGCTTCTTCCCCAAATGTCTAATAACTGGGCAGCTGGCACCCTGGGCCACTTGACTGCCAACTCTCAAGTTCAAAATCAATTATCAGGCCCTGGGACTTACTGATCAAGGGTTTAATGGTTTGGGTTTTTGTGGTTATATGGTCAGTTCCCAAACAGTCCAGTGTTGGAGTTAGTGAAAAATCCTATGGGAGAAGTTGATTTAATCTCTACATAAATATACTATGGTTGGAATAGATATTTTTGTAGGGTTCTTGAAATACATGTGCTGTTCAAATAATGCTCAGTAAAAATAGTGTTTTGGTATAGCACTATATATTATACTTACTTCTCTTTGACTTCCCACCAATATCAGCTCATATTGGTAGAGCATTTGGCAACATGTAACATACATTTTCATTCGACTGACTTTTTTCAGGAACCCTAGTGGGTAGAGTTATGTCATTCTTAGTGTTATTGCCATCACCAGCACCCCATTTCATAGATGAGGAGGCTAAGACTCAGGATCTCATAGCTTATACATCCCAGACTTGGGACATGGACCCCAGGTCTCCTGACCCACTTTGTACCCACTGTACCACCTCATTCATGACCCACATTTCACAAGCTTCATGTTTCAGACTCAGGTGACAAAATGAACCTCTCATGCTAGGCTGTCCCTGGGCTGCCCTGCAAGACAGTGGCCAGGCTGGGCAAAGCTGGAACCACAGGCTGAAGTGGCAGCCAGGGCCCACCTGATTGGATGCTGTCAGTTCAGGGCAGGTTTGGGGGCAGGTGGGAGGCCAAATCTAACAGGTTAATCAAGCTCTTCAGACATGATGTGAGCTCTCAAGAGACAGAAGAGAAAGTGCGTTAGCAGACCCAGGGGTCCTGGTTAGTTCAAGTGGTTATAACTGTGTCTCTGTCTCTCTTGCAGCCAGAAAGACTCCAAGGGACTCATTACTCTGTGCAGTCGGACATCTGGAGCATGGGGCTCTCTCTGGTGGAGATGGCGGTTGGGAGGTATCCCATCCCTCCTCCAGATGCCAAGGAGCTGGAGCTGATGTTTGGATGCCACGTGGAGGGAGATGCAGCTGAGACCCCACCCAGGCCAAGAACCCCTGGGAGGCCCCTCAGCGGTCAGTGGCTTGGTGTGTCCCCACCTTGGACTGTGGGGGGTCCCTTACTATCAGGGGTTTTCTGGAGGGCTGATTCTCTATACATCCTACTAAGACTGATTCTCTGTCCCTGGATGCCAGGCTGGGACGGGGAAGCAGCAGGGGTCTCCAGATGGATACAGGAAATTATTGTTACTACCAACAGCTTCCTACCATTTGTTGAGTACCTATTATGTTCTAGGTACTGCACTTAGCACTTTATATACATTATCTGTGTTTTGTAAGTCATGACATTTTTGTTAGATTTTTTTTATTGAGATAAAGTCCACATAACACAAAATTCACATTGTAAAGTATATAGTTCAGTGGTTTTTAGTATATTTCTCCATATTGTGCAACCATCACCACTATCTCATTCTGGAATATTTTCATCACCCCAGAAAGAAATACCATCCCTACCTCTCAACTTCCCCCAGCCCCGTCCCCTGACAACCACTACTCTACTTTCTGTCTCCATGGATTTACCTGGCATTATCTAACTGTAGTAGCATTCCATCTGTGAACACTATTATCGTCTCCAATTTAGAGATGAGGAGACTGAGGCGCAGAGCACTTAGCTTGCGAAGGCCACGTATGCTTGCAAGTAGCCGAGTCTGACTCCTAAGGTGGTAATGCCGGCAGTTCCGCCTGCCTCTCTGCATGTGAATACTGTGAAGTAAGCCTGGTACTCAGGGAATGGTCTGACCTAGCTGTCATCTTTATATGTAGCTCCTGCCTGGAAGCCCCTGTCTGGCTGGGGAGACCTGGTCTTTACCTCCATGAGGTCCACATGGGCGAGGGCCCATTATGAGAGAAGAGCAGCGGGGCCAGGGATGGATGGTGCAGTCCGCTGCTGCAGGGGCTGGCCTGTGACTCTGGGATATGAAAGGAGGAAACTCAAGTTCAGAGAGAATTAAAGCTAAATCCTTTAGTTATTTAGTCATCTCATTTGCTGCTTTCTCAATATGAGGAAGGGCAGATGTAATTATTACCTATCTCTGCCTTACAGAACTCAAAACTTTGGCTCAGTGGTCAGGTGATTTGCCCAAGGTCACAAACCTAGGATTGTGGCAGAGCCCAGACTCTTTCCCTGGCCAGCTGACTCTGTGGACGTTGTGGGTCCCTTCAGTGTTCAAGCATTATATGTGGCTGTTCTGTTTATCTTCTGTGACCATGTTCTGGTCCCCGGGGTCCATGCCCAACCCCTTGCCTCATATTGACAAGTAATCTGTTTCTGAGAAATGTTTTCTTTTTTCTTTTTGTAAAATTTGTAGCATATGGAATGGACAGCCGACCTCCCATGGCAATTTTTGAGTTGTTGGATTACATAGTCAATGAGGTAAGTACTGCCTTGTTTCCTTGACCTTGGAATTTATTTGCTCCTTTTGACAAAATACCCATGGCTGGGTTGACTGGGAAACCTGTGAGTTGTTTCTACAGTTTGGACTCCAGCATGCTTGTGTTCTGGTGTGTGCATCATGCTTTTGGAATTGAGTGGCTGGTTTAGAAAAACTGCAGGAGTCCCTTCTCCAGGGACATCTTGAGGCAGCTCTGAGTTACTGTTCCTTTCCAAGACTCAGGAGCCTTCCAGCTTGCCCATCTACATTCTTGTGCCTTCATTCACCAAACTTTCTCTTGCACTTACAATGTGCTAAGCACTGTGGGGTGGCAGTAGGAGTGGGGCAGAGATCCAGCGATGGAAAAACAAAAGTCCTTAGTCTCAAAGACTGTTAGATTGTGTAGGGGAGGCAAGGCAGATGCATATATAACTGCAATATAGGGTTTTTGCTTGTAAGTGCCATTAAAAAGCTATGAACATAAAAACGAATTTAGAAATAGATTTGGAACGTGTTCACTGTAACTGTTTGAAAACAGATTACAAAATAGTATGTATACTGTGATCAATTCTTTTAAAAAAATCTATGCATGTATGTGCATATAAAGTCTGGAAAGTACTAAAATAATAGTGATTATTTCCGAGTGATGAAATTATAGGTAATTAAAAAAATTTTTTTTGCTTGTTTTTGGTTGGCTTTAATTATTATTTGTCAAATATAAATACCAGTATATTTAAATGAAAAAGGGATCAAGGAAGGAAGAGACTGACAAACATTCAACAAATTTGGGTTTGGGGAGTGGGAAGCTGTAGACAAGCACCAAGGTTGCTCGGAGGATAGGGCAGGGCTAGAGTAGGTGATCCACCCCAGTCTCTGCTAGCACATGGCCCCTCCCTTGCCTGGCTCCCTCCTGCTCAGAAGGGATGGACGCCACCTCTGGAGGCCAAGCTGTTGGCCTTCTCTCTCCCCTGAACTTTCCCTTCATCCCCCCAGCAGCAGGGACAGTCTGCAGGGCGGGGCTCGCTCTGGGCCACGGTTCCTAAGAGCTGGGATCTAGTTCTTGGCCTCCAGTCAGGCTGACAAGGCAGCCTTCAGAGAAGAGGGCTAGGCTGGGCTTTTTGGTAGGGGGTGTTAATGTTTCGTTTTTAATCTTGAATCCCCCGTTGATTTTGGGCTATACATCAGAGCAGTGGCATCTTGGACAGTGTCTGGGGGTCAGCTTCTCCCAAGGATGCTACATACAGCTTGCAGTGCAGGTCACATAAGTGGGCTCACATTTTCTGGAACTGTGTGGAACACCACGAGCCTTGTGCTCCAGGGCCTTATTCTGTGTAGTGCTGCATGATCACCATGGGAAAGCGAGAGCTGCTGCCAGTGTTCTCAGTCTCATGCCTGAAAACAGCCTCATTCTGGGAGTGTACAGGTAACATTCTTCTAGACTCAGCCCTCTGCCAGTTAGTGTTTTATTAACCTTTCTCTGCCTCTCCAGGGCTCAGGAAAAGGTTTTTTTTTTTATTTTTTTTTTGCTGGCTGGCTTCTGCAGGTGCTGTCAGGCCTGAAGCCTGAGCTATGCCTGGTGGTTTGCGAATCCCCCTAGCTGTTGCTGCTAGTATTGCTGGTTACATTTCCATGCCTCACTGAAGACACTGTAGAGTATCAGAGCTTGAAAGGGTCCCAGAGATCATTAGGCCCAACCTCCTCATCTCACAGAATAGTGAATGAGGCTCAGAGAGGAACAGAGAAGTGAGCAGTAAAACTCTACACTTGACTTCCCAACTCTGTGAGAGACAGTGGTTCCAACACGGTGACCCAGCAGCCAGCTGTTGGCCCCCACCACTGCCTTTGTCTGGATAAGGGTAGCACTGCCCAGCGGTAGGGGTGGGACGGGGAGAGGAGATGGCCTGAGTGCAGAGCCAGGCATTTCTCATGTCTTGACATGTGTTTGCAGCCTCCTCCAAAACTGCCCAGTGGAGTATTCAGTCTGGAATTTCAAGATTTTGTGAATAAATGGTAAGTCTTTGTCAGGCTCCCCACCCCATCTCTGAAAGCACCAGCTTTGCCTCTGCTGGGCACAGTTCCCCTCCCATCTGATTACCCCACGGCTGCCACCATAAGCCCTTCTCGCAGAGTGCCAAGGCTTATGTGTCTGACTACAGCAGTGGATAAAACAGCTACTGCTTTTGGCACTTGCTCTACGGGGACTGGCATATTAATTTTTAACCTCAGTTTAAATTGGCAAGATATTTATTAGCTTACTGTGGGCATGACATTGTACTCAGAACAGGAAGATGAATAAGGCTCAGGCACTCCTCCTCAGAGCCTGTAGTGTGTAGGGAGGACAGGCATGTAAACATAAGTAATTTGAGTTAGAACCAGTGCCAGGCAATAGCTCTCACATTATCTTTCTTCCTTTAAGCTTAATAAAAAACCCCGCGGAGAGAGCAGATTTGAAGCAACTCATGGTAAGTCCATTTATTCTTACAGTGCCGTATTCATTTGTTCTCCTGTCAGTCATCTGTCCAGTACTCCCTGAGCCCATGCCCTGCCCTGCCCACTGGAGTCCAGCCGAGCCTGGGGCTGCAGAATACCAAACATCATACTCCTCTGGCCTCCCGTCAGTTTAAAGGGAAAGCTGGGATGACCCTGCAGCCTGAGTGTGCGTGCCTGAGAGGAAGAGCCTGAGGGAGTCAAGGGAAAGAAAGAGCCAGCCTATCCCTTCATGGGGAGGGGCCTTTTACTAATACCAGCTGACTCACCTTCCGCTTGGCACCGTCCCAAGTCACTCTCCACCAGCCTCCTCTAGTTGGGTGGCTGGAGGAGTGGGAAAGTAATACTGTAAGTATCTGGACTTACATGCCTTAGCCTGTGCAGTGTAACATGCACTTAAGTCCACTGTTTCCTTTGTCCCTTCTAACAAGCCTGTGAGGCACTGAAAGCCGGGTTACTATCTCCATTTGTACACAAAAGCAGGCTCAGAGAAGTGATGACTTGCCCAAGGCCTCATAGCCAGTGTTAACTGGTGCAGCAGGTCTTTGGGCTTGCAAGCTGTCCCTGCTTTCCTGGCCCCACTGGTGCTCAAGGGCGGGTGCCGGGAGCTCCTTTCAAGTGCAGCACAAGCTCTTGACTCTTGGATCTTCCTTCTTGTTGGATTTTTAACACCACCTTCTCTCCCTGTTTCCTTGCATGCAGGTTCATGCTTTTATCAAGAGGTCGGATGCTGAGGAAGTAGATTTCGCAGGTTGGCTCTGCTCGACCATCGGCCTTAACCAGCCCAGCACACCAACTCACGCGGCTGGTGTCTAAGCATTTGGGAAGCAGCAAAGAACGAGTCCCCTGCCCAGTGGTGTGCCATGTTGCTTTCGGGCCTCTTTCCCATGCCTGTCTCCCATTCAGACATGCATTTCACCTATGACAAAGGATGAAAAACACAGCATGTGCCAAAATTCTACTCGTGTCATTTTTAATATTACTGTCTTTATTCTTATTACTATTGTTATTCCCCTAAGTGGATTGGCTTTGTGCTTGGGGCTATTTTTGTGTATCTTGATGATCAAAACATGTGCCAGGCTGAATTACAGTGAAATTTTGGTGACTGTGGATAGTCATTCTTACAACTGCACTGCTGTTCCCACTCCATGACTGACTGGCCACCTGTATTTTTGGGATTCTTTGACATTGGTGGTACTTCACTCTTGCCAGGCGTACTTCCTCTCTGTTTGAGTAGGAGGGAGCCTTGTGAGATCCTCCATAGGCAGTGCATGTGAAGCATGCTTTGCTGCTATGAAAATGAGCATCAGAAAGTGTACATCATGTTATTTTATTATTTTTTGCTTTTGATGTAGAATTCAGCAGTTTCCATCAAAATCTAGCCAGAGCCCTTCACTGCCATGATAGCCGGGGCTTTACCAGTCTGTCTACTGTGATGATTTGTAGACTTCTGGTTATATTTCTATATTTATTTTTAAATACACTTTGTGGGATATTTAGTGGTATATGTCTCTTTAAGTTTTGATTAGCGTTTCTAAAATGGTGGAGTTGTTTTGAATGTCACAAATCGATCAAGGCATTAAAATGTGTCAGATTTATCTTTCCCCATATCCAGTACCAATGCTATTGTAAACAACGTGTATAGTGCCTAAAAATTGTATGAAAATCCTTTTAACCATTTTATTCCAGATGTTTAACAAATCTAATCTCTTATTCTAATAAATATACTATGAAGTTAAAAAATGATGAAAGGTGTTTCTACTTCTGTGGTAGGCTTTTCAATTTCTCTAGTACACAGGAAAGCAAATGGTTTGGCCAAGCATTACTGTAGGGGGAAAGGTAAAGACAGGCAGGCAGGAGGCTGGTGCTTGGGACTAATGGGCTTCCTGTAATTTCAGTCTTTGGACCTGATCCAACTCTTCTCACCCAACACCTTTATCTGTGACTCTTCCAACCACCTTCCTGTGGACCTGTGAACAGATCCTGTCTATTCCTTCTTTCTCCTTGTACATGGGGAAAAGCAGCAGGTGGGAGTTGGGAACCCATCTGAGAAAAATCACAGAACATTTCTCATAACAAGGGCTGAGCTGAGGGCTTGCCTGCAGTTCCAGGCCGCCATGCTCACAGAAGGGCCTTGCTGGTGGCCAGCTGTGCCTGCCTGGTGGTGGAGCCTCTACCAGAGATGAGACAATCTCCTTTGCTACACTGAGCAATGGTTTCCCTTCTTTCACTACTTACACTTAACCACACCTTCCTGCAGAGTAGGAAATGTGCCTGGTGTTGGCTCTGTCATACCTGTGAGGGGGCAGTGAAGTCACAGAAAACAAAGCCATGTCCCCTTTGGTGCCCTTTCCTTCTCTGAAAAATGACTCTTGGAACTTTAGGTACACGTGAGGCTGCCTGGTCAGTACCTCTCTCCCCTCATTTTCTTCTTTGAAAGGGCAGGTTGTAGAAAAACCAAAGCCAACGTATGGATTTAAAAATAAAAGGCTGAGTTCATTTTTAGATAAAAAACAACTTGGGTATAAATAATCTCCTGAGTAAGTAATAGTTCTATTCTGGAGCTATCAGAGCTTGGGATATAGCTAGGATTCAGAAAACTGGTCAGTTTTACATATGCTGCTGCCTAACCTAGTCAATCTTTTTTTCTCTTGCAGTGAGGCCAACAGCTATTCTAAATCAGCAGGTGAGCTTGTATGTTTTCAACATATAAGCTGAGTCTTAAGACTCATCCCCTATGTCTTCTACTAACAGGATGCCACCACTATTGAGAATGTCTCACTAAAATGAGGAAACTGCATCCTTAGAAAAAAGTAATAGTATGACCTGGTGTCTAAAACCTGAATCTCACCACTTTTGTGCTTGGTATTTTTTTGAGAGGTGTTTTAAATTCTCTGTTCACATTCAAAGGTGCTATATTTTTAGAGTCAAAAGAATTTTTTCCAGTTTTTTATGAAGAATGGTCTTGTTTTCAAGAATGATATTCCCTGTATCAGTCTTGCAGTGTTTGAGCTCCCCATGCCAAATTCCTTCCTCAAACAACTTCTCTTACTGAGATACCAATAACAGTTGGACTTTTTAATATCTCATTAGCACCTTATAACCTGTGAAACTGCTAGAGCAGATGTGAATATTCTCATTTTACACATGGGAAAGAGTTGCAGAGTGGAAAGGGCAGGTGACCAGTTAGTGGTAGAGCTAGACTTCACAGCCAACTTTTCTAGCTCTTAAAACCCATGCTTATATTTTAAATTAGACCCCCCCAAAATGTATGCCTTGATGCTTTTTGTTCCAGAACTGTCTTCACATTGTGTGTTCTAAGGAACGTACTCATTTAAACTTCCTGTAAGAGTAGCTCAAAATAACTCTAATGAAATGTTGATTAACAAAAAATGTATCTGTTTTCTTCTGGAACAGTTACATAAGTTCTGTCTGAGGAGGTTCTTTGTGCTTGGTTTTTCTATTGCCTGTGCAGGAAAAATACTTATTTAACTGAATATTCAGTGGAAAAGGGACAGTATGCAGAAATGAATCTCAATTGCAAATACCAAGCCCAAGCATGGCACATTGCCTAAGGGCCAGAAATGGGTTTTACACCATCCTGCTGTGTGTCTGCCTCAGAAGGGGAACTACTGCTTTTCTCTGTTGGTATCTGGAAACCAGCAAGCTCCACGACAGCTATTTATCTGTAATTTATTTGTAAGTACATTTTACCAGTGATGTCTCAATTGAGATGTAATAACAGCCACAAGAAGCAGTCTATAATGGGCAGGGTGTTGCAATGCCTCTGAGAGGTGGCAACAGTTTGTGCTCTTAAGTGGCCCTCCCTCTTTCCCCTTGTCATCCTTCTCTCCTAGACTGTGGCCTAATTCTGCTCACAAGGGTTCAGTGGCATGCAAACAGCCCTTAACTGGTTTTTGTAAAAGAGGCATTGTTGACTAGAAAGACTGGCTTGTATTTAAACTCTGCCCTTTTTGCAAATGCCAAACTTTCTCAATATTTCAGAGGAAATTTTGTTTTCAATACAATTACTGAATCTGACCAGATTACAAAGCACCTCCCATGCTGCTCAATGCTAAGACACTGCATCTTTGATTTTCTGTCACAACATTCTGAAGCTTGTTATTGATAGAACCATTTTTACAACTATACATTCTCCTATAGTTTTTGCTTCCTTTGAAGCAGGCCATAGGCCCCATGGCAAATGATTTCTTTGAAGAGAGAGAATGAGCCTGAGACTTAGAAATTCAATTTGTATAACTAACCCTGGCTGTTTTCCCCTTTTAGGAGTCTGATTCTTCCTCCTCCTCTTCCTCCTCCTCTTCTGTCACACAGCTTCTTGTGCTCAACTCCAGTGCAGTTTGGTTGATTGATGCTTCATTGTCTACGTGCACCAGCATCTGCATTGGCCAAGGATGTTACAGATTAGTAGGAAGGATACTGGCCTCAAAACAGCAAATCCCTAAAACTGTTTTAAAATCAAATCTCAATGCATATCCATCCCCAATCTTTATGACTAAGGGGTAGGGCCACTTTCCTGTTTCCTCAAATTCTACCCCCTGCCCTGTTGTCAAAATGGGGGAAGAATAAATGTGCCAGATTTACTAGAATCGTTACCTGATTTATAAACATTCTTATAGAAAGCTCTGACATAAGAACTGTGCCAACTTGGATGTACTACTTTGTAATGGTGGGGTGTTTTTTGTTTGTTGGTTTTTTGAGATGGTGTCTCACTAAATCACCCAGGCTAGTTTTGGACTCGGGCTTAAGCGGGACTACAGATGTCACTATGCCTGGCTAATTTATCTTTTTAAAAACAGGGTCTTGCTATGTTGCATAGACCGGTCTTGAACTTGTGGCCTCAACAATCCTCCCAAGTAGCTGGTATTACAAGTGTGAGCCACTGCACTGGGCTGTAATGGTTTTAAATGCCTTAACACACAGTATCTGGGAGAACTGCTCAAATACAGTGTATTCAGAAACATGTTTTTATTGACTTGAAGGCATTTGGTAAGAGATAGGTATGATGAAGATTGGAACTCACCTTTAGCACCGAGTTTTGTAGTTGAAGCCACACCCTCTTTCCAATCTCAAAGTTACTTATTCACAAAGCAGCAAGAATTTTGACATATCCCTACACCAATCTCCACACTCTCCCTGGGTTCATCTGAGAAACTAGAGATAATGGATGACTAGAAGGGTGGAGGCAATATATTAGTAAATTAATCAAAATATACAGCCAGGCGCGGTGGCTCACGCCTGTAATCCTAGCCCTCTGGGAGGCCGAGGCGGGTGGAACACTCGAGGTCAGGAGTTCGAGACCAGCCTGAGCAAGAGCGAGACCCCGTCTCTACTAAAAATAGAAATTATCTGGCCAACTAAAAATATACATAGAAAAAATTAGCCGGGCATGGTGGCACATGCCTGTAGTCCTAGCTACTCGGGAGGCTGAGGCAGGAGGATCGCTTAAGCCCAGGAGTTTGAGGTTGCTGTGAGCTAGGCTGACGCCACGGCACTCACTCTAGCCCGGGCAACAGAGTGAGACTCTGTCTCAAAAAAAAAAAATATATAACCAGCTGATGGAGAGGTAGACTGTTCCCTGCCTAAAAGAGTAATGTAGAGTAGATGGCTTATTAAACTAGAAAATTCACCTCCCTGAGTCCTTTTGGCTAAGTAATGTGATTTATAATAATTTTTGACCACCTAAACACCAAAGCAGTGCAGAGCATTCTCTCCCTAGGTCTGCACTTTTTTAAGCTTACATCTTGTGACTGTTCAGGTGCAGGTTGAGAAGACAGCTTCTCATCCCCTCTTCTTGAAATAATCATTGATTGCAGGGCCAGTTCTTCAACCTGGAAAAGAAAAGTTGAGGATGCTGTCCTTACTATTTCACTGGGCTACTGATGTGGGTCAACTGCTGGGCATGCTGTAAAAGGCTGGCATCACAAGAGGGAGTGAAAACAGTATCTCTCTGCTGCTCTAGAGGGAAGGGGAAACTGGGCTCTTAAGCTTTCTCTGCTTTTTAAAGAGATTAACAAAGAAAGATTCCAACCCCTTTCCCCTGGGCTGTATAGGTGTTCTGGCCAAGCCATGGCTTTCACTCCCCCAGACCTCCAGACTTAGCTGGGGGAGAAAACACAAGTGTGCCATTTAAAAAACCAGGTGTCATCTTCTGACTCCACAGAGGGCTGCATTCCCTAGGCCTGAGTTTATCTACTCAGTAATGAGAACGGGAAGGCAGCAAGAAAAGAAAATGGAGGTGTTTCCTGAAGCATAAGGAAATCTGGGCTTTGGAGGTGGTCATCGACACACACTCAGTAGGTACTTGTAGGGGTACTGTGGCAATATTGGGACATAAATGTGGGCCATTATAACTGACCGGATGGAAAATGCTTATTATTTTGATATATGACAACTGTACGATGTTAGTTTACAAAGGAATTTCGTAATCCTTATCTCATATGGACTTAAAGATCATAATCATCTCGCAGAGGCCAAATTGAGCACAGGTGGGCCTAAATCACTACTCCTCAAAGTCCTGGAGTCAGTAACAGAAGAGCTACTGAGAATTCCTAGGCTTTGGGACAAGTCTGTATTCCCAGGGCTTGAGTGTCTTCCGTCGCGCAGCAGGATGTGAGAGTCTTTTCTAGTTTTGCAATACTACAGCCAATTCAAGCGCCAATACAAACTAGTAAACAGTAGCTCAAGAGGGGGCTCAGGAGGACGAGGCCGGTGGGTACGGAGGGTCTAGCAGAGCCTTTGGGAGGGGGCACTTCCTCAGTGTGCGGTCTATGGGCCATCAGCATTTACGGAGAGAGCGGGGTGGGATGAGACTGTACTTGCCAGATTCCTGGGCCTCTGCCTAGACCTGCAAGGTCAAGATTCTAAGACGGGTGGCACCTAGTAATGGCAAAGCAAACTCCTCAGGTGCTTCAGGCACAGGAGTCTGTAAACCAGTAGCTCAGCGCCAGATGAGGAAGAGAACTGGCAGTAGCAGGTAGGTGCCGTAGAGGCCCGGGCTCGGGAGAGATGGCGCGGGAGGAATGGAAGGACGGGTGGGGGCCACGGAGTCACCTTGAGGCGGTTGAGCTGGTCGTGCAAGGCCGCTTTCAGTCGCAGTAAAGTTTCCTCCTCCTTACGCAGCTCCTGAAGCCGGCTCAGCATCGTCCCTAGTCACGCTGCCGCCCTCACCTCCGCGCGGCCGTCCGCCGGGCGCTCGGTGATGACGCAATCACCACCGACACCACCCCCGGAAACCGAGCCGGGGGGCGGGGCTGGCGGCCATGTTGGGGAAGCGGCGGCTGCGCTTCCTTACGGTGCCCGCTGTCGCCTCGCATCTCCGCGAGGGCTCCTAGCCTTGGCAAGTGACTAAACATCTTGACTCGTAATGATCAGGATTCCCAACGCACAGGACGTTGGAACCGTAAACCTGGAGATGTCTTGGGATTGGACAAGTTAGTCCTATAACTTAAATCGGCACAGTAAAAGTGGCCAAATGACTCAGTGAGCAATACTCGCCGCCGTATCCCACACCTGATGTGCTGTTCCAAGTGGCTACCTTTTAAATACGCAACACCTGCGGGTGTATTTGAAGGCAGGGACCAAAACCACCAGCATCTAGCACAAAGCTGAGGTGCAGAAATCCGCCTGTTACAGAGGATTGTGCAGGCTAGAATCCCCAGCGGACTCTAAAGGGGTAAGGTAGTGCAAACTAAGCAACTAAAACTAAAGAACATTAAATAAGGTAAAGTCGTGTTAAAAAATTACAGCAGGAAATGGTGCCCTTATGGGCCAGAAAACAGATTTGGCCCTAGAGATGGAGGATCATAGATCACCTTGGCTGTAAACTTTAGTGAGATTGTCAATGGGAAGCTACTGTAAAAATCCAGACACAAAACAGGTCCCTGACAGAAGATAGAGCAGGGGAAGTTAATTTTTGGGCGGTGAGACAGATCAGTTTACAAGCTTGGTGTGGTGGGGGTAGGGGTGAACCCACTTTAAAGCAGTTTTGGATACCTGTAAATAAAACTAAAACATGCACATGGTTTCAAAAAATGCTTGCTGAGAGGGTGGCAAGCATTTCCTCCAACTGTATTGTCATAGCTCATTAAAAACTTTTCAGGGCCAGTTTTACTGTGGTATCCCCCAACTTGTATTCTACAATTGTGCAGTGCCAAACCTTAATCCATTTTCCATTTTGGAGACTAAATCTTAACAGCCTGTATGTATGTTTTTCAAAACATGTTAATTTACAAAATGGATCTTATCAGGATTAAAAAAAATTCCCTCTTCCATTCTACTGTGTGGAGTTAGTGTAAATCCAAGCCTCCATTTTGTACCAGACTATAAAATGGTACAAATTAAAGGCTGGAATTATGGAGAACATAAGTATTAAAAATTCTAACCAGATTCACAACACACCCAAACCATGTTTCTCACTGCCTCTTTGATAACGTCTTTATTCAAAATAAGCTGTCCAAAATGATTTGACCTTTATGGAATAAACAAATTTAAGAGTTTATGCAGTAGGCTTCTTTTCTTCTGTGGCAGGTTTCTTTTCTGCTGCTGGTTTCTTTTCAGCTGCCGGTTTCTTTTCAGCTACTGGTTTCTTGGTAGAGGCAGCCTTTTTTCCCACCAAAGGCTTTTTCTGCTTCTTAACACCAACAGGCTTTTTTCCTTTCTTCACTACAGGCTTTTTGCCTGCAACCCCCTTCTCATCTGATTTAGCCCGTAATGCTGCAGCTGCCTTATTCACCCGAAGTTTGTGCTGCAACAAATTAGGCAGAATCGTTAGGAATCAATAATCAAATCTAAGAACTTAACATATTGGTAAAAAATCAATTATCACTTACATTCCTGGCCTGGCGAAGAATGGTATTCCGGCGCATGGTCTTTGCATATGGGTTTAGCTTCAACATGATTCTCAGATTTTTCAGTGGATTCTTCTTCAGGACTCTGCGATGAATCTTCTTGCTACACATAAAAAGGTAGACACTTTATCAACATTTTTACACATATACCTTTTTGAAATGAAATAACTAATAGTATTATGGTTGGGGCAAGAGTTACACATTAAGTATCAACTTTACCGTGGTGCTCGAAGAGCTCTTTGGATCTCTGGGCTTTTCAAGATTCTGCTGAGGTCTGTGTTGATCATCTTGTGCATGGGAAGGCTGCAAGAAAAAGATTGACAACGGTTGCCTAAATTCCCATTCCTCCTGTATTTAATTAATGAATATGTACCTCACCAAAAGCTTTAAAGTATTCCAGAATTCAATCATAATTTCCACTACACTATCATTTCACATAAACATGCACCCAATGTGGTAGAGTATTTCACCAAATCATATTTCATCTACACATAAGGGGAAACAGGAATGAAATAAATCCATTATTTAGAAAACATGCACACCAATTCTGAATGCAAATATCCACAGTAGGAACATCTGTTTCAGTACATGAAAAAACACTCACTTGTAGTTACTCTTGAGGGAAGCAGCTTTTCGCCAAGTGCCATATAATTCATCTAACTTCCGGAAAGCACTTTCAGTCCAAATGCAGAAACGTCCCACATGCCCACCAGGAGCAAGTTTCAGAATGTTCAGCTTGCTTACATTAAGCAGAGTAATTCCTTTTGAAAGGAAAGGAGAATCAGGGAGCCTATATTTCAACAAATTATCTGCTACATGAAGTACCTGAGCTCTGTCTTATTAACCGACTTTTGTTTCAATCATCTGTGGTGTAACTTATTCAGCCATGAATCAGAACTTCCACAAAATCATCTGTTTCAGAAACACGGACCATGAAGTGGAATCTCATCATAAAAGCTGACTAAGCTCGCATAGGATAGCCAATCAAACATGTGGGAAGTATAATTACCAGGGATGTTCCTGAAAGCCTTGATGATACCATTGTCCTCATTATAGATGATGCAGGGTCCCCTGCGCTGGATGCGACGACGGTTTCTCATTTTGCCCTTGCCAGCCCTCATTCGCTGAGAGGCATAGACCTATAAATTCAACAGTTTTAGTATTCTGATTAAGATATGATTTCTGCAACAGATCTTCATAGTTTAAAAATCCCACTTTACAGATGATGAAATTGGGGGCACAAATAACTTGCCCAGGGTTACACAGAGCCATAAAGACAGTCAGGATTCAAACCCACATGATCTGGGCTCCAAAGTCCTTGCTGTCTTGAATACTAAGACTTAGGTATCCTGTCTTTCGTGTGTCAATTTTGAAATTCAAATGACAAGAAATTTGTATGGATCAAGGATTACCAAACTGTGAATGTGCTCATATCAAACCTACCTTTTTGATATCATTCCAGGCCTTAAGTTTCTTAAGAAGTAAAACAGCCTCTTTGGTCTTCTTGTAGCCTTCAACTTTATCTTCAACCACCAAAGGAAGTTCAGGAACTTCCTCAATACGATGACCTAATAAAACCAATTCAATAGTTACCTGGTTACCCTGAAACCCTTTTAAAAATTAAGAGACATTTTATATAACTCACAAAAGCAAAATGGTATACAATTTGCCAAATCAGAATTTCCACAAATATCATGTGTTTCAGAAACACGGACCAATGAAGTGGAATCTCATCATTTTGACAGTTAAATAAAAATGCAGCAAAGAAGTGTTCTAATTAATTATATACTACACCACTCTTTGAAGAATTACTTAGTAATGGGAAATTTAATAAGACACTCTGGACAAACAGAACTTAGCAATAAACAAAAAGTTTCAGGTGAAAAAGGATGTTTTGCACCACTCACGATACAGAACATTACAAACCTTTAGACATGACCAGTGCTGGTAAGGCCGAAGCAGCCAGGGCAGAGCAAATGGCATATCGCTTTTGGGTTGTGTTCACTCTACGGTGCCAGCGACGCCAGGTCTTGGTTGGTGCAAACATGCGGCCCCCACGACACATCTATTTTCTCAGTTAAGAATCACATTTCTCAAATTTGAGCAATTAAAAGATTATGTCTTGCTCAGTAAAAATTTTCGTCAACCTTCTGTACCAGCTTACTGACAGCAGGCAACTGTCGCTGAGAACAGAGTAAGACGCAAATTACGACATCATTGCAAGCAAAGCTTCCCCCATCGGAACAGACCTCCCCCCACAAGAATAAAATCATGATAGGAAAATGAATACCATCCAGATTCCAAATCTGTTAAGTGGGACACTATTAGTATTACGGACACAAATATTTTCAAGCTATGTTAATGTGGATAAACCAAGTCCAATCTGCTAAATTCCATGGGCTGACCAGTCTCAGTGAAACAAAGGATACATTTCCAAAAGCACCCTGGCCAGAACGGTGAGTCCCACCACCTCGAACTCTGGGAATTCTAGCCACAGCTCTGCCAGTACCCCAAGACTCAGCACTGGTCTGATGACCTAAAATTGGAAGGAAATAAGAATTTTAGCTACCTCATCATACCAAACCACGATTATTACCCACAGTAGCAAACAGCATCAGAAAATCCAAGAAAATCATGTGGTTCAGAAACACGGACCAATGAAGTGGAATTTCATCACTACTGTAAAGCAGCCCCTAAAATATCAACCCGTAGAAAGAAATAATAAATCCATACCTGCTAATTCACTGACAGCATAGGGCTGTCTGTTGTTTTTGCGCAAGTTGGTGTGAACGAAGTTCACAATATCTGGTCGAATGGGAGCTTTGAAGACAGCAGGCAAAGTGACATTTTTGCCAGATGACTCCCCCTTTTCGGAGTACACCGATATCAGTGGACGAGCACAAGCCTTGGCAAAAAAGGATATTTAAAGTTAGAGGCAAACTCTTCTCATCTGTGGACAATATCATTAAGTGCTGAGTTATAAGCGACTACTATGGTGGGGGCAGACTACTCACTTAAAGCTAAAACATCTTACACTCAAAGGACACTCAGCATCTCAGGTTCTGCCACACAACTTTCAATGAATCGTTTATCATAAAACTTTCAAAATCATCCTTATAAAGCACAATATTCAATCAAAACCGCAACGTAAGGGTTTGAAAACTGCTATTTAATGCCACTGTCTAAACGTTCACCCCAAAGGTCTGCAAATGTTGCCTACCAGGGCTCTTTGCATCCAAACTTGCACCCCTTCCCTCCTCAGCATCTTCTAAACACCTCTCCCAAAACTCACTAGTAAAAACACTATGGTTTTTGATTAACCCTCTCTAAAAGACTTCCCACCTGGAACTAAAGCCAAAGTCCTGAGGATGGCCTACACAATCTGCTCTATCTCTCTGATCTCATCTTCCTTGTCCCTACACTCAGGCCCATCCACCTCCTGTCTCAGAGGTAGCAAGTTTTCACCTCAAAGCTCCTCTTCCCACAATTACTCTTTCAGGCCACTTTCTAAGCTTCCTGTTTAAGGCCAAACCATTCCAATTTTGGATTATCCACGGCAATTATTACCATAGAATATTGCAATTCATTTATTCCACCTCCACTGTGATTCAAATATCGTTAAGCATACTTTTGTCTATTTTGCTCATTGAACCTCCCCAGCACATAACACAGCACATATACAGACGTTACTTGTGGAAAAGCAGTACATGTATCATCATTCACACTGTGAGCTGGCTGAAGACTTAGATGACACTGAAAAGAACACTTTTTGCGAACAGAACCAGATAGCTTTTGTAGAGATGATTTTTAAGCTGGACACAAAGAAGCATTCAGAAAAAAGTAGAAATACAAGTGTTTGTCTTTTCTCTTAACAAAATTCTTCTCTTAAAAGATGGAGATATACCCTACTAAACAGCACATGAAGATGCAAGGGCCGAAATTGACTCTCCTTTCCCCAATTTGGTCTGAGGTCCCAAGGATTTCCAAGTTTTCGGCAGAACACCAATCTTATGAGATCCAAAGAAAGCTAGAATCCTATAAACTCCCCTGCGCCTGTGAACGACCCACTGTTTTCCCGTGTTGCTTCCCGGCGCCCCGTGTGCCCAGACACCCACGTTGCGTCTAAGATGGCTGCCATATAGCCGCACAACCCGGCTCCCCACCAGAAAAAGACGGCTTTGGTCCTCATCTCCGCCTCCTCGACTTAACAACCACAGGCTATTTGCCCCAAAGCCCCAAGCCTTTCCTACTGGACCCCGGATCAAAGGAAAGCACAGCCGAGCAGACTTCCACTCACCATGGCGGGGAGAGGAGAAGGCCACGCTCCTCTCAACCCGGCGGCTCCTGCAGGAAAAGGAAGTGCTCACCACTCCCGCTCTGTATGTAACCTTGAACTAGTCCCACCCCACCCTGCCCACCTCAGAGCCAACACAGAGACACAAATATCTCTCTGCCACAGCAGAAAAATAAAATATGGTGTATTATTTCTTTATATCTTTCAAATTAGGATATCTATTGTCTCCCAAAGCTAATAATAGTTCTTAGAAAAGAGGGACTCCTTTTCGCGGAATAATCCGTAAGGGGGAGTGGCTAACTCTCGCGAGACAAAGCAAAGTGTCTTTCCTCAACAATTACTACATTTGTTTTCATTTGTTCTGGCGGGATTGGAAGAGTATTGGGACACTAAATATCTTTGGGTGGTTTGAAACAAAAGTTCAAATTTGTGAACAAAAGGGACTTGTTGAGGGTAAAAGTAGTCCCGGCGGGACAGGGTTGTGACCCCTGACGTCGGCGGCCAGGCGCGCGGTTCAGTTTGGCCGTTCCAGACTGTCACTCAGATTGGGGCGGCATGTGGGAGCGAGTGAACCGAGCGGCTGAGGAGTTTTACTCGCGTCTCCTGCAGTGAGTCTGAGTCCCTACTCTTGGCTGGGGTCCGAGGACGGCGCTACTTTTTGGATCCCGCCACAAGCCTTTTGCCACACTTCGGGATTAGTGCTTTGCCCACTTTCCTGGGGTCCAGGAGTTGGGGAGAGGCCGGTTCGCTGTCCCCGTGTGGAGTTGGCCTTGTGTAGTCTCACTCTAAGTGGGAGGTGGCAAGTGTTCCAAGAGGCGCTTAATTCATTCTGCCTGTGCACACACTTTTCATAAGTAGAGGCACCTCTCAGGATGTGGAAAACTAGATGTTGGCCTCCTTTACCTGTTTAAAAGCCTTGCTGACTCCCAAAAGTGAGACATCGTTATAGTCTAAGTCATGATAGTGACCATATGAGCTACACTTGTAATTATGTTGGAATGGTGTGTTGGGTTTATTCGTATGGTGAAGTCTACTACCAAGGGGATTCCATCAAGTTTTACATCCTATGTAAAAATTGAATCCGTGGTTCTCAAATTTGAGCGTGCGTGAGAATCACCTGGAGGGTTGTCAAAACACAGATGGCTGAGCCTCACCTCCCAGGTTTCTGATTTAGTAGGTCTGGGGTGGGGCCAACGGATTTGCCTTTGTGACAAATTCTAGGTGAAATAAATGCTGCTGGCCGGGCAGTCACACATTGAGAACTACTGATGTAATCTAACCCATTATTTCCTAAATGCTATAATTTTAAAATTCTCTTTATTGTTTCCTTTCCCTGCTGTCAAAAGTAGTAATGCTTGTAAATTTTTTGAACATTATAGAAAGAGCGCTAGATTTTTAAGGAAAAAAAAAAGCCTTGGATATCTTTCCATGTGAAAGCCTATAGATGTATCTGCTTATTTTTAATTGCTATATAATATTTCATTCTGTTGCTGTTTTATGTTTATTTAACCAGTCCCCTATTGATACAACTTTATTTAGACACTTTATACTTCCGAATGATTTCATGGGTGTTAGCCTTTCTCTTCACTTGTAAGCATCAAAAGTTTCTGCCTTTTACTTATCTTGCATCTCTCATAGTACCTGTGTATCCAGCTGCCTACTAGAAATTTTTGCATGGGACCTCAAAGTCAATACTTAGCAAAACTGAATCAATCTTTCTCCCTAAACTGACATTCTACCCCTGAATTCTATCTCTGAGTTATGAGTTCTAAACACAAGACTCCCACTTATTTTTCCTTTTCGCTGTCCCCCACCCTGACCACATCTAGTCAGTTCTCTAATTCTTCCTCCATCTTTACTATTTTTAATTCAGGCCATTATTACTTCTCCGAAGTGCTACAAATTATTTACAGCTATTTTCCTGGACTTCAAGTTATTACCCTCCACATTACTGTCAGATCGTTCCCATTTAAAATCTTTTTTTTTTTTTTTTTAAGAGATGGAGTCTCACTATGTTGCCCAGGCTGGCCTTGAACTCCGGGGCTCAAGTGATCCTCCCTCCTCTGCCTCCTGAGTAGCTGGGACTATAGGCATGTGCCACCATGCCTGGCTCCATTTAAAATCTTTTAGTGAGTTCCTCTTGGCTTTCAGGATAAACTTCAAGCCCTATAGCTAAATCTCTGCCTAAGCTTCCTGTGTGTACCTCTGTCTGAGCTCTCATCACCCTGTAACTGTTGGTTTACTTGTTTGACTCTTGTCAAGACTATGAACCAGAGACAAGGCTTTTGTTTGATATCCCAGCATCTAGCAGGAGTGCCTGTCCCATGTTACACATGCTTGAGAAATGATTTTTGAATGACTGATTAAATAGGATCTCTGAGTTATACATAAAAGGCAAACATCTTTAAGAAAAAAATCACAATCTTACATGATATGGCAAAAGTGAATCAGTCACAGGCCTAGCTCTCCTATTTCTATTTCAGTAAGCCATATAGAATTCGATCAAATAGATATAAATGGTATCCTGAAACAATTGCATTGAGTTCCTTCAGTGACTCTTTCAGAGTGTAAATTAGGCTGACGTACATCTTGGTATGTTAATGGCTCATGGTTTACATGCTTTAGGATCACTATTTTAGAACCTGTTTTTTTTGAGACAGGGTCTTGCTGTGTCACCCGCCTGGGCTAGAGTGCGGTGGTGTCATCGCAGCTCACAGCAACCTCAAACTCCTGGGCTCAAGAGATCCTTTTGCCTCAGCTGGCCAGGTAGCTGGGACTACAGGTGTGTACCACCATGCTCGGCCAATTTTTCTGTTTTTTGTAGAGACAGGGTCTCATAAAAACTTTTTTTGAATCAAACAATAATTATTAAATGATATCCTAGAATTTTGTGCTTACATTTTTAAAAGGAAATGTTCACTAATCAAATTTACTAATTTTTAGTAACAGCTCATAAAAATGGAGGATAGATGCTTCCATTTCAGCCATAGAAATCTAAGGCCTGGGACCCTTAAGTAACTTCTCTGTGGTTACCCACTGATTCAGCGGCAGGTCAGAATCCAATCATTTTTATTTTCCAAAATTCATGTGGTAAATTACCTTTTAATATTAATTGGTGATGTGTTTAAAAAGACACAAGAGTATAGGTAGGCAACCTATCTTCCTGCTGCCTGTGAGAAGCAATTGTACCCAATTGTGGGCAGCAGTTTATTAATCTGTATCACAAGTTTCTTTTTTCTTTTTTTACCTAATACTTTTTCTGCTTTTTTCCCCTCTCCCCCACTATGCCTTAGGGTTGCCATAGTTGCTTTTTGCTTTTCTCACAGGTGTCCTGCAGAGATAAAGTGATGGCAAACTCCTAAGTTTAAATAACAGAAGAGATACTGTAGTTCTATTTTTTACATGTGGTTCTACATTTCAGGGAATTTAATGAAGAAAAGAAAGGAATCTATAAAGACCCATTTATCTATGAGGTATGTACAGTTTGGTTTTTAAACAAACTCAATAATACTAAAATTGTGGGTTTTTAAAAGTCAGGTTTATTGAAGTTAATTTACTTACAGTAAATTTCCCCCTTTTAGGGTATAGTTCTATGAGTTTTGACAAATCATCTCCTAAAATTTTCTTGTATCCCTTTATAGTAGACCTTTTCCCCTCTCTTAGCCCCTGGCAACCACTAATCTGTTTTGTCTCTATAGTTTTGCCCTTTCCAGAATGTCATATAAATAAAATCACACAGCCTTTTGCTTTTGGCTTCTTTCAGTTAGTGTTAATATAATGTATTTGAGATTCATCTATGTTGTGTGTATCAGTAGTTCATTCCTTTTTATTTCTGAGTAGGATTTCACTGAATGGATATAACACAGTTTGGTTATCCATTTACCGTTTGAAGGACATTTGGGTCGTTTCCAGTTTTTGATGATTATGAATGAAGCTGCTATAAACATTCTTATGTTTATTAAGCATCTAATATGTGCTAAGTATTCCGTAAGTAAGCTCCCTGTAGTTGGGGAGATAAAACCTATAGCCATAAAATAATTAGCAAACTAAAATGAATTATGTATTAAAAGACAAGGTGGGAGAAATAGTCATGAATGATAAGGCTAATATTTGTATCTATTTCTATGTAATATATAAAAAGATCTTAAAAATCAATAAGACAGGCAAACATGATATGCAAAGGACATGAGTAGGTAATCAAGAAAGAAAAATACAAATATAGTTATGCCTCACTATCTGAATTCTCATGAACCAAACTCAAGAATCAAATATATCCAAGTAAATTTATTAATCCTTCCCTATCTGAATTCTTGCTGCTTGATATCTGTGTTAGTTTCCTAGGGCTGCAGTAGCAAAGTACCATAAATTAGGCAGTTTAAAATATCAGAAATTTATTCTCTCATAGTTCTGGAGACTAGAAGACTGAAATAAAGGTATGAACAGGTCTCTCAAGCCTCTAAGAAAGGATCTTTTCTTGCCTCTTCCTTATTTTTGGTGATTTCCGGCAGTCTTTGGTGTTGCTTGGCTTGTAGACATATATCACGTCTCTGCCTCCATAGACGCATGGCATTCTCCCCACGTGTCTATGTCACTAAATCTCTTTCCCTGGAAGTATACCAGTTGTTGGATTTAGGGCTTGTCATAATCCAAATCAGTCTTTGACTTAATTACATTTGCAAAGACCTTATTTCCCAGTAAGGTCACATTCATAGGAACTGGAGGTTAGAAGGTCAAGATACTGTTTTGGAGGACACAATTCAACCCATAACAGTACCTAAAACTCAGGAACCTGGTAGATTAGAATAGCAGTATCCTTGGCTCTCTGAACTTAGTATCTAAATGTTTCATTATCCAAACTAAGAAATCAAACAGATTCAAATAATGAGAAATATTTGTAACAAGCATATTAGAAACTGTTTATCTTCATTAGTGATCAAATAAATGACAATTAAAACAATAAGATACTGTGTTTTGCTATGAGATTGTAAAAATAAACAATGAAAATACTCAATATGTTGACTTAGGTCATGGAAATGTAAATATGTAGGTATGACATTTGAAAGGCAATTTGACACTATCAATGTGGTTTTAGGTATTCATCTTAAGAAAATAATTCAAGGATGTTCACTATCAATTGTTTATCATAGAAAATAACTGGAAACTACCAGAATATCATACAGTATGGAATTAGTTATGTGATGATAGAGCCATGGTTCTACATAGCCAAAGAAATATAATGACATGGAAAGAGGTTCATGATATAAAACTATTAGAATGTCCTGTTTTTATTAAGCAAAATCCCATCTAGATATCTGAATAGATACATTTCTATTTAAATATATCTACTTATATGTTTGGAAAAAGATCTGGCAGAATATACACCAGCCAGGCTAATAATGGTAGTGATTATCCCAGGCAACAGAGTAACAGGTGACTTTTTTAAAACTTCTTTTAGCTATTTTCAAACTTTTCTACAACAAACATGTATTCCAATTGGAATGAAAATATATACGGTTTCTATAAACTGACATTAAAGTTCTAAAATTTCATAGTACAATCAGAAGAAGTAATATTTAGTAAAGTTCTGATTTTATGGTACATAATAGTGGATACAATGTGATTAGAGGAAGAGGATGTCAGGGTAATCATAAGCAAAAGAAGGCTTTATAAGGCAGGGTGCACTTCAGGTGTGCCTTGAAGCATGGGTAGTTATAGATATAAGAGCTAGCTTTTCTTTTTTTCTTTTTTCTTTTTTAATTTCAGAATGTGAGTATACAAATGTTTTGGTTACATGGATTGCTTTTATACTACTTGAGTCAAAATTATAAGTGTGTGCATTAGATATGATTTCACCCATTCCTTCCTTCCCGCAAGAGCTAGGTTTTCTAAACATGAGAAATAACATGGGCAAAGAATAAATGAAATATTTAAAAATATGAGCCAGGCACAGTGGTGCGTACCTGTAGTCCCATCACTTGGGAGGCCGAGGTAAGAGGATTGGTTAAGCACAGGAGTTTGAGGCTGTAGTGCACTATGATGGTGCCTCTGAATAGCTACTGTACTCCATCCAGCCTGGGCAACATAACAAGAACCTGTTTCTTCCTTTTTCTTTCTTTCTTTTTTTTTTTTTTTTTTTTTTTGAGATAAGGGTCTTACTCTGTCACGATGGGTAGATTGCAGTGGCATCGCCATAGTACACTGCAACCTCAAACTCCTGGGCTCAAGCTATCGCCCTGCCTCAGCCTCCTGAGTAGCTGGGACTGCAGGTGTGTACCACCACAATCGGCTGATTTTTTCTATTTTTGATAGAGACAGGGTCTTGCTTTTGCTCAGGCTGGTCTTGAACTCCTGAGCTCAAGCAATTCTCCTACCTCAGCCTCACAGAGTGCTAGGATTACAGGTGTGAGCCACTGTGCCCGGCCCAAGAACCTGTTTCTTAAAAATAAATTTCTGGTCACTTGTATAGAACTGATCTTTATGTGTTTAAATATTATAGTACATATATATATGTATGTATATAACATCGCTTGACATCTGTTTTTAACAGGCTGATGTCCAGGTGCAGTTGATCAGGAAAGGTCAACCAAACCCTTTGAAAAATATTCTAAATGAAAATGACATAGTATTCATTGTGGAAAAAGTGGTAAGTAGTGCTTGGGTTTTGTGGTTGTTTAATTCTTAATAACCAAATTTGAGCTGTGTGTAGTGGCACGTGCGTGTAGTCCCAGCTACTCGGGAGGCTGAGGCAGGAGGATCGCTTGGGCCCAGGAGTTTGAGGCTGCAGTGAGCTATGATGACACCACTGCACTCTACCCTGGGCTACGGAATGAGACCCTGTCTCTAAAAATAAATTAATTAATTACAAATTTTTAAAAATTACCAAGTGTGGTGGCTTGTGCCTGTAATCTAGCACTTTGGGAGGCCAAGGCAGGAAGATTGCTTGAGGCCAGAAGTTTGAGATCAGCCTGGGCAACATCTACAAAAAACAAAAAAAAATTTAGTCTGGTGTGGTGGCATACACCTGCAGTCCCAGCTACTTTGGAAATTGATGGTGGGATAATCACATGAGCCTAGGAGTTCAAGGCTGTAGTGAGCCATGATTGCGCTATTACATTCCAGCCTGGGCAATAGAGCAAGTCTCTGTCTCTTTAAAAAAAGAAAAAAAAATTGGTTCCTTGGGAATAATTTCACACACATATGCACTTTCTAATAAGCATTAGTGAAAGTGGATTCTAATTCTTTTAGAAGTATAGTGCTGTCCAGTTGAAATATAATGTGAACCACATATCATAATTTAAAATTTTCTGGTAGCCTCATTAAGAAAAACAAGTGAACAACAAGTGAACTATCATCCTGGCAACCACTGATCTCTTCTTCCTCACTGTAGCTTTCTCTTTTCAAGAATGTCGTGAATGGAATCATGTAGTGTATAACCTTTTGAATCTGACTTTCACTTAGTGTAATGCCCTTAAGATTCATTCAAGTTGTTGCATGTATGAATAGTTCATTTCTTTTTATTGCTGAGTAGTAGTCCATGGTGTGGATGTACCACAGTTTATATACCCATTCACCCTTTGAAGGACATATGGGTTGTTTTCAGTCTTTAGCAATTATGAATAGCACTACTATAAAAATTCTTGTACAGGTTTTTGTGTAAGCATAAGTTTTCTTTACAGTATAGGAATGGGATTGCTAGGTCTGAAATTAAGTTTAATGATGTTTTTAATTTAACCTAATATGTCTAATATTATTGTTTTAACATCTGATTCATATAAAAATCATTAGTGAGATATTTTAAATTCTTTTTTCCGTACTACATCTTTGAAATCTTGTGTGTATTTTATACTTGCATCTCAATTTGAACTGGTCACATTTCAAGTGCTCAGTAGTCATATGTGGCTAGCGACTACTGCATTAAACAGGACAGCATAAATAGCTATAACTAATGAAATTCTATTTTAATTTTTGTCTGTTAAATATAACAAAGGCAACTTCTTATTTTTTTTGGTATCATTTTATTAATACAATTACCACCTTAAACCTTCAACAGATGGTAACTATTTTGACAGAGCAATTACTGTAGAGTGATTTTTACTGGGTTTATTGAGTGCTGATAAGGCCATCACATTATTCAGTTGCTTTGGGACCAATACCATTCCATTGGTTACATTGTTTCCTAAAGTAGAACAGGCTTTGATATGGGAGAGTTGGCAGAAGGAATGAATACTTTTGTTTGCCTTAGAATCCTCATGCTGCCTGTAGACATTTTGATGGATGAACAAGTAACTCTTCTTTATGTTAAATGCACATATGCACACAAGAATTCCTTTCTGGAGAGGGGAGCTACTTTATTTGTTTTTTATTTTAATGAAAGGGTATTATTACTGTTTATCTATGGTGGAAAGATGCTTGGGAAGTTATAGGTGAATTATGTGGTTGAATTTAGATTTTTGCTATGGGGAGAAGGGGAAATGTTTGTAGAGCAAAAGCTGGAAAAATTAAGATGGTCAGATGAAGATGAGTTATCTGTTAATAGTAAAATGTCAGTATGAGCAGAGGGAATTTATGGAAATTTGGGTAGGATACTAGTGAGAATGCAGCTTGGAGTTGTGAGGCATTCATTACCTGGAGTTCAGTGAGGCTCTGGCATTTTTTAAATGGGGAACAGTTAAAATGACTTTTATTTCTGTAAAGATCAGTAGAGTTTAAACATGTGTTTTTGGTAGATGAATGTTGAAAAGTAGAACAGAGGGGAAAAAAATGACATTTTGGAGGTATCCTGTAGTTGTAGGAACTATTTGGAAAGCCAAGATTGGAAAGGAATGGGATTTGGAAGTGGGCAAAAGAAATTCAAAGTTGAGGGAACATCTAGGTATGATACATATTAAGTCAGCAGAGTATTTACTATCAGAAGAGCTTAGTGGATAAGAACTTGGGACTTGAAGTCAGACTACCTACATTCAAATGTTGGCTTTGCCACTTAGCAACTGTGTGAGTCTAGGCAAGTTATTTATCCTTTTGCTACTCAGTTTTCCCATTATTAAACAGAGATAATAATAGTATCTATGTTAGGGTTTTTTTAAAGAATAAAAGAGAACCTAGAATAGTACCTAGTACATAGCAATGCTCAAGAAATGTTAACTCTTATAATGATCGTTATTATTGGCAAGGCTGAGCTTTTTAACTGCTTTATAAAGACATTAGACATGATATTAGAATCCTGTAACACAAATGAGAGCTGATAGCCTTAAGCAGAGAAGCGACAAGGAGTAAGGGACCTAAAGTTATAGTCCAGAAACAGGTCTTACGGTTTTGGGAGTGAAAAATCCAAGAAAATCTGTGAGTCTCTCATGGGTTTCCCTTGGTATTTTGCCTTTAGCTAGTAATTTTTTACATGTTGGAGCACTTCCTTTTCTAATGGGATCAGATACTTCCATTACTAGTAGCAACTAAGATCAATATCTTTTTATAGAATAGTGGAAATACTTCTGATGCCAAGATTTGCTAGTACCAAATTGGTTCTTGTCAAAACTTGATCATTTGTGCCTAAGAGTCTAGAAATGAGTACATTATGTTCTGCTTGTAGTTATTCCCTAACATAGTAAAGAGTTGACTATCTTAAGTGCTCTTTTAACTGGTTAAATAATTAAGAACATTTTTAAAGCCTTTAGAAAAGGAAGAAACAAGTCATGTTGAAGAACTTCAATCTGAAGAAACTGCTATTTCTGATTTCTCTACTGGTGAAAATATTGGACCACTTGCTTTACCAGTTGGGAGAGCAAGGTAAGTTTTTTCTCAGTGTAAGGGTAGAGGGTAGGATTTAAACTGAGGCATTCTTATAAACATTGGGGAAAATGTGCATCTAACCTAGATATCTCTCTTCCTTCCCACCTCCCCATCACCCCCAGATATGTATAATGAACTCTCTAAGGATAGCTCTACTTGAATAGCCCATAGGTATCCCAAACATGACCAAGAACACTGCAGTTATCTTCCCTTTCTCCACCCCTCTATATCAAGTTACCGTTTTTTGCTTCTTAATTGTTTTCCTTGTGTCTAATCTGGTTCCCCTCCGATCTTTCTTCCTCACTCCTGCCAGATTGATCTTTATAAAATGAAAGCCTGATCACGATGCTTCCCTGCTTAAAAATCTTTTAGTAGTTCTTCATTGCCTTCATGATAAAATCCAAATTCTTTATGAGTGGCATATAGGAGCCTTCATTGTCTAGCTCCAGTAGTCTTCCACCAGGCTGGCACCATACCCAGTGGGCATTGGAAATATACAGCAATAATTTTGACAGTGACTGAGGGGAGCTACTAGCGTATAGTGGGCCTGGGCCATAGATGGTAAACACATGGGACTCTCCTGCACAATGAGGAATTATCCCACCTAAGATGCTGGTAGTGCCCCTGTTAGAAACTCTGATACCTCTCTCTAATTCTTCAGCTTCACTTTCTGCCTTCCCACTGTGTAGCAATGTGCAGTTCAATCTGCCCAGCCTCCTCCTGCCCCCAAAACCAAAAAGTCCTTGTATTCAGGGAGTTCTGGGGGATATAGTAATATAAATAGAGAATGATAACTACTATAATAATGTTCACAGAATGACTTTCCTTCATGCTGGTTTTTGTTTTGCTCTGTATAAGTTTTAAAAATCTAATCAGTCTTTTCCTTCATGGCTCCTTGATTTTTTTTTTTAAGCAAAATTTAGTTTACTTAAAAAAAATGTTGATCCCAAAGATTCCATCAGTACTTAAGGGATGACTATGAAGTTCTCTCATCCAAATGAGAGAATAGATGCCCAACTGAGGACTGCCTTTCAAAGCAGACCCTGTGGATGGTTTGTCCCTTTATTCCAGAGCAGCTCCCATTGCATGGCTTCGTCATTTTAAGTCATCTTTGGCCTGTTTTCTTTTCTCCCTCTTGACTTAAACTTTGTTTCTGTTGTTTTCTACCCCCAGTGTTTGTGTGGATTGATCCATGTGCTTATCATTTCTTTGCTTTCCATTTCTTCTTACATTTCAGACCTTCCTTCTGGGATTGTTCTACTTCCTATTGGAAGTAAAATCCCTTAGAAATTCCTTTCTTAGGCCGGGCACAGTGTCTCATGCCTGTAATCCTAGCACTCTGGGAGGCCAAGGTGGGAGGATTGCTCGAGCTTAGGAGTTTGAGACCAGCCTGAGCAAGAGTGAGACCCGGTCTCTACTAAAAATAGAAAGAAATTATCTGGCCAACTAAAAATATATGTAGAAAAAATTAGCTGGGCATGGTGGTGCATGCCTATAGTCCCAGCTACTCAGGAGGCTGAGGCAGAAGGATTGCTTGACCCTGGGAATTCAAGGTTGCTGTGAGCTAGGCTGACACCACGGCACTCTAGCCCGGGTAACAGAGTGAGACTCTGTCTCAAAAAAATAAAATAAATAAAATAAAGAAAGAAATTCCTTTCTTAAACATCTGTTGGTAATAAATTCATTTTTCATCTCTTTGAAAAATAAAAAAGCCACATTTTTGGGTAACTTTTAATTTTGATATACTTTCAAGTTTATAGAAAAGATAAAAGAACAGTACAGGAACTTCTGTATATCTTTCACCCAGATTCATCAGTTGTTTAGATTTTGCTACATTTGCTTCCCTTCTTCTCCTCTTCCTCCTCCTCTCTCTCTCTCTCTCTCTGTCTCGATGTAGATGTAGATATATATACACAAAACAATATATATATTGTTATGTATGAGTATGTATATGTACAGAACATACATTGTTATAACAATTTCCTTTGTAGTCTTCATACAAAGGCAAAATTTTGTAATTAATATTTTATTAATAAAGGTACATTTAGCTACAATTTCCCATTTTTCCCTATGTATGGCAACTTTTGGGATACCCTGTATAATATGTTATAAACAATGTTTTTAACTACATATTGTTATAACAAGATATAGTATGTGTGTGTGTATGTGTGTGTATATATATATATGAAACATACATATACCACACGCACATACACACAAAATGCATAATTTTTTTAAATGAAGTATTGACTGTATATTGAAGACATTATACTCCTTTACCCCTAAATACTTCATTATGTATTGCCTGAGAACAAGTACATGCTCTTATATAACCACAGAACAATGATCAAAATCTGAAAATTTAACACTGTTATTATATAATACCATTATCTAATTCAGAGGCTATATTCAAATTTCCTTATGTGTCTCTGTGACTAATGACTTTGAGATCTTTTTGTGTGCTTATTGGCTCCTACTTCTTTTCCTTTTTTTATTTCAAAATATTAGTTAAGGGGGTACAAATGTTTTTGTTACATGGATACCTTGTATAATGCTTAAGTCAAGGCTCTAGGTGTGCCTGTCACTAGAATAGTATTCATTGTTCTCTATACATAAGTTTTTATCCCACACCCTGCTCCCCTCCCACCCTCCCTCTTTCTTGGTTTCTCATGTCATTTAGGCTCCTACTTGTTTTTTTAGGTTAATTTCACACTCTACTTCCACTCCTGCTGAACACCCAGCCCTGGCATGTTGAGCTCCCTGCTCATAGTAGTTCCAGTCCTGTCACACTGTCTGTCACTTTGTGGTACATGCATCTTGATCTGCCTGGTGTGCCCTTTTCCCACTTCTGTGAATGAAGTCTATGTATGTATGCATCTTGCCACTTAATTTTGAGATTGTTTCTGGGAGACCTTTCATATCTTTTTAAAAGAAAATCCTTAATTGATTGACAATCACTACCTATAATTGATTTTTCTTACTCTTGTTTTAAAGGCAGTTAATTGGACTTTACACCATGGCACACAATCCTAATATGACCCATTTGAAGGTTAATCTGCCAGTTACTGCCCTTCCTGCCCTTTGGGTAAGATGTGATAGTTTAGATCCTGAAAATACCTGTTGGCTAGGAGCTGAACTTACCACAACAAATGACAGCATTACAGGAATTGTCTTATACGTGGTCAGTTGTAAAGGTGAGTGCTCACTCTTTACTTTCATGCATGCGTGTTTATTTATTTGTATAGTTATTGTTTTATGGTTTTTACTGAAAATTGTTACTAATATGGAAGTTCACGGTATAGAACTTGCATCAATCACTATGAATCTACGCCAGTGTATAACTTGCAGCGTGTGTAGGAGGTGTCCCAGAAATACCAGAAACAGATCTCCAAAAGTCTGTACAGGAGCTTACACTTGTTTTGTTTGAGTTTCATTGTCTGTGTGTATTTTTTTGGAAATTTTCATTGGAGGATAAAAAACTGAATAAAATGACAGTATAATTCCAGTCTCATAGTAGATATTTAATTATATTTTTGGTAATGGCATTGACTTTTGTTCCACATTCATTTTTTTATAAACTTTTTGCTCATCTGTGATTTAAAATTTAATTTCAACAGTTATTAGTATTGCATTGTGGTACCCTGAGAATTTGAGGGATTGTAATTTTCTAGCTCTAACAATGTAATTTTGAGTTGTACCTTTACATTTTTTTCTTTCTTTTATGTCCTATAGCTGATAAAAATTATTCTGTAAATCTTGAAAATCTAAAAAATTCACACAAGAGAAGACATCACTTGTCTACTGTAAGTGTTTTGCTTCTATTTGTATTATTTTCTTCAAACTGTTCTTCACATACCTTCCTAGTTTAAAGGTTTTTTCACTTCTAATATGACAAGATATTTTTCTGTAGTATGAAAATGTTTGTATTTATTTTCATATCAGCTAATGGCCAAAATTAAAATATAAACCTTGCCTTTTGGCTAATCTTTGTGGTCTAAAAGAATTGTATGGGCCAGTATGGTGACTCACGCCCGTAATTCCAGCACTTTGGAAGGCCAAGGCAGGAGGATCACTTGGGGCCAGGAGTTTGAGACCAGCCTGGGCAATAGTAATGAGACCCCCATCCCTTTAAAAAAAATTAGCTGAGTGTGATGGCATGCACCTGTAGTCCTACCTACTCAGAGGCTGAGACAGGAGGCTTGCTTGAGCCCAGGTGTTTAAGGTTGCAGTGAGCTATGATCAGGCCACTCTAGTCCAGCCTGGGCAACAGAGTGAGTCCCCATCTCTTAAAAAAAAAGAAAAAGAATTATTATTTCATTTGGGATAAAAGTATGGAGTGTGGTGCTTTTTCTCCTCCTTTGGGAAAAGGATCAAAGTAGTTTTGATAATGGCCTTTGGCTGTGCAGAAGTAGAGCTAATGGTCTGCGGGGTACTCTCTTTTCAGGTAACATCCAGGGGCTTTGCCCAATATGAGCTCTTTAAGTCCACTGCCTTGGACGATACAGTTGCCACATCACAAACTATGATCACTTTGGATGTTTCCTGGAGTCCTGTGGATGAGATTCTTCAAATCCCTCCACTCTCTTCAACTGCAACTCTGGTAGGAGTGGAACCTATTTTCTCATTGGGTTCATGAAGCCCCTAAATGTTCGTTTACCTGTTTGTTGCTCGTGCTGCATGCTTCTAGCCTCAGCAGTCATTGGGTGTGTGGCTGACAACTCTGAAAGGCTGGCCTTGCCCCTGAAGTCTTGCCAGGGCAGCCAGTGGAGATTTTATCAGGTGATCTGATCTATCAATTAATTGCCCTCAGCCCTATAATTACGTGACTTAAGAATTTTCTAGTGGGTTTCTTGAGTGGCTACTGAAGTAGAATTATCAGAATGACTATTGTGTCTGCTTTTTTTTTTTTTTTTTTTTTTTGAGGCAGAGTTGTACTTTGTCACCCAGCCTGGAGTGCAGTGGCACAATCACAGCTCACTGCAGCCTGGAACTCCTCCTACCTCAGCCTCCTGAGTAGCTGGGACTACAGGCGTGAGCCACCGCACTTGGCCTTTGTCTCTGCTATGATTTTTTTTTAATTTTTATTTTTATTAGCTTTGTCTCTGCTATTCTTAAAAGGGTACACATATTGGTAACACATGAATCATTGTAATATTAAGCCCTTTCACTCTATTTTTACATTTCTAGAAATCTGTCTTAAGAAATTAGAATTGCTAACAAAAATTCATGCACAAGATATTTAATGCAGTGACATAGCTGTTTTCCAAACTATTAAAAACCAGTGCTCGATTCAGCAGCACATGTACTAAAATTGGAGCAGTACAGAGAAGATTAGCATGGCTTCTGTGCAAGGATGACATGCAAATATGTGAAACGTTCCATATTTAAAAAAACAAATCTGAATGTTCAATAGGAAATAGTTCAAATAGATTTTCATGATGAAAAATTATAGTCTTTAAAAATCATGTTTGAAAATGTTTTTAATAATAGGAAATGCTTATTAAGCAAAAAAGGGGAAAAGTACAAAATTATATATATACTAGGATCTCAACAGTTTTTTAAAGCCTGGGTAGTATTAATAGTGGTTCTCTCAGAGTGGCAGGATTCCAGATAGTTATATTCTTTATGCTTTTCTTTTCCTGTAATAGGAATTTTCATACTTTGGAATTTACTTGTTACTTTTCTTTTTTGTACAGCCTTAGGTTTATAAAACTTTAACCTTTGGCTAGGACGGCACATTATGGGTTTAGTTAGGAGTCCAATAAACAGATTTATTGAGGGACTTCATTTTTGGTGTGTGATATGCTAAGTTATCATTGAATCTTTAGATATGTTTATTTAAATTTCTCCTACCTTGTCCTCTTAGAAATTCCATGGGAAAGGGCAGGAGAGCATATAAGGAGAGCACTTCCATGTAGGTTACAGTTGTGGTATAGAGAGAAGGTATGGTGGTCTGAATTTAGGTTACTGTCTCAGGATGGCAAGATCTGTGGTATCTCTAATTAAGATGTTCTAAATAAGATTAAGGTGTTGAACTAATTTTTCAATTCATTTGTGCTTTATGAAATATATTTTTTAATGTGTGGATGGTTTGAAATTCAAGTAACTATGACCCTTATGCAAAGAAGATGGGATTACCAGGGAAAACTGACAGACTTTGGGAACTTTTTAGAATATTAAAGTGGAATCAGGAGATCCCAGAGGTCCTTTGAATCATCTCCACAGAGAACTGAAATTTCTCCTTGTGAGTATCCTTCTGGAATTTCCAACTTTAATTAAATCTCATGTTTTCTTAAAAATGTTGCTAGTATCATTTTTACTTCATTTTGTGTTCTTTAAAATTTGTCCCAGATGTTATATGTTCATTAAATACTCTGACAATTTGGATAATTTAATTTTACTTATGTATTAGTACAATTATCAATCACTACAACATTGCTTAGCATGTGATAAACATTCAAGAAATGTTACTGCAATTAATATTATTATTCAATACATCCTTATTGACTAAACTATGTTTTCTGCTAACAAGTTTTTGGGCTTTTTAAATCTCCCATAGGTTTTGGCTGATGGTTTGAGGACTGGTGTAACTGAATGGCTTGAGCCTCTGGAAGCAAAATCTGCTGTTGAACTTGTGCAGGAATTTCTGAATGGTGTCTTGTTTGTTTTTCTTAACTGAGAATTTATACTTGCTGTATTTAAATATAAGTTATTTCTTTAGGCTTGATATTCTTTTTATTTGGGGTGTGTGTATATATATATTTATAAACAAACATAAAGCTACGAGATCTGTTACGGTCAGAAGGATAGCTTTTCTAAATAGGTAATTGTAAAGACCTAAATAATTCTAAAAGTTAATAAGATTTAATATAAAGTTTATATAACACAACCATATTTGTGATTGTAGGAAGAGAGGGATGAAACAGGAACCTTTTGAGTACCTGTATGTGCCCAGCATTGTGTGCCAGGGGCTTTTCTGTTACCTCAGTTCATTCTTGCATCCCTACCTGATGGGTATCTATTATTACCTCCACTGGAGAGTTCAGTAACTTGGTAAAATGCCCAGTTATACTTCTCTTGTCCCATTTGCCATTTGAAAATAGGATTAGGAAGGAAATAATTTAAAAAGCAGAAAAATAAAATCAAGAGTTAATAAACTTTTGCCACTTTCTAGACTTAAATAAGCTGGATGGATTTGGTGATTCTACAAAAAAAGACACAGAGGTAAGAGATTATTATCAGTTTAGAAAACTACACTGAAATAGCTTTTAAAATTCAGTTGCACTGATCTTTCAAATGGATCCAGTATAGTCAAGGCAACATTTTATGTGCACTTTTTGTTGGTCTTTAATGTCAGCACTGGTTATTGTTTTCCTTAAGAACTGATACTTCTTTTTTTTTTTTTTTTTTTGAGACAGAGTCTCACTTTGTTGCCCGGGCTAGAGTGAGTGCCGTGGCGTCAGCCTAGCTCACAGCAACCTCAAACTCCTGGGCTTCAGCGATCCTACTGCCTCAGCCTCCCGAGTAGCTGGGACTACAGGCATGCGCCACCATGCCCGGCTTATTTTTTCTATATATATTTTTTTAGTTGTCCAGATAATTTATTTGTATTTTTAGTAGAGACGGGGTCTCGCTTGGCCTGGTCTCGAACTCCTGACCTCGAGCGATCCACCCGCCTCGGCCTCCCAGAGAGCTAGGATTACAGGTGTGAGCCACCTTGCCCAGCCCTGATACATATTTTTAAAGAGAACTAATACAGGTGTATTATTAGTTGCTCAATTGCAAAGAAGTAGAAATGAATATGTTAATATACTGTAAGATGGTATTACTGTAGTATATTAATAACTATAAGATGGTATGTTACTATACCATAAGATAGTATTATTAAATTAAGCTAAATATGTTTTCATTTGATGAAGAGGAAAATGGAGACAAAGGTAATTTAATAATTTTTTACATGGAAGGAAAACTGAATGCTTGCTCTTAGGCATTAAAATTTTAAAATAATTTTAAAAGTCCAGTTTTTCATTATCTATTGATTTATATCTCCTCCTTTGTGAATGAAGTTGTAGAAAATGCATTCACATCTTTTTGTATGTGTTGATTAAGCCATAATTTCTCAGAACAGCATTTGACAGCTTAAGTTATTTCACTTTAAAAAAAAAGACGACTATTCTCAGACACTTGCTTCTTTTCAGACAGTGAAGCATGATGCTGCTGCAGTTGATCGTTCCGTCAAGCGTCTTTTCAAAGTACGGAGTGATCTCGATTTTGCTGAGCAACTGTGGTGCAAAATGAGCAGTAGTAGGTGTCCATCATGATTAAAATTTTTCCTGTTATTTCTTAGGTTTATTTTTAAGTCTTTTGGAAATAATACAGTGTGTATCCCTAGTCTGGTTCCTATTTTACCCAATCCATTTCTAATAATGTATTGGCTCATTCTGCTTAAGAATTATACTAAGACAAAGCAATTTGTAGAGTCTATTCTTTTCTCCTGCCTTTTTTTTTTTCCCAGACACCAAACCAAATCTAAGTCTTTAACTATAAGACTTAGGTGGTTTTTATGTTATATTTACATGAACGAATACACATACCTTGGTGAAATTATAATTATTAGAAGAAGAAAAGATATTCTTTAGTATTTTACCAACTATGTTATTTTTTGGCAATCTGAGTTTGATTTCTTTCTTCAGAAATGCATTAAATCTTTTTTTGCCTCTTTAATTTCTTTTTCTTTCCCCCACCCATAAAGTACAGATTCTTGTCTTCTGCTTCATTCTTATATCCTTAAGATTAAGGGCCTATTTGATCTGCAGAAATACCCTGAAAATAATGTTAGATTGATTTGTTTTCCAAGGTGTGATTTCATATCAAGACTTGGTGAAGTGTTTCACTTTGATCATCCAGAGTCTACAACGTGGTGATATACAGCCCTGGGTAGGTTTGGTAGTGTGTGTGAGAACATTTCTCAGAAGCATAGCATGGTAGTTAAAGACACAGGCTCTGAAGCAGACTGCTTGTTTTAATTCCTGCTCTTCTACTTCCTAACTGTGTAAACTTGGGCAGGTTCCTTTGTGTGCTCCAGTGTCTTTATTTGTAAAATAGAAGTAGTAATGGCACATACTTTATAGTGTTGTTTCAGGATTAATTTAATCCATGTAAAGCATCTAGTGCCTAGCTCATAGTTAAATGCTCAGTATGGATATGCTACTAATATTGTCATTGTTAACTGTTGCTCTGAATGAGTATTCGCATGTACTACTGATGAGAATATAAATTGGGATACTCTCTAAAAAGCAATTTGGATAATGTATTGAGATCTTCAAAGTATATCATGGCCTTTGAACCAATAATTCTTTTGTTAGGATCCACCCTAAGCTCATACACAGAAATATACATCAAGACTTTATGTATCAGAATAGTCATTACAACATCATTTATAGTAGTAAAAAATTATAAATGACCTAAATTTCCCTTGTTAATAGATTGGCTAAGTAAATAATGATATAGCCACATAATGGACATGTAATAGTTGCTAAAAAAGGATGCTGACAAATGATGTGGAAGAAATGCTTATAATGTTCAGTAAAAAGAAAGGAGTAAATACAGTTGTATCAAAATGTGAATTTTGGAGGAAAAAATCTAGAAACCGATGTTAATATCTTAATAGCAGTGGAAGGATTACAAATGACTTTTTTCAGCTGCAATATACATTTCAGTACTTTGTAAATTTTACATAATAAATTTGTGTTATTTTTATAATCAAGAAAGAGCTAAGTAAAAAGTTGGAAACAAAAAGATTTCTCATTTAATGTGAAGGATTTCAAATAATGTGGCTGCCATTCATGACTATAAAAGTTAGAAACTTTAATAGATGTGAACAAAAGTACACTCCAGAGCAAAGGCACGCAAGCTCTGCCTAACTTGGCAGTAGTAATACTAGGCATTTTCGTTTTGGCCATTGAATTTTTGAGAGTTTCTCTGTTTATGACATGTTTAAAAGTATAACTCTACCATGTACTATGAATGCAAATGAAGGGAAACTGTATATGTATTTGTTAACTGTTGCTATGAATATTTGCCTGTATATGTTAAAAGATAATGCAAAGATTATGATGAAATAGGAAATAGTGGGAAAATGACAAATATTTTATATATATTTAAAATGAATTAGTTAACATTTGGAACACATATTAAATCTATAAGTTCACAGCTCTTTTTAATTTGTAAATTATCAAGTTAGTATGGATAGTATAGCCAATAAGGAGTTCCTTATGATACATGCATGGGCCATTGAGGGAGAGTGAGTTTGTTTTCCTGAAACAACAGATTTTTGGTGTAGATGACGATGATAAATTTTGGAAAAGATGCCCAATAGCAACTTAAATCAGCCAGGAGGAGAAGAATTACTAGTTGTAAAGCTTCAAAGGACCAACTCTGATTTCTCTTTGGTGGGATTGTATTGGGGTGATAAGTTTAAACCTGTCTTAGTTGCTTTGGAGTTAAACAAATGAGGTAGGAATGGCATTTTAGAAACTGACATGTTTGTAACTGGGAAGTCTTTGTTCAAATCATTTATAATGTCAGGACTAAGAATGTAAGCTTATAATTTTTAGCTTATAGCTAACAATTTGTTTCTCTTTTGCTTATTAGATTTATTTATATTTTTATTTATGGTTTTATAAAATTTTCTTGATTTTTAGCTTCATAGTGGGAGTAACAGTTTACTAAGTAAGCTCATTCTTCAGTCTTATCGTGGAACTATGGACACAGTTTCTCTCAGTGGAACTATTCCAGTTCAAATGCTTTTGGAAATTGGTTTGGACAAACTAAAGAAAGATTATATCAGTTTTTTCATAGGTAAGTCCGTTTCCTAGCTCAAAAATTTAAAAAGCACATCACAATTATCAGTCAAATGTAGTCTCAGATTTTATCTTTCTATTTGCTCTGAGTCATTTATAGTCCTGGCTTTGTACCTGGTTCACTGTGAGATAAACATTTCCCTTCTCTGGGTTTTAGTTCCCCCCCTCAGTAAAGATATTAGATTAAATATAGCTATAATTTTTATTTATTTGTTTTAGTTCAAACATTTGAGATTCTATGAGGTTAGTGTAGTAAATAAAAACCCTTTTCATACATGCTGTTTTAATACCTAAACTTGGTTGTTTTTATTAGGGGCAAGCTGTGATCATTGTTAGAATAAATGTTAGTATATATTTATGATATAATATGCCAGAAAATTTGACTTTTTGTGAGGAACTGTTTAGCTTGACCATCACTTTCATATGTGAACTATGAAAAGATTCCTTAACATGTAGTAGACATTTACCTAAAGCTTATTTGCATGTATTTGTCTTTTCTTAATAGGTCAGGAACTTGCATCTTTGAATCATTTGGTGAGTTTACTGTTTTATTCTAAAGTTGGTTTTTCTTTTATTTGGTTATTCTGCATACAGTTATTAACAAGTGCCTATAATATACCAGCCTCTGTCCTAAGTCCTGGGAAACAGATAAAGAAGACAGTCAGTGCCCTTAATTATTACTGCCTAGTAATACAGACAAAAAAGTAGTCCATTCAATGTCATTTCTCATTCTCTATAAATTTATGATATTGATATGTGTTTGTATCCTCAAGCCAACGTACTATCACAAATTTCATTTATCTAGAATCATCAGGGAATGCCTTTCTTTGATAGGCTCTATAAAGGAATGTTTGTTTTATATTCTCTTAACCCATTTATATTACACTTGAAGGATTATTTTCCAAAGAATTTATGATGTTCTTTAATATATTGGTTCAAAAGATACTTCTGGGTTTCAAGGTTATCATTATCAGCTTTGTTGTATGTTCCTGGTCTACTGATTCAAAAACTTTGGGAGATTGAACAGCACCTGTACTGACACTTAACGTTCATTGGAAGATCTTTTAAAAAATGAATTTATAGTATCAACTTGTTTGTCACTTGTCTCTTATAAAAATACATAATGGAAAAACTCTGTGTCTACTGTGCAGAATAAGACTCAACTAGATTCTTATGAAGTTTAATTTTTATTGTTCAAATTTTAAATATTTTATTAAGGGTATATATTTGTGATGGAAACATAATCTAGCAAAAAATATATATACATATACAGTTGGCCCTCCATATCTGTAGGTTCCACATCCATGGATTCAAGCAACCATGGATAGAAAATATTTTTTAAAAATGTACAATATGTACATTTATAAACAAACAAAATGTAAATATGTGTAGTACAGATGGTTGCATCTGTACTAAACATATATGGACTTTTTTTCTTGTCATTATTCCCTAAACAATACAGTGTAATAACTACATGGCATTTACATTGTATTAGGTATTGTAAGTAATCTAGAGATGAATTACAGTATATAGGAGGATGTGCTTATATGTAAATACTATGCCATTTCATATCAGGGACTTGACCATTTTTGGGTTTTGGTGTCCAAGGGGGGTCCTGGAACCAATCCCCCATGGATACTGAGGGACAGCTTTATCTGTAGCTATAGTCATGTGTCATGTAATAATAGGGATATGTTATGAGAAATGTGTCATTAGGCAATTTCCTTGTTCAAAACAAACATCATAGAGTGTATTTACACAAACCTATATGGTATAGCCTACTACACACCTAGGCTATATGGTACACCAAACCTGTACAGCATGTTACTGTACTGAATACTGTAGGCCATTATAACATAATGGTAAGTATTTGTGTGTCTAAACCTGGAAAAGGTACAGTAAAAATATAGTATAAAAGATAAAAAATGGTACACCTGTATAGGGCACTTAACATGAATGGAGTTTGCAGGACTGGAAGTTGCTCTGGGTGAGTCAGTGAGTGAGTGATGAGTGAATGCAAAGGCCTAGGACATTACTATATGCTACTACAGACTCTATAAACACTGTACACTTAGGTTACACTAAATGTATTAAAAAAATTTTTTTTTCTTCAATAATAAATTAACCTTAGCTTACTATAACTTTTTTACTTTTTAAACTTTTAAACTACTTAAATTTTTTGACTCTTTCATAATAACACTTAAAACACAAACACGTTGTACAGCTGTATAAAAATATTTTCGTTCTTTATATCCTTATTCTATAAGCTTTTTCTATGTTTGAAATTTTTATTTTTTCCTTTTGAAACTTTTTTTGCTAAAAACTAAGACATAAACACACACATTAGCCTAGGCTTACTCAAGGTCAGAATCATTAATATTGTCTTCCACCTCTGTATCTTGTCCCACTGGAAAGTCTTCAGGGACAATAACACAGATGGAACTGTCATCTCCTGTGATCACAATGCCTTCTTCTGGAATTCCATCTGAAGGACCTGCCTGAGGCTCTTCTTGAAGAGTAGGTTTGATTACACAGGCATCACAACAAGCACATGAATAATGTGTAGGACTTCATTAGAGCTATGAAGTCACTAGGCAATAGGAATTTTTCAGCTCCATTGTGATCTTATGAGACCACTGTAATATATGTGGTCTGTTGTTGACTGAAACGTCGTTATGTGGCGCATGAGTGTAATTTACTTTGAAAGAATAGTGTCAAAAGATGGTTACCTCTCATCCCTTTTTTTTAAATCTTTATAATTAAACTTCCAAACTTAGGTGTACGAGGCATACTTATATTCTTTCCAAAGATTACACTAGTGAAATCTCTATTTTGCCTGTACTTTTTCATTCCAGGAATACTTCATTTCTCCATCAGTAGATATACAAGAACAGGTTTATCGTGTTCAAAAACTGTACCATATTCTAGAAATAATAGTCAGTTGCATGCCTTTCATTAAATCTCAACATGAACTCCTCTTTTCTTTAACACAGTAAGTACTTCTCATTGTTTGCTCACATAGAAATGTATTCTCTTTTGAAATAGTTACAGCCAAAATATGCACAGTTTTTATTACTAGTTAGGATAGAACCTATTCACCCTGTCTTTACGGTAGCATGGGTCCAAGTCAGTGTCATAGGAAGAAAAGGTTTTGGATTCAAAAGGAATCAGATTTGACCCTGGCTCTATTACTTCATAACTTCCTTAGGAAATTTGCTTCACTGAAGCTTGTTTTCTCTTCTATAAAAAGGATCTAATAACGTTATATGTTGTAAGGATTAAATGATATAATGTGTATAAAGTACCTGACAATAGGTGCTTAATAAATATTAGTTCTTTCTCTCCTTTACATCCCTATAAATTTGGGTCAAAGTAATCATTGCCAGCCATCTATATGATAACTGAATGGACTCAAATAATACTTCCAGACCTCTGTCCATAGCATTGCTATAATTTTAGAGATTGCTATATAATTAGAGATTCTGATTAGTTTGACTAAAGGATAGTTTGGAACAATCCTTACACATTGGCTGCTGGTGTCTCATGTGTATTTGGAGCCTCAAACTGGAAATAAGTGACCTGTTCAGTGAAAGGACAGAGTTTCCTTTCCCTATGGAAGGAAATATATACCATTATATTTTCCCAAATTAGAATTTGCCTCAGTTGTAAAGGGGAAAGTTTGAAATTGTTACTGTTTATAGAATCTCAAAAGTTTTTCTTTTTAAAGATCATATAAGTGAATTAACTCTTTAATTCCCCAGACTCTGAAAACCGTGGAGGCTCTGCCTTTGTCTCTCTTCTGCCTGTTTGTTTTTCTCTTTGTTCCCATTTGAGCCTTTATTTGGGCTCAAATATATTTTATATTTATGAGAAATATGTCTACTATTAATTTTTTAAAAGTGAATGAGATTTCCTTTCAAAGAAAAGGACATAACGTAAGTTTTGTTTGGGAGGGGTTGTTTTGTTTGTTTGTTTAACCTTTGTGGCTTTGAAAGTATTGTGGATGTTTTAGTTAGTGGTACTCAATAAAATGTTTTCCCTTAGCTTTAGACTACCAGAAAGCCTTTATCTCAAATGGGTTTTTTTCCAAAAGAGTTTCAATTATTTTTTTTTAGAATCTGCATAAAATATTATAAACAAAATGCTCTTGATGAACAACACATTTTTCAGCTACCAGTCAGACCAACTGCTATAAAAAACTTATATCAAAGGTAAGCAATTTAATAATTAAATTATACCTTTAGTCCAGCCATGATTCTAGGCAGTTTTGGTGTCCATGTTCCATGGGGATCTCATGAACCAGAGCTGCGTCATCTCTGAAACCTTAATCATCTACATCCTGTTTGCTGACCATAGTCTGATAGAGGCCTCCCTCTTCATTCTCACAGACTTGTTTTTCTCTCAATTTGTGATTCCTTCAAGGAGTAGAAAGTATAGCAGGAAAGGAAATGAGAGATTAGGAGAAAAGTGACCGGGATAGTGACAAGGTCCAGGATATGACTGTGGGAGTGAGCAAAGGGTTTGGGATTGGGGGAGGTAGGGAAGCATGAGGTTAAGATGGTAGATTGGTCATCCATATGGACACTGAGGTTACTACCTCCCGTGATGATCTCCCCTGACTCTTCCCTCAACATAAAATATACTTGAAATTTCTCTCATACTATTGCCACTCTACTTATGTCCTCCCTCTGTTTAGCTCCTTCTTAGCTAAACTCTCGTCAGTCCCCCTGAAACTGCTATGGCAAAGGCTGCCAGTGGTTTTCTAGTTGCCAATTCCAGTGGACATTTTCCAGTAAAAGAATGTTTAGTCCCTTGTGTAATTAGGGACTACTTTTCATTTATCAGGTTGTCTGGCATTTAGCATTGTTGCTTTCTTGAACCTATCTCCTTAGTTTCTGTGACATAGCATTCTTTCTTCCTTTGACTGCTTTCTATATGTGAGTTTTCACCAGAACTCCATCCTCTGCCCTCTTTTCTTCTTACTTCCTATACAGGGTGAGGAACCTGCAGCCTCAAGGCCACATGTGGCCCTCCAGATCCCTGAGTGTGGCCCCTCCACCAAATCCAAACTTCAAATCCCTTTAATAAAGGGATTTGTTCTGTAACATTGGGATTCAGTCAAAAGGCTGCACTTAAGGATCCAGAAGGCTACATGTGGCCCCGAGGCTGCAGGTTCCCCACCCCAATGCTTCTCCTGAGCTTCAGATCCATGTTCCTAAATGCCTATTAGATGTGAATTCCCAACTTATTAAAGTAGTAGTTCAAATTCTAAAGCTGAACACCTTTTTTTTTTTTTTTTAGATAGGGCTTTGCGCTGTTGCCCAGGCTAGAGTGCAGTGGCTAGAGTCATCATAGCTCACTGCAACCACAAACTCCTGAACTCCATTGATCCTCCTGCCTCGGCCTCCCTTGTAGCTGGGACTACAGGTGCACACCATGACACCTGGCTAATTTTCCTATTTTTCGTAGAGACAGGGTCTCACTCTTGCTTAGGCTGGTCTTGAACTCCTGACCTCAAGTGATCCTCCTGCCTCGGCCTCCTAGAGTGCTAGGATTACAGGCGTGAGCCACCATGCCCAGCCTGAACACCTCTTAACACTTTTTCCTCCTCCCATATTTCATCTCTCAAGTGACCGTTAATCTCCACCTAATTCACAAAAGAAAAATGAAGAACTTATCCTCCATGCATTGTCCCTCACTCCCTCCTTTAAATGGTTACTAAGTCCTGATCTTGGTGGCTTTTGAATCTGTCCCTGCCTCTACATCTTCATGTTTTCAGTACTTTATTTCAAATCTGCATCATTTCATATCTGGACTATGGTAAAATGCTTTTTCCTAACTGCTCTTTCTGCCTCTATTATCTTCCTTCTCTATTTCACTGCCAAAGTGATTTTCCTAAAATTCAACTCCCACCATGACTTACTCGTGTTTAAATGGCTCCCTGTTACCATTAGGACAGTGCTCCAGTGCCTTAGCATGGTCTGTGAGGCCTTCTGTGCCTGGCCTGCACCTTTCTGGCCCACCTGTCACCATGCCTTCCCACTTTCTCTTTGTCAGAGACACTGTGTTACTGCATTTCCTCAGAAATTCCACACACTTACCCCTTGGTTCCCATACACCAGGATGTTCCTTCATCCTGGACCTTGTCTGCTTAACTAACTCCTCCTTGTTATTAAATATTTCATACTCAGCTCAAATGTCACAGTCTCTGAGGATTCTTTTCCAACTCTGCAATCCCCAATCTTGAGTTAGGTTCCTGTCTTCTCTTGGCCCTTAGCACATCCAGTATTTCTCAGTTGTAGCATTTTTTTTCATTGAATTGTTATTTATATTCTTGTTTCTTCCCTCTCTTGACTGTACTTCTTGAGGGTGGGAATTATGGCCTGTTTATCTCTTCTTCCTCAGTGCTTAAGGAAGGAATGACATAGCTGTTTTTGAAAATTTTTCTTTTGTTGATTTTTCTTTCCTTAGTGAGAAGCCACAGAAATGGAGAGTGGAAATAAATAGTGGTCAAAAGAAGGTTAAGACAGTTTGGCAGCTGAGTGATAGCTCACCTGTAGACCATCTGAATTTTCACAAACCCGGTAAAGAGAGTTTATAATCTATTCAGATAAATTATTCCAGTAGAAAATGAACCAAATCTTACTGGCAGAGGTCATTATTATGGCTCTTGTGCCAAATTTTAAATAATTTTCCTGAACTCTAGGTGTAAAACAAATTATTAAAAAATTATGATTTTTGTGCAAATATAATACTCAGAAAAATCTAACGTATAATAATTATGAAAGAGGCTTTTTTTTCATTATCCTGGATAGAGGAACTTCTATTAAAAGAGGTCAAGCAATAGGGTCATAGGAGTAAAAAGAGGTTATAAGGTGGCAATGCCAGTTCATACTTAACATTTTTGTGCACTGTTTAAAATGGTGGTGATGATATTTCTGCCATAGTGTCTTCTCTGTGGCTGGGATAAGGGTTGAGATTTCTATTAATAGTACTCTATCAAAAGTGGTCCTTCATAGTCAAAAAATGTCTTTTAGCCCTTCATGTAATTAGCTAGCCCACCAAGTCTTTCTCCTTCAATAAGCACCTGTAAAACTCTTATCTTCATGCATATGGGTTGTATGGTGCTATTGTCGCTTACTCATAAAGGTCTTAAATGACTGTGTTCAAATATGTAAGGATTATTTGAAAATAAATCTGATAGTTTTCAGACAGAATCTAAGATTTCAAAGGCCTATAATCAACCACTGCTGTGAATACAAATAGTTCTATTTTACTAGTTGATACCTTGCAAATATATTTCCAGAAAATGTTTATTCTTCCCCCTACCCAAATATATTTTGATTCAGGCATAATGGAAACATCTCTCAATTAGAAGCTTTGTTCATATAGCCAAACTGCAAAGGTCTTAAAAAAAACTGAAAAAATTTTCCTGAGAACCATCAGTTAAAATTGTGCTTCAGCTGGGTGTGGTGGCTCATGCCTGTAATCCTAGCACTCTGGGAGGCCAAGGTGGGCAGATTGTTTGAGCTCAGGAGTTCGAGACCAGCCTGAGCAAGAGCAAGACCCCGTCTCTACTAAAAATAGAAAGAAATTATATGCACAGCTAAAATATATATAGAAAAAAATTATCCGGGCATGGTGGCACATGCCTATAGTCCCAGCTACTTGGGAGGCTGAGGCAGAAGGATCGCTTGAGCCCAGGAGTTTGAGGTTGCTGTGAGCTAGGCTGATGCCACGGCACTCTAGCCCGGGCACCAGAGTGAGACTCTGTCTCAAAAAAAAAAAAAAAAAAAATTGTGCTGTGTTTTTTCTAAGTGTGATATAAAACTTGGAAGCTTAAAAGAGATCGAAAATCAGCTATAGAAAAATTTCTGCATGGCAAAAATATCAGAGGCAAAACAACAGACAAATGAAAAACTAGGAAAAGAAATTTGTAGCCCATGTTCAGAAAAGGGGTTATATTCCCTAGTATATAAAGAATTTTCACATCAGTGAGAAAAATATTAGTAACTCAATTTAAAAAACAGGCAACTAATATAAACAGTTTACCAAAAAAGAAATTCAAATGTCATCTTAAAAATAAAAGGTGCTCAGTCTCCACCTATAATAAGAGAAATGCAAATATAGATACCATTTTGTGCCTGTCAGATTAGGAAAGATTAAAAAGCTTGCTGTCAGTGCTGGCTAGAGTATGGGGAACAATCAACCTCACACATTGCAGGTTGGAATGTGAGGTGCTATACAGCTTCTGTGAAGGGTGAGATCCGTCAAAAGGATAAGAGAATACATTCTTTGGCCTATAGGTTTCATCAGTAGGAATTTATTACATACATACATATAACCAGACATGTGCAAACAGACCTATGAACAAGGTTATTAATTGCAGTATTGTTTACTGTTGCAAAAACATGTAGACTGGGGCCTAGGAAAAGGCCTGGAAGGATACAACCAAACTTTATCCCTGAAATGTGAAATGGTGATGGCGAGATGGTTGTTACCCGCTTTAGCTGAACATTAGAATCATCTAGGGTGCCTTTAAATTTCTATTGCCCAGACCAAGCAAATCAGAATCTCTGGGAGTAGAGCCAGGACATCAGTAATTTATAATGTTTTCCAGGTGATTCCATTGTGCCTACTATGGCTGAGAACCACCAACCTAAACTAAACATTCTATCTACACCTGTTGTTTCCTTTTTTGAAAGAAGAAAACATGCATTTTATGATTAAAAACAAAGTTTTAAGGACATGAATATGTGATACATTTTTGAAAAATGCCATTTTAAAGTAAATTTTATTATATAAAGATTAAACGTCTTATGAGGAAATTCATGTAAGATGAAGCACCTCTTTCCAATGTTGCTGAATAAGCAAAGTGCACCAAACATACCTTTTAAAGTCTTTTTGATACAGGTTGCATCAAAAAAAGGTGAAAGTTATTTTGAATGTTGGAGTTAAAACAATTTGCTAATGCATTGGTCCAATGACTCCTTTTATGAAAATAAGGAATTCTTATGAAATCATATATTTATGTACTTGGAAATGCACTCAAACTCCATTTTGGCTTGAATTTTATAACCTCTTCTACCCATCATATATTCTTGATGTTTTTATTTAGAAATTATTCAGTGACTTTTGGCCCAAAGCAAGACCCACTCTTGAAGGGGCATCTCATTTGTAAAAGTCATGGGCTATTCAAACAAGGCCCCCAAATGTTTAATTTTTGCCAAAAACCATATGTTTTTAAAAAGTTAGACTTTTTATTTCACTAGATTGAGTACTTAGGTCAAATACTAGCTTTTGAAGATATGTAATTGGTATGGTGCTCTTGAGTAAAACAGCATCAAAACCAGGGAGACTTAAGAGAGAAAGGTGTACTTTTAGTCACTATGGGAAGAGAGAATGATTTGGAGTTAATAGGGGAGGAAAAACAGTGTCCAACAGAGTGCTTCTCACTCAGTGGGTGCTCAGTAAATGATTGTTGATAATGGTGAAAATATGAAATCAAAATGTTGACCCACAAGGAAGTGGACACAGTCCTATCTAAAATGTTGATTGGATCATTTGTTTATTTTAGTTTATTTTTTATTTTTACTGTTTTTTGAGACAGATTCTTGCTCTGTCACCCAGGCTGGAGTGCAGTGGTGTCATCATAGCTCACTGCAACTGCAAACACCTGGGCTCAAGGGATCCTCCTGCCTCAGCCTCCTGAGTAGCTGGGACTACAGGTGTGTGCCACCACACTGGGATAACTTTTCTATTTTTAGTAGAGACAGGGTCTTGCTCTTGCTCAGGCTGGTCTTGAACTCCTGAGCTCAAGTGATCCTCCTGTCTTGGCCTCCCAAAGTGCTAGGATTACAGGTATAAGCCACTGTGCCTGGCCTGGATCATTTATTTTTTAAATAAAACATCTTTGGAAGAGAAAAATAGATATATGTCTAGCCCTAAGACTGCAAATCTTAAATACAAATTCTTTTCTGAAATTTATGTTAAAAGTGGAAGAAAGTTGTTTAACTCTAGTTGATGTGGCACAAAAAATAAAGTTCCCAAATTAAAATATATAACTTTTTAAAAATCTGCTTCATATTTTAGTTTGATTAATCATGTTTTAAATGCATTACAAGGGTTTAATATTTAAAGCAGTTCTGATTTTTTTTCTAACAAATTCTCTTAAAGTATAAGATACATGCCATTCAGATTATTTCTCAATTACTGCGCTGTTGAAAAATTCAGCATTATACATGGTAGAAAAGTCAGCAGGGTGTGAAGCAATTTTGATCTCACTTTCTGGTTACAGATTTTTCCGAATTAACACTAAACGGTAGCCTGGAAGAAAGGATGTTCTTTACTAACATGGTTACATGCAGCCAGGTGCATTTCAAGTGAAGTATGCTGATGGGGTCCTCTATAAGGTATGCATGTTTACTTTTTATTCTCTTCAAATACTTTGTAGCAAGTACCTTATGTTTTAGTTCTTTCTACAACATAAATACTGATTTTTAATATATTAGGAATAGGGATTATGTATCAGTAATCACCTAAAAGGCTTACCAGATGTTATTGAGCAGTGCAAGTCTTTAATTTTCTTTCTACCTTTTGTAGTCAACTTAATAGGTCAATTTAATCCTAAAACCAGAGAAATGAAAAAAAATTGAATGGTAATGTTTTTGCACTTAAATATATATATATATATATATATATATACACATATATATATATAGTAGAAAGTAAGTTTGATTTCAAAAACACTGATGGGAGAGAAAAACACTGAACAGACATATCAATTTGACATAGAAAGCCAAGTTTTGTTAAAAACAATTTTACCCCAGCCCAATGTTGTAGGACTAAACTCCAGAAGCAAATACTCTTTTTAAAATATTTTGATTTGAGATCATATTAACCAAAAGAATTAAAGGAATAACATTTTCTACTATGTTACTGTTTTGGGGTTTCAGAAACAACATTAAAATCAGATAATGAGTAAAATCCCTGATATCATTCTTTCTTAAGCCATGTTTTGTCCCTAAATAAATGGAAATTAGTTAATTTTAGCATTTTAACATAGTTAAGAATAAAATAGACCTTTATTTTAAAAAACAAAATATCTAGTTACCTAGAGAATAAATAAATTAAATATATATTTAATACCTCAAATATTTCTTTGAGATATTTCATTGAGTAAAGTGAGTTGAATTTAGTGTAAGAAGTTTACTCAGGAAAGTGTATGTGCTCATTCACTTGGCATCCTTCTAGTGCTTTTCCCTTGTTGGCTAATAGTATTTACAACCTGAAAGGATGGTTATCTATAGATTGAGTCTGTCCATCATGTATAGGACAGTGCTGAGATAGCAATCATTTATACAGTAATATTTCTGGACAGATTTAAAAATGAAAAAATATGAAGTCACAAAACAGTTTGTATACTATGATCCCATTTTTGTAAAATGAAAATACATTCATATTATACAGCAAAATCTTAACATTTGGGAGGGGTGGGATTACAAGTGATTTTTATTTCATTTATGGTTATTTTTATTTTCTGATTCTTAAATCCCAGCACAAGCCAAAAAGAATGAGAGAAAGAAAAAAGTTAATTATTGTAGAGCCTGAAAACAGAAATATATGTAAACCTTCAAAGCAGAAAAGAGAGGAAGATCCTGAAGATTCTCTATGAAAGATGAAGCTCCAAAATTGATGATCCTGTCTCAGCTCTGCCTCCTCAGGAGGAGCGTTAGGAGAACAGCAGCAATAAGTACACAGAGTGTGCAGACCGTAGGTACCACAATCTCTGTAACCATCTGCATGTGACTTAGTAACGGCTCTGGAATGGTAAAGAGAACAGCCACCACGAATGAGAATATGATCATTTTAGCAAATATAGCTTCATCCTAAAATTTTCAACTGTATTGGAATAACTTGAAAAATGGCATCTAATTTTCTAATTATTCTCATTTGCCATAAAATAGAACCTGGTGAATTAAATGTTATTTAAAAATTATGTGAGAGCTTTGTAAAATATTTCAGAAAATATGGGCTAAAGAATGCCTAAATTTGGTCTTTCTGCAGGTACTGTAATAGTCTAAGTGTCTCTCAGTACTTATACTTACCATGAGTTAATCTTAGAATATTAATAGCCATATTCCATGGTTCTTATAATTTTTATTGGGGGTATTTGTGAAGGAAAAATCGTTGGAAAACATTTCCAACCTTTTAAAAATGTTATTGTCTATCTTAGGAGGTATAGGAATTTCTGTATTGAAATTTTTTATGTTAATTCTTGCATAGTTAATAATCTTTAAGAGTTAGATGATAAGCATATTTCATGTGCATTAATATAGTAGTGGCCATTTATGTAATACCCACTTTTAGGTTGTATGCTGCACACTCTGGTCCTAAATTAAATAAGGCACAGGACGTGCTCTCATGGAGTTCATAGGCTCATCAGTAAATTCTCTATCACATCTGTACATTCAATTTATTTTAGTTTAATAGAATATATATCCTTAAAATTGCCTAGTTATTAATATTTAGATTTTGGAGTGGGGGTTGCTGCATGTTGATATATTGGCCTGTAAAAATAGCTGGATTGGTAGGATTTGGTCTTGCACTTTCCACCTCTAATACCACATCAAAGATGAGTTTGTCAGAACAAGAATTTTATTTCTCTGATTGCCCTTATGGAGATATAAAGAAAAAATTCAAAGAGACAAATGATATGCGTTGGTGTTTCTTGATGCATAGTTGCATTTTGGTTATTCTATGTCTCTGATCCTTTTAGATCCACTGTGTAAGAAATGATGCCTTATATGAGAGTAGAGACCTTCTTTTGTTCATTGCTACATCTCCAGGGCTTAAAACACTCCCTAGCAAACAGTGAGTGCTTGATAATTACTTGCTGAATGAGTAGATATAAGATCTGGAGTGTACTTTGGCTTTTCTTCCTTCCATTTGGTGTAATAGTTGACTTTTCCCCTCCTTCCACAAGCCCACTATAACAAAAACAATAGGTATATAAATTTACAGTAGGATTCAGAATAGATAAAATATTTCTTTCATGGTGGATTTTTTTATATTTAAAATGCTTATAAAAATTTGACAGTGCTTCAAAGAAAAAAATCCTTTTTTTTTTTTTTTTTGAGACAAGGTCTCGCTTTGTTGCTTGGGCCAGAGTGCAGTGGCGTCATCATAGCTCACTGCAGCCCTGCAGCCTCAAACTCCTGAGCTCAAGAAATCCTCCTGCCTCAGCCTCCCACATAGCTGGGACTACAGGCATGCACCACCATGCCTGTATTTTTTTTTTTTTTTCTCCTATATAGCCGGGGTCTCGCTGTTGCCCACGCTGGTCTCAAATTCCTGGCCAGGAAGTGATCCTCCTACATTGGCCTCCCAAAGTGCTGAGATTGTAGGCATGAGCTACTGAGCCTGGCCTCTTTTTTAATTATAAGTGGTTTTGGAAGATTGACTTCAGGTAGATCCACATTTTGAGATTTTGGTAACGTCATTATATGTATAATTATGTAGTTTAATTGTCAAAAGAATTAAAATGTACTCACCTAAAGCAAGCATCTGGTTGTTGATAGAGCAAGTTTCCAAGGCTTTGAGGTACCAACTTTCCACCTAATGAAAACCCACTTGTTAAGTAATGTTGTATTGGATTAATTTTTTGCTCTTTTCAAATCATTTTTGGAATAAATGTGTGGTAAAAATAAATATTTAAAAAAATCTTCCTGTAGTTTAAATTAGTTAATACTTGTTGTACATCTATGTGGATTATAGTCAAGGAGTTGAAGAACAGAGCCTTTCTTCTTGAGGAGCGTACAACCTAGTGCTTTTCTAATAATGTAAAAGTAGTGAATTCCTCATAGCTATCCATCACTGCTTCCATTTATAGTCCTACTGCGCTCACCTTAAAATAATTTTGGTAAACAAGTGGGATTTATTTTTTAAAATTACACTGTAAATTATATTCCCTTCCAATAGGTACAGCAACATATAGAGGGGTTACAGAAAAATTTGTAGGTTATTGAAAGTGTTTGGTAGGTTCTAAAGGATTATTAAGTTCGATTATTTTTAATCTCATTTTTTGGCACCAGTATGTTTGTATGGCTTTGTTGTTTGATGGGAAAATAAATGAAAATGATATGCATATTATACATTCAATTTACTTAACTGCTTTTATATATATCTTGAAGAGTAGGTAGTATTTGTTTGCAAGAGGCATATTTAGAATAACAGTTAACTAGAGTCTCTATTGATTTTGCCCTATCATAATCTAAAGCAAAGGGGACTCCTGCCTAACCCCTAGTCATGCCCTTAATGTTCTAGGTGTTAGGTTGAAGTTTAAGGCATGCTTGCTCCATTCTAAGCAAATGAGCAAAGGGGTGGTGAGAAGTGGAGAAGAGACAAAGGGGCCATACTGCACACCCCTGTCTTCCTTTGTGGAGGAAAGATGCTTGCCAGGCTCTTTGTGTGTTCCTGCTGCCTAGCTCTTCTAAAATTCAGAACAAATAATATGATAATTAGGCCTACCTCTCTTGGATTGGGAAACCCATTGGCAGCGATAATCCTCTTGTAATATTGAACTGAAGCCTTTGGATAGCGAGGCTTATTTCTGTCATTAAATTCAACATAGTAGAATCCATATCTTTCTGAGTATCCTTTCTCCCATTCAAACTTATCCAACAGAGACCAGGAAGTATACCCTTTTACATTAGCACCATCTTTTATAGCTGCAAAGACAGTTATTCCATTTTTAATACATTTCATTTATTTAGAAAAATAATATTGTAAAGATAATATTAAAATGTTTTCATTTATAAGATTTAGAAGCAAGTTTTAGTTGATCGTGTGTGTTATCAGATTTTTAGTTAAATACAAAAATAAGTGAAGACAGTATTGGTTTGTATCTCACCTTTTAGCATTTCATTTATGTATCCTTTAAGGTATTGAATTCTCCATTCATCACATAATTGAGTACAGTGTAATTTTTGAGATGCTCCATTTTCCGTCACATATATGGGAGGATTGCCATATTGAGTCTGAAAGTGAGTCAGAGTAAAGAATATCTTAAAAATTCTGACTTATAGGTAGGTTTCTGAGTCAGGAGCTCATATAGGAACACATATTTAAGACTGCCACATTCTAATCGAGTGTATGTTAGCATTTCTGTGGTAGATGTCAGATAATATGTTTGTGTAGAGATAAATGTAGGCAGGAGGCAAGTTCATATGAAAGAATATCTCAGTAAATTAGCATTGTTGAAAGGGAAATGTACTTCAGGTCTTGTTCTTTCCCACATTTTCCATTTTAGGTGAGAAGGGTAGCAAAATAAATTTGGGATGAGACTTTCAGCTAAAGTTATATACATAAAAATGGTTATTCATAGTAGGCACTAGTCTGTAAGGCCCATATCTGGATAGCCTCTGAAATATGAATTACTAGGTTTATTCTGTTTTGTTAACTTTCAAATGTAGGCACCTGAGCTTAAGCTGTGAGGCCATGAATTCAGGTCTAAATGTCCTTTAAATAGTTTAATGTGATAATCACCTTAGCAAAGTTGAGGAGCCTCCTAAATCCCCACGGCACAGAATATAGCCATTTAGACCCCAGATCTGGCCAGTTTGGGTCAACCAGTTCTATTAAGTCACGATCATTCTGGTAGCTGGGCCCCTGGCGGGAGGGGTAGTTCCTTTCTGTGATGTATCGAGTAGTAAAATGACCTAATCCCAAGAAATCAGATGTGCCTTTAATGTAGCTCTTCTCCTGGAGTGAGAACACTGGTAACCTCGACATATCCAGGCCTTGCTCTTTACTCTTTCTTCCTATTGAGAGAGAAAAGCAGAATTTAACAAAGTATTATTTTGCCACAACCACTTTGTTATGTGTCCTGATGATACTGACATGTTGACATAAAAGCTAGACTTTTGGATTCATCTGCATGGAAAATATAACCTTAGCCTTTCAATCTGGAATTTTGAAATGTAAATACTACCCAAAAAATTTAAAAGTTTATGTTGCTTAAAAGTAATATTTTCACAGATTATTTGATAAGTGGTGTGTACACAACTGGGTAGCCATCTGGGAAAAAGTAGAGTTGGACTCACATTATTCCTTACATCAAAAATTGGTAATTTTAGGCCAGGTGCAGTGACTCACGCCTATAATCCTAGCACTCTGGGAGGCCGAGGCGGGAGGATTGCTCAAGGTCAGGAGTTTGAGACCAGCCTGAGAAAGAGCAAGACCCCGTCTCTACTAAAAAAAAATAGAAAGAAATGATCTGGACAGCTAAAAATATATATAGAAAAAAATTAGCCGAGCATGGTGGCACATGCCTGTAGTCCCAGCTACTTGAGAGACTGTGGCAGGATTGCTTGAGCCCAAGAGTTTGAGGTTGCTATGAGCTTGACGCCACAGCACTCTAGCCCAGGGAACAGAGTGAGACTCTGTCTCAAAAAAAAAAAAAAAAAGAAAAGAAAAATTGGTAATTTTAGCTGCCTCTGGGAAGGGAACTGGAAGGACACTAATGGTATGGAAGGGACATGGACACGTTCATCCGTTATTGGTAGTATCAGCTGACACAACCTCTGGGTTGGGCAATTTTGTCCTATCTTTCAAAAATTTAAAAGTGTTTTTCCTTTCACCGACCAATTCCAAATCTGTTTACCCTACAGTTAACTCATGTATGTAAAAGAATGTGTGTACAAGGATCTTTATTGTAGACTGAGTAGCAAAAGATTGGAAACAACCTACATGTCTGTCAGCAGGAACTGGTTAAATAAATGATGAAATATTCATCAGTACAACACTGTGAAGCCATTAGAACAAATGAAGCCGCACTGTATATACTAACACGGAAAGATTGGCAAGATATATGTTTATGTGAAAAAAAGATTGAGTGTTGCTTACATTAATAAGTACACACACTGGCCGGGCGCGGTGGCTCACGCCTGTAATCGCAGCACTCTGGGAGGCCGAGGCGGGTGGATCGCTCAAGGTCAGGAGTTCGAGACCAGCCTCAGCAAGAGTGAGACCCCGTCTCTACTAAAAATAGAAAGAAATTATCTGGCCAATTAAAATATATATATAGAAAAAATTAGCCAGGCATGGTGGCGCATGCCTGTAGTCCCAGGTACTCGGGAGGCTGAGGCAGTAGGATCGCTTAAGCCCAGGAGTGTGAGGTTGCTGTGAGCAAGGCTGACGCCACGGCACTCACTCTAGCCCGGGCAACAGAGCGAGACTCTGTCTCAAAAAAATAAATAAATAAAATAAGTACACATACTGACCAAACAGCAATGTTTTTGCTCACATGCAAAGTATACTTCCTTCTGGGGAGGATGGGAACAGGGGAGGGGTGGGAGGGTTAACTTTTCACTTTGTACTTTAAAAAATTTAAAACATATCCTTGTATAATCTATACAAAAAAAATTTAGAATATTTTAATTGAATAGGTGGCTAGAAGCTATTGTATTAGATAATGCAGATATAGGACATTTATGTCATTGTGGAAAGTTCTATTGGGCAGCACGGGTCTAGAGATAACTTTTGTTGATATATTTATTGTGAGTGAAAGAGTTCTTCCAAGAGGCCTAGAAGTAAGTTGACAACACAATTTCTGGCAGAATACTTTCACTACCTAAGTAAATCTAAACTGCTTAGAGGATTCTTCTTTCCACATGGTACAAAGGAAAGGTTCAGCCCCTTTCCCACTTGTATCATCACAAAATTGGAGTTGGTAGGGGCTGGGATTATTGACCTTAAGCCCAAGAACTGCTCTCTGACGAATCTGGCTTTTCAGTGCAATCCTGTGGAGGCACCTGCAGTGGCCTCTGAGGATCCCAAGAGAGCAAATGCACTGTGTGAATGATAATGTGTGTCTGCAGGAAGTGGGCAGGGTCCCTTCATGACGGCTTTTTCCTTGTATATCTTGAGGAAATTATTCTCAGGATTTTGAGTGTATGTGTGTAGACATGTCACAAAACTGGTTATTGCCAAAAGGTTTTTAAAGATTTTGTTTAATGCCTTCATTTTCAGATAATAAGATTAAGACCCAAAGAGGTAAAACACCTTGCCCGTAGTCACTCACTAGTTGGTGGCACAGTTGGAATTAGAACTTGATGCTTCCTAGTCTAGATAAGTCTGATAAATGGTGCTTTAGAAAGGGAATTTTTTGAAATGTTGACTATTCTGGGTCAAACATCTAAAATAGTCTTGTGTGAAATTGTAATCTATTTCAACATTATCCTTGCCTCTTTCTTATCAGAGGTAATATGTTTATTTATTTTTTTATATATATATTTTTTTTGAGACAGAGTCTCACTCTTTCGCCCAGGCTAGAGTGCCGTGGCGTCAGCCTAGCTCACAGCAACCTCAAACCCTTGGGCTTAAGCAATCCTCCTGCCTCAGCCTCCTGAGTAGCTGGGACTGCAGGCATGCGCCACCATGCCCGGCTAATTTTTTATGTATATATTTTTAGTTGTCTAGATAATTTCTTTCTTAGTAGAGACTGGAGTCTCATTCTTGCTCAGGCTGGTCTCGAAGTCCTGAGCTCAAGTGATGCACCCGCCTCGGCCTCCCAGAGTGCTAGGATTACAGGCATGAGCCACTGTGCCTGGCCAGAGGTAATATGTTTAGATTCCCATGGCCAGACACTGCTGGTGGCCTACCCAGTAGTCCCATGCCTATCTTCCTTGCCTTCTTCCTCACCACCTTCCAAGGGACCATGTCATTATAGGAGTCTTGGCCCCTCCCCGGCACCTGGGACCCTAGTCATGGTGGTCCTAGGGCATCAGCTGAGTATGTGACAGTTCTGTCCCTTGAAGCATGAAGGGAAGGAAGTCAGCTGGGGATAAAAGCTGTTTCTTGGGAAGATTTTCCTTGTTCTTAAAATTGGGTAAGAGCAACAAGGCAAGGATGCCTGCTTTTACTATTTCTATTTAATGTAGTAATGGGTGTTCTAACCAGAGTAATTAGGCAAGAAAAAGAAATAAAAGGCATCCAAATTGGAAAGGAAGAAGTAAAATTATATCTTTTCACAGATTATATGATCTCATATGTAGAAAACTCTAAAGATTCCACAAAAATCCTATTAGAGCTAATAAATGAATTCTGCAATTGAACAGGATACAGAGAGAACACAGAAAAATCAGTTGCATTCTCTACACTAACAATGAACAATCTGAAAAGGAAATTAAGAAAATAATTTCACTTACAATAGCATCAAAAAGAATAAAATACTTAGGAATTAAGCAAGGAGGTAAAAGACTTGTACAGTAAAAACTATAAAACATTGCTGAAAGAAATAGAAAAAAAAACAAATAAATGGAAACATATCACATGTTCCTAATATCATTAAGATGTTAATACTAGCCAAAGTGATTTACAGATTGAATGTAATCCCTGTCAAAATCCCACTGATGTTTCTTGCAGAAATAGAAAAACTCATCTAAAAATTCATATGGAATCTCAAGGGACCCTGAAAAGCCAAAACAATATTGAAAAAGAACAAAGCTAGAGGAGTCACACTTCCTGATTTTAAAACTTACCACAAAGCTACAGTAATCAAAACAGTATGGTACTGGCATAAAGACCAGTAGAATAGGATGGACAGCTCAGAAATAAACCCTTGGGTAAATGGTCAAATGACTTTTGACAAGGGTACTAAGACCATTCAGTGGGGAAAAGACAGTCTTCAGCAAATGATTCTAGGAACTGGATTTCCAAATGCAAAAGAATGAAGTTGGACTCTTAACCAACAGCATATAAGAAAATTAACGCAAAATGGATCAGAGGCCTAAATATAAAACCTAAAACTATAAAACTTAGAAGAAAACAGGGCAAAAGCTTCATGACATTGGATTTGGCAATTATTTCTTAGCTCTGGCACAGGCAACAAAAGAAAAAATAGATACATTGGACTTCATGGAAATTTTAAAAATTTGTGCATCAAAAGACTATCAACAGTAAAAAGGCAACCCAGAGAATAGGATAAAATATTTGCAAGTCATATATCTGATAAAAGATTAACATCCATAATATATATATCCTAAAACTCAACAACAAAAACAACTCGATTCAAAAATGGGTGAAGAACTTGAATTAACATTATTTCCAAAGACATACAAGTGGCCAATAAGCACATGAAAAGTTGCTCAGTGTCATTAGTCATTAGGGAAATGCAAATCAAAACTACAATGGAGATACTACCTCACATCCATTAGGATAGCTACTATTAATACAAAAAAAAATAAGTGTTGGCGAGGATATGGGGTAATTGGAACACTGTGCACTATTGCTGGAAAGGTAAAGTGGTGCAGCCATTGTTGAAAACAGGATGGTGGTTACTCAAAAAATCAAAAATAGCATTTACTTTATGATCCCGCAGTTCCACTTCTGCTTATGTACCCAAAAGAGTTGAAAGGTGAGCTTCAAGATATTTGTATACCTATGTTCATAGCATTGTTCATAAAAGCTAAAACATGGAGGCAACCCAAGTGTCCATGGATGGATGAATGGGTAAGCAAAATACAGTATATACATACAATGGAATGTTAGCCTTAAAAAGGAAGGAAATTCTGACATGTTACACAAGGGATGAACCTTGAGGACATTATGCTAAGTTAAGTAAGCCAGTCACACAAAGAAAAATACTGTATGATTCCACTTATGTGAGGTACTCAGCGTAGTCAGAATCATAGAGACAGAAAGCAGAATGGTGGCTGCCAGGGGCTGGGGAAGGGAAGAATGGGAGAGTTATTGTTTAACAGGTATAAAGTTATTAGTTTTACAAGATGAAAAGAGTGCTGGAGATGGAGAGTGGTGATGGTTGCACATTATGAATGTATTTAATACCACTGAATTGTACACTTAAAAATGATTAAGATGGTAAATTTTATTGTAATGTGTATTTTGCCAGGATAAAAAAATTGGAGAAAAAATTGGAGAAAAAATTGATTGGCAAAAAAGGTAAAAAGATATGACAGAGCGATTCCCTTTTTCTGTCTTTTTTGAGTGTTGATGTGTAAAGATGTGATGCCTGGAGATGCTGCAGTCACCTTGTGGCCATGGGGAGTGCCTGATGGGCTAACGGGGCCAGAATGGAAAGATGGCATGAGGCTGGTCCTCAGAGATCCCTGATGGCTGGATTAACTTGCCCTGGGTCACCCTCTTCTGGACTCAGATGAGATTATAAATTCCCTACTTTTTCAGCCATTTTAGGTGGAATTTTTTGTTATGTGGCAGTTAAAAGCATCCAAACTGATATAGCCTTGTGAGCTTTGCCTATATTTATTCTTTCTCCAACACTCTGGAAACCAGAGCTTGGAAAGTATTTCTCCAACAACAGAACTGACACTAGAACTGCCCCTGGCCTGTGATAGTATCTGACTCCTCTCCCCCTTGTCTGCAGTGGAAGTGGAGTGGAGCAGGAGGAGACACAGGACGGCAGGACACGAGACAGCAGCCCAAAGAACTGCCAATTTTTTTTCCTGGGTCTGAAAGTTCTCAATTTCTAGATCTAGGGATTTTTTTGGGGTCCCTCCCTGCCAATTCAAATAACCAGTTTTCAATTCTTTGCCTCACCCAAGTCTAGTGAACTTTTGCTCATTTCACTTGGGCCCAACAACCATTGCTGTGGTATCTGGAGTTTGAAAATGCGACTTGGCTCACCAATATGGTCTTTCATGACTTGGGGGTAGTCACCGGCATAAATGGGGTTGGCAAACCAGCCCAGGCAGAACTGTAGGTATCTCTCAGCAGCCTCGATGTCCTTGGGGTTCCTGATGTCCACAGGCTCCCCCCAGTCGCAGTTCAGTGAAATCCCCACCAGACCTTACAAGGAAAGAAAGAAAAGGTATGTGTGTGACTTTGCTTCTCTGTGCACTTGTCTGTTCTCAGTACACACATAGGGTTACAGCTCACCTTGTTGCTTGCTGCGCCATGTCCTGTTATAAGAATGCCAGGCTTGGGCGTGGGCCTGAAAAAGGAGTAGAAATTCATTGTTCATTTTCTCCCTTTCAGTCTGGGATGGCCTTTCTCCCCTTCCCAACTCTAGAGATCCAGCTTAAGACCTAGCATTTTCATAAATCCAGACTTGATTATCCCAATCCATAGCCCTTGGACCTCTGGAGGCACTTATTTTCTTTGAACTGTAGATGAAATTTGGTCTAAGTCTGGCATAAACAACTTCGTGTTGTTATTTGTTGTTTCTAAGATTTTTTTGCTGAAGTTTCTTGTTTGGTTCCTGTTTGTCCTCTGTAGCACCTGGGCAGTACTTTCCTATAGGTGCTCAGTACGTTAGGAAAATACTAAGCATCTGAAAGTCTTGAGAAATGGAATCTAAACTATACCAACCTGCCTTCTCTTGATATTCTACCAGTGCCCCGTTGGCCTGCCCAAGAGGCTATTTCAAAGGCTAATTCAGCATCTAAGAGAGACAGGAGGTAATCTAGGACAGTGGTTCTCAATATGTGGTCTCCAGAACAAGAACATCCACTGGGAACTTGATAGAAATGCAAATTCATGGGCCCTTTCCCAGACCTACTGAATCAGAAGCTCTGAGAGGGGGCCCAGCAATCTGTCTTAATGATCGTTTATGAAATGATTCTGATGCTTGCTGAAGTTTGAGAAGCACAGACTTAGAAGAACTGAATATCTCAAGCCTGTACAGTTTGGGAGTCTGGTCGTTGACTCAGAGAACCCTTGTTTATCAGCCCTGTCTCCTTACACTCCCTCTTTGCCAGCCAGCAATGACTAGCCAGAAAAACAGGGAATCGTAGGATTGTCCAATGAAGCGGAACATGTCAAAACAACATCAGAATCACATCTCTTTAGCTCGCTACCTTTTATAGAAGAGAAGGCCTGAAAAACGACTTCCATGTTCATTACTAAAGATATATGCAGGCTGGGCGCGGTGAATCCTAGCACTCTGGGAGGCCAAGGCGGGTGGATCGCTCGAGGTCAGGAGTTCGAGACCAGCCTGAGCAACAGCGAGACCCCCGTCTCTACTAAAAATAGAAAGAAATTATCTGGCCAACTAAAATATATATAGAAAAAATTAGCCGGGCATGGTGGTGCATGCCTGTAGTCCCAGCTACTCGGGAGGCTGAGGCAGTAGGATCGCTTAAGCCCAGGAGTTTGAGGTTGCTGTGAGCTAGGCTGACGCCACGGCAGTCAACTCTAGCCAGGGCAACAAAGCAACACTCTGTCTCAAAAAAAAAAAAAAGATATATGCAGAGTTCTGCCCTTTAAATACTCACAGTTTAAGAAATCATAAGCTAAATATAGAAAGAACAAGAAAGTTCTCTCTTCCTGACATGAGTTTGAGGATCCGGTATGTGACCCAGGGGCTCCTTGTCTTGAAGAGATTGTCCACCTTCTGCTAGGCGTCCCCAGGGGCCAATCCCGGCCTCGCATCCCTGTTCCCCTGCCATCATCATCTGTATCCTCACACATGTCCTGTAATGTGACCCAGTTCCCACCCCACTGCCTTGAACCTTTCCTGTACTTTGTCCTCACGGTCCGTGGCCATCGACATCTTCTCTGGATGTGTCCTTGACTCTCTTGTCCTGACCGATGCCCTAAAGACCATGCCCAGCGGCTTTTCCCGGCAGAGGCCATTCTTTCCCTCACATTCCGCACACCTCAGTCCCGGGAATAGGGTGGAGTCTGCCCTGTTCTTCATTGCTGCTTCTAAACTGTTTTTCCTTCCTCCTTCAAAAGCCCCAGGTCCTTTGAAATCCATGCTGTCAGACGACTTCTCCTAACCCCCCTTACTGCTGTCCCTGATCAACCCCAGTTACTTCCCCTCATTCACTGAAGATTTTAGCCCCCAATGCCACACGCCCCCTTCCTCCTGTCACCATTCCTTGCAAGACAGCTTGGATCTGTAGGTGACAAATTTCCACATGTATGTGCTCCATCCTCTTGGCTAGACTGTAAACTCTTGGCAGCCACGATAACATCTCAGCCGGTGCCCAGCACAGTGCGGGATGACAGGACATGCCCTCCATAAGTCCCCAGAGAACGGAAGGTGCTGTGGGGTGTGCCGATTGGGAGGTGGAGCAGCAGAGGACTGAGCTCGGGCTCCCACCCCTGGCGCAGGCTGAGCTGACACTGGAGCTCATCCCTGCACCAGCCGGACCCAGCTCACCTTAATGATGTGGTGTGCCGCCTTGTACAGGCCGGTGCCACGGAGCTTCAGGCCTGGCGCGTGGTGGCCGGTCTCATAGCCTTTTTCTGCCATTGCCTATGGGGACAGCAAACGGGGACCACAGGTCCCGTAAGAAGCAGCAGGGAGCTCTTTGGTGTGGGAAGTGGGCTTTCCCACCCGGAGAGCGGCCCTGCGTACCCGAGGATCACTGAAAGTAATCCAGTGCTTCACCCGGTCCCCAAAGGCCTCGAAGCACAGGTCGGCGTAATCCCTGAAGTAGCTGGTCATGCTCACGTTCTGCCACCCGCCATATTTGACCTGGAGCAGCTGTGAACAGAGAAGCAGGTGCCCCAGGGAGGACAGTGGCAGTGATTTAAATGTGGAGATCAGCTGTGCGACAGTCCTCATACAAACAAGAGGGAGGCAGCAGAGGGAGTATGAGACTCTGGTGCTTAGAAGGAATGTGACAGGTTGAATATTTAAGAAAATTCACCAGGGGAAAGGAGTCCGATAATGGGAAAAGCACCTTGAATACAGGTTCTGAAGAAATGAGATCTGACACTGGGCATGAAGCTCTAATGAGAACTCAGAGCTGTGCAGATGTCCACACCTCCCAGCAGCCTTGTCATGGGGCAGGGTCTGCCTTTTTCAACGGTGGACTCTCCCCAGCCAAAGATCTGCTCACAAGGGCAGGATTTTCCCAAGATTTGTCACGCTGTGCAGATTACCTGCCACGCTCTCCTTGGGGGGTTTGAAGGGATGCTAAAGGGGCAGGCTAGTGAAAGCAATTATCCAAGGAAGAAGCCAGGAGGTTTCCAGTTCCTCTCCCTGAAGCCTGCTCTGCCCCCAGCCCCAGCTAGAGGTGTCGGGTGGCTCCCCTTCCCACAGAGGAAAGCCCAGTTCCCAGTCATCTTAGCTCAGCACTGGGTCCTTCCAGGTGCAGCCCCAAGCTACGCCTGCCACCCCTCGCCTTCCCACCCCGCCTGCTCCCCAGACTCCAACTGAGCCGTTTGCCCAGCCCCCACTGCCCCCTGGCCATGCTCCCTCCAGCCAGAACACCCTCTCCCCACTGCCCCCCCAGACCCTCCCAAGTGCTGGTGGGAGCCCCGCCTTCTCCCCCAGCACCTCCCTGAAGCCACGTCTCCATCTCCTGCATCAGGATTCACACTTTGCACGTATTGGAAACATCAGCTAAACCAGCATGACTTCCCTGCCATGGGTGAGTGCTGTGGTTTGAATGTTTTTGTCCCTTCAAATTCATGTTGAAACTTAATCCTCAACGCAAGAGTCTTGGGAGATGTGGCCTCTTTGGCAAGTAACTGAGTCATGAGGGCTTATAAAGGAGCTTGATGGAGTTTTCCCTCTTTTTGTCCTTCTGCCTTCTGCCATGTGAGGACTTAGCATTTAAGACACCATCTCAGAAGCAGAGAATGGACCCTCACCAGACACCGAACCTGCCAGTGCCTTGATCTTGGACTTCCCAGACTCGAGAACTGTGAGAAATACTATCAATTTCTGTTCTTTAGAAATTACCTAGTCTACAGTATCCGCTGCAGCAGCACAAATGGACCAAGACTGTGTGTCAGAGATTTCTTCTGCACTCACTCACATCTTACAGTCCTGAGCCCAGAGTCCAGCTCTAGTCTTGCCTCCACCTTGGCAACCCCAGGCCCTCAAATCAGCCCCTTCCTGCCTAGCTGAGCTGCCCTTGGGTCCCTGAACCTGCCCCGGCCCTCACCTGTGGCAGATCCCAGTGGTGCAAGGTCACGATAGGGGTGATGTTGCTCTTCAGAAGGGCATCGATAATATCACTGTAGAACTTGATTCCCTTCTTGTTCACCCGCTCCGCTGTAGGTGAAATAAAAGAGGACTCTACGAGGAAGGGCCTTGGCCTTGGCCTTGGCCTTCTGAAGTGCAGCATTCCTGCCCTGTGGCTTTTTGCAGGCCTCAGCACACCCTCAGCCCACCGGAGCCCAGTTACCTGCAGAACCTGTGGGAGCTGCTGCCATCAGCAACCATGTTCATGGGCTGGTCTCCCTCCCCAGGACTCTGTGGTGTCCCTGCAAAGCCAACGTGGCCAAAAGGGGCTGCACTTGGGTGCAGGAGGGGCTGCCCTAGCTCACCTCGGACGCCTGTGGGCAGGAGCCGTGGCCAAGACAGGGAGAACTGGTAGTGGTTGACGTGCAGCTCCCTCAGCAGAATGATGTCCTCCTGTGCGGACAAGGGTGGGGAGGCAAGGCCAGGTCACCTGGGGCCCTGGGTGGGGGAAGGGGGGAGGCAGGGGTCCATCATGCCCCGGGATCAAGGCTCGCTCTTATCTGCAGCTCTTAGTGAGGAGGGACCTGTTTCCTCATCTACACAATAGAGCTGATACCACCTGCCCCCACTTCATGCGGGAGATATGCCAAGAGCCAACTAAAATGTCAGGGGGGGCACTTTGAGGGTGTTCCTAATAAACTTGGGGGATGAATCGCCCAAGAAGCCATCCAGAGAGGAAAGTGGGTTCTCCACAGGGCCCAGGGGTTGGGGCCACTGCGGCCTACAGAGGCCCTGGCATCAGCCCTTCTGCTGCCCATCCCCTGGATGAAGGCCCTGGCTCAGGTGAGGCCCTGTTTCCTTTCCTCCTACATCATGTCCCCACATTCTGGCCCCCCTCCCAACCCCCAACCCCCAGCCACCACAGCCCCGCCCCCTTTGTCTGCAGTGGGGTAGGGGGTATTTGGCAGAGCACTGGGTTGACATTGTCACCTGGGATCCCCAAATACATCCCTCCCCACCTCTCAGCTAGGTGCACACGCCCCCCACTCACCTGGACCTTGTAGTAGCTGTCACAGGCCACATCCGCTGTCTCATCCCCGAGCACCTTCCCTTTCCCGCTGTGCGTGAAGGCGTCCCAGATGCTGGGCCCTTTCCCATCCTGGTCCCAGGCGCCCTCCGTCTGGTAGGCGGAGCTGCCCACGCCCCAGGAGAAGCCTGGGTAGAGACCCATGGTAGAGACGCAAGCTGGGCCCCGGCTCCACCTCGCCAGACCCCGGGCTGTGCCTCCCAGGCCTCAGGGCCGGCCCCTCTGCACCTCCTGCCTCGTGTCACTTGGGCCTTGTCTCCTAGGAGTGGGAGCGTGTGAGCCAGGGTGGGGGAAGATATAATATATTAAAAACTTCTTTTGCACAATTTTAGCTCTAGTTAGCATTTTTATCTGTATAATTTTTAATAACTTTAGAAAAATCTGTTAGGACCTTCTTTTATTTTATAACCACACGGAGGTATGTTTCCCGTCCTACTAGTCAGGAAGCTAAAATCAAACTCCTTGGTGAGTCAGCCAAGGTAGACAGACACACGGATGGAGGGTAGACCAACACAGGAGTGGACGTACCACGTGGGAAGGTTCCATAGTAGAAGGAGGCCTCTTCTGGGGACCCCTTCCTGGCGGCCCCCAGCCTGGACACCAGCAGTAGCATCCACCAAAGGGTGACAACCTGCACTGGCTTCATGGTACCCGGCCCTCCCCCATACCTGAAAAAAGCACAGCTGACTCGTGCAGGCCCACGCAGCCAGGCTGGGGGCCAGATCCCAGCTGGGGGGGGGCAAAGGCCAGGAGTGGGGGAGGATGGGAGGGTGGGGTGCTTTATCTGGACCCACCAGCTTTATCTGGACCCACCAGAGGCTGAGGCTGGGCGCCCGCCGGATACCATTCTCGTGTTAAACTGAGGAGACAAAGGCTGGGCTTGGGGAGCTCCGGGTCTGATGGCCAAGGCCCCACACTGCCCCTCTCCCCGCCCAGCTCCCTGTCTGATGGGGGAGACCCAGCCCATACCTCTCAAGCCCCTATCTAATGGGAAAGTTCCAGTCTGATGGGGGAGGCGGGACAGCCCCTAGGGCCCCTGCCGCACCCCAACCTACACAAGGTGACATGAGCAGAGGGTCGCCCCCCTCCCCCAGCTGGGGTCACCCATGCCAGGACCTTCAGTCCTGAGTGTTAGGAAGATTCTCTCCCACTGGGATCCCCTCTTTGATGCCAGCCAGCTTACCCAGGACTGTCCTTGGTCCCAGACACCCCCAGAGCAGTAGCTGGCAGCCAGAGCTCCCTCTGACTGACCCCCAGGGCCTGCACTGCCCCCTGAGAGCAGAGCCCACGGTGCGCCCGAAGGCTCTGGTTGGGGGTGTGGTCTGTGGCTTGTCCCCCCCCTCCAAAGAGTTTCAATAGCTGCATTCAGTGGGAACAGGCAGGAATGCTGAGCTGGCCGGCGGGCCCTGAGTCAGCAGCCGGGAGCTTGGCGCTGGCCCAGGCTCTAGTGGCAGCTGAGGACGGGGGAGACTCAGTCCTCCTGGCCCCTTCTGGGCTGGTGCGCCTTCTTCAGCACAGTCCTGTGACTACTGAGTCCTGGGGGTGCCACAGGGACCAGCATGTGTTGGCATCTGTCTGCGTCTCCCCTCCCTGCTGCCAGAGAATATTCACTGTAGAAGGAGAAGTTGGTTTTTTCCACCTCAGCCAGTCTTTGGACCCCTCATTCATTCCCTCCCTCACTCATTCCTCCAAGCAGCACCGCCACTGGAACACGCCCTCCTGGAGGCTCGGCCCCTGCCGTTGCCCCTGCAGTGCCCTCCCGGCACAGGCCTCCCTCCTGCAGCCACCCGGCCTCCACGCAACGCAGAGCCCTCGCCTCAGCCCTCTCACTGCACTCTTGGCTGGGCCTCGGCCCTCGGTAGTCAGTTAATTTCTTTCTACTCACCCTTTGATGGGCAGCACCTCCTCCAGGAAGGCTTCCTGGGCCCACCCCCAGGCTAGATTAGGCTGTCTGTGTTCACCCCCCTCCGGCTCCTGGGAGGCAGGGGCGAGCCTGCCCTGTTCACCTGGCATCCCTAGTGTCAACACGTGGTTGGCACTCAAGAATGTGAGTTGAATCTAAATAATACTCACAATAATCAGCCTAAAAATGACTCACATTTATTGGATGCTTTCTACCGCCCAGGTGTTTTCATGTATTGATTCATTTAATCCTCCCAACAGCCCCCGGAGAAGCGGCTTCAGCCTTGGTGGGGTGGAGGTTCCGGGCCCCCAGCAAGGGCAGGCTGGTACTGCTGGTGGTCAAAAGCCAGCCCTCTCTGGACTGACCACTGGCCTCAAGGTGGCCCTGTTCTGGCGCTGGTACTTTTACTAAACCCATTTTGAGGTTGAGGGAACTAGAGAGAGCCTCAGGCCTCGCCACCCTGGCAAGTGTCTGGAGATCTGCCACAGGAGGCCTGGGGGCAGGTGGGATGGGTACCTGGACGCCCGCAGGAGGCTGCTTCCCTCCGGAGTCTTGGAGGGCCCAGCTGCAGCACGGGGCCGGCTCCCTTGGGCTTCCACTGGCCATGCCTGTGGTGAAGGGACTAAGGTCCCTGCCCCCAAATTTTGAGGTTCCCAGGTACATTCATGGGGGCAGGAATGCTTCTTGGAGCAGATGCGAGGGCTGGATCCCTTAGCACAAATGTAGCGAGTAGACGGGGGCATGATCTATAGGGATGTTTCCCCACCAGATTCCCTACCTGTCTGTCCCCATCCTTTCCTCAAGAAACATTTCCCAAGTCCCCACCAAGTGCTATGAGAGGCCCTGGCCAGAGTGAAATGGGACGTGGCCTGTGCCCTCCAGAGCTGGGGTCTGATGGCCTGACCCAGAGCCTTGTCTGGGAGCCACCAAACCCCAGGATGCCATGCTCTGCAGGTAGCCAGGCCGCCCTGCTTCTGCCCTGCTGAAGCCAGAGCTCTGCACCCCTGAGCCCCAGGAGCTGCTGGGGGGAAGGGAGCAGGTTTCTCGGACCGTGAGGGCTGCTGCTAGTTCTGGCTCTGTGATCAAAACTCACAGCCTTGAATCTTCCGGGTGTGGAGGGTAACTCCCAGAGCACACTTCATTTTGCAGAGACCTACCTTTTTGTTATAAAATGTTCAAACAGGTTGGGTGCTGTGGCCCAAGCCTATAATCCTAGTACCTTGGGAGGCTGAGGTTGGAGGATCGCTTGAGGTCAAGAGTTCCAGACCAGACTGAGCAAGAGCGAGACCTCGTCTCTACAAAAAATAGAAAAATTAGCTGGGTGTTGTGGCACATGCCTGTAGTCCTGGCTACTTGGGAGGCTGAGGCAGGAGGATTGCTTGAGCCCAGGAGTTTGAGGTCGCAGTGAGCTATGATGACTTCACTGTACTCCAGCCCAGGTTGACAGAGCAAGATCCCTCCCTGCCAAAAAAAATGTTTAAACATACAGAAAAGTTGACAGAACTGTGCAGTCCACACCCTATGCCCCCCACTGTGATTCTACATGTCACTATACTTGCCTTATCACTGCCACACACATCCCACGTCAGGTCACTTCACCCCAAACCCTTCAGTAGGCATATCATTAGCTATATTTGTTTATGGTTCTGTTCTTTTTGATGTAACATTTGCTTACAGTGATATGCACTGTAAGTGTGCTATGCTGTAACTTTTTTTGTTTTCTTTTGTTTTTGAGACAGGGCTTACTCTTTCGCCCAGGCTAGAATGCAGTGGCATGATCATAGCTCACTGAAGCCTCAAACTCCTGCCCTCAAGCGATCCTCCCGCCTCGCCTCCGAAAGTGCTGGGATTACAGGCGTGGTCCATGCCCGGCCAATTGTGTGAGTTTTGACAAATGCAGGCAGTTGTGTAACCAAACCATTGTTAAGATATGGAACGTGAATTTGTTCCCCTCTAACCTTGCATCATGCCACATCTCCTTTCTGAGGACTTTTGGGGAAAATTCCTGCAGGTCTCCAGAACAGGAGTCCATGTCATCTTGTTTCCCTCCTAGCTCCGGACACCTGGAAGCTCTGAGCTGCGCCGCGGCCTGCCTCCAGCATGCACGGGGCTCGAGTTGCACATGTCCGCGTGTCACCTTTCTCTCCTCCCTGCTTTCCTTGTTTGTTATTTTAAAATTCTACTGAAGTGTACATACAACTCCACAAGCTGGTTCTCAAATCCTTTTTCTGGAACAAGACTGAAGGAGTGCTGCAAAAAGAAATCATCATATTGGAATTTTCAGGCCATTTCCATGGTTTGTGGTGTCCAACTATGTGAAATTGAGTCTGTTCCAGTAAATCTGGAATGAATTGACACTCTCTGCTCAGAGTATGGACCTGTGTGCATAGTATGCATGTGTACACACACACACACACACACACACACACACACACACACACACACACACGCACATGTGGAGAATTCCTGTCTTGGTCGGTCCAGACACTGGCATTGGCAATGATACAGCAATTCCAAACCCAAAGATCCCACTCAGCAGTGGCCTTGCTGCCCGGGACCCCTGCAGGGTGGAGGGGAGGGGAGGGGAAGGGAGGGGATGGAGGTTTGGCTAGCGGCCTTGGCCTTGGAGGGCTGGAGGCTGGCACCTGTGAACAAGCGATGATGACGATGGTGATGGGTCTGGAACCTGCCTGGCCAGCACTTCCCACCAGGGCTCTTTGGTCAGAGCTCATCTACTAGAGGTTCTCAGGTCGTACCTCCCATTTTCTCCCCCCATCTCCACTCATGGGGAGCCCAGCCAAACCTAGGGGACCCCTAGGTTCCGGGTCCTGACGGGTACCAGGGGTGGCACTGGGGTGGGGGATGGGCAGAGCCCCTCAGTCATTTCCCCTCAGGACATGCACTGGCAGAATCTTCCAGAGCATCCATCACAGACCTCATTTCACTTTTATTTAGAAAGCTGCTTAAGAGTCTGTTTTTATTCACCTTAGAATCCCATGGCTTTGCCCAGGGCAATGCTATTTGTTTAAGGAATGAATAAATGGTTTTCCTCTTCATCTCTGCACAGAAGCTTCGAGAACAAGCGCAAAGGGCCGTCCCTGGGCAGAGGGCAGGCCTGGGGGGCTGGCCTCCTCTGGGAAGGAGGGAGCCTGAGTCCTTCTTCAGAGAGGGTCTCAAGAAACGATGTTGGTGACTCCATCCTAAGGGATAAGTGCCCATGGGGCCCCAGTGGCCATCGCAGCTTTCTGAATAACCAGGGATCTAAAATTTTAAGGACAGTGAATAATCCTAAGGCTTGTGTAGCTTCCTTGTGTTTGTTATTTTGCTTTCGAAGCTAGTTGTCTGGGGCAGTTAGCAGTGAGACCTTGTGACAGAGCTACCTGTGTGCTTGTGTTTGGGGCAGGAGCGGAAGGCAAGGCCTGAGGAAACTACAGCCCACGTCGGAGAGGAAAGCTGGTGCAGTCTCTGTGCCAAATGGGGAAACTGAGGCCCAGAAAGGGTGAGGGTCACAAGCAGTCGGGACTAGAATCCATTCTTGAAGGTAAAGTAATATTAAAACTGTATTAAAAAATAATTTTGTTTTAAAGATTATACAGAAAATACATAAATATATGCACATCACAAAGAAATGGCAACCGTTCCTGAAATATATGCAGGAAAAAGGGTGAGCCCCTTCTCCTTGGCCCCCTCCCCCATGTGGCCACTGCTGGCAACTGGCTGTGTCTCTTCCTGAATCTCCTCTGTATCAGATTGGGTACATATACATATAGGTAGTTTTGTCTGACTTTCTACATTAGTCGAGGCAGATATGGTAATATTGTGTGGCAACTTGCTTTTCAGAAATCTTATATGTTGGAGATCGTTCTGGATTTGTGCATCCTGCACTGCCTCTTTCTTTTTCCCAGCTTCCTGGCATTCCATTGTGCAGATGGTTCCATAATTGATCTAACCAGCCCCTTACAGATAGAATTTTCCTTGCCAATGCTTTGCTCTCACAAAGGAGTCTGCAGTGAATATCCCCGTATGCACCTGCACCCCTATATTCCTCTAGATGTGTATATAAGTGGAACTGTGATTTTGATGGACGGTTCCAAATTCTCCTTCACTGGAAGCAACCTTGTCCTTTTGAACCGAAGCATACTCCACTTTGACATTTACCCCGCATAGCTGGTTAGGGATGAGGGTGGAACTATGGCTCCAAATGCCACAGTGGCAAGGCCTGATGCCCACTGATTGGGAGAGGCCTCAACTCCTGCTGGGAGCTCAGTGGCAAAATAGAGGTAAATCTGCTCTGGTTAATCCCTGGAAAAAAACATCACCAGTGCAGAGCTTTACAGTTTAAAGAGTGTCTTTCTGACACCTGTACCCGAATGTTTACAGCAACACAATTCACAATCGCAAAGATGTGGAAACAACCCAAGTGCCCATCAATCCACGAATGGATTAGTAAACTGTGGTATATGTATACCATGGAGTACTACTCAGCTATAAGAAATAACGGTGATACGACATCTCTTTGGTTCTCCTGGAGAGAGTTGGAACCCATTATATTAAGTGAAGTATCCAAAGAATGGAAAAACAAGCATCACATGTACTCACCAGAAAACTGGTTTCCCTGATCATCACCTAAATGCACATCAGGGAAGGATACCAATTGGATATCAGACTGGGATGGGGGGGAGGGGATGGGTGTATGCCTACATGACGAGTGCGTTGCACACCCTCTGGGGAATGGTCATGCTTGAAGGTGCTGACTCGGGGAGGTGGGGGGGGGGGAGGGGATGGAGGTATGACTACATGGTGAGTGCCAGGCGCACTGTCTGGAGAATGGACACGCTTGAGGCTCTGACTCAGGGGGATGGGTGGGACACGGACAATGTATATAACCTGAGCTTTTGTACCCCCATGAAGAGCTGAAATAAAAAAATAAATAAATAAATAAGAGTGTCTTTCTGTGCACAATCAATCCCATTTAACTCCATTGAATAAGGAAGGGCGATATTACTTTTCCTTACCCAAGTCTATGAATGGGAAAACCGAGGCCTGAATGATGCACCCACGCACGTAACTGGCAGGCCCAATGTCTGGGACTCCAACTTTCAGGTGCTCTTCCACCCAGCCGGCCGCTTTCTCTTTTCTGGGTCACCTCACACCAAATCCTCCCAGACAAGCCGCCCTCAGCGTCACTACTGATCCTGAGGATCCAACTAATACTGGAGCCACTACTCGGGCTCCAATAAACCCAGCTGTGCAATAAGATCGGAGGTGGTTAGGATTTGCCTCCAACACATGCTCTTAGGCTGCCCCAGGGTGAGAAAATACAGCCTCTCACTTCTCAGATAGGTTCCAGTGCAGAAGGCAGGGCTGGACTCCTACCCAGTCCCCGGAAGGTTAGTTACCTAACTGGGGATGTTTATGAAAAATCATACATGTTAGGATCTTGGCCTCAATCATCTCCCTGCTGGGGTCACTCTTAGAAAATATTTGAAGAATAAATAATTGGGGAAAAAAGGATGTGTAAATAATACATGTATGGAAAAGCAAGAGACCTAATTTACAAAGGTGTTATATCATCCAGACCCCATTTGCTTTTTAGATGTGTATAGGCGTTTTTACCAGATTTCTTTCTGTCTTTTCCCCTATTTTATTCTTTGATGTGATCATTCTGTGTTTGCCGCTTTGCATCTTGTTGTCTTAATTTAACTTAAGATCATATGCACCTGTGCCATAAGACGGCCCCCACCTGCTGGCGTTCATGCCCTGTGTAATCCCGTCCCCTGGAATGTGGGCTAGACCTAACGACTCACTTCCAAGGAACAGAATACGGCAAAAATGAAGGGTTGTCACTTCCAAGATTAGGTTGCCAAGGCTTGTGTGCCTTCCACATTGCTTGCCCTCTCTTGCTCTCTCACCCTGAGGGAAGCCGGCTGCTGTGTCCTGAGCTGCCCTGTGGAATGGCCCACATGTTGAGGAAGGGATGTCTCCAGCCCAGAGCCAACAAGGACCTGAGACCTGCCAACAGCCTTGTGAATGAACTTGGAAGTGGATCCTCTTCCAGTCAAGTGTTGAGAGGACTTCAGCCCCAGCCCACAGCTGGATTGCAGCCACGTGAGAGACCCTGAGCCAGAAGCACCCAGCAAAGGCATGCCCGGAAACTGTGAGGTAATAAATGCTTGTTATTTAAAAATGTCACTAAGTTTGAGGGTAATTTGTTAAACTCAGCAACAAGTAGCTAATATACATTCTGTGGCCTACATTTTCCTATGGCTGAGCACTGGGGCTGTGTTTACCTTCCCACTAATACAAAATTCACTTTAGTGAACATCTTCCTGTCCCACAAGCCTTTTTTGAATTTAGTAGTATTTTCTAAGGGTGACCCCAGCAGGGAGACGATTGAGGCCAAGATTCTAACATGTATGATTTTTCATAAACATCCCCAAATTGCTGTCCTTCAAGGAAAGGGACTTGACCAAACCGGGCTTTCAGGAGTGTCTGGGTGCCCATTTCTGCATGCCCTTGGCCGGCACCTTTCTTAGGCTCTCTGATCATCAGTGTCTGGGAGATGCCAGGGGCTCCCTCAGGGTCACACGGTAATTCCCGGCAGAAGGGCACAAAACGACCCAGATCTTTTTATTCCTTGTGTAGAGTTCTTGCCTCTGACCCACACAGCTGCCCAGCTTGTCTGCTTTGCCAGAACCAAAGCAGAACCTCAGGGCTCTTTTTCCACCCCCGAGGACTCAGAAAATCCCTTACATGTCAAGACAAGCTGGTCCCCAATCCTGCCTCCCTTTGTGGACCTACCCACCCAACAAAGCACCCCCGGCTCCACTGCCCGGTGGGGCCTTACCCAGCTCGCTCCCCTATCCGTCAGGGCAGGCTGGCCTCGCAGCCCCAGCCTCCACCTCCTCCTCTCTTGGGCCACAAACCCAGATCCAGGCTCCGTCTTGGGCCACGAACCCCAGCCTGGGCTGTTTCCATCCCCCTGCCACTGTGGCCAAGAAAACAGGAAGCATCTGAGTCACTGGTTGTCCCCCTGGGCTTTGGCTGTCTGGGCCCAAGTTCTGGAGTCAGGGAAGGACAGGAGGGAAGAGGTTGGCTCCACAGAGGTCAAGACTGTCTTGTGGGGCTCTCTCTTCCAGCGCGGGGACCCCAGACAGCCAGTGGTCCAGGAACCTCCCCTCGATTCTTCTTGGGATGAGAGAGAGAGAGAGACCCCTGCCTTAACATGTGGCATCCCGGAGTTGGCCCTGCCGCCCGCTGGCTCGGGGCCTGGGGCTTGTCTGGGGTTCTCCATCCTGGTTGTACATCGGCATCACCTGGGAGCTGTAAACCCTACTGACACCTGAGTCCCCCCCACAGCAATTCAGCTGTAATTTTTTAAAGTTCCCCAGGTGATTCCAAAGTGCAGCCGGGCTTGAGAACCGCGGGGCTGCTCCTCTGTCTCCCCGAGCCCGTTTGTCCCCCGCCCACGGGGCTAACGATGCCGCTTTCCACAGGGGCTGAGGAGCAAGGGGTGCTGGGTGCGCTCGCGCACATGGAAACGTGTGAACCCGAGTGTAATAAATCCGCTTAGGTCCGCCCGTGGGAGGCCTCGGACAGAGCGGGGTACGCTGGGCTCCCTCGGCCCTTAGAACCCAGGCAAGGGCGCCGGTCCGCACGCGCGGGCCCGTGTGGCGCCCCCTCGTGGCCGCCCTCCCCGCGCTCGGCGCGAGCAGAGGAAGTTCAAGGAGAGAACAGCAGGCGGCGGTCCAGGCTCGGCCCCACGGAGCTCTCGGGCCCGGGAAGAGAAACGAAGCCCAGTGACTCAACATAAGGCAGAGAGGGCTGAAAGGGTCCCCAGGGAGGAAGACAGAGCGGGAGAACGAGACGGGCTCTGGCTGCAGGGAGGAGCGCAGGCTTCGGAACAGACGCATAAAGTCAGGCAGGTGCAGGGGCGTGGGGGCACCTGTGCGTGGCGGAGAGGGGCAGGCGATGTGCAGAGGCCAGCACTCCCTCCCAGCCCCTCTCCCTCGAGTAAGCACATACCGCGTGAGTCCACTTACGAGAAATAAATAACAAGCACATTTGTTTTGCAGTGTAATCTGAAAATTATCCATGTCTGGAGTTTTCGTGGGTCTGTTCTTGGTATTTGTGGTCTCAGCTGGCCCTTGCTTGTGTTGTCCTGTCACCTTGTGTGCTTGGTTATCTTGATGGTAGGATGGAAATTTGTTTGAGACATTACCTTTAGAAATTACTTGAGGCCTGAAAGATGTCATCTTCCTTCAGTTAGGGCTTCAGTTAGCTCCGGCCAGGTATGCAAGCCAAGATCACCGGATCCAAGTTCAAAGCTTGGATTTCTGGCCTAGATCATTCACAGCCAGGGTGTGGTCCTTGCGAGGGCCAGTTTGCTTCTGGTTTGCTCTCACTTTTAGGGTACACACTGCCCAGGTGTGGGGTAGTTTCTCCGTTCTCCCCCTAAGTTCTGTCCTTGACTCCCTCAAGGCTCTGAGAGGCTCTGCTCAGCTTCTTGGGGTTGACCAATTCTACCAAAGCAGAAGTGGCTCCCAATGCTGGGCTGCTGATCAGGCAATTTCATCATATCTTATTAGCTCCTGGATACTTTTAAAATTAGTTTAGGCTGGGCATGATGGCTCACGCCTGTAATCCTAGAGCTTTGGGAGACTGAGGAGGGAGGATTGCTTGAGGCCAGGAGTTTGAGACCAGCCTGGGCAACATAGTGAGAACCCCATCTCTACAAAAAGTAAAAAAATTAGCTCGGTGTGGTGGTGCCTGCTTGTAGTCCCAGCTACTCATGAGGTTGAGGCAGGAGAATCACTTGAGCCCAGGGGTTTGAGGTTGCAATGAGCTGTGATGACGCCGCTGCACTCCAGCCTGGGCAACAAAGTGAGACCCTATCTCAGAAAAAAAAAAAAAAAAGATTATTTAAAATATTGTGGCAAGTTGCTTTCAGTAGGAAGATTGGTCTGAATAATCTAAACCTGCCTTTACTAAAAGTAGAGGTCCTCTCAAGTTTAGTTTTAATATTACAGTGTTTCTACTTAATTTTTTGATCCTACAATTGTACTCTTTTTCTTTTAAACTGAAAATGTTGATATCTAACAAAATATAAATACTTATTTTCTTGGTTTTTAAAGACAGAGTCTCGCCCTGTCATCCTGGTTAGGGTGCAGTGGCTCGCTGCAACCTCAGACTCCTGGGCTCAAGCCATCCTCCTGCCTCAGCCTGCTGAGTAGCTGGGACTACAGGCATGCGCCACCACGCCTGGCTAATTTTTTCTATTTTTAGTAGAGATGGGGTCTCACTCTTGCTCAGGCTGGTCTCCAACTCCTGAGCTCAAGCAATCGCCCTGCCCTCAGCCTCCTAGAGTGCTAGGATTAGAGGTGTGAGCCACCACACCCGGCCTGCTTTTTCTGACAATACAAAAAAAAAAAGAAAAAGAAAAAGTGCAAAACAACAATTCTGCTGCGGTTTGAATGTGCCCCCCAAAGTTCATGGATTAGAAAGTTAGTCCCTGATACAACAGTGTCTAGAGGTAGGACCTTTAAGGGGGGATTATCAGGTCGTGAAGACTCTGCCCCTTATGAATGGACACTGTTGTTATCTTGGGAGCGGGTTTGTTATAAAAGTGAATTCAGCTCCTCCTTGTTCTGTCTCTCTTCCGTGCGTGCTCTTTTGCCCTTCCACCATGGGACGATGCAGCAAGAAGGCCCTCCCCAGATGCCGGCCCCTCAGTCTTGGACTTCCCAGCACCCACAACTGTGAGAAATAAATTTCTGTTCATTATAAATTACCCAGTCTCAGGTATTCTGTTGTGGCAGCATAAAACACACTGAGACAAATACCAACGTGAACAATGAAAAGCACAGCAAGAGGTGTCTACCCAGCAGCAATCCTGATGATATTTGTCCCGGGTCTATGCAGTTCTTTGGGATGTCACTGTGGCCCTTCCTCAGGCTGCTGTGGATACCCCAAGGCAACACCCTGCCCCTCCAAGCTGAAGCTACCAGGGAAAATAAAACTAAGGGTTCCATTCTAGACTTTTAAACTCAGCTTGCAAATCTTATTATTCTATTTAGGTACAGCAAATTTTAACAATCTCCTTTGAGAGGTCTTTGAATAACATTTGATCCAGTTTATAAACTTAGCTAATCAAACATCATAAAATATTTTAAACTTTATTTAAAAGTTAGATTTCTTTTTTTTATTATTACTATTTTTAAGAGACAGGTGTCACTCTGTCACCCAGGTTGGAATGTAGTGGCAAGATTATAGCTCACTTCAGCCTCGAACTCCTGGGCTCAAGGGATCCTCCTGGCTCAGCCTTCCAAGTAGCTAGGACTACAGAGGTATGCCACCAGGCCCAGCTGATTTTTTTAAAAAAATTTTATGGAGACAAGGTCTTGCTATGTTGCTCAGGTTGGTCTTGAATCCTGGCCTCAAGCGATCCTCCCGCCTCAGCCTCCCAAAGTGCCAGGATTACAGGTGTGAGCCACAACACCCAGCAAAACTTAGACTTCTTGTTTCAGTACTCCAATTTCTGACTTAACCAACAAAATCTTCCTTCCTGAGTACTGAATAATCTTTACAAAACCAATAAGTTAAACTTATAAAAAAAATCTAAATAATAAAAGTTTTAATAATAAAAATGAAAATAAGGTGAATTAAAAATTCTCTTAGATATTTCTATTAATAAGATTGTGCGTAAACTTGGTAAGATTTTTCTTTAACACCCTCAGCTTAAATTATTCAATTTTATTTCAGTTATTAGTTATAAGGTTATCCCTCTAAAAGACCACATTATCTTATACAAGCATTACAGAGTACCAAATAAATACAGATCACCTCTTAACACCCTGTTAACACAAAAATATGAATGTCACAGTCAAGTAGCCCACATCTTTGGAGCAAAGCTTTAGAAACACACTTCCCAGCTCTGGTGCGGCTGCCTCACAGGCGGAGAACCTGGCTGTATTTTGCATTTTGACTCTTAATAATAAGAAGAAGAATGCCCCTGCCAAAAGGTGTTCACATCCTTATCCTCAGAACCTGTGAATGTGTTGCCTTACAAGACAAAAGGAGCTTTGCTGATGTGATTAAGAATCTTAAACTGGGGGAGGTTAACCTGGGTTATCCGGGTGGGGCCACTGTGATCACAGGGTCCTCATAGGGGAAAGTGGGAGATGGGAAAGTCAGAGAGTGACGAGAGAAGCAGAGGTTGGAGTGATTGGTTGCTGGACAGAAGGGGCCATGGACCAAGGAACGTGGCAGCCCCTAGAAGCTGGAAAAGGCAAGGAAAGGGACACAGCCCTGCTGACACATTGGTTTTAGCCCACTGAGATCCATATGTGCCTTCTGATATCTAGAACAGTAAAATAATACATCTGTATTGTTTGAAGCCACTAAGTTGGTAATAATTTGCCACAACAGCAATAGGAAACTAACACACTATATAAATGTAATTTTTCTTTTAACTCTAAGACTTCTGAATTCAGTGGGATCCTGAGACATGTAAATATCCATTCCATTGAACTTTAAGGAGTTTTGAATGCCTGCAATAATAGAAGCACTGAATCAACACAGCTTAAGGCTGTCTACGAAGTTGTATTCACCCAGCACTCTCCACTAAAATTACTGGGTTGCTATGGAAGCACTTGCTGATGGATGGTTGTTTACCAAAGCAATTGTTTCCACTTAGACCGTGTTACAGTCAACAGCTGACAGTTCTAGGTTCTTGGAAGGTGGTGTTAGCAGTTACTGGGCTTCTTGATGATATTCAGGCACCAGAGGACAATTGTAGAAGTCAGTCCTATTGTCACTTTATGAGATAGGTCCCATCCCTCATTCTTTAAACACTCCTGCAACACCATGCCGAGGGCCACAGTGCGAGTGAGGCCAGATCTCCAGCCTCACAGAGCTCACGGGATGATAATCGTGATAGAGCCCATTAGGCAGAACATGCTGCCAGCACTGGGGAGAGACGGTGGAGTGGAGGGGACAGTCAGGAAGGCTCGGAACACGCGTGATGACAAGTCCTAGGATATTCGTGGGGACAGCACAACAGACTGTGTGAAGCTTGGCCTGGCCAGGCTGGAGAACACAGAAGGAATGGTTGCCATGCCTGAGGGCCCTTGGTGGGGCTGTGAGGAGGCCCCGGCTGGGCCTGGGTGTGCATCACACTGGAGCCTGGTCCTTCCATCAGCTCAGGCTCAGGCAGGTGGGGGGCCAGGCCCAACCATGTCTTGTGACTTCAGTTTCCTCATTAGAACAATGTCATTCATACTAGAACCTTCTTCTCCACAAGGAAGCAAGGGAGGGCAGCCTATGTCTAGGAGGCTGACCGCTGACCTCAGAGGGTAAGCTAGCCTCCAGCCAGGGCAGCCACTGAGGGTCTGGGCCCACTCACCTTCCAGGAAACCCCCTGCCCTCTGCCCCCTTCCCTTCTTATATGGAATATTGTAGGTGACCCTTTCCCACCCTGAAATGAAACTCACAGATGTTAAGCAATCCACAGACACAATTAAAAATAAATATGCTTTCATAATTGTAATATAAAAAGAAAGCAATGGATAATAAAATGAATTCAGTCTAATAAATAAATGTAATAAATAAATAAAATAATAAAATGTATTTCAGTCTATTCAGTCTATAAATGTTTGAGCATCACTGCATTAGGAAGACTTTGTAATGATTAATTACTCCCAGCTTTTAGCTACAAATGGAAGCACTGAGAATGTGACAAGTGAGATGTATGTGTCTAGAAGGTGTTGTTCAGGTGAGTCAAACACCTGATCTGATTTTCTGAAAGAGGAATATTTCTTAAAATGCCAAACTAAACAAAATCCATATATGTAAACTCCATTTATACACTAGTTGCATTTCTGGAAAATTCAATGTATGTTTTTAAAACCGCATAGCAAAATACTTCGTGTTTATATGTAAAACAGAGTTGGGGTCTAGACTTGGAGATCTATAAGTAGGTTTTTTACCCCTTTGGGACTTGGGACAATTCTCTGTTGCAGAAGCGTCGCCCTGCCCACCCCACCCCACACATGGCATTGGACCGTGTTGGTGAATCATGTGATCCAAATTTTGGAAAAGGAGGCCAGGGAGAGGTGGCTCATTCCTGCCGGGGGCATTGGGGGGGGCCCCCGGGAGAGGCTGGGATTTGGGCTGTCTTGAAGGACATGATAGGCCTTTAACAGTCTGAGGCTGGAGGAGGAGGAGGTCATTCTAGCTGGTCACTGTCGTCATCGTTGTAAGGATGTGCCTTTGTGGTAGGCACTTGATTCACACACTGCACATGGGCAGGGGAGTGGTGAAGTCCTGGAGGGTGAGGGGCTGTGATGGAAGAGGAGGCTGGATTAGGAGAGAAAATCAGCTTTATTTAGAGAACAATGGGGAGCCATTGAAGGCTTTAGAGTGGGGAGAGGTGCAACAGGACAGGCATTTTCTGAAAGGTCTCGGTATAAATCTGTGCTGTATTAAGAGTCTGAATGGGAGGATTGATTGAGGCTAGGAGTTCAAGACCAGCCTTGGCAACATAATGAGACCCTAATTCTACCAAAAAAAATTTTTTTAATTAGCCAGGTGTGGTGGTATGTGCCTGTAGCCCTAGCTGCTCTGTAGGATCATTTAAGCCCAGGAGTTCGAGGCTGCAGTGAGCTATGATCACGCCACTGCACTCCAGCCTGGGGAACAGACCAAGAACCTGTCTCTAAAAAATAAAATACCACTCCAAAAAGTTTGAGGCTATTGTTGACTTCTGGGTGAGACACTATGAGTCCTGCCCAGAGCAGTAGCCATGGGGAGGCAGACGTGAGAGACTCAGGAGTGGAAGGCACTGAGCCAGGTGATGATTGAATGTGGGGGTGGGACAAAGGGAAGGACCAGAGATGGCCCCAAGCCCAGAGCCAAGCATGTTGAGGGTGTCCACTGGGCAGCTGTGGATGGCTGCAGGGGTCATGCAGGGGAGGAGGCAGCTTACCTTTGTCCAGGGTTGGCCTGGGGACACACCAAGCCTGGGGACTCCAACCTGTCTCAGTGGTCCGCCTGAGGAAGGGGCCAGAAGAGCAAGGGCTGGTATATTAGGGTGAGACTGGCTGAGGAACTATGAACCCCCCAACACACACAGCCATTTCAGTGGCTTAACCCAACAACAGTCTCATCTTCACTCACAACAGTCCAGTGCAGATGTCGCTGGTTGGCAAGTGGCTCTCTTCTCCATGGTGACTCAGGGACCCGGGCTCCTTCCAGCTGTGGCTCTGTGAGCCTCTAAGGCCACAGTGTCCTGCGCATCCCATGGAAGGATGGGGAAAGATAGGAGAACACTCGCTTCTTAACTGCCTTGACCAGGAGGGGACACATGTCACTGCTGCTCCTGGTCCCTTCATGAGAACCAGCCACGTGGCCATGCCCAGATTCAAGGGGGGCGGGGAAATGAAGTCCTTAGTTAGGCAGCCGCATCCCAGTGACAACTCCACACCAAGGAAGGGAGCACAGTGTTTGGCAGATAGGCAGCCACACTTGTCATGGCTGGTGCCCGCCTCCTTTGCTCGCTGCCTCCTCGCAGGAAATGCCCCCAGTCCCCAGCAGGCTTCTGGGAACAGGTGGGAACCAGGAAGTGCTGAGGCCACCATGAGGTGCCTTGTGGGTGGAACCTGCCCACAATAGACAGGAGGGTATGGCTTGTGGCACGTGAGCCACGAATGTGCCGTGATGTGACACTTGCGTGCTCTGCGTTACGTACAAAGGTTGTATTCATTTGCTGTTGCTGCGTAACAAATTATCATGGATTTAGCAGCTTAAAACAACATCCACTGAGTAGCTCACAGGTCTGTAGGTCAGAAGCCCAGGTGGGAATGACCGGGCTCTAGTCTTACGGTCCCAGAGGGCTGAAATCAAGGTGTTGGCTGGGCCGGGCTCTTATCCGGGGGCTCTGGGGGAGCATCTGCTTCCAGGCTTCTTTACGTTGTTGGCAGAATTCAGTTCCTTGTGGGTGTTGGACTGAGGTCCCTGTTCCCTGCCTGGCAGCCAGCCTGGGGGTGCTCTTGGCTGCTAGCAGCCACTCTGGATCGTGTGACCCCTCCACCTTTGAAGCCAACAACTGCACATTGAGTCCTTCTGGTGCTTCGAGTCTCTCTGATGTCCTTGGTTCTCAGGACCTAAAATTCACGTTGATTCACTTGTTCTCTGTCTCTGGTCACCGGAATGCAAACTCCACAAGAGCAGGAATCTTGTGTTTTGTTCACTACAGTACCCAGCAACTAGATGAGTGCATTCAACACATACTTCTTGACCAAGGAAGGAAGGGACGGATGGACAAGTGAATTACAGGATGTGGCCATGGCAGGGGCTTAGGAACCCTCCCCGAGGTGGCTGCAGCAGAAAGTGTGGACACTCTCCAGGACGAGGAGGTCAGCCTATCTGGGTAGCCCCTTTCCCCAAAGGGGAGGAGAACTCAGGAAACAGTAACTGAGTGACAAAGGGGTAGGACAACAGTGGATTGGGACTCCAAAAACCTGGACTTGAGTCCTGATTTGTCCTGCCTGTCGCTAGCCCTTGGGTGCGGGTGGTCCTGGCTCCTATCCCTCTCTGGATGCCCTGAGCTCTCTGAGCAGTCCGGTGCCCTGGCTGGGGCCGGGTCACTTAGGTCAAGGACCCAGGCTAGGTTCTGCCCGTCACTGTCAGAGGAATTGGCCTCTTGATCCTAACCTCTTTTGCAAAGTGGGGATAATCATATCACAGAAGGATATTATGAAGATTAAATTTATGAATTCCTATACTCAACAAACATTTGTCAAGCAGTTACTTTGTGCCAGGCATAGCTCTAGGCCCCGGGGAGACAGCAGCAAACGTAGCAGCAAAGACGGCATATGTGTGAAGGGGCCCGGCAGACACTGGCATGCTTCTTGTGCTTGGGCGGTCAGAGTCACTGGCTTTAGACTGACGTTTAAGGCCCCTATGCTGAGGCCCTGTTTCCCTAGTCTCCGTGCCTGCGCCCAGCTGCCTGGTGCAGACAGCCTCCCGTGCCTTCCCCTGCACCCCGGAGCAGACACCTCCGTGTCGCCGGGAGGATGTGGCTGCTCAGGCACACAAAGTGACAGTGGCACCAGCGTTTCCACCATCAGCTCCATTCAGGGATTTGGGCCATTGGTCTTCAAATGTCTTCTGGGACATGGAAAGCAATCAGGACAAATATCTATTGACTGCCAGCTATGGTCCACTTCCTCCAGGCAGCCTTTCTGGACTGCTCACCACAGGGCAGGATCCCTCCGGGTAACCACAGTCTGGCTTGCCCACTCTCTTGCAGCACTTTGTGTCCCACCACACCGGAGGTCATATCTTATCTCCATTCCTGCTCCCCGGCTAGAGGCAACCAATTGAGGTCCTGCAAATTCTATCCTTGACCCCTGCAACTCCCCATGGTTGAGGAAATAGAGGCCAAAACAGAGTCCTCTGCTTTGGAAGAAGCGGGTTCTTCTGCCATTCTAAGGCCCTGTGCCCTTCCCTTCTCTTCCCACTACCCCGACTGGAATGACTCCTTTGTCCAGGCCTGTCTCCCCACCTCAGGGCCCCTCTCCCATGCCCTCAGTCCCAGTCCCATTCCACTGCCTGATGACACCTCAACTTGCAGACCCTCTCCGTTCCCCCAGTTGTAACAGCGCGCCCGCCGCTGCCCCATAGATGTCTGCAGAGTGAGCGGAGATGCTGGCTGATGATGGCGGGGCACGGGGCGGGCATGGGTCCCGGCTTTTGCACTGCTTGGCCGTGTGACCAAGGGTGGGACAGCTAGTCGTTCTGAGCCCAGTGGGGGTGGTCATGCTCACTGTCCTGGGGGTGCCAGTGTGGGCAGGCTCACCCGCGAGACAGCCAGCCTGGAGCACAGGGAGCTGGGGAGGGAGACCCCGGAGGCCATCTGCCCCTGGGTCAGAGAAGGCTCCGGAAAGAGTCAGGCCCAAAACAGGGCCCAGGACAAAGCTTGGGTCTCAGAAGGGGAGGGTCTCCTGGGCGCCGCAGGGTGCCTTGGGTTGTCAGGGGGAGAGGGGACTTCCTGGTTCCAGCCAAGGAAGCCATGGAAGAAGAAACATTTTAAACGGAATAGCATAAACTCATGTTTATTAGCTGTTCTTTCCTGTGAGTTCATGAGAGATGTCCTTTGGGAACCTCCAGACATACTTAGGGAAGTTGGCAGGGGAACTGACTGGTGGCCTTGGGAGATGGGACCACAGCCCGTGAAACATGAAGGGTCATACAGAGATTGGAGCTCTGAATGACCCGATGTCACCAATGCCACTAACGTCAGCTTCTTTCTCTCCTGAGAGCAGGGGCTGCTGCTTCTCCCTGTTCACGGGTCCCGTGAAGTCCAACCAGGCTCCTAGTCCATACATGGCAGGCACGGCGGTCGCAGCTTGAAGGCAATGTATGCACATGCGTACTACACGTGTGCACATCACCTCTCTGTGGACCGTCTCTGCTGCTATCCCTTGGGCGCAGACAGTAGAGAGCTGAGCCAGCGGCAAGGCTGAGGACGTGCGGGTTCCTGCTGACTGCCTGCCGAGAGCAGGAGGCTGCAGACATCAGGAGGGAGGATTTTGGGCCGTCTGAGCCCCGTGATGACGGACGGAAGGGAAAAGCCTGCATTCTTTCCTAGCACAGAGTTGCCAAGTGTGAGCGTGCATATGTGTGCTTGTGTGTGCGTGTGCGCATGAGCGTGTGAAGCAGGAACCTAAGAGATTGACATTTCCATGGCTGAGCTCCAAGTCAACTCCCAAGAAACTTTTGAATTAAAAAGCACTTTTGGTCTTGCTTCCTGTCGTATCCCTGGTGCTCTCACTCACGAATGACTTGGTGGCTGGCTGGATTTCAGGTACCGAGGCACTGGCGCTGTGCTCTCAGCCAGGGGTCCTGTTTGGAGTGTTCCGGCCAGGTGCCCTGCCCTTTGCCCAGAGCCCTCCTGAGGCTCTTCTACTTTATTGCTATGCTGTTGTCAATGCCCAGCTTCCATCCTGAGCTCCAAGGTGACCGTTCATCATGTCCCGGCTCCTGGAAAGGCAGAAGGGGGAGTGGAAGCGAGCTCATCTCCTTTAAGGGTACAATCTGCAAGTTGTGGCTGTCCCAAGTGCTCCTGCCCCTGAAGCCAGAGCTTAGTCACATGGTGCCACCTAGCTGCAAGGCAGGCTGGGAAAGGTAATCTCTAGCTAGTGGCCATGGCCCAGCCAAAACGCAGGGGTTCTATTATTAAGGGAAGAAGGAGAGAATGGATATTGGAGAACAGTTAGCAGGTTTTTCAACAAAGCAAAAGAGAGTGGATGTGGCGAGGGGGTTGGGAGGGGTGAGAATGGAGGCAGGAAGACCATGCAAGAGGCCACTGCCATATTCCAGGTAAGAAATTATGGTGGCCTAGACTAGGAGGCAGCAGCCGAGAGGACAGTGGGAAGAAAGAGTCTGGAGATACTGAGGAGGTTGGATCCGCGGGATTTGGTATTAGTTGAACATTGAGGGTGAAGGAGAAGGTGCAGTCAGGGACAACATCTATGTGTCTGGTATGAGAATTTGGCACACTTATTTAGCAGACATTTATGAAGTGTGTCCCACATGGCAGGCACCATGCTTTGGTCCTACTGAAGACATGTGGCACCATCTCTGTCCTCTCAAGGGCATTGGAGGAGAAAGGGTAACGCCCAGGAGACAAGGGGAGAGCTAGATGTTTGGAAACCAGTTAAAACTGACTCCAGGTGAGCAGGATTCAGGGGAAGCAGAGTTCAATGTTCAGCATGGGGGCCATTCAGTAGGGCGAAGCACTCGTAGAGGAGGTAAGCAGAAGGGCCCAAGACTTGGGCTTGGACGTGGCTTAAGTTATCAGGAAAAACTTTCTAATATTGGCAATGATTGTCATGGTGCAGTGGAAGGAGGCTTGACTTTGAAACCAGATGAACATGGATTCAAATCCTGGCTCTGTTCTCATGCATTGCTGGTGGAATTGTAAATTTGGTCAACCCCCATGGTAGATTATTTGGCATTATCTATAAAAACTACAAACACACATACCCCTAAACTTAATAATTCCACTTCTAGGAATTTATCCTACAGATATACTCACTGATGTGAAGCAACAAATACACAAGACTACTCATTGCAGCATGATTTTTGTAAATACAAAAGATTGGAAACAACCCAAATGTCCATCAGTATAGGATTGGGTAAATAAGTTAGGATATACAGTTGACCCTCCAACAACCCAGATTTTATCTGTGTGGGCCCACTTGTATGTGAATTCTTTCCAATAAATATATTAAAAAATTTGTTGGTGATTTGTGACAATTTGAAAAAACTTGAAGATAAACCACATAGCCTAGAAATATCAAAAAAAATTAAGAAAACATTATATCATGAATACATAAAATACATGTAGATACTAGTCTAGTTTATCATTTACCACCACAAAATATATGCAAATCTATTACAAAGTTAAAATTTATCAAAACGTACATACATGCAGACTGAACATGGTGCCATGCAGTGGAGAGAAACGTAAACACACATAAACATGCAGTATTAACTCATAACTGCATAAAACTAACTGTAGTACATACTGTACTACTGTGATAATTTGTAGCGACCTCTTGCTGCTGCTGCAGTGAGCTTGTGTCCGAGTCTCTGAGTATCGGTATCCGCTCCAGCACCTCTCCAGTAAATTGCATATCACAGTGAAAATGATCTCTCTCCGTTCTTGCATATTTTTCTTCGTATTTAGTGCAATACTGTAAACCTCAAATAACACCACGGGACCCATATGAAGTGCCACTAGTGATGCTGGAAGTGCTCCCCCGAAGCAGTGAAAAGTCATGACATTACAAGGAAAGTCGAATTGCTTGATTTGTACCATAGGTTGAGGTCTGCAGCCCTGGTTGCCTGCCATTCCAGACAGACGATTCATCTTGTCAACCACGACAAAAGCGTGTAGTATCGATAAATACAGTACCGTTGATGGAACGTCTCTTCCTTATGATTTTCTTAGGGATGTTTTCTTTTCTCTGGCTTACTTTGTTATAAGAATACAGTATTTAAAATACAGATATAAAATATGTGTTAATTGTCTTGTTATTGGCAAGGTGTTTGGTCAACAGGAGGTTATCAGTATTTAAGTTTTGGGAGAATCAAAAGTTATACACGGATTTTTGACTGTGCAGGGGGTTGGCACCCCTGACCCCCCACATTGTTCAAGGGTCAACTGTATTTGTGCAATGAAATGCTAAATGAAAAAGAATGAAGTTACTCTGTATGTGCTAATATGAAAATATTTCCAGGATATATGGAAAAAGCAAGGTACAGATCACTATGCATAGTTTACTACCATTTGGGTAAAGGGAAAATAGCAGGGAAGGAATGATATCTATTTATCTATCTAAACATATATGTATGTATTTTTTCATATTTGCTCACATATGATAGAATATCTTTGGAAGGACACACAGCCTAGTTGCTCTTGGGATGGAGGATGGGTGGCTGGAAGACCGGACTGGGAGGCAGACTTTTCACTGTGCATTTGGAATCTCAAATCACGTGAATGTATTCTGTACATCCTAGTCCTGCCATCTTGTAGCTGTGTGACTTTGGGCAAGTCAGCTGACTTCTCTGAGCCTTCATTTCCTCTTCTGTAAAAGGCATACCACCAGCCTCAGGAGGATGTCTTATCAGTGTTGCCTGGAGGAAGGGCAATGCCACACACACATCCCCCACATCATTCTTTCCCTCCTCCTACCAGCCACTAAGCCCTGCCTGCCTGCCCCAGACGCGCTGGTGTCTGGGATGAGGGTGAGGGGCACTTGATGATTGTCACCACGATTCCCTGACATCACCAGCCAAGATGAGGACTCAGGGGGAGAAGCAGAGTTGGGGGTGCAGAGTGTAGGGCCAGCCGAGGCCAGGCCAAGTGTGGGACAGCTGCTGGAGCTCATCGGGTGGGCTGGTGATGGGGATTTGAGGGTCTTCAGACTCTTCCTCTTCACAGGAACAGTAACTATATAATCACAACTGCCAATATTTGTTAAGCACATACGTGCACTATCTCACTTCACCCTCTCTACAACCTGTGATTATCTCTGCAGTTACACAGGTGGGAGACGGTGGGCTGGATTCCAACCCGGGGCTGTCTGACCAGAACCCAGGACCCACATTTAAGGTAGGTCCTCACAATCAGCAACTTGTAGATTGGCAAATGTTTCCTACAAAGGGCCAGATAGTAACTATTTTAGGCTCTGTGAGCTATATGGCCTCTGTCATAATAACTCAACTGTACTGTTGCTTTTTTTTTTTTTTTGACACAGAGTCTCGCTCTGTTGCCTGGGCTACAGTGCTGTGGCGGCAGCCTAGCTCACAGCAACCTCAAACTGCTGGGTTCAAGCAATCCTCCTACCTCAGCCTCCCAAGTTGCTGGGACTACAGGCATGTGCCACCATGCCCGGCTAATTTTTTTTCTGCATATATTTTTAGTTGTCCATATAATTTCTTTCTATTTTTAGTAGAGACGAGGTCTCACTCTTGCTCAGGCTTGTCTCAACTCCTGAGCTCTAACGATCCTCCCGCTTTGGCCTCCCAGAGTGCTAGGATTACAGGCGTGAGCCACCGCGCCCGGCCTGCATTTTGAAAGCAGCCACAGACAATCTGTAAATGAGTGAGCATGCCTGTTCCAATAAAACTTCATGTGGGGACACTGAAATTTGAATTTGATGTCATTTTCACGTGTCATGAAATATTACTCATCTTTTTATTTTTTTCTGCCCATTAAAACATGTAAAACTGTTCTTAGCTCACAGGCTATCCCAAAACAGGCAGTGTGGCCCCTGAGCCATAGTGTGTTGACGGCCCTGAGCCCCTGCAAATCCTCTGATGACCAGAAAAGGCACCTCTGGGTTTTCGCCTCTGGAGGCCGGTGGCCGGGATGCTAACACCTGCCCTCACCACCCACACGCCTGTCTCCAGATTAAAGGAGGAGAAGGTGGGTACCTGGGCTCTGTTCCCTGGTAAGTCCAAGCTCTTTGAAGATCCGGCTCCTTCTAAATGAGAAACAGGCCTTCTCAATGGCCTGACCCTCCTAAGTCTGGCCAGGAACTGGGGTGGCCTCAGGGCAGGAAGTGGGGGGCACATGTTGACTCCCAAGACTGCCCCTCTTCCCGTCTTCTCCACCCGTTCCAAGCCTGCCTTGGGGTCAGTCCCTGCACAGCCAGCTCAGGTGGTGTTGGGGCTGGCGCTGGGCTCAGGGAGTGGGGTGTGGACCTGGCTGGGGCCCCTGTGGGAGAGGTGTACCTGGTCCCTTTCGTCCTGTGGGAGGAAGGGGGTTGGGAGATCTTCCTTGAAAGCCTGAGTGTGGGCGGCTCAAATGAGAGTTGTAGAGACTACCTTCTTGCCAGGTAACTAAACTACTCTTACCTCCTCTCTGCTCTGTAGTGTTGGCTGATCTTCTCTTCCCAACCTTCTTTTCCTCATTGTTGCTGTTTTTGAGACAGAGTCTTGCTCTGTCGCCCAGACTAGAGTGTGGTGGCATCATCATAGCTCACTGCAGCTTCCAACTCCTGGCCTCAAGTGCTCCTCCTGCCTCAGCCTCCCGAGTAGCTGGGACTACAGGCGTGTGCCACCATGCCTGGCTAACTTTTTCTATTTTTTGTAGAGACGAGGTCTCGCTCTTGCTCAGGCTGGTCTCTAACACCTGGCCTCAAGCAATCCTCCTGCCTTGGCCTCCCAGAGTGCTAGGATTACAGGCGTGAGCCACCGTGCCTAGCCCCAACCTTCTTTTCTTTCTCTACTCTCTCAGCCTCTCTGTTTCCCTTCACCGCCCCCCACTCCTGCCCCCCAACATGTCCACCTGCTGCCTCTGACCCTTTGCTCAGTTTGCTTCTCCACCTGCAATTCCGGTCTCCTCTTCCTACCTGAGAAATCCTCACCTTCCTGACATCGCCTCCTCCTCTCTCTGGTGGGGTGGGCGGGGGCATGGCAGTGCATCTGAGCACACGTATCTGCCATGCGAGAACCACCTCTGGATTCAGTGGCTCCCCACGCCCTGGACCCCCTGGCCTGCCAGTCCCGGCCTCGCACTGTCTGGCTCCAGCTGTTCCCGCCCCGCGGCCCCTTGCTGCCCTCAGCGAGCTGATAGGGAAGGAACACTCTAACCCAACCCTGTCCAATAGAAATGTACTGTGAACCACATGAGTTTTTTTTGTTTTAGTAGCCAAATTTAAGTAAAACAGGTAGAATTAATTTTAATAATGTGCTTTGTGTAACCTATTAATAATATGCTTTGTGTAACCCCCACAAAATGCTATCATTTTAACATAGAATCGGTATGAAAATCATTAGACATTTTACATTTTTTTCTACTAAGTCTTTGAGATCTGGTGTGCGATCCACACTATGGCACACCCCCGTTCAGACTGCCAGGGCAGGTTCTCTGCAGCCACATGCAGCAGGTGGCCCCTGCACTGGACAACTCAGGTCTAACCTACCCTAACCCCCAACCCTTCACCCTAAAAACCGCATAGTTAACTACAAGGCAGGTGTAGTTGAAGGCCCTGCTGGATATTCAACTTGCGGGTTTTCTTTTCTTTCTGCTTTGATTTCTCAGGGAAGAGGTGAGGGGTGTCTTTGCCAGGGGAGTTACACCTGTTAGAATATCTCAGAGTCCTGGGCATACAGGGAAAAAACCAAGTCTTGTCGAGGAAGTGGAGAATGGGCAGTGCTTTGTGTGTAAGGGTCAAAAATGAGAGTCTTCAGCATGGGTCCCCAGGAGGGAACCACGTGTGTGCACGCACACACTGCGGGCAGAGGGGTGGCTCCTGTCGGTGTCAGCTTTGAACAGGTGTCCCTGCTGGGGGCAGCCCCTTTCTGCTGTGGGCAGCAGGGAGGGTTTCTAGAAGGGGGACCTTAGTGTCCTGTCTTCTTTCAGCACCTCCTTCCATCCTTCTCTCTCCCGCGCCCCCTCCCTCTCCTTGCCCCAGGACGAATGAGACAGGACCTCACGTGAAAGAGCCTGTTTCTCCCTGGAACGCCCAGGCTCTGCATGGCTGCGGGGGGAGTCCTGGGGACGGGGCTGCAGAGGCTGGATTGCATCCACCTGGAGGCCTGACCTCACCTGTGGGCCACCTGCACGATGTGACAGGGCAGGCAGCCCGGCTCACCTGTCTGTGGCTTCAAATAGCCCCTGGCCCTCAGAGTCACTCACAAAATGTGTGTGGGGGTCTGGCGGGGACTCCCAGACTGAGGGTGGCGCAGGGGGCTGTCTGGGGCACAGAGTTGACGGCTGGGGTCTCCAGGATGGGCCTGGCATAAAGGGTCATTCATTCCTGGCAGGTGTGCGGTGGGTGCTGGGCCCGGCCAGGCCCAGCCAGAGCTTTCAGCAGGATTTAATCAGGGCCTAGCTGGGCCCTCCCTCTTGAAAGCCAGACCTGTGCTCCTGGCAGAAGTCGCTGTTTCACGCTGGGACCCTGTGTTGGGAAGAGAGGGCCAGCCTGGCCAACTGACCAGGTGGCCAGAAGGTCGCCTGGGTGACCAGCCAGTGCAGCCTCTCGTAGTACAGACGGGCAAACTGAGGCACCTGGTGGAGGGGGACACGAACACTGACCCAGAGAACTTGGGCAGCTATTTTTGAGCTAGCTCAGCTGCGACTCTCTCAGCTGGGGCTTGTTGTCCCCATTTTGCAGATGGGAACAACAAGGTTCAGGGGCTTCCTGAGCTTGGCAGAGGCTGGTGGCGGGTGAGTGGCAGGGCCGGTATTCCAGCCCTTGAATGGTGATGCTCTTGGCCCTCCTGGTGCAGGCTCATCCTTCCTTCAGCTTCTCTCCCCTCCCTCCAGGACCTTGTTCAGCAGAACAAGGTGAGGACAAGGAGGGAGGATTTCCGGGCATGAGCCGGGCAACGTAGCAGCGGTAAGTCTCAGGCCAGTGACTCAGGCGAGTGGGAAACAGAACTTTATTTTTCTATCATTACACTCACTGGCGGCTTCAAGCCGTCTTTGAGGAGGGGCAGCGGGGGGCAGAAGTGGTGCAAACTCAGCCTCAGGCAGTTGGAGTTCTTCCCCTTTGCTCCAAGGGGTGGTCTCAATCAGACCTGGGGGCTCTGTGCCGACTTTAGTGCCACTTCCAAGGGTCTTGCTGGGACCGACACACCTCTGTGGTGCTCACAGCCCGGTCTGTGTAGACACGCCCCCAGCTGCCCTCCAGGCCCTGCCGTCCTCCGAGGTTCTGGGGTGCAGCAGCTCCCCTTGGTGCGCTCGGGCTCGGCAGCTTCCAGGATGCCTGGGATTTCTCATGGATGATTTCCATTGCCTGTCTTCCCTGCAGCCCAGGGGACGGCGGGGACAGTGCGGGAGATGGGGGGTTCCTCAGGACTCCTGGGGACAGACCCAGCGTGGGCAGAGCACCCACCCGGGACCCTGGCTGCTCTGCTGGTGGGTGGGGGCCGTGTTCTGAGGGTCTCTGAGGGTCCAGGTGGCCGTCTTTTTCACATACTGCTCTGACACCATTAGTCAACCGAGCCTGGCTGGCCTGGGACGGGAGGACAGGGTCGAGGGCCCTCTGTCTCTGTAATTCTGTGCTTGGGGCAGAGTGCCGGGCAGGCCGGGGACTTGGTTTGTGGGGGACGAGACTCCGCAGTGAGACCAGCTTCAGCCCTTCCTGCTCTTTCCTGCTCCAGGCTTTATCCTAAAACTTGGGGCAGAGTTTGCCCCAAGTAACACCTATCTGGGACAGTTGTAACTTAAAAGCAGTGTTTTAAATAACTTTTCTCATCTGAATGTTGGCATTGAGTTAAACTCCAGGGTGGGGCTGGTACAGTGTTTCCTGCGACACGTGGGTGAGCTGCCCCTGGGGGGTACTGACACCGCCAGCCGGGCAGCCTGCAGACGCCTCCGTTGTGGTCTGGGGGGGGGGCGGGGGGGGGGTTGGTGCGCTGAACTTTCAGCTCCACAGTACGACTCCTTCCCCCGTTAGGAGAGGGTCTCCCAGAAGCTCTACTCCTGCCCAGAGTGGTGCGAGGATGGGCTTTGGGGAATTTGTATGCACATGGTGTGAAGGGGACAAATAGAACATTTCTAGAGAGAGGGCCCATGGTTTTTATTATCACAAAAAAGCCTGGAACCCTTCTCTGGGTACCATGACCCCAGGACAGGGGAGCTACCTCCTGCACCCTGGCTGGCCGGGCACTTTGGCATCCCCAGGCAGGGTGGGCAACTCAGACCTCTCTGAGCTGGCAGAGACCCCCATTCTCCTCTCCAAAAGTGGAAGCCTCTCAGAAAATGCACCCTATTTCCACTGCCCCATCGCCCTGTTCTGCCTGCATGGTGTCCGGGACCCCTGTCTGAGGGCAAGAGACTTACTTCCTGGTATCTCCCCCGCCCCCACCCCCCCGCCTTGTTTCCTCGCGTGTCCAGTGGGGGTACAGGGACCTGCTGTGCAGGGTGACTCAGAGGAGGTGATTCTCATACAGAGCTGGGCACTGTGAGCCCCTGGTGGCCGTTCCTGGCTAATGGCCCCTCCAGGGACAGGACCCTCTGTCCTGCAGGGCAGAGACGCTGACCACGCCTCCCCAGCTGTGGCAGGACAGCACTTGCCTCCCACTACAACGTGATAGGTTCCAGGAGGGTAGGGGTTGTGTCTGCTTTGCTCACTGCAGTCTCCTCAGGGCCTAGAACGGAGCCTCGCACACAGTAGGTGCTCAATACATATTTGTTGAATAACAAACGCAGCATTGGGGAAGGGGCCCATGGGCATGCCCAGTAAAGCATGGAGAGTGGGTGGGGAGGGGCTGTGACATCCTTTCATGCAAAGGCCCAGTTTTTTTTGTTTTGTTTTGTTTTTTGAGATAGAGTCTCACTTTGTTGCCCAGGCTAGAGTGAGTGCCGTGGCGTCAGCCTAGCTCACAGCAACCTCAAACTCCTGGGCTCAAGCGATCCTCCTGCCTCAGCCTCCCGAGTAGCTGGGACTACAGGCATGCACCACCATGCCCGGCTAATTTTTTCTATATATACTTTTTTAGTTGTCCAGATAATTTTTTTTTTTTATTTCTATTTTTAGTAGTGACGGGGTCTCGCTCAGGCTGGTCTCGAACTCCTGACCTCGAGCGATCCACCCGCCTCGGCCTCCCAGAGGGCTAGGATTACAGGTGTGAGCCACCGCGCCCGGCCAAAGGCCCAGTTTTGATTCTGCCATCAACTTTCCGGGTGACCTTGGGCAAGTCCCTTCTCCTCTCTGGGCCTGTTTTCTCAGATGAGGGGATTGGCCCGGGAGGTGTTCAGGCAGCTCTGACGCCCGGTGTGTCCTTGGGAAGCATGCCCTGCGCTGTCCTGAGCAGGATTTGATGGGAGAGGAGGGACAGGCACGGGAAGCCCAGGAGGTCTGAAAGGGACCAAGAGGGGCCTTGTGGTATGGGAGCATGGCAGGTGGGACCCAGACACAGACCCTGGTGGCCGAGGACTGGGGCAATGTTCTGCTGCCACCCGCAGAAGGAAGGGTTGCCCCTCCCATCCCCAGCCCTTCCTACCCCGGGCCTTCATCAGAGGCACATGCTCCTCCTCGGTCTGCAAGCTGGGCGGATGCCGTGACTTCGCGTGTTCACTGTCCCAGTCTGGGCCTGAGCAGGACCGCTGGTTGAAGCTCTGAGGAAGAGATGTTCCATCTCTAGCTGAGGCCCTGCCCCACCCCTTGGGCCTGGGTCCACACTGCCCTCCACAGCCCTGAGCCCTGGGGAGGCAGGGAGTTGGCCCAGTAGGGCTGTCAGCCAGCCCCGTGACATCACAAGCCGTTAAATACTGAACCTACCGCCATTGCCCTTCCTCTGGCCTCTGGCTCTGAATTCTGTGACCTTACATGTTCACAAACTCTGCACTTGCTTATTTCCCACACCATGAGCAGGCCACCTTTTCAATCTTTATTATCTGATAAGTTTGCACCCCAGCGTCTGAATCTGCATTTCTTCACGCACGAGTAAGTGAAGTCGAACACTTCTGGTATTTACAGACCTCTGCACTTTTTCTGATCTTCCTTGCCTACTCTGGAGTTGTGTATTATTGATTACAAAAGTACTTTACACTTGAAGGACATCCAGTGAATCTTTCCCCTATATTTGGAAATATTTGTCTTTGCTGTTTATTTTTTTATTTCTAAAATCTACATAGTAAGTTGCCAATATTCCCTTCCCGGACTATAATTATAGTGCCTGTGAAGGTCCCTAATCCACACGTTGAGATTCAGGGGAGAGAGGTTTCTGCCTTTGCAGCTGAGAGATGCAGAGGGCCGGTCCTTCGTCAGTTCTGGAATCTGCTACCTGGAGGGAGAGATGCAGCCCAGAGACAGCAGCGTGTGTTGGGGGGAGGTCCCAGACCCAGTGCCCCTCACAGCTGCCCTCTCTTCCCTCGACTTCAGTTTCTCTACATGCAAAATGAAGCTGAATCAAGTGAACTAACTCCAAAGTCACTCATGTGATGGGTCTGTTCGTACCTGGTGTGACCTCAGACAGGTGGGTGCCACGCTCAGGCCAACTTCTGCTGTATAAGAGGAGGACGTAAAACAAGGCAAAGCGTCAGGTCCTTGCCAGCACTGGGGACTTGTGATGCCACAGCTGAGCTTCCCGACCTTCTCCGTGCCGCAGAGGTGCCCTGGGGAGCCGTCAAGATGCCGCTGCCTGAGCCCTGCTCTGGGACAATTAAATTAGAAGCTCTGGGGAGGGGGCCTCAGTCACTTTTAATGTTCCCCACGGGCCTTGATGCTGACGTGTCTGGGGTGGAGCCTGGGAGTCTGCACATCCAGCAGGCTCCAGGTGAGGCTGCTGCGTGTCAGGACCTCACTTTGAGAAGGCAGGCTGGCCACGTCAGCGTCACCGGCAATGCCATAGAGGTGCAGGCTCTCAGCCCCCACCTCAGACCTCCTAAACTGACATCAGCCATTTAACAGGATCCCCAGGTGACTCCCATGTGTCAGTCTTGTCAACAAGACTCACTCAGGTGCCCACCTGTGGCAGGACCACGATGCTCAGGGACATTCTTCCCTGTCAGAGCAGCCCAGCCCGGACTCCCCGAGCGCTTCTGTGCTGCTCAGGGGAACACACTCATTCTCAGAAGCCGGCTGTGGAGGTTACACTGTTACACTCACCCTTTGATCATTCACTGAGCTGTGTCCTTATGACCTTGCCAAGGAGAGGGGACAGGACCAGGTTATTCCATCTCACACCCCAAGGGCTGGTGGCTCTGATGCAGCTGCCTTCGCAGTCCAGGCTGCACCACTGGTGACATTTGGGGGTCAAGAAGATAGCGCTTTTGTTTTCTTTCTAACATGGAAGGAGAAGGGGTGAAGGGGTCCCTCTCAGCTACCAAAGAGTGCCTGGGCCTGTGGCTGTTTGAGGGGGACCCTGGGTGAGATTCAGTTTCCCCGTCTAGGTGATGGAGCCAGTGATGCCTCCTTCTCTGGGCTATCTACGTAACATTCTAGCAAAGTGGCCGGCCTGGCACAGAGTGGGTGCTCAGGCCGACCCGATGCAGCCCGGTTGGGGGCTTAGCATGACATAGGTTATGGCCAGAACTTGGCGCCTGGGTCGTGTGTTGTGCTTGGCGGGGTTCGACAGCCCTGCTCTGCCCCTTGCTAGTTGTGAGAGCTTGGATGAGTCATTTCATCTCCCTGCACCTTGGTTTGCTTGTCTGTTCCATCAGGGTGGTTGAACCACCTTGGCAGAGTTGTCATAAGGATGAAATGAGGTTGAGGCGTGGTGGCCAAGCCCAGAGCCGTGGCTCTGCCGGTCGGCCTGAGTTCAGGCCATTGGGAGCCCTGGCTTCAGGGAACAGAGTCCCCCTTGACTCTGCTGGCCATTGTGGCATTACTCAGCCATCACTGAGCCCTGGAGGGCACATACCCCTGGCAGGCCCAGCCTTTTTCTTGGCTGCAGCCCCTCCAGGCAGCCAGGTTTGGGTTGGCTGGGCAGGGTGAGTGGCTCACCTTTGATGCGAGCGACAGTCCCCGAGGTGTGCTGAAGCTAGGCAGGCAGGTGGCTCTCGGTGGCCCAGGGCCAGCTCTACTCTTAAATCCCAGAGCCTGGCAGGTCCCTGCTTCCTTGGGCCAGTGGAGGGAGAGCAACTCGGCCCCACTGGGGCCCCAGGCCACACCATTCCTAAGACATGGGTGTGACTGTTATTCCCATTTTATAGCTGGGAAAACTGAGGTCCCCAGCCCTGGTGGCCAGCAGGGTGCATGGGAAGGCAGAAGTCCTTCCTGATTTGGTCCTGCTGTGGGTCTGAAGGTCCAACCCATTCCCTGGGGAGGGCTTTGTCTCTAGAAGACCCCCATTTAAATGACGCGTCAGACCTCAGAGGGCTAACTCACGCCCGCACAGGTTACCGAGCATCTGATCTGTGCTGGTCTTGTGCCCATGCTGAGGGGGCGGGGAAAATGAGTCAGACGTAGTCCTGCACAGGCATGGGTTCAAATCCCAGCTCTGCCACTGGCCAGCTACAGGGGCAAGCCACGCAGCCCCCTGGGCCTCAGTTTCCTCATCTGTAAAAGAGGGGTGTAGGGAATTAAAATACTGCGTGTGAAAGTGATTTTTAACGCTGTACTGATATATGCAAATGAGGGATTATGAGTACTCCAAAGCTAAAACCCAAGTCTCTGTCACTGAGGCGGGAAAAGCGCAGGAGAGAAGGGTTGAGGGGCGCGGGGGTCCGCAGCAGGGATGCAGGGTGGGTGTGTGGGGGATGAAGACGTGCTTCCAGTCAGAAGGCTGCAAGGGCAGAGGGCTCGGCAGCCCTTTCTGCGCATTTTGCAGAAACCCAGAGGAGAGGAGACTGAAGGCTGTGGCTGGAGCAGAAGCCCGTTCCAGCTGCCAGCAGGAGCCCCAATCTAGACTTCTGTGCAATCCTGGGAAACTGTTTAACCTCTCTGGCCTCAGTTTCACCCTCTGTCTGTTCCCAGGAGCTGGGAGTGCTTTGCTTCCGCAGCAGGTGTGCATCATTTGTTCGTGCTCCCCACGTCTCATGGGGTGACCCAAGGGTCATTGAGGAGGTGTGGCAGCTGTTGAAGTGCCAGAGTGTGGTCCTCTGAGGAATGATACTGCGTCCCTTTCCAGGTGGGGTTGATCTGACCCCAGGGCCAGGCTTGGCCAGGCATGACTAATGGGGAAGGGGTCAAATTGGGAAGCCCCTCCCAGTGGGGTTCCAGGGACCCCTAAGGGAGGAGGTGGACTTTGGAGAGGACGGCAGCTTCGTCTCCCCTGACTCTGCTGTGGACACAGTGGTCCTGGGTCCCTGGGAGACGGGGACCCCCAGGCCAACCCATAGGTGTTCCAATCCCAGGGTGGGACCTGAGGCAAGGCGAGAAGCCAGCCCAGGGGTAGGGCCTGAGGGGAGGAGGAGGAGGAAAAGGAGGAGGTAGGGAACTGTTGCCAGCCAGGAAATATCTGCTGGCTGGCATCAGGCGTTCTTGAGCTAGCGTGCTTCCTGTAGGCAGTGCACACAAGCCCGGTGACCTCACCCCTCAGACATTCTGGGACAGCCCCCCATTCCAAATAGGCCATCCCATTGTCCCCTGGAATGGCAAACGGCAGCAGTGCCGATCTTTCGGCATCCAAACAACATCCATTCATTCAGCAGTGTTTACCAAGCACCCACTTTGTGCAGGCGCCATGCCAGCCACCAGCATTCAGAAACTTTGGGGCTCAGTGGCTAATGGCTGTGTTTTCCAGCCAGCCCCCTGCATGGGGAGCGGGTGCAAATCTCCTTGCCTGATATTTTAGTTGGGGCACTAAGGTCAGCACTGATGAAGAATCTCTAGAGGGAGGGGACCCCTGGGCTGGGGATGGCCCAGGAGCATGGATTCAGGCCACTCCTGCCAAGTGGGGCACTGAGGATCTGTGTCTGGTGTCTCCTTACTTCCTCCCTGATTAAAGGTATGTCATCCTCGTTTGCAGAGATGGACACTGAGTCTCAGGTGAGTGAGCTGGCTCCAGGTCACGTGGTTCCTAAGAGTCTGGGCCAGGATTTAGGTCCCAGTCTTTCCTGGACACCAAGCCCTTGGATACCGAAACCAGCAACACTGAGCCCCTGACCTCAGTTTGAATCCTTGGTTGGAAACCACTCACTAGCCTGTTGGTTTGGGGCAAGTTGCCTAGCCCCTCTGAGCCTCATTTTTCTTATCTGTAAAATGGGGCTCATGGTGTCTAGTTTAAAGGGTTGCTATGAAGGTTAAGTGGGACAATGGATGCAAAAAGCCCAGGCCACCGGCGGAGGCACAAGGCTTCAGGAGGCCTCCTTCAGGGTCTTTCTTCTCCCATAATTCTCTGGGCAGATGGGACCTGGGGAAGTCACTCTGTCCACTCCCCTGTCCCCAGGCCCAATAACTGTAGAGCATCAGCAAGAATGGACAGAGTGCATGCCACTTGGCAGGCACCATGAGCAGGGGCAGATGGAAGGAGTGAGAGGAGAGGACAGCGAGGATGGAGAACAAGACATGGCATCCTTGCGATACTTCACTTAGGATAATGGTCTCCACTTCCATCCAAATTGCTGCAAAGACATTCATTCATTTCTTTTTACGGCTGAGTGGCACTCCTCTTGCCCTTGCTCTCCTCTCTCATATACTTTGGAATCTTGCGGATGAGGAGGACCACCCCGTGTGAAATGACCAGGCCAGTGTAGGCCGCCATAATGACAGTCTCTTTGCTTACGCTTTGTTTTATGAAGATAGCTCATGTCTTAACTCATTTCATCCCCCAAACAGCTTTGTCAATTGCTAACATTATCCCCCTTTTGCTGACAAGCAGATGAGGAAACTGACCCTTGGACAGATTTGCCTGAGGCCCCCAAGCTAGTAAGTGGGTGGGATTTAAGCTTCTGCTGGTAACCCCAACTCCTCGAGGGAGGCTTCCTGTCAGAGAAGAGGAAACCACCTTGCTTTTTACAGCTGTGCAGAACTTTTGCAAAAGCCTTGATGCAGGTGAAATAGAAGTCACTGGAATGAAAAGCCCTTGAGATGTTTGTCCCTCTTTGGGGCCCTCTGTTATCAGAGACTCCTGCAGCACATCTGCCCTTCCGGCTGCAATTCCCAGACCTCTCCCCTGTCGAGCCTTCAGTGGTCAGCACGGTGACACCCCCCGTATAGACAGGCACTTGAAGGCCTCCACGGCCACCCCTGAAAGCAGCCGCACAGTTCCCCCAGATGTTGGGGCCAGAGTCTTCCAGACCTGTGGGCTTTGCTCATTTCTGCATGAGAGGTAATTATTTATCCAGGGAGTGGTTCTCCACTGGGGATTGGAATTTTTAAAATTCTCTGAAGATACTCTATTGAAACCAGTGCATTTATTCTCCAAGGGCAGCTCCATTGTAATGCTGATGTGTGTGTGTGTGTGTGTGTGTGTGTGTGTGTGTGCACGTCCACACGGGCATCCTGGCTCTGCCAGGCTGAGGACTTGTCTGGGTTGATAACTTTGAGGCATCTACCATTCTGCCCAGGCATCCCTGGCATCAGGCTGGCTTTTCCATGAGCCTCCTGCACCAAACCTAGGGACCCCAAACCCTAGGCTGCCCAGATAGATCTGGGGGCCTGCTGAGGGTCTTAGCCGAGATTGCTAGCTTGGTGACCTTGAGCCCATTGCAATCTCTCTAAGCCTCATTTTTGCCCTCTGTTAAATGGAGATATTAATAAGTGGAGTGATGGGAAGATTGCAGTGGGCACAGCTTGGAGTGGCTGGCCCCGCAAGCTTTGGGCTTGACTTCCACTCTACTCTTCCTTTGGGGGGTGTATTGCTTTCCTTCCCTTCCTCCTGCTTGAAGATGGCATCAGATAAGGCGAGGCAATTTGACTACGTGTGAAAATCCTGAGCATGAGCTGCAGAGAGCTGAGCTCAAAACTGGACTCCCCCTTGTACCAGCTGTGTGGCCTTGATCAAGTGAGTCACTTCTCTGAGCCACAGTTTTCTCATCTGTAAAATGGGGCGATAATGCCAACCTCCCAGAATGAACTCCCTTCAATCACCGGGAGGTGCCACCCACCAGAGAGGAGATTCATGGTCAGATGGATGACCCTGTAGAGAAGCCAGTGCTCAACCTAAAAGGGTGTCTCAATGCTGGTGACTTCTCAGAGCAGTGGGGAAGCCGTTTCAGGGTAAGGTTGGGGAGAGGGGATCTAGTACCTCCTAAAATCAAATCACCTATATTATTAGTTACCCAGATGGAAACCCTGCTTCAGGTATGCATAGAGGGCAACCACTTTGTTCCAACAGGGGATATGACCCTTAGGCCTAAGAATGACAAGGCAGGTTGGGAACGGAGGCTCAGAAAGGGAAGAGGGGCTAAGATCTGGGCTCTTCCTAGTTTGCCTGCCCCAGTTTAATCCAGGTTGATGCAATAGAAACTTTTTGAGCTTCTATTATGTGCAGCACCATAGTAGGCACTTTGTATCATCAGGCAGATCCTGAATCAGACATTAACTTTGCCCTTAAGAGGCTCACAGTTGAATAAAAAGAATTAATGATAATGTATTAATAAGATATCTCTGTGCCGCCCTGCCTCACAGGCAGCTTGTGTGGAGTCTGGTACACAGCAGGTGCTCATTACATCTTGATTAAATGTCAGAAAATTACAAACTATAATAGTGGGCAGGCCGGGTGCGATGGCTCATACCTGTAATCCTAGCACTCTGGGAGTTTGAGGCGGGAGGATTGCTCGAGGTCAGGAGTTTGAGACCAGCCTGAGCAAGAGCGAGACTCCGTCTCTACTAAAAATAGAAAGAAATTATATGGACAGCTAAAAATATATATAGAAAAAATTAGCCGGGCATGGTGGCACATGCCTGTAGTCCCAACTACTTGGGAGGCTGAGACAGGAGGATCGCTTGACCCCAGGAGTTTGAGGTTGCTGTGAGCTAGGTTGATGCCACGGCACTCTAGCCCAGGCAACAGAGCGAGACTCTGTCTCAAAAAATCAATAAAAAAAAATAAAAAATAAAAAAATAATAATGGGCAGACCCAGAGCAGTCAAGTGGTTTCCCAGAGGAAGGGTCATTTATACTGGGTTTTGATGGCTGCTTAGGAGTCCTCTGCTCCTTCCATTTGTCCATTTATCCTCCATCAAGGCTGATGAAGACCACAGCAGGGCAAGGCCCCAGCTTCTCCTCCCCTCCTGCCCACCTGGCCCTCATTCGAACTCTGAGGAGTCTCCGGATATGAAGAGGAAGTGGCCGGGCTGCGGAAGGCAGGCTCATTTCCAGTGTGGGGCCGGGCCGCCAGCCCCGGGTCCTGTTTACACAGCAAGGCGGACAGGCCGACAGAACTTGGCGGCAAGTATGCTTCTGCCTCTGAGAACAGAAAGGGCTGGCAGAGCCGGGCCAGGCCAGGCGTGGGGAGGCCTGTGCCAAGGGGAAAGTCGAATCTAAAGAGTGTTTCCTCCCAGCCAGGCAGCCCCAGACTTTTGTCTCCAGTCTGTGAGCAGTTCCTCCAGTGATTCATAATCAGCGGGAACTTATAAATAAACCCCACCTCAGCCTCGCGCCACAGCCTGGCTGGGACCTGAGCAGGGGTGTCGTGGGGACTGGGAAAGAGGGAGGCTGAGGCGGGGCCCTGGGGACCCGGGTGATGCTGGCTGCAGGGCAGAGGCACCTCTGCTTGTCCAGGGCTCTCGCCAGAGGACTCAGGACCTGGGCCACCAGTCTGGAGCAAAGAACTGTGCGAGACCTGGGTTTTTATCCCCTGCCCAGCAGTGTGGTAGAGGAAACTAGGTAAAATTTTGAAACAGCTGGGCTTTAACACATTTTCTGATATAATTTCAAATTGATAGAAAAGTTGCAAATAATAGAACAAAGAAATCGTGTAGCCAGAATCATCAGTTGTTTACATCTTGTCCCATTACACTTCATTTTCTCTCTCTCATTTAAATGTTCTGAGAGATCTGAAAGTGGGCTTCCGGAGCAAACCTCTGTGCCCCTCCGTGTGCACGCCCTGAAACAGCCAGTGTGTGAATTCCTGGCTGACCACTTACTAAGCGTGTTCCAGGGCAAGCTGTCCAAGCTCTAAGTTCTGTGCATGTCCTGTCTGTGAAATGGTGCTACACGGGCCCCTCAGCGTGGTGAGGATGAGGAGGGGTAACAGTGCAGAGCCTCTGCTGTCATCATAGTGACAAGCACAGCTCATTATCCTGTGCAAAGCAACTTGCACACATTATGTCATTTGATCCTCATGATGGTCCCCCTAATAAAGACATTGAGGCTCAGAGATGGTGGGCAATTTGCACAAGGTCACACAGCAGGCAGGCTGGGATGCTAGGCTTTAAAGCATACAGTAAGCACCCAGTTAATCCTGGGGCCTGTCCTCTTCCCTGTTTGTTGTGTGATTTCACTCAACGGCTGGGCTGGCCTTCCTAGGGCCTCACTCTCCCCGTCATGGCGTGGGCACAGGGATCTCTGCGGTGGGGTGCAAGATGCTTCTATTGCAGCCCAGCACTTGAGGTCCCCCAGAGCCCAGGTGGGAAGGAGCCCTTCCTGAGTCAGGGCTGGAGTGGAAGCTGCCCCAGCAGCCAAACCAGCTTCCTCTGAATTCTTCCACTGCCTCAGGATCCCGGCTCAAAACTCTTGCAGATTGTTTCTGGAAACTCCAGGAAATCTGACCAGAAGGCCCTGGGCCTCCAGGCCCCTGAAGCTCCTGCAGTGATGGTGCCTGGCCACCAGATGGCCCCATGCAGGCTGCTGCGCTCTCAGGAGACAGTCGCTGGTCTTGGTCCCGTGTCTGTTCAGAGCCACAGCTCTCCTGTGAGCTCGTCCACACCGCCATCCCTCAGGTCACAGCCAGGGAATCTGAGCCCAGGAGAGGCAGCGACCTGTCAAAAATGGTTGCGTGGCCCACATTTTGCATTTGTTGTTACCCTGGTTGAGCAAGGTCCTGGGTGAGATTCTTGCTCTGGCTCTGCCTGGGACAGTGACAGGGTCGCTAGATTTCCCAGGACCTTAGTTTCCACATTTGTAGAAAGGTGCGAGTCATTTATGCCTGGGTGGCAGGTCAAACACTGAGCCTCAGTTTCCCCGTCTGTGAAACTGGTATGAAGGGAAGGGCTGTCTGGTGGTGTGAGGGTGAAAAGCTGCCCACATCCAAATGTGATCCGAGGCATTAAGCCTGCAGGCTGAAGTCTGGCCACCCACAGTAAACCCTGAGTGCCGTCTGCTCCCAGACAGCCTCCGAGGAGCAGCACAGGACCTAGAGCGGGAGACCTCCGTGCTCGTTCCTCCTGCACCTTTGGTTCTGCAGACGGAGGGAGGTGAGGTTCAGACGGGGCCAGTGATTTGCCCAAGGCCTCTCTCCCTGTCCCACCTGACCTGAGCCAGAACCCAGATCCACTAACCCTGGGGGCAGCTGTCGAAAGCACTTTTCTCACCTCTGCCCAGACGCCCAGCAAGGAAGCCCATGTGGGGAAGGGCTTGAGCAGCTGGGGCTGGACTGGGCACAGAGTGGGGACAGAGCGGCCACTGTGAGCTGCGCTGCCGTGCTGCAAGAAGGCCCAGCAGAGAGCGTGAGGAACTGCCCTCCTCCTGGGAGGCGGCCCCGCCCCCTCACACAAGCTCTCCCCTGGAAAAGCCCTTAGGGCTTACCTGGCCAGACCCTGGGGGGAATATTTTTAAAAGTTTAAACACTCTCCAGGGCACACGCTGTGTTTCTATTCATACAGTGTATCTATGCTTTTATTTATGAAATAAAAAGGCTTCTGTTCTCTGTTAATTAGTGGGATCATATAAACCCTCTCCCCCAGCCAGGATATGGGGGGCAGTGGGGAAAAAAAACCAATAAAAATATAAAAATCTTGAATTCCAGATACACCGGGCATGACCAGCCTTCCTTCCTGGGGAGAAGGAGGGGCCTATAACCCCAAATTAGTAACTGTCCAGAACCCCAGATTGATGACATGCATATTTTGAGAAGACCATGCTGGTAACTTGAATTCATTCATATTCAGTTGGAACTGAGTGGCTTTTCCTAGAGCAGGTTGGAGTGGGGGGAAGAGAAGGAGCAGTGCCCTGAGAGCAGGGGGTGGGCTGGAGCAGGCAGAGGGTTGGGGGACATGGGGACCGTGCACAGAGAGGGGAAGCCGAGGGCCCCAGAGACTGATGGTGTCGCCCACGCACCAGCAGGAAAGGAGAGGCTTGCGGTCTTGCTGTCATTTCTAGGGGAGGCCTGGGTGGTGGGGGACACAGATAACTCAGTGTCCATGAGTCAGTGCTTGGAACCTGGGGGAGAAGGGGCATCCCTGTAACCCGGAACTTCCCCCGGGAGGAGGGGCCCAGCCTCACATCCCTCTCTCTGCAGAGCCCACCACTGCTTGGGGAAGGAGACACTGTCATCATCCCCATTTCTCTCACAGTGGACACGGCCCAGAGAAACGGAGGGGCTTGCCCAAGAGCAGTCACCCTAGTGCCAGAGTGCCTAGAAGAACCCAGGTCTCCTAGTCAGTTGTTTTTACTCACTTTCTGCCTGAATCTGGAGCCAGGCCTACCTGATTGCTGGCTTTGTGACCCCGAGCAAGTTCCTAACCTCTCTGAGCTCAGTTCTCATCTGTACAAGGAGGGTGATGGTGCCTATCTCCTGAGGTTAGCAGGGTTTCACAGCGTATGGAAGGGCCTGGCACACAGTAGGCACTTAGCCAGGGGTGGCTGTATATAGAGGAGACAAATCTTACTTGGGGCATGGTTCACAAGGCAGCTTGATAAAATAAAAAATTCCCTGGAAATCCTCCAGGAAGGAGCCATGAAGAGTCAGGTCCTTATTCGGGGTGGGTGGGGAAGGCACCCCTGGGGAGAAAGAGCAAATCCTTAGGACTGTCAAGGAGCAGAGAGTAGGGGTTTGGCATGGAGGCGGGCGAGCTGCTGCAGGGCGGGGGTGCAGGGACAGGGCAGGTACTGGGGGCTCAGTGCAGGGACAGGCAGGACCAGGAGTGCCAGGTGGAGGAGTCACGGGCTGGGCTGGCTGCTGCAGACACTGGGGTGACCAAAGAGCGGCCCCCACCGGAGCTGTTTGTGTCGGGGGGAGCCGGGCCAGTTTGTGCTCCTGGCTGCCCCAGTGAGGCCTCCTGCCGGCCTTCCTCTCCCCAGCCCCCCTCCCCGCGCTGTCTGGCCGCCAACTGAATTTTATGTGGGGAATTTGAGGAATTTGAAAAGGCAGAATGCAAATGCCACTCTTAGAGACTCCTTGTCAGCCTCCGAAGGGGAAAAGCCCCTCTTTGTGGGGTAGTGGGAAGAGGAGAGGAGCGTGGCCCTGCAGATGCTCAGCGGCCAGGTGGCCCGGGCATGTCCTTCCACCTCCCTGGGCTCCGACCCGACCTGTGGAAAGAGGCGACCTCGCCATCGCGCCCCTAGAGCCACCCGAGAGTCAAATTCCCGGTGCCGAGTCCCCACACGTGTTGGGGGGTTCCTGAGGAGTCCTCAGCGCCCTCGCCTCGCAGAGGAGGGGACTGGGGTCCAGGCGAAGGCTGCTGTCCGAGGTCACTGGAGCAGCCCCGGGCCCAGGCCAGGACCCCGGCTGGGGGCCTACCGGCGGCCAAGGTGGGGGCGGCGCGGCCCCCCGCGGTCCCCGCACCCTCCGGGCCGTGGGCGCCCCCGCGGTCCCCGCCGTCCCCGGGCCTGCCAGCTGCGGGCGCCCGGGAGCCGCACCCGGCCGGGAGCCTCTATCTCCCGCGGCCGCGGCGTCACGGAGTCTCGGCCGCCGAGCGCCGGGCGTTATCTGCACCCGCCCGGCCGGGCCCCTTCCCGCCTTCCCGCCAGGCCGGGGCCGCGGCGGCGACGGGCCGCTCCCGCCTTATCGGCAGCCCCGGCGAGCCAGCGGGGGGCCGAGCCCTCACCCCGGCCCGACCCTCCCCGGGCCGCCCCCGCCCGGAAGGCCCCCCGCCTGCCAAGCGGCTGGGGCCCTCTCCCCAAGGGGCACCGCGTCAGAAAAGGGTCCCCCCATCTGTCCTTTCCTTAAAAGACAAGCCTAACTATACTTAATCCCATTCTAGTCACAGCTTAAAGAACTTCGCAAGAGAAGCAAAGTTCTGCAAAACAAAAAACAAAAGCACCACCCCCTAACGCACTGTATGTCAGGGGGAACTGGGTGCTTGTTCACCAGGTCCCTCTAAAACGCTTCTGCTTGGGGCTTAATGTGTTAACTGTGCCACTCCTTGTACTTCGGTTTCCCTACCTTGAACATTCGAATCTGCAGGACCTGAAACTCCCCAAGTGCCGGTGGCGAAGCACAGGGTGCAGCTCTTTGTAACAACAGTTTGGCTATATGGACGGAAAGTCATGGAAGTATTCCTACCCTTTGACTCAGTAATCTCACTCCGGGAATGTATCCCAAGGAAATAGTTCAGCAGCAGAAAGAGAAAAAAAGATTATGGGTTCATCAATGTGTTATTTGTAAAGCTAGTGACCATATCTTTCTAGGCGAAAAACTGGAATACATGAGCCACATGAACTGGGTTTGAACCCACCACGGTCACCTACAAACCCTGGGTGAGGGGCTTAACCTCAATGAGTTTCTGTTCTCCTATCTGGAAAGTGGCTGGCCCCAGCACCCCGGGGGGCTTTGCTAGGAATTCCAGGAGACAGCCAGGAAGGCAGCTAGTACGGGGTCAGGGGGAGAGGAGGAGCCTGAGAAACGTTTATTTGCCCGGTCTCCATACTTATGGAAATGAAAGTATGGGACATTCCAAGTCACCTTTGTGAATACCGGAGGGAGTATACATGGTGGTTAAAAGCTTGGGAGTTTTGAGTCCTCTGTATTGGATCAAAATCCTAGCTTCACTCACCACTTGCTTCCTAGCTGTGTGATCTCGACGAGACGTATTTCCTAACTTACAAAAGACATAATAGAACATACACCCGAGGATTGCTGTGAGGGTTAAATGCACTAATATGCACAATGTGTTTAGGTCTGTGGCAGGTAGGTAAGAGAGACTCAATGATAGGTAGCTATTGTTATTAAACAGTGTTTAAAGCTACAAACAACTTCATTATCCAAAAATACTCCAAATTTCAGTGGAGTGCGATGCAGCATTGGAAAACAGTGAGATAATCCTACACACCAATAAGGATCAGGATGTATGTGATAAGCGACAAAGCAAGTTGCTTCCATCTGGACAAATGACTTAAATGTGAAAAATTAGATAATAAAAGTGTAAGACAGTGTAAAATGAACATTTAGTAGAATTCTTGTATGATTGTATAATCTTGGTGGCAGGAAGGGTCTCCTCAAACAAGCCAGGAACCCAGAACCGTATAGGGAAAGATGGACAGCTCAGACCATACACGATGTTTAGTGTCTCCCTACCTGTTAAGAAACTCCATGAACAAGTGCAGAGACAACAGGAGATGAGAAGAAATATGGGGTATTATGACAGATTAAGCATTCATATCCTTCATATGCAAAGTCCCTACAAAATAAATGGAAAAAGTCAAACAATAGAAAAATGGGCAAAACCACTTCACAGAAGAGGAAATGCAAATAGAAATGTAAACATGAGAAAGGCACTCAAGCGCCACAGTTCTTGTGGAAATTTGAATAAAAACCAGAAGCAAAATGCCATTTTCCTGCAAGCTCTAACTATGCAAACAGAAATGGGCATGCCCTTTGCCCCACTAATCCCACTTTCAGGACTCTATTCGTACATTCTAGCCACAAAAAGATTTTTTTTTGCTGCAGTGCTGTCCATAGTGACAATCTCAGTGTCTGCCTTTAAGAGTATGGGTGGATAAATTCGGTTGCATCCATGCTGGGGAATACGGTGGGACTACTAAGAATGAGCTCATTGAATTTGTGTGCAGTGACTTGTGGGGTTGTAGGTTAAAAAAAAAGGCAGCTGTGCAGTAGTGTGTAAAGTATGATCACAATTTGTGCTTAAAAAGAGTGTGTGTGTGCACAAGATGGAAGAGCAAGCCTTTGAGCCTTCACCAGTGTAAATACAATCATGTGCATTGGTCACTGACAAACTGCATATGTAACAGTGGTCCCTTAACATCATAATGGAGCTGAATAAGTCTTATCACCTGGTGATATCATAGCCATTGTAATGTCATAGCACAATGCATTATTCACATGTTTGTGGTGATGCTGATATGAACCTTAAAAAAAACCTGCAGATACAAATCTGTGTTGGCAGTCATATAAAAGTATATCACATAACAATTCTGTACGGTACATAATGCTTGATAATAAATGACTACGTTACTGGTTTATGTATTGACTATACTATATTTAGAGTGTACTTCTACTTAAAAAAAGTTAACTGTAACACAGCCTCAGGCAGGCCCTTCAGGAAGTATTGCAGAAGGCCTTGTTATCATAGATGACAGCTCCGTGTGTGTGTGTGTGTGTGTGTGTGTGTGTGTGTGTGTGTGTTACTGCCCCTGAAGACTTTCCAGTGGGACAAGATGCGGAGGTGGCAGACAGTGATACTGGTGTTCCTGACCCTGTGTAGGCCTAGACTAATGTGTGTGTGTCTTAGTCTTTAACAAAATTTTCAAAAGTAAAAAAAAAAAAAAAAAAAAGGAACAAGCTTATAGAAAATAGGGATGTAAAGAAAGAAAATATTTTTGTACAGCTGTACAATGTATTTGGGTTTTTAGCTAAGTGTTATTACAAGAGTCAAAATGTTAAAAAATTTAAAAGTTTATAAAGTATTAATAAAAAAGTTACAGTAATACAGGAGGCTAAGTTTAATTTATTATTGAAGAAAAAAATTTTAAATAAAGTTAGTATGGCCTAAGTGTATAGTGTTTATCAAGCCTACAGTAGCGTATAATAATGTCCTAGGGCTTCACATTCACTCACCACTCACTGACTCACCCAGAGCAACTTGTAGTCCTGCAAGCTCCATTCATGGCAAGTGCCCTATACAGGCATATCATTTTTTATCTTTTATACCATATTTTTACTGTACCTTTCCTATGTTTAGACACACAAATACTTCCATTGTGTTACACTGGCCTACAGTATTCAGTACGGTAACACGTAACACCCTGTGCAGGTCTGTAGCCTGGGAGCCATAGGCTATACCATGCAGGTTTGTGCAAGTGCACTCTATGATATTTGCACAGTGACACGTCTCAGAAGGGTATCCCTGCCGTTAAGCAATGCATGACTGTATGTTGGTTATGTTTCTATGGGCCTAAAGAAAGCTTGGTGCACGTATTGAAAGAAAGCAGCAGGTGGCTTTGCCCATTTTTTTATTGCTTGACTTTTTCTATTTAATTTGTAAAAATTCTGCATCTGAGGGACATACATCCTTCCTTCCCTGCCTGAGGAAAGTTTCCTTTCAGCCTGTTCGAGACGGTTCCATGGATCTCTTGGTGGTGGGAGGAGACAGGGGTGGCCTTTTCTTGGTCCCCATCATTCTGTGACATTTATGGCAGCGGCATGCATTATGGCAGTATTAATAGTTCGGAGAAAAAAATGCAATTAAATAAACTTGATCACACACAACAAACAAAGAGAAGTTGGGAGGCGGTGTGTACCTGTGTTTCGGTCTCTGTGAAAAAGAACAGCCTGTGTTTGTGCACATGTCGAAGGGCTGGGAGAGGACGTGGCCCACACTTGGAGGTCACTTATAGCAGTGGGGTGTGCTGAATCGGATTTTAAGTTTTATTAAAAATACATGTCTCTATTGTTTGGATTTTTTACAATGAGCATTTTTACTTTTGTAATGGCAAAACAATGGAGTGTTTTTCCTTGAAGTCTAAGGTGCTGTTTGTGCATTGTGATTACAAGGGAATGTGGACGAGAACAGAAACTGGGTTAGGACGGCGGGACCGCTCCCTAGTATTTTAAGGAGGTGTATTTCTGTCAAGGGAATTCTGAGATGGTGTCTCGGTGAGGCAGGCCTTAAGCAGACCCAGGGACGGAGACGGGATTCCCACCTTGGAAGCTCCTGCTGGCACAGCCTGAGCAGGTGACATTGTCTGCCCACCGGGCCCTCTGCCAATGTCTCCCTCGCTCTGCTCCCCCTCTTCCTTCCTTATTTCTTTCCCTCTTTCCTTCCTTTCCTCCTTCCAGTCTAGCTGAATCGGGCGACCTGCCTAATGCAACTTAGGAGCCACACAAAGGCCCTGTCCTCCTGGTCCTTGTCCCTCTCCTCGGGGAAGGGAGGCAGGGAAGTGACATGTCTGCAGCAGCTAGGGTCATCCAGGCTCCGTGCTAGATACTCGCTCTAAATGCCACGGGGAGCCAGGAGGCAACTGATGCTTAGTGGGCTGGTACTTGCCCGAGGATACACAGTTCCCTGGTTCCTAAGGTGGAATGGGACAGAGTCTGTCCAGGTCCCTGCTCTGGAGCAGTAGCACAGCCCATGTGCACGACAGGCCTTCGTGGTCCCGGGGAAGTGACCCACTTGGATATCTACACGTATCTGCCTAGCAGCACCGTGAGACTGGGTCACAGTGTTTGCTAACAAAGTGAGCCTGTGCTCGCCCACTCACAGAAGCCCTCGGGCATGTCACCACAGTCAGTCATTAGGATTGTTAGTGACAGAGGCATTTTATTGTAACTGATTAGGTTAAAGCCTGATCGGGTCCTTCTGCTACACATGATAGATGAGGCTACAGCTTCTAAGGTGCCGAGTGTCCCCTGATCTCAGATACACACTGAGGAGCGTGACAATCCTGTGTGAGTCTGAGGGGCAGGAAAGCCTCAAGGAGTGTTGGATTTCACCATGTTGTGAGGAAGGGCATCCTAGAAAGGTGGAACAGCATAAAAATGAAAATAACGTCAGCTAATAATTAGCACTTGCTCTGTGTCAGAACTGTTCTAAGCACTCTCTCTATATACATGTATTCATTTAATCCACCACCAAGTCTATGAGGTAGGTACTATTATTTCCACTTTACAGATGGGGAAAGTGAGGCTCAGAGAGGTTAAGTAACCTGTCCAAGGACACACAGCTAGAGGGAGGCGGGGCTGAGTCAGGACTGATGCCCCAGGACTCCAAGGTGGAGAGGAGGCTGTGTGTGCACAGCGGAGCCTTTTTTTAAAAATTTTTTTAAGCAGAAGGGGGTCCTTTGGTGAAGGCACAGCCACCCACAGCTTGAGATCTTTAAGGAGCCAGGTCATTAATCCTTTCTAGGCTGTGCCTGTAAAATGAAGACAATGATTATTGCTCCCCTAATTTCCATTTCAGAGCATGCCCCCTCTGTTGACAGCAGAGATTATTTGCAACTTTGCAGCAAACCACTGAGGCATCAGGGGTGATGGTGCTGTTCCCAGGGGGCCCCACTCCATCTGCTCAGGGCTAAGGCTGGGTGTCTCCTCACGCCCTGGCCAGCCCAATGGGCCGTGGGAGCCCCGGGGCTTCTTCCTGCCCAGCACACTCTCTGTGGGAGCCCGTGCAGGCAGCCCGGGGGACCCTGGAACAGCTGTGCACCCAGAGGGCCCTGGGTGAAGACCCTGGAATCCGGGCTGCAACCCTTGCTAGCTGTGTGACCTTGGGCAAGTGTCTTAACTTCCTGGAGCCTTCATTTGCTTCACTGGGTTGTTGTGAAGGTCAAGTGCGTTGATTACGTTCTTAGGGTGCTCAGGACAGTGCCTGGTGAGTAATTGCTACGTAGGCAGGACTGCAATTGCAATGGTTCCACAAAGCCTTATGAAGCAGCAGGCACCGTGCTAGGTGCTGGGGAGACTGGGATCGATGGGGCAGCCCCTTCCCTGCCCTCTTGGATCTCAGAGTCCAGTACGGGGACCAACTGTCCTGGTTTACCTGGCCTGACAGCTTTCTTGGGACATGGGCTTACCAGTGTGCAAAGAGGGAAAGTCCATAGCAAATGGGGACAAGTTGGTCACCCTGCATCTGGAGGGGTGCAGATAATTCAACAAGCCATCCCCAGAGGGCATGACGAAGAGGTCTGGGGGGTCATGGAAGCATCAACCCGGGGAGGACTAAAGCCTGGGCAAGGGTGGGCTTCCAGAGCACGAGGCATTTGTGCTGAGACCTGAAAGATAAAAAAGGAGTTGAGCAAAGAGGGAAAGCGCAGTGGAGGGAGGGGAGTGGAGGAGAGTGTCCCAGGCTGGGGAGGAAGGGGCTGGTGAGAAAGAGGCACACGTGGGCCAAGGTGCACCCAGAGACCCAGGCACGAGCACCCAGTGACACCCCACACAAGTCCTGAGAGGACAGGAAGGGCAGTGTGGCAGGGACGTGTGTGTGTGTGTGTGTGTGTGTGTGTGTATGTGTATATGCTTATATGTCCCCAGATCCCTCTCACTACAGTGGCTGCCTCCGGGGAGCAGTGCTGGAGGTGAGGGATGGAAACCCCACACCTTGTGTGCCTGTGCTCACCTCCACAGCCCCCTCACTGGTCCCAGCAAGGGGCCTGGAGACGGTGGCTGGAGGGCCACTGGCAGAGGCTGCTCCAGCCCCAGGGGCACCAGCTGGCGTAGGAAGAGGAAGAGGCCACAGCCACACTGTCTGCCGCCTGGGCAGAGCTCCGGCTGCCCCCAGCCTGCCTGCGGCAGACAGAACTAAACAGGCTGGCTTATCAGCTGTCGCCACTGCGTCCCACCCCCCGCCCAGCTGAGCTGGGCTCTGGCTGCTGGGAAAGTGGCCCCCAGCCTTTTGCCAGGGACAACACTGACCCTGGGTGGGGGAAACAGTGGAGATGTTTTCCCCGGGGTCAGCCTGGGGTGGGTTTTGTGGTGGGTGTGTAGAAGGAGGGCCTGGGGCCCAGGAGATGCACTGCCACGGACTCACTGTGGGTTGTAAAGAATTAATTTTTGGTGTTGTTTTAAAATAATACTAGTGATCTAAGAATGCATTCTCCTATAGAACAATCAGGATATTATTTTGTACGTGAATTATGTGCTTCCCCTCTGGAAACAGACCTGTTGGGTCTGGGCTGGGCTGGGCTGTGTGATGTAGACACCTTCATTCAGTCCTCACGGCCCCAGGAGGCAGGTACCACCGTGCTCATTTTACAGATGGGCAAACTGGGGCCCAGCCTGGTGAAGGTTTGTCCTGGGCCCCTGGAGCAGCAGAGCTGGCTCTGTGCCCGCTTCCCATCCTTTTGCAGGTCCCCACAGCGCCTCCTCATTGAGAGGTGGGGAAACTGAGGCCAGAGGGGGGATGCAATTGGGCAAGCATCATCTGGCCTCTCTGGGCCTCAGTGTGCTCCTCTGAGCAATGGGGTCAGACATTCTGGCCCTGCTCCCTCTTTGCGGTGGTCGTGAGGATGGGACGGGGGCTCTGTGTCTGGGTGTGGGGAGAGGAGAGATGGGGGCTTCTCCTGGGTTTGACTCTCTTCTCTGGATCCCAGGGGCCCCAGCTGGGGGTGGGGATTTGCCCCCACCACTGACTTTGTCTCATGAGGCCTGTCAACCCCCAGTGGGTTTGGTCCCCCAAAACAGCAGGCCTGGCCTCCTGCAGCCGCCCCGTGGCTTCTTGCCCAGGGAGACCAGGCTGTGCTGGCTGGGCCAGGCCACAGCTCCGAGGTGGGGTGGCACAGGGAGGGGCAGGGGCTCGGAACCTAGAATGGAGCCTCAAAGCCCCCGATAGCCGAGGGAGGCTTTGGACAGAGATGATGGAGGCTGGGGGATGGGGGCAGATAGAGTCAACGCAGAGGTGGGGACTGGGCTGGACCCCGCCACTATAAGGGCTCCTGCAGGCACCCCACTCAGCTGCTCTGACAGGAGAACTCACCATGTTCCCCTAGACCTGACCCAGCTCTTAGGGGGGCACCATCTGCCTGGCCCAGGCTAGAAATCTGTGTATTCTGCTGGTCCCTCACTCCCCAGGGACAGTCAGTCACCACATCCTGGTACCAGTAGCCTCCCCAGTGTTGCCCCAGCCTGGGCCAGCTCCCCATCCCTGGAGGGGCTCAGCCCACCCCTGTCCCCACAGGCCTCCCCTGCCCCCAGTCTGGCACCCCCCACACACACACTCACATTCACACTCTCACTTCTCCTCCCCAGAGTACCCTAAATCCAGCTCCGAAATGCAAATATGACTCCTTTAAGGGCTTCCCACTGCCTAGGGGGGCTGTCTAAGCTCCTTAACGTGCCTTGGAGTTGTCTACTTTGTGGGCTTTGCTCCTTCATCCCCCAGTCTGGCCCCAGGAGAAATCTCACTGATGCTGTCCAACCTCGGGGTCCTTCATGTCCCCATGCCTCTGCCCTCATTCTTTCCTGCCTAGGAATTCCTCCCTGCCACCCTATCCGGACTCTTTCCCCAGACACCAGGCACCCCCAGCTACCCCCTGCACGGCTCTGGGTGCACACATGTGAGCGGAATGGCAAGGCAGTGTGGACGGGGCTCTGATCTATGCCTTTCTGTCTCCTTAGGACTGGGTATTCCTCGAGGACAGGGCTGGGCCTTCCTTCTTGGGAAATGGCCGGGAGTTCGGTAAGTGTCTGTGGAGTGGGTGGATAAGAGCAGGGACAGAGCCAGCTGCTGAGGGCAGAGAGCTCCCTGCGTGGTCTGGGTCTGGGGATATTTCACTCTGGTGCCACAGACACAGTCCTGGGGTGGCCTGGGCAGCCCCCAGCCCAGCGGGTCTCCCAGCGGGCATCTAGCTTGGGAGTTCTCCTTCTCAGGGGGAGGTCACCTGACACAGCCTGTCCCTGCAGTGCCCTCATCTTTCTGAAGATGTTCCCAGATGTCCCTCCCTGGCTTGTACCCCTCAGCCCTGCCCTCAGCAGGGAGTCCACACTGCTGGCCGCCCCGCTGCTCCCACCTATCCTCCCAGCCTCGGCTGTCCCCACTCTCCGTCCCTCCTCCCAGGCTGCCCCAACAACAACACCCGCAAACCGAAAACAACTTTGTTTGCGCTGTGAATTCTGCCTGAAGTTTCTCCCCAGCTCTCTCCCCAGGTGCAAAGCCTCCTCCTCCCCCAGGCGCATCTGAAGTGCAGCCTCCTGGGGTCGCCCTGTTGAGCACAGACTTGTCTTCCTCTGCCCTGTATGGAGTTAGTATTTCTGGCTTTATGTCCTTTTGAGCCTGGAGCAGAGCTTCTGAGCCTCAACCACTGTCACTTGGGGTACTTTTCTGTAGATCGGGGATGACAGCCCCGCTCTGCCCAGTCACAGCGGCTTGGGGGCCTGCCGGCCCCTCACAGACGGGGAATCCTAGGCCCAGGGCCAGCTGGCTCCGACTTCGAATCCAGCCCACCCTTTCCTGGCCAGCAGGCTTTCAACAACCGACTTAGCCTCTCTGAATCTCAGTTTCCCCTTCTGTAGAGTGGGGATAACAATTGAGTCCCTTACCGTGGCACCTTGGACTTGGCGAGGGCTTCCTCTGGACAGCGCCTCTCACGGAGCGAGCACCCCATGGGGCCGGGGGCCTGTGCCACCCAGAGCCTGCACCCCTTGGCTCCCAAGCACACTCCAGCCCCAGGGACCCCTGAATTCCCTCCCTGTGGCCCTGGGTGGCCTAGGGCCATCCATTCACAGGAGGTGTGGGCAGAGCTGGAGGTGGAAGAAGGGGGAAGGGGAGGCTTGGGGACTGGCTTTGCCCCATCAACGTTCTGGGGAGGAACTCTGAAGGATTCCAGAAACCTAAGTTTGAACATTTCCTCCCCGTCATTCTGAAGGTGCATTTGCTGCATGTGTCAATGCAGGAGGATAGCGCATTTAAGGGTGTGTTGGTTTCACTGACAACTTTTTACTATTCAGACATATGGCAAGTGGGCCCTGGGCCCTACCAACGTCCAGGGAGGCCTGGACACCTCAGAGGGGAGTTGTGAGGATGAAGAGACACGGCTCCTAGGAAGCGGGTGGATTAGTGGATTAGCTGGTTGCCCAGGACACAGAAGCATGTAGTAGTGAGGCTGTTTCCATAGAGAAAGAAAACTGTTACCCTCGGGGCAAGAATCGAGCTAGTGCTGTTAATTTTCTAATTTTGAAAACATATTCTTTTACTATATAGCAATATATAGTCGGGTCATTGTCAAAATGTCAGCATATTGAGATAAACCAAAGGAAAAAAAGCCACTGCCATTCCTCTGGCTGGGACAAAGCCATCACGAACATTTTATTGGAGTTTCCTTACAGCCCAAAGACTCAACCTGAAATTCTCTTCCGATAACGAACACTCTCTGTGCTGGGATGGGAAAGTTTAATTCTAGCAAAATATTTCCCTTGGCCTGTCCTCTCCCTGTCCCCTGAGTATCTCCCCACCCTGCCTCCGCCCACCCTGGAACTGCCGGGTTTAGTCCAGCCCCAACCTTTGCTCAGGCTGAGAGTCAAGATACTCAGCTGCCAGGTTGAGTGCAGGTCTGAACTGGCCTCCTTGCTCTATTTGGGAGGAAGGAGGGACACAGCAATGTGGTGGCATGGGTGGGACAAGGGCTCAAACCTGCTGACTCCCAGTGCACTACTCTTCCCCCGTAATCATGGTATGTAGCCCCCTGCCTGTCCTGATTCCTCTTCATCCATCAAACATCTCGCCGCCTCCGGGGAGCCTTCCTGGCTGCTACACAGGAGGCCTTCTCTCCCTCCTGCAGCTTACCGGTGATGATAACTGACGTATTGAGCACTTACTGCATGTGAGGCACAATTCTAAAAACCACAGTATAACCGTATTGTCCTTATTTTACAGATAAGGAGCCTGAGGCTGTGAAACATGAAGTACTTGCCCAAAGTAAGCAGGAGTCGGCAGGAGCAGACCAAGCCTGGGCCGCTGGCTTCAGAGCCCCTGCCCTTGGCCCCTTCTTGGTGCTCCCTCTTCCCAGGGGGACAAGTCTCGGCCTCCAGGTCCGTCCAGGCAGCTGGGGCACAGCAGAAAGAGCACTGGACTTAGAGCACAACTCATCAGGCTTCAAGTTCCGACTCTGCTGCCCCTGCCCCGCTGTGGGAGCCTGGGGAGCCTCAGCACCCCTCTGGGCCTCCACTTCCTCTTCTGCGGGACAGGGTCACCCTGCCCTGCCCGCTTCACAGGCCTGTTGGAGAACCAGCGAGGAAGGCTGGGGTTGGGCTGATGGAAGAATTTATTCCCTAAATATGAGGCACCCTCAACTCCCGACAGCACTCAGCACACAATTTTGCATGAAGAACAGGCTCACTAAAGCCAGGGAGCTTCTGTTTGCTGAGGGACCTGTTGGAGGACTGGGGTTGGGGGGCACCGTCCTGGGAGTCAGGGGAGCTGGGCCACCCGCCTGGCACCCTGGAGAGTTTGTAGCCTCCCGTCCCCTCCCTGGCTTCCAGGAAAGGATTGTTTGGGTCCCAACTCTGCTCCCATCTGCTCCATTCTAAGTTCTGAGCCCAGCCTGGGACTCTGCACCCTGCCTCCTGCCCATGGGCCCATCCATCCCTTCCACTTGGAGGTCTTGGAGGCTGGCCCTGAACTCTGGGGCTTGGGTCCTGTCCCCTGGAGGGAGTTTTTATGTGGTTTGGGAAGGACAAAGAAAGCCTTCTGCCAACAGGGCAGAAATTACATGGTGGATATTCCTGGCAGGCGCAGGGGAGCGTGATGCTGGCCCTCAGTCTGGCACGGGCACCACCGAGCCACGGAAATGTGCTTCTAATTACAGCGTGGATGTGGCCGGCTGGACCCCAGCATTTTATAGGACCTGAGTGGAAGGAACATTAACCAGTTCCTCCCATGGTGGCCGGGGACGGACTCCCAGATGCTGACAGGCAGATTTGAAGGGACGGCAGGGTGTGTGGCAGGGCTCGGGGGCCACAGGGCCTTCTCCCAGAGCAGTCAGGTGGTGATGTGCCACAGAGGGGAGGCGGCAGGGTGCAGGGAGCGGCCTCAGGGAGGACAGCATGCTCTGCTTTGGGAGTGAGGCAAGCCTGAGGTTGAATCCAGGCTGGCGACTTCCTGTCTGGGTGACTTTGGGAAGGTCACTTAGCTTCTTAGCCTCTTGGAGCCTCAGCATCCACTACTCCAAAATGGGCACAATGGTCCCTTTCTTGCAAGGATATTATGCTGATTCTAGATAGTGTGTGTAAGGCGCTCAGCATAGAGCCTTGCCCTGGAGGTGTAGGGAAAGAAAACCCTTATGCCCTGGGGTAAAAACCAAAGCTTGGGTTTTTGTGAATTTCATAATTTTAAAAAATTATTGTTCTTACTATAAAGCAATATATGATCATTGCCAAAACATTAGTATACAGAGTTTTGTTTTTTTTTTTTTTTAAGACAGAGTCTCACTCTGTTGCCCCAGCTAGAGTGCAGTGGTGTCATCACAGCTCACAGCAACCTCAAACTCCTGGGCTGGAGCAATCCTCCTGCCTCAGCCTCCCGAGTAGCTGGGACTACAGGTGCACACCACCACGCCCAGCTAATTTTTCCATTTTTAGGAGAGATGAATTCTCGCTCTTGCTCAGGCTGGTCTCGAACTTCTGCCCTCAAGCGATCCTCCTGCCTCGGCCTCCCAGAATGCTGGGATTACATGTGTGAGCCACCATGCCCAGCCAGTATACAGAGATTTTAAAAGCTACTGATAGGCCCTTCACCAATTATTATTTACAATCGTCATTTATTACTTAATAGTGGGGGATTAATAGTGGGATTTAAGGCATCAGAAATGGCCGATGGCCTAACTGCTCAGAGTGCCTCACGTTGCTCTGCTCAGGCCAACTCTCACTTTGCTAGTGTCTGAGCTGTCCCCCTCCTCCAAGCGAGGGCAGCGGGGAGGGTGAGGGGTCCTGGATGTGGGGGTGCTGGAAGCTGGTGCTGCTCCCAGAGGCCTACCCCACCGCCTCCCAGGGCGGCAGCTATTGCGTGAGAGGCAACAGGAAAGGGCAAAGGATTCAGGGTTTGGAGCCCCACAGACCTACGTTCCAACCTGGCTTGGACCCTCAGATGCTCTCTAGAACAACTTTATTATTTTGGTAAAATGATGCATGTGGTTATTAAAAAAAAGGTGTAGGCCGGGCGCGGTGGCTCACGCCTGTAATCCTAGCTCTGGGAGGCCGAGGCGGGTGGATCGCTCGAGGTCAGGAGTTCGAGACCAGCCTGAGCAAGAGTGAGAAACCGTCCCTACTAAAAATAGAAAGAAATTATTTGGCCAACTAAAAATATATATACAAAAAAATTAGCCGGGCATGGTGGCTCATGCCTGTAGTCCCAGCTACTCGGGAGGCTGAGGCAGTAGGATCGCTTAAGCCCAGGAGTCTGAGGTTGCTGTGAGCTAGGCTGATGCCACGGCACTCACTCTAGCCCGGGCAACAAAGTGAGACTCTGTCTCAAAAAAAAAAAAAGTGTAAAAAAGTATGAAGAGGAGACTATGAACCCTGCCACCAAGAGGCTGTGGGAAGCGTCATGCCAGTCGCATCTCTGTGCAGAGGGGGTGTGCACAGTGTGTCTCAGCAGTTGACCAATGCAGCTCTGGTTCAGCCCAGCTCCCCTAACCCAGCAGAGCGCTAACGCAGACATTGGCTACACACTGGGGCTGTGGTGGGGTGGACCCTGGGATGCTGGTCCTGTATACCTAAGGTGTGTCCCAGCCAGGCGCTGGGACACGTGTGTGCAGGGAGAGAAGAGAGAAGGAGCAACGAGAAGGCTTGCCAACTGGGACGGGGCCTGAGGGTCTCTCATATGTTTTAGACCATTCCTCAGGGAGCCAGCATGGCCCTGCGGTTTAAGACAGAGAACACGGGTGCCAGGCTGCCTGGGTTCAAATCCCAGCTCTGCCACTTGCTAGCTACCCGGCTGGGGTCATGTGTCTTCATCTCCCCATGCCTCAGTTCCCTCATTTGCAAATCCGGGGGATAATAACAGAACCTCCTTCATAGGGTTGCCTGAAGTTTAAATGAATTAATTCAAATAAAGCACTTACCCTTCCTGGCACAAAGTGAGTGGTTCATTAAATGATGTTGTTATTACTGTTACTATTGTTATTCTATGGCCATATTGTTCAGGCCGTGGAAGCAGCAGGGCAGCTCCAGGGTCACAGGGACCAAACTGGTCTGGGGCTGGGTGCTCGGGGCTCCCAGATGGCCCTGCCCCTCCCTCCCTGGACATCTGCCTGTCCGGATCTTGCTTACTGACATCACCCACCTTTAATCAAGGTTTGGGGAGGCGCAGTCATGTCAGATATTTGGGGACGCAGGGTCTAGCCTGTAAAGCCCTGGCCCTTGTCAGCCCACTGTTATTCTTGGCCACCTCTGGCCTTCCGTCCCCCAGCGCAGAAGCGGAGCCAGAGAAACTGTTGTTCTTGTGGCGGTTGTTTTTTAAAAACTGGCCTTTCAGGGCCATCTCAATTGACCTCCCATTTTACGTAGAGGAAACCCAAGGCCCAGGGAAGTGACGTGTTATCGCCCACTGTTAAGTGGCTCTGCTGTGCCTCCATGTGCAAACTAAGAGATCTGTTCCAGACACTGGGCAGTGAGCATCCCATCTGTGTCCACCCTGCGGGCTCTGAGAGCTGCGGCGCTGCCGGGACTTGGCTTGAATCTTTTCAGCATAGCTCTGCGCTCAGTTAATGCTTGTTCCGGAAGGACCAGGGAACCACATCTTTCCCTCTCTTGTTATACAGAGGAGGAAACTGAGGCCAATTGGAGGACTGACTGCTCTGGGATCCATAGTGAGCCAGGACGGGAGTAGAGCCCAGGGCTGCCGGTGCCTGGGCCAGTGCTGTGCCCACTCCCCTCCCGGCCTTCCCACTCTGTGAACTTGCTGAGCACCCGTGAAGGAGCAGAGCTGCTGTGCAAAGTGTTGGGGACACCATGAAGATGGGGTGGGGGAGGGATGGGAAGCTGGCTCTGGGGGCCAGGCCTCAGGCGTAGGACAGACAGGATGTGGCTCAGCCCCAAACCGTATTTCCAGAAGGGGGTTCCTTCATCTACCTTAGACCTATCCTTTCATGGGGATTGGGGAGGGAGAAGGACAGGCTTGTTCTCTTATCCCACAGTTGGTGAAACTGAGGCAGAGAGCTTCAGAGCAAGACATCCACTCATTTGGAGCTGGAAGAGTCCACACCAACGCCTTCTGCTCGCAGCCCTCTGACTTCCAAAGCTCTGGTCCTGATACTCCAACCCCTTGAGGGCGCCTCCAGACTGGAGGGATCTAGAGGCAGGAGGTGAAGCCCACTCTGCCTCTCACTTGCCAGATGGCTTTGGAACAAGTCACAGCCCTTCTGTAGGCCTCAGTTTCCTCATCTGTATAATGTGTTAATAGCAATCCCTGGCCTTATTCCTCCTCTGAGGATAGATTCAATGGATGTGACTTTTCTTTGAAAATTATGAAGCGAAGGCATGTGTGAGGTTCATGAAGCAAGCTCAGATGGCAGGGACAGTCACACCCTGTGTGTGTTTTCAACATTATTTTCCATATTTTCTTATATAATTAATTTCTTTTTATTGTCCCCAAAATAGACTTTACTATAAATGGAAGGAAATGCAAAGAAAGAGTTAGGCACAGTGGTATGTGCCTGTAGCCCCAGCTACTGGGTACAGAGGCTGATGTAGCAGGATCCCTTGAGCCTGGGAGTTTGAGTTCAGCCTGGGCAACATAGCAAGACCCCATCCCTAAAAAAAAAAAAAACAGAGAAAGAAAGAAAATATATAAATTAATATTCCAACGCTGAGGGACCACTGCGAACATTTTAGTAGCGTTCCTTGCAGGCTTTTTTCTATGCACATGTATCAAAATCTCTATATGTATATGTATATTGAAGACTACAGAATAATATTTTATCTATTGTTTTATGAAGTTTTCTCTTTTTTCACTTACCAGTATTTCAATAACATTTAGCTTTGTCAACAAACATTTGTCTGTAGCATTCATTTTTCATGGCTGGGGAGCACTCTGTGGATGGGCATTGTGTGATTTGGTGTGCCAACCACTGTAGATCCAAGCTGTTGAAGTGACACAGACACTGGTAACACCATGACAAGGTTCCTACCTCCAGCCTCTGCCCTGGGGGTGAGGCTCAGGAGGCCTCCCCCTCCCTGACAACTTAGGCTGGGGCGAGACTCAAGGGGGTCCCTTGGGGGAAGAGAGGGACCAGCTCCCCAAGGGCAGGCACAGACCTGCCTACACCCAAGCCCTTCTCTGCTGCTCCCAGGGCCTCCTGCCAACCTGGGCAGGCCTGTCCTCCTCTGCTGCCTTCCAGCCAGGGCCACCCGGTATGGACAAACCATTGGCAGAGGACACACAGAGGCAATGTGGCCTCGTTCCCTGCTCAGCCCTCCAGGCCCTGTGTCCCTGAAAGGGGACTTTGTTCTATGGCAGTGAGGCCAAAGACTGCTCTTCTGGACCTGGGGAAGGGCGGGAAGGGGCAAAGAAGAGGGAAGAGGGTGGCTTGCCGCAGACTCAAGGGTCATCTGATCTTACCGGTCATATGACAGGTGGGAACACTGACGCCCAGAGACAGGAGGACTTGTGCCCAATGTCCCACAGCAAGTGGTAGAAGTGTCAGGCAGGGTGACTAACCTAGGGCTTGTTCCATGACACCTCACCCTGCAGGAAAGCATTGCCACTGGGGACACAGTCCCTGGAGCCAGACTGCCTGCGTTCAAATCCTGGTGCTGCCACACATGCTTATTGTCAGATGTGTGACAATAGGCAAGTCACTTAACTTCCCTATGCCTCAGTTTCCTCTTCCCCAACATGGTTATAAGAATTATCACATATATCGCAGGCTGGCACAATTTAATGCATGTAAGGCACTTTGCACAGCACTTTAGGAAGCTCAAAAATGGTAGTTGTTGCAGTTTTCTTTCTGGCCCTCCAGAAAATGTGTGGGCCAATTTGTGTCCCTTCCCTTCCCTCGCCTAAGTCTTCAATCCCGAAGTTTGCCGAGCCGGCAGAACACATAGGCCATGAGGACATCACCTTCTGGGTATTTGCAGCTGAGGGACTTGAGATTGTCCTCCTTGGATTGTCTTTTCCCTGGACGTGCTAATCGGACTCTGGACTTCATGGATGTTGTTCTTTGCTGGGATAAGTTACTTCCCCTCTCTTGGGAACAAGGGCTGGACATCAGGATGGTTGTAGCTCCTTCGGTGCTCAAGCAGATTAGGGATGCAGCCTGGAAAGGAGGGGTGCAGATAGGGACGTGGCAGGTGTCATGGGCTGAATTGTGTCCCTCCAAAATCCTTATGTTGAAGTCCTAACTCCCAGTACCTCCGAATGTGACTGTATTTGGAAATAGGGCCTTTACAGAGGTGCTTAAGGTAAAATGAGGTCATTGGGGTGGCCCTTAATCCAATCTGACTAGTGCCCTTATGAGAAAAGGAATTTGTACAAAGATATGGATGGTTGGCCCTCCGTGTCTGTGGGTTCCACATCCACGGATTCAACCAACCGTGGACTGAAAATATTTGAAAAAAATAAGTGGATAGTTGCATCTATACTGAACATGTATGGACCTTTTTTGGTCATTATTCCCTAAGCAATACAGCCTAACAACTACTTATATGGCATTTACATTGTATTAGATATTATTATAAAAATAATCTAGAGATGATTTAAAGTATACAGGTGGATGTGCATAGCTGATATGCAAATACTATGACATTTTATGTCTGGGACTTGACTTGAACATCCATAGATTTTGGTATTCAAGGGGAGTCCTGGAACTGGTCCCTCCCTGATACGGAGAGACGCCTCTACAGAGGGAAGAAAGACCGTGTGAAGACACAGGGAGAAGACGGCCATCTACAAGCCAAGGAGAGAGGCCCCAGAAGCCACCAACTCTGCTGACTCCGTGATCTTGGACTTTCAGCCTCTGGAACTGTGAGGTACAACCTTCTACTGTTTAAGCCCCCCAGCCCCCCAGTCTCTGGTACTTTCTTGTGGCAGCCCGAGCAGACTAACACGGTGGATCAGAGGTGGTTCGTCTGGTCTGATAAGGACTGTTTTTGATTCACGAGGTTGCCAGGGTCTGTTGAGGACAGGGACTCATGTGCCCCTGGTGCTCCAAAAGGGGAGAGAGTCCTCCAGCCTTTGGCCTGTGGCCCCTGGGGTCTCTGGGATGATAAAACCAGGGCCGAGTAGGCAGTGTGTGTCTCCTCCATGCCACCTCACGTACATATTCTCAGCCATATTTTTCCAGAGGGGAAAACAGAGGCTCGGCAGACTCCAGCCCTGGCCTGCCTGACCCCAAACCCATGCTCTTTCCTGCCTACCCGGATGCCCCTCCAAGAAGGCCTCCCACACTGCCCCGGTGTGCCTGTGCCCCTGTCACTGCGGCAGTGGGGACTCTGGCACCCTGCACCCTGGGGTGAGGGAGAGCCAGGAAGGGCCCCGGCTCCAAGGCAGGAATGCCCCCCTCTGCCCCCCCAGCTTTCCTCAGCTCTTTTTCTGTTGTTTCTTTGCTCAGCCGGGCCCTGTTATCTTCCTCTGAGCCTGACGCCTGGTTCTTCCTGTTTAAAATTCAGACTCTGGACTTTTCCTTTGGGGGCGGTTGTGTGTTTGTTTTGTGTTTTGGATTCTCCCCCAGCCCCTATCTCTGGCACTTTAGGTCACCCAGGCTCAGCACCAACCCTGTTTTGTGTACTCCAGTTCCCGAATGAGTAAGGGGTCCTCTCTGCCTAATGCCCTGCTCGGGGCACTTGGGAGGCAGGGGAGGGGGGAGGATCCTGCGGCTTTTTCCCTGGCTGTGACAGCCAGTGTCCACGAGCCCTATCCTGCACCCCCTGTTCACCCCAAGGCTCCTCCTCCTGTCCCATCCCCAGCCGAGGGTCTCCAGGTCCCCTGCAGCTGCTTTGAGCCCAACACACTCCAGGCAGGAGATTCAGCCACCGAACAAGAAAAAAGTCCAGATGTGAGTCACCCTGCTGGGCTCCATGCTCAGTTGTGGAGACAGAGCCCTAAAATACCTCGAGAATGCTGCCTGCAGGCAGCACTGACCCAGGAGTCAGGAGACCTGGGCTCCCATCTTGGCTGTCCACTCTGTGCTGTGTGAGCTCGGGCATATCACATCCCTCTCTGGGCCTCAGTTTTGTCACAGGAGGGTGTCTGTGGAGTTGAGTTTAGGTCTTCATGAGATGCTCTTGGGCATCCCAGGTGGGGCTGATTGTGGGGCGACACAGGGGACAGAGCAAAGGCAGGGGTGAAGTGTGCTCAGTCTTAGTGGTGCAGACCCAACCCCACCTCCTCCTGGTGCCTTCTCTGGCCTCCCAGGCTGTTCTCTGTGGCCTTCCAGGACTCCTGCCCTCACCAGGAACACTGGGAAGGCCTTGGGCTTGGAGTAAGACTGAGAAGTTCCTTAACTTCTCTGAGGCTCAGTGTGCTCCTCCTTCAGATGGAAATAATAATATCTGTCTTGCAGGGTGGCTGGCAAGATGAAATGCGGCATGGCGCCTAGTGCATAGGAGGTGCCCAGCGAAGGCGGGTCCTCTTAGCATTGGCTCCCGGTGGGGGAATGTATGTGCGGGCTCCCGCTGGCTGGAGCTCCCAGAAAGCAGGCATCCAGCTTGACCCACCCTTGGGTGCCCCTGGCCAGGGACCATTGGCTGGGAAAGGGGTTGCGCCTGTGGGACGTGGTGTCAGCACCTGGAACCCCACCTCACAGCCCCTGGGCTCACCTCTTACCCCGGCCTCGCCAGGGCGGCTGGCTCCGTGCACCCTGCCCTGCCGCCCAGCTTAGAGCTTGCTTCCTGCCCCAGGTGATGAGAACCGGCGGGCACTGTTTTCCCTTCCAACCTGCAGGGGACCAATTCTGAGCAGCATCTGACACATTCCTTGGTGGGTCCCCAGCAGGATGGGACCCGGGAGCCCATGGTGGTGACTGGCTTGGTAACTGTCCCTTAGGTTGGCTTTTATCCTTCCCCTGTTTCACATCCCAGGCTCCCACTTCTGGCTGTGGGGGGCATCTGGGAGAGGCCAGAGTCTTTGAGGAGGGTCCCCTGGGATGGTGGTCAGTGTGTGGGTTGCAGCGGCACGCCTGGAACCCCGGGCTGAGCCCGGCTGGGCGGGGCCTGCGCACAGCCTTTGCCCTGTGCCCTCTGCTCTGCCCAGCAGCTCGGAGGTGGGGGTTCATTGTCTCGTCCTGTGGATGGGGCAGCTGGACGTAAGTGGCAGAGCCGGGCATGGAAGCCCCCCTGCAGACCCCCTAATCTACCCAGGCCTCACTCATTCTGCTGGGTCCCCAAGGAAATGCCAGAAGCAAGCACTGCTCTACTCCTTTCTCCTTTCATTTGCAGCTTTTAGAATATCTTTCCTGATTCCTAATTTTAGAAAAAAGTCTAGCTGCTCTTCCTCATCTCTCAATCCTTCCCCTTTGAGCCCTCAGGGAAGGCCCCATAGCTCAGCGGCAGGGGCCTCAGAGGCTTCCTGTCCCCACCCCAGGGCCCTGAAGCCCCCCAGACAAGGCGAGAGCGGGCTGCCCAGGAGGGCCTTGCAGAGGCCCCGCTGTAAGGAGCATGAACGCCAATCCCAGTTTCCTGGGAGTGTTACTTAACTTCTGTAAGCGTTAGTTTCCACATCTGTAACGCTGACCTCACAGGGCCCTTGCAAAGACTGGTTCCGATGACACAGAGAACTCCTGGTACATCGTGAACTGGGTCTGCTCTATTTCCATGTCCTGACCGGTTCCCTGCCTTCTCGGGTTCTGGCAGACTTCGGTGAGGTGTGGGATGGGAGACAGTCTGGAGTTTGGAGCCAGAGACCCAGGTCCCGGCCTGGCCTTGCTGCTGAGCGAATGTGGAACCTTGGCGCCCTCAGAGCATCTGAGACATCACCTGTGCACCGGGGGGTACGTTGTGAGAAGGCTCCATTGAGAGGGTCAGGCGAGTGTGCTGGGGCCTGTCCCTGCTGGCCCGGCCCCAGTCCCCACCCCAGCTAGCTTGGGCACGAGGACAGGCGGGCACATTGATCACCAGGAGCTGGGCTCCCAGCATCCTGCCGCCAGCTCCCCAGGCTGCCCGTCTGCACGCCCTGCCCAGCCCGCCAGGGTGGCTGAGGGCCTGGAGCCGATGGAATCAGCGTGCCCTTCCCTCCTTTGTCTGCGGGTGCTTCCTTCCCTTCACAGAGTGCTTTCTTTTTTCTGGTTTATCAGGCCCTGGGGAAAGCTGGGGCCAGCCAGGCTCCCAGCCGAGCACCCCTGGGAGGCCGCCAGCCCAGAGCAGACGTCCCTGTCTCAGTCTCCGGGCTGGCGGCTCAGCCATCCCCTCCCTCCACCTGACTCCAGCAGCCCCAGCCTAGCAGCCAGGGCCCAGGAAGCCAGGCGGCTCCCAGCAGGAGGGCGGGTGCACGCAGTGTCCCGGGACCTCAAAGCCTGCCTTTCCTAGGCTGGAAGCCTGAGGGGCTTACTTTAGGAGGGAGGAAACTGAGGCCCAGGGACAGGAAGTGCCTGGAAGAGCCTGACTCCGGCCCAGGGCCCTTTCCCAACCAGCACACAGCTTCCTCTCGTCTCCCCCAGCACAAGGGGCACGTGGAGGGACCTGTGGTCTGGAAGTTCCAGCTGCACATCCTGCCCTGTCACTCACTAGTTGGGCAAACTGTTCCTCAGTTTACGAATCTGTACATGGAGGATGATGGTGGCTACTGCACTGGCTGTTTGATACCCAGATGATACCCAGTCTTGAGCAGGCATTCTCAGTGGGAGTGACCTTGCTCCTAGGGGACAAAAATAGATTCGGGGTGGAGGCAGGGAGAAATCTGAAATTATGGCTATATCTACAACACATCAACAGACATACAGTATATTTGTGTTATTAGAATTTTGTAGTGAGGAGTGATTAGGAAAACTGTCCATAAAGGCTCCCTGGGGGACAGCAGTGACATGAAGAACAGATTAAGAAACACCACTGCTCTACGGTTGGAGCTCCGTCAGTTCACCCCTCTGCCCACCTCTTTCCTTTCCTCTCTGGCTGGTCCTACCCGACTCTGGCTGTAAGGAAGATCAGGAATCAGGTTATGCCCATATTCTCAAAAATCCTGAGAATGGTTGGAGGGATCACTCCAGTTCTGGCATTGGAAAAACTCACCCATTTGTTCATTCATTCATTTGACCTTTGCCCAAGGTCACAAAGCTATCCCTTAAGGCAGGGTGCAAGCTGGGCAACGATGTCCCTGGTTCCAACTCTCAATGAATAGCCAGGGAAAATGACTGGGCAATGTGATAAGCCTGTACTAGAGGTGGGACCAAAGCTAGGTAGGGTGGCAATCTCATCAGAGAAAAGGGGACATATGAAGTGGGCTTTGATGGATGGGTAGGAGTTCTTAGGTAGAAAGAGGCAGAAGGAAGTGCCAGGTAGAGGAAGCAACCTGGGCAAAGATACAAAAGTATGCCTGAGTGCTGTGAGTGGGACTGGAGCCTGGGAAGGGGGGTGGGCTGGGGACCACCATAACAGAGTGTGGCTTCACAGGGCAGCCTTGTTCATAATTCCTCTTTGATCCGATTTCTCCCCGTAATATCCTTTTTATGTACAAGTAATGCGTGTTCCTTGTAGCAAGGTTGGAAAGCCCCAAGAAGCAAACAGAAGCCCCAGTCTTCCACTCTGAGGGAATTTTTTGCAGAGGTTTCTGTCTTTCCGCTTTGTGTCTCCCACCATCTCTGATGGGCCTGCCCCTCTGTGCCCAGCCCTGTGTTGGGTGCTTTCCATGCATTATTCTATTTCCTCGGGGGAAGATGGTCTTTCCCTCCTTTTCACAGTGGGGAAACTGAGGCCCAGAGTGGTCACGTGGCTCAAGGTCACACAGCCAGTGAGTAGTGGGGCTCACACTGGAACTCAGGCCTGTTGGGCTTCTGAGCCCACCCCCCCCACCACTGGGGTGCACAGACAGGCCTGGGGGAGGGGCCTGGAACTGCTGAAACTGCTGCGGGGGAATCTAGTCCGGTGGAGAGTTTTCCTGGGACAAGGTTGACAGTCTTCATTAGACTTCCAAATGCGTCCACGCCCCAAACCAGGACCACTGTGGGCCTCAGAAGAGCCCCCAGATCTTACGACTTTTCTCACAGGAGACAGACAGACAGCTCTTGCAGGGCACGGCTGTGGACAGGCGAGGGAGCTCAGAGCGAGAGAGCTTCTCTAGCCTTAGTCCCCGGGCCTGCCTGGCCCACTCTCAGGAAGTTCTTCCTCACGTCTACTCTAATGCTCTCTTGCTGAAGCTCCAGCATATTTCTTTCCTGCCTTCTGTGCTAACTAAGAGTTCCTGGGTGCTTATTCTATTAGTAAAGATAATTAACTCACCAAATAAAGGGGGGGCATAAAAAACAAACACACAATTTCTTTCAGGCCCCTTGGGAAGAAATAGGCTTTGCCTGGGACACCTGACTTCAGTCTCCCCTGAACCTCAAGGCTTTGGACAGAATAAGCCTGATGACTTGCATCACCTGTGGCAAGGCTTTCAGGTCCTTCCTCCTGCAAGAGCAATGTCCAGGCCTCAGTGTCCCCATCTGTAACACGAGGGGATTGGACAAGTTGATCTCTTTGGCTTTTCCAGGGCTCACCCTGCACCTTCAATGATCAGCCCACTCATCACTCATCATACCTCCCTGCTTTCTCTCCTGCTGTACCCTCTGCCAGGGATGCCCTGTCTGGGGTTTCTGTCTGCCCTCCGCCCCGCTTTCAAGGCCTGCTTCGAAAGCCACTGCTGCTGGGAAATCTTCCCTGATCTTGCAAACTAGAAGAGCTCATGCCTTATTCTGGAGTCTTACCTCACAGTGCTTGTATCTTGACGGTACCCCGGGAATTATGTCCTGGACAGCCCAGGAGCAGCCTGCAAGCAGGGGCTGTTTTGCTCAGCACTGAATCCCCAGCACTAGCACAACGTCTGACAGTTAGAGAATGCTCTGGGAATTTGTGGAATGAATGAACGAGTGAGTGAGTGAGTGGAGTCAATGCCTGGATGACTCTAAAGGCCAGTGGCTTGGGAGGCCCCCCAACTGCCTGTGTCTCAGCATCGTGGTATAATTGGCCCATAGCTGGTATTTGATGCAGCTCAGCTGGGAAGGCAGGGTGAAGTGCATGCACCCGTTTATTTGGCTTGGCTGGCCTGCTGCCGTGCACAATACCGCCTCAGTCTGGGGAAGCTCGTGGGGGCTGTGGGGAAGTGGGACAGGGAGGGCCCGCAATCGTCTGAAGATTCCGGCTGCCTGGGTCACCAGCCATCTGGGCCAGTCTCCTGGCCTCTGACACATCTTCCAGGGGCCAGGGCACAGAGATGGTCCAGCCAGGGCTGGAGGTCACCAGGCCTGGTCAGCAGAAAGAAATGACTCCTGAAAGCAACTGCTCTAGCCCTGGGCCTAGAATACAGGCAGGGAAACTGGGGTCTGGAGGGAAGAAGGCCCCTGCCCCCAAACCCATCATCAATGTGCTGCAATCACAGAAGCTAAGTGGGCGGGAACTCAAAGGTTACTTCGGTCCAATTCTGTGAATTGTTTTTCTCTATGTTTATCATGAAAAATGAGGGGTGGTGTCTGGAAGGCCACATACCAAGTACGTGTCACCATAACAGCTTTTTTGGTCTTGTGGTTGTTGCATGTCAGACACGAGGCTAATGCTCCACTTCTAGAATAGTGTCCATTTTATAAGTGAGGAAACTGTGGCTCAGAGAAGTTAAGCCATGTGTTGAAGGTCACACAGCCGCTAAGCAGGACACCCACAGGGAACTCAGTTCCAGGCTGATGCTCGTGCCTGCACTCCTGCCTACTTGCCGACACTGCCTCTTTGTTGCCAGAGGTGGACTTGTGGGTTAATTACATCCTATTGATTTTTAATCAAAACGTCTGCATTTTCTAATTGTTCTCCAATGACTGTAGAATACTCGTATAATAAAATCCACTAAATGAAGACAGCAGTTGCGTGTGAGTTTGTGTGTGTTTTAGTGATTTTAAATAGCGGCAAGTGTACGTAGCACTAAGTATTTTTAGACATCTCTTTATGCCCTTCCCCAAGCTGTGTCATTGTTTAAGCAGCAGCCCCCTTTAAACATGATTAAAGAGAGACCCCTTAGCCCTCCCTCACCAGCGCCTTTTGAAAACTCAGACCCCGCTTCCTGCAGAACGTATCTGTGCCGGGGTGCTGGGGCAACAGGTAGAGACTGGCCGGGAATCCGGAGTCCTGAGATTGGCCTGCCACCTGCTCTAGCCCTGAGCAAGCCACCGCCCCTCTGGGCTTCCATTTCTCCCTCCGTCAATGAGGGGTTGTACCAGGTGAGCTCTGAGGACCTGCCCTGCCTCCATGGTCCTGTTTGCAGGGTGTTTTGTCAACCTCAGGCAAAGCAGAGATAAAGGCACCTTGGGTTATCCCACGCCTTTATGATGGTAGGAATTTCAAGTCACTTTTCCTTGTGCCCAGCGACTGGCAGAGCAAGACCGGCCATCTGCTCTGGGGAACAGCCCTCTAGGCGACCCCTCCAACGTGTGTGAACACAGAGTTCATCCCGGTCCTGTTTTGTGCAGATAGAGTGTGGACATGTAAATACTCTCTTACGCTACACCCTGACTGCTCGCTGCCCTATCAGGTTTGGATGCTACATCTTGAGGGCTGATCTTTAAGGTGGCTTTCGCAAGAAGCTGCTGCTCAGTGTGTATATTTCTTCTTGCAGAGTTTGCAGTTCATCAGAAAAGAGTGGAGGCTGGGCGCGGGGGCTCACACCTGGAATTCCAGTACTTTGGGAGGCCAAGATGGGAGGATTGCTTGAGGCCAGGAGTTCAAGACCAGCAACATCGTGAGACTCTGTCTCTACAAGAAAAAAAAAAAAAAAGAAAGAAAGAAAGAAAGAAAAGGAAAGAAAAGAAAAGAAAAAGAAAAAAAAGAAATTAGTGGAGGTCTGAGGGGGGACTTCCGGGATAGAAGATGGGCAAAGAGGGATGTTTCCTGAGGCCTCCCATAGCCCTTCTTGTGCGCTGGTCCGGTTGGCATGAAAGGTTCTGTCTGTCTCCATCTGTCAATAGGCTCCCCTGAATCATCCTGCCGTTCCCGCCTGGGGCTGGGCTACTCTCTTTCTGTTCCTGACATCCCATGTTTCTGTGGCTGTGACTCCCTGGAACCGGGTCTATTAGGCTCAACCTCTTCCTCACGGTGGCCCTGACCATATAAGAAGGGCAAAATCCTGGCTCCCTCATCTACCACCAAGACCAAGGTGGAGAAATACAGGAGTAAGTGGGGCCAGGAGTCAGGGGAGGCTTCCTGGAGGAGGTGGTCTCTGAACGGAGCCTGCAGATGACCAGGCAGAAGAAACTGGAAAGTGGGACTCGGTTCTAAGGCTGATGGGGAACCAGAGAACCAGCACAGAGAGGAGAGCCGGAGACAGATCTGTGCTTTAGAAAAGCGGTGGCTGTCGGGGGGAGAGGAGCTCATGCGCTTGAGACAGGAGGGGGACTGGTGGGGTGGGGGCATGGGAGGCAGTGAGTGGGAAGGGTCAGGGATGTCCCTGAGATCCTGCCTGGGGAGGGGGCAGGGGAATCTCAACATGCCCTTTTGGGGCAGGTTGTTTTCAGGGAGGCCGGGGAAAGCCAGGTGGGCTGTCCAGCGTGCAGCTGGACGAAGGCATTTGATGTTTGCGAGTCAGTTGTGTCCAGGTGGCGGTTGACTCTCTGAGCAGGGGTAAGGCTGTCCTGAGACGGTGGGAGGCGGGAGCATGAAGCAGGGTGTTCCTGTGTCAGGAGCAGGGTGGAAGGGCAGGACCCTCTGCAGCAGGGGGACCAGGGACCACGGGCCCCAGGACACCACGAACAAGGGCCGAACAACACATAGGGTGGGGTTGGCCACAGACAAACCTGTCGAGGGCAGGTCAGTGGAGGGATGAAGCAGAAGCCAGATGGACCAACCAAGGCCAAGGCCCTGGCATGTCCTTGGTGGGTACCTCCCAGTTTCTCCTCTGGTCTCCCTGCTTCTGTGCTCAGCTCCCCAGTCTGCTCACCACACAGTGGCCAGAGGGCTCTGAAAAACACAAGGAGGTCACACGCTCCCCACATCTGGCCCTCTCTGCCTCCTCACCAACAGCCTTCATGCGGACCACGGTGGCCCACGCCTCTGGCCTCTGCCCCTCCCCTTCCATGTCTTGGGCTCCTGCTCTGAACAAGGGGGCTGCTTCTAGCTTCTCAGACCTGTGGGGGTCTCCTCTGGCTTTAGCATCTCCACCCAGGAGACCCCCATGGCCCACACCCTCGCCCCTTCGCTCGGGTCTACCCAGCCTGGATCTCTGAGCAAACAGTGCCTTCCAAAGGGAGCTTCCCTGAACACCCCCTGCCCGCCCCCAAGTAGTTCAGGTTCTCTTGTTTTATATACACTGCGCCCCAACACAAAACACTCCTCACAGCCCTAAATGAGCTTTCAATAGTGCTCCTTATCTGTCTTTCTCGTTAGAATGTGAAGTGCTGTGAGGGGCAGGGGCCAGTGCTGCTGTGTCCTCATAAATCGCAACCAGGCAGGGTCCTGGCTCCGAGGAGGTGCCTGGTAAACTTGAACAATGGATGAGTGTTAATGAATGAGAACAGGGATACAAAAGGACTAAAGGAAGTGTATGGGGCAAGTGTTGTCTAGTGAGGTGTTTGAGTCAGAAGTGTGCGTATCACACTCTCGGAAAAGGACAGTGTGACACTTGGGGGGGGGGCAGGGACTTGGCCACCCAGCCAGTCTCTCTCAGGCTTCCTACCTAATAACTACTGGGCGCGGGGTAGGTGCTCAGTAAATGCTGGTAACTGGCCCTGCAGCCACCTCGGAAGTCCTTAAAGTGCAGCCCCTGCTGGGCTAAGGGTTAGGTCCCATCCACCACCGTGTCTGGATGGTGACTCCCCCAGGGCAGGGGGCGCCTCCCTCTGGCCCCCAACACGACGGACGAGCTCGGGGCTGGGCTCTCCCCGGCTGCAGGCGGTAGGGCCTGTCGCCCTCAGGCCTCTGCCTTCCCAAGTTGCAGGGACCCCTGCCCGCCCCTGTTCCCACCTCCCCAGCGTCTCCCTGCCCGGATGAGGCGGAGGAGGGGAGCCCCGTGTCCTGGCATGTCTGAGTGGGGCACAGCAGGGTCGCCCCCCGCGCCGCCTCCGGATGTTTGAGTTTGGTTTTTGTGATGGAGCCGGGCAGGGAGGGGCCGCCCGCGGAGCCGCCGCCTTATCGGGCCGTCTCCTCCGCGCTGTCTCCGCCGCCGGCCTCCCTCCCGCGCTGGCGGCCTCTGGGCTCCGCTGCGGCTCCGCGCTGGCGGGCGGGTCCCTCGGGACTGCAGGAGGGCAAAGCCGGGGTGGTGGGGTCCCGCAGAGCAGGGACTGAGCCTGCCCCCAGCCCTTCGGGCCTGGGGAGCCGGTGGGAGCCGTGGGGACTGGCCGCAGGTGAAGGGGCCCAGGAAGGTGCCCCACTGGGCAGGGGGTCCCTAACACTCCCTGGCCTTTTGGGGAGAATGCCCCAACCCCATTTTATGGAAGAGTATTTGGGGCCCAAAGAAGGACACCACTTGTCCAAAGCCCCCCCACCCCCATAGAGATCCTCCCCAACCTGGGCCTAGAAAGAAAGGCTTTCCTTTCCCAGGGACCATTGCCTGTGGCCAAGAGGCAGGGCCGGCTGAGCCCCAGAATGTGCCAACTTCCAGCAAGGCCTGTGGGGGCCCAGGCCCTGACACAGCAAAAACGACCGTGTTCCTCAGTGGCTGGGGATGGAGACAGCTGGGTCCCCACTCCTAGCAGTGTCTCTCTGTTCTCAGCCACACTGGCCGGCTTTTGCTCCGGGAGGGGAGGAGGTGGTATAACCCGTCATCTGAGGTCTAAGGGAGGTCAGCCCTGCAGGGCCCAGTACCTGAAGGTGGACCGGGGCCCAGATTTCACACAGCCACTCAACAAACCCGGCACCTGTGCCTGGTTGAGGCGTACCAGCTGGGGGGATGCTGAGCTAAGATGGCGGGGCTGGAGCAGGCCCTGTGGAGTCCTGGGAGAGGAGGTAGGCCGGGAAACACCCAGGAGGGGATGTGTGAGCTGGGCTGGAGTGGCCGAAGGACTCGGGGGCAGGGGGCAGCGTGGGGTAGGGGGTACAAAAGGGTAAGCTGAGTCGGGGTTGAGGAGACTTTTATACCCAAGGCAAGGACGGTGGAACACATTTCGTATTCCATGACTGACTTTACCACATAAATGAAATGGTAAATAATAGGCGTTCTGCTCATTTTTCAGTTGAGCAAACCGTGGCTCAGAGAAATGACTGGGCCAAGACCACGTAGTAACTGGGAGAACCGGAATCTGGACTACTGGGATCATCCTGTTAGGAAAGCCCAGACTGCTGCCTCCCTGCCCTGGGCTCCGGGAAGGGGCGCTGAGGGGAGGCCTTTGGGTTCATTCTCTATCTTTATGGGTAAAGACACTGAGGTCCCACTATCCTTCTTTCTAATGTGACGCCTTGTCATCCTCCCAGTGCTCCCAGGCCAGGAGCTGGTTAATAACACAGATTTCCCTCCGCACTGTGCAGCCTCCTGCCCTCCCACTTAGTGGGTCCCGAGTGGGGCCTGGGAATCTGTGTTTTTGGCAAGCTTCTTGGCAGCTCTGGCTCTGCCTTTTGCCCTCAGGCATCTGGGGCCTATAAACTTTTCCCTCAAGCCTCTCACTGAGTCCCTTCTCCACTGGCTTCCTCCCTTCCCCCTCGGCTCGCTCCACAAGGGCACACATTCCCCCATTCCCCTCCCTTGTGCGCACCCCAGGCCCTTCCTCTGCAGGCTCCCCCTCTCTCAGAAAAGTGAAAACACATGGTTTCCTAGGCAACCACATCCCTCCTCCCAGCTTGCCCTGAGACCTCCCAGCCTCTCTCTGCCATTCAGAAGAATATTTCAAATACCAGCCTCACCAGCCTCACTGTCAGCCAGGGACAAAGGCTGAGTGCCCCTCAAACCCTTCTCTCTAAGGGGCCACAGCCCTGTCCCCTCCAACCTGGAGTCCTGGGGTCTCCGGGGCAAGTTCCAGGCCATCACCCTGGTTACACATAGGCCCACTCAGCTCACTGGCTCTCAGCAGAGAAGCTGGTCGCTGGTTAGCCTTAGAGATTCCTTTAGATGGCGAGGCTAGAGCCCAGAGAGGGAAAGGACTCACCCAAGTCACACAGCAAAATTGTGGCCTGATGTGAAGGGAAAAGGAAGTGGGATTGATTGAGCACCTACCACCCACCAGGCACAGTGCTGGGTACTCTGGAAACATTAACCTGTTATCCCTGCCCACAAGCATGTAAGCTCAGTTGTTATTCCCATTTTATGGTTGAGAAAACCAGGGCTCAGAGGGGTTAAGTACTTTGCCCTAGGTCACCCAGCAAGTGAATGGCAGGGCCAAATTTCAGGAAGCCAGGGCTGTCCCCTACTAAGGCCACATGGTCTTTCCACTAGACCCTGCTGGTCTCTCGGCTGGGCAGGGGGTGGGGGAATTATGGGGCTCTGCTGATTCTCTCCTGATTATTATTTTTACATTCCCTCATTAGAAGGTTTTGGCTGAAGTTCTTTTGGGGCTGGGCTCCAGATGAGCTCCTCTCTCTTGCCTTCTCTCAGCCCTAGGCCCCCTGGTCAATATTTCCCGTCCCAAGATGCCTGTAACTAGATGGATAAGGGTAGAGAGATGCCATTTGTGCAATTCACACTGTCTCTCTGGGCCTCAGTTTCCCCACTGGTAATATGAAGGGGGTTGGAATAGAAGACTTTCAAGATCCATCCTAGCTCAGACATTCTTGGATTCTCACCTCAAGTATAAGTGTGTGCGTGCATGAACATGTGCGATTGTGTGTGCCCTTGAGGGAGCTGGGGCGTGTGTGTGGTTATGTGAGTGACTGTGTGTGATTAGAGGTGTCTGATTATATTTGGAGAATGGTGAGCGTGTGGGTATAATTGCGCGTGTGAGGATAGGTGTGTGTATTATGTGTGAGTGACTGTATATGTAGGTGTGTGTGATTGGGGATGTACGTGTGATTGCGTGTGACTATATATGTGCATGGGGAAGGGTGATAGTGAATGTCTGTATGAGAATGCTGGGGGTGAGCGTGAGTGTGCGTACATGTGTGTAGGTGATTGTGATAGGTGAGCCTGTGTGCAGTTTGGGCCTAGGAGTATATTATTGTGTGTAATTTCATGTGCATATGCATAAGTATATGTGTGTGACTCAATGCAGGTGATTTGCAGTGAGTGTGTGTGTGTGTGTGTGTGTGTGTGTGCTTAGCTGGAGGGCAATGAAACGGGGTTGATTCAGGTTGATTCAGGACCCAGGGTGGGCACCACCCCTCCTCCTTGACCTGCTCATGGGTGTGGCTGGGCCAGGGCAGACGAGGGGACCCTGTAGGAGCCCGGGAAGCCAGCAGGGCTGCGGAGCATATTCCTCCTGGTAATTAGTTTCGGACGCTGCAGTGTCACCTTGTTCTGACAGGGAGCCTGTAGGATGCCGGAAACGTGTTAAGGCCCTAGCCAGGTCTCTTTGGGGAAAAAACATTAACAAGGAGGAGAAAACTCCCAAAGGGAAGATCTTATTGAAGCATTTCGTGATACGCACACCAACTAATTTATTTCCTTATTAGTAGATTTTCCTCCCATTGTCTCTCCTGCCTGAACTTATAGACACAAAGGGGTGGGGAACCAGCCCGGTACAGACCCTGGCCCCCCTATCTATCCTCCTGGGGCAGGTCATGCATGTTGGCTTTTCCAGGTATAGGTAGTGGGCAACGATCGCCTGTGGCATCAGGTTTCAAAAGCCTGGGGAAAGCCCCTTGGCCATCCCTCAATTTCCTCTTCCTCACCCTGGCTGCTGCCGAAATCCCACCGCGAAGGAGTCATTCGTGTACTTTGGGCTTTCCTTCAGGTGGCAACACACACACGTGGGCAGGATCCCTCAGCACCCCTTAGTGGTTTACCCGTAGTTCATCTGCAGGACTCTGGGAGCCTCCTTCTCATCTGCAAAGTGGGAGGTTCCTGTTCTCTGTGTTACAGGGAGGACGTGGAGATTAATTGAGATCAGGTGTGTGGCTCCCAGAGCCCACTGCAAATGTGGTTGTTCCCACTGTGATGACAGTGACTCTCTGAAGTGTGGCACAGACATTAATGGCACAATTGAAGACCTGGGAGTTGCCGGGGGGGAATAGGCCTTGCACTGAGCAGAGCAGGGAGGGCTGGGCATCTGCCAAGTTCAGGCCAGGTAGTTAATTTAAGGTCCTCTCAGGAGACCTTTCCCCCCAGCCAGAAAGCCAAACTACCCCTCTGGCTGGGCCTGTGGCATGTTGTAGGTCTAGCTTCATCGAAGGGTTAGCAGAAAGGGAGGGGAAGACACTTTACCCAAAAATTTCCAACTGATGCATTAGGCAGCCATTCTTATACTCATTTGTCAGAGGAGAAAACTGAGGCACAAGGAGGCACAAGGACATACCAAAAAACACGTAGCTATGAGAGGGGAGACAGGGATTTTAACCTATATGTCTTTTATTCATTTAACAAACAGGTGCAGCCTCTTCTGTGGAGGTAGAGATGGAAAAGACAGCCTGAGCCCCTCTCCCGGGAAGATCTCAAGGGACAGATAAGTTGAACAGGCATCGGGGATCATGGTGTGACAAGTGCTGTGACAGGGGTAAGTATGACCACTTGGAAGGGCTCCTAATACTGGTGGGGTCAGGGAGGGCTTCCTGGAAGGGGTGGCACCTGAGAGCAGAGGGGGACCTTCAGTTGGCATGCATGGGCCTGGCCATACCAGTGGTAAAATCACTGGTGCATTTAGATACCTGTTGTGACTATGTGACGCCAGTGCCCCACACCCCCTCCAGTGCCCTGACGGCCTGACTCCTCCCCCAGGCCCCTGGACCTCCCCACATGCAGAAACCATGAAGGCACCACAGTGGCATCCAGGACCCTGCTAGAGTGGCAGGTGAGCACTGTGACTATAAAGTCGTGGAAGCTGGGAGCTGGTGTCGCTTGCTCTGATCTCATTATCGCCCTCTGGCATGGGGGTAGGGGGTGGTGGCTGGGAGCTGGAGTCCAGGCTGGGCGGACAGGCCTGCTGCATGACACGTCCCCTTCCATTCCATGTGAACTTCCTGGGAATGACCAAGGGCCTCTATGCAGTTCCTGTTCCCAGCGGCTCACAGTCGCCAGGCCCAGGGAGACAAAACGTCCCTGAATGTGGTGGTGGTGGGGGAACAATATGGGGTGGGCGGAGGAGGCCACAGGAAGCGTGGCAGGGACAGCCGGGGAGCTGGCTGTGGGATTGGGGGTGACTCAGGGACTTGTGACTTGATAAGGTAAGATGACTTTGAAGGAAAACAGCCAGAGTGCAGAGGGGCGCCGACATGGCCCACAGGACAGGATTTCCGGCACCTGTTGGGATATTGATTCCTGAATCTTCACGTCTCCCTGTAGCAAAGGACCTTAAACACATTATAGTCAGTGACCCTCTCAGGTAGGCAATAGGATTCTGACTTCACCAAAGAACAAACTGAGGCTCAGAGGTGGGAGATGACATGTCCAAGGCCACACAGGAATGTCCTGCAGTGGAGCCAGGACCTACACCAGGCCAGTCTGACTCCAGAGCATGTGAACCAAGCCTCTCGCCTGGATTTGAGCCCAGGGCCTCTCACTGGGTCTTCACATCCTTGCTCACAAAGCCAGGGCCCTCATCATACTCCCCAAACTACCCCCAACAAACTGGGGGCCATTTTGCCATTAGAACTTAGAGCTTAAGAAAAAGTTTGAAACTGGGAAAAAGAACATTTCTTGGCTCCCAAATATAATAAGAAAACTGTAAATAAAACTAATAATCACAGTAAAAATCATATTTACTGTGGGATCTGTGGATTTAATATGCCTGATATGGAGTGGGGTGGGATCTCCAAAGCAAGAGTGCTCAGGGTGCAAGAGAGGCTTTAAACAGCAGCTGGGTGTGGTGGCACAGGCCTGAGCCCAGGAGTTCGAGACCAGTCTGGGCAACATAGGGAGACTTCGTTTCCAAAAAAAAAAAGAAAAGAAAAGAAAAAAAAAAGCAGCCTCCTGGCACTGGCCCCGTACAAGCACTTGCCATGGTGTGCTGTTACGTATGGCAGAAATATGTGATAATAGCTCCATCAGCTATTATTATCCATGTGACCTTGGACCAATTACTTCACTTTTCTGAGCCTTGGTTTCTTCATTAGTCAAACTGGACCATGATGACTAGCTCACGCTGGGTGGACGGGAGGGTTAAATACAATACCGTGTGCAGAGAGACTGGCCCCGTAGTCAGGCAGGGCTCAGCTATTGTTCTTGCCTCCTTAGGCTGCCCTGCCCAATTTCAGGAAGTTCTTTTTGGCTGGAAACTCTTTAGGATGAAAGAATGTTGGAGAGAGAAAGCCATTAGAGATAAGGTGGAGCCAGCCTTTCACGTGGGAGGGTGACTTCAGAAACTCAGGCGGCTCCGTGCCTTCGGCTCTATCCCACTCTCCCTCTCGCTCTGCATCTAAACTCTGCCCTCCCAGCTTCACCTCTCCAGCCTCGGGCTTTGATTAGGTTACAAGGCACAGTCCTCCTCCCCTCCCTGGGAGGGTGCTGGAAGCACAGTCCAGGTCGGACTTATCTCTGTTTCTTTCACTTTTAAAAAACTGCTCTATGGAGGTGCGGTTGATGGACGGTAAACTGCACATACTTACAGTGTATAATGTGATACATTTTGACATATGTTTACACTCATGAAATCATCACCATAATCAAGAAAATGAGCATGCCCATCACTGCCAACAGTTTCCTTGTGTCACTTTGTAATCCCTCCCTCTCTGCCCCCAGGTGACCACCCCCCAGGTGACTACCCCCACCCCGACCCAGTCCCCAGGTGACCAGTGATCTGCTGTGCATCACTATATTAGTTTGCATTTGCAAGAATTTTGTATCACTTTTACAATATGTACACTTGTGTATAACATATGTAATGTAAAGCTTCTTTCACTCAACATCATTATTTTGAGATTCATCCCTATTGGGCATGTATGGATAATTCCTTCCTTTTTGCTGCTCAGTAGTATTCCATTGTGTAGATATCCCACAGTGTGTTTATCCACTCACATACTGATGGGCATTTGTAACATTTCCAGGTTTTATTGGTATAAATAAAGCTACTATTGCCGATTGTGTGCAAGTCTTTATAGGAACATAAGATCTTATTTCTCCTGAGTAAATACTTAGGAATGGGAGGCTGGATCATATAGTAGATGTAGTTCTACTTTTTAAAGAAACTACTAGACTGTTTTCCAGTATGGATGTACCACTTTCATTCCACCGGGCAGTGTAATAGAATCCCACCTGCTCCACATCCTCATCAACACTTGGTATGATCAGTCCTTTTGTTTTAAGACATTCTAATAGGGGTGAAGTGATATCTTATTGTGGTTTTAATTTACATTTTCCTAATGACTAATGGTATTGGGCATCTTTGCACTTGCTTATTTGCCACTTGTGTATTTTCTTTGGTGAAGTATCTGATCAAATATTTTGCCCTTTTTCTAACTGTGTTCATTTTCTTATCGGGCCCTCCTCCCCTCTCCACGAGGGTACTGGAAGCAGAGTTCAGGTCAGACTTGTCTCTGTGTTTCTTTCTTTCATTTTAAAAAAACAGCTCTGTCGAGGTGTGGTTGGCATACAGTAAACTGCACACAGAGTTATAATGTGAAAGTTCTTTATATGTTCTGGGTACAAGTTCTTTATCAAATATCTGATCTGCCAGCATTTTCTCCTACACTGTGGCTTATCTTTTTATTCTTTTAACTGTGTCTTTCAAAGACCAGAAGATCCTATGTTGGTGAAACCCAACTTAGTGTTTTTTCTTGTATTAATTGTGCTTTTGGTGTGTATCTGTGAAATCTTTGCCTAATCTGAGGTCACAAAGATCTTCTCCTATGTTTTCTTTTAAATTTTATAATATTAGGTTTTATATTTAGTCTATGATCTATTTTGAGTTACATTTTATATATGGTGCAAAGCATTTCATTTTTTAGGTTATTTTTTCTTTTTCTTTTTTGCATATGGATATCCAATTATCCAGTAGCACCATTTGTTGAAAAGACTGTCCTTTCCCCCACTGAATTATCGTGGAAACTTTGCCAAAAATCAATTGACCATTTATGTGTGTGTCTATTTCTAGACCCTCCATTCTGCTTCATTGATCTATTTGTCCATCTTGAGAGCAATGCCACACTGTTTTGATTACAGTAGCTTTATAATAAGTCAAAATTGTTTTGTCTATTTTAGATCCTTGCATTTCCATATGAATTTTAGATTCAGCCTGTCAATTTCAATAAAAAATGCCTCCTGGGACTTTGATTGGGATTGCAGTTTGGACAGAATTAACATCTTAGCAACATTGAGTCTTCTTTTTTTTTTTAATATTTTTTTTGAAACAGAGTCTTGCTCTGTTCCCTGGCTAGAGTGCCATGGCATCAGCCTAGCTCACAGCAACCTCAGTCTCCCGGGCTCAAGCAATCCTCCTGCCTCAGCCTCCCAAGTAGCTGAGACTACGGGTGCGCACCACCACATCTGGCTAATTTTTTCTATTTTTAGTAGAGACGGGGTCTTGCTTCTGCTCAGGCTGGTCTTGAACTCCCGACCTCAAGCCATCCTCCCGCCTCGGCCTCCCAGAGTACTAGAATTACAGGCATGAGCCACCACGCCCAGCCATTGAGTCTTCTCATATGTGAAGATTGCGTATCTCTCCATTTATTTATTTATTTTGATTGCTTTATGTGTGCTTTAATTTCCCCTTAACAAAGTTGTGTAGATTTCACTGTACAGGTCTTATACATCTTTTGTCAGATTTATCTGTATTTAACATTTTTAATGCTATTGTCAATAGTACTGTTATTATTTTAAATTTAAATTTCTGATTATTGACACTTTCAGACAACAAAACCTGGATTTACCCCGCTATATAAAAAAACAAAAAAGCAGACAAAATATAAGAAACAAAGACTCCAAAACATTGGATATCAGGCAGCGGATGACAGTGATCCCTGAATGATAGAACACAAATGAAATGAGCTACGATTGCCCCAGGCTTACTACCTGGAGAGTATTTCCAGACCACAGTAAAGGCACAGTGAACCCAGGCAGAGCCTAGAAGTTGCCTTGAGTTGAGGAGATAGAGCCGGGAGTCTAAGGAAGCTAATGTAACTAGAATTCACAGGGCAGGGTACCGGAGAGGGGAGAACTACACAGGGAGAGAAAGTCAGAGTCCCCTCCAGTATTCAACTGAGTAATTTCTAGCACATACATATGAGAAAACTACCTGAGGTCAGAAAAGGACCCAGAAAGTTTAGAGGGAACAGTGCCTGGATCTCTCACAGGGCTAAGAATAGTGTTTGTTTCCAACAGCCAGAAAGTAAAACATCATAACTCATGGGACATCAGTTAGAGTACTATGAAAGGTCTCACCTCAGTGGTAGGGAGACACTACTATTAAATGTAGTAGTAGTACACTAAATGCTACTCTTGTCCTGCATAATAAAGCTTAAAATCAAGACCTAAAAGGATGAAACTCTTTCCGAATGACTTAACCACATCCCAGAATTAATGTTAAAACCAATTTTAGGAATACAAAAGGATTTTACCCAACAAGATAAATTCACAATACCTAGCATTTAATAAAAATTACCTGAAATTCAAAGAAGGAGGAAAACAAAACACACAATGAAAAGAGGTCATTAATGCATAATGAAGAACAGGCATTAAAAATAGCCACTGTGACTAGATCCCATATGTTCAAGATGTTAAAGGAAGGATTGAACATGTCAAATGGAGACATATAAAATATTAAAAAGATCCAAATCAAACTTCTAGAGATGAAAACCACAATATCTGAGATGTAAAACATAAGGTCTGTCCAGAAAGTATCCAGCCATTGTTAATAAAATGAGGACAGTTTGTGGCACATGGATGTAACCTGCCAGCCAAGTAGAGTAGACTGGAATGTGCATGTGTGAACAATGATGATGTCACTGTACTAGTCGGGGGGGGCACTAGATGCCGTTGAGTGAGCATGTGTACCGTGTGGTCATCGTATTCAAAAGGACTGAGCGAGTAGAGCAACGAATCTGCATCAAATTTTGTGTTAAGCTTGAACATTCCTCTACAGAAACTATTCGGATGATTCAGAAGGTTTTCAGGGATGATGCAATGAGAGCAGCACAAATAAAAGTGCGGCATAAATGCTTCAAAGATGGTCGAGAATCTGTTGAAAGTGATCCATGTTCTGGAAGGCCTGCAACAAGCAGGACACCTGAGAGTGTTGAACGTGTACAGTTGGGTAAGAGATACTGGGAGAACTGTGTTAGGTCCCAAGGTGCCTGCTTTGAAGGGGACTAAGGCGTCATTGTCCTGTGTACAATGTTTCTCGTATCTTGTATCTTTTTCAATAAATGTCTCTATTTTTCATATTACATGGCTGGATACTTCTGGAAAGACCTCATATACTGGATAGGATTAATGACAGATTTGACATTATAGATGAAGAGAATAATGAACTGAAAACATAGTAAAGGAAACTATCCAAAAGGAAACACAAGAGAAAAGAATTAAGAAAAATGAAGAGAATTGATGAATTGTAAGGACAACTTTATGAAGTCAAATGTATGTGAAATTGAAATATTTGAAGGAAAGGAGAAAAAAGGTGAGACCAACTAAAGATTTAAAGAAATAATAACTGAAAAATTTCCAAATTTAATGAAAACTATAAATCTACAGATCCAAGAAGTTCAACAAATTCTAGCAAAAGAAACACGAAACTATACCAAAGCACATCATAATCAAATTCCTTGAAACCAGTGATTAAAAGAAAAATTTAGAAGCAGTGTGGTGGGGGTGGGAGGGATAGGGACACATTCCATAAAGAGAAACAAAGCTAAGGATAACAGCAGATTTCCCATCATAAACAATGCAAGATAGAAGACAATGGAACAACTTCTGTAAAGTATCAAAAGGAAAAAACTAGAGATCTCTATCCAGTGAAAACATCTTTCAAAAACAATGGTGAAGTAAAGACATTTTCTAATATATAAAAAATTCATCACTAGCATAGCTGTCCTACAAAAAATGTTAAAGGAAGTCCTTCAAGCAAAAGGAGTATGGTACCTGGTAGAAACCTAGATTTACTCACAGGATTAAAAAAATTAGAAATGGTAACTACATGGGTACATAGTAAGACTATTTTTATTATTGCTTAATATCTGTAAAATAATTGTTAGGGGGAAAATAATAACAAAGTATTGTTGAGTTTATACCAAATTTAAAGTAAAATGTCTGACAATAGTGTAAAGGCTGGGAGGGGACAAATGTAAGAACAATATCATAAGAGTTTTATACTCTATGTGAAGTGGTATTCTAGCAATTGAAGGTAGACTGTGACAGCTTAAAGAGGTATACTAAAGAAACAACTAAAACAAGACAAAAAAGAGTTATAGCTAATAAGCCAGCAAAGGAGATAGAATCATAAAAAAAGAACTATTTGGTTAATAACAAAAGGAAGAAAATGAGGAAAAAATGGACTAGATAACAAATGGGACAAATAGAAAGCAGACAGCAAAATGACCGAATGATAGATTTAAACCCAACCATGTCAATAATCACATTAAATGTGATTAAATGTGAACACCCCAATTAAAAAACAGAGATTTTCAGATTGGATAAAACAGTAAGACTCAATTGTATGCTGCCTAGATGTACTTTAACCATAAACAAAAAATAGGTTAATAGTGAAAGCATAGTAAAAAATACATTAACATTAATCAAGAAAGCTGAAGTGGCTATGTTAATATCAGAAAAAGTAGATATCAGAGCAAAACATATTACCAGGGATAAAGGTTATTTTATAATGATAAAGAAGTCAATTCACCAAGGTGACCTAACAATCTTAAATGTTTATGCACTTAATAACCACACTTCAAAATACATGAAGCAAAAAGTAATAGTCTTGCAAGAAGAAACATACAAATCCACAGTTATGGGAAGGTTCCATACTCCTCTCTCAATAATTCATAGAACAAGTGGACCTAATAACTTGAACTAATTGACATTTCTAGAACACTGTATTCATTAACTGCAGAATACACATTCTTTTGAAGTGTATACAGGACATTTATCGAAACAGACCACACTTCAGCACATTAAACAAGTCTCACTGAATTAAAATAATTCAAGTCATGCCAAGTATGTTCTCTGGTCACAATGGAAGTAATTACTAATCAACAACAGAAAGATCTGTGGAAAATTCCCAAATATTTGGAAACTAAGATACTTTTTTTTTTGGTCTGAGACAGTCTTATTCTGTCACCTAGGCTGGAGTGCAGGAGTGCAGTGGCATGATCATAGCTCACTGCAGCCTTGAACTCCTGGGTTCAAGTGATCCTCCCACCTCAGCCTCCAAAGCAGCTAGAACTACAGGTGTGTATCACCACACCTGGATAATTTTTTTAAAAAGTTTTGTAGAGACAGGGGTCTCACTATATTGCCCAGGCTGGTCTTGAACTCCTGACCTCAAGCAATCCTCCTGCCTTGACCTCCCAAAGTGCTGGGATTACAGGCATGAGCTACCATGCCTGGCTAGTAATATACTGGTAAGTAAACCATGGGTCAGAGAAGAAATCAGAGGTAAATTAGAAAGTATTTTGAAATGAATGTAAAAGAAAACACAACATATCCAAATTTGTGGGCTGTATTAATAGCTAGAGCAGTACTTAGACAAAAAATTACAGCACTAAAATACCTATATTAAAAAGAAAAAGACCCGCATTCTATTGCCTCAGAGTCTGCCTTAAGGAACGAGAAGAGGAGAATAAATGCAACACACAGTAAGTAGAAAAAGGAAAATAATAAAGATCAGAGCAAAACTCAATAAAATAAAAAGCTGAGAGATACCACTTGGAATGAGAGACATCACCACAGACTCTACATGTATTAAAATAATAATAAGGGACTGTTACGTGCTAATCCATTTGACAACTTAGATGAAATGGACACATTCCTTGAAAGACATAAACTTCTAAAACTCACTCAAAAAGAACTAGATAACTTGAATAACCCAGTATCTACCGAAGACATCTAGGCCCAGACAACTTCACTGAAGAATTATACCAGATGTTTAAGGAAGAAAGTATATCAATTATATACAAAATCTTCTAGAAAATTGAAGAGGAGGGAATACTTCCTAACCCATTCTATTAAGCCAGTATTACTCTCATATCAAAACCAGGCAAAGACATTACAAAAAAAGCAAACAAAAGACCAATATGCATCCCTCATGAACATAGATGTGAAACTTAATAACAAAATTCTAGAAAATTGAATCCAGCAATGTATGAAAAAAGATAATACATTATATCAAGTGGTGTTTATCCCAGGAATGCAAGGTTGGTATAACAAAAAAATCAATCAAGGCCAAGGCGGGCGGATCATTTGAGCTCAGGAGTTCGAGACCGGCCTGAGAAAGAACAAGACCCCGTCTCTACTAAAAAAAAAAAAAGAGAGAGAGAGAGAGAGATTAGCTGGACAACTAAAAATATATATAAAGAGAAAATTAGCCAGGCATGGTGGTGCATGCCTATAGTCCCAGCTACTTGGGAGGCTGAGGCAGGAGGATTGCTTTAGCTGGGGAGTTTGAGGTTGCTGTGAGCTAGGCTGACGCCACAGCATTCTAGCCTGGGCAACAGAGTGAGACTCTGTCTCAAAAAAAAAAAAAAGAAAATCAATAATCAATCAATCCACCAATGCAATTCACTGTATTAATAGATTAAAAATGAACAACCAGGCGATTATTTCAAGAAATGCAAAACAAGCATTTGACAAAATCCAACTTCCATTCCTGATAAAAACTCTCAATAAATTAGGAGGAGAAGGGAACTTCTCAATCTGATAAAGGGTATCTATGAAAAATCCTCAGCTAGTACCTTAATGGTGAAAGACGGGATGCTTTCCCCTAAGATCAGGAACAGGACAAGGCTGTCTACTCTCACCACTTCTGTTCAGCATTGTATTTGAGGTTCTAGCTAGTGCAGTCAGGCAAGAAAAAGAAACAAACAGCATCCATATTGGAAAGGAAGAATTCAGTTGGCTGCAGTGGGACCTTAGGCTTCTCAGGGCCTCTAGGGAGGATGGTGATCTGTGTGCATGCAGTGCTGTGTTGGTGCAAGTGGTACCTCGCTTCTCCGAAATGCCCCTCAAGATTGGGGGGCAGAAACATGTGCCTCTGAGAGTTGCCAGCCATGACCCCTGTAGCACCTTCTGCCCCAGTTCCTCTTAGGTCTCAGGCTTTTTCCCTGAAAAATGCATTTGCATTTTATTTCATACTATTTGTGCTATTTTAATAAAGTAGGGCTATTTTAGGTAACTTGTGCTCAAAGCAGTTACAGTGAGGAAGATGGGTCTTGCTCCTCTGACTCCCAGGCCCGTGGCCATCTGGGCGGTGCAAACCCCTCACTGTGAGACGCCGTGGCAGGAGAGTGAGCACATGACTAGAGCGTGTGTGCGTGGGCCATGCGTGAGACGCTGGGCAAGCAGCCTCACCTCTCCAAAACTCACTTTCCTGCGTTTTAAAACGGAGATGAAAATCTTCCTGGATGAGTGGGGTCCAGGTGACAGGTGAAAATGCTTTGAGGGGTCACTTTCTTCTTGCCAAGTGGTCTGCTGCAAGTCCTTGCCTGGCCCCCCGGGTGTTTTCCTCCTGGAGGGCTGAGAGGGCTCCTCTGAGAGAGGCATGTTCCCCCCACCTGCTCCAACACTGGAGACCTTGGGGAAACTGAGGCCCAGGCTGTCCCATTGTGCACGTCTGAGGCTGCCCAATGACTTCACAGACATGGAGGGATGGGGAGGTTTGAGGAACAGTCTGAAAAACACCTGTGTGGTGCTCAGAATTTCCACACACCCTGCAAGCTGCCCACATCCTAATCCCTGGAACCTGTGGATTTGCTAGGTTATGTGGAAATAGGGAATTAAGGTTGCTAATCAGTTGACCTTATGATGGGAAAAATTACTTTGAATTATCTGGGTGGGCCCAGTGTAATCATAAGGATCCTTTGAAATGGACGAGGGAGGCTGAGGAAGAGCCAGAGAAAGAGGTGTGATAAAGGAAGCGGGGTCTCAGTGATGCCACCTGGCGGGGAGGAAGGGCCTATGAGCCAAGGGATGCAGGTGGTCTCTGGCAGCTAGGAAAGATAAGGAAATGGATTCTCCCACAGAGTGCCCAGAAGGTATGCAACCCTACTGACACCTCGATTTTCGAGAGGCATGTTAGGCTCCTGACCTCCAGAACTGTAAGATAATAAATGTGTTATTTTAAGCCATTAAAGTTAGTGGCAATTTGGTACAATGGTGATAGAAAACTAATATATCTCAGAAACTCCTGCCCTGCCACCTCTCTCCCTGTGTTGGAAACCCCAGGGGTCCAGGGGTTTCATGGACTCTCATCCAGTGGTTGGGCTCCAGGTCCGCTGATGCCCCCCCAGGCATGCCGGCCCTGAGCCCTGCAGGCCTGTGTGTGATCGGAAAGACATGCTGGCCAGCCCATGAGGCCTCAGCCCCACCCAGGGCCCCATACGGGAGCAGGCCTGCCAGCTCTGCATGGGGGAAAGAGCACTGGCTTTGGAGTCTCGAAGCCTGAATCCAAATCCTGGATCTGCCCTCTACTAGGTGTGTGACTGTGGGCAAGTTACTTAACCTCTCTGTGCCTTACCTTCCTTGGCTATAGAATGGAGATAGTGGTACACACCTCACAAGGTTGTTAGATTAAATGAGCTCACACCTGTGCAATGCTTAGACTAGGGCTTGACAATAGATGGTTACACATGTGAGCCGTGGCTGGTATTATGTGCATTGAGATAATGAGACAAAGTTGCTGTCTTTAGGCAGTGGGCAATCTGGGGGGAGACACACTGGTGTGGGTACACAAGTGCGGGGGCGGGACAGGGGCATGAAGCAGGAGGGAGGGATCCTTTCTCTTGAGTTGGGGATTCAGGAAAGGATGCAGAGCTGAGTCTTGGGAGGTGAGCAGGTTTCTGCCAGACAGGTGGGGTGTAGTGTGGCCCTGGCAGAGCACGCACCTGGGCAAAGGTCAGCAGGTGAGATACCACCTGGCCTGCCGGCAGAGTGGTACCTTGCACGTCTGTGGGAGAAGAGTTAGGGGAAGGGCTGGAGCCGGCTCATAAAGTCGCTAGTGGGCCAACTGAGGAGCATGGACTTTATTGTGGAGGTAATGGGACCCTCTGAAGGTCCCCTCTGGATGCAGAGTGGGCAGTGGAATGGAGTGGGTGCCCAGACTGGAGGCAAGAAGGCCAGTGAGAAGGCTGAGGCTGTGACCTGGGGTTGGAGGATGGGACCTGGGTCTGGGGATTTGGGCTGGAGAGTGGGACAGACCCAAGACTACACAGGAGAGAGTCGCCATAGCCTTGGTGGCTGCCTGGATGTGGGAGGGGAGGCAGGGAGGGTTCTGAGTGGGTCCTGGCATCCTGTGCTGGCTGACTGCCTGGCTCCCCTTGCCCTGGCAAAAGGAGGCAATATTTGGTCCTGTCAAAACCTCTCAAGGCTGAGATGACCTGAGCTGCCTCCCAGGTTCCGGCCCCACACCCTGCCCCCGTGTCTGGCTATGCAGCCAGCCTCTCCATCTCATGCCCGCATTCCTGTTCCTTTAGTCAGTCATTCAGCAAACCTTTGTTGAGTCCCTACTCTGTGCCAGACACTGCTGGAAGCACAAAGTCCTGCTCACAATCTGAAGGCCAACTCAGACACCAGAGGCGAACAAGGGGATGCCAAATGTCAGGTGGACACAGATGCTATGATGAAGACTACAGAGGGTAAGGGGTGGCAGGAGTGTGCAGGGGGAGCATTTTATCCCAGGGGGAGAAGTGAGGGGCAAAAAGCCACTCAAATGGGGTAAGAGTGGAATCCCAGCATCTCAAATCCCAGCTCTGCCACTACCTATCTGCAAGATAGGTCTTGCGAAGGCCTATCTTCTCTCTGCCTCAGTTCGCTCATCTGCACAGTGGGGATAATGATGATGTCTACCTGCAGGGTGGTGGAGAGGATTAAATGAGTTAATGTATGTGAAGTGCTTAGACGGTGGCTGGTACATTAATAATGGATGGAAGCGTTTGCCTCTTCTAAGTCCATGTTTTTAGGGGAGGGAATAGCAAAGGCCAAGGCCCTGAGGTGGGAATTGGCTTGGCGTGTTCCAGAAGATGAAGGAGGTCAGCACTAAACAAGGGGAGTGTGGCAAGGGATGAAGTTAGGAAAGCAGGAGCCTGGACAGGCTTAGGCAGCTTCCTGCTAACCCTCCATGCCAGTCATCTCTGAGACTCAAGTCTGTCAGCCCCTCCTCTGCTCAGAAGCCTACCATGGCTCCCCAGTGCCCCAGCACCGGTTTGCAGCTTCTCCTCTCTCCTCCAACCTGATTGGCCTGCGTCCCACCTCACCATCTGCTCTGGTCAGTCAGAGCCTCTCACCTTCCCCTAGGATTGCTTAGTATCTGTTCATCCAGGCCCTTCCCTTTACAAGGGATCCTGGGGCCCAGAGAGGGACATGGCTAAGCCAGGCACACACAGCAGATTAGAGGCCAAGACTAGAGCCCAGGTTTCCCAGACTCTGTGCACCATGGCTTATAGCTTCCTAGGCCAGTCACTGTGTCACAAATGTGCCTTGAGTTAGGGGAAGGGGGAAGACGCAGGGCATGAGGAGGGGGCAATCCACTAACTAGAAGACGTTGGTGTCTGAGCCTTTGTAATGCTTAGCGCTGTTCTCCAGGGAGAAACCATCTGTGAGACTGGGACGCGGAGGAAGCAGACAGTGTCTGTTTGTCTTTGCTGTGTCCGTTCGTTCCTGCCCTGGGAGAGCTGGGGGTCCCCATCTGATAAATGGTCCCCATCTGATTCAGCTCATTCAGGGCATGCTAGGGAGCAACGGCAGAGCCTGCCTCGGTGGCCTGAGAAGCAGTGGGATTTAGAAAGGGGGGACAGAGACCTCAGGAAAAATACAGTGAACCCCGCCAGGGCTGCCATTACAAAATCCCACAGAATTGGGGCTCAAACTACAGAAGGTCATTTTCTCACAGTGATGGAGGCTGGAAGTCCATGATCATGGCACCAGCAGGGGGGTTTCTTCTGAGGTCCCTCTCTGTGGCTCCGATGGCCACCCTCATGCTGTCCCCTCACACAGTCCCCCCTCTGTGGGCACTTCCTGTGTCCAAACTGCCTCTTTTGTAAGGACCCTAGTCATGTTGGATGAGGGCCCACCCTAATGGCCTCATTTTAGCTTACGAGTCACCTCTTTCAAGGCCCTATCTCCAAATACAGTCACACTGTGAGGTACTGGGGTTGGGGCTTCAGCACATGAATTTGGGGAAGGAGGTGCACAAGTCAGCCCACAACAAAACCAAACACCAGTCAGTGCTTGCCCCTTGGCTGCAGTGCAAAAACTCAGGACTCCTGGGAGGGAGCCTTCCTCGTGGGTTGGAGCATTCTGGGAAGATTTCCTGGAAAAGAGTGACTTGAAGTTTTGGTCAAAAGGGAATTAGAAGGAAGGACATTCCAGGTAAAGGGAACAGCACTAGCAAGGGTCTGGAAAAACAGGCAGGATGTGTTTTGGGGAAGACAATTGTTTAGTTGTCTAGATGAGTCACAGGGCTAATTGCTCTTCAGCGGGGTGGAGTGTAAAGGGGAGTTTGGTTGTGAAAGGTCTCCGGTGTCAGGACAAGGACTTGGGCTTGATTCCATGGCAGTAGGGAGCCATCGATGGTATTTGAGCACAAGAAAGACAGGAGTTGCGCTTTAGGCCAGAATCCGGGGCATTACAGATGGGAACAATGCTTCTCAAGTTGGAGTGTGTATTGGAATTGCCTGCAGGCCTGGTTAAACCAGATTGCCGGACCCCATTTCCAGACCCCCTAATTCAGTGGGTCTGGGTGGGGGGGCCTGAGAATTTTCATTTCTGTCAAGTTCTCAGGGGATGCTGATGCTGCTGGTCTGTGTAATTTAAAAACCACTGGAAACTGCATTAGAGGGCGAGAGCCGGGGTAGGGTGGACAGAGGTATGGCTCATTTCCGGAAGCCTCTGAGGCACGAGCAGTGGGAAGACCCCCCAACTCCCATGTTTCACAGACAGGGAACTGAAGTTCCAAAGGCGATGGTCACAGTAGGGGTCGCTTGGGTGTGGGTTGCCATGGCATCCGGCCTCCCGAGCAGGAAAACTCCTTGGGCACCTCCTCTGGGGTCCATCCAGCCCAGGTCCTTATGACAGCAGTGCATTTTTGGTTGGAAAATGGGTTCCAAGTAGCTAGGTCTCCAGAACATGGGACAGGCAGCGAGGCAGCTGAGGCGGAGCAGACAGAGCAGGAGGTCACGGCTTTCTCACCTCCAAGGCCCCGCCCCCAGCCCCGCCCGGCTCTGCCCAGTATGACCACGCCCCCTGTGCCACAAGGGCAGGGGGCCAGGTCACTGGGTGACCGTGGGCAAAATACAGTACTCAACTTTCCTGTGCTTCATCATCCTCACCTGTACTTTGGGAGCAAACCACCAACCTCATAGGGTTGTTATGGGAATTGTGAACTGAAATAAAATCTTAAGGCTCGCCTCCACTGGCTGACTGAATGGACCCCCCTCCTGGCCAAGGGGGGGGTCCTAAAACTAAACTGTCCTAAAACTAAAACTAAACTAAACTAAACTAAAACTAAAACTAGTCCTAAAACTAAACTGTCTGCCAGGAGGAGTGAGGTCAGACATGCCTCATCATGCCCCCCTCCCTTCTTGTGGGTCTCCTTTGTACCTAAGGTTGTGCAAGACAAACCTGCAGGTCCTCAGTTTACACAACAAATCTATGTCCAGTGGCTTGTCTCTGATGTCATATACAGACTCATCTTAACATTCCAAGCCTTTAGACAAAAGCTTCATGTCTTTAACCAATTACAAGTCAAAGAACCTTCAAACCCACCGGTTATAACCGGTAAGCCCCTGCTTCCAGATGGCCCACCCTTTTGGGCCAAACCAATGTATGCCTTCCATGTATTGATTTATGACTTCACCTGTAACCCCTGTCTCCCTGAAATGTATAAAACCAAACTGGAACCCAGCCACAGCCCGTCCACTTGCTCAAGGCTTCTTGGGCCTGGCTCCGGGTCATGGTCCTCAGATTTGGCTCAGAATAAATCTCTTTAAAATTATTTTACAGAGTTTGGCTTCTTTTCTGTTGACAGGATTAAATGAATGTATATTTGTAAACTCCTGCTACTATTAAGTGCAAAATAAGCTTCATTATTAGCTATTGTTGTTATCTTTGCTCTCTTAGAGCTTTGATTCACCGATCTCATCTTATTTATTAAAAATTTTTTTCATTACAATGTATTTCAAGCAAAAAAGAACATAAAAACTGTGTCTCCCTCACCCAGTTTAAGAAATAGAGCATTATAACTGCATTGTCTGCTCGACTTTCGTCAGAATCTCATGCCTCCAACCCATCCTCCTTACTGCTCACAGGCTGCGAGCGATCCAGATAGAACACTCGTCAGATCCTGCCACAACCCTGCTCCAAAATCTCCGCTTTGTTAAATCCAAACATATCCCTTGACATCCAGGCCCTTCATCTTTGTCCTGCACTGACCCTTCTGTTTGGTCTCTGCCACCCAAGACCAAAGTTCCCTTAACATTTCTTAAACATCCCCTGCTCTTTGCATATGTTGGTCTCTCTGCCAAGGGTCCTGCATGTCCTTCTTCTCTCTCCTTCATTCACTCCAGGAGAAGCACCCATCCTTTGGCCCTCCCAGGCTCCCTGAGAACTGTCCCACTGGGACTTAATTGTGTGTGTGTGTCCTCCCCTGACTGTAAGCACCTGGCAGCAGGCCCACATGGACTCTTCATCTGCTCCCGGGGAGGAGAAAGCATGCCCAACATGACACAATCGCAGCTGAGTGAGTCTGGGGCATGGTGCTGGGGTGTGGTAGGGGTGGTCATCTGGTGACTCACACTCCATTCTTTTCATGGGAAACTCACAGTCTGTCAACGGTAAAGCTGCCGAAAAAGAATAGGGAAGTCACTAAATGGGGTCCTTATTGTAAAGAAACTGCAGCAAAGTGTGATTTCCTCTATAGTGCCCAGTTTCCCTCCAAGCCGCTTCCTGCTCCGTCCGCTTCCCCCTTCTGCCTTGGTCCCTGTCTCCGCTCTCTGAGGACAGTGGGGTCCTCATGAACAGTGGATCTTGGCGGGCGTGGTGGCTCACACCTGTAATCCTAGCACTCTGGGAGGCCGAGGTGGGTGGATCGTTTGAGCTCAGGAGTTCGAGACCAGCCTGAGCAAGAGCGAGACCCCGTCTCTACTAAAAGTAGAAAGAAATTATATGGACAGTTAAAATATATATATAGAAAAATTAGCCGGGCATGGTGGCACATGCCTGTAGTCCCAGCTACTCGGGAGGCTGAGGCAGGAGAATCGCTTGAGCCCAGCAGTTTGAGGTTGCTGTGAGCTAGGCTGACGCTACGGCACTCTAGCCCAGGCAACAGAGCGAGACTCTGTCTCACAAAAAAAAAAAAACACAAAACAGTGGATCTTCCCCAGGGACTTCTATGTGGGACATGCAGCGACCATGTCATGGATGCAAAAGGCTTGTGGTTTTGGAGAAACCAAATGGATGCCAAGCCTGGCCCCAGACAGCCCTAGTACCAGGAACAAAGAGGATGTGCTTCCAGACTGGAGGCTCCGGCCCTTTCTCATTCCATCAGATGTGCTTGCGGAGCAGATTCGCTTTGAAGAGAGAGGAGAGCCTAAGTCTCCATTTAAGTAAAGTGGAAATAAACTGGGAAGTGCACTCGGACTCTGGGGAGGAGCTGGGTGTTGGGGATGGGGCAGGGACGGACACTCGCCTCTAAGGACATTTTGAAATTTGTACTATGTTAAAAATAAAAACATCTATTGGATAGTAATCAGAAGAGCTGGGTTCCAGTATCGCACATACCAATTGCCAGCCTGCTTGCAGAGGTCTCTCTGAGATTCACTTTAATAACCGTCCAGTCCTCAGGCTCAAAGAGGAGGCACAAGAGAGACCTTTGTAAACTAGACGGGGCTGGGTGCACTGAATTATTATTTACTCTTCACGCAGTCCACCTCACTAGACGACAGCTGAGGCCTTCGCTAGTGGCCACCGTGTGAGGGTCCGTGTGTGTCTAGACATATTGGGGTGGGGTGACTATGAAGTTGACCATTACAGAGCTCCTGGTGGAGCAGGACAGGTGGCTAAGTTGACGACTTCCTTTAACACTCTCGAATTCTCAAGGGCCAAATGAAGGGGATGAAAATGCGGGTGAGCAGGGCAGGGAACATGAATCCAAACAGGGGCCTTTGCACTCGCTGTTCCCTTTGCTTGAAATGCTGTTCCCACAGGATCCTCAAGGCCTACCCTCCTGCCTCCTCCAACTCTTTGGGCAAATAGCACCTTCTCAGTGAGGCCTGCGTGACCACTTGACTTAAATAGCAACTTCATCCCACACTCCCCAAACCCACCCCTGATTTATTTTTAGCGGAAGCCTTTGCTTTCAAGGACAGTAAAGTTACTTATGCTCAAACTGACTTAAAATGCTACATGTTTTATGCATTTACTTTGTTTTAGTGTCTGCGTTCCTCACTTCCTACATTAGAATGGAAGCTCCCTGAGGGAAGGGACCACGTCTGCTGTGTTCATGGCCGTGTTCCCCAGTGCCTAGAACGGTACCTGTGACACGTTAGGCACTCAGGAGGTGTCTGTGGCTATGGTGGTGATGAGGTGAGTGTTCAGGACGGATGGCAGGATGGCTGGACATATCCCTCTGTTCCGGAGGTCCGTGGTGACAGCAGTAGACTGAAGGGGCATCAGACGTGGGATCGGATGGGGATGTGGGTGGTGGAGGCAGGGACAGTCCGGCAGGCACAGGGAGGAAGCTGTGGCCCGAGAAACCTGAGACATTTGGGGTGCCATTCTAAATGCCCCAAATTCTCGCTCGGTTCCCATGCCCTCTCTCTGCCCTCCTGAACTCCAGAGCCTGTTGGCATGGGGGAGGGGAGACTCAGGGCCACTGCTGAAGCGCTAGTGTCCTCGGACGTATTTGGAGGTTAGGGGGGGCGATGGTGGATCCACTGTGAGACCCAAAGGCCAGATGGAGGTCACTGGGCCAAGAGAAAGCACCTGGGCAGGGGGGCATTTGGAAGGGAGGAGACAAAGAAAGTCCCTGCCGTGGTGGCTGGACTGTAGACTCGGTGGGAGCAGAGGTGTTTCTCTGGGCGCTGGAGAACAGAGAGCAAGGCGCAGGACCAGGGGCCAGAGGGGCAGCCCAGTTGGGAAGGGCTTCAAAGGCCAGGCCAAGGAGTCAGCATAGAATCCAGGGGTGCCAGGGTCTACATGACAGTCTAGAGCCAAGCGTAGGATGTGGCAAAGGAAGGAAGTTGTACTCGGGAAGAATTGCCACTCGGGGGTCCTTACCTGTGCCAGCTGCCCAAAGCGGAGGAGGAGACATGCTCTCTAAGCCTTCTTGGAGACAGAGAAGGGGGACGGAGAGGTCATTTCACATTGGTAATTCATTCATTCACTCCCTTACTCATTCCCTTTATTAAGCACATAGTTGTGCTGGCTCTTTTCTGGGATCTGGGGATGCCACCAGGAATCAGTCCTGAATTTTGACCCCAAGCAAGGGAGAAGTTGTCCCAGGAGAGGTGTGACGGCTCTAAATAGGCTGTGATTGTGCCCAGCTGGAAGACCAGACAGAGAAGGCTTCCTGGGAGAGGAGGTGTCTGAGCTGGGCCCTCCGTGGGGATCAGGGGCTTGAAAGTCAGTTGATCAGGAATAAGGATGGTTCTACTCAGGAGCTGCACACAGGGAGTTTTAACATGTGCTGTTTCACTGAATTCACCAGCAGCTCTTGGAGGGAGCCGAGGCAGAGGATGTGGCTCACTTCATAGGTAAGGAAGGAAGGATCCTGGGACCAGACCACAGAGGGTTAGTGCTCAGCCCCAGGACATCAGCCTGAAAGCCACAGAGTCAGGACTGCAACCCAGAGCTGCGGGGCTCCTGGCCAAGTGCTCATCCTCTGGGTTCACAGAAGTGGCTGGTTATTTGGGAGTTCCATTCACTGCTGCCTTCCAGCTGTGGAGGAGCTGTCAGCTAATTCCCAGCACTGACGATCTTGATCTGCCCTCCTCCTGACCCCAGAGAGGATCCAGTGACCCACTCCAGGCTCCTCGCTGGTTGGCCATGGGTGGGCAGTGCCCAGAATGGAAAAAAAAGCACTAGACGTTGAGTTGGACTTGGGGCTAGTCCCAGCTCTTACATGTCCTGGCTGGGCAGCCTCAGGCAAAGCACTTCACTTCTCTGGGCCCTCCAGTTTCTTCCTCTGTCAAATAGGGACACTGCTCACTCCAGTACTCCCCACCTCCAGGGAGCTGAGAAACTGTAGACATAATGGGCGTGCCCCTCCCACATAAAAGTTAGCTATTATAATATTATTTATAAGGAACTAGAGGTTGCCTGCACCACTAGAATAATGACAAGGACTCTACTACACTGCTTCTACTGCAAGCTAAGTTTCACTGAGCCCTTGTCAGGCCCATTGGAAAGGGTTTTCCATGAATTAATCCATCTAATAGAGTGTGGACTTGAAAACATTGAAAACTTGAAAAGCATCATCAATATATAAACATGATGATGTGGTGATGATGATGATGATGATAAAGGTACCTTGCAAAGCAATGTCATGAACAGATTTGCGAGTCTTTGAGAGCAACAAGGGGCTTTGCAGACTGTGTCTCCGGCCCCTTGGCACAACCCTGGGCCTCTGCTGCCTTCAGCACAGTGGCTGACATCGCCAGAGCACGGGAAGCCAGCCTCCCACCCTGTCCCCCAGCCCCTGGAGGTTGTACAGGCCCCCAGCCAGGCAGCCCCAAGATTCCTATTCCCAGGCAGCCAGGCTGCAGCCCCAGGAGGGCAGCCAACAAGGGGCCCAGTGGCTTATCGCTGTGCGGCGACTCCCCAGCGGGCAGACTGTCTCCGCCGCTGCTGAGCGGGGCTGATAAAGAGGACAGACCCTTGTGTTTACTGTGGCCGAGTCTGGGGAGAGCCGGGCCTCCCAGGAGCGGCCCTGTCTCCTCTGGGAACAGACTGTCTGTTTGCTGAGATACCATCACATTCCTGAAGCCTCGGCCACCCCAGGATGGCTGGGGGAGGGGCGGTGGAGCTGGGTGGGGAGGAAACATGACAGCTGCGGCCCTCTGTTCCCGAGGTGGCAGTCAGGAGGCTCGCCCTGGGTCCTCTGCGAGGATTCTGGTTTCCCAGCCCGATTGTCAAGCACCTTACAGAGGTCATTCCGAGCCAACATGGGGCCATCACTCTACAGTTTACAAAGTATTTTCTCAGCATTTATCTTTGTGAGTCTTCCAGATAACCTTCCTGTTAGGTAGTCTGGGGTCATGAAGCTGCACAGCAGGGAGATTCCCAGCAAGACTGGGACAGCGCAGGGACCCCGAGGGACCCCCAGCTGACCAGGCCAACTCACATTCATAGCCAACACTGACAGAATACTCACCGCGTGGCGATGGCTGTCAACAGCACTTTGGGAATAGTAACTCATTTAACCTTCACAACAGCCCTTACGAGGTCGATGCTATCATTATATCCACTTTAGAGATGAGGAAATTGAGTCAGACATAGGTTAAGTAACTTGCCTAAAGTCACACAAACAGAACATGGCAAGGATGGGATTTGAACCCCAGCAGTGTGGCTCCAGAATCCCCAATTCAACCATCGTGCTACACTACCATCTTAAAGTAAAGCAATGGTAGATTATATTTCTACCCCGTGTCAAAGGCCATGGGCATTTACAGCTGCAGTGGGTGGGCTATCACAGGGGAAGGGCTGGCTTTGGAATTAGGCCTGTGTTCTACTCCAAACAGACACTAATGAACGCTAAGGCAGGGTTTGAACTCTCTGAGTCAAGCCCTCATCTTGGTTTCCTCATCTGGAAAATAGAAACAGCCCCTGCCTGAGCAGTGGGTGTGAGAGATGTTGTATGTGAAGGATCTTCATTAAAAAATTACCATTACTACTCTGATACATGCACTGGGGAAGTGGCCTGTCCAACATGGAAACTTCAGAAGAATGTCTGCTAAAAGAGAGGCTGAGTTATTCAGTTATGGGAGCGCAGAGGAGGGGTGACTTCTAGTCGAAGGCATTGGGGCGGCCTCAAAGGAGGCAGCCTGAGCAAGTGGTTGGGACTCTGGCCTCAGAGCTGGGCAGACTTGAGTTCAAATTTCAATTCCCGGCACTTACTCACTGTGTGACCTTGGGGACTGGCTTAACTTCTTTGAGTTTGTAAAATAAGAACAGTAATAGAACCTTTCCTATAAGGTTGTGAAGAACGGACAAGATCATTCAGAGGTCAAAGAGACCTTCTGGGAAGAAGCTCTGGCCACAAAGGCAGGCATATAGTAAGTGCTCAACAAATGCTACTGCCAATATCATTCTTGGGGGGCTTGGAGAGGGTGGGAGGGAGTGGGATAGTATAGTAGACAGAATAATGGCTCCCCAAAGATGTCCGTGTCCGAATCCCTGGAACCTGTGACAATGTTGGGTTACATGGCAAAGGAGAATTAAGGTTGCTAATCAGCTGACTCTGAGATGGGAGAGATTATCTTGGGCCATCTGACTGGGCCCCGTGTAATCACAAGGGTCTTTATAAGTAGAAGAGAGAGGCACGACAGTCAGTGTCAGAGTGATGTGGGTGAGAAAGACTCTACCAGCCATTCGTGACTTTGAATTGGAGTAAGGGGCCGTGAGCAAAGGAATGTAGGCCACCTCTCACCTAGAGCCTCCTGACAGGTGCGCAGTCCTACCAATGCTCTGATTTTAGCCCATTTTCAACGTCAGACTTCCGGAACTGTAAGATAATAAGTATGTGTTGCTAAGTCTGTGATAATTTGTTACAGCAGCAAAAGGAAAGCATCATAGAGTGTGAGTTGGTCCTTGAAGACTGGGAGAGTGGTAAAAGGCAGAGATGGGGCAGGATGGCACAGGAGGAGGAAACTGTGCCCCCAAAGGCCCTTTGGCTAGAAAGCACAAGGCATTTTGGGGAAACAGTGGGGAAACCCGTGTGGTTCTTTGCAAAAACGGACATGAGTCTCCATGTCTGCCAGTATCCACGTCCGTCTGCAATGTCACTGGGCAGCTCTGCCCATCAAGAGATGGAGTCTCTTTCCCTGTTTCTTGCATCTGGGCTTAACCCTGTGGCTTGCTTTGGCCAAACGCATGCAAGTTCCAAGCCGGGGCCTCAAGAGACTTTGCACACTTGTGTACTCTCTCTTGCTGTTCTTGGAAGGCTGCCACCGCATAGGACCAAGCCCAGTGTGACAGGCAGCCTCTAAAATGCTCCTGGTGTTAGCACCCTGCACCATCCCCTCCCACCGAGTGTGGGCTGGGCCTCGTAACTTGCTTCTGACAAATAAAATATTGCAAAAGCGACGGGTTGGAACTTCGGATATTAGGTTACAAAAGACTGTGACGCCCATCTTGTTCTCCCTGTCATGTTTCCCTGCTGGCTTGCTCTGAGGGAACCCGGCTACCATGCTGTGAGCTGCCCTGTGGAGACGCCCCCGTTGCAAGGACATGACATCTCTGGCCAACAGCCAGTGAGGACCTGAGAGCGACCGAAAACCACGTGAGTGACCTTGGAAACAGATCCTCCCCTATCTGAGCCTCGGGAGGACTGACCGAGGGCCTAGTTCATACCTTCATTGCAGCCTTGTGAGAGACCCCGAGCCACTGTACCCAGCCAAGCAGCACTTGAATTCCTGACCCGCAGAAATTATGAGAAAATAAGTGTGTGTTGTTTTTATTAATAGCTGTGTACGTTGTTACGCAGCGATCAGTAACTATTAATACTACGCCTCCAGGCTAGTCTGCTGGGTGATGCATGACATGTGGCCTAGTCCATTCCTTTCACCCAGCCAGCAACCAGATGACCACCAGACATGGGACTGAGGCCATCCCAGACCAGCCTCCTGTCAGCTGCTTGCAGACACGTGAGTGAGCCAAGCCTGGCCCAGATCAGCAAAACTGCTGGCTGACCCTAGACTTGTTAGCAATAATATAAGCTGTTGTTTTAAGCTACTGAGTTTTGGGGTGATTTTTTTTTTTTTTTTTACCCAGCAATAGCTGACCTGTATAGCCAGAGGGTTATGCATGTAGCAGGAACTGAAACCAGGAAGCTGGGTAGGGGCCTGAACCTTCAGGGCTTTGGACAAACTAAGGCATCTGGAATTTAATTTGCAGACAGTGGGAGCAGGGTTTTGAGCAGAAGAATAAGATCATGATCAGAGATATGATCAAGGAAGTTTCCTGTGGCAGCAGGGAATGGCATCACTTAGAAGCAGGGGGATCACTTAGAAGGCTGCTGTCATGAGGCAGTTGGGCAGTGATGGCGCCTGACATTGGGTAGGGTTGAGGTGTGGGAGACAGTCAGTAGAGGAACCAATGGAACCTGTTCTGCATGGGTCAGGGACAGGGCAGTGTGAGGGTAGAAGCTGACACCCAGGTTTTGACCCTGGGAGACTGAATGGTTGGAGGTGTTGTTGACAGAGATGGGGAAGTCAGGATGGGGGGCAGGGGGTGCATGCTATTTGGAATGGACTGAGGGTCAAGTACCAAAGAGACCTTCTGGGAAGAGGCCCCGGAGACAGTGACTCAGGACTGCAAAGGAAGCCTTATCCCCAGCCCAGTGTGTTGGTCAGGTCTGGGGAAGGGTAGAGAATAGCACATTCAGACGGGTCCCTGAGAGAACTGAGTAAAGGACTATCTGCAAAGGCCTGGGAAGGGACTGAGAATTGCATCAAGGGGTGTCGAAGTTGCCTGGGTCTGGGGATGGTGGAGAGCTGCTGCTAACTCCTCCGGGGTCTGAGGAGGCAAGGGAGGGAGAGGGAGCCTGAACCAGAGGAGGGTGGAGTATGCAGGGCTGCACCACAGAAGCTGTGGCCTTTGGTGGAAGATGCAGGGGACTCATGGCAACCCAACAAGGAGGACCCCGGGGCAATAAATATCTTGACCTCTCTCTCTTCCTCTTCTGTGAGGACTTCTTGGTATCCCCCACTGGCTGAGTCCAATCTGAAGTTAGAGGGCAAGGTTGCCTCTTGACGTAGTCCATATACATCACCTTCATAGGACACAGAGACGGTGGAGAAGGGGAGGGACAAACAGAAGACATCTAGCCACCTAACACATGTAAATTCCTTTAGCTTAGGTCAATTGATGACCCCATTCTGGCAAATAAGATTTGAGGGGGAAATCTGCTAGAGTGTTTCTGGGGAAAGGTTCTTTGCTGTTAGAAGGGAGATAGCAGGAGAAATGTTCTTCAGTGTATCTGATGTGATGCCTGGTGCTGCAGCAGCCATTTTGCAACTGTGAAGGAAGCCAGCTTGAGGCAAAACTGACCTCTGAGGATGGAAAGGCAGTGAGATGGAAAGAACTATGTTCTCCTTGATGACTGTGGAGCTCTTCCAAGAGCCTGTCCTACTTCCAGATTTATTTTTTCATAGAATAATAAAGATTCTTATTGTATGAACCACTTTGAGTTGGATTTCCAGTTACTTGCAGCCCAAAGCTTTCTAATGGACACAGCTGCCATTCATCATGTCCAGGTGCATTGTGTCCTGCAAGCTCTCTTAGCTTCCAGGGACTGTGGGCCAAGCCCTCCTGTGTTCCTCTGTTGACCACAAATTTGCACTGACTGTATCAGATTCACGGCAGAGCTTCAAATCCTTTTTTAGTTTATGATGAAAGAAAGAGACAGAAGTAGGTCGTGGGGATGCCCTTCTACCGACTTAGGAGAAACTGAGGAGAAATCCAGTCAAAGGCAGTGGGGAGAGTGAGGGCATTAATCTTGGTCTCTGGGGTGGTGGGGAGAGAGAGTTCCCATCATCCCACTTTCCTGGGAGGTGTGGTGCATTCAGGGAAACCCAGGTTCTCCCTGTTCATCTCTTAAGGGCTGAAGTCTGGACATGTATCACCAGCACAGACTGCCCCTGTGGGGCAGGTGACAGGCCCCCATTTTCCAGCATGGACTGCCAGCCTCAGTGATGTTGTATCTTCCTCCCTCCAGCTTTTTGCAGGGGCTTGCCTCTATCCGGACTCAGGGTGAGCTCGGGGAAGGCTGGCCATCGCTTGGGGGCCTCTAGGGAGAGCTAGATGGCAATGGGGTGGGAAGCTGCTGTTACACAGGCCACACCTGGCTCAACAGAGAAAGTTGCTCGGTGTCAGCATCTGGTATGGTGGCCATTAGCGAATGACTGCACCCCTGGTCTCCAGTGCTTCAGCCTCTTCTCTGGACACCCCTGGCCTGGCACATTCCCTACACCACTGGATCTTCTCCATCTAAGTCGTGTCATGGAAACTCCTACAGGGCTACAGACAGACAGACCTGGCTCTGGGTCTCAATACTCTCCCTTCTTAGATGTGGGGCAAGAAAAAACTCGTGAGCGTCTGAGATTCCTTTTTCTTATCTATAAAAAGCAAACTCTAATGCTAATTACCTGAGCAAAGTTACTGTGAATTTCAAATGAGATATTGACTAATATTTTCAGAGCTTGCCCATCTGGTGTCTCATTCTCTCAATATCCTTCTCTCCACTAGAGGTCAGCGAGGCAGGCAACCTACAAAGTCATGCAAGCATGATGCATACGTATAATAACAATGTTAATAGCTAAAATCCAGTGAACATGTGCTGTGCGCCAGGCACCATTTCCAGTGCTTTATTTATATCGGTGCAAATAGGCCCAAATATTATCTCCTAGTCCCGAAAGGCTGTCCTCCAAGAACTGCACCCCACCACCCCTGCCAACCCCCTCTCTATTCCCTTTCCCCAGCTGGGTTGGATGTGAGGGGGTCTGGGAAGATCCACAAGGATTTTAGCAGAGGAAACAACCCAGTCAAAGGATGGGTGTGAGCTCCCTGGAAGCAGTGGCTTGACTTGCACGTAGAAGGGTTGCCTCATTCGTTTGATGTATGAATGTATGAATAAATGGAATCATTAAAAAAATGAGTAGGAGGGCTAGAAAGATGGGGAAATTTCACCCACAGACAGAAAGGCGGAAGGAGGGCTTTGTAAAATTCCAGTGATCAGTATCCAGGGTGCAGAGAGCAGATCTGTCAGGGCACCACAGGTGACACTGTGGTCACAGACACCCCTCAAATCCCAGTGTCTTTTTGACAACCATGATTCTTTTTTATCTATGCTCTATATGGCTGGTTAACAGGGTACTCTGTTCTTCAAAGTCACTAAAAGATCCAGCTGAAGGAAGCTCCGCATTGACATGCATCCATAATGACGATGGCAGGGAAAAGAGAATGTGGCAGACCCCACACTGGCTCTTAGTTATTTTGCCCAGAAGTGTCTCACATCACCACTGCTCGTATTTGGTTGGCCAAAGCAAGTTACACGGTCCCACTTGAGTTCAAGGGGCTGGAGAAGTACAACCCTTACAGACAGGAGGGGACTGCCCGTTTTCAACAGGACCTGTAACCACCGTCAGTAGTATATGCCAGAGGGGCACTTGGGCTGAATGCAGCTCACAGACATGGTGTGTCTGGCCTGCTCGGTGTTTTAAATGTGTTTACATGGTTTCCGACATTTATGACATCAAGGTATGGCACATACAAATCTGTAAATCTGGCTAGATTTGAAGTATGGATTATCAGGTGATAGTATCTTAGTCTACTCAGGCTGGTATAATGAAATACCATAAACAACAGAAGTTTATTTCTCATGGTTCTGGAGGCTGGGAGGAGTCCAAGATCAAGGCACCAGCAGATGTGGTGTCTGGTGAGGGCCCATTTCCTGGTTCACAGATGGCTGTCTTTTTGCTGTGTCCACGGAAGGTGGAGGGAGTTCTCTGGAGTCTCCTTTATAAGGGGCACTGATCCCATTCATAAGGGCTCCACCCTCATGACCTAATCGCCTCCCAATGCCTCTCCTCCTAATACCATCACATTGGTAATTAAGTGACAACGTCTGAGTTTTGTGGGGACACAAACATTCAGTCCAATGCAGTGAGCCCAGTTATTTTGATAAGGATTAAGTTGGGCAGATCATAACAGAAAAACTCAAAATAGCAGTAGCTTAAATAAGACAGATGTTTCTTCCTCATATAAAAGAAGTCAGGAGATAAACAGGCAGCCCAGGCCTGGAGTGGTGGATTCTAAAAGTCATCAGGGACTTCAGCTCCCCTCTCTTTCTGCTCTGCCATCTTCAGTGCGTGGCTTCCATCTGCAAAGGTCACCTCATGGTCCATGATGGCTTCCAGGGGTCCAGCCATCACATCTGTACTCCAGGCCAGAGAAGGAAAGGTTGAAGGCAAAGAAAGGGTGTTTCCCAGCTGAGTCAGCTCCCTTTACACAGCCTTTCCAGAAGTCTCACACAACGTGTCTACTTATATCTTATTGACTAGAAATAGTCACATGGCTGTACCAAGGGCAAGGGAGAGTCGGGATAGTCATAAGACTAGGCTTAGGCCAAATTAGTTTTTCCCCAGGATAAAATTCGTCCAGTTAAAAATAAATTAAATGAGAATCATCATTCCGCAACTAAAGAGAAGGAGAAGAATTGAGGTCGCCGTAGGCACTGAGCAGTCTCTGCCATAGGGCCTGCAGTCCCGATTGTCTAGAGTGGAGAAGCAGATGCCTCCCTTGACACTGGGCCTGAGCTCACCAATTTGCCACAGACCCCACCATTCCCTAATGCCTCTCCAACACTCAGTATCAGCTACTATTTGTCATTGGGCTTGTGTTTTCTTTTTGGGCTTGTGGAACTAAGAGGAGAAAGAAATACTTCCTATTTCTATGCCTTTATTAAAAATCGAAAGAGCAAAAGATATACCAAGAGAATCATATGTTCTAAGAAAAATAAGAGAGGAAGCGTATTTCCCTGGGGAAGAGGAAAATATTCCTAGCTGTGTATCATGCAAGCAAGGTGTGTTGAAAAAAGTGCAGCTTAGCATGCCATCGTGAAACAGCTGGTTTGCTTTACTTACCACTCTGGACTGGCAGACATTTTAATAAATGTAGCTCCCTGGGAAGACAGGAGACCTCGTCCTCTCTGGCTCTGCACAACTCATCCCTCCTCCTGGGAGGAGGACAGCCCCATTTTTCCAATTCCTCTTACCCTTCATTTGGAATGATTTTGCCCTTCTTTGTATTCAGGGCTTATTTTGAGCAAGTTCAAAACTGCCTTGCAAAGTTCAAGATCATTATGGCAGGCAAAAATGCAGTGAAATAGCACACCACTGTCAGTTAATTACTAAAAATCCTTTAATAGCTGACATTATTATAAATTATATACCCATTATGACAGGGACAATTGGGCTCTCTGTTTTTCTTGCCCTGGATTAGAACCCCAAACAATGCTGTCTTGTTGGGGAGAATGACCTGGTTGCACTTGGAGGCCGGTTGGGAGTTTACATGGGCTACCTTTGCTGACCACGGCAGCCCCTGGGCCTGAGGACACCCCGTTACTGGGTGGAGATGAGGCAGCTGCCTGCGAAGGCTTCAGAGCTAACCCTCTCTCTATCCCCACCCCTTCCCCACTGCTATTCCTCCAAGAGTCTCCTCCCTACGGACCCCCCAGCTCCCTCTGCCCTGTTGCCTGCTCCGCTCCCCAGCTAGGCCCAGCTCACACAGCCCCTCTTCCAGGCAGCTTCCCCAATTCTCCTTCCTAAAGCTCCAGACACACCGTAGGTCGGTACCTTTGTGTCTTTGGAGTGAGGTGCATAAAGTACACATCTCAGGTGTGAAGCCTGATGATTTTTCACATGCGTGTACACCATGTAACCCCTTCCCAGACCAAGATGTAGAATATATGTCCTCTCTTAACTTAAAAGTGTCACTGTACATGAGAATCCCCTCGGGGGCATGTGAGAAATGCAGCCTCTGACCTAACCCAGAGATGCTAATTCCATGGGCCTGGGACGGCCTAGGGGTCTGCAGGCCAATTGCGCTAGGCCTTCGGGGAGAGGGGGTCTACTACCAGGAGTTCCTGGTCTTAGATGTCGTTGAGGCAGGAAGCCATTGCTGGGCAAAGCACGTCATTCCTGTCACTCCTTCCATCTGCCTGCAGGTATAGGCCTGGCGATGCTGAGCCCTGCCCCAGTAGAATCACCCAGGGAGCTAAGAAACAAAAAACAAAAAACACACTTGGACCCCATACCAGATATTCTAATTAAATCAGTCTGGGGATTCAGCATTAGTATTTTTTAAAACTCCAGGTGATTCCAACACACAGTCAAGGCTGAGAACCCCTGAGCAGAGGCTTGACTCTGAATTTTAATCTTTCCTTATCTGCTCCAGACTTCTACTAAGAGAAGGCCAAGTGACTGCACCTCCCGCCACTACCTTCCGCCTCTCCCTCCGAAGGGGCCAAGATTCCTGGCTGTGGTCAGTGTTACCAAAGCCAACCACATACCTGGCCCACCTCCACGGCCCCCCTTCCATCTTGGGGACAGATCTACCGAAGGCAATGGGCATTTATTAAGCACCACACATTATTTCTAATCCTCCAGGCAGCACTGCGTTTTAGCAGGGAGGAAACTAAGCTCAAGAAGCCTTAGTGATTGCCTTACAGTGGCCTAGAGGGTAAGTGGTGGAGCTGGGACCAAATCCAGGTCTTTAGGGCTCCAAAGCCAACGTGTGTTTCCCCGAGCCAGGCTGCTCCTAGAAGCAGCCTGTTTATTGAATACCAGCCATGCCCAAGGCACAGGCCCGGGGCAGACTTATCTATTCAGCAGGGCAGGCACAGTGCTTAGGGCCCATGATACTGTTAGGGGGTCTACAAAATGTTTTCATTTTAATTTTCTTTAAGATCTGAAGAAAAAAATGAATAATAATAATGACTCTATACCAACAAATCCAGCCTGGGTTACATTTGTCCTTATGCCAATACACTTGTAAAATATATTTAAATTTTTTTCTTTATGAAAGTAGGAGCCTGTGAATACAATAAAAGAGTCTGAGGCCCGAGGAAGTCATAATGTAGCCCTGCACACAGTCCTGGGCTCTGGGAGGCCCTGGTGACTGGGTCCCCCAGCCCCTTCCCAGAGCTTGGCTCGGGCTAGTGGGAGTTAAAGCAAGAAATTTATTACACACCTTCTGCATGCCTAGCTCTGGGAAGTAAACAAGGGCAGAAAGCCCTGTCCTGGTGTGGCTAGGAAGAGAAGATGTACACACAGGAAACCCAGAGCAAGACAGGACAGGATGCAACGCTCCGATTGTCGTCACTTCTTACTTATATCTCTTCTTGTTTTTGTCATTTCATTTGTCACTTACTCAATGTCCTGCTTTGCAGGTTACCGAACTCTTTCGTGTATTTAATTCTTCAGTCAACAATTCTTTTGTTGATTTCTTCCTTTCTTCAACAAATATTTAATATTTTAATATTTCTAAACATTTAATTGTTTTTTGTTGTTGCTGTTGTTTTTAGAAAAAGAGTCTCTCTATGTTACCCAGGCTGGAGTGTAGTGGCTATTTACAGGCGCAATCATAGCTCATTGCAACCTTGAACTCCTGGGCTCAAGCGATCCTCCTGCCTCAGCCTACCAAGTACCTGGGACTACAGGCGCGTGCCAATGCACCAGGCTCTGACTTAATCGGTTTTGAATGGGTAATTCAGCCACAGTGCAGAATTCAGAAGTTACTGTAGAATGTACATCAAGAAGGCTGAGGGCGGGAAAGAGAGAGAGGGAGGCCTCTTTTGTACTGAACTTTGGATACTGTTTAGATCTTGTATTGGGTGCAGGTATTACCTATTTACTAGAATAAATTAAAACAAGCAAGCAAGCAGAGAACCAGATGGGTATGGGTGAAAAGTTAATTCACCCAGATTCCAGTCTCTCTGTTCTTCTCCCCAGAAACAACCATTTTTACCAGCTTATTGTGCATCTTTCCAAAGACATTTTATTCGTACACAAGCATATAAGCTTTTAAAAAATGTGTGCAAATTGTAGCAGACTGTACACATTGCTGTTAGTCACTTAATACCTTGATCTTTTTATACAGAGGTCTGCCTCTTTCTTTTTCAACCGCTGGATGATATACCATCATTTCTTTAACTAGATCCTCTACTGATAATGTTAAGGTTGCTTCTAATCTCTTTCTTTTTACTATAAAGTAACCTTAAGGAGCATAACTCCCCACTTCAGTTATACAATATATAACCATATACATGTATCATTTCACTCACATGTATCTATGTAGTTTACATATATAAGCTGGAATCAAACGGTCAACAGGTGTGAGCATTGCTGCAGGGAGGGGAAGCTGATACAACTTCTCCTGGGAGACCAATTTGGCCATATCTATCAAAAGTTAAAATCTGCCTCCCCTCTCCCTCCAAATTTATGGAGCACCTCCTGGGTGCTGGGTTGGGGCTGGGGACATGAGGAAGACTCAGGCTTTGCTCTTGAGGGTCTCTCCCATGTGGACAAATCATCTCCAGCCCTGGGAAGGAGGAATGTACAAATGTCAGGGTAGTGCAAGGACTGTAACCTTGGGCTTGAGAGAGAGAGAAAGAGAGAGAGACAGAGAGAGAGACATTTGCTCAGAGGAAAAGAAGGAAGGACATTACGTTCCAGGCAGATGAACCAGTGTATGCAAAATCTGGGGTATCAGAGAGCAGGACATAGGTGGGGAACTTTGGAGTATTCTAGAGAGCAGCCACTGTTTTGTTCAAGATCCATGTAGTGGAGGGGGAGACAAAGTGCGACTTGCACTAACAGGGCCAGGAGACTCCTCTTTGACCCGTTAGCCATGGGGATCCATTGAAAGGTTCTCAATCTGGAAGCCTCAAGGTCAGAAAGGAATGCTGAAAGGTTCTCTCTGGCCACGGTGAGAAGTGATTGAATACAGACATTTCTTCAAATAAACGCCTAGTCTCTGAAAGGCAGGGCTCTCTGCACCTAAATGTCTTTGGCCTATAATAAGTTTCCAGTAGAAATGCTCTGTCTGTTGAACTGTAGCCAAGCACCAAAATGTGCATACCCCTGGGCATTGTTTCTCCAATGAGAGCTTCTGCATTCTCCTGAAGGCTGGGGGAGTGAGCCAACCAGGAGGTGCTGGGATTGGGTCTTGGGCCAGTCTGGGGTCCTGGTTTTGATGCTGTTCACAGTGACCATGACATTCTTCAGAAGTCTCCCATCTCTGTTCAAAAACTCATGATGATTTTGCATTCTATTCCCTGGTATATCTGGCTTAGCTCTCATCTTAAAAATAGAATATATTACAGATATAACATAAAATTAAATTTCCTTAACATCTATGAATCAGATTAGCTCTCCAGAAAAATCCCTTGACTTCAAGAGGCCCCACATTAGCTCAGTTTGAGGAAGATGGATCCAGGTAACCCAGGTTCACTGTAGCAAATCCACAGTTCTTTCCCTGGCGTCTGCACACTGCCTCCATCCCTTTAACAACCATGAAACTCACTGCACTTCACTCATTCACACCTCCATCCATTCATTCATTCACTGGATAACACGCCGGGTGTTGCCCTCCCCTGTGGATACTCAAGGAACAGAATAACAATAGCAGCTCTATCTGCTCCGCACATATTATCTCAATCAACTCTCATGATGACCGGATGAGGTGGGTACTTATGCTTAGTAAGCTTATTAATCAGCTCATTAAGCCGCTGAGTTCTACAGTGTGCCAGAACTTTACTCACTTAACTCCCACCTTGGTCAAGTTGGTGCATTTTACAGATGAGGAAGCTGATTGTCCCAGAGGTTAAGTAGTTTGCAGGGCTGTTGTTAGTTTAGCGGCTTAACTTGGTAATGATGGATGGACTCCATGCTCATTTCACTAATAATAGCTACCATTCATTGAGCACTTACTAGGTGCCAGACACTGTGCTAAGCATTTAGACCTTCAAAACAACCTCCTATTATTATTATTATTTCCAGTTAAGTCTCAGGCTCCCCAGCTGTAATTTATAACCTGGGAATAATACTGGTACTCCACTGGGGATTGTTATAGGAGGTAGAGGAAGTTGCCAGAGGCCAAAGCTAAGAGATGCCCAAACAGGATTTGAACCCAGGTCTGTTAGGCCTTGTGGCCCAAGTTCTTCACCATTCCTGCCCAAGGCCAGGCTGCCTGGGGTGGCTATCGTAAAACCAGCAATCAGTTCAGAGGGGCTATGGTAAGATGTGCCACAGCTGAGAGACAGAACCAGGAAAAATCATTCGCTGAGAAAAAGCAGTGAAAAGCAAGCAAACAAACAAAAAACCTAAGGGGGTGAAGTTAGGCATTGGTTAAACCCGTATTCCCAACATCGCATGTATACTGGTGGTCCCCAGATAATTTCAGGTGATGCACAGATAAATAGATTTATCTATTTAATATGTAAAAAGATCTATATTTTACTTTAAAGTGATAAATGTAACTAGCACATTTGTGACTTCATGGATATTACTGCTTATGATAAAGCTAAATAAAAGTGGTGAATTGATTTAAAAGATTAAGTGTCAATAACATGGGTATACTGTACTGTTCAGATGTTCTCTTACACATCCAAAGATTTGACAGCAAATCATGCTGGTTCTATCTTCAGGTATATAAAATGTCTGGGATCTGAATGCTGTTCTCCTGCTCCCACCCTGGTACAGGTGTCTATGGCCCCTGACATGGACCACGGCCACAGCCTCCTACCAGGCCCCACTCCTACCTCCGCCCCTGCAGTCTACGGGAGCCTGTTGAAGGAGAAGGCAGATTCTGTCCCTCCCCTGCTCAGAACCTCCTGGGTCACTCAAAACACAGGCCAAAGATCCAACAATGGCCTATACGAACCTACAGTCTTTCCCCCAGTATTTCTCTGATCTCGTCACCTCTTTGATAGTTCTGGAACATGCCAGGCAGGCTCCCATCTCAGGGCCCTTGTCCTTGCTGTTCTCTGTGCTTACAATATTCCTCCCCCAGATAGTGTCATAGCTAGTTTTCCCACCACCATTAAGACCTTGCTCAAATATCACCTTCCCAGGGAAACCTCCTCTGACCACTTTCTCTAAACCACAACCTACCCTCTCCTAACATTCCTCTCTCGTCTTCTCTGTTTTATTTTTGACCTTGGCACATTTACCTCTGATACATTGTTACCCTGATTATTTTGTTTTGGTCTGTCTCTCTTTCTGTTACACTCCTTGAGCTCAGGAATTTTGTGTTTTGCTTGAGCACCTAGAAGAGGCGCTGGCACCCAGTAGGAGCTCAGTAAGTATGTGTCAAATGAATGAACACAAAGTTCCATTCATACACATGTGCATTTTTCAAGGGAGAGAAGGTCATCAGAGCTTTAGAAGCATTGTTTACCACTGCCCAAGAGTGACCTCCCCCCCCAATTTGGGGCTATGTTGAAAGTAGGTTTGCCTTCCGAAGGGGCAGACAATACCACTTAGCCATTGGGGCCTATAGTTGTTTTCCTTAAGAGTTAATAAGTGGGCTGGGCACGGTGGCTCACGCCTGTAATCCTAGCACTCTGGGAGGCTGAGGCGGGCGGATCGCTTGAGCTCAGGAGTTCGAGACCAGCCTGAGCAAGAGCGAGACCCCATCTCTACTAAAAATAGAAAGAAATTATATGGACAGCTAAAAATATGTATAGAAAAAATTAGCTGGGCATGGTGGCGCATGCCTGTAGTCCCAGCTACTCGGGAGGCTGAGCCAGTAGGATCGCTTGAGCCCAGGAGTTTGAGGTTGCTGTGAGCTAGGCTGATGTCACGGCACTCTAGCCAGGGCAACAGAGTGAGATTCTGTCTCAAAAAAAAAAAAAAGTTAATAAGTGGAACCCTGGTTTATCCATCAGTCTCCTGTGAAGTGAGTCACAATGAGTCAGTCTCCCTGCCAATCTATTTGACCATAGTGAAAGGCGGCCCACACTCCCTCTGTGATGTCTCCGTTTATAAGCAGGGGCCCGTAGATCCTGCCTCCTCCCACCACCTGGAAGCAAGCTCTGCCTTGCATGATTGCAGCTATTTCATACCTTGTGCCTTCCCAACTAGTATAGAAACTTCCCATGGGTAAAGGATTGGTTTTCTTTTTTGGGACCAGGTGTTAAGAAGATACACACTCACCTCAAGCAGCCCTGGGTTCAAATCACTACTCTGCTATCTACTGGCTATGTGACTAGAGACAAATTACTTAACCTCTCTGTTTCCTTCTCTTTAAAAATGAGTCTAGGAAGAATAACACCTTCTTTGTGTTGTTGGGAGGATTTGATGAGATAGTGCATATACGTGCTTGGCACAGAGATGAGCATGGAGCTTGGTTAAGTGAGGGTTTTATTTCAATCACACCACAAATATTTATTGAGTGCCCACTATGTGACAGGCATACTAGAGACCAGGAAGAAGAAATGGGGCAAGTACTGTCTTGTGTGATTTAGCTTCTGTGGTGACACAGGGTGTTTGTGACTCAACTTCCTCCACACTGCTGAGGGTGGCCTGTGCCTGATGGTTTTACCACCTCTGCCCCTGTGGGGCTGACATTCCCAAGGCATAGAACAGAAAAGGAATGACGCGGTGATGGACCGTAACAAGCCCTATAAAGGGGAATCACAGTGCTTTGGGGGAAATACTGGCGGAGTGGGGGCAGATTTGAATCTGAGGGGTCAGAGTTACTACTTTGTGAGTTACTTTGTGAGTAACTCGGTGGGGAGACATGCTGGGACCCCACCTTTTCTCTCCTTTCCCTGCATGCCTAGGGAATTGGGTATGACAGTCCAGGAGGGAGGGTGTTCTTAGGCTGTAGCCAGGGCCCTGCCCTGCTGGGCCCGTCACACACACCCTCTAGTGGCCAGGATGCGTGCCAGGCACTAGGCTGGACTGGCCTTAGGAATCCGAGGACACTGGGACTCACTGCCACTGCCCTTCCTTTCCGTTCAGATGCAGTTGTCCCATAACAAGGGCTGATTTTGGGTCCTCTTGTCATTTAACTTTAGCAACCACTTCCAGCATGATTTCTATTCCCACTTTACAGATGAGCATCCCCCTTCAGTGTCTCCTTGGCTGGAGGCCATGGGAGCATAGGCCTGACATCTTTCAGGGTGCTCCCCGAGGAACTCTGCAGAAAGGGATGCCTTTGTACCTCAGGGAGGTATGGGGATAAGAGCAGGGGTAAAGAAGCCACATATTTGCCCCCAGGGAAATGCACTGAGCATTTGTGGAAGTGTGTTCATCCCTGCTGGGAGGGGATTCTTTTCAGGTTAACTGCAAGTAACCTTTTTCCTTCCTGCTGCCCATTCCCTTTGCTTTCCACTATACACACATACCCCTGCTCCAGCCAAACTGGCTGGGGTTAAATCCTGACTGCCAATAACTACAAGCTTGTGCAGGTTACCTTCTGCAAGCCTTTGTGCCTCAGTGTCCTTATCTATAAAATGCTGGTAACCACCATACCTATCCCCAAAGTGTAATGTGGAGTCTGGGGCCTCAACCCATAACACTTTGATTCAGCAGGTCCATGTAGGTGGTCCAGGTCCTTGGACCACATTTTGAAAATCATTGCCCTGAAGACTGTGTTCTGGCAACGCAGACCCACTCACTATTTCCAGCTGTTGGGGGTGAGCACACGTGCTGGTTTATGCCCCTCTGGTTTTACACGTTAGCTCTCTCAACACTGTCCTTGTTGCAATGGCAAATTAAATGGGCAAGTTCCCGCGCCTCACTCTCCTCATCTGTAAATACAGATAATAGTAGTACCTGTCAGGGTTGTTGTGAGAATTAAGTAACTAAGTCCTGGTAACGCTTGGAACATTGCCTTGCTTATAGTAAGAACTCAATAAGCATGAGCTATTATTATTGTAATCCACAGGCAAGGGAGCAAATACCCTGATAAAAGGAAATATTTCACATGGAAGTATTCGTATTTTAAGATGCATTAATTTCCCCAGGGGTGAGAAGGGACTGAAAGGGGCCACAAGACTGGCTTCTGGGGTGCAGGTCACGTTGCTTTTTGGGTGCTAGCGCCACAGGTGTGTTTGTTCAATTATGAAAATGCATCCTGCTGTTCACTTGAGATTTGTGCACTTAATATGCACGGTCTCCTAGGACCTTCATGGATGGCTCTGTGAAGCACGCCATGAAGGGCAGGCATCATCATCCGCACTTGCAAACAAGAAACAGGCAAGGACAGCTATTTTCATGTAGCCAGAGGGGTAGCAGGGGGTGGGTGTGGGGAAGTTTCAGGCTGATTCTTCTTTAGGGAGAGCGCAGTGAGAACAGTACCTGACTCCAGGTAAAGCTCATCAAATAGTTGTGAATGGTTCCTGTAAATACTGCCCTTCCCCCGGCGCGCACAGACTCCCGGCCGGCCGGGGACTCGCGCCGCTGCCCGCTCACACGGCCGGCCCCACGAGTGGGCGCCCCGGGGGAGACCCGCGCGCCGGCGCCCCGCGGCCGCGGCGGGGGAATGGCGCCCGGCCCGGGCCAATGATCGCAGCGGAATCTCTTTCATTCAGCGCGGGGCCCGGCTCCAGCCCGGAAAGGGGCGGGGCGCCGCGCCGGGGGTGGGGCCGCCGCGCGCCGGGGAGAGGGCGGTGCCGGCCCCGCACCCCGGCCAATCGGCGCCGCAACCGGGGGGGGAGGGGGGACCAGGCCTTTTTTCCCCCTCCGCGCGGGACCAATCCCGACTTTACAAGCTTGAACTTTTGCCACCCTCGGACGAGCTAGCGCGCCCGAGGAGGTACCCCGCCGCGCCGGCTCCAGGGGCAGGAGCGGCCTTAACCCTTCCCGCGCCGGGCGTCCGGCTGCCGCCGCCGCGCCCCCAACCCACCCCCGCTTTCGTAAGGAAACGTCGCTAGGGAAAGCTCGACCCCTCACCCACAGCCCTCTCTCTCCGAGATGCAGAGAAACTGGCGAAGGGGGAGGAAGGAGTGCCCGGCCTCGAGGGGGGGCCCGGGACCTCCGGCGGCCCGCCTAGCTCCGAGGGAGGGCTGTGGTGGCCGAAAGGAGCCAACGGGGAGACACTCCCTGCCTCTACCCCACCCTCTCCAACTCCTCGCCTGCGGCGAGTCTGGAGCCCCAGTGCGTGCAGCGTCCCGCGCTCCCTGTTTGGCCCAGCAGAGCGACCCCGACTCTGTACAGCCGTCATGCCGTCACGCAAGATCCGCTACCCCAATATAGCTACCCCCTGCTCCCCAGAGACGCAATCCAGGAAGGCAGACACGCACACCCATTTCTATTAGCCTGCCCTGGGATGGGGGTTTGGACCAACCCTAAAGTGCAATGTGTGTTTGTAAGTTTGTGCACAAGCCAGGGAGAGTCAAAGCGTCCCGGTTGCTTCCGAGTCTCGGGGGGTCCGCCGAGTCCTCTCGCGCCTGCCGGTGGTTTGTGTAACCGTGTGTGTGTGTTTGTGCGTGTGTGTGCGTGTGCTCGCTCACATCCGTGCCCCGGGCGCAACGCGAGCCAGAGAGCCGGCCGCGGGCGCTGTCAGGCCCGGGGCGGGGGTGCCGGGGCGGGCGTGGGGCGGGGGCCCGGGCTCGGCCCGCCCCGGGAGCCGGCCCCTTGGAGCCTCCGGCCCTGCAATGGGACGTGTTCTCCTTTAAGAGTTAAGAAACTTGAAACCTTGTTTGCGCAACAATCAGCGCCGCGGAGCCGCCAAAGTGTCTAGACTGGCATATGATGGGAGGCAGCCAATGACTCCACGGCGCTCCTCCGGGGGCCCTCAGTGTGCGTTTGAGGAGAACAAAAAAGAGAGAGAGAGAGCAGAGCTGGGGAGCGATCGAGGGAACGGAGCCGAGAGAAAGAGCCGCCGGGCGCTGCCTCGCCAGACCTCGCAGGGACCGCGGGGCCACGGGGAGGCACTTTTGTGGAGGGGGGAGGGGGGCAGACCTCGGCAGCCGCGGCGCCCTGAGCGTCCGAGCGCAGCGTGGGGCAGGCTGCGACCTCTGCCTCTGTGGATTGCATTTTTAATTAAGGATTCCCAGCAGCTCTTTGGGATTTTTACAGCTTCCACTCATGTGTTGACACCCGCGTTCTGGAGAAACTCGCTCCAAGTGCATCTAGCTCCTGGGACCCGAGACGGAGTTGGCCTTTCGTGCATGCAAATCCAGGGATTTGGGTTTTGTTTGGGATTTCTTTTTCTTTCTTTTCCTTTTTTTTTTCTTCTTTTTGCAGGGAGTAAGAAGGGAGCTGAGGATATCAACAAGCCTGTCTTTTGGATCCTGCAGGAAAAGCGCATGTAGTTTGCGCTAGGGTTTTAAAGGCAGGACTTTCCAGACGCATTTCGGGGTTCGGCGCGAGCACTTTCTGCTGATGGGCCAGCCGCGCAACTTTTGAAGGCTCGCCGGCCCATGCGGGGTCTCTCTGGCGGCGCGCCGCCTGCAGCCCCCTGGAAGCGCGGGGGCTGGAGTTGTTGAGCAGCCCAGCCGCCGCGGTCCATGTAGCCGCTGGCCCGCCGCGGACTGCGGCTCGGTGCGCGCGTTCCCCGCCGTCCCGCCCGGCTTGCTCCCTCATGTTGCAGCCCTGCGGCGCCCCTTCGACGACAGGCTGTGCGCGGTCTGCACGGCGCTCCTCGGCGGAGCTTCATGTGGGGCTGCGGCCCGCGCAGCCGGCGCCTCGCTGAGGGAACGGACCCCCGGTAACCGGAGACCGCCTCCCCCCCACCCCCGGCGCCAAAGGATATCGTATGTTCAGGTCCAAACGCTCGGGGCTGGTGCGGCGACTTTGGCGAAGTCGTGTAGTCCCCGACCGGGAGGAAGGCGGCAGCGGCGGCGGTGGCGGCGGCGGCGAGGATGGGAGCTTGGGCAGCCGAGCTGAGCCGGCCCCACGGGCACGAGAGGGCGGAGGCTGCGGCCGCTCCGAAGTCCGCCCGGTAGCCCCGAGGCGGCCCCGGGACGCGGTGGGACAGCGAGGCGCCCAGAGCGCGGGGAGGCGCCGGCGCGCGGGCGGCCCCCCGAGGCCCATGTCGGAGCCGGGGGCCGGCTCTGGGGGCTCCCTGCTGGACGTGGCGGAGCCGGGAGGCCCGGGCTGGCTGCCGGAGAGCGACTGCGAGACGGTGACCTGCTGTCTCTTCTCGGAGCGGGACGCCGCTGGCGCGCCGCGGGACGCCAGCGACCCCCTGGCCGAGGCGGCCCTGGAGCCGGCGGGCGGCGGGCGGAGTCGCGAAGCTCGCTCGCGGCTGCTGCTGCTCGAGCAGGAACTCAAAACGGTCACGTACTCGCTGCTGAAGCGGCTCAAGGAGCGCTCTCTGGACACGCTGCTGGAGGCGGTGGAGTCCCGCGGCGGCGTGCCGGGCGGCTGCGTGCTGGTGCCGCGCGCCGATCTCCGCCTGGGCGGCCAGCCCGCGCCGCCGCAGCTGCTGCTCGGCCGCCTCTTCCGCTGGCCCGACCTGCAGCACGCCGTGGAGCTGAAGGCCCTGTGCGGCTGCCACAGCTTCGCCGCCGCCGCCGACGGCCCTACAGTGTGCTGCAACCCCTACCACTTCAGCCGGCTCTGCGGGCCAGGTGAGCGCGCCGCGCCGGGCGGGGGCCGCGGGGCCCCCTCTGCGCCCTCTTCTGTGGCTTTCTCTCCATCGGTGACACTGCGGGCGGGCGCAGGTGCGGGGGCCTTTGGAGCGTGGGAGCACTCGGGGAGGCGTCCGAGCACACACATCAAACGGCAGCTTCATCTCAAGGCTTCGGCAAACTTTAAAGGGCACAGGTTGGAGTTTCTCTGTGCAGCTTCAGGGACGGGATGTAAGCTCTAACTTTCGCGGTGAAAGGGCAGGGCAGCTCAAGGAGAAGCCAAAGAAATGGGCTTTGCCCTCTTTCTCCCCACTCCAATTTCTGAATTTACCCCAGTTTGTGCCCAGGCTTCTAGCATTTGTATGCATATGCGTACATATGTGTTATGCTTTTGTATATCCGGGGAGCTATACGTTGCAAAATTGGGTGTAGACCAATCGTAGTTCGTAAAATGTCGCACTTGTGCCTTTGTATGCTTTGGAGCAAACCTTTTGCAGGGTAACCCATCTCTGGAGTGGAGGCCACTCTCTTGCCCTGATTATTCCCAGCATCCCTTGGATGTCAAATGCCAGGGTCCATCATCATTGTCAATTCGTGTCTTCAGCTTTTCTATAGAGTTGAGAGCCTCGGAGGTATCTGCAAGTAGGTGAGGAAACCAGGTATTTTATTAGCTCTGAGAACTGGCCCCCTTCTTTGTTCTCCTCCTGGGATTTCCTGCATACACCCCGCCCCCAGCCTTGCTTACCTGGGCAGGCCCTGGATGCTGGAGCAGAGGTGAGGACAGGCGAGGCCCCAGGGGTATCAGGAGCTTGCAGTGCCCCTGCTGTGACCTCTGCACTGCGGGTGTGGGGGAGGAACACACCTTCTATCCTGTAGGTATCATCTGAGGGAGGTATGTGAATCTATTAGGCAGCATTGGGGGTTTTGCCAGGAGGTGGTGGGGTGGGGGAGGTGGGAGGGTGGTCTGGCAGGGACTTACAGGCTGTTGGGCCTGGGAGGGCTTTGAGTTCCTCCATTCTGACGTCCTTGGAGAGAGTCAGCATCAAGGCTGGGGGCACATAGAGGGTCAGATCACAGGTCTCCTGACTCAGTGTGGAAGGAGAAGGTGGGCCTAGGGTCGTAGATTTGTCCCAGGCGTCTTGTTTGTGTGGGGGGTAGTGGCTAGAGAGGAAAGGAAGTTTCCCCTCAGTGGTGGTTCCTGAATAGAGGGCATTGATGGGGCAGGGGTGGGGAGGGACAGCATTGATCAGGCGTCCTGCCTCCCACATGTCACCCCGAGGATTTAGGGGCTTTGGGCAATCCCTGACCTGTGGCCTGTGCCAGGCTTTCACCTTTTTCCTCTTCCTGACAGCTTCCCCGGGGAAGTGGCTTTCTCTCCTCTGGTACTCCTATCTCCTCCCTGCCTGTGGGGAAAGGAGCCCTATTTGTGGTTTTCTTATCCCTCGTCATTGTTTTTTTTTAGTGGAGGATGGCTGGTGGGGCCCACTCCACTCTTCTAGAAGGCCCTAGTGGGTATTTCCTCTCTCACCATGTCCGTGTGCCAGCAGATGTTTGTTGACCACTTACTCTGAGCCAGGCACTGTGCTGGGTGCTGTAGCTGGCAGAATGGAAATACGAGTAGGATCTGTGCCCTCAGGAAGCATAATCCCATGGGGGAGATGGGGAAGAGATGGGGGGAGATGGGAAGTGGGCAGGGCTGGGTCAGTGGGTCTGAACTACCAGAAGTGGTAGGGGGTGTGTGTGTAATCAGATCACCTGGAGCTCTAACCAGAACGGGGCCTTAGATGATGGTTCAGAGGAGAAGGAGAGGGCCAGCCGAGAGTCAAGGTGCCAGGCAACCTCAGGTGGTGGGCAGGAAGGGGAAGAGTGAAAAAGTTGGAGACAATAGACAGGACCCACTCCTGTTCCTACTGCTTGGAGTAGGAGTTGGTCTGGGTGTTGGTTGGAATTTGGTGGCCTTGGACAGGTACAGGTTGAGGGATGCCTGCAAGCTGCAACAGAACATTTCTTGACCATGGACCTGGTCCTAGGTTCTGCCCAGCCAGTAACCTGCATCTTGACCTTGGATGAATTACCTCTCCTCTCAGTCACCTTACCCGTCAGTGGGGGTGGCTCTGGGAACATTCTCCACATCTGATTCTGGACTTAGTGTGGGAAGTTGACTCCTTCCTTCCCCCAGAAGGAGGTGCTGTTGCAGGGGCTGTAGCACCCTGAGTCTGTTCCCCTGCTTCTTGGCCAGCTGCTGGCCTATGGAGCCCCCATTCAGCTACCTAGGCGGTAGCTGGGGGGACCAAAGATCTGGGAAGAGTTTCCAGTATGTGTCAGGTTGACCCTCTTGTGGCTGGGACTGAGACCTGGGGGATCCCTTTGCTGCCCACCCCACCCCTGCCACCTGGCCGCCAGCCTGGCTCCCTAGCTGGGCGGGTGCATAGCTGGGGCTCAGCAGTGCGTGTGCGTCCTGATAAGAAAGCTGCTCCTTCCAGGTCTCTGGGGGAGAGGCTGGGGCATGGGGCAGACAGACAGACACACACACACACACAGAGCAGGCACACAGCTAAGGAGTAGAGTACACTGGAACGCCCAGCACCGAGGAGGGACATCCACCTGGCACCAGCCACCCCAGCCTCCCAACCTGGCCCCAGTGGCAGGAGGCCCCTTCCTTGGTTGGCAACGTGGACCCCTTCTGTTCAGAGCCAGTCCTGCTCCATCCATCAATGCGCTTCCAGGCCTTGGGGCAAGTTTCCTTTCTCTGGGCCTCTTTTCACCTCTGTGAAGTGAGGGGGGCTTGGACAGAATCCCTGAGGGCTGGTGGTCAGCTAGAGTCCAGGCTATGCAGGCCTTCCTCCCCTCCCTGCCCGTGCCCCGCCGTTTGTCTCAGAAGCTGGGGTCCTCCCTGCCTGTGGTAGTCAGGTCCAGCTCTGCCTGCCGTGCGTGTCGTTCTGTCCCAGGAAAAGCCAGTTCGTTGAGCTCGGTGGGTGCCTATGTGGACGGAAATGTGGAGAAATACTTTAATCACAGCTCTAACCTGTGTTTATAGAGCTCCTTTCTCCTGAAAGTATCCATTAACTTTGGAATAAATCTCCTGCTCTTTGCTTCACCACTTTTTTTTTCTGTAATTATATTCAGTAAATTACTATTATCCAAATTGCGCCCGGGAAAGAGAGACAGCAAGAGAGAGAGAGAACTTTTAAACGACTGGAGGAGGCCGCCTAGGAAAACACAGGGTTCCCAGGCCAGGACTATAGGAATTAGAATGGACTAGAAAGTTTTCCTTTTATTTGGCCTGGCATTATCCCTTTGAAATGAGATCAATTTCAAGTTGGGCTTCCAAGCCCCCGCCCGGCCTGCTCGGCCCCTAGGCCTGCTTGTCTGCTCCTCCTCACTCCTCCTGGAGGTGAGGAAGGGGTGATAATGTGCAGTTTGCCTCTTGCTGGCGCCAGCCGGCTGTGCTGTTTATCTGGCTGCCAGGGGAATCTGGGCAATTAGGCTCAGCCGGCCTTAAAGTGCCAGGAGCTCCTTTTCTGCCTCTCCCGTCCTGGGGCTTAGGGTTGAGCCTTTAGGTTCTAGGGGCAGAAGGGATGGGCACTGGGGAGGCCCCCCTCCCACTATGGCCACCCTTTGGGAGGGGGGGAAACTTGGAGGCCCAGGGAGGCATGTGGATCTTTTCCTAAGCAAGATGCTGAGCTGCAGAGATGGGGGTGGAAGGTAATGTCCCAAACTGAAACCTTGCCAGGCACTGGAAGAGGCTATGAACTCTCTTCTGGCTTTAGAATTTGGGTCTAGATCCCAAAAGGCTGAGTACCCCCTGGGGGCTAACCAGAGGCACGCCTGGGCTGAGCTGAGAGCTAGCCTTCAGGCCCACTGGCCCCTGGCTGACTGCTCTTGCTTGTGAAGGAAGTTGGAGGAGATTCCTGAAGTTGATGCCCCAGGCTATATGTCTGAAGGGGCTGGAGTTTCTGATGTCTCTCTGTTTCTGCCTCTCTTTCTCTTTCTCTCTACCATGTCCATTTCTTTCAGCGGGGCCTGCAAAGCTCTAGGAGTTCTCCCATTAAAGTTTAGAGCATATTGGTTATTATTTTAAAATTAACACACTTTTGCAAGTACTAAGACAACTTGTAAGAAGAGAGTAGACAGAGGGCCTGGTGGCAGCTCATAGTTTCTCTTCTGACCTTTTGTCTCACCCACCAAGTGTCTCAATTGAGTTCCCACTATGTCTACCTGAGTTCGTGTCCTGGGACTCCATTATTCCAGATCTGTGGGGCCCCACCACGTGGGAGTAGAGTGGGAGTGGCAGTTAAGACTTAACCTGGTATTGTTCATAGCACATGTTCCTAACAGCCAAAAAGGAAAAACGACCCAATGTCCATTGCTGATGAATGGACAAAATATGGTACCTCCAAACAATGGAACATCATTCAGCCATAAAAAAGAGTGAAGTACGGTACTGAGAAATGCTACAACATGGAGGAACCTTAAAAACATCATGCTAAATGAAAGAAGCCACTCACAAAAGGCCATGTATTGTATGATTCCATTTATATGAAAAGTCTAGAATAGGCGTCTCTGTAGAGATAGAAAGTAGATTTGTGGCTGCCTAGTGTTTTGGGATCGAGGGGGTATAGGAAGTGACTGCTAATGGGGACAGGGTTTCTTTTCACGGTGATAAAAATGTCCTGTAATTAGATTGTGGTGATGGTTGCACAATTCTATAAATATACTAAAAACCACTGAATTGTATATTTTAAAAGAGTGTTTCTTATGGCGTGTAAATTTTTTCTCATTAAAAAAAGAAAAGAGGGTTACCTGGTATTAGCCTCTAACTGGCCTCTCCTTTAGTTTCGTTGAAGTAGAGTAACATCTGCAGCTACCTTCAGGTGTGGTGTTGGACAGGTCCTTTGCCAGGCTGGACCTCAGTTTCCCTGTCAGTAAAAAGAGTTGAGTTGGGTGAACCCTAAGGCCCTTTCTGTCTCTAACATTGTAAATCCCTGTGTTGTGGGGTGGAGTCTATAAGCCTTCATGTTTTTTTATTGTTCAGAATGGAATTTAGTGATAGCTCTCAGTCTCTGTGGTTAAAGAATTCTGTGCAAACCATTTTGCTGGAGCAAACGGGGGCCTGGTGAGTTCCCTCCTGAAAGCTTTGTAGTTTCCTCACTAGCTGGCGTGCCTGATGGTTTAGGTTCATGGATTTTCTTTCTGTCTCACTCATAACACTAAAACCCCCAACTTGGGCATGTCATGGGTTACAACTCAAGGCCTAGGTGGCTCCTGCAGGGGGACTTCATGAGCCCTTCCTGCCCCCTACCTTTTGGGTCCCATGTTAGCAGCTTCTGGAAGAAATGCTTGGGTTGGTTACAGGGCATTGACTCCAGCTGCCACTGCCCATTGCTGCCAAGTTTCACTTTTGGGGACAAATCTGGGGGATGGGGGCAAATGTCCAGAGTTCTGTGCCATATGTAGTCTGGGCCTCAGCCAACCCAATCAGATTTTTGCAAAAGTAACCCTAATAGAGGAATTACAGGCTTTCTGCCAAGTTCTTGGGAGTAGTGGAAAGGACGTGAGGCTGGGACAGAGACCTGGCTCTAGTCCTGGCTCACACCCAGCTCCTGAGGGAGTCACTTCCACTTGCCAGGCCTCAGTCTCCTGCTCTGTGCAGTGGAAGGACTGGCCTTAATTCTCTTTCCCCGTGGAGCTCCAGCCCTTCCTGTGTCATGCCCCTTGTCCTGGGAGGCTGGCCAGAGGGTCCCCTCGGTCCTCTTTCTCCACATCTTTGTCCACAGATGCATCCACCTTTACCATTATACTCATGATTATTGTCTTTGTCCCCATTTCGCGAGCACTTTCTGTGCAGGTGGTGTGCTAGACCCAGCAGGGGTGAAGCGGGGTGTAAGTCAAGGTGCCTCTTGACTCCCCATCTCATTGGGCTTTAGGCAGAGTCAGGCCTGGGCCTCAAGTCCCAGGTCCATCATAATTGGCTGGGGGACATGGACAAGTCAGTTTTCTCATCTGTAAAATAGGAATAATAATGCCATCTTATTTATTTCTTTATTTTTGAGAAAGGATTAAGTAAAAATAGGTGCCTGACGACCATGATTAACCACTCTGTACCTGAGCTCTAAAGGAATAAAATTCAGTAAATAAAATTGAAGGTGCATGGCATGAAGCAAGACACAGGGTAGGCATCAAGCACATGTTTGTGTCTTTCCCAGTGGCTGCTCTGTGATTCACTTTTTCTTCTCCCTAACCCCTGTCCACAAAAGAGTCCCTGTTTCTAGACCTCAGAGCCTTCACTTTGTTGAAGTAACTTCAGGCTGGAAAGGCCAGGGTAGGGAAGAGATGGAGACTTGTTGGGTGTATGGAGCAAAACAAATGCTCCTGCAACTAATTGTGCCTTATTATAATTGCGAAAAACCCTTATTACCCCTTGTGTCATTACTGATACCTGCCTAATAATAGTTATTACCACTTTATTACCACTGAGAGTTTGTTTTAGTTTGCGATTTGATTGTGTTTAGTTTCATTTACAGAAAATGAAGGGTCATTTTACTCATGCAAATTGTTACTTAGTTTAGCAAATTGTTACTTCCAGTAAAGCAAGAGGCTAAGGAATTCTTCTGAAGGCAAAGTATATGTTTTTAAGGAGGAGTATTTTAGGCAAATGAAAAGGAAACCCAAAGAAAAATACCATAGACAATAAGGAATCACAGAGTCTGAGCTGGAAGGCTGGAGAGAGCTTGTGTTCCACTCCTGCCCCTCAGAAAGTGGGGGACTGAGGCCAAGAGCTGGCAGGGACTGGTTTAGGGCCTCCTATCAAGGCATCGGAGCTGGGTTTGGCTTTCTGGCTCCCAACCAGTTTGACCATCCTCCCCATACCCAAGAATATTAGTTCTAATGCAGCTCCTTTGCAAACGAGTTTCTGTTTCTGGGCTTTTGCACTCAGCTCTGAGTAGGCTTGCCAAATTTAGCAAATAAAATACAGGATGCCTAGTTAAATTTGAATTTCAAGTAAACAACACATAATATTTCTGCATAAGTATGTCACAAATATTGCAAGGGACATACTTATACTGAAAAATTATGCCATGTTTATCCCAAATTAGATTGAACTGAGCGTCCCGTATTTTGTCTGGCAACCCTAGCTCTGAATTCCCCTGCACTTGTATTTCTCTTGTGATAGTAATAATAGTTACTGTTACTATACTGGAGGTATTTTTCTACAGTGCCAAGTTACATACATTGTCCTGGCAAACCTGGGAGATCTGTATCTCATTTTAGAGCTGAGGAATAGGCTCAGAGAGGTGGAGTAATTTTCCTAAGGTCACACAGCCAAAGGTGGCAGGGTAGGGATTGAGCCCAGGTCTGCCTGCACCCCAAGCCTGTGGCTTTAACTGTTTTAATGGATTTGGGCAGCCGAGGTGGTAGGAGAAAAGGAAGCCTTCCTGGGGGATGAGTTTATTATTTGAGGAAACCAATAATTAAAAGCATGTAGAACCCCAGGTGTGAACTCCCCTATCCCGGCAGTGACATGCTGTCTCCTGTCTTCCAGAATCACCGCCACCCCCCTACTCTCGGCTGTCTCCTCCTGACGAGTACAAGCCACTGGGTAAGTACCTTCCTTCCTACCCTTGCAGAGATGTGTCCATTCCTGGCTCCTCTTCAGCCCAGCCTCCGTCTGGCCTCAGCGCTGGAGGGCTGGAGGGGAGGGGTGGAAACTAAGCTGGTTACACTGAAATGGGGTAAAGTTTTACAAACACTCCCACAATTGGGCCAAAGCAGACCCAGCCTCTGCAGCAGGCGATTTACGTCTTGAAATTCCAAGGCTCATCATTAACCTCTCTGTGACCTTTAAACACTGGGCCTGTCGGAGATGAATGGGTTTTGACTTAAGCATCTCGTTGGAGGTGGGTTGGTATTTCTGTGTCTCTTTTCCTCTCTCCCTCCCTCAGCCTTGAGTTGTTCCCTTTAGTGTGTATTAATCAGTAGCATGACAGATAGATCGGGTGTGAGGTCTTTGCTGAGAGGGGCTGTATATTTCCCCCTTCTTTAAGCCGAGGTGTTCACCTGGGCAGAAACAACAATTACAATGTTTGGAAAGAATGTTTATGGGTACACAAAGCCCCTGGCAGGCCTATCGCCCAGGTGAGCTTAGTGGAGGTGGCAATGTCATTTTATACAACTCCCATGCAGAGGCAGAGTGTGTTTCTGTAAAACCTGGGGGCCTAGATGATCAGCCCATATTCTGGGGTAGATGCATGTGGCTTTGAAAAGCAGAGATGGCTTGTTCCCTGGCCCGGCCCTCTGTTTCTGCTAGTGGGATTCAGAGCACGGGTTTGGAGCCAGAGAAGTGATGGAGCCTGTAGAATCCTGGTGGTGGGGCGAGTTAGTTTGTCTCCAGCAGTACCAGGAGGGCAACTTTGTGACCCAGGCAGCTCCTGTGGGACTCAAGTTTTAAAAGTCAGATGGCGTGGCAACGATGCTGAAACATTCCACCGAGTGACCACAAAAAGTGGGTTTTGTTTGGTTTTTGGTAAATGCCTCCTTCCAGTATCACGTCAGTATCATCTGGGAGGTGACTTGTGAGTGTTGTAGACTCTCAGGCATCCACTCGGGTTTTCCTTCCAGGCCGCACCCCCTGTGAAGTCAGAAGCGCCTACCAGGTCCCTTCAGGAGACCTCCCCCGGCAAGGAGGGCAGTGGCTGTCCCAGGAGGGTGTGTGAGTCAGTGGCTAAACCATGGTGGCTTCCCCGTTGTTTGTTCCAGAAGTATGATCATCCCATGGATGGTGGAATTTTAGTTCTTTGGGGAACTGGAGATGTCATCTGTTGGGACCCTGCCACTTAAGAGATGAGGAATCAGGCTGAGGGAGGGGGAGGAGCTGCCCTGCTAATGAGCGGCAGGGTTGAGCCACAAACCCAGAGCAGCCCCCATTCAGGTCGGTGGTTCCCCATCCTTCCTTTGCAGGCCTGTCTCAGCATTTCCGAAGTTGGCATAATTGTACTAGTTCCATTAGAGAAAAAAAAAAAAAGCCCTCGAAAGTTCTGGGTACATGTAGCAGCTCAGTGTGAATGGCAGGCAGGGATCGTTGCCCTGGGGGCTTGTCAGTCAGCTTGTGATACAGCAGCAAAACCGGGACACCACCCAGCCCCACACAGTGACCATTCGGGATCCAGAACCAACAGGTATCCCCGTTCTTTTATAAGTGGGACACCTGAGACCCAGAAAGAGGAAGTGACACTTGCTGGTGGTCATATAGCTCAGCATACCACCTGTTTTAACATGACTTGCAAGCTAAGAACGGCTTTTTTCTTCTAAGCAGTTAAAAAAAAAAATCAAAAGAGGAAGAATATTTCATGACACGTGAAAAATGACATGAAATTCAGATGTCAGTGTCTGGAAGTACAGTTTTACTGGGACACAGCCACACGTGTCTGTTTCCGTGTCGCCTGTGGCTACTTCCGAGCTACGGCGGCAGCACTGAGTAGCTGTAACCGAGAGTGTGTGGTTCGCATAGCTGAAAGTGTGTGCTCTCTTTACAGGGAAGTTGGTGACCCCGCCATTGCTTGACTGATAGTGGAGGTGGGACTCAATCCTGGGGCTCCAGTTTGCAGACAGGGTCCCTCCTTGGGGCTTCAGAAGGGATGGAGGTTGGGGACATTCTTTTCTACAACAGCCACTGTGACACCATCCGGGGCCTCACTAGAAACACTAGATGTGAGGGTTTGGTGAGGGTGCGATAAGGACTTACTAGCTGTGAAAGGTGGAAACCACTTGTCGTTCGGATCCTTCTGGAAACCTCACAGTGCTGTCTGCGTTGGCTCCACAGCAGTTCATGAAGAAGTAGGACTCAGCTTGTAATGTCGCTGCTTCAGATGAGAAATGGCAGCAGGGCTCTGTCTGGGCATCGAGCACTTTGGGAACGTTAGGTATTAAAGCAAAACTCTTTTAAGAAGTTCTCACTTAGGCATCGAGCATTTCTTTGGTTTTGTTTTGTTTTGAAACATTTTCTGTGTGTCCTTATTTGTCTTCTAACACATTTTACCAGCAGATAACTTTTTCATGCCCTGATAAATAGTCCGAGTTATTTTTTTGTATTATTTTCTTTTCCTTGCATTGTTGCTTTTTCATAAACAAAAAGCCAGTTCACTTCTAAGCCTCTTTGATCACATGAGACCAAAAAACAAAATAAAACCCAGAACACCCAGTCAGCATCTGGCAAGTGGGAAATAAAAAAAAAAAAAAAAAAGGGCCAAGTTGGTTAATGTTTCATCTTCCCACTCCCCAAGCCATGTGGTAAAAGGAAGAAATTCCTGCAGGATTGAATGGAATTCTAGCTAGCTAGGGCCTAGGCTAATGGTGTTGTCCCAGGAATCCCCTGCCTGGAGTGGCTCTGCTGGGCCAGGTGGGGCCAGGTGGGGCTGGCTGAGCCAGACCTGGGTTGTGCTGGGTGGGAAGAGGAGGGATGTGCTCTAGGCCTCCGGGAACATGCCTTCCCACTCTTGGATGGGCCTGTCCCTTAACGGGGACAACACCCATTGCTGGTAGCAGAGGCACGGGCCCAGGAAAAATTTTCCAAGTCTGCCTGTCCCAAAAGGCATTGGCTTGTCAAGCTAGCAGCTCAGTGTTCAAGAGAAATGTGCAAAAGAATTTCCCTTTCCTGTCTAACGGCACTGCAGACAAGGGAAAACAAATAATGCACGCCATATGAAGCACTTAAAACTACTTTAAAAAAAAAATGAACGCCTTAAGAAAAGCAGAGCAGGCATTGGAAGTTGCTCTGTGAGCAGGTTTGGATGTTAGGGAGTGGGGGAGGGGAGACAGAAAACAAAGTTAATCTGAGAGCAAATGCTTGAGCCCTTAATTAGAGGGGTGTAAGCAGGACAGAGTGAGGATGGCTGGTGACTTGTTAAAACAAAGTTTTCCCAGCTCCAGCGGGAGGGAGGAAGGAAGGATAGAAGGAAGGAAGGAAGCAAGAAGGAACAGCTTCAAGAATTTTAATGGTTGTAATTAAGTACAGCAACTGAGAATTGTTTAGGGGCTTAATTTAACTTTACCCAAGGAGGCTCCAAGTTGCTACTTGCTTGGCCCCCTGAACTTGGGTTATTTCTGTGGTCAGAGCAATTGGAACTTTTTCAGGTGCCAGGGTCGCAGCAGTCAGCGTTTTCCAGAAGAGTCCCTGGGCTGGCTGGTCTGGTCTCAGGTAATCCTGGGATGGGGTTACCGAATGGCACCGGAAAGTTGTGAGGGATACGCTGCCCGTTGCAGGCACACACACACATACACACACACACACACGCACATGCACACGCACACGCACACACACACACGCACACACACACTCACACACACATGCACACACACGCACGCACACACGGATGCATGAGAAAGAAGGAAAGAGCAGTGCCCCATGGCCAACTAAGTTCTCTTTCTCTTTCCTCCCGCAGATCTGTCCGATTCCACATTGTCTTACACTGAAACGGAGGCCACCAACTCCCTCGTCACCACTGCTCCGGGTGAATTCTCAGGTTGGCATGTTTTCTCTTTGTGTGTTGCTGTTGTGTTGAACTTTATCCAAGGGGACCGGTGGGGCGGGGGTGCTCGGTGCAAGTCTTTATGTTTCCCCCCTTCTTTTTGTTTCCCTTTCCCTCCCACTTGTTGGATGGGAGGACTGCCAATGTGCTGATTGCTGGTGTTGGTGGGCTTAAGAGCAGTCTGTATGTATGCGTGCAACCTGAAGATGCTAACTTTGAAAGAGCCTGTCCACCATGTTTTAACCAGTTGGCCCTACCTGTCTCTCATGGAAAAATGATAAAAACCTGGCACAGCTCTCCAGCTCTGATTTTAGCAAGGGATCCCCATCCCCAGCTGCAAGAGGCAGCAAAGTGGATGGGTGGCACGTTCGTCCTGTCCCCACTCTGGGGGAGGGACCGACTTGAAGGGTCAGGAGAGAGGGGAGGAGGGGGAAGCATGAGCTTGCAGGGAGGATCTGGCAAGTGAGGGGTTTGCCAAAGGCCAGTGGTTTCTGCGTCTCTCTCTGAGCAGCGCACACTGGGACAGGAAATAGAATGCTGGTTTGGAGCCCCCCAGCGTCTGTAATTAAAAGCTGGCCATAGGGATCCCAGCATTTGGAGGAATATCTATATCAGGCTTCCCTTGAGGAAAGAGAGGTCGATGTAGGGGCAGTGGCAAGGTCTGTGGGGCTCTGTGGGAGCATGGCCTGGAGGTGTGCTGAGTGAGACCCAAGTGGGCACGGATGGGTCACTGTTGGTCTGCATCTGAGCCATCCGTCTCCTCCCATGTCCATGCCACTATAGCAGTAGGACAACAGTCAGCATGGCATTTATTGAGTGTTTACTCTGGGCCAGGCTGTGTCATCAGCCCCTGTGCTTTCTGGGAAAACCGAGAGGTAAAGTGACTTGCCCAGGGTCACATGGTGGCAGAACTTTTATCTCCAAGGTCTACACCCCTCACTACTGTTCTGTCCCCCACTTCTCTGCAAGGGTCAAATGTACCTTTGATAAATGTATTTCCCACAAAGTGTCCCGTCTGTCATCCTTGTCATACTCTCCCCGTGGCTGTAAGGTGACAGTGCTGGCTGCTCACGGCTGCCTGGCCATGAACCCTTCCCCATCCGCTCCCTATTGTCACCACAACCCTGGGAGCCCTCTACAGTATGGTGCTTTCAAAGATGGGGAGCGTGGAAGCCGAAGCAGGGTGCTCGTGGCACAGCTGGTACTGGGGTCCGGGTCTCCTGGGTCCTACTCCAGTCTACCTTCTGGTCTCTGGTGGCCCTTCTGTTTGGGCCACTCCCTTCTCTTCTCTGTGTTTTGACCCTATTTGGTTATAATCTCTTTCCCGCAAAGACCCAGACAGATGAACACAAGTTAACATTTCAATCCATTCTTTTTCCTCTGCACTTATGTGGATGGAGGCCACATATAATTTTGAAGCAAGGGGCTTAAAAGTATTTCTGAATTTATGACTTTATGTCATTGCCAGCCCTCAGAGCGTATTTGGTTTAGGTGGACTGCACTGGCACTGGTCTGGATGGATGGGGAATTTTTTTTATATCCTCTGTCCTGCTCTTGTTAATGGAAACTTTTGTACCTATGTGTACCTAACTGCCTTACAGTTTCAGGGTGTTTGCAGACATGGTCTCAATTGATCCCAGTCATCCCAGAGGGGGCCTGGCGTGTGGCTCGGGTTGGAAGCAGACCCCAGAGCACCTGCAGGAGGCCCCGCCCACTCTGGTTCCTAGGGGACAGCACCCTCTGGAGGCTGGGAGGTCCCCAGAGACATACCCCTCCCCCGTCCCAGGCCATTAGGTTTTGGGGCCCAATGGGCCTGTATTTGGGATTTCTGCCCAGATATCCCAGAGCGGAGTCTCTGGTACTGGACAGTGAGGAGGTCCCTGCTGCTCTTTACTGGGGATGAGGGTTGTGTGGCTCTCATGAGACAGTTTTGCATCCAGTGGCTTGGAATTCTACGGGGCTGAAGGATTTGGGGAGAAAATTTGGGATTTCCTCTGGCAAGGAGATTGGATGAGGTCTTGATGGGCTTTGGTCTGAGTTCTGGGTGGGCTCAGTAGGTGAGTGGAGTTCCCCTTTATGGTCATCCTGGCTCCTTCCAGGGATGATGTGTGTCCCCTCCCCTCGGGGGACTCGCTGTTCGTATTTTCAAGCTTACCCTGTGGGTTAGAGCTGCCCCCTGCCTGCTGGAGCTCGCAGACTTGGGGCTGTGCTGGCTGTCTCGCTGGAGGACATGCTTAGGAAGGGAGGCCTTGGGGTTGGGGGAACGCTCAGACGGGTGACAGGTCTTGGTGGATGATGAAGGCTTGAGTCATCCTGCAAAGATGGAATGCAAGGTTGTGCAGGAGGGCAGGGTGGGAGGTGACCTCAGAAAGGTGAGGGGCAGAGGTGGGCACAGTGTGCGGAGCCAGGCCAGGGCCTTTGTTGTTCAAGGACAGATGATGATGATGGTGCTGATGATGACAGCAGTTGACATTTACTGATGCTCATGACATGCCAGCCACTTCACTGAGTGCCAGCATTTCCCATTTCATTGACTCTCTACCACAACCCAGTGAGACAGGTACTATTCTCTCCATCTTACAAATGAGGAAACTGAGGCTCATTGGTGGGCCGCCTGCCCCAGTTGGAAGTGGCAGGCTTGGGATGTGAGATTAGGCAGCATGACTACCCAGCTCCTACCCTGAGGGCTCTGCCCAGTGGTCCACAGCCAGGGTCCCCATCCCCCTCCCTGAGCCAGACCCCAATGGGGGCAAAGTAGACCAGTCAAAGGAGCCTGGGGGCAGCCGGTCTTGATTTAAATCCCAGGGTGGGGGTGAGAGGGTAGCAAGGGCACAGGGCTGTGTGCTCATCCAGGCCTCCAGGACTCCGCTGGGCACACCTAGCAGACCACCCAGAGATCACACCAGCCAGCTGCCCACCTCCTCCTGCCCTCTGTGTCCTGAGGGGCTGCTGACCCTGGGAGCCTGGTTCATGGCGGTGTCTGGGGACAGGCAGCAGGGTGTCTGCAGCCCCAGGATGGAGACTGCCCTTGTTTGTCTCGCAAAATGACAATCCCAGTGCCTGGCCTAGAGCTGTCTATTTTTATCCTGCTCCAAGGTCTCTGCTTTGCTTTCCTGTCCAGTTGCTGAGGCCACTGTGGGGAATGGTGGGGATTTTGAGGCTCAGTCCAGGCCCAGGCAGGCAAGGACGCATGGGTGGGCAGGGCGAGGGCAGCAGGAAAATCTTGTTTCAGCTCTCTGAATAAATGACGGGACGCTCGCATCTGCTGTCTACACCGCCTCCAAATTTGGAAACGTGACCCCCACTAAACAGATGACAAACTGAAGCTCAGAGGGGGCAGGTGACTTCAGCAAGGATACTTTGGGGGGGGGGCGAGGGTGTTAGAATGGAGATTTTACCAAATCTGAAGATCCTTACGCCTGGAGTCTTCAGTAGGATTTGGGAAAGGTTGAGAAACTAGAGTTCCCTTTTGGGGTGCCTTCAAACTCTGGCACTCTGGTTTCCTGGCCTAACACAGGGCCTGGGCTGCTGTCCCCTGCCTGGGCCAAGGCCCCCTCAGGCCATTCTCTTGTCTGCAACATTTCCATTCCTTTCCCATTCCCTTGATTTCAGTTTAGTCTAGGGAGGAAAGCAAGAGGAGCTAATAAAGAAATTCATACTAAAGTGTGAGTGGCTGGTAGGCAGCCCTTTCCTTTGCAACTTAAAAGTAGAATATGCCATAATTGAAAGAATTGCATGATGAGGGGCAATGTGGGGATGGCAGTTCTGAGGTAGGCTGGGGAGGGAGGGCAGGATCTCCCCCCACCTCCTATTCTAGCCTAGAAGAACAGAATGAGCATGACACAAGGGCTTTATGCCCTGGTGAGGGAAGGAGCCCCAGTCAGGTGGGGCTGGCTGAGGCTCTGGGTCACTTGGCGGGAGCCTGAGGTGGTGGGGCTGCCTGCCTGACTCCGTGCTGTGGGGCGGGGCGTGGGGCACTGGCTTCTGGAGGACCAGCAGCTTCTTTCTGGCATCTTATTCTAGTGCCTGTTGGATAACTGTTCAACTGCTTTACTAAGCACCTGCTGTATGCAAGGCATGGTGTATGTTGCCCATCATGGGGATCAGGCAAGTCCTTTCTGGTGATCTTGGCTGGATGTGCTGGTATCTGAGTCCTCACAGCATGCTGGTTTCTTTAGAGCTATGTGAGTCGGGGCAAGCCCCCCACTTTACCGAGGAGAAGGCCCAGGAAAGGAAGGGAGCCACGAGAGACGACATGGAGAGTTGGGGGCTGAACTGAATGTGGATGCCTTTCTTCCACGAACCAGAGTGTAAACTCTCTGAGGGCAGAGATCATTCTGTAGATTCTTGCATTCTATAGCTTGACAGTTTGGGAACAACGGCTCAGAGAGGTTAGGAGAATGGCTGACGGCCACACAGCAAGCATAAGCAGGTGGAGCCAGGTGGCAACCTAGGTGGGTCCATGCTGCTTGCCCGCTGCCACCTGGTAGGAACTGCCTGCCCTTTTGCTCGTTCCACTCAGCAGACCCTCAAGGTGCCCTGTCAGTGCTACGGCAGCTGGGCGAGGAGTGTGTGTGCAGTATGGCTCCTGCAGTGTCCTTGATCGTAGGCCCAACCATGCATCTAACACCCTCGTCTAACGCAGACTCTAGAGCTCTGTTTGCCTTGGTACTCAGTTCAGTCGAGCCAGTGTGTACAGAGCCCTCACAGTGGTGACAGGCTCTGTATCAATGGGTTCAAGCCCCAGCACTGCCATTTATTAGTTGTGTGACCTTGGGCCAACCACTCAATTGCTTTGACCCTCAGTTTTCTCACCTGTGAAATGGGAATGATAACAGCATGTCCTTTGTGGTGAGGGTTAAATGAGGTGATGGCCTGTGAATTAGCCAAGACTAGCACATTGCATGTGGTGGGTGTGGCTGTTCAAGTATTCCAGGCACTGGGGTGGGGAGGGCAGAGATGAAAATTACATCATCTCTGCCCTCAAGGTACTCCCAGATAGGTAAAGATACAAAAAGAAACAAGAGGAGGAAGGGATTAGTGATGCATTCTTGGCATGGTAGGAAGGCAGCCCTGGAAGTCTTCCTGAGAGAGGTGGTATCAAGGTTAGGTTTTACAGGATGAGTGGAAGTCTACCAAAGGGGCAGGATTTGGAGCATTCCAGGTAGAAGGACTCGCATATGCAAAGGCCTGGAGGTGTGAAAAGAGCTTGATGTTGAGAAACCAAAGGAGTTTGGAGAGATTGGGAGGCAAAGCACTGACGTTGGTGGGAGATGAGGCAGGGGAAGGCCAGGGCTTAGGTAAGATTTTTTCAAACATTTTTACTGAACTATACAGAGTGCACATGTAAGTGTTTAGCTTAGTGAATTTTCACAAACTGATCACAACTGAGTGATGGGGCCTGGGTAATGTTGCTGCTGCATGGCACCACTCATTGCCTGGGTCTGGGGTGCTGCATGCTGAGTGGTTTGGAAGGGAAGGCGGGAGGGCAGGGGATAGAAGAGGGTTTCATTGGGCTTTGGAGAGCAGGAAGGACGTTTCACCTGGAGCTTGGGGTGAATGGTGCCCTGATACAATCAGACTTGAACCTACATACATCAGTCCCCATGGGTTTAAGGGTGGCTCTTGGGTGTGGCCGTGCCCACTCTGCCTATCTGCGGAGGTCAGGCCCCAGCGTAGGTGGGGGACAGGTTGCCAGACTCAACGCTGAGTCTGGCCAGGACCAGCCTGCTGTTTCTAATTCAGAAATGGCCCCAACCTCCTCGCCTCCCCTGGGCAGGGTGGTAGTGGAGGGGGGCACTGGGCTCCCATCCCGAGGTCGACAGTGTACCCTACCCACCTCGGGCCCTTGCCATGTGTCTTTTTAGCTTTGATCAGCCAAAGGGAAGGAAAAAATCTTCCCACCTTAAAACCTCCTGAGTACCTCACAGAGGGACCCCCTTCTTCCTGGGCTAGGGCAGAGGTATGAGGGTCAGAGGGCAGGGGTAACAGGGGTGACTGCAGAAGTTCTGGGGGACCAGGCAGTTGAGGAGGGCGTCCAGCCAGCCGGGCCTGCCAAGAGGCGATGTGGGGTGATGGACAGTGCGCCAGAGTGGGTTCTGGGCTTGGCTTTGCCCTTTCCCTGCTGTGCGACCTCAGACAGATCCCTGTTCTCGAGTCTCAGTTTGCTCAGCTGTACATTGGGGCCACTGGGTCACTGACCTCAGAGACCCCCTTCGTGCTGCTGTGTTCTGGGCTGTGGGCTCCTGGGCTTTAGCAGGTGGCCAGAGAGGTAAGGCTTCTGGCCTGGGGCATCTGAGCTTCTTTTATCATCACAACTATGGCCAGGCGCAAAGCCATGCAGAGGGAGAGTATTGTTTTCCTGGACCCCCCTCATCTCAGGGTGCTGAAGCTTAGACATTCCAGTGGGGGTACACTGGACTGATGAAGAACCCAAGGCCCAGAGATGGCAACTGACTCACTAGAGGTCACACAGCTTTTAGACTCCCTGGGACCCCTGACAAAGGACCTCAGGGCCATTGTGATTCTTGACTGTAAGCTTTTGAGTGACAAGTCAATGTATTAAATATTTATTCAGAACCTGCATGCCAGTGGCAGGTGATACAAAACGGAGAAAGCCTAGACCTTCCCCTCTAGGTGCTGATGGGCTAGAAGAAGAGGCAGACAACAAGCAAAGAATGGTGAACGACTGTGCTAAGTGCTACCCTAGAGATGTGGCCAAGGCTAAGCGCTAGCACAGAGTCAAGGCAAGGGACTCTGTTGGAGTGGGAATGGGGGTCTTCAGGGAAAGCTTAACAGAGATTAAGGTGATTTAGAGTTGGGTTTTGTAGAGTGAGTAAGAGTTCACTGAGAAGACAACAGACTATAGATTGCTTGTCAGGTAAAAGGAATAGCTTGTGCAAAGGCAAGGAGGCATGCAGCAGCACTGTATGTTCTACGAGTTTGTGAGAGATGGGGGAATGGAAGAAGATGAGTTTAGAGAGCTTGTCCTGAACACTGGAGGAACGAGCTGGAACAGAGGGATCATGGTCATGGGCGCCAGGCAACCCTGGGATATACTTGGTCCTGAAGGACCTTGTTTGGCATCTAGCACTGGGCCTAGCCCTTAGCAGGGGGTCATTGTGGAATCAATGAATGAGTGAGTGAATTTTTGCCTAAGACAAGGAGATCCAGAGAGAGCACATAGAAATGCAGACAGATCATCAGACATATTTGATAATCACAGCTAGCACCGAGCTCTGCGATATTCATTTATGGCATACTCTCAACAATTCTATGAGGTGGCCACTTTTATTAGCCAAATTAAAGGAAGACGTAACTAAGGCTCCGAGAGGTTAAGTAACTTGCCAAAGGTTACCCAGCTAGAAAACAGTAGAACTGGGACTGGAACCCAGGCAGTCTGGCACCTGTTGGGTTCCCCAGTGTCTGATGAGCATCTTCTTTGTCCCTGGAAGATTCGGGACTCAAACGTGGTCTTTCAGCTTCTGGAGCTTCTGTGTCCCTGGGTACCCGAGATTCAGCATGAACTGTCAGCCAGGCCCCTGAGTGGCTCTCGTGGGCTGGTTGGTGGGTGAATGAACGAATGAGCAGAGAGATGGTGGGTGGGCGGGCTTCTGAGAGGAGGCTGCTGGGTGAGGGGTGTTGGTCACCTCCAGGGCTGCTCAGCTCCGAGCTGGTGGCAGACAGCGCTGACCCCTCGCTGCACCTCAGTGGCCTGCATCATCGGGGGAACCGGCAGGTTTTCTGAGGAGACCTGGAATTCCAGAAACTGCGTTTGGTCACATCCAGCCTAATCATAACCATCTGTGTGCCGGGCCCCACAGCCCGCCCTCCTCCTGTCGCCACTGGCGTGCTTTCCACAGGCATCTGTAACAATCGGGAGCAGCGCTCGAAAGTTTCCTTGTCAGGGTAGAGTGGCTGTTGCCAAGAGCTACTTCTTTGATGCAGAAAATATATCCCGAAGGCACTTTGTCAGATGTTTTTATATTAAACATTTTCCCTCCTTGGCCCTTGGCCACCAAGGGAAGCATTGCTTTTCCAGTTGCCCTTTGTGGAAAGAATTCCTGCCACTCACGGGCCAGTTCCCCATGCCCCCAGTCGGGGCCTGGCACCCTCCCACCAGAGAGGGTAAGGCCTGGGGCTGGCACTGACGCGAAGCAGGGCTGCCCTGGCCCGAGGGACGGACCCCCCCCCCCCCCCGCCCCACCGTGTGGTAGCAGTTCCTAGGTCTGGAGAAACAGAGGTCTCATGTCTGGAGTGGACATCAAAGCCACTGTTCCAGATTGCAAGGTGAATCGTTGCCAAGGCTTTAATTGATCTTTAAAAGGAGAGGTGGGGGCTCCCAGATAGGGGCCTGGAAGTCATTTGGATCCCTTGGAGCTGGCCGGGGTAGTGCCAGTGCTGGACAGAGCAGGGAGAGGTTGGGCCTTCCGTGCCAGGCAGGGCAGAGGGAGAGGAAGTTGGCTCCGTCACACAGCCTGAAATCAGAAGGGGCCAGGCTGGGCTGGGCTGGGGACACTGTTGGGCGTCTCAGTAGCCGTGGGAGGCAGCTAAGGTGAGGGGTTTTGCTGGGCAGATGTGGCCAGTGAGGATCACTGGAAGAGGGACTGGGGTGGGGCACAGCTGTTCCGGCTCCGGCCTCTTCGGCAGAATGAGGTGAAATGGGGTGTCCAGCAGGTACCTCCGCAGACAGGGTGCATGTGCCCAGGGTGCCCCAAGACTGGCTCTCCCCGACCGGCGGCCTATCTCCACTCACCTTCCTCAGCCCTGCTGTCCACTGCCTTATGTCTGGCACTGAAGGGAAGGTCCCCAGCCCAGGTGTCCGGTCCTGGCCCTCCACTCAGCAGCTTAGTGGTCTTCTGAAACCACATGTCTGCTCTAGACCTGAGGTTCTGCCCTGAAGACTGAGGGGGCTGCTGGGCCTAAGGGATGTGCGGGGTCCATCCCAGGCCTCCCCCCCAGGATCGCTGGAGAAGAGGGAGCACTGCTTCCAAAGGGAGGACCCCAAGCTGCTCCCTGAGGGCAGATGTTGGGGATGGGGTCAGGAGCTTGACTCTGAGGGCAGGGCCTGAGTCTCCCCTTCCCAGCGCCCAGCTCAGGGCCTGGCATGCAGTAGGTGTTGGGATTGTGTTTGTGATTCACAGAGGGGTGCACTCCCCTGGCCCTCCTCCCAGGGTTCAAAGCAGAACAGAACAGATTTCGCAAAGAGGCTGTGGCTTCCCCACACCCCCGGACTGTCTCAGCTCATGTTGTCGGTCTCTGGCCCAAGGAGACTCTGACTTGGGTTGGGGGGCCGGGGCTGGGATCTCTGGGGCTACCGCTGCTGTTGGAGCTGAGACAGGAGCTGAGGAGGGTGGAGGGGGGCCCAGGCTCTTCAGTAGACAGCCCCCATCTCTTCCCACCTGGCCGCCTGCCTTCTCCCTCACAGGGCAAAGGCCAGAGAGGGCCCCAGGGCCTTCCTCAAGTCTAAAGGTAGTGCCCCCGCCCCCAGTCAGGGGCCCAGGAGACCCAGGTCCTAGTCCTGACTCTGTCCCACATCTCTTGGTAGTCTCAAACTGCTTCCACTTGGTCTGCCCGTCTGTCAAATGGGTCACTTGGTCTAACTCAGTTGTACCTCAGTCCCCTGAAGAGTTTTTGAGAAGTTCAGACGCCATTCCAGAAATGCTTGGGGCTGGACTGGGCATTGGGTTTTTTTTTTGTTTCTTCCCCAGGTGATTCTAACATCCAATCTGGTTAAGGATCCTGGTCGAGATGCACCTGGAAGGGACCCAGGGCACCCAGGCCATCTTCCCCACAGGACAGGAGTCCCTTCTGTGTCTGGGCCCTCGGCGTGTGCTTCTGGGTGTGGGTGCACGCAGTGTCCTGAGACAGCCTGTTCCATTTGTGAGCTGCCCTGGCGCTGGCCCCATCAGCTGGGATCTGTGTCCTGGGGGCTCGCCGTGCGAGAGCACCGAAGAGGTTACGTCTGCCCATCCCTCTGAGTGTCACCAGGCGCTTACGTGGCAGATTCTTTTTTTTTTTTTTTTGAGACAGAGTCTCGCTCTGTTGCCCGGGCTAGAGTGAGTGCTGTGACATCAGCCTCGCTCACAGCAACCTCAAACTCCTGGGCTCAAGCGATCCTCCTGCCTCAGCCTCCCGAGTAGCTGGGACTGCAGGCATGCGCCACCATGCCCGGCTAATTTTTTCTGTATATATTTTTAGTTGTCCATATAATTTCTTTCTATTTTTAGTAGAGACGGGGTCTCGCTCTTGCTCAGGCTGGTCCTGAACTCCTGACCTCGGAGCCATCCTCCCACCTCGGCCTCCCAGAGTGCTAGGCGTGGCAGATTCTTGCCACAGCCTGGTGAAGCCGGTGTTGAAACATCCCGTTTTCAGATGAGAAAACTGAGTCTGGGTGGCTACGGTGACATTTACTTAGAGACACTCAGCTAAAGCTGAGCCTCTGCCCACCTCCGGCGTCAGGATGTTGTCTTGTCCGCCTCATGCAGGACCGTGGGTGCTCTGTGAGCGCCCGGGAGAGCTGGGTCGGCCCCGCCTGAGCCCTGGCACCCTCTGTGCCCTGGTGCCTCCCTTGGGTCTGAACAGCTTTACTGATAATTAAAAAGGGCCACAGGGCTCTGCCACGGCCTGCTTGTAGACCTGGAGGTGGGGTGTGGCGTGGAGGGTAGCGCTGGCTGAGGAACGCTGGGGACCCGAGAAGGCAGGGGCGACGAGCCCAGGCCTTGGGGCCAGACAGACCCGCTGTCCACCCCGCTTACCTGCCCTTTGTAGCTGTGTTTCAATGGGGGGCTCGGCAGCAGCTCCTGGGGTGTCATAAAGATCACGTAGGGACAGATGAGTGTGCTTGGCACACGGTTAATTTTCAGTGAATGGGAACTAAGTGAACTGGGAATCAAGTGTTCTCGTGGGGAGCAGAAGATACCCAGGAGGCAGGGCCTTCTCAGGAAACGTAGAATCTAATAGGAAAGACTGGGGAAAAAATCCCTTCCTAGTGAGGCCGGGCAAATGCAGTTTCCTAAATGGACCGTGTGGGCTGGGAGGAAGCTGCCGCCGAGGCTGGGGGTCGGAGCTGGGCTTGAAGGAGGAGGATTTCACCAGGCCATGAGAGGAAAGGGCCTTCCAGCCTAGGGGCTGTTGGGCAAAGGCAAGGGGACTTGAGGACACTTGTTCTGGGCATGGGGAGTGATACTGGCAGGGCGGTAAGAAGTGAGGCCCATGGGGAGAGCCTTGAATGCCACTTCGGGGAGAGCCTTGAATGCCACTTCTCTGTGGTAGGCCAGGGGTGGGCATCCTGGAACTACTTTTGATGGATAGATGGAGGACTATGGCCTTTGAGACTAGGTTTGTACGGCCCAGAACGTAGAGTTTTATTTTGTTTGTTTAATATAAACTTTTTATGATGTATAATATGTACAGAAAAGTACACATATCACAAGTGAACAGTTTTCACAAAGAACATTCTTGTGTAACTACAGGCCAGATAAAGAAACAGAGCGTGTCCCCAAAAGCCCCCTCTCATGGCCCCTTCCAGCCACTGCCCACGGGTCACTGGGGTCTATCCCGACCTCTCACACTGTAGATGGTTTATGGTTTTGAACCTGATGCGTGTGGAGGCATGTACCATGTCTGCCTTTAGCTCAGCAGGTGTGTGAGATCCGTCCCTGCGGTGTGTGTGACCGTCGGTCGCTCGTCCTCACTGTGGGAAGGGTTCCGTGGGAATGTGCCGCGAGTCTGCTCGTCTGACGTGTCCTTTCTACTATTGGTGCTTCCCACTTATGGACGGGTCCCAGTTTGGGGCTCCTACTCGTGATGTTACAGTGAATATTCCTGTACCTTTTTGTGGACACAGGGTCATACTTCTCTTGGGTGCAAACCTGGGAGTGGCGTGCCGGGCTGTGCGTTAGACGTGTGGCCGGCCTTGTTAGACACTCTGCCAGGCTGTTTCCCAAGACCACAGCGTTTGTGTCACAAGTCCCCTGGGGGGGCGGATTTGGTTCATTCCACCCCCTTACCGACGGGGCCCTGAGAGGGGGCAGCGGCCTGTCCTTGCCACTCAGACGAGACTGGGTCCCGTCCCCCTGCCGCCCCCAGCTCCCCCGAGGCGGGATCTTTAGCTCCATATCCTGTCCTCAGGCCCCGGGCAGTGCACTCTGGGAAAAACAAAAAGGAGAAAAGAGTGAAAGGAAACTAAACATTGGAAAAGAAGTGTGTTTCCAATAAACTGGGCCTTTCACCGGTAGCCAAAACATTACATTCCTGTACCCCGGGAGCAGCCGGCCGGGTTTGCCTCTCTGGGCTGTAAATCTTGCCGGGAGTTGGGTCAGGATTGTCCTTGGGACACACAGACAGGCAGTGTCCTTTGGGGCTTCGGCTCCTGGATTTCTGGGGGACATCGTCATTTTCTCGGTGGGTTGGCTGAGCCCCAGGTGAGGGGCGCCGGCCTCTCCTGACGGCGGCTCCCAGGCCCCTGTGAGGGAGCCCTGTGTGAGTTACCGTAAGGGGTTTTCTTCACCGGCCCGCCCCCTCCTTTCTTGGGTGCTTTGATGGGTTTGAGGTGTTTATAGGCTTGATTCACGACCGAGTTACCAGGGTTTTCCACGGAAATAACTTATTAAAGGGGCCGTGCACACAGCGACATTGAAGTCTGGAGGGTGGTGCGCATCAAAGGCGGCACCGCGGCCGGGCCAGTCAGCATTTCGCTGGGCCCGCTGCTCCCGCTGCAGGCCGGGCCAGGGCCGGCAGGAGGGGCAGGAGGGGGCGGGCCTGGGCTGCAGGAAAAACACTAGGGCTTAAGAAAACACTCCCCAGACAAACCCAAATTCAAGTCCATGGAAAAAAAAGGCGGGGAGGCAGTTAAAGCCCAAGATCCCAGGCCAACCCTCCATCAGACCCTCCTGCCCAGATGTGGGGACACATGTGGGTGCCTGGCTGGCACATGGTGCCCGGGTTCTCTGCTGTCATGCCCGCACCTCCCCTTGGCACAGAGCTGTTCCTTGGAAGGAAATGCCAAGGATGTGGACTGCCCACTGCCTTCTGCCAGAGATGGGTGGAAGGATGGGGGCTGGGCCATGGGGAGAAGTCAGGGGTAGAGGGATCTTCTGGTTCCTCCCTTCCTGAGAGCTCCTTTCCTTTGGTTTTACTACATCTGATTTGTCCTTGAGGCTCACTAAGAGCCTTTCTTTTCCAGGAAGACTTCAGGGATTGCACAGCCCACAGTGGCCTCTGTCTTTTCTGAGCCTTCAGGGGCTCTCATCTCACTGAGCGTATCTACTCACCCAGCCAGACTGTGAATGGCTTTAGGGCAAGACGTATCTGCCTTTACCTCTTGGGGGTGTAACCAGAAAACCGGTGGCCCTGGTGCCTGGCATGGCCCTTGTGCAAGAGGACATAGTTTGGAGTAGTTCCTGAAACTCAGTCCTGGCCCTTTTCACTGTAAACAAGGACAACAGCAGTAGGAGTAGTAATAATGACTAAAAGTTGAGTATAAAACATGTGGCAGACACTTCGCTGTGTTTCTTGCTCCTTAAGCTCATTTTGTCCTACCAACAAAGTAAGCTCTGTTATTACTTACCTCCACTTTACAGATGAGAAAACGGAGGCTCAGAGGGGAGAAGTAAATTGCCACGGGGAAGTAAGTGGCAAGTAAGTGGCAGAGCTGGGGTTTGAACCCAGATCTGCCCGACTCCAGAGCTTGGGTCCCTGGATAAGGCTCTTTACCTGTCTGGGCCAGAACAGCCCCCACATTCTATCAGTGAGTTCACAGAAAATGAGTTCTTATGCAGCTGCATAGGGTTTGTTATTGTTGTTTGTTTTGGTTTACTATGATACAATCTACATGCAATAAAAATTTTTTAAGGTGTACTGTTGTATGAATTTTGACAGTTAGGTAACTATTATCACCCAGTCAAGACATAGAGCATTTTCATCCCCCAAAAGGTTCCTTGGCGAGTCTTTATTTATAGTCAGCACCTACCCCAGACCTCAGCTGCCAGCAATCACTGATCTGATTTCTGTTTCTATAGTTTTGCCGTTTCCAGAATATCCCACAAATGTAGCCTTTTGTACCTTTTTCCTTAACTCAGCATACTGCTTTGAGATTCATCTGTGTTGTGGGATGGATGAACGTTTGGGTTCTTTCCATGTTTTTTTGGCTATAAACATTTGTGTTCTGGTTTTTGTGTGAACAAAATTTTCAGTTCACTTGAGTAAATGCCTGGGAGTAGAATTGCTGAGTACATGGTTAAAGGTATGTTTCACTTTATCAAAAACTGCCAAACTGTTTTCCAAAGTGGTTGTACCATTTTACCATTCCAGCAGCAGTGTATGAGAGTTCCACATCCTCACCAGCACTTGGGATGGCCAGGTTTGTCTTTATTTCAGTTATTCTAATAGATGTGTGGTGGCATCTCATTGTGGTTTTATTTGTTTATTATTTATTTATTTTTGTTTTTGTTTTTGTTTTTTTTTTTTTTTTTGGTCACTCCAGAGATTCCAGGATCATTATGGCAGGAGAGGCAGGAGGGGGCGGCACATTCCTAATGATTAATGTTGACATCTTTTCATGTGCTTATTTGCTTCTGTATGTCTTCTTTGGTGTTCAGATCTTTGCAGATTTTCTTTATATTGGGTTGTTTTCTTATTTTTGAATTTTGAGAGTTCTTTACATATTCTGGTTATCAGCCATTTGAAAGATATGTGTTTTGCAAATATTTTCTCCCAGTCTGTGGCTTGTCTTTTTATTTTTTTAATGGAGTGTTTTTGAAGGTTTTAATTTCGCAGTTTATTGGTTGTTTCTTTTCATGCTTCTTGTGTCAGTCATATGACTCTGCCAAACCCAAGGTTGCAAAGATTTTCTTCTAGAAGTTTTATAGATTTCAGTTTTACATTTAGGTTTATAGTCCATGTTGAGTTAATTTTTATATAAGGTGTGACTATGGGTCTAGGTTCCTTTTTTTTTTTTTTTTGCATATAGAGGTTGTTCTAGTACCATCTGTTGAAAAGACTACCCTTTCTCTTTTGAATTACTTTTATCTAAAAATCAACTGATTATAGGCTGGGTGTGGTGGCTCAGGCCTGTAATCTGAGCACTTTGCAAGGCCAAGGTGGCAGGATCGCTTGAGGCCAAGATTCAAGACCAGCCTTGGCAACATAATGAGACCCCATTCTATAAAAAATAAAAATAAATAAAATAAATTCAACTGATTATATATGTATAATTCTCTTTCTGGACTCCTTATTCTCTCTCATTGTCTGTATGTCTGTTCTTTTACTAGTACCTCACTGTCTTGATTGCTGTAGTTTATTATAGTAAGTTTTGAAATAAAGTAATGTGAGTCATCCAATTTTGTTTGTTTTCAAACTTGTTTTGCCTATTCTAGGCATTTGTATTTTATATAAATTTTACAGTCACTTGTTGATTTCTACAAAAAGACCTGCTGGAATTTTGATTGGGATTGCATTGAATCTATGGACCAATTGGGGCAGATTTGTCATTTTGACAATATTGAATCTTCTAGTCAACAAACATGGTATATCTTTCCGTACATTTAGGTCTTTGATTTCTCTCATCAATGATTTGTGGTTTTCAACGTATAGGTCTTACAACATTTGTAAATTGTTAAATTTGTACCTACACAGTTTGTGCTTCTTGGTACTGTTGTAAATGGTTACTTTTAAAACATTTTCTAATTACTTATTGCTAGTATATAGAAATACAATTGACTTTTATATATTGGCTGTGTATGCATAGGACTTTAATGGCCTGGATGCGTGGTGTTGGGGGCCATGTTTCAGGGGAAGGGTTGCAAAGTAGGGAATTTATTTCTCCTGGATTCCCAGAAACATTGCCTCTGTCTCATGACATTCCCTAAGATAGTCAGGTATGAATTTGTTCTACTGAAACACATGTGACATCTTGGGCAACTAGCCTTAGCCTTTGGGTGTCAATTTCCCGTCTGTAAAGGGGAAGGCAGTGGAGAAAACTGGATCCGAAGTCCTGTGAGGTCCTGTCCGGCTCAGAGGCTGATGTCCACATAGACTGCAGGGTGGGTGCTTTGGAGGAGAGCTGAGTCCTTGTCATGGGAGTAAGGACTCATTTCACAGACCAGAGAGGGCAGAACACTTGCCTAGGGGCGCATAGTGGCTGAGTAGAGGACAGGTCTCCTGTGCCTGACCCCCTGATTCGGACTGGGAAAGGCAGCCCAGCGCAGTGACTGGGAGGTGACTCCACAGCCGGGAGGGAGGGAGAGGCTGGGGAGGCAGCCATCGGTGTCTGCAGCCAGGAGGCCCAAGGCTCTTCCGGGAGCTCTGACCCTCAGAAGCGGCCAGTTCACATTTGGCTGTTTTCAAAGTCTAAAAGCACTGTGCTTGGAAATGCAGGTTTTGGCTGACCTCACCCTGAGGTACTGAGTGTGGAGTTTAAAGCCTTTTGTAACTCTTTGGTTTGGAACTGGGTTCTGGGCATGGCTAGGGGAAAACGCTGGAACCCGTTAGTGCCCGTTCCAGTCGCCCTGAAGCAGTCTCCACTCTCTCTCAGTCCCTGCAGACAGCCCAGGAAGCTGAAGGGGTGCAGAGCAGAGAGCAGAGGTCGAGGGTGGGGAAGAGCCTCTTCAGCCATGGAGGCCCTAGCCTGGCTTTTATGCAATAGTGCTGGGAACAGCTCTAAGCAGTTAATACCCTTTAGCTTTGATTTTTGTGACAGCCTGTGAGTTATTCCATTTTGCAAATGAAGAAACTGAGGCTTAGAGAGGTTTCTCTTACCTACTGGGGTCACATAGGGAGCAAGGGAAAAGCTGTGATTTGAACCTCAATTTTTTTCTGAACTCAAAAGCTGGCACGAACAGGGAGTGACTGCTTATTGGGTACAGATAATTTGGGATGATGAAAAAGCTCTGGAACTAGATAGTGGTGATGGTTGTACAACATTGTGAATGTGCTTCATGCCACTGAACTATGCACTTTAAAAAAGTTAAGAGGCTTATTCATTGGTGAATATTTGCTTCCAGATCCTGAAAATAAATGTCAAATCATGAGTTGTAAGCCACTGGGAGAAATATGTTCCTCCATCCATCCATGTATTCATTAATAAATATTAGTATATGTTGAGCATATGCACCATACAAAGCAAAAAAAAAAAAAAAAAAGGTTAAGAGGGGTGGGGTGTGGTGGCTCCCCTCTGTAATCCTAGCACTTTGGGAAGCTGAGGCGGGAGGATCGCTTGAGGCCAGATCCAGACCAGCCTGAGCAACCAACATCCTGAGACCCCGTCTCTACGAAAAATTAAAAAACTAGCCAGGTATGGTGGTGCACACCTGTAGTTCCAGCTACTCTGGAGGCTGAGGCAAGAAGAGCACTTGAGCCCAGGAGTTTGAGGTTGCAGTGAGCTATGATGATGCCACTACACTCCAGCCAGTGCAACAAGGTGAAACCCAGTCTTAAAAGAAAAAAATGTTAAGATGGTAAATTTGTTATGTGTCTTTTATCATAATCTTTTTAAAAAGCTATTTTGCTCCTTCTGCCATCCATGCTGCCTCCTGCCATTTCAGACTCCGTGGTGCAGGAGAGTGGGGACCCTCGTGGCTGCACCTCTGGTTGGTAGGACTGCCCAGGGTCCTGGCAGAAGGGTGGGCGGGGGTTTTGGCCAGCAGGGTATCCACAGCCAGCTTGGCCTTTCCATGCCGTCCCCTGCCTTCAGGGTAGAGAGAAACTTAGGCCCTGGTAGCGTCCTTATGACAATGCCAGGACACTATCTCAGAGCTCTTGGTCCACACAAAAGAGGTGGAACCTGGGGTGACCATGGCCTGCTGGCCACCAAAGCCACGCCATAGTCCAGGGTTGGGTGGGAGCCAGAGCCAATGGCCAGGTGCCCATCTGGTTGGCCTCTGGTCTCTGTCCCTTGGCACTGCTGGGAGTTATGACTCTTCCCCCATAAGAACCTTCCCCTTTGGGAGGGAAATCAGGGAAGGAAGTCAAAACCTAGGGCATGGTGGCTGTAGTCCCAGCTGCTCGGGAGGCTGAGGCAGTAGGATTGCTTAAGCCCAGGAGTTTGAGGTTGCTGTGAGCTAGGCTGACGCCACGGCACTCACTCTAGCCCGGGCAACAGAGCGAGACTCTGTCTCAAAAAAAAAAAAAAAACAAAAAACACCTAACTGCCCATATTTTCTTAGTGATGCATCATGAAGGATATAGGGGAAATCTGAAGTACTTCAGGCAAAACAAACAAGCAAATAACTAAGTAAAAGGGCTAAATGAAGCAAATGTGGCAAAAATCTTGATGATTGTTGAATCTGAGTGAGAGTGAGTTTAGGTCGCCTTCTTAGAAGCAGAGCCCGAGATGGGGACTCAGGTGGACGAGGTTGGTTGGGGGCCGTGTTCCCAGGGGAAGGCGTGAGGAGAGCAGAATGGGGCAGCAGGGGTGTTGTCCCAGCGGAAGTCTAGCTTGGCCGGAGCCCATGGGGACGCTAGGGCAGGAGCTGCCCCTCAGAATGGTCACACCTGGAGGTGTGTTCCCCAGTCAGTCCTGGGCTGTAGCAGGCACCCACACCATGTTGGGGGGGGCATAATCATCTAACCCAGGACAATTCTTCTGATAAAGGGACATCTGTGAACCATTAGCACAAAACTTCTAGTAGCTAGAGATAAAGAGGACCCAGGTGGGGCATGCAACAGCATCCACTACATGGATATATGGAGGTTGTTGTTCCTATTCTTTCTAGTTTTGTTGTATGCTTGAAATTTTTCATAATAAAAAAAAAAACAACTGCTGAAACAAAGTTCTGAGAGGAAGGAGGAAAAGCCACCCACTGAGTGCTGGCTTCATGCCAAGCATCTCGCTGCCTTCTTCCGCCTCAGTTCTTACACTGGTACAAACGGGGAAATCGAGACTCAGAGAAGTGAAATGACCAGCCCTGGGTGGAGGATTGCCAGCTGTAGCAAGTAAAAATGCAAGATGCCCACTGATATTTGAATTTCAGATAAACAATGACGAAATTTTAGTAGAAGTTTTAGCCTAATATATCCTGTGCCATATTTGGGATGTACTCATGCTAAAAAGTTATTAGTGATTTTTCTGAAACTAAAGATAACTAAAGTTATAAAGTGGTTTTTCTGAAACTAAAATGTTAACTGGGCATCTTGTATTTTATTTGATGACTCTATCCAGGTCACACATCTTACAAGTGGTGGGGCTGAGACTCAGGTGGGCTAGCTGACACCAAAGCTTCTGGCTTTCAACCCGTGATGGGCGCAGCACCGACAGAAGGTTTTTGGAGGCATTCGCTTGCCAGGGTGCTGCCCGACAGCAGAGCTCATTAGAATCGTCTGGGCAGCTTTGAAAAAGTATTGGTGCCTGGGCCGCACCCCAGACCAGTCAAATCAGTCTCTGTTGGACACTCTCCCCTTCCACCTCAGTTGTTTTTTAAAGCTCTACAGGTGAATCTAACATGCAACCAGGGCCAGGGATCATTGGCCTGGGCTGCTGGCTGTCACTGTTGGTGAATGTCGGAAGGAATAAACCAAGAGGGAACCCTGTGACACCTAGAAGGTGCCCAGAGCCCCTGCCCTACTCGGGCCCAGGACTGTGCTGGGAAGGTGGGGAGCGCAGGCGCCCTGAGGAGCTTGCTTCATCCCTGCATTCAGCATCCTCCTGCAGCTCTGGCCACCGGCAGGCCAAGTTCAGCCTGGCAGGCGGGGCCTGCCCCACACTGCCAACACGCTAGGCTCTTTCATAGCCTTTAAGCCTTTGCTGGTGCGGGTCCTTCATCAACTCAGGGCACAGACTTCAGTAATAGCATTCTACACCTTGGCAGAAGAGACGGAGGGAAGGATCGCCCCGTTCACTAGTAGCGGGGTATTTTCCCACGTCTGACAGCAGTGCCTGGCATGTTGTAGGCACTCGGCAAATGGGTGCTGAATTGGAGGGAGGAGGAAGGATTTTGTTGGGAGAGTGGGATCCTAGCTTTCCCCCTCACCCCACTGGCTCCGGGAGGGTTCCCCTTTCCCACCAGTCCTTTTCCCGGCTGGCACATGCATTCTGTTTGCCTGCAGCAGCTCAGGCCCTTTGCAGCCCAAAGGTAAACAGGTTTATAACAACTTGGGAGAAAAAGGAAAAAAAAAAAAAAAAAAAGCAATAACAAAGAAGCCAGGAAGTCGTGCAGTGCCAGCTCTGGGCCTGGGTAGGTGGAAAAGGTCCCTATGGCAAACCGAGAGCCTTGGAGCCAAGCCTCAGCCACAACTTCCCAGACTTACTCTGGATAAGCATGGACATGAGGAGCGCTGCCTCCTCCCTTTTGAAATGGGGCTGGGGAGGAGGAAAGGGAGCGAGGACTCCAGTTAGGAGAGGGAACCCTAGGGTACTTGCTCCTATGGTATTAACAGAAAGGCTTTTAAAAAATTAATGATAGAATTTACCATCTCAACTTTTTAAGTATACAGTTCCCTGGCATCAAGTGTATCTGCATCATCGTACTACCATCACCACCATCCGTTTGCGGAACTCTCTTCATCTTGCAAAAGGAGCATGGTAAAGCCTCGTATTTTATCCTTTGAAAATATACACTGAGAGGCTATTTTTATAATGAGGGCTGGGGAAACAGATAATGAAAACAGCCCCCTGCCCTTGGGATGCTCCCACACTTGTGGGGCAGACAATCCCAGGACAGACGGGCCAGGGAGCCGAGGGAGGCTGCGAGTGAGAGAGCGGCAGGGCACAGCGCAGGTGCATGCAGCAGGTGACACTCTGGTCTCAGGCTCCCAGTAGGACACTGGGGAATGTGCACACCCACCGCTCTGACAAATGCATCTGCTCGTGTCACCATGGATATGGGAAGTGGTGCGTGACAGAAGTCACGATAATCCAGGAAGTTTGGAAAATAGAAAAATATTGCCTGTTCCACGACTGCCATGCTCGGTTTCCTCTCTGTCCTTCAGTTTCTTGTCTTATGCACGTATTTCCACTTGGTCACAATGCAGTGGCAGAGAAGATAACATTTTCCTTTCTGCCCCCCTCACCTACGGTCGCATTAAACACTTGTCCATGTTGCAGTCCTAGGCTTCCGCATGTCTGTGAATAACCCTGCTTTGTCCAGGGAGGGTATTTACTACGAAATTCCCTCCAAGAGGAGGGGTGGGTGTGGGGGTGGCTGCATTTGAGGCCAGAGGGCAGGTTCAGATGGGTGGGCTGAAATGGAGGAGAAGGGTGGAGGGACACTTTGTTAGCTTGTGGGCACCTTCTTTTTGGAGCAAGGGTGTGGACGGTGGGAGCGGAGACTATTTATGTGGCATCTGTGAGTCCATGCAGTGTGTTCACAGGCATCCTTCTCTGGGTCCTGATCATCTGAAGGTAGCTGAGACTCTCACCTGGCTGCAAATGGAACCCAGGTATGGATTGCTCAACCCTGCAGCCTTCTGGACACTAGAGGTGGCCAGTACGTGTCTGGCATTACGAATCCATTTTCCCAGGGCTTCTGGGAGAGAGCCTTGCCCAGGCCTTCTGACTGCCGGTGCAGTGCCCCTCCTGTCCCGCATGGAGGGGGGTGCAGGAGGTAGGATCCACTCAGGGACTGCAGGTGTGCAGTGCTAAGGGCCCTTGGCAAGGGATGCAGGGGGCAGGTGAGGCCAGCAGTGGCATCTTTTTGGTTTGCTTCAAACACACCTGTTAGCTTTTGTTTTTCCAAACTTGTGGCTTGTTATGGAAAAGCTGGAAAGCATAGAAAAATGCAAAGAGATGCAGCGGGGGAACCCCCATAATCTGGCTCTTCAGAGATAACCCCTGTTAACATTTTACCTTATTTTGTTTAAGGTGTTTTTCTCTTAATTAGTTTTCTAAAGTTTTTTAGAGACAGGGTCTCACTATGTTGCTCAGGCTAGCCTCAAATTCCTGGGCTTGAGCAATCCTCCAGCCTTAGCTTCCCAAGTAGCAGGGACTATAAAAGCTCTAGCTACCATGCATGGATGTTTTAAGCTTTTTTCTGTTAAAAAATACAGTTTTGCATCCTGACTTTTCTCCTCAGCATTATATAAATATTTTCCTATGTCATTAACACTCTTCATAAACATTGTTTTTGATGGCTGCATTCTGTTCTGGCCTCTGGATATACCAAGGCTGGCTTCCTAGTGCCTGAGTTGGACACCTGGATTCCCAGGTGGGAAGAGGTGCCCCAGATGGGAGGTAGGATCTCCCCATGGTGCAGGCTGTGGTACTCTTACCCCGACAGACTTCTCTGACCACTCAGCTGTGCCACGTCCTGCCCTGACCGGTGGACACCCAGCATGGTGGCATTACCTGTTCCCTGCTTTGAGCTTTTGCAGCCCTGGGCATGAATCGCATGGCTCTTCCAGGAGGCCACTTTGGTCCCTGGCATGGGGTGGCCAGTAGATATTTGTCCTCCTCTCTTTGATCTCCCAGGAAGGAGGCACATCTGATCCTCAGTACATGCTGCCTAGATGGTGTGGTAGGCCTTGTCCCTGCCATGTTTGGCCTTTTTCTTGCTTTCTTTGCAGAGTACTGGCTTTAGAGTAAGGCCTTGCCACTCACTAGCTGCGTGACCCTGGGCAAAGTCCTTAACCTCTCTGAGTCTTCGTTTCTCTTTTGTAAACTGAGCGTGATAATCATGCCCCATTTGCCGGGTGCCAAGTGCCATGCAGGGGACAGAGTGGGTGATTGATAAGGGGTGCGATTATTCCAAGTGTCAGCGGTGGGATCGTATCGTCCTGTGGGCTCCCCTTTCACCCACAGGAATGAGCAGCCCCGTGGGTGAAGGTTGACCTGAACTGCATAGCTGACTCAATCATAGTTGAATGAACGACCTTCTCTCCCTTTTCTTCTGCCCACACTTTGGTTGGGGAAACTGAGGCCACCCTGAAGTTCCACCTACACTTTATGACTCTCTCAGATCCCTTTGAGGGTGGCTTAGGAAACGTCTTTGGAGATTCAGGAACACACTGGATCCATCAGTTGGCGAGCCAGGGAAATTAGCAGTAACAACCTCATTTCGATAGCAGCGAGCTGAGTCTCCCTCCAGCTGCCAGACATTTACAAGGCTGGCTGGGTGCCGGCGGCCAGAGGCCTCCAATGGCCCTCATCCCTCTGCCTTCCGGCTGGAAATAATTCGTATTTAAAAAATAACAATAATAAAAAAAAATCAACCTCTCCTCTGGCCTTCTGGTTTCTTCAGGCCCAGGTGGGGAGATGGTGGATGCCTTTGCTCTGTAAACTCTCTGCTCAGGGCAGCCAGACAGGAACGGTCATCCCCCTCACATCATCTGCCGGAAGGCCAGGCCACTGCACCCCATTTGAGCTGGGTTGCCAAGGGGCTCCACTTTGGAGGGACCCCGGGTAGAAGACCCTGCTCTTAGCTGGGGGAGGACTGTTCCCATTTCATTAGGCTCTTCCAAGAACTTTGGTCCTTTTCCTGCTCTGGGCCTTAGTTTCCCCATCTGTAAAATGAGGGAGGAGGTTGGATGGGAGGACCTGTAATTTATACACCCAATGTTAAATGGAAACCGGAGTCCTGGGATTGAGGGTTTCACTCTGACCGGGAACCATCATCCCCCGCAGCTCGTGTTAAATGCAAGTCCCAGGCCCAGGCCTGCTGAATCACTCATTAGGGCAGGGCCCAGGAGTGTACATTTTGGGGGCAATTTTAAAAATTGAGATTGAACTCACATAACCTAAATGCCCCCATTTTGAAGTGTACAGCTCAGTGTTCTGCAGCCATCACCACCACCTACTGCAGATGCCTCAGGAGGTTCTGATGGGGCCCGTCCCTCCGGGGCCCTCTGCAAGTGCGTGTCCTGAGACACTGATTCAGACCCTGGGGCACCAAGGCTGTGAGGCTGCTCTCCCCGGTGGGGTTTTCAGGACCCTCGTGAATTGATACGAGAAGTTTCTGAGAGGAGGAGGCCAGGTTGGAAGAGAGATTGCCCCCAACTTTCCAGGGGAGCCCAGGCCCCGCCTCTTTGCCTGTCCCGGACACCCACACACCATGAGCTGGAGAGTGGTCACTCACTCAGAGCCGGTTACCCCTGAAGGCCCAGCCTGGGATTCTTGGGGCAGCTTGGGCAGCTCACAGCCACGACACAGGGATTCCCCCTCCTCTTTCTTAGCCCGGCTGTCATGGGTGTCGGCGTCCTCTCGCTGCCCTGAACAAGACCCTCCTCGTAATCCCACTGTCCACAGATTTCCCTGGGAGCACCTTGGGGACCTAGAAGCTTCCCCTCCTAGCAGATAGGCCTTTGTGAGGATCTCAGAGTCTTGAGGTGGGGGGACAAGTTATGCTAGTTCCCACCTTGTCATGAAAGGGACAGGTTCTTTCCCACAGTGCCCTCAGCTCCCCTCAGATGGCACAAGAGACTCCTGCCCTGGCTGAGGGTATGTGGTGGTCTTGGCCAAGACATTCCCCCTTGGGACTCTCCAGCCAGCACGAGACCCTGCACAAGGTCTTCTGCAGCCCCGGTGTTTGCAGTCTCGAGGCCCCGTGAAGGGTCCAGCCAGCACCCCCATGGATGGTAGTTGGTAGCCCCAAGAATGGGACTTGGCCACAGTGCTCTGGCTGATTGGCCCCTTTTCTAGGGAAAGGGTGGCTGGTTGGCTCTGTGCCCCGTCGTGGTGAAGCTCATGGTTCTTGGGGTCTCCACTGGCATTTCTGACCTTGTCCGTAGCCAGCACCCATCCCCACCCAGCCAGCCATACTTAAGGAAGCCGAGTGGGCTGGTGTACATTCCCTTTGCCTCGGACTGCCTCCTGGGCTCTCTGGCCCGAGTCCTGGCTTTTCTAGGCTTGGGTGCTCTTACTGGGTTCTTGCCTGAATCCTCAGCCCTGAAATCTTTTCCTTGGAGCCCCGACCTGGAGTCTGGCATTCCAGGACAGCTGCCCTTCCACAGTCAGCATATGGTGGAGGCCCATGCCCTGACCGTGTGACTTTTGTTTCTGTGGTCCTCAGTTTCCACATCTGTGAAATAACAGGTCCTTCCTGCCCTTCCGTGTGTGACCCCTGCCCTTGACATGGCAGCTGCCCAGGGAAGGTGAAGTGAGTGGAGGGACACTCCCACCAGCCAGAGGCCTCCAGTGCCTGTTCCCCGTGGGACTCTGAGAACTCCTTGCAGTTTGCAGTGAGACAGTGGCAGCTAAGAGTTTGCTTTCTTAGAAGGGTGAGGGCTCTGTGCTGGGTGGTTATCTCTCAGGGTCCCCTGCCCCAAACCAATCCCACAAGGCTGACTTGAGCTCTGTTCTCCTTGGGTGGCTGGTGGCAAGGCTTGGATGGTGAGCAGGAGCCTCTGAGCTGGCATGGAGTCAGTTTCTGCATCTGTTAAATGGGTATGTACCTGAAAGGGTTTTTATGAGTGTGAAGTGAGATCATGTATGCCAACACCTGTGCAGGTATTATCTTCCTAGCTATCATTGTCACTGATGCCCTCATTATACAATGAGTAAAAGAGGCTCCCAAAGACATTAAATGGCTTGTTCATACAAGCAGTTAGTGAAGGAGTTGGGGCCCAAGCTGCCTCGCCCCAGTAGCATCTCCTCTTTGTATTTTTTTTTTTTTTTTGGAGACAGAGTCTCGCTCTTTTGCCCTGGCTAGAGTGCCGTGGCATCAGCCTAACTCACAGCAACCTCAAACTCCTGGGCTTAGGCAATCCTTCTGCCTTAGTCTCCCGAGTAGCTGGGACTACAGGCATGCGCCACCATGCCCAGCTGATTTTTTCTATATGTTTTTAGTTGTCCAGCTAATTTCTTTCTGTTTTTGAGTAGAGACGGGGTCTCGCTCTTACTCAGGCTGGTCTCAAACTCCTGACCTCGAGCGATCCTCCCACCTCAGCCTCCCAGAGTGCTAGGATTATAGGCGTGAGCCACCGCACCCAGCCTGTATTTTTTTAAAGTAATACATGATTAATGCAGATCATTTAGAAAACAAGAAAAGCACAAAAGTAAAACAAACTACCCTTAATACTCCCACCCTGCAAGACAATAATTACATTATTATTTTTTTAATTATTTGGAATATTATTTTTCTTATCCTCTTTCTTAGCAAAAGATGGGAAGTAGAAATGTGTTTCTCTCTCTCTCTCTCTGAAAATAAAAGACCTATGAAAAGTACATATAGCTGTTTTGTAGCTCCTTCCTTTTCTCTTAGTGATACTGAAAACATTTTCTTAATTCAGCACGTATTCTGTGATTGTTAACGGCTGCTTAGTATTCCATCTCCTGGATGTGCCACATTTACTTAACCAGTCCCCCCAGGCTGGATATTTAGTTTGTTGCAGCGATTTTTTTTTTTTTCTAAATCATCATAATCATTGCCACTTGCAAGCATCTTCGTGCATACGTCTTTGTGCGCCTCACCGGTCATTTCCTTAGGACACGTTCCTAGAAATGGGATTGCTAGGTCAAAGGCCATGCACATTTAAGGACCGGGTGCCGTCCGGAAAGGCTGTATCCGTTTTCTCTCCCAGCAGCCGTGGAGGAGAGGGGCCGGATCCTGTAACTCACAGCCCTTTGCTATTTCCAAACCACGAGCCCAGAAAGAGTTGGGAAAAAAAAAAAAAACCACTGCTCTGGGAGCGACTTCCTGCCAGAGGAAGGGAGGCATTTGGTAAATAGTCCACTCCCAGTTTTTGAGTGAACACTCTGCGGCCTGCCTCGGGCCAGGCCGTCTGGGAACATGCTGGAGAGCAAGACGAGGTCTGTGTCCTCAGGACCTTCCCATCTGCCTGGAAGGGGAAGTGACAAATGTCAGGGCACCTGGCAAACACCTTGAAGGCAGCTGGAGCCCAGGGCAGGTACAAGTCCCGGCTGAGGATGGGGCCACGGCCACCCCGTCCACTTTGCTCCCCTCCGTCCTCGGTGTCTGTTCGGCCCGATGTGGACAGTGGTGCGGCAGACATTCACTGAACAACACAGAGCAGCATGTCACCCACAGAAGCTGATCGGGAGCTCTTTGCAATAGCAGTTGAGTCTGGATCATGGCTGGCTACACCCCTAAGTCTAGAACCTTGTCATAGTCCATAAATATTGGCCGACCAAATGAAGGCTCCGTGGGACAAATGAATCTAAGAACGTGCTGGAGTCGTCTAGATCCAGCAGGGAGACAGGATGAGCCAGTGTGCTGCCCGCACCCCTCGGCGCCAGCCCCTCTAGTAGGTACCAGGAAGCGCAGGACGGGGAGTCTCAGCCCCTGTGGGAGCTGGGCAGTCGCCTCACTGAGCTTCAGTCTTCTGAAGGGACTAGACTTCTTGGGGGCTCCCCTCTGGTTCTCAGGCCAAGAATCTGGGTGCCTGTGGCCAGGATAGGGACGGGAGAGTGTCAGCTGGCAAGACTCTGGCCCCATAGGTCCTGCGTGCCTGGGTCCCCCAGGTGACCTCTGGCCCCAGGGTAGCTGCTGCCCAGCCCTGGTCCCTGCCACGCCCTCCCAAGAGCCCTCAAAGGTTGCTGGTGGCGCCGCCCCAGGGAGTATGGAGATAAGGTGATCCAGTGCTTCCCCACGTGCCCCTCTGTTTTGAATAAGGTTGTGGATTGTTTATGTGAGAGAAGAGAGGCCCCAGTCAAACATCCTGCTTTTAAAATCCAGAGCTCCAGCCTAGGCCTCCAGGCCGTGGGCACCCCCCGTCCTCTTCTGCAGCCCCCGCTGGCATGCCCTCTCCCCTTAGCTCCAGATGCCCCCCAACACACACTAGGAGGACTCTCCTTACACCCCCCTTCCTGGGCCCCACATTAAAACAGCTTTCCGTGGGTCCCTTCTCCCTCCTGTTCCCTCCATTCCTTTCCCTAAACAACCCCTCCCCTCAGGCCAGGAGGAGGAGGGCTTCCTGCTCCAGGAGGACACTTTTACTGTGGTAGACATGTCCCCACCTTAGACGTTACTGGTGTCCTCAAGATCTGAGTACTGAATCCATTTTGTTGATGAGGACACTAAGTGGGAGAAGGGGACATGGCGTAGCGGTGGCCTGGCATAGGACTGAGGGTCAGGCCAGGGAAGCTGGCTCCAGCCCCACCTCTGCCTCCAGCTTGCTGTGTGGCCTTGGACAAGTCCTTTTCCCTCTCTGGGCCTCAGCTCGCTCATCCACAGAGTAAGTGGGTGGGGGTAGATGCTCTGAGTTCTTTCCACCTCTCCTTCTCTGTCTCGGGGTGAGAATCTCCTGGTGTCATGTGGGGAGGCCCCTCACAGTCCCTTTGAGGCCCTGTGGCACCCCCACCCCGCCTTGCGCCCCACTTCCCGCAGCCAGTTTGGAGCCAGAGACAAAGGCCTGCTCTAGGCAGAAGGTGCGGCCAGTGGGGACATGTGCTGGTGCCTGGCTGGCGGGCCCTGATAAGAGGCTGAGGTTCCCCGAGAACCAGCTGGAGGGTGCTGGGGTGGGGGGAGATGGGACACGCTGGAGCAGGGCTCGCCAGCCTCTTCCTGCCCCTCGGGGGCCTCCCCAAGCCCTCTTGCCCAGGTGAGGGAGGGTTTCATGACAAATGCTAGACTTGCTGAGAGAAAGGGACATGGCAGCCGTACAACTTTGGCGTCTCCTGCCCTGCTAATCCTTGGCTATAGGGGGCTTTCTGGCCCCAGCAAACCTGGGACCTTCAAAAGGCCGTATAATCCACGGGCTCTCCTCCCGATTGTGGGCCAAGGTGTGAGATGGGACGTGTGGTTTAAAGGTCTGGAAGCTAAAGGTCTCCCTCCCAAGGGAGCCAGCTCTTTGTTCTATATCCTCAAGGACCCTGACTTCAGCCTATTGTTCCCCCTGCTGACACAGAGGCTCCAAGTTCCTCTCTGGATCTGCACTGGGCTTGGGGGTGGTGGTGGTTCCTGGTGCTGGTGGTGGGGGCTGGGAGTGGGCTCCGTGCTTACCTGTTTATTAAAAGCCATTCGCCTGTTCAGAGAAAATGCCATTTTGAGACACCCTCTTGCGTGTGGGAGGCTGGGACAGTGACTGCCTGGGCTTTTGTATCTTGAGGCTTGGCCACTTCTGGCTGTGGCTGACTTGGTGCCCTCGGTGGGTGTGGTCTTTAAACTGCTCAGGTGTCCGGTCAAGGGTAAGGTTTGATTTGACAGTAGCTGAGGGAGATAGTGCGAGAACGTGGGCTTCTGTGCATGAACACCTAGGGTGACCCGCAAGTGAATCCAGCAGGAACCCCCTCCCCCTCCCCTGTGTGGATTCATGACTGTTCAATTCAGAGTTGACTGTGAGGAATTAAATCCCCCAGAGTTGGGAAGACATGATCCAGGGATGCAAAGTTACTGGCTCGGAAGGGTTAATCTTGTTTTGAAGTAGAAATAAGGGGAGGGTATGTTTAAGCCACTTTCGGGGATGTTGTGCATTTGGACGTTGAGTATGTCAATTACTGGTATAATAGCACTAACACACAAAATTCCTTCTGGCCTGATTTTCATTTTACAAAGAATAATCCAAATAATCTAATTGATCCCATTGATATTCCCTGAGAGGATCCAGCCAGGAGGATAGAAATTCTTATCTCCAGTTGGCAAGTGGGGAGAAGGAGGCTTGGCCAGAGGTTGCGTGGTTTGCTGCGGGGAGTGAGTGGGCTGTGGGCCTCTGGCCGCCGAGGCCGGGCCTTCTCACTGCACCTGCCTTTCCCTGGGAGCGGCTTATCCGTTGTGCTAACAAGCCCGTCCTTGACTCGGGCTCCCTCTGTCAGTGGGAGACTCCAGCCACTCTTCTCCCTGTGAGGAGCGAAGCCTGCTTGCCTGGCTGGTCTTTGCATGCTCTTGGCCCCCTCTGCTTCTGGGTGTCCCCTGGGGGATCGGGGGGCTGCGTGGTCGGAGGTTGGGAGATGCTGACTGCAGAGCCTGCCTGCCCATTGGCACTTCCCACCTACCCCCTGGAATTGCTGCTTCTTACCTGAAGATCATTCATGGGTAGTTTTGAATGCCCGGTTAGCTTTCCTCTGACACTGACTCCGTGGTTTCCCCTTCGTCATATATACTTCTTAAAAGCCGAAAAATGAGAGGCGTAAATTTGATAGAGGTTGAATAAAACACGTGACCTTAGCATGCAAGGCAAGCACAAGTGACTTGGGGATTGTCGGGCATCAGGGGTTATCTGTGGTGGTCACTGCAGCTCCAGCTACCTTTCCTCAGAGACTGGCTGCAGCCATCTGTCCTGCGTAGGACCCACTAATCCTTGCCATTCTCACCCCTGCAGAGGTGGCCTGCTGTCCTCCCTGAAAGCCCCTTGGATCCCCGGTTCTCGTGCCCTGGCATGAGGCAGTGGTTGGGGGGTGCCACCCCACACCCTAACTTGCCCCACTGCAACCGGACCCCCTCCCCCAATCATGAGCCTCCCTGTGCTCCATAAATCACCCTAAGAGCACATTCCTTGGGGGATTTGTAAAATAATCAAAATATTTGGGGAAAAGACCTTAAGATTACTTATGGCTATTAGTGGCATCCATATATTTTGGCACCAAGCATGGCTTAATTGAAAAAATATGTGTGCTTGGTGATTTCTTTCTTCCCATTTTTTTTTTTCTTTTAATAAGGAGTAGGCCCAGAGAGGAGTGGTTAGGCAGAAAAATAGGGAGGAATTGAATATCAAAAGAATTTGTGTGGAGGAGTTGTTTACAGAATTGTGGAAAATATAATGCTAAATGGAAAGTAAACCCTGCCTATATAGTCCAGGATTATTAATAGAGCTGAGTTACCACGCACATAATGAACCTTTTAAGAGACCTGGGACAACTTTCCCCTTTGCAAAACAAGTTTCCTTCGAATAGCACCATTCACGCAGCTAAGGGCATTGGGTTACAACAATAAATAAAAATGAACAGTGCCCTGAGAAATTCAAGGAATGCACAAACGTTTCAGTGATTTAGTATGAGAAAACACTATTTAAACATTTAATTGAATTGCATACTTTCATCTTTAAAACGTTAGCGTTTGAGCCGCCACCTGAATCTCTCTCTCCGCTTCATTAGATTGCAAGAAAGCAAGGCTCTTTCAGGGGAGCGGGTTCTCAGTCTCCTGTCCCTCCCCAGGTTTCCCCCTTCCCTGCTGCTCCTTAACTTGCTTTTGCCCAAGATGATCAGGAAAAGGAGACTCGATGGGTGTTTCCCTGTAAAGCTATAGGGAGAGGCTTGGATGAGATGTGCTTTGTGAAATGCTTTGTTTGCTGGGACTTGGCATTAGCTGTGGAATCCCGGATCAGTCACCGGCCCTGAGACTCAGTTTCTCCTCTGTGAAAGGATGAGCCATTGGATTGAGCTCCTGGAGAACTTTTACACAATACCCTTGCCTGGCGCCCAGTCTGATTCAGTGGCTTCCCCGGGTGCTTCTGTTGTGCTTTCTTGGTGAAAAATTACTGGAGTAGAAGCTCCGAGAGCCCTTGCAGGTCTAGGGACTTAGCGGGCAGAGACACGGTGGTAACTGGGCACTTCCTGGGGCCATCCGCGTGCTTAGTGCTCGGTGGAAAGTGCCTGGTTGAATCCTCCTGGGTCCGAGGACTCTGTGACTCTAATCTCCTGGGGCAGACTGGGCTGATACCTGCCTAAGGAGGCCTGGCCCCATGTGGCACCTCCCCTTCTGGGAGCTGGAATTTAGTCTTTGTGTGTGGACAGTTGTTCAAAGTTGCCGGGACAGCAGAGCCTGCTGACAGATCGGGTTTGGCTCTGAAGAGAGAAAAGAAAAATCATGTGTCCGAAGCACGTTTTGCAGCCTTGGCCAGGGTTTGTCCCTCGGGGTTAATGTGTACACATGGGAAGCACACACTGCCCCTCGCGTGCGTGTTCTTTTCTAAGATAACCAGCGGCCCTTTATTGATTGCCTGCCGTGTCCAGGGTGCCCTGCGACCTGCCATGGGGGACACCAAGCGGCTTCTTTGCAACCCTGTCCTGTAGGGGCTTGAAGTCTGTTTTCACAGATAGACAGCAAAGCCATGGGACCTTGGGCCAGTCACCTCTCAGCAAGACAAAGGCGTCAGATCTAGACACCCAGGAAAAACCCCTCGGTCCCTAACCCTCTTTCTTTGTGGGTATCTTCATGAACCGTTCCGTGTCTTGCCTCCCAGTTAGACTGTGGGTGCCTTGAGGACCAGGACAAGTGTTCTTCTGTATGCTCAGAAGATTGGGACATTCCACGTGGCCGTGAATACTCACTGAATGACTCATCCTAACTTCATTTTGCTCCATCTATAGCCCGGCCCTGTGCCTAGTGTGGGGTATGGAGCAGATGAGACCCAACCCTTGTTCTCACAGCCCTTCCCATCTCTCGAGGAACTTGGGCTTGGCTGTGGTCTGATGTGTTTGGTGCCAAGGGGACGCTTTCTTATTTTGAGTGTCCCCTGGAGCAGATCTTGAGACAAAAATTCCAGTGCACAGTTTATTGAGGTGCAGAGTTGACCCAGGAAAGAGCAGCAGGAGAGTGGGGCAGGGAGGGGAAGAGAAGGAGGCCAGGACAGGCAGCATTATCAAGCCACTTACCTCTGTGGGCACTTCGGGAAACAACACAGGACTCGGCTTGGTTGTCTTACCCTGGGGCTGAGGGAGCTGGGGTATTAACACACCACTCCCGGGGCATCCGTGGTGGCATGTCCCAGCACTCAGGGAGAGCAGGCCTCTAGCAGGCAGGCAAGTCCGAGGACAAAAGCAGGTGTTGGCGCCTGCACCGAGCTGATGAGGGCTGAGGGGATGTGAGCAGAGTTTGTCAGAGGTGTTTGCTCAGTTCCTTCAAGCAGTGTTTATTGGGCCTCCATGTGTGTACCAGGCCATGGTGGGCCAGGGATGCCACCGCCAGTCTCCTAGAGCCGAAGTTCGTGCTAAGCAGAGAGGAGCCTGGCAAGCCCCTGCCCTTTGGAGAACAAGGACTGAGACAGGCCCTGTGTTTGAGGTTCTCTGGGTGCAAGTGCTTTCCAGAAGGTGGAGTCCTGTCCTGCAGGGTTGGGGGGGGGGTGGTGATCATCTTAGCCCTGCACAGCGGGCTCAGACCTGAAGGCGTTTTCCTTCTGACTGCAGAATCGGAAGATGAGGGCCAGGCCCTACTCAGCCTCTCGCTAGCCTGTGGCCCGGGGGAAGCTGCTGAACCTACTTGCCAGCCCGTTGTGAGCCCTAAATGATATGTGCCAGGCACCAGCTGCAGTGCTTGGTGCCTGGCACATAGTAGGTGCTCAAGAAATGTTCATTCCCACTCCCTTCCCTACGGGCTGATGGTGCATGCCCTCCCGTGGCCCTCTCAGCATGCCGTGAGGAGACAGGCCAGGTGGGGTCTGTTGCTGCTTCCACAATGGGAAACTGAGGCATGGAAACTAAGACTGAAACCCTTGTCTCCTGAGCCGCTGGTCCCCACTGCTTTCCTGACATGACAGGTGTGTGTCAAGGTAAAAGCAAATTGTAAAGCTGTTGGCGGGGAGGAGGTTGACTGACCACGTTCTCTGGCTGCAGCCCTCACCCTGTCTTCAGGGTCATCGTGCCAGAAGCTGAGACGCGGTAGAACCCGAGTCGTCTGCCCTGTACCCCAAGCACCCGTACGGTGCCAAGTGTGGCGTGGGAGGCCGGAGCTGGAGGGCCTTTGGCAACTGGCCAGACCAAACCTTAGTTTTGTTGAAAAGAGGAAACAGTCCCAGAGACACCGGTGACTTCTCCAGGTCACACAGTGACTTAGTGACAATCAGAACTGGAGTCGGGCCCTGGAGCCAGCTTGCTTTTCCTCCTACTCCTTCCGTAGGAAGCTGCTATGTAAAGTATGTTTTATTATAGTTGTTTATAAACATAATAAAAATCCCGTACGTTTAATGGCACCTTCTTTTTTGCAGCTGTTTACAACGCAGCTTTTCCCTTGCTCCTCAGGAAAGCCATTGGGGGACAACAAGTGGGCATTGTCCGTTTCTGAGCTGGAGCCACTGAGGCGCAGGAAGCTTGTCCAGGTCCTGAGACTCCCAGGACACGCTCCCTCTGCCGTCCGCTCCACTGTGTCAGGACGGCCGGGGCCACTGCTAGGAGCTTTGGCTCTGAGGGGCCCTCCCCGCTGTCTGACGGACCGCAGACCTCGCTGGGGTAGAGCCTCTGGGGAGAGCGCCCCGGGCTGGTCTCCGGAGACACAGGTTCGAGGTGAGGCGGTGCTTTGAGTTCTTGCACTGGGGTGATGGCCCCGCGTTATCCACGGCTCTCGCCTCTGCTCTTGAAGTGCTCCCAGGTTCGTGGAAGCAGACTCCTGATTTAAAGATACATACAGAAAGGTCTCGTATAGATCTGAGCAGTTTGCTGTGGGAACCTCGCGGGGGTTGCCTGGGTGAGCGTGGGAAGGCTCATGGAGGAGGCGACGGTTGTCCTGGGCACAGAGGACAGCGAGGGGCACCCAGGGAGAGGGCGCGGGGGACAGTGGTGGCATTTGCCAAAGGCATACCATGTGCTGCGTGCTTTCAGTGCACTGGCTTGTTGAATTCTCATGACAGACAACCCTGGGAATGTTGTTTCATTGTTGCCATTCTGCAAGTGAGATCAGTGGACCCCAGAGAGGGGAGATCGCTTGTCTGAGGTCCCACAGGCCAGGTTTCAAGCCCCTCGTCTTCCTTCCTCTTGTCTGCGGCCTCCCATGCATCTCCCACGAGGGCCCTTAGCCTGACCAGCCCTTCACAGCACTTTTGGGGTCTGGGGAGGGTGATGAGGCTGAGGTGTCCTGTAAGAGGGTGTGCCAGGGAGCGGTGGGGATCGCGGTGCCCACCTTGTGTCACCAGCTGTGGGGATCCAGGCAGATAGGGTCTTCTGTGAATCGGGCCACCTCCAAGGAGCCCCCGTGCCTCCTCCTTGTTCCCTTAACACTCAGCACCGCTGCTCTGGGCACATCTCCTGTCCCTGCCTCCTGCCTTGATCCCTTGAGTGGCCTTCGACGTGCACTGGACAAGCCAGAGTGGCCATGCTGGTCTCGGGGTACCTGCTCCTCTGCCAACCCCCCGGCAACCTTTGTGAAGGGCCCTGCTTCATGGGCCTGAGACACCAGGGGTCACTCAGCTCAAGTGTCCATTCCACAGATGGGAACCAAGGCTCGAGAAGGGAAGCGACTTGCCCAAAGTCACACGGTATTAGGGACGCACAGAACTTGCGAGGTGGGTAACCGGATCCAGGACTTGCTCCCCACTGTGCACACCTCGGGCCTCCCCACCCCAGAGATCCTCACTGAACTGGAAGAGGAAACTTAAAAAAAAATTTTTTTTTTCTCCTCTTCTGCAGGGTTTCATCACTGGTTTGGAGATTTGTAGGGATAGAATCTTGCTGAGGGAAGGCGCTGCCGACAGGGAGCCAGGACATCTGGGTCCTGGGGCTGGCTCGTGGGCGCTCCCGCTGGGTGACTCAGGCCTGACTTCCCCGCCAGCTTCCTGGCGCTGCTGCCCTCGCCATCGAGGGCCCCGAAAGGCAGCCCGTGGGGCGCCTGGGAGCTCAGGTTCTGGGTTCAGCCCCTACGTGAGTGACATGTAGGTGGGTGGTCGTGGGCTCGTTTGTCCTCCTCTGTAAACGTCCCACCTCAGGGGAATGAGTTCATAGTACACACATAGTAAGTGCTTCATAAATGGATGCTCTTGTTACCTGGTCCTCGGAGACAAGGGGGCATTTCTCATCCCTCCCGTCTCTCCCCATCTGACTCTTGTGTTCTGCCGACTCCCTCAGCCTCTGCCACTCTTACCAAGTGGACTGACCTCTTGCTCATGCTCTCCCTTAACCAAGCCAAGATGCACACTTGCAGAAGGGTCCGAGCTGGGCCGGGCACTGCTGGGGAATGGGCAGGTTCTCCCTGTGCTGGGGAAAGACTGGACCGCACTTCGCAGTGTGCTTGCTGCTTCCAGGCAGCTGTTCACAAGGACACACACGGTTCACCCAGATCCCTCGTGTGCAGGGTTCTTGGTAGGGGCTCAGTACGTGCACGTGCCCATTTTATTTCTGTTCCTCAGCATTGATACCACCAGGTGGGTGGGATTCATTTGCTGTCATTTTCGTACCGTTTAGTGATTTCTCTGAGTGCCTTCTGTGCTGGCCCTACTGTGCAGAACCAGGGCCTGCTCAGCACAGATTGGGCATTTTACATAGAGCATCTCGCAGAGTCTTTATAACCATCCAGAGGTGGGGGGTATCATTAGTTACAATCCTCATTTTTCAGGTGGGTTCACTGAGGCTCAGAGAAAAGGCACACGTCAACTTTAGGTAAGAGTGTAGGAGCTGGAAGTCCATTTCAGACACAGTGCAAAGGGCAGGATGAGTCTCTGTGGCTCCTGGCAGAGGTAGCAAAGGGGAACCAGGTGAGGGGAGGCTCTCCGGTCTGGGGGTGCTGGGGTTCTGTGTGTCTCTCCACGCCAAGGAGCTAAGACTCCAATAGGGGCTAAGGGATAGGCTGCTTTATTCTTATCTATAATCCCTCCTCTGCTGCTCAGTTGCTGTGTGGCCTCAGGCAAGCACCTTTCCCTCTCTGGGCCTGTAAATTACTGTGCACTAATACAGTCTATCTTTGTTTTTTCTGGAAACTCTGGCAACAGATCAATTGTGTGCAGAAAGAAGCCAATTATTGGTTCCAGTGTTCTTTATCCTTCAGAGGCTTCATAAGGGTCTCAGGGAGGAGCAGAGGTCATCGCCCAGCTCAAAGGGTCACTCCAATGTTCAGGAGTCACCACCAACCTGGGGATCTGGCAGAAATTTCTGTTTGCTCACAGGACAGTGCCAGGCAGGCCCTCATGGACTCACAGTCCCCATCAATGTGAATACAGGGCCCCGCTTCCCAGAATCCCCACCCCACCTCGAAACCAACAAACCACTCCCCCTTGCTGGGCCTCAGTTTCCCCATTTGTACTAGGAGAGGAGACAACTTGGATCTGTGGTTTTCAAACTCTTTCAGGCACTACTACAAAGCATGAGGGATGGGCTAGCTTTACTTGTATCTATTTTAGATGATGTGATTAACAGTGAGATTCTTTATGAGGGAGAGAGGTGCGTGCTAAATAAGAAAACAAATTTAAAAAGAGAAAGAAAACAAATTTTTAAGAACCAAGTAGATGATCCCTTCTGCTCCAGTTTCTTTTTTGACAAGAACATTCTAGGTATTGAGCCATCCTTGGATGATGACACTCCCGGGATTGATACAGGGAGCCCTGGATTTCGGCTGTAAGGAGAGATGGGGTGCTCGTTAGAAGATGTAGGGCAGGCTCTCGAGTGTGGAAGGCTGTGTCTGCAGTTGCTTGCGAGGCCATGACGTCAGCACTACAGGCATCTGCTCACCTGGGTTCCTGGTGGAAGAGACCCCGGTTGGTCCCTGGGCTTTGTGGGCACTCTGTGTTTTACAAGATGCTTTCCCAGCTGCCTCTCCACTGCTCTGCTGGCACTCCAGGGTCTGGGCAGCGGCTGCTGTTGTCACTCCATTTTAGGGATGAGGACCTGAGGCTCAGGGTGGGAGGAGCCCGCCCGAGGTGAGCGGCGGGGTCATCCCAGCTAGTGAGGGGGGCAGTCTCTCCCTCCCCTGGCTGAGCTGCGCTTGGCCCCACCTTCGTACGGGGCTTCCAGCCAGGGGAACCCACAGTGGGGTTAAACAGAAAGGCCTCCTGCAGGAAGGAAAAGATTCCCAGAGTTCTATGCTTCAAGCCATTTTGGTTTAAAAAAAAAAAAACAACCTAATTAGAGGTGACAATGGTGACTTTGTCTGTGTGTTCACTTTTTCCTCCCTCTTCCCCACACCTCCCCCTTCTCTCTGCCCCTCATTTGTTGTATCCATGGGAAAACTAGGTAACATTATAATTACTGAAAATATTGTGGGTCCGTGGAAGCTGGGGGGAGGGGGTGCCTGGGAGTGCAGGAGGCCCTTTTTTTTAAAAAAATTTTTTTAGGTTTTATTTTATTTTTTTTCCTTTCGTTTGGAAATGGAGCCCTTTGCAGTCATGCTGTCACGGTTAAAATAAGGTTTAAATTACAGGCCAGCCCGTGGCTTTTCCCCTTTCTTTCAGAATTTTTGCCAACTTGCAATTTACTTAATGAAATCCTGCTATTCCATTTAACGGGGATATTTTTTGCAGATGTTGATTTAACTTAGCTTTGCAAAATATGTGAACTGTACCGTTTCTTTTCCTATTTTTAACGGTTTCAGGATTCTAGTTCAGCAACTCCACTGGCTCTGCCATGCCAACATTGGTGTTTACTCCCATCCCTTGAAAATATTTGTTTTCCATCGCTGTGTCTGCCCTCCCCTCTCCCACATCCCACAAAGGGGAGGGTCCCATACCCATGGAGGAATCTTCCAGTGGAGATTCAGTCCGGTTTAGTAACCGGTGGAATTGGACCGACGGAGCCAGAAGGGACACCAAGTTTCTCATGGTCCGTCCCCTTTGGTTTGAGGAAACCGAGGCCCAGAGTGGGGAAGTAACTTGCCTAAAGTCACACAGGAGCAGACTGATCGGAAGCATAAGCTGCATTCCCCAGACAGAGGTGAGATGGGGGCTGGGGGGACGCTTGCTTTGTGGCTGTTTTGACTGTTTCTCCTCCCTAGAAAGAGACCTTCCTTCGCCTCTGCAGGGAGCTTTGCCAGCCCTCAAGTGCTGGGAGGGAAGTTCTGATTCTTGTGTACCTGGGGCAGTTGTAGTATAAGGGGAAAAACCCCAATGGGGTCCTAATACTTGGAGGGGGAGTGGTTTGTGTTCCTACTAGCTCTTGCATCCTGAATATATTGCTTAATCTCCCCGAGCCTCAGTTTCCCCATCTGTCCAGTGTAGGCGACAGTCCCTGTCTCCTGGTACTGTCGTAAGGATCCCATGGAAGGGGCTGAGGTGGGACACTTGAAGCACAGCAGGTGTTCAGGGCATGGTTTTTTAAAATCCTCACAAACCGTCAACTTGGAGCCCAGGGATAGGGCACGGGTAGAGGCGTGGTGTGCACCCTGGGCCTTCTCTGAAGAGGGGGGCCTGGTGTCTGGGGGTGCCCAGGGCCCGTGTCAGGCATAGTAGGAAATGCCCCATCCCTTTCGACTGGAGACCTCCTCCGGCCACCTTTGCTTAATAAGGAGTCACCTGGAATGGCAGAGGCTCTCGTGATCTCGGGAGAGAGGGGACCTGCATCATTTAGCCCAGGGGAGCAAGCAGAGGCCCAGAGATCGAGTGGGACCTGCCAGGCGCGGAGCCCGACCCGGGGTGGCTCCCGAGGAGCGTCCAACAGGACTCCTCGGGCTGGGTCTGTACCCGACTCCCCAGGCTGGGGCTGGTCTGCCTGGATTCTGGCCCCTCCTGGGCCTTGTCTCTTGGAGGTCCTGCCTGGTTGTGACACTCTGGAGAGGGCTGAAGGAGATTCTGAGGGTGGGGCCAGCCGGGAGAGGCCGGGTGGCAGCAGTTCAGTGCTCAGAGGGGGCCGGCGGGGCCTGCCCTGGGCGCTGCATTCTGCACACACACCCTGGACTCTGGAATGTCCGCGAGCTGCGAAGAAAGTGCTGGCAGGACAACAGAGCAGCGGGCGGGACGCAAATGCCGTGGGCCTGGGCACTGGGGACCGGGCTCTGGGCAGACGTGGTTGTGACGCGCTGGTGGGTCCGGGGAGGGATAGCCTGCGGCTGCTGTCAGTGGGACCGGGGTGGCTTATGGGGCCCTCCTTGAAGCAAACTTCACGTCTCCTCCACTTACAGAAAGTTGTTGTCTCTGTGTCTGAGGGCGACGGCAACGGGAAGGAAAGTGTGACTGGAACTTTTGTTGACCCAAGAATTCATCGCAGAAATCCTTGTATACTCATGACTCTTGGTTCTGAAAAGTTCTCTTTTTATGATTAAATATGAAGTGATATGTGATAACACAAGTAATATAGTTATATTCTCTTTATATAAAATGAAAAACAGACTGATAAAGCAGAAGTCTCCCTTTCTTTCCCATCCCACTTTTCTCCTGGGAGTTGACTCCTCTAAAACTTGGCAAGATGAAAACAACAACAAAAGATGGTAAATTTCAAAAACCTAATGGTATGGCAGGTCCAAACACTGCTGACAATAAATATGAATGTGTTAAAATAATCTATTAAAAGATAAAAGCTCTCAGATGGTGTTTTTATAAATGCAGGTCCATGCTAATCTAGAAGAGACGCACCTAAACAAAATTATGTAGGAAGGTTAAAACTAGAGGGAATAGGAAAAAAAGATACACAAAGCAAGTGCAGCAACATTAATATGAGGTAATATAATTCTAGGCAAAAAAGCATTAGAAGAAACAAAGAAGCATATTTTATATAGATCAGGGACAAACTTTTTTTGACAGGGCCAGATAGTAAACATTTTAGCTTGGCAGGCCATATGGTGTCTGTTGTAACTATTCAACTCTACCATTGTAGCACGAAAGCATCCATAGACAATACGTTAAAAAAAAAAATGAGCACAACTGCATTCCAATAAAGCTTTATTTACAAAAGCAAATGGCAGACCAAATTTGCCTTTCGCTGACCCCTTACAGAGATGGAAGCTTAAAAGGATCACTAAGATAAAATAATCAAGGATCTGTGTATACTGGACAGCACAGCTTTGGAATATCTAAATCAAAAATGGATAGAAGTAAAAAGAAAGTTTGATAAACGCCCAGAAAAGTGGGGCTGTGTAACAGTGCTTTCAGAGGTTGACAGACCCAGTAGAGAGAGACAGAGAGGAAAAAAAAAATCATGAATAACACAGCAAACTTAATGATCTGCATATGCATATATTTATAGATGCTTGTCCCACTGGGCTATGCTGGGTCTTCATTCACTCCTTGGAGTTTTTAAACTAGAGTAGCCTGTCTAACCTCTGTATGGCCTTGACAAAGACCAGGGAAGAAAGCTGTATACCTTCAGTGTCGGGAGCTTCATACAGTCCTGGAGTGTGCACTTACAGAGCCCACCTGTCTTCCAGTGTTAATCACATCCAGTTGTTGGCACCAGGTGGGAGCCAGAGGAAGCGTGAGGCAGGGTCCCCACCTTTCGTGAGCCAGTGCTGTGTTGGGTGTGCACCATGAAACGGTGGGGAAGTGGTTTATCGTGATGCTCCTTGCCCAGCACCTTGCCTTGGCTCCCTGTGCTCACAACAGGAGTGTCGGGTTGTCTGGTCCCAGCGGCCTCTGCAGACTCTCATTCACTGGCCCCTGTGCGGTTCGGTGGTCTGGTAGAACGGGATTCTGCCAGCCTTGTCCCTGCCTACCCTCACACCCCTCCACCATCACACTCCGCCTGTCAGTCCCTGGTGCGAGCTGTCCTCCTCCCCTAGATGGGAAGGATGTCCCTCTGTGCCTTGCCTCACCACCCCTCATTTATGATGCTCTTTCTTCCCATCAGACTTGGAGCTTCTCAAGCAGAGACATGTCCTGTCTCCTGGCACCCCGTGAGAGCACTGTCACAGGCACTAGGTAGTGCCTGTGGCATTGGGGGAAGGGGGCGGCAGGCAGCCCGGTGGGGAGCGGGCCTCCCTGCCAGCTGATGCCGCTGGAGAGGAGTGGTCAGACTGGATGTTCGTGAACCCCAGCACCGCCCCTTCACCAGTGGGTGACCATGGATGGGTCAGGAAGCCTCAGTTTCCTCCTCTGTAAACTGTCCTCATCATTGAAAAGGGACTGTTCGCAATATCTGCACCATAGGGTTGTTGCGGGAACTAGGTGTGCCTGGCATGAGTCCTCTTCCAGCGATTCATTGTCATGCGTCTTGATCTCATGTCACAGATGGGGACCTTGGGGACCAGACACACAGCTAGGAAGGGGCAGAGCTGGGATTTGAACTGAGGTCCTTGATTCCAAATCCCACAGGGAGGCGTATGCCATCTCAAGGGCCTGTCCTCAAACACACCCAGACACACTGAGTCAGGGCTGTCCGCGGTGGCTCCAGAGTGTCGCCTTCCCGGCGAGTCTCCAGGGCCTGGCGCTGGGACCAACCACGTCCATCCAATGCTAGGAAGTGGATTTGGTTTGGTCTCCTTCCTGCCCCTGTCATTCCTCCCTGGAGGAAGCCAGATCTCCCACCACCATGCCAGGCCGTTGAGCCCTCCTCCCAAGGGATCGTGACATGTCAGAGCCAGAAAAGGGGCCTCCTAAATCTTGTTAAAAACATAGATTCCCGGGCTCCACCCAGGACCCATGAATCAGAATCTCCAGGGGCGGGGCCTGGGAATCTGGACACAAGGGCCCAAAGTAGGAGAAGCGCTGGCTCTTTTAACCCTTTTCTTTTTCTGTCACAGTAGCTGGGACTCGCAGAGGGCTCTGCATTCCCGGGAGGCCCAGCGAGCCTGGAAGCTGGGAAAGGCTCTCTCTTGACTCTCACCCCTCTGTCTCCCGCCCCTCCCCCAGCCTCGGAATCTCTAGAAACCCCTTACAATGGACGTGGTTGCGAACGGGTGTGCAGAGGCTTTCTGGAAACGCAGGCTCTGCTTGCAGACTTCCTGTGTCTTACAATGTTATCTTCAGAATAGGAAACTTTGCCCCATTTTTGCAACGCACATCCTTTGCCTGAGCGTCGGTGGTGGTGCCGGCCAGCCGGGGCGGGTCACTTCTCAGGCACAGGCAGGGAGTTGTTCCGACAGCGATGCGAGGAAGGACTCTCTCCCTGCTACCCACAAGAACAAACAAACAGACCATTTTGCAAAAATAATTCATGTGGGCTGGACTCATGGCATCATATGTCCCAGCTCCTGCGGCCTGGTGGTGTCTAGGATGAGGGTCCTTCCTCAGAGACAGGGGCCCTGGCTGCAAGGCCCCACCCACCTGGGTGACCTTGGGCAAGTGATTTCTGCTCTCTGAGCCTCAGTTTCCTCTTCTATAAAGGGAGGAGGTCGGGCTGAATGCTCTCTGGCCCTGACATTCCCGAGAACCTTCCCCGAACTTCCTCCAAATTTCTCTGTGAGGTGAGCCTGACATTGCCCTTGGATGGTATATTCCACAGCACCCTACGGTGTGCAGAGCTGCTGCCAATCCGAGAGTGGCAGGGTCCCCTCATCTCAAGACAATCGCATGCCCCACTGGGGAGGTGGGTGGGCTCCCCCAGTGACACGGTGACCCTCAGGGCTCACAGCTGTGGGGCTTTCCCGGGGCTCACAGTCAGGCTGGCGGGTGAGCACTGTTCTTCCAGTCTGAGGGAGGGAAGGAATAATGCGTGTGTATCCCACTCAGTAACCTGGAACTGACCAGGAGTGATGTTTGCAGAAACAAGGGTCTCCCCGATTTCCCTGACACTCGAGTTGCCTTCTCCTCACTCCAGGCTCCAAGCCCCCCTCGGCACAGCACCACGAACCCCTCCGGTGCGCCCGTGCAGGTGTGTCCCCGCACACAGTAAGCGCCTCGAGAGCCAGCGAGAGGAGCCCAGCCTCCCGAGCAAATGCCCTTCTCGCATCTCAGTGGGACTTCTGTTGGCTGGAACCCAAACCCACAATGAGTGGTTCTTGAAAACATCCTACCCACTCTTTCCCCTTAGGGAATTTGCTTCCAGGGTTTCTGGGTGGAGCTCCGTGTGGGCAAGGCCTGGCAGGCGGCTGTCCCTGGCGGGTGGGAGCAAGTGGTCAGAGAGGGGCGCTTCGGGAAGGCAGAAGTGGTCGGACTCCAGCGAGGAGGATGCGTGAGGAGGTGGTTCTTGGTGGGTCTATACAAATATGTGAGTCGGTCTGCCTGTTTCAGAGTACATGCCCTGAGCAGGGAGAGGGTTGAAGCAAGTGGATGCTCGGATTTCGAATTTAAAGATAAAGTCTTCTGATCAGACTGCATGGCTGATGAAGGGCCGACTGCAGAGCCCATGGCATCTGTGGCAGATGTCCATCCGGTGGCAGGATGCGTGCATTGTGGCCGCTCCAACCTCGTGTTTTGTGGGTCTAACCTGATAGCAGTTCTTCAAGTCCAAGGGGAAGGTGCAGAGGAGATGGTAGGGGAGGGAGGACGAGGAGTCCACCAATACACCTGGCTTCCCTGCCCCAAAGGATGTGTCCTTCCTGGGGGACACAGCAGAGAGACCCCTGCCAGCCTTGGGATCTCCTTCTGAGTTGGTTCTTTCACCCAGTGGATGCAGTCAGGGTCTTGGTGAGCCAGAAGGTGTCCAAAATGCCCGCGAGGGAAGTAGCGGCAGGGTCCCCTCCCCGTGGGCGGTGGGCCCAGTGAGCACCTCCGCAGCCAGGAGACAGAAAGTGGGGGGAGAAGAGCAATCTTCTGGCCTGGAGGCTGGGCCTGACACTCTGCCCAAGGTCAGCGCACCACTCAGAGGGGCTCTACATTCCTCACGGGTCCAAGGCGGGCAGCGGGTAGCGCCAGGACAGGGGCACCCTGGGGAGACTGGCGGCTCTGGGTCTTCTGGCAAGGCTCCAGCCCCCACGTGCCCAGAGACACAGGCGGTTGCTCCTGACTTGGTGCCCTTGGGGACCGGCCCGGCCGGAACCTGCCATTCCCCCGTCAGTGCCACCTCCCCGACTTGGCAGGGCCGTCTCCTCCGAGCTGGAGCGGCCCTCGGTATTTCCAGCTTGGCCCTCTGCCCATCTCTCTGGGGCCTTGCAGTCTGTCCCTCTCGGGCCAGGACCGACGCACCCTCTTGGCTTCACGGGTCACCCGGGGCCTGCGCCCGCCACCTCACACCTCCTCGCTTATCTGTGGGCCCCTCACCTGCGTTACTGTTGACCACCTGTACTTACCCCCAGGGGAAACCTGGGGCCTGGCTAATTTGCAAATCACCGAGGAAGCCACAGACTGTCCTTGGTTCACCTATTGAGCTTGACGCCTGAGGGGTTTCCACACAGGGGTGGGGCGTCCCTGCCAGCTCTCCCGTGGAGATGCCGGAGTTGGCAGGGTCCCCTGGCCCAGTGCCCTAGGAAGTGCTGCTGCTTTAAGATGGGCACAGAGATAACTGGGTGGCATGTTGGCATGCCAAGGCCAAGGCTGCCGCTCCCTCCCAGGCGGCCACTGGCTACCAGAGTCAGGCCGAGGGGAGGTCCGGCCGTCCAAGGGACTTCCTGTCCAGATCACAGCAAGAGACCACTGACAACTCAGGGGGCGCTTTACTAAACTAATTCAGGCTGACTGGGGGGTGGGTGATGGGTCTAAGAAAGCAGGTTTTGTGATTTCCAAATACCGCAGACTATGATGCTAACCGGATAATGTTTCCTGTTAGAGGTCATTCAGAGATCTGCTTTAGCCAACAGATAAGAGCGATGTGTAATTGGTATGCCAGTTGTTTATACAGTGCGAGTAGGATAAACAGTTCTCCTGAACCTTATTTATATTTTTGCATTTGTTTATCAAAACTTTTTTTTTTAAACTTTGGCCCAGCTGCTTTTGGAATTATTACAAACTCCGGATTTATGAGTCCTAATTAATGGCTCTTTATTGTATGTGCACAATAATTTATCTTGGCAGTATGCATGCTTTATCCAAAAGCCTCAGTGCGTAGGATAAGGGAAGCCAAAAGACAAAAGTGTCCCTTCCTTCCCAGAGTAGCAATAGTCAGTGAAGATTTGGGGTCAAACCATCTGTCTTATCACATCAAAAGCAGATATAACATGGAGTAGATAAAGCCTGAGGGTCAGAACTTTCCTAGACTGTACCCTAAGGTGTTACGTCCTCGGTGGTCACCGTTGACTGGCTCATGGACACTCTGGGTAAGGTTGAGATACTGTGGGTGTGTATGGGCTAGGGGAGGAAGACCAAAAGGATATTTATGGCAATTACCAGCAGTAACAAATGTTTATCCCAGCCTATGACTCGATATGTTGCTTCTATCATTTTTGTCCTTTTCTGGTCTCACGGCTTACATTTGACTTCCTTCCAGCTAGCAAGAACCATTCAGCACTACTGCTGACACGAAGTGCCCACTCTACTTTGTAACATAAAGGAGGGAAAGACCTTTATTACATTTAGGAATTAGAGATACTGTGCTCCAACTTCACCATTGGATTTTATCATCATAGGGCTACATTTCACACCAAGGTTGGTCACCTTGTTTCTTGGGGTGTTCCTCCATGCAAAAGCTTCCCAAAGACTTCACCCAGGCCAAGAGGGCTCACACTTCCACCCTGTTCCTTGACACCCCTGAAGATGCTTTGGTGACTTTAATAAGCCTGAATCACAGCTCTCACCTCTGCTGCTCTCCTGTCACCCAGCTGCTTGACACTTTGCTTCACCCGGTGAGGACAAAGCGAATGAACGAAGTCAGAAGCCTCAGGACTGTTTCTGAGCCTTCGGTCTTGTGTCTCCCTTTCTGGCTGGTGAGATTGCCAGAGCGGGGGGCTCATCGATTACCCGCTTCCTGTGCACAGACACACGGACAGCACCTTGCATGGCGGGGGAACATTTCCCAATCGCACGGACGAAACCAAGGCGCACTGTGGCGTTACGATGATGGGGGCCCACGTGCAGGTCGGCTTGGCGCTGTGGGTTGGAGTTGGGAAAGGAGGCTTCTGGGTATTTGGGTTTTCTGCTGTTATTTTTAACTCTGGTTTTTGACGTCCTTTCTTGCAGCAGTGGCCACAAGACAGGGCTGGGATGTTGTGAGATGCTTGCTATAACTAGAAGGGCCTGGCCTGCGAATTCCCCACTGAGGAGGAAGTGGTTAGGTGGCCAGGAATGCAACCTGCGCCTCCCAGATTAATTAATAATTGAGACCTGGCCCCCAGCCAAGCGGAGCTGAGAGAGAGATACAGTGAACAAAGGGTGGTTAACTACAGTGGGGGAAGGAAAAGTTTGACTTCGCCTGTGGCTAAAAGGGAAATTCACAATGGCCATGATTTATGGGCTGAATTACTCAGGATCCTCCTTAGTGGGCCCGACTTGGGCATGTGCTCTAGGAATGCAGACGCTGGCGGCCTGCAGGGCCATTTGTGCCCATGGGGAAGGGGGGGCAGCAGGGCAGGCGCCAGCCTCATGGAGGAGGCGGAGGCTGGCGCAGGTCACACCAGTGGGAGACCTCAGGGAGCGGGACTGTGCTGACTGCCGATTGGAACTAGGTACAGGTTAGAATATGAGCACCTTCCAGGATGCACTCTGGGAAGAGGAAGGGAAGGAGGAGTGGCAGTGGAGTCGGGCTGCCTTGGGTTTGGATTCTGGCTTATTTGCTGTGTGACCTTAGGCAGGGGCTTAACCTCTCTGAGCATCCTCTGTAAAATTATACCTGCCTCCTGGGATTGTTCTCAGCATTAAATGAGATGGGACATGTGGACAGTGGGTACTCAGTAGGTACTGGATTCCCATAGGACAGCTGGAGATAATAACCCGACCCAGCGATGACAAAGGGTACCTCCAGCAGTCTAGCAGCATCATTACTTAGCAACTCTCTGCTGACATTTGCTGGGTCCTTGCATGTCAGGTGTGTGCTGCTAGCTAGGGTAGGCCCTGCAAGAGCCCCTTTAGGCTTTCCCAAGATTCAGGAAAGGTCCCCCTTCCTCCCACCTGTCTACTACACAGGTCCCTGGGGCTGCAAACAGCCCTCTAGAGGGGGAGACAGTTCTAGAAGGCATTTGGGCCTTGCCATCAGTCAGGTTCAGCCCAGATGTCTTTCTGGGCCTTTTGTCTTTTCTAGAAGAAATCTGGGATTATGAACTGGAGCATGGGAAACAAGGCATGACCCTCTTAGCTGAAAAGTCAGCCTTGGGAACAGAAGACCAAATAGGAGCAGGGTTGACAGTTATGACCAATGTCCTCGCGTTATTGCTGCATTGGTTCTAGTCACGCAGTGTGTGCTGTGTGCATCCAGACACAAGCTAAAGAATTACTCTGAGAAACATGAAACTGTTGTGAGACAATGGTTCACCACCTTCCCAGGATGCTTGGTGGAAGGCGGTGGCAGCGAGAGGAGCATCCCCTGCTCCGTCATTAACCTTGTGGACCGCAGGGCAATCACCAAACCTCTCTGAGCTTTATATTCTATAACCTAAAATGGGGTCATTTATGAACGGGCTTGCAGAATTGGAAAACCCTCCACAGTGAAAAACAGCATCAATGGGGATAGAGCCACCTTCTTGGCCTGGCAGTAGGGGCTGTGAGAACCAAGCTTGGCCTCCTGCCTCGGAAACCAGTCCTGGACTTGGGGTTGAGGCGTGGGGCCCAGGGTCTCTGTGGGGCCTGGTCGAATGGACACACTTGTTGTCCCCCTCCCGCCTCTGCACTCCCTGACCCCAATCAAACAAGCCAGCTCTTTCCAGCAGAAAGAGCTCTTGGGAGCTTAGGCATGGACGGCGCCAAGCAGCCCCAACCTGCCTGCACAGTAGCACAGCCACAAAGCGTAGACGGTGGCCACGGCAGAGCTGTGAGCTTCTTCTAAGCCAGCAGGTCATTTTGCAACATTTTTGTAGGGAACGTTTAAATCTCATGTTACTGCATTCTCTACAGCAAATATTAGTGTTTAATTGTGGATTAATGATCTCTCCAGTCAATATTAGCTTTTTGCTTATTATAAAGCACTCTTGTTTGTTCCAGAAACATACAAGAGTGATCCGGGCAACCTTCACTTTAAGAAAATCCAGCATATAGGCCTTTGCATTCAACAAAGAGGCGTGGATTGTGTATCTTTGTGTTATAAAAGGATATTTTAAAGGAAAGGATTTAATGCAAGAATTATTATCTAATGCTCCACCTCTGGTACTTTAATTTTGGAGTGATTATCCCAAGCTCCATCTTTAGTGTAAATCAAGGCAGGTATATTTGACTGGCCAGGGTTGCATGATACTACTGTCTAGTTGGTAAATAACAACAGGCTGGTGTTAGATGAGGCTCGTATTTGAGAGCTTTGCAAATAAGAAAACCAGCTCCCTCACCTCATTCTGGCTTTTCTGTTCAAAGTCATGTTCCCTGATCCCTTTACCCTCATAGCCTTAGCAAGCCAGAGAAATTAAATCCACTTCCATTGCCAGACAAGATGACTGTAGGCTTTAGGCAAAAATTTTTTTTTTATGCGCCACTAAACAAGCCTTACACATAGCGAGCTCATTTAGCATTCCATTAGCTGGGCTGCGTCCTGAGGGTCACAGGTGGGGACAGTGTTTCTCCTCTGCTGCCTAACGTTCTGGCCTCTGAGTGTCAGTGGTATCATCTGTTAAATGGGAACATAATTGCTGCTGTGCCTTGTTCAAACCCAGGGGTAAGGCGGTGTAGGGGAGGAGACGGGTGATTTCCCTAGAGCCCTTCCAGGCCTTGAATGTAAAATTCCCTTCAGCCCCCCATTGCTGAGAGCGCCCCTTTAGGCCGCACAGTACCGGGTCCCCGGGGAGGAGAGGAGCAGCGAGGCCAGCCCAATCCCAGGTGAGCCTGTCGGTAGGTGAGTAGGCTGGAGACACACCCCTTCCATTGATGGCATAAATTAGAGGGTCTCAGAGGAGAGGTGTGTGGTTTAGACCCAAAGGAGGTGATTGGGGTCTGGATGGGTCAAGCAAGGTTCTGACAAACGTTGGGGAAGGGGGAAGGAAACTCACAATCCTTGAGTGGCAGTTACTGTTCTGAGACCCTCCTCTAAAGCCCCTCCACCCCTTAGAGTGAGGCAATCTCACAGAGGACCCCAGCACCCAGCACGGTGGGCTTCGTGGGCGTGCGGTGTGTGCCGCTGCCCAGGGCTCTTGCTCAGAAGGGCTCTCCGCTTAATTTAATGCTCTGTTGTTATCATCTTGAAATTCTTAATGATTTTTGAGCAAGAGACCCTGCATTTTCATTTTGCTCTGGGCCCCCAAAGTTATGTAGCGGGTCCTGGTACTCACAGATGTCCGCAGTAACATAGGTGTTAGGATTCGCACCAGTTCGCCGCTCCGTTACCTGTGGTCTCGGGGAGCCTTCCAGATGAAGAGAGAGAGGGAAGGGCAAGTCCACACTGAATGGGGTGTTGCAAGCACAGGGAGCGAAGCAGCCCCGGTGGCAAGACACAAGGCCAGGGATTTGAGGAGGCCGGGCAGGTGCCTCACCTGGTTACCCTCCGGATGTGTCTGCCCCGGTATGGGCACCTGCTGCGCACAGTTTTTAGTTACTTTGCTTTCATGGCTTTATATTGGGTCCAAGTAGAAGTCTGAGGCAGGAGGTTTGCCATTCAAACACAAATTGTATTTGGGAAATAAAAGAAAAATGAAGGCGCCCCAAGTTCTCCTAGCTCCGGGAACCTTCAGGATGGGGAATGTGCCCATGGAGATGGGCTTCCTCGAAGCGCACCGCCCGCCATCTGCCACAAACCGGCCTCCCTGCACCTCTAATTCACGTCCAGGCTGTCCCTACCTGAACCCCCAAAAGGCCGATTTTGCTCTCTGGTTCTCAGACTCCCTGGACAAGTCAGGGTTGGGTTCCGCTGGTGGACTGGGGCACTTAAGGCCTGAGACGAGAACCCAGGCTCAGCCTGACATAAGACCAGCGAGGGTCCTGATCTGTGTGTGAGTTTGGCAGTTCGGCCATAGGCAGGGCACACCTGCAGGCCAGGAGGATTTGGGGGCCCCTTTCTCTTCTCACAACTGCCACCTCTTTCTTGGGGACCAAAGTACCCAGCTTCATTATCTCACACAAATAGTGTTATTTTAGAATCCTTCCAGGGGCAATAAAAGCAAGGCTTTCCCGCCCCAGGTGGTCTCTGAGTAAGAAAGCAAACAAACATACTCCAGAGTCTGACTTTGTGATAAAATAAAAGAGGACTTGGAATGGGAGCAAAGTTCAGAGGCTTTTGTTGCAGAAACTGGTTCCTTCTCAAAACGCAGATTTTATAAGCTGCTTATCTTGCTCCGTCTCCCCCTCTTCACTGTCCTCCCCTCCCAGGATGTGGGGAACCGGAGTCCCCCTCCTGGGCTCATTTCCTCCCCAGGGGCCTGAGGGGTCCGTGCCTTGCTTCCTAGGTGGTCTTTTTCGTTTCAGGCTTAGGTTGTTGGGGTTTCCTGGAGGAGGGTAGCACTACCCTTTCTGGTGTCTGGTGGATCGGCCCTCTGAGGGAGGAGATGGCTCTGATGCCAGCCCCAGTGTGGCTCTTCCAAGTTGTAGCTGCCGGCTGTGAAGAAGGGGGCTTATCCCACAGAGCCCTGGGTGCTGGGAGAAAAGCCAGGGAACCCGAACAGTCTCTTGGGGGGCCAGGGGGAGGCCATGTCTGGGGCGGGGCAGGATGGAGGAGCTGCGGGTGGGAGGCAGGTGGCGGGATGCTGGCAGGGGCGGGGTGCCAGGTTTCATCCTCTGGTCTGTCCCCCTGCGTGGGCCTAACAGCTCCCGGGGAAGCCATCCACGGAGGACACACCGGGCAGGCCTGTGTGTGAGAGCCTGGGCAAAAACTTGTTTCGTGTCAGCGTTGCAGGATGAGTTCATCTTTTCAGGATTTGTTTGAAGACTGCACAAGATAAAAGAAGCGAGACCTTACCCATCTTGGCCCTGGCCGCCACTTTGTTCCACCAGAGACAGGAGAGCCGAGCAGGCTGTGGTCAGGGCGCCGAGGCGGAAAGAGAGGCCCTTCTGCAGACCCCTTGGGCCCTCGCCCTCGAGAAGGCCAGGTACAGCCCAGCTCCTGGGGCGGGGGCTCTGTGGACCACCCCAGAGACCAGGGCGAGCGGATAAGGCAGCACGAAGGGCCCAGCCTTTGGAGAAGAGGCTGGGCTCGGGGTCAGGCCTCCTGCCTTGGGATCTGTGGTGAGAAGAGGGCTGATCCTACCGCCTAGACTTGCAGGATTGAAGGGGGTAATGAATGCAGAGCACAGAGCACTCCCACCCTCTGGGGACTCAGCCAGGGTTAGCAGCCCTTTCCCAAGATCAGTGTTCATTGTGCCAGCACATCTAGAAAATGGTCAGCTTTGTATTTTGGAGAGAGTATTGTGTGAGGGAGAAATGGTACTGAAAAACCCAAAAGTCCGTGTGTTTGCAGGGGGGCACAGGGGCAATAGCTGTAGGGAGACGATACTTGCAAAGCCCACTCCCCCGCCAGCAAGGTAGACAGCATGCGGTGGGGCAGCAGCATTAGCATTGCCACATCTGAGGACCCTTTTAATGTTCAGTCTTTGCAGAGCCCCCACATGACGGCAAGGTGTGGACGTGGCTGGATTATGATAGCATGGCCCCTGTGCCGTGACCCTGTCGTCCTCTGGATTTTGCAGCCGGAGGTTGCAACCACAGGAGTAATGCAGTGTCTCCTGTCTCTAAGCCTAGGTAGACGAGAGCTCAAATCCCAGTTTTGCAACTTCCTAGCTGATGACTTTGGGCATGCTACCTGCCTTTCAGGCCTCAGCCCTCTCATCTTAAAATGGGATTTACATATGTTGGGGTAGTGCATTTAAAGTGCTTCATACTCTGCCTGGCATTTGGTAAAGATTTCTTAAATATGGGCTGGTTTCTTATATCATCATTACTGTGATTATTTCCCCTTCATTCTCAACTCCGTTGGCACATCTTATCTTTGCGGGTGTCATTACCTAACACAAATACCCTTAGAACTTTTCCAGCTGAGTCACTCTCTCTTATATAACTAATATAAATAATATATGCAGATAAGGGGGCATGGTGGTAATAATATTGTTTGTTAATTTATGAATGCTTATTTTGAGCCAGGCATTATTTGACACACTTGAAATGAATCCCAACACCCCGATGAAATAACCACTGATTGCATCGCCATGTTCCAGGTTAGGAAACTGAGGCCCAGTGGGGTGAAGTCACTTGCCCAAGATTTCGCAGCTGCACAGTGGCAGAGCTGGGGTTCATATGCAAGCAGCTTATGCTTTTAACCCAGTCCTGGGCGGAGACACCCAACTGGTCCCAGCCATATCACTGTTTCCACGGTGACCTTGGCAAGTCACTTTACCTCTTGGGGCCTCAGTTTTTGCACCTTGGCCATATGGACTGCATATTCCCCAGCCTCCCTCCTCTTCTTGCTGTCATTCTCCCTTCTGGCTCCCATCGCTCTCCCTATCTTGGGGATCACCCCCCCATACACACACACACACCCCAGCAGACCAGCTGAGTGCTGTCTGGAGGGTGGTGGCCAGCATAGTCCTGGGCCCAGAGACCAGCGGCTGAAACAGCCCCCGAGGTGGGCCCTGTGCAGGCAGGCTGCGGTGGTGGCCAGACCGCCCGTGATGTAATGACCGATTAGGAACTTCCTCTTGGAAGCCTGGCTTCCTCTAGGAGCCAAAGGTGCTGGAGTGAGGTGGGGGGCAGGGAGGGGGGTAGGAGCAAATAAGAGGAAACTCCTGTCAGCTGGGCTGGCTTTTGGAACAAGCGTTCAGCAGAGAGGCTCATTCTAAGCTGTTGACCATTAACATGGCCCTGTGCACATTCCTTCTCTGCTTTTACTGCCGGAGCCCAGTGGATAAGGGACTGGTGTTCCCCTCCCTTAACAAAGGAAAAAAAGGGCCTCTAATTAATGCTGCATCTCTAGACTTGCTGCAAAACCTGAAGCCATTTCTGCAGCTTAAAACGACAAAGGAGGGTTAAGTGGAAACTCCTTTTTTCCCTCTAAGTTTGATAACAAAAACTACTTATCTAATGGGCAAACAAGGCTTTAAAAGGGGTGTTAGGTTAACCAGATGCAGGGCCACGTAATTACTCCCAGGCCTGGGAGCCACAGATGAAACGCTGCCGGTTGGACGGGAACTTGAAGCCACAGGCATGACATGGGACAGAATAAAGGAGTTTTCCAGGAGGGCAGGAGGCCCCAGTGCAGCCCTGTGAAAAAGGAGATTGGAAAAGCCAGCCCCAGGCTCCTGTCTAGCTCTGCCACCAACTTGTTGGGTGACCCTAGGCTAGTCACTTAACCTCGTGGGGCCTCTGAGACTTCAAGTCTCCCTTCTCAGCTCTCGGCGGGGTGGGGGGGGGGCGGCCTGGGCCTGTCTGCCCTTGTTTCAGGTGCATTGACCTGTGGCTGGGCAGGCCCTGTCCGTGCAGCCCCAGGAGAGGCAGGGAGTTGCTGTGGCCCAGGTGGGTGTGCAGCTGCAGTGAAGACCTGGAACGTGGAGGAGCACGGCCCTCGGCTGGGCCTTCTGCGGATGCTCTGAGCCTTCAGGTCTAATCTGAGCACAACGCTGGTTCCTTCACGGGATGGCCCAGTCCAGGGCAGTTTGGCCAAAAGGACAGGGGGAAGCAGGAGGAAAACAAGCTGCAGTGCGTGCACAGGCTTTTGGAGCACGCAGCCCACGGGGGAGCACACAGGAACGTCCCTGCCCTTTGTTTTGACAGAAAACTGCTGATTCGAAGAAGCTAAAGGCTTTTCTTGGGATTTCTGCTCTCCCCACCTCCCCCAGACTGCAGTTGGCCCCCTCAGTGCCCCAGCACCCCCACAAAATTACACGTTGGGCTTGCAGCACCCACCCCTGGGCAGAGAGGCCAAGAGGAAGGAATGCCAGCCATCGGAGTGCTGGCTTCTGTGCTGGGGAGAAGGCCTATTGTTGGGGCCAGTCGCCTCCTGCCCTGTGCAAGCAGCCACCACCCTCTGGTGGCAGGAATGTGGGCACCACCAGGAGGGAACAGGGGCTGTCCCCCAGGCCACTGCGGAGCCCTGCTGAGGCCACTCTAGGACAGTCACAGGACATTGCCCCTTTCTTCTTTTTAATTTTTTCAAAGATATCATACCTACCATGAAATGCACAGCTCTTAAGTGTATGGGTTGTGACTTTGGACAGCACATACACCCTCGTTAGCATTGTTCCAATCAAGATATCAAACATTTCCATCAGCCTGGAAAGTTCCCTCGTGCCCCTTCCCAGCCATCCCACTCCCAGAGGTAATCTCTGTTCTGATTTCTATCAGAGAATTTCACATCCATGGAAACAAACAGCGTATCTTCTTCCGTGCCTGGCTGCTCTCAGCAGGGTGCGTTTGAGATTCAGAAGTGTGCTCCACTCTGTCGATGAGTGGTGTTCCACTGGGTGGATGTGCCTAGTGTTTGTTTATCCTTTCTCCTGCTGGTGGACAACTGAGCTGGTTTCCCGGTTTGGGTGATTTTGACCAGAGCTGCCAGGAGCATTCACTACATCACAGGAATTTAGAGCTGGGGAAAGTAATGATCTCATTGTTCAGATGGGAAGACTGAGGCCAGAGAAGGGAGATGACCTGCTGGATCGGGGCCAGGAGGGAGGACTCCCGTCTCCTGGGCTAGTGCTGCTCTACCAGATCCACCCCAGACACAGCACCTCTTGCCCTCCCCCTGGAATGCTCCCAGCGGGACCCAGGCTCTGGCTGGGAACTAGGCCAGGCCCTGAGCAGGGGGCAGTGAGCGGGAGTTTCGGTCACAGCTCGGTCATCTTTGATGTTGTTCACTCGGGTCTGACTCCCCGGTATTTATTTGCAATTAAAGAGCTGGTTCCTAATTAGGCTGATGGCTGTGGGAGATGGCAGGACCACAGCCTTGGAGCCACGAGGAGAAAAAGATCCTTCTGCAAGAGACCGTCCTCTCGCACCCTGAGTGGCAGTCCAGCCTGTGGCTGTGAGGTGTCAGGGAGAGTGGGGGCTGTGCAGCGTGGGACGTGCAGAGGGGACCACAGGTTAGGGGGCACCTGCCTTCTCACGGTGTCACAGAAAGCGTGTCAGCTTGTGTCGGACATGCCACATAGAGTCTGCCTACACATGTGTGTGCGAAGGTAGCTGCAGCAGGGCTTGTCTTTGTTCTAGACAGTAAGATACTCGTCATTTCATTCTTCCTTTACTCACTGAGCACCTCTTTCACCACAGGTGCCAGGCGAGGAGCTAACTCGTAACATTTGTAGAGTGCTTTACAGTTTGCGAAGGCATTGTCACCCACTGTGGTGGCCCTGGGCCATGACCCCCACATCCCTAAGGATCCCTGGCCTTTGAAGGGTAAGGACAGCACTGCAGCCAGTGAACAAGGCAGCTGCTTCTTTCTGCAACCAATTGATTTGCTGCTGAAATTTCCAGAAAATCCAAAGATGGACTGTGTGAGCAAGGCACTCAATTACTAACCAATTCATTTTACAAAAAAAAGAGACTGAGGCTTGGGGACATTCAGCAGTGTGTCTGTGGCCATACATCCAGTCCGTGGTGGCAGCTTTAGGTCTGTCTCACTCTGACACCTCTTGGATCATGCAGCAAGGGTCCCAGGCTCTGCAGTTCTGTCCTTAGCTCTGCCGCCTCCTTGGACAAGTCACTCCACACAGCCCTGGGACGCCATCTTTGGGGCACAAGGTTCTTGGACTCCATTAGCGGGTCCTGCAGGCCAATCTTGGGACTGTGTTTTCACTGGTCCACGGTGAAAGAAAGAAACAAATAAGGTAGAAAATAAACTGGTACCTGACAAAGGAGAGGGGTGGTAACCCTGCGTCATCCCAGCACCCCTGTTAAAAGCTGTGTTGGTTTGTGGAGCCTCAGTGTTGGGTCTCACTGGATGAGATGGTGTCAGGGGACCTTCAAGCTTTGGAACCCCAGGACCGAGAGTGGCTGGGGATGGGGAGGCTGAGAGCAGGCGGCTCACCCCGAGGATCAGACATGAGACCTGAGTCCCTGCCCACCGCCCTCAGGCCAGAGGCCATTGGCCCACCTGCTGGCAGACCCCAATGGGGGTGGAGGGCAGTGTGCAGATACTTGCGATAGATTTTATTCCCTCCCTCCTTCCCTTTTCCCGTGTTCCGAGTGGGAGAGTCCTGGGGATGTTTGCAGCCTCGGGGCAGACTGAGACCCACCTCTTCCTGCTCAGAGAGTGGAGACCTCTGGGGGGGGGCACTGGCCAGCAGCACAGACACAGGAGGGGCTGCAGTTAAGGCACCCCAGGAGGGGGAGGTCAGAGAGGGCTTCCCAGAGGTGGCAGTCTATCTCCTGGAATTTGGGAGACTTGACCAGGAGCCCAGGCCTGAGGAGGTGTCACCCAGTCTACGCAACCAAAGAAGCTGCAGGGGATGGGGCCCGGCCCGGGCCCTGGGTGTCCCTAAGCCAGATGGCTGGGGCAGGCTGGGCTCTAGGGCGGCTCTGTGGAGTTCATCCCCCATCACAGAGGACTAGCCCTGTGCCGGGCACTGCGGCCAGGCTGTGGGCATGGGTCTCCAGGTACAGGAGAGGGGGCATTCGGCTTGGCTGGGGTCGGGGGAACTGAGAGGAGGCGGATGGAAAGTCCCACCTGGCCTTGAATTGAGAAGCTTTTTGGAAGCTAGGAAAGAGAAAGTACCCCACCCTCCAGGTCCCGTGACCTCCCAGGCACACACACTGCCGGCTGAACTGCTTCCTTGCCTTTGACCGTGGAGTGGCCAGAGCTGCCCCTTCATGGCTAGGCGGCTCTCTTAGAGCCTTACCTGTAAAGGGGGACAGGAGTCACCCCTTCCTCAGCCAGCTAGTGAAGTGACTCCAACAGGGGTGGCGCGGGCGACTCCGCAGCTTGTGGGGAGGCACCGCTAGGACCCACAGACCACGATGGCAGCCGTGGTTTCAGGCAGGGAAAGCACAGCTTGGAGAAGCAGGGACACTGCTCAGTGCACAGGTTTTAGGGAGGGGCCTGCCCAGAACTCTGCCTGGAGCATGGAAAAGAGCTGGGGCCGGCCGGCATTCACTGGGGTGTATCCTGGGCCCTGGTTTCCTGTAAAATGGGGTGCTAATGGAGGAGGCGCCCAGCTTGCAGAAGGCATTCAGTGATGCCTTCGCCCCTCCCAGCTCCCAGCGTGTTCCAGCACCACTTCTTCGCTTCCCCACCTCGCTGTGCCTGGCGCGTTCATGGAATTCTTACTGATGGGTGAGCAGTGTTGGTGCTGGAGTTTCGGGGCCAGGCTGGCATGGTGCTGCTTTTCTGACCTGTGCCAGATGGATGGGTGGGGAGAGGGACAATGGGGTGGCGTGTTGGAGCTCAGAGTCTGGCTGTTTCTGCTGCCCACTTGCCGGCACTGACCTGGTGCCTGCATCACCTGCCATGGGCTTGAGCTGTCTCTCTGCCTGCTGGCTACAGGGTGGGTCAGCCCAGGGCAGGAAGGAGGGCCTCTTCCTCCTCCCTCCTGACCATCAGTTGGGATCATCGGGGGCCTAGATGGAGACTGTGAGGAAAATGATCCGAGTTCTGGGCTGGCGTGAGGACCTCAGTGCCAGGCAGAGGGCGAGGGGCACGCTCATGGGGCCTGTGCCCAGCCCAAGGCCCCCTCGGGCAGGCAGTGGCCTGCTAGGTGGCTCGGCAGGCTTCCCAGTGTGTAAGAGGACATCAGGGGCCCTGTCACCCTGTTCCTCTGGGGCTTCTAGGCAGGGCTGGGATGAAGGCAGACAGAGCTGGCCTCACTCAAGCTCCCAGATGAAGTCGTTAGAAGTGTGTCTCCCCTAGGTTTGGCCGGACTTTGATCAGTTTCTCTCGGAGAAGCTGAGCCATAAAGGGCTTTGCTTCGTTGTCGGGCCTCATGCAGGACGTCTTCCTCTGCACAGGCCCTGGCCAGGGACCTATGTGGAAGCAGGTGTGGCAATCATGTCACTTCTCAGACTTCTGATCAGATGTCAGAAGTCTTCAGAGTCTGAGAAGCTGGCCACATGCAAGGGCAGTGGGCACAGGGGGCCTCGGCCTCAGTTTCATCTTCGTTTTGCTCTCAGAAATTGTTAAACTCCTCCAGACACTCAGAGATGCCCCAGGTTGGAGTGGGAAGGGGTTTCAGTGACACCCGGGCCACCCCTTTGCTATACAGTGGGGAAACTGAGGCCCAGAGAGGAGCAGCACACACCCCAGAGAGCTTGCAAGCTCCAGAGCCCTTGAGGAGCGATTTTCTTTGGCTCTCAGGGACCCTCCGCCATGCACAGGTGGCTGCAGTTCCGGTGCAGACCTGCATTTCTGGCCAAGAAAGCCAACTCAGGCCGGGGCCGGGGCTGGGGAGTGAGGGGCAGTGAAGACCAAGACTGTATTTATAACAAACAAGGCCAGTGCAGGAATCCCACAGCTCTGTGCTGGAAGGGATCCTGGGGGCCACCTTCCCCCACCCCCACCCCACTTTCCCGTGCTGGAGTCCCCCCCTGAGTGGAGACTTGGACTCCCTAATAGTTTAACCCTCCTCTGTCAGGTCGAGGTTTGACTAATGGGTTCGGATCCTGGCAGGCCACTCAACAGCTGTGCAGCCGCTCATCTGCAGGATGAGAAGGTGGCCTCCTAGAGTGACCGTGAGGACCGAGTGGGGTCCGGTGTGTAGCGTGGGAAGCACAGTGCTCGGTGCCTGGCACACTGGGTGTGCACGGTGTTTTCTGTCTCTCCTGCACAAGTATCAAATGCTGTGGGCAGGAGCGGGGTGTGGTTCCTGTCTGCAGCCACAGCACTGAGCACACAGCAGGTGCCCTGGCTTGCACGCTGTGGGTTCATAACCTGTTTTCTCTTTTGCGTGAGGTTGTGTGTGTGTGAGAGAGACATCCTGTGGTGTGCTAAATTTCTGGAGAGCAACCGGGCACACAGTAGGTGCTCACATGACCGTTGACTGCTAGAAACCTCACCCAGCTCCTTCTGCCCGGACAGCGCTGCCCACCTGTGTGCCCCTGTGCCACCCACCTCCCCACCCTGAATAACCCGGCTGCTCCCTGTGCTTGCCCCGCAGACGCCAGCATGTCTCCGGACGCCACCAAGCCGAGCCACTGGTGCAGCGTGGCGTACTGGGAGCACCGGACGCGTGTGGGCCGCCTCTACGCGGTGTACGACCAGGCCGTCAGCATCTTCTACGACCTACCTCAGGGCAGCGGCTTCTGCCTGGGCCAGCTCAACCTGGAGCAGCGCAGCGAGTCGGTGCGGCGAACGCGCAGCAAGATAGGCTTCGGCATCCTGCTCAGCAAGGAGCCCGACGGCGTGTGGGCCTACAACCGCGGGGAGCACCCCATCTTCGTCAACTCGCCCACGCTGGACGCGCCCGGCGGCCGCGCCCTGGTCGTGCGCAAGGTGCCGCCCGGCTACTCCATCAAGGTGTTCGACTTCGAGCGCTCGGGGCTGCTGCAGCAGGGGCCCGAGCCCGACGCCGCCGACGGCCCCTACGACCCCAACAGCGTCCGCATCAGCTTCGCCAAGGGCTGGGGGCCCTGCTACTCCCGGCAGTTCATCACCTCCTGCCCCTGCTGGCTCGAGATCCTCCTCAACAACCACAGATAGCGGTGGGCGCGGAGGCGAAGGCCCCGGCGGAGGGGCGGGCGAGCGGGGAGGCCGCAGCCGCTGTCACCTGCTCACCTCGAGGGGCCGAGGCCCAGAGACATAGCCCCACGGACGAAACCCCCCAAATATCATCTACCTAGATTTAATATAAAGTTTTATATATTATATGGAAATATATATTATACTTGTAATTATGGAGTCATTTTTACAATGTAATTATTTATGTATGGTGCAATGTGTGTATATGGACAAAAACAAGAAAGACGCACTTTGGCTTATAATTCTTTCAATACAGATATATTTTCTTTTCTTTTCCTCCTTTCTCTCTTCTTTATGTTTTTTTGTTTTTGTTATGGTTTTTTTAAGAAAATGATACAGCAGAGCTAGGTGGAAAAGCCTGGGTTTGGTGTATGGTTTTTGAAATATTAATGCCCAGACAAAAAGCTAATACCAGTCACTCGTTGATAATAAAGTATTCGCATTATAGTTGTTTTTAAACTGTCTTCTTTTTACAAAGAGGGACATGTAGGGCTTCAGTGGGTTTCTGACCCATCAGGCACCCTGAAACTTGACTTCAGTCTTTCACTAGATGAAGCGTAGAGGGAACAAATTGAAAAGAAAGGAAGGACACGTTTACTTTTAAGTAAATCAGAGAAGGTTCTGTTGTTCTTTCCTGCTCACGGCTGTGGTGTGTCCACTGGAGAGGGACGGGGTGGGGGGAAAGGGAGGATACACAGGTCTTTTGTCCTGGGCAAGTTCTCCCAGTCTGATGGGGAGGTTCATGCCTCAGCCTGGAGGGGCCCAGGCCCATGCCCCCATCTCTGAGCTATGCACAAGCTAGAAGATACTATTTCTTCCCACTTTGGAGAAACGGCCCAGGGAAGGAAGAATGAGGTGGTGGGCTTTGGGTCTACCTGCCACCTTGTAGAACCATCCAAAGTCCCAAGGCGAGGCTGCTCTTAGGACCTGGACAGGCTGCCCCCCCACCAACCATCGCCACCAAATAGCTCAGAATCTGCCCATCTGGGGCTGTATTAATTTATGTAAAGGCAGATGGTTTATTTCTACTTTATAGGAGGGAAAAGTTGAGGTTCTGAAAGGATAAATCACTAGCTCATGAGACAAAATCAAGGTCAGAGGTTACATCTAATTGTAGGACCAGTGCCATTTCATTAGAACAGAGTTTTCCCAAGAATGTTCTCAAAAAGAAAGCCTCCTTGGCCACATCTCCTAAGGGGAATGTTACACTCTATATCTTCTTTCTTAGAGATTTATATAAGTGCTCTGAGAAGTCCTGTGTATTATCTCTTGCTGCATAGTAAATCATTCCAAAATTGAGCAGCTTAAAACAACTAACATTTATTATCTCCCAGTTTCTTCAGGTCAGAAATCCAGGAGCAGCTTAGCCAAGGGGTTCTGGCTGGGGATCTCTCTCGACCTTGCAGTCAAGCCATCAGCTAGGGCTGTAGTCATCTGAGTCTTGCCTTGGCGGGGGGACCTGCTTGTGGCTGTTGGCAGGAGGGCAGGAGGCTTCAGTTCCCCAACACGCGGGCATCTCCACTCGGCTACTCACAACGTGGCTTCCCCAGAGCAAGTGATCCAAACGAGAGACCAAGAGTGAAGCTGCTGTCTTTTAGAATCATATTTCAGAAGTGACATACCATTGCTTCTGCCATGTTCTATTGATCATACAAACCGTCCCTGTACAATGTGGGAGGAGCTACACAAGGATGTGAATGCCAAGCGGCAGGAATCATGGCCACCACATCCTCCAAGCAATAGCACCATTTAACTTTGTTTCCCAGTTATTTGCCAATAGACCGTCCCCACCACTGCTAATTCCGTCCCCATACTAAGGCACACTGGTGCCTCTGGCCTGACCACAGCTGGCCATGCCAGGGTGCTCCACGCTGAAGCCCTGCCCTGTCTGACCGGTGCATTAAGAGGGCTCTGTCTTTGGTGGGAGGCACCGCCTCCCACAGGCAGTTAGCAGGTGCCCAGCCAAAAGGAACAAGGAATCGGTTCTGTGGAGTACAGAGGGGAGGAATTGGGGGACTTCCCTGGAGGGCTCAGTGCTTGAGCTCTGGTCCTCACAGGACAAACGAGTGGCAGGCTGGCAGGCTAGAGGTGGCAGGGAGCAGCAGCAAAGGGTTTGGGGGCGGCAAAGACCAGGAAGCAGGAGAAGGGAGTTTTCAGACACTTGGGCTCTAGAGAGCCAGGCTGTCTGAGTTCAAATCCCAGATCTACCACTTAGAGTGACTTCAGTAACTTCTTGACCTCTTAACATACTTTGGTGTTATCATCCGTTAAGATAGGAATGAAATTGTCCCCGCCTCAGACGTAGGTGCAGATTGGGAGAATTAAGCATACCACGCAGTTCCTTGGTCTATCAGCAAGCTGTTAGGCCAGCTTGCTGGTCTGCATGAAAGCAGCTATTAACACAGGGCCGGGGCTGGAATCAAATACCAAGATGAGGAGCTGGGTGATCTTCAGGAGGCAGTGGGGAAGGTGGGCTGGTTTCTGAGTGGGCCAGGGAGGTGAGCATACCTGGGCTTCTTAAAGGTCATTTGGGCCGGGCGCGGTGGCTCACGCCTGTAATCCTAGCACTCTGGGAGGCCGAGGCAGGTGGATCGCTCGAGGTCAGGAGTTTGAGACCAGCCTGAGCAAGAGCGAGACCCCGTCTCTACTAAAAATAGAAAGAAATTATCTGGCCAATTGAAATATATACAGAAAAAATTAGCCGGGCATGGTGGCGCATGCCTGTAGTCCCAGCTACCCGGGAGGCTGAGGCAGGAGGATCGCTTGAGCCCAGAAGTTTGAGGTTGCTGTGAGCTAGGCTGACGCCACGGCACTCACTCTAGCCAGGGCAACAAAGCGAGACTCTGTCTCAAAAAAAAAAAAAAAAAAAAAGGGTCATTTGCGGGGGGCTTAAAGGCCTGGAGGGGCATCCTAGAAGGAGGGCCAGGCTGCAGGCAGGACCTGGGCCCCTGAGCCCTGAACTCATGCTGGCGACCCAGAGCATGGTGCCCACCAGTGCTGATCTAAGAGGGGCTATTTGCCATTAGAGGAAGCAGCAGTCACCCTACAATGCCTGTGGGTGCCAGGGGTGATCACAATCCTCCATCATCAGGGATTGATGCCCCCATTTTACAGATGAGGAAACCGAGGCCCAGAGCAGGGAAGTGCTTACCTCACGCCTGTAACCATGGAATGCTGAGGTTTCACCCAGGTTTCCTGGCTCCCACCCCAGAGTCTACTCCATGCAGACAGACTCCTGTCTCCCAGATTCCCAGAAGGCTCCCAGCCAGGCAGATGACATTGATTTCTCTAGCGCTGAGCCTCCCTGGCCACTCTGGCCTGGAAGGAGAAACCGCTCCCAGTTCCCCTGCCAGCGCAGACTCCTATACCCCTTCAGGCCGCCACCCGCAGGCCTGAGCCGACTGTGGGAGTCCCCATGCCTCCCGGGCCCCCCATGGCCCTGCACTGCTCAGGCCTTGGGCCTTCTCTCGGAGCACTGAGCATGGCAGGCTGTTCTATGAGGGTGAGCTTGGAGCAGTAACTGTTAAATAATGGCACTAACTCACCGTTTGTGAGCCCTCACAGACAGAGAGACTGATGCCTATGTTAGTGCTGTCATTTGCCCAAGCTCCCTGGGGGAAGGAACTAGCCCTCAGTATGGCAGCTCAGCCCACGTGCTGGTTGTGATTGGCTTTGTGGGAGTGGCCCTGTCCTGCGGGGGACAATCCACAAGCCTGAAGGGCTGAATTCTGGGGGCCCAGCGACATCAACCTCGCAGCCATTTGTCCTGAGGTCCTTGGGTGCCCTCAGGTGTCAGGGAGAGGCTCTGTGGCTGCCTTTTTTGTTGGGGATCTGAGAGTCCAGTTCCAGCCCCTCAGTTTACAGATGGGGAAACCAAGTCCTGGAGTTGACTGAGTTGCCGAGTTTGCCAGCCGGGGCAGGACCTGCCGGCCCAGTCCCTCTCCCTCCTGTCCCAGTCCTGGTGCTCAGCAGTAACTCTGTGGTTTCCCCCAGACCACCCAGGGATCTGGTGACTCAAGCTGTGAAGGAGACACTTTCTAAACAAGGCCATGTCTCTGGAGAGCGCGGTGGGAGCAGGCCCTGGGAAGCGAGGGGGATGGGAGTTTCTGCCCCCAAACCCAGGGCAATGCTCCAGGGGGCTTCCTGCAATTGACTCGGGTTTTGGAGAAGGGTTAGCTCCCCCCATTGTCCTTTCCTCCCGTTCCACACTGCCCCCAACTCCAGTCCCTCCCTTGCCTTAGTTTCCAGGTGTCTGTGGGGGTGGTGGATGGAGGAGTTGGCCTAGGAGTGAGAGAAGCAGATTCGAGAGAGGGGAACCTGGAGATTTTGTGTTTCTGTCTCAGGTGAGAGAGGCCCAGAGAGTGGGTGTGAGTGGCCTGAGGTCACACAGCAAAGCCCACACTTTATTCATCTCTGGGGACTTCCTGGTGCTCCACACCTCCATAGTACAATTCCCACCCACCCCTCCCCTCCTGCAAGCCCCCATCCCACATGTCACTGGGGGTATACAAGCCCCAGCTGCTTCTGGCTGCAGCTGCCTTATTCTAATCCTGACTCTGCCACGCACTAGCTATGGGATCTTGGGCAAGTCACTCGACTTCTCCGTCTTGGTATCCTCATCTGTTAAAGTGAATAATGGTAAGAGTACCTACCTCGCAGGGTTGTTGGGAGGATTCAGTGAGTTCATGCCTGGTAGGCACTCAGAACTGGCACGGACTAAGCACCCAGCTAGTAGGGCCCAGAAGACAGCTCAGGGGGTGAGAAAAGCTTTGGTTTGGAGACTCAGCAAGTGTGAGGACTCAAGTCCAGATCGCTTAACTTGCTGGTGACCTGTGTGAACCCCTGTTTCCTCGGCTGGAAAGTAGAGTCAATGACCCACTGCAGTGGCCCTAGTCTGGCCCCCCAGGGCCTCTCCTGGGCAGTTCCTGCCCCTCTTCTGCAGCCTCCAGTCTGTTCTCCACCCAGAGCGATGTCTGTGCCCAGATCTGACAGCATCCTCCACGCCACACTCTGGACATGAATCGCTGTCTCTCTCTCTCTCTCCCTCTTTCTTCCAGGCCTTTGCCCAAGCTGTCCCTTCCTCTCATCTGTCCCCCAGCCTGCCCCATCCAAGCTCTGGGCACACCGCGGCCCCCCTCTCTTCCCTTGGAGTCTCCTGGAAGCCAGAGATGTCTCACATCCCACTGGCCCCCGTGGCCCTGGGCCAGCCCAGTGCCGGGCACAGAGGATGGACTCCCTGGATGTTTGTGGAACGAGAGGGTCACAGAGGTAATGGATGTGGGCGTGTTTTATAAACTCCGAAGGACCAAGCAGGCATCCAGAGGGGGTGTGTTTATTAGTATCATGTGTCTCCATGACAACCCCCAGCTGGCTTCTCCCTCCAGGCCCCTAAGAACACTCGCCCCTCCCCCATCCTCAGGCCTGGGTTCTGGGGGCTCGTGTCCTGCCGCCTTATTCTGTCGGTCTTGCTACCACACCTCTGGGGGTTTGGTGGCAAGGACTCCTGGTTTGCGGTGGTGGTGGTGGTGGTGGAGGGGTCCACCGGATGGATTAGAACACAGACTCTCAGAACCTCCAAACGGGGAAAGCCCTCAGAGTGCATCTAGTTCCATAGCTATCCCAGAACTGAAGCCCAGAGAGGGCAGGGCGCCACCCAGGGTCACACAGCAAGGCAGTAGCAGATGAAGCCAACACATGACTTGAAGCTGCTTCCAGGACTAGCCGCTCAGAGACGCTGCAAAGGCTTCTGTGGAGCCAGCATCTGCCTGAGCAAAGCAGTTGAGAGGCAAGAAGGGTGGAGGTGTAGATCGTGTGTTTTGTTTAATTGTGGTGAAATATATATATATATATAACATAAAATTTACCATATTTACCACTTTAACCATGTTTTAAGTCAACAGTGGCATGAAGCACATTTGCATCACTGTGCATCCATCACCACCATCCATCTCCAGGACTTTTTCATCTTCTCTGTGCTTTTTAAATTTTACTGTAGAAAAATATACGTAACATAAAATATGCCATTTTAACTATTTTTAAGTGCACAGTTCTGTGGCATTTAGCACATTTTCACTGTTGTGTTCTCTATGCTTTTTCAGTGAAAGGCAAGTGAAGACAATGTTTTTAAATTCTCCACCCTATTATTTTGAGCCTTTGTGGACTTCCAGCAGCCCTGAGACCCCAGGGAGTGTCGTATGTCCCCTTGGCTCAGGTAGGGGCTGGGGCAGGCGGCTGCGGAGCTTGGGGAGGGTACTGGGGATGGGGTTTCCCGTCTAGGCTGACCATCACCAGGGGATATGCTGAAACAGCCTCGTAGCCTCTCTGACCATTTTCAAAACAATGACCATTTTCGAAAAAGTGCCTAGAATTTCTGAGCCTGAGATCAGGAGTCCATAGTCTGAGCAGAGGAGAGAGATGGTTTTCAATTTGACCTCCTTGGACTCCCTGGGGTTACCATGGGCGACCTGGTTGAGCAATGCTGGAAGAGCCCCCCAGACCTCTGGCCTCAATTTCCCCTTAAAATGAAAGGTGTAAACCAGATAATTTGATGGTGCCTTCTGGGGGAGCCCAGGGGCTCTAGAGAATCCTTGACCCTCACCCAAAAATCTAATGCCCCAAGAGAGGCAGGCAAGGTGGACTTTCATGTTGAACCTGCTGAAAGGAGCTGGGATAATCGCTGGTAACAGAACTCTCTGTTTAGTAATAACAATAGCAGTTACCATTTACTGAGGGGCTTGTGTACTACGCACTTCATAGCATCTCATTGCATCCCTTGTCCCCATTTTATAGATAAGTCTCAGAGAAGTCAAGTAAGTTGCCCAAAGTCACACAGCTAGTAAGTCTCAGAGCTGGGACTCACACTTTAGATGTGTTTCCAGAGCTAATGTTCCTACCCCCACCCCCTGCTGGTGGCAGCACTTCTGAACTTGACTTTCCATAGCTGCTGAGCACACAGGCTTTGGAGCCAAGTCCTGGGGCTCCAAGCTCAGCTCTGCCTGGAACTAGGTGACTTTAGGCAAGTTACGTATAGTCTTTGAGCCTGAGTTTCCTCATCTGTTAAAAATGGGCATAAGAATAGTACCTACTTCATAAGATGGTTAAGAAGATTAAATTAAATGAATTAGTATTTGTGAAGCAGTTAGAACAAGGCCTGGTTCACAATGGGTGACATTTAGTATTTGTTGAATTTTTAAAAATATTATGTTTGTGGTCAGCTTTTTTTCTGTCAGTTCTGTTTGAACTAGAAAATCAATTGGAAATGTTTATTTTTAATAGTTTTGCTTTCTATTTCTCATGATTGAGCAATGAACAAAATGGAGCTTTTGGAATGCCTAGAAAAACACACACACCAACACCACTGCATACACGCACCCAGTCCAAGATGCAGTTCCATTAACATTTTCACAAAAACACATCTATTCATGAGTTCTTGTAGAGGAGAGAAAAAAAAAATCTCTTCCAAAACAGGCCATTCAATGTTGGCCACGTTCCTTAAGTTGCCTAAAATGGGCAGCATTTTCATATTTTCTAAGTACAGTGTGTGTATTAGAAGCGGACTCTTTGGAAATGGTGACTTCCGTGCCACCCCTTCTTTCTTTTCCTTCTCTACCAATGGAGCAAGGATGTTTGCCATTGCTGGCCCTGAAGACAACCATTTTGACTCTGTAAGAATTCCCTGCTTTGTGCTGCCCAAAACACAATGTCAATGAATGTCAAAAACCACATCAGATCCCCAGAAAGCTGAGTGGTGCTGGGTCTGCCTTGGTGGCTTCTGGGCTTGCTTCACTCCAGGGCCTGAGGCGTCTGAGGTCTGGCCCCTGGGGACACTTGGCTCCCTCTGGGCCCACAGCCAGGATCCCTGCTACACCCTGGCCATGATAAGGGGTGTCCCTGTCACAGCTTGCAGGAAAGAACCAACTGTGAGCCACACGGTGTTTTAAATTGGGGAATTGTCAGTCCTTATGTTTGGGAAGCCTTGTTCTGTCTGGGTGCCCCTCCAGGGGACGGTTCCAGCTGGCCTGGCCCTAGCCCAGCAGGAGCTGTCATTAGGCATCTTCTGTGGTGGTTTCTAGGCCTTGGGGGTGGGCTCCCAAGTGATCAGGAGAAGCCACGGGCTTTTGAGGTGAGTCTCTTGAATTTTTTGTGTTGGGGTAGAGGAGACGCTAGGGAACAGAAGTCCACAGAGTCGATGAAAACCACTCGTGAACAGAGAGATTTCCCTACCTGCTCCATGACAGAGGGGCCAGCTTCAGAGAGCAGTGAAAGCCAGTGGACAAAGGTTTGAATCCTGGCTCCACTATTTTCTAGTCTGTGTGAACTTGGGCATTCCATGTGTTCCCTGTGGGCCTTGGTGTTCTCACATGTAAAATGGGGATTTTCCTCTACCCTGTAGGAATCAAATGAGAAAGCATCCTCCACGGTCTCTCTGCGAATCTTGCAAACAGACGCACTGACCGCCTTTGTTCTGGACTGTCTTTTCAGGACATATGGCAGCAAACAGCCTTGGAAGACAGCATAGTGTCTCCCTCTGGTGCAAGGGACGGGCATGTTTTACTTCTCATTATAAAAAATTTGGGTTCCCTGAGCTCAGTGTTCCTCTCCTGTAAAACACCCCACTGCACGTGCAGGTGTCACCTGTTTCTCTTTGCATCACAGGTGAAACCCGTGCAAACGTGATGTTTACGCTGTGCCACCAGTAATAGAAGTCCTTTGTCTCTGAACCAGGAGTCAGAGATAGTCTTATCTTTCATACCAGCATCCATGAAACAGCGACAAGCTAACTTCTTATAAATAAGGTAAAATCTCAGATCGTTCCCAGTTCTTGCCAGTTTTGGTGATGAGGATGGGATGCTGACAGAGAGCCAGCTTTCTAGAAGAGGAAAGATGAGGGAAGTCCATTTACGGGAAGTCCATGGAAATCAGCAGCAAACATTTTGGCCAAACTGTATGGTCAAGTGGCAGTGAATGGCTCTCTGTTATTGCCTGTCAATGAGAAGGACTTGGGAAGGCAGTTGCAGGCTGCGTGCTGGGAGGTGGGGTCAAAGATGGCTGCCAAATGATGCCCTGGTTGTTATAACCCTTTTCCCGGGCACAGAACAAACTAGCACTAACATTTGTCCTGGTGGGCAGACCATGCCGCTGCCTTTCAGAGGCAGTTACAGAAGTGGCCACTTACGCCCCAGGGGGAAACTGACTACTGCTGTGGCCAGAGACCAGAAGGGTCTAGAACTTAAGCAGATTCACCTGACATGAGAGGGTGGGACACGTGGTGCTTGTGAACGAAGAATGACAATGTCAGCCGCTCCTGCACTCCGCTACGCCAACTTTAGACCCATTTGGAGATGATAGTGGAAGGTCTCAGAGTTATTTTACTGTTTGTTTTACAGTGGGTCCTGGCAGCTGTAAGAGAATAGAAAGGGACTCTGGCTTGCTTAGGGAAACTTCCCTGAGACAGACAAGGTTCCAGAGGGAACCACAGATGAAGAATTGGTCGGTATTAGGTCTCTCCCTGCTTCAGTCTGGGTTTATGATACCCATGGTGACCCACCGGAGATTGGGAAACTGACTCAAATCTAGATCAATTCTTGCCATGTACCCCACTACCCGGGAAAACTCCCGAGTCCTTAGGTTGAAACCACGTAAGAACTTAGACACAATATTGGTAATGGGGCAGCAGATGCCGTGGGTTAGAGTGGCCTCCTTTAAAAAGTTTCTGTCCTGTCTATGGGTCAGCCCCAGCCTAGCCTAGGGGCATAAATCCTGTAGCCCCAGCAGAAAGCAATGCGGCTATGGCTGCTCAGTCAAATTATCTCTAAAACTGAGATAGACGGTGTCAACCATGATGACCATACTGTGTAAAATAGATAGGGCTGGGTGTGCACTGCTTGGCTGAGCCCTCGGCAGCTGCCATGCTGGCCACAGCCAGAAGTAAAGGCACCTTGCTTACTGTCACCGAGCCACGCTGTCCCTCCACAGCCCCTGGCCACTCCCTCCCCTGCCATGCTAGCCTCAGCTACTTTAAGGAGCAAGATGATTGGGGTGAGGCTAAAGTCTTCCTGTCCCCAAGGGGGCTGAAGTTTGCTGCTGTCCAAGTACACCGAGGAGCTCTGGAGAGGGGAGGGACACAAACTCTCCTAGGTCTACTTGAGACGGGCACCCAAATCTCCACCCTGCCCGTGGGGGAGGGGAGCCTGGGTTCAGCTAAGGGGGTGCTGAGTAGGGTTCATCACGGGGAGGGGACACTAACACAATCCTCTGGGCCATGTCGATGTACTGCTATTGTGACTTCTGCATCTAAATGACTGATGGGAACTGATTATGGACTTGTACTTTCCTGTCCCATAAGAACCATGGGAGGTTCTCAACGGGGAAAAGCCACCCCTAGAGAAGTGCTGATACCTTTGGGGCCCCCACAACCCTAATGATCCCTTTGAGCTATAAGAGTGATGAGTGACAGGTGATTTTGCTGATGGAAGTCTCTGGCTAAAGGGAGGCATCCTCCACACAGGGGCACCGTTGGGTTTGGGACTCATATCTTCCCTGATATGACTTGCAGGTACACTCTTTTTGAAAGCTACTATTAGCTTGAGACTGGGCTCTTACTGACATTGAACACCTAACCAACACAGGCCTTGTGACAGTGTGGCCTGATAGTCCCATTTGAGGTGGGTCCACTTAGACTCAGTGACTGACAAGGTGGGAAGAGCCCGACAAGTTCCCGTCGTCCCATGGAAACAGTGCTCCCAAGAGCACACTGGCCCGGCCCCAGCAGCAGCTCGGCTTCACATCCCTCTGGGGAAAACTGTCCCACACTCCGTCCCCCCCAAGCAAAGTTGCTGGCTCAGTGTGGACCTTGGTTCACAGAGCTTCCTCTACGTGCCTCAGCCACATTTACTGATGGTCCAGCTGGGCCCACATGGTGTCCCCTGGACTGCCATGGCTGTTCAACCTCAGCGCCGGCTCTGCAGGACTGAAATGAGTGTGGTCACTCGGCTCGGTGGGCAGAACTTCATGCTGTTCTCGCCGCCCTGGGCAACACTGCCCTGGATGGAACCTGTGATATTTTTACTGCCTCTCGGGCATGGCCAATGGCTTGGCTGTTTCATCTACCATTTGGAAAGCTAGCAGCAGGTAGATTAAAGACACCCCTCTGTGGGGTCACAAACTGGGGAAACGATTGGGGCTGCTGATTGGACTGGACTGTCTGGGTCACTCCTGTAGAAGTGCATCATCAGGGTCTGCTCTCTGAGGCACATGGCAACACCCCCACCTCGTGGACTTGGACAAAGTAAGGGAATCCGTGTTTCTGCCATTGCGTGCCAGACTGTGACTCCTGCTGAAAGCTGACCTGGGTGTCTCTCGGCAGGCATGGCCTCTGCCTCCTTATGCCAGATCGACTGCCTTGGACCTCTGACGCTGTCTGGGGGCTATTGCTGGCTGCCTCTCTGCTTTTGATACTTTTTCAGGTTATGGTGCTGCCACTCCAGTCTGATCAGCCGATTCCAGCCGCAACATCATGGTCCTTGAAACTAATCTGTGTCATGTTTTCAGCTTTCTGGACCATTCACTGTCCGATAATTGTGTGCCTTTGATCACAGAACTCAACCATGGGCTGACCGTCAAGGTGTTCAATGACCTTCCATGCTTCCGCCATCCACACGGATAGTATTGTTGGGGGTTGAAACGGCCTCCTCAAAAACTTGGGTCAAAGTTTCCCACTCTCTCTCTTACTTTCTCCTAGTCTACACACCTCAGTAAGGCAGTCTGGTCACTGATTGTGGCTGTCCCCAGAAAGGAATCATCTACTCTTGGCCATTTCCTGGGTAATGACCAAGTTGAAAGGGGTGGGGTTTATACATAGACCAATTTTGAAAATTTGAGATTTTGCCCTAAAAATTCCTGGGCCTTATGTTAATACTTCTTACTTTCCCCGAATGGCCAGCCTGGTTGACACAAACTATAGTTGGCAGTCTGACCAAAAGGGTATCTTGGGGATTCAGACCGAATTCTGGTTAAATTTTATAAAAATATCCTGTTGTTCTTATACCTGACCCCTCTGGAAGAAAAGTCTGGATATAATTAGGGCATGACTGGGGAAAAGGTGAGGTTATAGGCACTGGAATGGAACACACTGCTTTCGTGCTGGTAGAGGAAGAGCAACACTCCAGCACCGGGGAAGCCAACACCTTAGATCTCAGGAGCCTTCCTGGCGATGGCACGTGCCCTGGTGCAGCTCTCTGAAACTGTCGCAGGTGCCTTAACTTTAGCTGGCCCCCCCACCAGACGGCTCTGATCATCATCTGACTGTCGTTTTTCTTAACCCTTCTGAAGAACTGAGAAGTTATGGAAAATCTTAATAGGAAGAGATAGCCCCAGCTCCTGCACCTCCCATGCCAAACACCTTCCATCACCCCTGGATATCTCCCCTACTCCCAGCATTCAGTCATTCCAGGGGGCTGACAAATGAGACCCAACTGGTGACTCGGACAAACAGGACAGATTGGACTAATTGCTCTTCCCTCTCCAAAAACATGTAATTTGTTTCACGGTCAGAGATAACTAACACGCCATCAGGTCTCTCATTTCATGCTCACGATAATGCTTCCGTTTCTATGGGTTGATGCCTGCTTTACAGAGGAGAAGCAAAAGCTCAGAGAAGTCAGGCAGTTGCCTAAGGTCACACAGCCAGTGGTATCACTGGGTTGTGATTAGGTCTGCCTGACTTCTGTTCTAGCGCTAAGTTCTGCCTCCTTAGCTTTCCCTCATTCAAGGTGCAAGAATTTTTTCATGTGTCTCACAGTCCCTGGCTTGTGGCAGTTCACGTCTCTTGGTTCTGGACACCACACTTGGGAGGCTTAGAAGGCCGGGGGAGCATGGAGCAGCCAGCGGGCCCCCTACTACTCCCTCCCCGTATGGCGGTTTCAGTTGTCTTATCTGTGAAATGGGTCTAAGGCATGCTTTGTTCAACAGGGGGGTTGTAAAGACCAAATATGTTCAGGAGCAGAAAGGTGCTTTGGAAAACGGGAAGTTGTCCAGCTGTGGACATTGATGTGTCTGAGACACGGCCCAGGAGAGAATGAGGGGCTCGCTACAGGGCCCGGGAGGGAAAGAGCAGAGGGGAAAGGGCCAGTCAGGGTCTGGGCCAGGGTTCCCTCCTGAGCTCCTTCCTGTGCCTGAAGTCCCAGACATGGCTTGGGGTGAGCGGCACCTTTCCTAGGTTCTCCTTTTAAACCCTCATCCTATTTAGAGCAGTAGGATTGCACTTGACATGTAATATATGGAGCCCACGTGCCGGGAACCTCACAGACTTTTCTAATGAAATACTTACACTGGACACGCACACTAACCCTGTGTCCCACTGGACAGATATGGAAAAATGAGGCTCAGAGGACCTCAGTAATTCGTCTGAGTTCTCATGGGAGATAAGGGATCGTCAGGGTTTGGACTGAGATCTCTGGCTGAGGAGACTGCTTGTTTGAGGGCTCTTTAGTTTTTTATACCTTTCGCTGTCACCCGCAGAGTAACTAAGCACACTGAGGCTGGGGCCTGGCCAGAGAAGACCCAGAATCCTCCCCGGTGGAGGGATCCCAAAGTGCCTGAAGGCCAGGTGCCCACAGGCTGGCCTCCTTCCAGGAGGAGCTTCCAGGTTGGAAGGGGGAGCCCAGACCACCATGGCTCTGATACATGGTGATCTCTCTGTGACGTAGCCATAGCTGTTTCAGTCTGGGTCCTTCCACCTGTCTCAGGAGCTACTTTTGTTCCTCTCTCTATGACGTAGCCAGATGGATCTTCTTAAAATGCAGCCCTGGCCAAGTCACTTCCTTGTGCAAAGCTGCCCATTGGCTGCCCATCCAAGACCAAGCTCTATGAGGCCTTTCATAGCCTGCAGCCCTCACCCTCCCTGGGCTGAACCAATAATGTTCCCTACATAGGCCTTACTGGCTGTGACTCCAAGCCTTTGCTTACGCTGTTCCCGCTTCCTAGGATGCCCTTTCCCACTCCACTGCTTAATTGTCAAATTCCTTTCTGTTCATTTAAAATAGTGAATCTTATGAATATTTGATGTGTTTATTGGGCAATATACACACATGGACAAAATGGTGTATAGTAAGAATTGCTCTTCCCACCCAGGCCTAGCCACCCTGATCCCCTTGGGCTACCTGTTTCTTGTGTGCTTTTTCTTTTTGAGACAGAGTCTCACTCTGTTGCCGGGGCTAGAGTGCCGTGGCATCAGCCTAGCTCACAGCAACCTCAAACTCCTGGGCTCAAGCAATCCTCCTGCTTCAGCCTCTGAAGTAGCTGGGACTACAAGCATGCGCCACTATGCCCAGCTAATTTTTTTTTCTATATTATTTTGAGTTGTCCAGCTGATTTCTTTCTAGTTTTTAGTAGAGACAGGGTCTCGCTCTTGCTCAGGCTGGTCTCGAACTCCCGAGCTCAAACGATCCGCCCGCCTCGGCCTCCCAGAGCGCTAGGATTACAGGTGTGAGCCATCGCGCCCAACCTCTTGTGTGCTTTTGTTTCCTTGACTCTATTGGCTTCTCAGAGCTCCCACTCACCTGTCCCTTCCTGTAGACTTTCCCCTGCCTGGCACAGGTGAACCCTGCCTGCTGGGTCCTCCCTGAGAGCTTGCGCGGCACCCAGACACCCCGCCTTATTCCAGCAAATGTGCCTTGGCATATTTTATTGTGCCTGTCTGTTTATAGGCCTGTTTCCTCCCTAGCCTGGGAGCTGCTGGAGGGTGGCAACTGTGTGGAGTTGGTTTCTGTGTCCCCAGCAGGAGGCGAGGCCCTGGCACCAGGCTCAGTAAACACAGGTTAAAGGTAACGTTGAAGGATTGAAGCATCTTAGGATGGTGACAGCAGAGTGCCTGGAGCTGCTGCTCTTCACAAAAATCCCCCAGAGAGGAAATAAGTGGTGCTGGGGAAACCGAGGAGCCAGTGAAGGGGACGGGGGAGGGAGAGAATAGCTACATGTTCACCTCACACTACAGAGCAGAATAAATTCCAGATGGATGAGACTGTAAAATGTGAAAACAATGAAACCATAAAATAACTAGCATGAAATGTTCATGATTCTGATCTCTGGATGGGAAGGGCCTCTCCAAGCATAGCAGTAATGGAAGAAATTATAAAGGAAAAGATGCATATATTTGTGTACTTAAAATTGGAAACTTCTGTACATCAAAACACACCATAAATAGAATTAAAATAAAAAAGAAATATGTAAAGAGCATTTGCAAATCAAAAAGAAAAAAAAATCTAAAATCCTCAGCAGGAAGAAATGGACAGTGGCTATAAAAAGAAAATCAACAAAAGGGGAAATTTAAGTGACTGAATATTTGGAAAAATGTTTAGTCTCATTAGAAAACAAAATATGCAATTAAAAGAGGGAGATGCTATTTTTCCCTTATCACTTTGGACAAATTTATTATTTTTTTTTAAAAAGTCGTGCTCAGTGGGGCTGAGATAAAGTTTGGTAAGCAAAATGCACATTCTACTTTCCTGTGGATTGGACTATAAATGGGGTGGCTTTCAGGAAATCAGTTTCTCAATGTGGATCAAAAGCCTTAACGTCTATGCCCTTTATTCCAGCAATTCTGCTTCTGGGGATTTTTCCTGAGAAATATTCAGTTTTCTATAACAGAAAAAATTCTGAAACAGTCCAAATGTCCAATAATAGGGAATTACAGAAATGATGGTACATCTTTGTGACAATATTATGCAGCCTTTAAAAATGAGGTTGATTTGATTGCAGTTGTGAATGGTAATTGTGCCTGGGGAGCGGGAGGCGAGATGGAAGCACGTCTGGGTTTTTTTTTCCTTTCCACTTTCCATTTTCCTGGACTCTTTACCATACATTGTGTAATTTTTATAAATAAAAATATCATATTTTAGAATCTTTTTAATTATATAGAAAAATCATCATTTGCTGGAACAAGGCAGGGTGTCTGGGTGCTGTACAAGCTCTCGGGGAGGACCCAGCAGGCAGGGTTCACCTGTGCCAGGCAGGGGAAAGCCCAGAGGAAGGGACAGGTGAGTGGGAGCCCTGAGAAGCCAATATAGTCAAGGAGACAAAGGCACACAACAGACAGGCAGCTCATGGGGATCAGCGTGGCTGGGCCTGGGTGGGAGGAGCAATTCTCACTACATGCCATTTTGCCCATGTGTGTATATTGCCTAATAAACACATTAAATATTCATAAGAATAATTATTTTAAATGAACAGAAAGGAATCTGATAATTAAACAATGGAGGGATGAAGGGCATTGTAGGAAGAGGGAGCAGTATAAGCAAAGGCTTGGAGTCACAGCCTGGCCTATGTGTTTTATCACATGGTATGCCCATGCTGAACGGAAGAAAAGCAGTGATCAGCCTACATATTTGTAATGTGATACTTTATGTATACATACATACATAGGTAATACAGTAAGCACTGAATTCAGTCCCTGGCATAATAAAGCGCTGAATATATGCACACAAATTGATACTATGATATTAATGCATGCAATATGAATATAAAAATATAACCAGTGGATATATCTGGGTTCTAGAGTTTGGGATGATTTTTGCACCCTTTTTCTTTTATACTTTCCTCCATTTTTCAAATTTTTTATACAGATCATATATTATTTTATTATATTAAACTATATTGTAAATTATAATTATAAAAGCAGATTCTCCACCATAAATGTTGAATGAAAAGGATCTGGTGTTAAACTTCAATTAAATATTTCTAACTGCCAGTGTTCTGTTTAATTGAAATTTGACAGTATCAAATGAAAATAAATGAATCCTCACATTTGTATCATTTGATAGTATATTGCCACCCTTAACCACCTCCCTTCATCCCTGTAGCTCCCCTGCGAGGAGCTACATGTCAATAAAGCATGATGGAAATAGTACACACCCATACCCTCCCCCCCCCTCCCCACAATCTCCTGTGGCCTTGGACGAGTCCAGTCCTCAAGGCTCCAGTCTCATCCAAGCCCCAGTTGCAGCTTTCTAATGGGGCCTCCTGGGCTCCCCGTGGTGCAGTGGGCACCAGTGGGGGTTGGAAGGGCCATGGGAGGAGAGGAGCACCCCGCAGTCCTGGCAAGCTAGTGGGATGCACTTCGTCTTCCATTTGGCTTTCAGAGAAGGCGTCCTGGTGCTGTCCCTAGAAGACCCTGTCCTGACTGATAAGGCTCTGGCCACTCTTGATGCCCCACAGACAGTGGGTTTGACAATGGGGTGACACTTCCTCGGAAGAACAAAAGAGAAGGTCGTGTCCTGCAAACGCTTCCGGGGTAAATGCTTTCTGCTTTCTTTCACTCACTGGATTCATGTGTGATTTGTTTCTGGGGCACTTGGGATACAGAGGGTTCTCTGAGCCACAGTACAGAAACCCCACTTCACAGGTAGAGTAAAAAAATCCCAGGAGGGTGGTACGGGGAGGGGAAGAGCACAGCAAGATTATGGGGGAAGCATCACACTGGGCATGTCAGTCATACACAATCGGTCAGGCCACAGAAGAGAGGTTAGAAAGACAGTAGTAATAACAATGATGAAATAACAACTGTTGTTCATTGAGCACTTATTTTGTGCCATCTATTATCTCATTTAATTGTCCCATCATTCCTATGATGAGTAATGTTATGCTCATTTTATGGATGACGAAATTGAGACTCAGAGTGGTAAGATAAGTGCCTGTGCAGCTACTTGGTAAGTAAACGGCAGAGCTGGAATTCGAATCCAGGTTGTTCTCTCTCCCAGACTAACATCCTGACTTTGCCCTAGCCTAGGGTCTTCTCAGTAGGGGTTATTTGAAAGAGATGGATTCAATGAGTACCTACTATTAATATTAAATGCCAAGCCTGGCCTCAGTGCTTCTCACATGGTATCTCATTTAATCTTCAGAATAGCCTCTGTGGGATACGTGTAATTATCCACGTTTTGCAAATGAGAAAACTGAGGCGCAGACATTTGCCTAAGGTCACACTGAGGCAAACAAAGGGCTGTTTCAGGAAAGCACTGAGTGGGGAGAATGAATCCGGGGCAACCTGGGTGCAGGGATCAGAGCCCCAGAACCAGAAAGGAAGTGGGGGCTGCTAGGTGGATACTGTCTCCACTCACAGGAGGCAGCAGAGGGTCGAGGGGTAACTGTGATTTTGGACAAGCTGCCACCCTAGCCTCAATTTCCTCATCTGAAAAATGGGGCCACCAGTACCTACCGTACAGGGTTGCTATGAGGATTGAATGAGATAATGCACAGGACATGCTTAGAGAAATACCCACTTTCCCTTCCCTACTGGTCTCTGTCATTCCTTCAACACTCTTGGGGGGTCTGTAAAACCAGCCTGGCATCCCACCCTACTCCTGATCCCTCACCTAGCACCAGTGTGTACTGAGAGTTAACGGAACGAGAACCAGCTGAGCTGCTCTCTGGTTGTTTGACCTTGTGCAACTCACCCTCTCTGGGCCTCAATCCGGATCGCCAGGGCGGGCTGGGGGCAGGGGATGCTGAATTGGACCATCTCTGGGGGCCTCACCGTACCGGAGTGAGCCCTGTCCCCGGCTCCCCCAACCCCGGCCTGTACTGCCTTTCCTCTGAGCCCGGGCACGGGCTGCATGCACAGGCTCTGCGGGCGGAGGCGGCTGCCCACTGCCCTAGGGGCCATCCCGGAAGGCTCTTAAGAGGGACCCCGCAACACACCCTAGGTGACAGACCGAGCCTTCTTTCTCCTCCAGCCCCTGGCAGAGGCCCCCCAACACCAGCAGCGGACAGGAAAGTGACTCAGCCCCCACAGCCCCCTCCCCAGACTCACATACCCGCGGCCTTGCTTTGGAAAAAGGGTGGTTTTCATTTCTTTCCTTTTTTTTTTCTTTCAAGCACTCATACTTGTTCCGTCTCTGGGCTCTCTCTCCCACCAGCCTCCACGGACTGAGCCAGAGGTCTTCGGCCAGCCCTTCTCCAGCCTCTCCTGGTGGAGGGTCCCCCATCAGGGCGGGCTGTGTGGCCCTACTGTGAGTGGAGGAAGGGGGGGAGCCTCTGGAGGCCCCCACTGGCCCCCTATTATATTGGCTTCTATTAAATTGAAACACATAGCACATCTATTACACAATAAACCACAGCTATTTCATGGATCAAATTAAGTTTTATTTGGGCAAATTACAACCTTTCCTACAGTCATGCCTTTGTGAGGCCGTTCCCTTTCAATAAAAGCAAGCATTTCTGGGGCTGGCCCTCTTGGACCAAAGCTCCATGGTGGGTTGGGGGCTCATGCTGGGGCTGGCAAGAGGGTGGGACTGTGCATGGGGCATGTGTGTGCGTGCACACGTGTGCATGTGTGTGTTTGTGCATGAGACGGGAATTCTTGGAGCCCCTCTTGGGAATGGATTTGGCCTTATCCTCCCCCTGCCTTCTCATCCTGAGGTTGCCATGGAAGTCTGCAGAGAACTTCTCATTAAACAAGAAAAGAGCAGCAGCAGCAACGGCAGCAGGAAGGCATTTCCCGGAATCCGGGAGGAAGCATGAGTCACCGGCCTGCTAAGTGAGCCCTGCATGGCCACTGCGGCCCCAGCCCAGGAGGCCTGCAGCGCAGGGCCAGCCATCAGGCCCACGCCAGGCCGGCCCACATAGACACGCCTGCTGCCCAGGCTGACGCAGGCTCCAGGAATGCAAACAAAGCTGGGTGGAGGGGCCTTGCAAGGGCCAGGGCGCTGGGCCAGGCAGGAGGCAGCAAGCCTGTGGGAGAGGCCTGTACAAGGGCCTTGGGCCTCGGATGAGCCCTTCTCTGGTGTTCTTGGAGCCCAGGACACCTGGCCGGTAAGGGTCCTAACTCCTGGCATGACCCAGCCTAGCACGGCCAGCTCTGGCTGTCAAGGCCCTCGCGGGGCAGGGCGAGGAGTTGCCCTTAGATCAGAGGTTCTCAAAGTTGGTCCCTGGACCAGCACCAGTTGGTCCCTGGGGACTTGTCAGAAATGCAGATTCTTGTACCCTACCCCCTCCACAGACCTACTAAATCAGAAAGCTTGGGAGTGGGGCCAGCAATCTGTTTTAACAAGCCCTGCCGGCGATTCTGATGCCCGCTCCAATTTGAGGACCACTACACTTAATGACGTATGAGTCCATTTCAAACCACGTCTGCTGGACAGTCATTCAGCACAGTGAGAGCTCATGCTCGATAGTGCTTCCTGGGTGCCGGGCACTGAGCTGACTGCCTTCCCCGTGCTAACACATTTAATCCTCACGGCAACCCCTTGAGGTCGGGTTCTGTGATCACTGCTCCATTTCACAGGTGATAAGTGCTGCTTTTTTCCCAGAAGCCACAGTTCTGGGACCTCAGAGGTGATGGGAGATGCCGGGCTGGACTCAGTTTTGGCCCGTGCTGGGTAACTAGTTTAGTGGCTGCCCGGCCTTTCCCTGGGTAGCTTTTCCTAAAATGCCCTTCACAAGCTGTCCTGCTACCTAAGAGGTGGCTGAATGGGGAGAACTCTCACCTGGAACTGGGGAATACGAGGGAACAAGGCAAGCGGAGTGAGAGAAGCGGGAGGAGACGGGAGAGGAGCGAGGCCTGGGAGAGATGCACAGTCCCGCAGAGTCTTGCTTCTGCTAACGTGGCTCCTGGACCGACCAGCACCACCAACAATGCCCGGGAGCCTGTGAGAAATGCGGAATCCTGGGCCCTACTCCAGGCTTACTGATTCCGAATCTGCACGTTCACAAGATCCCCAGGGATGTGCATGCACAGTTAAGTTCAGGAAGCATGGAGCAGGGCACAGAGGCAGACCCCCGAGCCCCTTCCTACTGCAGGTAACAGGAGGCTCTGGCTCCCTCATGAGCACAAGGATCCCTTGGTAAACCCTTGAACTTGAGGGCACTGGAGGCACCCTCCAGCCCTTAAAACCCCACAGCCAAACTAATGTAGCGATTAGATGCTCTCACCCTACTGAGTTGCCTCTTCCCTGGGTGAGGACTTCACTTCCTTTATGGTCTTTTCCTGGAATGTGAGCTCTGGGTTCTAACCCAGGCTCTTCCACTTACTGACTGTGATCCTGGAAGTTGCTAAACTTCTCTGTGCCTTGATTTTCCTTTTCTGTAAAACAAGAGTAACAATATTTCCTACAGCATACATTTTTTTTTTTTTTTGCTGCAGATGAAATCAGCATACACATATAGAATGCTTAGAACAGTAAGTACTTAGCACATAACTGCATTAACATTAGCTACTTGATTATTTCAGCCTTCCTTCTTTCCCTCCTCTGGGTGGCCCTTGGGCTGGGGGCGTGGTGGAGGGAAGGCAGTGCTGACCTCTGAGGAGTCAGGGAAGGCAGTGCCATGGCAGGGACGCTGGATTGGAGATGACGCCTGTAGGGGAGAGAGGGAAATGTGTTTCTGTGACACCCACGATATCCACAGCTCAGTGCCAGGCATGATCCTCCTTTCCACAGCTGTACCAGGAAAGTGCTGTTATTTTCTAATCTTGCAGATGAGGATTGAAGCCCCAAAGTAGAATGACTGGCCCAAGGTCTCGCAGTCAGCAAGGGGTGGAGCTAGTGCTTGGTGGGGTCTGCCTGGCCAGCTTGACCTCAGCCCCCCTCACACGCCCCCATGCCTCCCTCTCCACTACAACCCAGCCCCGCCCCCTGAGGGGGGTCCAGAGACCAGGGCTGGCAGAGGAGTAGGGAGCCTGAGGTGTCCTGAGGACGTGGCTTGTGGCTCCTTCCCTAGGGCCACGGTCTCCCCTGGGTGGTGCCTCCTTCTTGCAGGCCAGTGGGGTCTGCGGAATGGACCTGCCATGGGTTGGCTGCTCCTGGCTTTGCTTCCCCAGCACAGTTTCCTTGTCCCTCTGTCCCCTGACTGGGAGGCAGATGTGTTAAGACCCCCAGCAAGGGGGATTTCTGGTTTCAGTTCTGATGTATAAAGGGCTTGGAAGTTGTCACTCTCATCCTCACAGCAAGAAAAAAGTCAAAGAAACTGAAAGTCAACAACTTTTCTTATTTTCATTGGAGAATTAAGGTCACAGGGCAAACCGCCACTGTGAAATCTGGGGTGATGGGTGAAGCCAGAGAATCACGGCCAAGATCAGCTTACCTGAAGCAGAGCCACTGGAGCTGGTAACCGTTGGGAACACTTAAATGGTAAGTTTGATGAACTTCTGGAAGCTAAATGTGGACTTGCTTAAAAATTAAAAACTTCTAGGGGCCCAGTCATAGCACCCCTCTCAATATTTAAACAGGTTTTACCTCCAGAAACCTCACCAGGGTTACATGAGGATGATCAGAGAAAAAGCCCTTTGTTTCAGGCAGAAAGAGGGGAAAAAATAACCATTTTGAAATACCCCCACTGTAACAAAAGTCTACCCTCCAGGGAAACTATTGTACCAGAGCCTTATCTGACCTGAGGGAGGGGCATTAGACAACTCCAGCCCCTCTATCCTTCCTGTCTGTCTCACTTAAGGGGAGGAGAAAAGGGGACTAAGGAATGCTCCTTAAGGTTATAGCCCAGGGACTCAGGCCAACTGAAAAACTAAGATTAAATGATAAGAGTGTAGAATGCCTCCCTTCCCCAACATCTTATTACCACCACCACAAGCCTTCAGTATAATAACAGAACTGAAAGAGCTGCAAGACACAGACTTTTTAAGTAGGAATCCATAGGGAAACCCAAAGAAAACCATGGGGGCGGGAATAAAACAAGGAAATTAGAGGAAATCAAAGCTTCTGGCACTTACAGCTACAGCAAACCTTAAACACAGCCCAGCTTCTAGCAAGAATAACATAACATCTCTCTCTAAAAGCCTAATTACTTCAGTTTGTATAACCTAATATATCATGCCTTGCTTTCAACAAAAAATTAAAAGGCATGCTAAAAGTCAAGAAAACACACAGTCTGAAGAGACAAAGTAAGCATTAGGACCAGACTCAGATATCACAAAGATTTTGGAATTAATCAGACAGGGGATTTAAAATTATAATTACTAATATTTTAAAGGATCTAGTGGGAAAAGTAGATTACATGCAGAACACATGGGTAATGTAAGCAGAGAGGTGGAATTTCTAAGAAAAATCAAAAGGAAATGTGAGAAATCAAAAACAAAAGAAACAAATTTCTTTAATGGGTTTGATGGGCCAAGGAAAGAATCAGTAAGCATGAAGATATGCCAATAGAAACTTCCCAAGCTGAAATGCAAAGAGAACAAACAGAATGGAGGTGGGGAGAGGCAGGGAATAGAATATCCAGGAACTGTGGGACAGTTACTGAAGGTGTAACGTGTGCCTAGTGGGAATACCAGAAGGAGAATAAAGGGGGAAAGAAGTAGAAGAAATATCTGAAGTTAACAATGGTTGAGAAATTTCCAAAATTAATGATAGAGACCAAACCACAGATCTTGGAAACTCAAAGAACACCAAGCAGGATAAATACCATAAAATTCACACCTAAGAGGTTGTGTTCAAACTGCAGAAAACCAAAGACAAAGAGAAAATCTTGAAAGAAATCAGAGGAAAAATATACTTTGCCCACAGAGGAACAGGAGAAGAATTACAACAGACTTCTCATCAGAAACCATACAAGCCAGGAGAGGATGGAGTGAAATTTTTAAAGTATTGAAAGAAAAAAAAAAACCCCATCAACCTAGAATACTGTATCCAGTGAAATTATTCTTTTAAAGTGACAGAGAAATAAAGACTTTCTCAGACAAACAAAAACTAAGGGTATTTGTCACCAGTAGGTCTGTCTTCCAAGAAATGTTAAGTTCTTCAGAGAGAAGGAAAATTATATAGGTCAGAAACTTGGATCTCCATAAAGAAAGGATGAGTATCAGAGAAGAAATAATAAAGATAAAATAAAAAATGCATATTTTCTTATTCTCAATTGATTTAATAGATAACTGTTCAAAGTAATAATAACACAAATGTATTGGGTGATTGCAGCATATGCATAAGTGAAATGAATACTAGCAATGTTATAAGGAATGGAAGGGGGGCATTGGGAATACTCTGCTATAAGGTAACATGAAGTGATATAGTGTTATTGAAAGTGGACTTAGATTAGTTGCAAATGTATATTGTGAACTCTAGGACAACTAAAAAAATCTAAAAAGAAGGGTGATTGATATACTAAGAGAGGGGGAAAAAATGGAACCAGAGAAGGCAGAAAAAGGGGAAGATTAAAAAAAGAAAGAAGTACAATAAATTGAAAACAGTTACATGGTAGGTATTAATCCAACTATATCAATAATCACCTTAAATACAAACGGTATAAACACAGCAATGAAAACACAGACTGCCAGAGGGATTTTTTAAAAAAAGATCTATGTTGTCTACAACAATCCCACTCTTTAAATATAAAGGCACAGATAGATTAAAAGGGACAAAGTCTAACATTCATTCACGATGATAAAAACTTTTAATAAAATAGGAATAGAGGAGAATTTCCTCAATTTGATAAATAATATCGACAAAACCTACAGCCAACATCATACTTAATAGTGAAAAAGTAGATATTTTCCTGTTAACATCAAAAACTAGGTAGGGATGTCCCCTCTCACCATTCCAATCCAACATGGTACTGGAAATCCTAGCTAATGCAGTAAGACAAGAAAAGGAAATAAAAGGTATATAGATTGGGAATGAAGAAATAAAACTATCCTTATGCACAGATAACATGATTAAGAAGAAAATCCCAAAGAACTTTTAAAAAAGCTACCGGAACTAGGGATTATAGCAAGGTTGCAGGGTACAAACAGCTAAAGAAATGGAAAGCGCAGGCCGCGCCTCCTCCCCGCCCTCCCCCCACCTCGCCGGAAGTGTGTACCCGGAAGTGTGTACCCGGAAGTGCGTGACCGGAAGTGCGTGCTCGGAAGCCTGCACCTGGACTCGGCGGCCCGGGTGCCAGGTCCTGGAGCTGGGCGAGGGCCAACCGCGTTTGTTCACCGTCCGCGCGGGCCCCCCGGGGGCGCTAGGCTGAGGAGCGGTGGCGGCGGAAGCAGCGGCAGAGGCACACGGCCATGGCGTCCGTCTTGCTGCAGCGCTGTCACCCCCAGGCGCCCGCCCTGAGGGGTGGTCTGCGATGTACCGACATCGTGCGGCTGGTGAGCCGTGTGCACGATCCATTTGGCTGCAGTGCTCCTGTCCACCCTGCGTGCCTTTCCTTCCGCGGCCGTCACCTCAGCGCTTGGCCTCCGAGGCCCGAGCATTGGCGTGCTGTGGCTGCAGCGCCATGTTTGGTTGTCGCGGGACCTCTGGGCCTTCCTGCGTGCTGCTGGCACTCCTCGTCCCCTCTTGGCAATGACTCCGCACTGAAGCCCCCCACGTCCCCCAAGGACAAGAACAAGAAGCTGGAGGAGGGAGGGCCCGTGTACAGCCCCCCTGCGGCGGTGCCGGTGACGCCAGTCTGGCGGCGGGTCCTGGACGGGCTGAAGCACTATTACCGCGGCTTCCGCCTGCTCTGGATCGACACCAAGATCGCCGCGCGCACGCTCGGGAGGATTCTCAGAGGTTTGTCCGGGTCTGTGCTGACCTCTTCCGCCTGGTCCCCCTCCTCGTCTTCATCGTGGTACCATTCATGGAGTTCCTGTTGCCCATCGCGGTGAAGCTCTTTCCCAACATGTTGCCATCCACATTTGAGACCCAGTCCATCAAGGAGGAGAGGCTGAAGAAGCAGCTGCGGGGGAAGCTGGAGATGGCCAAGTTTCTCCAGGACACCCTCGAGGAGATGGCCTTGAAGAACAAGGCAGCCAAGAGGAGTGCCACCAAAGATTTTTCTGCGTTTTTCCAGAAGATCCGAGAGACAGGGGAAAGACCCAGCAATGAAGAAATCATGCGTTTTTCCAAATTATTCGAGGATGAGTTGACCCTGGATAACCTAACACGGCCCCAGCTGGTGGCACTGTGTGAGCTGTTGGATCTCCAGGCCATTGGTGTGGACAACTTCCTGCGTTTCCAGCTCACCATGAGGCTGAGGTCCATAAAGGCTGACGACAAACTGATTGCTGAGGAAGGAGTGGACAGCCTGAGCATCAGGGAGTTGCAGTCTGCATGTGGGGCTCGAGGCATGCGGGCCCTTGGGGTCACAGAAGACCGTCTGAGGGGCCAGCTGAAGCAGTGGTTGGACCCGCACCTGTATCAGGAGATCCCCACATCACTGCTTTTATTGTCCCGAGCCATGTACCTCCCAGACACCCTCTCCCCTGCTGACCAGCTCAAATCCACCTTGAAGACCCTTCCAGAGATCGTGGTCAAGGGAGCCCAGGTGAATGTGTCCAAGATTGAGGGTGAGCAGGTGGACAACAAGATTAAGTTGGAGGCCACACTGCAGGAGGAAGCAGCCATCCAGCAGGAGCACCGGGAGAAGAAGCTGCAGAAGCTCTCTCAAGCAGCAAAGGAAACGGCAGAAGCCACCCCTGGGAGGCCAGTGGCTGATCAGCAGCCAGACGTGCCTGATGTGATCCTGCCATCAGAAGCCCTGAAAGACACTGCCCCTGTGCTGGAGGTCTTGAAGGAAGAGGAAATAACTAAGGAAGATATTGGCATACTCAGTGATGCCTGTTCTAAACTGAAGAAGCAAAAGAAGTCCCTAACCAAGGAGAAGGAGGAGCTGGAGCTACTAAAGGAAGATGTCCAGGACTACAGTGAGGACTTGCAAGAGATAAAGAAGGAACTTTGAAAGACCAGCAAAGAAAAATATGTGGAAAAATCTAAAGCCAGCAAAAGACTGACAAAGAGAGTGCAAAAGATGATTTCCCGGATAGACACCTTGATCTTGCAGTTGGAGACAGATCAGAAGGCTGGCGAGCTGGGCCCAGCAGAGGGCTCACCTGCTGAGGAGAAATTCATGAGGATCACTGACCTCATCAGTGTCATGAAGCAAATCAAACAAATCCCAGAAAACAAGCTGATCATCTTGGCCACAACACTGGATAAAAATAAGGATGGCAAGATCAATATCAACAACCTCATCAAGATGACTGAGCTGGTGGACAAAGAAGACATTCACATCTCTACCAGCCAGGTGGCTGAGATTGTGGCAATGCTGGAGAAGGAGGAGAAGGTGGAAGAGAAGAAGGCTAAGGAAAAGGTTGCAAAGGAGGGTGCAGAAGTGAAGAATTAAGGCTGGTCCTGGCTCTCAGGCATTTTGGTGGCCCTGCAAGTGCCTGCCTCCATCCTACTGCATCAGCTGCTGTGGTACTGACCATAATAGTGATTGCTTTGAGGTGATTCTTGGTGGCAAATCTAATATTTTGTCTGGAATAAATCAGAAACTTCCATTTAAAAAAGAGAAAAATGAAATGGAGAGATATTCCATGTTCATGGATAGGAAAATTCAGTATTGTTAAGATAATAATTCTTCCCAACTTGTTCTATAGATTCAATGCAACCCCAATTATTAATAAAATTTCAGTGAGTTATTTTGTGAATATTGACAGAGTAGCCAGCACAATTACTGAAAAAGAACAAAGTCGGAGAACTGACACTACTCGACTTCAAAGCATACTATAAAGATATGGTAATCAGAAGGTGTGGTATTGATGAAAGAATAGACAAATGGATCAATGAAATGCAATAGAGGGCCCAGAAATAGACACACATAAATATAGTCAACTGATCTTTGACAAAGGAGCAAAGGCAATTCAATGGGGAAAAAAAAAGGTAGTCTTTTTCAACAAATGGTGCTGGAACAAGTGGACATACCACGTGCAAAAAATGAATATAGACATAGAATTTTACATCTTTCATAAAATTAACTCAAAATAGATCACAGACCTAAACATAAAACAAAACTATAAAATTCCCAGAAGATAACTAAGGAGAAAATCTAGATCACTTTGGCTTGGTAGTGAGTTTTCAGATACATCAAAAGTGTGATCCATGAAAGTAAAAATGTAAACTATGGACTTTAGTTAATAATAATGTGTCAATATTGGTTCATTGACTGCAGCAAATGTACCACAGTGATGCAAGATGTTAATATAGGGGAAACTGGGGGCTGGAATTATATTGGAACTCTCTGTATTCTCAGCTTAATTTTTCTCTAAATCAAACTGTTCTTAAAGAATAAAGTCTATTCATTAAAAAAAAAAAAAAAAAGCAAGGCAGCTCTTCAGAGCTCTATGACCTTACACAATGACCACAGGCTGTACTTGGCACCTGGGCAACATCTGGGGATGGGCTTTTGGTGCCTGTTTCCCCAGAGATCAAGTCATTGTTTAGGGAACAGAGCCTCTGGAGCCTGACAGACATGTAATACAATCCTGACTCCATCACTCACCTGCTGCGTGACATTGGGTCGGTCACTTGTCCTCTCTGAGCCTCAGGTCCCTCATCTATAGAGACAATAGTTGTAACTGCTTTATGAGTAGGGTGTTAGAAGGATATTTCTTATTTGAAGACATTCCATAGAAAGTGCCTCAGAATACTCCCTGGCTAGAGGCAAGGCCACAATAAACATTCCCTGCTCATGTTAGTAAGAATAATGAACACAGTACTGAGCCCTTGCTCTACAGCACCCCCTGCTGGTTAGTGGAGATCCAGAAGCTAAAACATCAGTTCCCCTCCAGGGCTCATTGTTTAAAAGACTCTTAGACTTATCGATCTACCAACCTTGTGGGGCAGAGGCCACCGACTCCCTGCACATGGAGTGCAGTGTGAAGCAGGCTTAGCTGAGGGGTGAGGCTGGGAAGGGACTCTGAGATGGGGCACTAGAGCTAGGTCCCCAAAGATGGGGTCCAGCTGAGAGCATGGCCTGAGCGCGGCTTGGAGGGTGGCTAAAGCATGGTTTGTTCTGGGACTGGCGAGCAGTCTGGTGCACATCACTGACCCCAGAAAGAATCAAGGCTGGAAAGGGCAGGGTGCAGAGGTCACTTGGCCCAATCATCTCACTTTAGAGATGAGGAACTGGGGCCCAGAGAGAAAGGAAGAGACCCCCAATTGTCACACTGCTAGATTCGTTTTCATCTTGCGACCTAATAAACTTGGAGAATGAGGGTTTTGATAAAGGAGAAGGGTAGTTTAATGATGGTGGTAATGATAGCTGATATTTGCAAACTGATTAATATGTGCTAAGCACTATTTCTAGGGGCTTTACAAGGGTTATTTTATCCACAAAATAACCCTGAGGTAGGTACTATTATTCCCATGTTATAGTTGAGGTAACTGAGGCACAAAGAGATTAAATAATGACTCTCCATTGCATTCAGGACTTTCCCAAACCCTGCTCACCGCCTCTTCCACATTCGCCCTGCATTTCTCCCCTGCTGGCAGAGCAGCAACACTGTTCCCTTATCCCCCTTATCCCACAACTGGAGCTTCAGGAGGGGCCAGTTCACTGGTTTCAGCCAATCATGAAAGTCTACTCTTCTTGCTAGAAATTGGTTCAGGTACAGGCATGTGATGCCTCCTGGCCTATTAGAAATGGAAGAGAGAATTTTGAAAGCAGTATTTTCCTTTTTTTTTTTTTTTCCAAGGGATGGGGTCTTGGTATGTTGCCCAGGCTGGAATGCAGTGCTGTGCACAGGAACGATCCCACTACTGATCACCACAGGAGTTCTGATCTGCTCCATTTCTGACCTGGGCTGGTTCATCCCTTCTTAGGCAACCTGCTGGTTTCCTGCTCCCGAGAGGTCACCATACTGATGCCAAACTTAGTTCAGACACCTGATCAGCATAGTGCACTACATTCCAGAACTCCTGGACTCAAGCAGTCCTCCCACCTCAGCCTCCAAGTAGCCGGGACTACAGGTGGATGCTCTCACGCCTAGATGGAAATGGTTTTTTGATTGTAAAAGAGGGAGAGAGAGGGAGGAAAGGAGAGATCAAAGGAACAGGCTACAACCACTCCTCTACCTCTGGACATTGTGGTGTCTGCATGCGATGTCAGAACCATGGCGGCCACCTTAGTTCCATGAGGGGACAAGTCTGAGGATAGTCTGACACACTGAAGATGGCAGAGCAGAGGCAGGGAATTAACTGGGTCCTTGAAGATGTGGTTGAGCTGTTGAATTAACCAATCCTGGAAGCCCCCTCCTCTCACTAATATGGGAGATTTTGCATCACTTATTTGTTAAGCCAGTTATGTCAGAGTTTTCTGTTCTTTGCAGCTGAAAGCATTCTTGTTGGTATGAAGATGAACCCCAAACCTCTCCACATGTCATTCAAGCCTAAGACTCCACAGCCCTGCTTCTTGTGAACATCATCTGCTGTAGCCAGAGTCAAGGATTTGCCATTCCCAGGAAGGGCCACGTTCTGTGGGGCCTCTGGGCATTTGCGCTTGCTCTTTCCTGTGTTTGAAGTGTCCTCCCATGTGTCTGTTTTACACACCTCCCTCTCTTCTTTCCTGAGCCGGATGCTCTATCGTGTCCTCAGCAGAGTCTGAGTGGCTCCCTGACTCGGGGATCCCACAGCACCTGCCTGTGTGGCCACCATCACATCGCCCTTGTCACCCAAGGTTGTCACTTTTTGGTTTATGTGTTTGCTGTATTTCCCAGACTGAGACCTCTGGACTGAGGGCAAGACCTGGTCACATTCATTTCTGTGCCCTTGCCACTCAGTGCAGGGCTCAGCCCAGAGCATACACCCTCTAAGTGGCTATGGAATGAATAAGGGTGTGGGAATCATCTGAGTCCCCTGGGGCTCACAAGGGGCACTGGAGAGGCAGCGTCCAGGACGACAGCATTAATAATTGCAATCGGTAATGAGCCACTTACTACAGGCCAGGCTCTTCCCACACGCTCTCACATGCTCTTTATGGCATGACTGTTACCCTCACTTTATAGATGAGGAAACTGAGGCACAGAGGCGTGAAGCCACTTGCCCAGAGCTGGGATTTGAAGGGAGGTCTGTTGGTCTGTTACTAAGTGAAGGGAGAAATATACTGAATGGTGTGTGCGATTGTAATAGGACGGCAGGGATATTTGCAATTTACTTTGCCAATTTTCTCAGTATTTCTAATTTTGTTTCAGAAGCGTAATAGGGAAAAATAAAAAATATATAGCCAAAGGTTTAGAGAATTAATGCTAGGCTGGGCCATGTGCTCTGACTTCACTTTCTTAGAGGATGATGTAGTGGAGCAGGAGCCCACACAATTCTGTATCCCCAAGATGCCACCTGACCAGGACAACGCCAGCATTTCCTAATGCCTGTGTTCTCTATTCTGAGTCTCAGGAAGTTTTCATTTGGTTTTTGTTTTCTTCCTTCCTTCTTCCTCTCTCTTTCTTTCTTTGTTCTTTCTTTCTTCCTTTTTTCCTCTATTTTTTGTCAGAAAGTGAGGATAATGAATGAGCATTGCTTAAATTTTTCCAGCACGGCTTACAATTTTTTGAACTCGAAAAAGGTTAAATCATTAGGTTGTTGGGTGTGGATAGGGAGGTATTAGAAAGCTTATTTCCCCAAAATACACCCCTTTGCTCTCTTGTTTGTATAAAACTTCATCCTGGAGGCTTCTTGGGGGCCAAAGAACAAGCACACAAATAAAATCAGGCCATAACCATTCTGCTCTCTGCTCCTCTCCCAGCTGGACCCTGGGTGGAGCCCCAGAACCGAGGTCTGGGGGACACCAGGAAACAAGGCCAGCAAACCCCAGGAGGGGCGCTCTTTGCATACCTTGGCATAGGCTCAGAAGTGCAAGGAAGCAAGTAGCCAGCCCCCCACGACCAGGCCTGTGATGCTGCTCCCCAGTCCAGCACAGGGGCCCTGCTCAGAGAGGGGAGGGAGGCATTGGTTCCCTCTTCTGTGACATGGGGCTGTTGTGAAAATCCACCGGGATGAAACACGGGACTAGGGGCGGGGACATCCAGGCTGGGCAGGAGCTCAGGAGGTGTGGGCTGAGCCCCGTCTGTGAAGATGGGCCTGGGGTGGAGAGGAGGTTTTGCAGGTCAAAAAGCGTGTGTTTTGAGAAACCCTTTCTGTTCTTGGCTTGGGAAGTACATGCTTCTGTGAATCATTTCTTCTTCTTGCAGCATTGGTGTGTTTTTTTCCCCCATCTCATCTTGAAGTCACGTAAACCCCTAATGCCAATTTCTTCTTCCGCCCAGGCAGGCCTCCAGCAGCTGCCTGCCTGTGCCATCTTGAGGCAGCGTGGCCGGTGGGAAGGCTGCAAGGCAGCGTCCCCCTCCAGAGAGAAGGTCCTGCCTTGCAGTTGCCAGGTTTTAAGCAGCTGGCGTGGGGCAGTGGAAAGAACTCTTGGTTGGTGTCACATTAGAAGCTCCGAATGCCTCCTGGTCCTGCTGCAAAGCTGCCGGTGCCACCTCAGACTTCAGCTTCCACCCTGAGAAATGGGGTGTCTGCTCTAAATGTTGGCAAAGGGCCTCCTCAGCTTTGCGGTCCTAAGGGAAGGGCTGGGACAGCTGGAGGAAGGTTAGCAGGGAGCTGAGACCTCTCCCTCCGGGTCTTCCCTTGAGGTCCGGGCCCCCATTCCCCGGCAGGGTTTGAGGCAGCGGCAGCTACTGGGTAACGCAGACCAGATGCAGCCCTTTCCCCAGACATGCTCAGCGGCCTTCCTCCTCGGAGGCCTTGGGGATATTTGAAACTCCGTGGAGTTTGGCTTCAGAGGCTGGAGTGGAAACCACAGCCCCATTACGCGAGCACATATGATCTCCCTGGGACGACAGCAGCAGACCGGCCTCGGAAAATGAGACAGGTTCAAGGCCACTGGCTCTGCGGAGCACGCTTTTGCCTCCCCAAGTAGGACGCTGCGTGGGAGCCCCAGGGAGGGCAAGTCCAGCGCGCTCGGCCAGAATGGAGTGGCCTCCGGGGTTGTGGGATCTCTGTCACCCGAGCATGGGCACAAAGGCCAGGGGCCTTTACAGAGGAGACTTGAGCCTGGTGCCGGGGCTGGACACCCACCACGGAACCACTTGCCTCCCCCCCAACGCGAGCTCGTATTTTGAGAGCTTTACGTCTGCCAGACTAATCCTTGAAGAAGAAAAATTCTGTTGAAAGGGAACGAACCCCTCCCTCACCCTATGGCAACCTAAGCAACTACGTTTGCACAAATGAGTGGAAAATGATTCTAAAGTCACTGACAGTTAAGACACCCCAACTTCCATCACTGCCTAGTTGGGTAACTTTGGGCCAACAATTTAATATCTTCAGCCTCAGATTTCCTGTTTGCCTAATGGAAACACTGAGCCTTACCCCACGGCGCTATGAGACGTGCACGAAGGGGCCCAGCACAGCCTCGGTAGAGGCAGGTCAGTGCTGCTCCCAAATGACACTGATTAAATCCTCATTTCCGATTTCTAAATAATCCAAGACCATCATAACTGCCCATCAGCACTTGTGGTTGGCAAAAATAGCCAAGATACCCCCCGGGGGTGGCTGTGGGCCAGGCAGCGGCAGTCTGGTGGCCTGCTTGGGGAGTGCAGGCCCTCTGGGCTTGCGTGATGGCTGGGGTGGGACTCTGAATGCTGGGGACCCATCACGGGGGCCCTTAAGGGTGGAGTCGGAGCTGAGTCCATCTCTCTCGGCCCTTCCAGCCTGAGGCTCTTTCTCCCCGGCACTCTTCAGGGCGAAGGCTCAGCAGGGCAGTGGATCCCCAAGCTTCGTTCTGCTCATTGTCCAGTCACCTGGGGTGCTCTGGGCTGGCTACTTAGCTATTTATGTGGGGTACAGGACTGACTTAGTCACTTAGCAGCCTCAGTTTCCTCCTGTGTAAAGTGGGAAGAGTAGCCATGTTAGCTCTCTGGCAGGCTGCTGTGAGTGGGAGGGAGCGTGGACAGTGGCTTTGATTATGCGCTCCTTCCCACCGCGGTGGGGAGAGACCTCAGCCTGCAGGGTGCCAAGGACGGGGGTGCAGAGCGGGCTGCTGGCCTGGGTGGTCAGCTCCCAGGGGAAAGGCACATCCCCTGGCCCAGAGTCTGGGAGTGGGCGGAGCCAGTTACTGTTACTTTAAGGTTTGTGGATGGAACTAGATTAGAGTTGGTAATGGACCTTGTAATAGTCAGGCCACCCTAGCCAAAGATAATGAAGCCTTTTCTGCTCCTGCCAGACCCCCAACTGGGTCTCCATCTGTGCCCTCCCCAGCCAAAGTCCAGCCTTCCTCTCACCCGCCATTCATTCATGCCCTCGCTCATTCTGCAAACACTTTCAAGCACCCTGTAGGTGCCGGGCGCTGGGGATACAGTTTTCACTGAGCATGGGTCCTGCCCACATGCAGCCTACACTCCATGTGGGGGAGGAAGTCCTCAAACAAACAGCCACACACATCAATACAGAATTACAAAATGTAACCAGTGCTGGGAAGGAAAGGAATGGGGTATTAGGAGAGTGAATAATGAGGGCCCAGCTTCCCGCAGGCCGGCTCGCACTCTGTGGCTGGCCGTGTCCTGGGCATTGATGGTAACTCGCTGCATCCTCACCACGTCCCCGTGGTGGGTTCTCTCCACTTTACAGATGAGGAAAGTGAAGCTCAAGAAGTGGAAAAACTTGCTTGAGACCCACAGCTAGGAGACTGGAGCCGCCGTGTGGCCTGGCATGGGAACCCAAACCCCTTACCCGGAAGCTGCACCGCCCTGGGGAGTGGGAGACTGAGAGTAGCTCTTGGAGGGACTGGCCTTGTGCTGAGACCTGGCAGATGACCTGGGTTGGCCAGAGGAAGAGGAGGGAGAACTTCTAGGAGCAGCTTGGACTTGCGGCCTGCGGGCAGGAGGGAAAGGCGAGTGAGAGGGAATGGATGAAGACAGAGGAGGAAGGTGGAGGAGTGGGGCCCCGAGGGCCTTGAGGGGTGTCTGTGTCCATCCTGAGTGGTGGGAGGCTGACTGGGGGTGGGAGCCTGGAACCTTGATCGATCGCTAACCCGGACACAGCCACACACTTCCCAGGGCCAGGGCAGAGCCCAGATCTCAAATGTTCCCTGTAATTCTGTGACTTAGGGGGGGCAGGCTTCTCTCTTCCTTTTTCACAAATGAGGAAACTGAGACCCGGAGAGGAAGTCAAATGTTTTTCTCATGGTCATGGAGATTGGAAATGGCTCCTTTCACCAAAATCCAACCAACCTGAGACAGAGTTTTTAGTCCAGTGAAGATAAATCAGCCCTTAGGGAATGAGTGCATGGTCTAGGGGCGAAGGTAGATGTGTGGTAGATCAGTTGCATTCGGGGCCTGGAATCCTCCCCACTCCCTGTAACCACATCCTTTGCCGAGTAACTCCTGCCCTGGATGGGCTGTTCTTCCAGTCCTTGTCTCTGGGCTCAGCTCTGCGCTTTGCTCGGGCTGATAGGGTGGCAGCTGACCTGGCACAGCAGGGGCTTGACAACAGCACTTGCACGTTTCCCCTCTTGCTCTTTCTCTTCTTCCATTGTCGCGAGAACATGCTGGGCTAGCGTGCTGAAGGACAAGTCCCCTCTGTCATCCCAGCTGAGCCATCATGGATCAACTAGCTGACCTACACACAAGAGACCCCCAGCCCAGATCAGCTGCACCCCACACACTCTACACGTGCTAAATGAATGTTTGAAACTGTAGTTTGGGGTTATTTGTTGTGCTGCATGATTAAGGTGATCGATGACAGATACAGACATGTATGCGTCACATTTGACTACAGAATGCATGTGACAAGGGCTCTGCTGGTGGCTGGCACAAAGCAAGGGAGGAACAATGAATTTGGAACCGAGAGGACAGGGAATGCATCATAGTACAGTTAGTTAACACCAGAGCTGAACCTTGAAGGAGAAGTGAGCAGGCATTCCAGGCAGATGAAACAGGCGTAGGCCCTGAGCCCTGGTTCCGTGGTTCCCAGGCAACTGGCGAGGGCTTTCTTCCTGTTTTGTTCTCTCTCCTCACTGGGCAAGGCAAGCAGAGTTGTGTGGTTCCCCACATTCCATTTTGATGGAGCTCCTATGACAAGTTAATGGCATTCCTATGACAAGAATGACAAGCTGAGAGCTTGGACTCTGCGGTCAGCCTCCTGGGATTTAAGTCCCAGCTCTGCCAATTTCTATCGGTGTGACCTTGGGGAAGTTAGTTAACCTCTCCGTGCCTCAATTTTCTCATCTGTAAAATGAGGTTACTGCTCATGCCTCACGGGACCTTGGAGTGGCCAGTGGAAAGCACAGCCCCCACTCCCAGCCCCAACTCTGGGCTTGGGGGCAGGAGGGTGGGAGAGGTGCCCGGCACAGGGCCTTGGCACAGTACTCCAGTCCTACTTCAGACATGCTGGGCGACTTGAAGCCTCAGTTTTCCCATCTGTAAAGTGGCAGTCTGCTTCTCCAGGACATAAGGAGGTCTCAAGATCACTGATGGGAAAGAGCTCAGGTGCTGTGCACATGCCTGTCACCACAGAGGCTTCTGAGAGAAGGGTCTCCCACAGGGCAGCCTGTCTTCAGATCTTCACAGACCGGGCTTTCGACAAGGGCAGTCTGGCCTCACTTAGAGGGTGCAGCTGGGGCCTCAGCCCTTCAGGGAGCCACCTTGGCCACCTGTGCATCCTCGACCACACTTCCCAGCCTTTGATGTCCCCAGACTATAGAAAGTGCACTCTGGTAGGTGCAGCCCTGACCCTGCGACAGGCCAGCACTTCATGATCCTGGAGACTTGGGCTGAGGTGACCCGGAAGGCTAGCAAGCCCAAGTGCCACAGCGAATACTCACCCAGGCAGGACCCACTGCTCACAGGGACCAGGACGCAAGCAATGTGTGAAGTGGCCCAGGGGGATGGCAGCCTCCAGGGCAGGCAGCCTGTGCCAGACTGGGAAGTGTATCCACTCAATGCAAATGAAGTGTTTCAATATACTCTGCTCAAAGCGGCCATACTCAAAAGCAGAATTACCAGTTGGAGGCACTTTATTTCCCCAATCACAAATGTCTGCTCTGTATATGTTGGGGGCGGGATGAGGGGAGGGACAGGTTTTTTTGCAAACAGATAAAATCAGCCAATGTGGAAGGAAAGAGAAGACCCATCTGCCTCCCTTCTGTGACGGAGGCTGGGGTGGGAGTCCAGGGTCTAACTGGGTGAACGGGACCCAGTGCGTGCACGAGGCCCCTATTGTGTTGTCTGCCCAGCATTGCCCCTTTGCAGGAACTGCTCCCCATCATCGTGGGCCACAGGTTTCCAGCAGGATTTGCCACCTTTGATCAAAGCCTCCCTCCCTGCCCAGGTGGTGAGCACCTGACCCAGGCTGAGCCAATCGGTGCCTTCCGCAGAGAATTTGGAATTGGAGCCAAACAGCCTCAGCTAAGGCTGGCTGCGTCGCGTCTGGAGGGTGCGTCAACCCCAGCGCTGTCCACAGCCATGCTTGCCACTGCTGAGCAGCCTAGGGGACACGGCTGGGGGCTGTGCGAGGAGAACAAAGAGGCAGCAGGGAGAAGCCAGGTGAGAGCGAGAGGGATCCCAGCTGGTCTGGGACTCCGGGAGATACCCAGGCTCCTTTCAATAGTTTCCATGTCCCTCCCCCCAACATTTTTCTTTTTCTTCCTATAGCCCGTTTAGGTGAGTGTCTGCTGCATACAAATGAAATAATCTTGCCTGACGCAAAGAAAAGCGCGGTGAGACCTAGCTTTGTGTGCCTGCCACACACTGAGCCAGCTGCTTCAGCCGCATTGTTTCCTTAAATTTGTATGATGACAATGTGAGGTAGGTACCGTTACCATCTCCGCCTGACAGATGAGAAAACTGAGGCCCAAAGAGGTTGCGCAGCGCGAGAACAGTCACCCAGCTGACAAGGCATTTGCATCTGGGCTGGCTGCTTCTGAAGGCCGCTGTGGGCCTCCTCCCGTGACTCACCTGCCCTGCTGGAGGGGTTTGTGTCTGCCCGGCCCTGCGCACGGCCCGTGATCCTCGGGGTTATTTGACTCTGTTCTACTTGATAGCTTTGGACATCCTAAGAAGGAGCCAAGGCTTTATGTTTTCAGCCTTGGACCCCACCCAGTGCTCAAATTTAACATCACTGGTAATGGGGCAAACCTGTCTGAGAAGCACAAAGCACCAAGGTTCCTGCCAAAATATTGAACCTGAATCTAGTTGTGAGGATGTCAGACAAGTCAAATACAGTGACATTCTGCAAAGCCACTGGCTTTGGCTTGAAAGAACTGAAGAAAAAGTCTGGGGAACTAGTCTAGATTAAAAGGGATACAAAGAGTCATCCTTGACTGGATCTTGGATAGTACGGGGACGCTATTAAGGACATTATTGAGATAATTGAGTAAATTTGCATATGGATAGTATATTAGATAATAGTGTGAATAAATGTGGACCTGAAAAGCCAATCCTTCAAGATGGATCCCAAATGGCTAACAGGTCCTACATTTAAAATAGAGCCAAGCAGCCATTTGTTGACTGGGGGGTCAAACAAGTACTCTAAGTTCCTCTAAGACTGGCACCTTTTCATCTTTGGGATATTCAGAGCTTACTCAAACCAACCAATCAGGACTCAGCTTATCAGCCAATCAGAACTTAGCTGCACTGACCAATCAGAACTAAGCAAGTTTCAATATCTCATTTGCATAAATGGACCTGATTGGGAACCCGGGAGGGAACTTTTGCTATAAAACCTGAGCCTTCACTTTGTTCTCTGACGCACCCCTTCATTTTGCGCTAGAGGTGCATTGCACCTGTTTGCAAACTGTTCACTGGAATAAAGTCTCTTTCCTCCAAATTCCTTTTTGGAGAACTTTTGTTCACATCCTTGGTGTCAGAAATGGGATTCAAAGCGACCCCCAACTCTCCTCCCAGCATTATCCTGAACCAACACTTTAGCCCCTACGAGAGCCCCTTGGGCTCAGTTGTCTCCGCAGCAGCATCAGGAAGGGGGATCCAGTAAAGCCTCTTCAATCTGGACCACCACCCCCCCGTGTTTTGGCTGAGGTCCTGCAGACTTTATTCCTTCCCTGTAGGCCCCTCTGCCTGGACCCCAGAGGGAATCTTTTCTGCTGCAGGCTTGGGGGGTCCTTCCAGATGATTCCCTCCATGTGGATCCCAGGGGGAACATTTCCTGTTGGCTGTAGGTTTGGGGGGGTCCTTCCCAGTCCCATTTGGTTCGCTCCATCCAGACCCTGGAAGGAACATTCCTTGTTGGCCCTAGGTTTGGGGAGGGCTTTCCCAGTTGGCCTCCTCCATCCAGACTCCAGAGTGGACCCTCCCAGTTGGACCCAGGTTTGGGGTGGGGGTTGCTTCCCATTTGAACTGGTCCAGTGTGGGGATGCTCACGCTAAGGGCACTGGAAGGGCAGCCTTCATCAGATCGGTACAATGGGTAGCACATGTTTTAGGTTTTTCTCTGCTGATCAGCCACCTTCTGTCACTCTAGCTGGCTTCATGAGCAAAAATTATGGTCCAGGGAGTTGTAATTGGCTAGACCTCAGAATGAAAATTATCCAGGATAACCTTAAACTTTTTTGGCCAAAGTGGTGCTCCTTTGAAATTCCAAAACTTGCCTATCTGTGCACACAAAGAAAATACTAAACCTTCCAGAGACGATGGGAAGGCTTTTTCAATGGGCTCTTTGAAAGTTCTAAACAGAATCAAGAGGCTACCATTGCCTCTCTTAGAGAAAATAATTCCAAATTGAGTGAGCACCTTAATGAAATAGAAAGAGAAATTAGGGCTTGTGAGACTAAAACTGAAGCTGCAAAAACCCTTCTGGGAGAATCTTTTCCCAGGGTCCCCTCTTTCCTGCTGCTCTGCCTGTCTTCTTTTTTGCCACCTGTCCTTTAACCTTAACTCTCTCCTTCCTCTTTCATGTTCACCTGATTATTTTGAAAAGGTTTCTACATTTTTCTCTGCACTCATCTGTGTGTTTTCCTGTGGAATCCTGTGGTGAATCCCTGTGATTTCGCGTTGGCTTGGCATCCGTTTTTGATCCTCCTCTAACACACTTGGACTACTTTTTGGAGAAGCTTGAATTCTCTCTGTGCTTGAGATATAAATTGGCTACCCTGTTTTCTCTAAACTTTGGTAATTCAGCCATGTGGAACAGATAAATTTCAGTATGTTCCATTTACAGGGACTCAATTTGAATCCTACTGTCCTTTTAAACCAGTGAGTTATATCTGACTCATGGTTAAAGTTTTAAAATTAAAACTACAAGATCTTTATTTGTGTTTGTATTTTTGTGTATACATGTGTATACACATCTGTTTACATATTGTCTACAGTACCAAATTGGCTTATAAGTAAATGAGTATTCATAAATTAAGCAAATAAGCCCAAATGCTTTTCAAGTTCATGTGACTTAATAATCTTTTGGTGAATGGGGCTATTCAAAAATTGTTGATTTGGTGGGAATGGCTGTGTCTTCTGAACTATCAGCAAAATACGCATGTATATAACTTTAAGACAACCTTTATGTTACTTGCCTGGCCCGCAGTAATATAAAACCAGTTGATAGAAAGTTTAGCTTGGGAAGATGGCTAGATTTCTCTGATGTCTCAGGAAATTTTCCAGGCATAATTGTTAAGAATGAATGGATTGGGTGGAGGAGGACAGGATAAAAGTTTATAAATGAACTATTAGTAGTGGTTATGTTTTATAATATGTTTACGTGGGAAGGTTTCTCAAATCTTTTTAGTAATTATACCCTTAGAGTTTTGCTAAGCTAAATTAAATGATGGATGTTCATTGAATGTCTAGATCATTTCCAAATAAGATGTCGTGCTGAGACTTTGGTTGCTGAATATGAGTTTAGGCTTGTATACTTTTGGCTTCTTATTTCAGAGGAACCAAAGTGATTTGGTCTGTTAGTAATAATGTCCTGTTCTATATTAAAGAGCTCTAGTAGAAAGCCTATGTCTCTGGAAATTGTAAAGTGTGTATTCATGGGTAGCTGGTGCATGATTGATGGTTAACAATTGCCTCCTAGGTTTCCACTGACAATGGGTTGCTAAGAGTTAACACTGTAATTAATGTATGTGATTAAATTACTAAAGATGAGAAAGACAATTCTGTATGCAAGTGGATGAGGAGGACGGTAGGATTTGTTGGTAAGGAAAGTCAAAAAGAAAAGATAATCATTTTGTATGAGAAAGAATTTTGTGTGGTAAATTTTTGTCCTAGAGTAAAAATGTATTTACTTATTTAAGAAAGAGGAAGTATAGGACAAAGCAGAAAGTCCAAGCATTTCATAAATGGTCCAAGTAAGTCACAATAAGGTTTATGAAAAGAAAATTTATAAAAAGGGATTTTTCCATGTGATCAGGTTGGCTATAATTGGAAGGAAATTGTTACACATTTTCCTAAGGATTGAACTTTGTTTGATGTTAAAAACACACTGATACAGAACTTAACATTTTGTTCCCCTGTGTTAGAACAATAAGGTTTTCTTTTTTCCTTTTCTATTTCTTTTCTTTTCTTTTCTTTTCTTTTCTTTTTTAAGACAGTGTCTCATTCTGCCACTTGGGCTGGAGTGCAGTGGTGTCATTGCAGCTCACTGCATCCTCTCACTCCTGGGCTCAAGCGATCCTCCTGCCTCAGCCTTCCGAGTACCTGGGACTTCACGTGTCTTCCGCCACGCCTGGCTAATTTTTCTATTTTTAGTAGAGCTGGCCTCTCGCTCTTAGTCTGATTTCGAACTACTGACCTCGAGTGATCCTCTGCCTTGACCTCCCAGAGTGCTAGCATTACAGGTGTGGGCCTGGCCCAACAAGATTTTCTTAAAATATTGATTTGCTCTTAATAAAATTGCAAGAGGCTTTTGTTTTAATTCTGAAATCTCTTTCATTAACAGCCATCATCCATACTACAAATGGTTTCTATTTAGGCCACATTTCTTCCTGAGAACTGTATAATTTCCCTGGTTTTAGGTTGGAAATGCAGTCCTGCTTCTTTCTACCCTTAAAAAGGTGTATCTTTTTTTTTTTGGATGGGATAATGACTCTCCTTTAACCGTTCGGTGAGCTCCTATAACTTTTGCTCATTCTAACTCTGCTGTTAATGGCCTGACACTAAAGTTTATCCTGGAGGTCTAGAAAAGCACTGTTTTACTCCAGTGCAGCTTGATTCTGTACTCTTGGCTTTTCTTCATGTGTCTGAATTGTTCCATGTCACCAGTACTTACTGTGTTGTCACTAAGAACCATGTATTCCCCTGCTCAAGGTCCTAGTTTTCCTGTTTACATTCCTTTATATTATAGTGTACACGCCTAACCCTGGATGCACTCTCCCTGTGCCCAATTAAATTCAAGTACCCTTTTTCAATCAGGTTTAACCTCCAGGTTATCTAAATGAGCTTTCCATAAGGAGAAGCAATCACACTATAGATTTTTTCTCTTTGCCTTTTAGGTAACTGGCCTAGGAAACAAAGATTCTGTGTTTCACCAAGATAATTTCCCATGTTTCATGTTGTCTTTATTAGGTTTTTGATTACTTAGGAAAACTGAGCTTTAAAAGGGTTAAGGTTTTTATATCCATGTTACTTTCTGTATTATTTTTGAAGTCTTTTGATACTCACTCTGGTTAAGTGAATAACTATTATTAGACTGTGACCTATGATTCTGTTTAATCAAGTACTTTGAAACTTTTGACATCTTTGGCAGGTGTCCCTAGGATCAAAATCCTAAATTAAGTCTTTTTGATCTTGTAGAGATATTAAGCAATTAGGCTTATTTGGTAAATCATATAGGAAGCATTGTCAAATAAGAAATGGGTTTAACTTTCTTGGAGTTATATTTGTGTAAATGTGTTATTAAAATGTGTTACAAAATTATATGAGATTCCTAAAATTCTGATGGATTGTGGTATTGTGTTATCAGTCATGATTATGTTGGTTATGTTAAATGGTTTTATGCCACAGAAAAACTTAAATTTCCTTCTCAATTGCAATCTCTCATCAGATCTTTGAGTATGGCTGTTCTGGGTTTTTGTCATCCACAGTTATTGTTGTAAATTCTTCTCTGGAAGCATTTGCAACTGGCTAAAGCCCAAAATTGCTTTCCATGGCACTGCTAATCAGGACTGAACAAAACAAAATTAATTACATGAAATTAAGTAATTGATAAGGATAATGTTTTTATGACTTTTACTTAAAACATTACTGGTTCATTACTTAAATATTTTGTTTTCCAGATTTGAGGAAATTTTCTTTCACAAGCTATCTACAGTTTACGATAATTTGGTAAAGTGTCCATTTGTGATCAAAGGTAGAAGCATTTGCTTTTTCTCCCTACTTGATTCCTCCTAAATGCAGAAACTATTCATGAGTATTCTTATTTTATTTCTATAAGTTCAGTAAAAATCTGCTCTCTCTTTGTAAGCATGATACAATTGGAAATATCGGTTATATTACCAAGGTTTTGACTGAAATGTCACAGTTAAGAATGTGAATAAAATGCCTGGCTTCAAGAGTTCCCAGCCTTACAGTGAATGAGTCAAAACTGTCACTTCTTAGAAGGCTCAAGAATCTTAAGATTAAGACTAAGTAAAATCTTAAGCCTGCCTTGGTTTTGCTTGCTAGCCTCAAGAGGTTCTCACATCTGAACTATCCTATGTGATCGACGTAGAGGGGAAAAGTTATGCTTCTGGGGAAAACGAAAGTACACCTGTTATTAGATTGCAGTCCTGTGCATTGTTTTCAAGCCCTTGTTGTCTGCCTATAGTAGACTGCACTAGATTCTGAATTCTCTGAATTTCCTCCAATATTTGGTTACAACTAAATGCTGATAAAGTCCCCCTGCTTTCTTCCCCCAGTCAAGATTAAGGATGCTGTGGGGACATTCAGGGGATTCCCCCTTCTTAAAACTAACCAACCAGTGAATTAGATACCAGAATTGGGGACGAACTAGTCAGAGTGCTGGTCGACACTGGGCCTACTCTGTCTGTCCTTAACCCTGGCACACTTAAATGTTCCCTCCCCAGGGTTCTAAATTCATCCAGATGGTTGGGGTAGCCAACCAACCTATCATGGGTCCTAAATCCTTACCTATCCCCTTCCAACTAGGACCCTTCACTGGCAGTCATTGCTTTTTGCTTGTCCTGTTGGCCCCCATACACCTCCTGAAAAGGGACTTCTTAGAAACCTACCAGGCCCATATTCTCTTCTTCCAAAAAGGGAAAATAATGCTTGAGTTACCTTCACCAGGAGCTTTTGCCACAGAAACAGCTTTTACCCAAATTTCCATCTGTTCAGTTAACCTCACTACCCATCTGGCTCTCCAAGAGCTACCTGAGCATCTTCGGGCACAATCCAGTACCAATGTTGGTCACATCAGCAGTTCAGATCAAGATCCAGCTAGACCATAATAAGCCCCTCCCCAACATTAAGTAACACATCTTAAATTCAGAGGCCCTGGCTGGTATACAACCCATAATAGATGACTTTATATGAAAGAAACTTGCTGTCCCTTGCAGCAGCCCTTGTGACACCCTCAGCATCCCCATACGGGATGGCGATTTGTGCAGGATCTTAGGGATGTCAATAACATAGTCATTCCTTGACACCCAGTGCTTCCCGACTCCCGTACCTTACTCTCTAATGTTGCCCCTGAAAGCCAATACTTTTCAGCTATTGTCCTTTGTAGTTCCTTCTTCAGTATTCCTGTAGGTCCTGATAGCCAGTACCTCTTCCATGGCTTCCCAAGCCTGTCAGCTCCATCACACCACTCCGTCGTTACCTAAGACTAGCACTTGGTTTGACCATGTACCCTCTCTCTTGAAACAGCTCCTTGAATCTTCATAAACTCTTAGGGCAATTGCACGGCCCTCCAAGCTATGTTTTAGGCTGCAGTTACCTTAGCAGAAAATTTGCCAACCCCCGTCTCAGGTCCTGGGAAAGTGCAGGCATTTGCTTTCTGGGTCAAGTCGTTGCCCCCACCACAATTATTTAAACCCTAACTCTGGGAGCATCTGGTTCACATCCCAAGGCTAAAAGAGCCCTATCAATAGTTGATAACTACCCTGATGACAACCCCTCAGATCATGAAAATGATAGTTGTGGACACTCTCAAGGATGCAGTTTACGGGCTGTAGGGGTGTGGTTAACCCTAGTGAAAGAACTAGATTAGGAAGATTTCTGGAGTCTTGGTTTGGACTAGGTTCTGCTTGGAATGAATGATCAGAAAGCTTTCCTGCACTGTTAACAGAATTGCCTGCTCCACTGCCCAAGTCATCAGGGCATGACCAAGGTCCCTAGACCAAAGAGCAAAAGTCATTCTATAATAAAGACATCTGCACCCGAATGTTTATGGCAGCACAGTTCACTATTGAAAGGATGTGGCAACAACCCAAGTGCCCATCAATTCATGAGTGGATTACTAAAATTTGGTATATGTATACAATGGAATATTACTCAGTTATAAGAAAACGACAGTGATCTAGCACCTCTTATATTTTCCTGAATTGAGCTTGAGCCCATTATCTGCAGTGAGGTATCACGAGATCAGAGGAATAGCCTCCACATGTACTCGCCATCAAATTGGCACTAACTGATCAACACTATGGTGCTCACACAGTAGTAATATTCCCCAGGGATTAGGGGGTTGGGGGAGGCAAACTCACAACTAATGGTCACAGACACGGTGAGCATGGTAGAGGGGAAGGGCATGCCTCTAAACCTCACTTGGGTGAGGCAAAGACATAAAATGTATCCAGAAGATATTTGCACTTCAGTATTTATTGCAGCATTGTTCACAATGGCTAAAATGTGGAATCAGTTTAAGTGTTTATGAAGGGACGAATGGATAAAAAAGATGTGGTGTATGTACACAATGGAATATTATTTAGCCATGAAAAGAAGGAAATTTTGTCATTTGCAGAAACATGGATGGATCTGGAGGACATTATTTTAAGTGAAATAAACCAGGCACAGAAAGACAAATATTGCATTTTCACACTCATATATGGGACCTAAAAAAAATTGATCTCAAGGAGGTAGTGAATAGAATGGTGGCTACTAGAGATTGGTAAGGGTGGTGGGAAGGGGTAATGAAGAGGTGTTGGTGAAGGGGTAATTCTGTTAAATAGAAGGAAAAAGTTCTAGTGTTCAATAGTGCAATAGGGCAACTATAGTTAACAATAATTTATTATATTTCAGAATAGCTAGAAGTTTTCAAATGTTCTCAACATAAAGCAATGATAAATGTTTCAGGTGAATCATGTCCCAATTACCCTGATTTGATCATTATATGTTACATGCTTGTATCAAAATATAACATGTACTCCATGAATATGTACAATTATTATGTAGCAATAAAAAATTAAAAAAATAAAATAATAAATTAAAAAACATAACAACAGTACAATTATCAAAATCAAACAAAATTTAACAATGATGCATTACTATTCATTGTTATTACTATCTCACTCAGGAATCAGCAAACATTTTCTGTAAAGAGCCAGATATTTTCAGTTTTGCAGACCATACGGTCTCAATTGCAACTAATCAACTCTGCTCCCCTGGCACAATGGTAGCCACAGACAAGGCAAAGTGGAGTGGTCATGGATATGTTCCAATAAAACTTTATTTACAAAAACAGGCTGCAGGCCAGGTTTGTCCTGAGGGCCATGGCTCGCCAACTCCTGATGGTTCATATGCAAATTTGTCCACATAATATCCTTTTATAGTAATATTTTTTCCTGATCTCTGTATAGATTTTAAATGTTTACCTTGAACAAATTAATGCTCTTAATCCTCTAAAATAGAACAGAAAACACCTGTGCCATTCACAGGGTGATCCCAGGGTTTGTAAATGTATGAACTCACACTGCAGCCCAGTAGGCGGTACAATCCTGTGATGGGTGCGGGTTTCTTCTTGTGCTTCTCCTTTGTCCAACCCTGAATACAGCTCGGTGAGGTTCTGAATAACTTCATTTGAGGTTGCTGCAGAAGTCTACACTGAAGGTCCTTCGTGGGGGTCACCCCTGCACCAGATGATGCTGCTGTCCTCCCTGTGATCTTAGACTCTCCTTAAGGACAGGAACCAGGTCCTTTTCTACTAGAGCCTGGCCCTGGGGCCTGGCCCAGCAGGACAGGTAGATGTGGATCTGCCTTGATATGTGGCCTGGGGCAAATCCTCTTGCCCTGGGAGATGCTCACTCAAGCTCAGAATGGGAAGCACCTGGCTCGGCCCTGGGGCATAGTGCAAGGGTTTAAATAGAAATGTCTCCACCGGAGCCAGCTGAATCAAGGGCCACTTGAGCATTTGCTCCAAAGGCCACGGAGGCTGAGTGGGCCCAGCGACGAGAGTGGAAGACAAGAAGGGCATCCAGAGAATTGTGGCCCCATTGGCTTTTCTCAGGCCCTGTGTCTCCCCGCTGCCCAAGTCTTTTGCTTGTCCCTGGGGTTGGGGCAAAGGGCTGCCTGCCCTAAGCCAGCGTTCTCCTTTCACCACCTCTGAGAGTTCCCCACCCCAGGTAAAGTAGGGATGTTGTACCTCCCAGGACCTCTGTGTTAAAGAAAAAATTATCCTGACACTTGCTAAAATGAAAAGGAAGACTTCATTTAGGGTTATTGTGATAGGTGTCAAGACTGTCACAGTAGGGGAGTGACAAGGTTCAACTCCTAATACAGCACAGACAGCTGAGGATTCCAGCCAGTGAGCAGAGAGAGGGAGTCGGTGGATGGAAATGACTAAGAGACATCAAGGGTAGGAGGATTCTTGTTCAGCCAACTTTAGATTTCTTACCGAAGCTGGGCTAGGTGGGCTAAAGACAGGGCTCACGGATGAGGCCCAAAAGAGGGCTCAGGGAGCCCATTTAAAGTTTGCCCAAGGAGTGTTTTTTCACGTGGTATGGGATCTTGGACTAATTCTCCTTTTTACAGGTGAGGAAATAGAAGCTCAGAGAAGCAGTCACTTCCTGAGCTCTGCTTTAGCCCATCTTCCCCCCCAGGGGGCCCATCCGTAAGGTTCTGGCCACATCTGCCCCCTGCGCAAGAGCTATAGGTAAAAGGACCTGGGCTCCAGCTCCAACTTTGCTGCTGACTCATTGCTGTGCCACCCTCGTTAATTCCAGTCCCTCTCTGAGCCTCTCCATGTGGCCAAAGCCATCGGGGAGTTCCCTGAGGAGCTGGGTGGTCCAGGCCTGGGATGGGCAGGACACTAATTAGCTGAGAGCTCCTCTGGAATGTTAAGTACCCGGCCCTGGAATGCAGCTCCTGCTGGCAACAAATCCCCTTGCCATCAAACAGGCCCTGCGATCTGATCCTGATAGACTGTCAGGCCCTGGGGGCCCTGTCTTGGGAAGCCCACCCCAGGCAACTCACTTCTCTGTCTCATCCCAAGGTCTCTCTCTGTTTAGAGCTCACTAGAGCTTCCTCAGGGCAAGGCTTGGCCGGTGTGGTGGGGGGCTTCTGAGCTGGCCCCAGTGATCCCCACTCCCTGTATTCATGCCTCGTGTAATGCCTTCTCCTTGAGCGTCGGCAGGGCCTACTGACTGCCTTCTGACAAATATTTCATAGACTACAGTAGAAGTGATGGGATGTCACCTCTGATATTAGGTTACAGAAAGACTTTCATCTTGGGGCACCCTCTTGCTCTCCATGTGTGAAGGCAGCTGCCATGTTTTGAGCTGCCCAATGGATAGGCCCATGTGGCTAGGGCCAGAGGGAGGTCTCCAGCCAGCAGCCCACGAGGCCAGCCAGGCCGGGGAGGAACTGAGGCTGGCAGTCCAGCAACCCACGAGGAACTGAATGTTGCCAACAACCACGTGAGTGAGCTGGGAAAAGGATCCATGCCCAGTAGAGCCATCAGATGACTGGAGTCCTGGCCACAGCTTGATGACAGCATGGCCTTGGGAGAGGCCATGAGGCACAGGACCCAGCCAGGCTCTGCCTGGATTCCTGATCCAGGAACTGTGACATCATAAATATCTGTTGTTTTAAGTTGCTAACTTTTGGGGCAATTTGTTACGCAGCAACAGATAACTAGTACAGCATAAATCAATCAACTGCTTACAATGTGCCTGGCCCCACCCTCCACTCTTTCCCCTGTCACCCTGGGGAGGTCACCCATTTCACAGACATGGAAAGTGAAGCCCGACTGGAAGCCTACATCCAGGCTCTTCAACCTCAGCCCCCTTGGAAAACTGGGGACATCCTACCTCAGTTTGGACAAGGCATTGTCACCTGTCTCATTTCTATGAGCTTCAAAGTCAGGAAGATATTGAGACTGCATTGGCCAGTTGAGGAAACTGAGGCCCAGAGAGGAGATTGACTTGTTCAAAGTCATGTAGAGTGTTAGCCGCAAAGCCATGAGCCCTGACCTCAGCTCCTGAGTTCAGAGCTCAGGATATTTACTGCACAGCAGGCCACCTCCCCCTCCCGGTCCTGCCCAGACAGAACCCATGGAATGGGGATCAAAGGAAAACAGACATTAGTAAGTCTGGGGTCTACTGCCTGGCTTCCTCTGGGCTCAGGACTGAGTATGTGCTCTTAGGGAGAGTACCTTTGTCATCTAAGGCCTATTCTTTGGGGCCCAAGACCTTGCGCTTGGACCTAGCTCCTCCAAAGAAGCCTAAATGGTCTTGGGCTCAAGAGAGGGAGTTCATGGCTCCTGCTGTTCACAGTGGTCAGTCCGGAGGCCCCTTGTCCTGGGGACACAGCCTGACTGTGCTCAGTCATCCTACATGGAGGAGTCATGAGTCCCTGCCATGACAAGATGGGCAGAGGTTCTCCCCCATGTAGTGGGCCAGGACAGATTTGGTGCCCTGCAATCTCTGCCTCTAGTTGGGACCTGGGACTGCCAGATTTTGGGGGCTTGATCCCAGGCAGAAAATGGGCAACATAAACAACCTCACAAAGCACTCACTAGACATAAACACAGCAGATCCAGATGTATACCAAGACCCCCTCAGCCTTCTTCTCAGACTATAGAGATCCGTGTAAGGACAGGACCACACAGCTTCTGCTCCAGCCTCAGCCTAGGCCAGAACACGCAAGGGAATCTGATATGACCCTACTTTCTACAGTCCTGTCACCAGAATGCTTTGGAGTGAGCATTTCCCTCCAAAGAAGGGCAAGGTCCCTGCCTCAAGGCCAAAGCCCTAGTGCCTGCAGACAGGTGGAGACATCATGGGCTGTTTGAGCCAGGAAAGGCCGTAAGGACAATCTGGCCCACTCTCAAGCTCCCAGGACCAACCTCATCAGTTTATACCTAAAGATGCGGGTGGGGAGAGGGCCTGACTTGCCCAGGGCCACAGAGCTTAGGAGTGCCAGGTCCAGGATGAGAACAAAGGTTTCTGACTCTCCGCTCTGTGCCCAGGGCCCTAGGCCAGTGGTTTTCTAACTTCACCTTGCATCCAAATCATATGAAGGGCTTGCTAAAACCAAGGTGGCTGCGCCTTATCCTTGAAGTCCTGATTCTGGAGGGTCTAAGTGGGGCCTGAGAATTTGCATCTCTGATAAGTTCCAGGTGGTACCCATGCTGCCAGTCAAGGAACGTACTTTGAGAACCAATGCTCTAGACAATCTGTTTCCCAAATCATTCTCCTGAGGGTTCCCCAGAGCAGGGACCAAGCGTGATTTGCAAAGTCCCTGAGTGCCTATCTAGGCACTGCCTCCTTTGAGTGAGTGGGGTGTGGTTGAAGGAGCCATGAGAGGCAGCTGCTGTCTTGCTCGTCTTTGCAGCTGTGCACCAAGCAGCTCCCATATTTGTGGACCCATAATCCCCACAGATGTACATGACACACTCCAATTTTATAAGAAAACATATTTAGAAAAATTAATGTTTTGTCGCAGCTATACTGAAAGTATTTTATTTTGTTCAGGTAAGTCGAGTATCATATGCAGGGCTATAAGAAAATTACCGACAGGATGTCAGCAGGAAGTGAAATGATTCTCTTGCCGTAATGTCTCCTGTTTCCACGCTTTGCCACGAGGGGTTGGTTTTATCCTCCACTGTCCGTCAGCCCTGTGTATCCATGGGTTGAAAATATTTGGGGAAAAAAGTGGATGGCTGTGTCTGTACTGAACATATACAGACTTTTTTCTTGTCATTATTCCGTAAACAATACAGTACAATAACTCTTTACATAGCATTTACATTTTATTTGGTATTATATGTAATCTAGAGATGATTGAAAGTATATGGGAGGTTGTGCATAGGCTACATGCAAATACTATGCCATTTTATATCAGGGACGTGAACATTCGTAAGTTTTGGTATCTTTCAGAGTCCTGAAACCAATCCCCCATAGATACCGAGGGACGACTGTATTTTACGTTTTTGATACTGAAGCTTCTATCCTTAAGATGATGTTTTGGATACTGGGTAATTGGTGGATGTGCTGGTATAGGTATAGAGTCATATACGGATGTATATTTGCATACAGGTACAGCTGTAGATACAGATATAAATATTAATACAGATAGAGGTACAGGCACACACACAGAAGCAGATATAGGGGCCATGAGGTGTGTCTAACATGCTGGTCTGCACGGTACTTCCTTCTCTAGGACTTGATGTTGCTCATAGTGAGGGACATGGCCCTGTCCCTCTTCCCCAGCAAGAACTTATGACTTTCTATGCAGAACGTAAAGAAAAGCCATCTGACCCAAGGCCCATGGGGGGGATCTCCACTAGAGGGCTCAGGATGGGAAGAGATGCGTTTTAAGGAGATCAGAGCCAGCTTCTTGGAGGAATAGAGCCATACAGAATGACTCTAAATTAAGTTCATAGAACACAGTTGTGATCACATCACTCCCCACTTTCCCACTGCGTATAGAAAACAAAAAGGCTGCAGCCTTGGGTGAGGCCCACCATCACTCAGCTGGCCCTTCCTCTCCACCCCACAAACCTTGTGGTAGCCTGGCCACGCCAGACTTCCGTGTACACAGTCTTTGCTCATCACTGTGTCCTCAGCCCATCTCGCCTTTCTCCACTGTCTCATCGAAGTCCTACCCTTTCTGCAGGGAGCCTCATTCTTTCTCCAAGCTCTCAGAGCCCAGGAATTTTATTTCCGGGGTGCTGAGATCCCATGTGGCCTTGTCGTATGCTTAATTACTGTGGCAGAAGCTGCTGCTTGTCTTCCAATCTCTATTCTTTCTTTCTTCTACAGCAGCGGTCAGCAAACTAAAACCCGTAGGCCAAATCTGGCCTGCAGCCTGTTTTTGTGCTGCCTGCAAGCACAAAAGTATTTTTTATGACATTTTGAAATGGTTGAAACAAGTAAATGCAGTATAACATTTTGTGAATCATGGAAAGCATATCAGATTCAAATTTCAGTGTCCATAAATAAAGTTGTATTGGACATGCAGACACGCTCATTCATGTATCATCTGTGACTGCTTGCACACTTTGGTGGTGGAGTAGGCCATGCTACAGAGAATGTACGGCCACAAAGCCTGAAATATTTACTGTCTGGCCCTTTGTAGGAAAAGTTTGCCAACCCCTATTCTATAGTGTTAAAGGTTTGTTTGTTTGTTTGTTTTTGTTTTGTTTTTTCTGTTGGGCACATGGGCTGTCTAGTTAAAGACTCCATTGCCCAACTTCCCTTTCACCTAAATGTGACCATGTGATTAAGTTGTGCCAATGGATTGTAAGCAGAAGTGATGTTCCCCAAGGAGAGAGGACATGCCCCTCCATTCCCTTCCCTCTGCCCAGAATGTGGATGTGGAGAGGAGCCAAACTGGATACTCCAAGATGGCAGAGCAACAGGGTGGAAGGAGCCTGGGTGCCCAGACGTCCGCTCAGAGTAGGCTCACCATTCCAGTCTTGCACGGTCTACCCTGGATGGTCATCTGAGAGAGCAGTAAACTCATTCTGACGTGACTCTAGGACATCTCACACACATCTCCCCCAACAGACAACAAGCTGCTTGAGGGTAAGGACACCAGGACACCCTGCGTTCACCAGAGCTCCCAGAGCGGGCCTAGCACATTTAAGATCTGGTTCTGCCCCTTATTAGCAGGCGACCTGGGCCAGATGACCTCCCTGACCTGTTTCCTCTTCCATAAAATGAGACTTAGCAACACCTCACAGCATTGTCATCAAGTTTATTGAAATCTTGTGTATAAAACACCAGCCCTGTGCAGTCACATAATAGAAGCTAAATAAAGGTGGGCTATTGTTTTCAGAAACCTGATCCTGTCCCTTCCCACCCTGCTTTAAATCACTGCTCCCTGTTTCCCTTAAGATCAAGTCTAACCTCCCTACTACAAGCTGTGAGACCCTTTGAGCTCCAACCCTGCCCACCTCTCCAGTCTCATGGCTCATCCTTTGACCAACACAGCCAGAGCAGTTGCCCTGGCAACCTGTCTCTCACAGGCGGCTGTCCTAAGGTCTGAGTGAAAGGAGAGAAATGTGCTAAGTCCAAATGACCTCTTGAAAATGTCTTAAATCACTCATAAGTACAGTATCCAGGCCTAGTGCCTCTCCTTAAGTCCAAAACAGTTTTTCTCCAATGTGGGAACATGTGGCTCTATCTTCAGTTGAGCACCAGATAAAGTAGTTGGCTTGGGTTTAGGGGCCTCATGGGACCAAAAATGTGTGTCTTTAATCAGCGAAGCCACACTCAGGATTAAAAGTACATGCGATGCTTCTCCACTCTTTCAGTTCTTGCTGTGTGCCCTGTCATCTCACCCCCAAGCCTTGGCACGTGCTGGAATACCCTACCTGCCTCCCCCCCTACCCTCCCAACTTGGCCAATTTCATTCCTCTTTCAGGCCTCTGTGAAGGTGCCACCTCCTCCAGGAAGCCTTCTCGAACTACCGTACCCCTCCCCCATCCACAGTCCCCTGAAACCTGCCTGTGCAGTGATCCTCCCACCGATGGTCATTGCCTGGCTGCCTCTCCGTCTGCCCGCTCCCCCTCACCCCCCGCCAGCCCCCACTGGGTCCGTCCTTCTCTTTTGTTTCCTGCCGAATCCCCAGCGCCTTGCACAGAATTTGGCGCACAAGAGGTGCCTAATAAATGCTTGTGGCGTGAACGGAGCCGCCTGTGAGCGGTGGAGATGGTCCGGGCTGCCTTTGCTCCCGTCCGCGGGCGTCTGGGAGGGGCAGGACGGAGAGAGGGAGCACTGTGGGGCCTTCCCCTCCCCGTCGTCCTCCCAAACCCTTTCCCTGCCCAGCAGGGCGCCACTGGCCTGTCCCACACCCTCTCTGCCGCCTGCCCAGTGACCTAATTATTGTTTTTTCTTCCAGCCCCGCGGAGGGGAAAACAGAAATTCCTGGAGGATGACACAGGCCCGGCGGCCGCCTGCGAGCAGAGCACGGGACCGGCCGGGCCGGCTTCGCCCGGCCTGAACCCGCCGCCCGCCCCGCCGCGGGGCCGCGGAACCCGCCATCAGGCTAAGTACAGAGCGGGCGGCGGGGCGGGCGGCCGGGAAATTGCCGGTTCCCCTGCCCCGCGGGGCCCGCGGGCGCCCCGAGTCTGGGGGCCCGGGGCGGGCGGGCCGGGGTCCGCGGGAGCCGGGGGTCGCGGGCGGCCGGCGGCCCGGGCCCGCCTGTCATTAGGCCGGGACGGCCCCCGCCGGGGCGCGCGGGCGGTGGGGGCGGCGGCGGCGCCAGGCGCGGCGGGGAGGCGCAGCGCCGGCCGCTCTGCCCAGGGCGCGGCCCCGCAGGGAGCGCGCGGCGCCCCGGCCCCGGCCCCGGCCCTGCCCCGGCTCTTAGAAGGAGCGCCGGGCCCGGAGCCAGGCCGCGTGGGGCGCGGCGCCCGGCGCTGAGCCGATTGCTTCACGGCCCCACCAGCCCTGGGCCCTGCAAGCCGCAGGGAGCCGCAGCCCCCGTCCCAAAGCGGGGCCGACGACGGCAGGCAAGGGCTGCCGCGAAATGAGATCGCGGGTCAGCCCTCTCCTCCGTGCCTAGCGGATAACAGATGCTCCGTTTTCATAGACTTGTTAAGGAAAAAGGCACTCGGTCACTCGTGCCTTCTGCCCCAAATTATCATTGAGTACCTACTCTGTGTCAGGCCCTGGGCTGGGCCTGGAGGATAGAGTGGTGAGTGAGGCAGATAGAATCTTACTTTCTTTTGGGAGACAAGCAATAAACAAGTGAACACACATCAGATAAGATGGTGCTTCAGATGGGGATAGGTGTTAAGGAGGCAGACAAGGGCTAGGGGGAAAAGGCACCGTGGGAGTTGGAGGAGTGTTCTATTTTAGACTCAGTGGTCCCAGGGGGACTGCCTTCCTGGAACAGTGCCCTCTGAGCTGAGACCCGAGTACAGTGTGGAGTGAGCAAGGCAATTATCCAAGGGAAGTCTTTTTGGATAAAGCAAACAGCAGGTGCAGAGGCCCTGGCTTCTCCTTCCCCCAGCCCTTGCTTGTAGAATTATCTCAGCTTCTTCCTGGGCTCGCAAAGCACAAGGTCACTCCCCTTCCTTCAACAAGGGAGGAGGCATGAAACACAGATCTGGAGTCAGACAGACCTGGCATTGAATTCCAGCCTGGCTACTCACTAGCTGTGTGACCTTGCACAAGTTACTTAACCTCTCTGAGTGGTAGTTCCTTCATCTGTCAAATGGGAAGAATAATGATACATTCCTTACAGGTTTGTGTGAGGATTCAATGAGGTAACGCTGAAATGTTGCAAGCCCAGACTTGGGCATGCTTATGTGCCCAAGTCAACGATCTGTGGCATCCCTAGGAAGACCTCAGTTTCTCCATCTGAAAATTGGGTTTCTCTCTGACTTGGAGTACAGAGTGAATTTGCCTTTCCTCCATCCTTATCTTGGTGGGGAGAACAGTGGTAGAACCATGAGCAGCTTGGACAAACTCTGGGAGATGGGTCCCAGCTGGGCTCTGCTGTTGGACACCCGCTGGACCTCAGAACCCAGTTTATAGGAGGAAGAGAAGCAGCAGGACAGCTTCCCACCCTCCCAGCCTGACTGTGCGGGTCTCAGCCAGGCATTCAGAGAAGCCTCCAGCAAACTCAGGGCACAGCTATCACATTGGTGAAGTTTACATTTCATGTTCTCACCCTCTCCCTGCCTTCCTCCCTCCCTCCCAAAACTTTCCCTTCCTTGAGAAAGGACAGGAGGTCAGTCACTTTAATTCACACCTGAGGGAGGATCTCAGCCCTTGGATACACTCCCTCATTTGACACATGGGGAATCTGAAGCTCAGAGAGGGCAGGACTTTGCCAAAGGCCACACAGCAGTTGTGGAGTGTAAGAATTCATGCCAGCAGACCCTTGATCTAGGGCTGTTTCTCCACTGTGCTTCATGGCCTAGTTCCACCCATCTTACAGGTGGAAGAAACGGAGGCCCAGAACTGTACTAAGAAGCAGCAAAGGCTTCCCAGGCCAATGTTAGCAGGGAGGAATGAAAAATGTATTCTAGGCAGGAGTTGAGGGAAGTGGGAACCTTCCAGGATCCCTCAAATTGTCCCACCTGTTTTGAAGATGATCTGTGAGCCCCCACAAGGGAAAAGGTATTTGAGGAGATCTGTAGCCATCGGCTCCCCTTCTTCACCCAGAAATCCTAAATGTCCCCCATCCTGAAGGGCCAGCCTGGTTGGGGCCCAGATGCACATTGCTGTCCTCGTCTGTCTGGGCCCCATGAGAGTTGGCGGTGATGGCGGAGCACCTGGAGGCCCCCAAGGTCAGGCTGGACACTGCCCCACCCCACCCCAGGGCTCTAGACCAATGCCCTGGCGGGAGCTTTGTCTCAGGACTTGGACGTCAATAGCCAGGCCTGGCACCAAATTCTCTCCTGACCTGCAACTGCTGCGACCAGCTGCTCTCAGGGGTCACTTTGTGTTTGCTCATTTGTTTGTTCATTCGTTCTTTCATTCAGCACATACCTCTGGGGAGCCTGCCAGGTGCCAGGCACTGCCCCACACATTGAGGCGGAGCAGCAAGCAGGATGGCGCGGCCCTGCCCTCTGCAGCTGTCTTTCTGGGGCTGGGGGACAGGCGGTGAACCAATATACACAAAATATAAGGTCAGATGGGGTAACAGAGCGAGGGCACAGTGCACCATGGGGTGCCCTTTTAGACGGGGTGATCGAGCAGGGGCCAGGACAAAGTGGGGGTGGTGCCTTGCCAACGTCTGGGGCAGAAGTTCAGAAAGAGGGACCCGCAGGTGTCAAGGTCATGAGGCAGGAACGTGCTTGGCATTTTCAGGATAGCAAGGAAGGCCGTGTGGCTAGAGTGATTGGGGGAGAGATGAGTGCGTGCACAGGGTGAGACCGGAGAAGGGAGGGGACAGTGCAGGGGCCTTCAAGGCGCCGGGTTGCCCCACTTGTTCTGTGTCAGCCTCTGTCCCAGGTGAACCCCATCACCTTAGCCCCTCCTTTCTCAAGCCTAGGATCCACCTCCCCCTTTTGACCACTCCTTCTCTTGTTTCCCATAGAAATATCACAGACCGGCCTGCTTTCAGCCTGCGTAATCTCAGTGTGGACGCCGGAGCTGATCGTCCCGCCCTTCTCCGCTGCCTTCAAGTGTCAGTTTCAGTGTCACCTCCTCGAAAAGACCTGCCCCGCTGACCTCTCCTCCTCCTCCGCCACCCGCCACCGGGTTCTCTCTCACAGCCCATTCTGTTCCTTCGTGGCCTTTATCACTCTCTTGTCGCCTTCTATTCATTGGTGTGGTTCTCTGGCTGCAGCCTGCTCTTCCACGCAAGACGAGAAGCTGCTGGAAGGCAGGAGCTGTCTGTTGTATTCACCACTGGGGCCCGGGCCTGGCACACAGATGTACAATAGGTGTCTGAGGGATGAGTGGCAAATGACCGAGAATCGCCCTGGCAGGATGTGTAGACACCAAGGGTAGAGGGTGCCAGGCAGGGGAAGGAAGGGTTAATTCTGGGGTGTGTGGTGGGTGGGGAGGACCCCTGGGCTGAGCGTCTCTGGCTGCTGAGGTTTCAGTGGGAGCTGGCTGGGATGGCGTTTGCAGGGGAGGGTGGGAAGCCCCTGGAAGAGTGAAGCCGGGACACCTGGGAACTCGAGGCCCTTCCTTTATGAGCTGAAGGTCCTGAATCCTGGTGAGGGGACCGACTGAAACCACGTGGGAGCCCCGTGTGGGGGACAGGCAGCTCCTGGGTCCACAGATGCCAGAAACCGGGTGCCTACTGTCCACTCTCCCTGGGACTCCTAGCCGAGCCCGAGAGCCACTGCTCCTCCCTCGGGATGGGGACAGCCCAGGCCTGTCCCTCCAGGCACACTGGCCCACCCCTGGGGCTTTCCCTTAGGGCTGCTATTTCCAGGAGGCCCCAGAGAGCCTCCAGCCCAGCCCCCGGAGAGACAGGGCCTGTTCCGGGTCACACAGTGGGGAGAGGCAGCGCTAGGATGAGCTCCAGGCCAGGACCTCGGGCTCTACCACGTGCAAGATCCTGCCCCAGCCCTGGATGCCACACTCTCTTTGTGGTTACACTAGGAGCCCAGTGTCTCCACGCAGTCCCAGGGAGCAGGACCGCTGCTGTCTGGGGCATCTTCCCTGGCAGTGCCTGCAGCCCACACCTGATCACCTGAACCGTGTTGAGGACACTGGGAGGCCTGGCTTTGGAAATGCCTAGTCTCTGGGTCTCTGCAAAACTGTCCTCCGACTCCCCCAAGAGACGGGACCTTCCCCAGGGCAGGGCCTGCGCTTCCCCCATCAGACTGAAGACTCCTTGTTCATGGGCCTCTGAGGCCTCAGCTCTCCAGCCCTGTGGCACTGAGTCCCACTCCAGGACCCCCCAAGCCCCCAACCCAAAGCTGGCTAGATACCCGCTCATATACCCCCTGCTCCCGGCCAGCCCCTGTGTAGGGCGGGGGTGGGGCCTGGCCTGGGTCTGGCTGGGGGGCTGGTGGCAGGTCTTCCTGGAAGCTCCCCGTGGTCATGGACCACGTCTTATTTGTTCCCTTGTCCCTTGCACCTGTCTTAGAGCCTAGCATAGAGTGGGCTCTTGTGAAATGAATGAGAAGGATGCATAGAAGGTGACTTGGGACATCATTTGAGGGGATCTAGGAAGAGGCTCGAGGCCCCCCAGCCCCAGGCCCCACATCTCCCCAGGAGCCACCGTCTGGAATCCCATTGAGACATATCTGACGTTCACCTCACGGGAATAATTCAGAGGGTTAGTTTATTGTACTCTTGGGCCCAGAGGCCTTAGGGACTTTCGAGAGTCAGACTGAAGATACGGGTGGGGAGGGGTCTGCCAGCCTGTCCCTCAGCCTCGGGCAGCGGAGGGCTGCGACCCCAGAGTGGGACTGACCTCCGGAGACAGGCTTGGGCTGCAGGGGCCCTGGGGGCCTGTGGGAATAGCGGGGCTATCTGGGCGGGAGCCTCCGACAGACGCTTTATCAGGCCCTGTCGCCAGTGTTATCTGTGGCTTCTCAGTAGAGAAGGAGCCACAGTCACTCAGACCACTCCAGGCCTGGAACAAAGCAGCCGAGTCAGCTGGCGTCCCCACGGCTCCACTGTCAGACCGTGGGCTCGGCAGCCCGTGGCCCAGCCCGGCGACGGCCCGTCTGCTGGCACTCCCCGGCCAAGTGCCTGCTGCCGCCGGGACCACCTCCCTCGAGCATGTCTTCAGAAGCGGGGTGGGGCATGGGGTCACCCCAGTCCTTCCAGGGCCCCGCTGAAATGTCAGCCACAAAGGACGGGACACAGAGGGGCCTGTCTGAGAACAAGGGCCAAGTGTTGGCGTGGGATGAGGGCTGGGGCAGGGCTGGTCAAATGTTTACTTGGAATGATTTGAGTGGGCACCCTCAGGCCACGGGGGGCAGCTGGCGCCTGGCATGGGGCCCCTCAACCCACCACCATGGGGCACTGAATGCAGAAGCGCCCAGAGGGGGCTGCCAGCTGAGGCCTAGGCACGGTCACTCCCTGCCGGTCCCTGCCCACTGTTGGGGAGAAGTGGGGTTTGGGAGGGCTAGCTCCTCTCACTGAGGAAGCACCTGCTTGTCTGTCTCCTGCAGGGCTGCCATGAATGGTTGTGCAGGTTGTGCACTAAGAAAGGGCACCTTGCTGCTGAAGCAAGTGGGCCTGAAATCTTGCAACTGGGCAAGGGGCCGATTCAGCCCAGAGGCTGCTTTTTGGCAGTTGTCTGCTAGGAGGGGGTCCCTTTGTGTACTGGCACTGGGGACATTAAGATGACAACATGGTTCTTGCGGCAGGACCTCACAGTCGGTTAGGGGGAGGGTTGCCAGATATAATACAGGATGCCCAGTTAGATTTGCTTCAGATAAACAACAAATATATACGTTTTTATAGAAGTATGTCCCATGCAATATTTCAGTGTCTGAAGGTCACAATGTCATGAGGGACGGAAGAGGTCTGAGGCACACCCCCACCCCTGCCGCCCCCCAGCACCCAGGGCCCTGGGGCCATGGAGAGGACCGTGGGAGCCCGAGCAGGCAGGCTGTGTGGCTGCAGAGGGGCCGGGAGGTAACAGGGGCAGGAAGCAGTGCAGCCTGGAAGGCTGGTGCCCAGGGAGCGGCCGGGAGGCTCCGAGCGGGGCGGGGTCGCGCGGGCTCCCTCTCGTGGCCCTGCGGGGAACAGCCGGGGCGCTGCAGAAGAGGCCACCTGCGAGCCGCCGCTGGCGCTGGGCCAGGGGGTGGGCGTGGGGCTGGAGAGACATGGCTGCCTCTGGACATCCCAAGCTTTTATGATGGGAAACGGCAAACATACACAAATGTACTGAGATTAGTACAAGGAACGCCCGTGTCCTTATCGCCCGCTTCAACGATCATCAGCTCGTGGCCAATTTTGTTTCATATAAACCTTTCACTCCTCCCAGCAACTGGATTATTTTGAAGCAAATCCCAGACATCGTATTAGTTCATCCATAAAAATGTCAGTGTATATCACTAAAAGATAAGGCCTGGATCCATCTTGAAGCTGGAGCCACCAGGAATTTGCCCAGAGACCTCAGGCAGTTATTAAGAGGGAGAGGCCCGACCCCACGAAGCCCACTGTTGTGCAATCCCCTCCCCAGCCTATGGCCATCTCTCCCCAAGGGTTCCAGTTCCTTCCTCCCCTGGGATGAGGCTTCTGAGGCCTGGGCCTTTTCTCTCACCGCACCCCCCACCCAATCTGTGCCCTCTCCTAGCCTGACGCTCCTCGGGCTGTGGCCTTTGGCCTCTCGGGTGGCAGCTCCTGCCTTTCCCCAGAGCTCACAGCAGCCCAAAGCCCTCTCCTCTTTCTGTCCCTGGATAACGGGACCATCTAAGGGCCACACCTTCAAAGATGGCCGCTCCTGGGGACCTCAGGGAACACAGGCGCCCAGGGCAATGTGAGGGAAGCACGCAGGAAGTCACAGAACAAGGGACCGGGACACAGATTCTGACATAAAAACACTAATAAATGCAGAGGAGCATCTTTGCCCTCCAAAACACCACCCACTCCAGGAAGCAGCTTGGCTCTGCCTTGCTGGGAGACTTTGGGTAGGTCACTTGCCCTCTCTGGGCCTGAGACAGGAGCCAGTTTCCATGCAGAGCTGCTCCCTTCCCTCCCTGCTCAGATCCTGCCTCTCCAAAGCCCCAGGGACAAACTGGGCCTGGGGGGAGGCAGCTGGGGACACACTAACTTCTGACCCCGACGCGCACACACGCTGAGCCCTGAGGCAGGCATAGTGTCCCCACTTTATAGAAGTAAAGAAACTTGACCAGGGTCCCCCAGTTTGCAGAAAGCTCAACGAGGATTGAGGGCAAGGCCAAACCCACAGCGTTGGAGCCCAAGTGCCTGCCCCCACCCCTGGGCAGGCGCCCCTCAGCAATCCAGATCCCAGCCCCCGACTCCCAACCCTGCCCTTCCCCCCACCCCAGAGCCTCCTCGCACAGCGTGGGGAGACCCCTCACCTTTCTGTGCGGTTGGATTGTACCCTGGAACCCTCCTGTGGGGGGTGCTGCAGGTGTCAGACACACCAACACTTTTCTCTCACTTAATCCTCACAGCAGCTCAGTGAAGTGCTATCCTTATTTTACAGATGTGGAAACTGACGCTCAGAGAGGTGCAGTGACCTGCCCACGGCCACACAGCTCTCCGCAGTGGTGGAGACCAGAGTCCTCTGACAGTAGGTGCTCCTTCCAGCACGTTGAGAGAACTGGCTCAGAACAGTGACCTGTCTGATGACCTGAAACCGTTTGCTTATCCTGGCCCCCGGCAGCCTTTTTTTGCAAATAACTCTTTATCTTATTTTACCTCTGTGATCACACTCGATCTTTCTAGTAACCGCGGGAGGCAGGTCTGAGGACAGTTTGGCTTTCATAGGTGAAGTGCCACGTGAGAGACCTTGTTTTGAAACTTCCCGAATTTTCCCTGGGCTGTGTTGCTCCCCAGAGCAGCCCGCAGATGCTCGTGTTCTTCTGGCGCCCCCTACAGCCTGGAAGTGGTATTAAATCTCCCTGCTGGGTCATTTAAAAAGTTTTGCCTGAAAAGTTTGCTTTCTCTTTTTAACCCAACACAATCTGGGCGTTCCCCTCAGACCTCTGGATTCACCTTGTCCCTCCTTGCTCAACATATTTGACAGTAGTTAAAACATGTTTATCTTTTGTAACTTTGTCTTCAAGAAACTAGGATATACTAAAGGCTCAACAAATTGGGGTGGTTGTCCAGTGGAGAACCCCAAGAACGAGTCTGCATCGCCAGTAGCCTGAAAGCTCTTGGGGGTGAGGCTGTTCTCTCCCATCATCTTAGACTAAGGGTCTCCCAGGGAAGGGATGTGTCTCCCCCAGCGCCCCTCCCCCATGTTGTGAGGGGGCCCTTCAGAGCAATGCCACAGGCAGTGAGTGGGGACAGGTGGCCTCTGCCTACTGCCATGCCCATGGCGGCACTCTGCCTGCAACAGAGGAGGGGCAGTGTGTTTCCCGAGGCTCGGGTAGGTAGGGCACAGGAAGAAGAGGAAAGACCTGCTGGTGCCAGCCTTGGGCTCTCTCTGCACACACAGGCCTAACCCAGAGCCCACAAGAACTTGAACTTGGGCAGCACTATGATTGAGTCTTTCTGGGGTGAGCACAGTTGAGTTGAAGACTGCTGTTCCTTCCAGGAGGCGGGAGCCTGGGGCTGGTTGTTCATGGGCTGCTCAGGAGAGGGGGGAGGGAAAGGCCAGCTCCTGTCAAAAGCCCTGTGATCTCCAGGTCCCCACTCTGAATGTCCTGCCACCCACTGGTCACCCCTACTCCGAGGTCCTGTAGGTCCCTCAAACCCCCATCTCAAACACTCCCACCCACATCTGTCTCTCCTTCTGGGTTGCTCCTCATTCATTCATTCCTCAGGCATTCAGTCAACATCAGTTGATCATTTATCAAGTGCCAGGTGTTTTTGTGTTTGTTTGTTTTTGGGGGGGTTATTGAGATATAATTTACTTATTGTAAAATTCACCCTTTTTAACATACAGTTATATGAGATTTGACAAATGTATAATGGATGTGTAAATACCACCATAATCAAGATATAGAATATTTCCATTAACCCAGACAATTCCTTCCTGCTCTTTTGTAATCAGCCCCTTTTCCCACCTCCTGCCTCTTACAACCTCTGATCTATTTTCTGTCCCAGTCATTTTACCTTTTCCAGAATGCGACGTGTATTGGAATCACATAGCATGTAACCTTCCCAATCTGGCTTCTCTTACTTAGCAGAAATGCTTCTGAGAGTCATCCTGTTGTTGTATGTATTTGCAGTTTGTTCATTTTAATTGCTGAGTTGTGTTGCAGTGGATAGATATGCTACAATTTACTTGTCTACTCAGCAGATGATGAACATTTGGGTTGTCTCTGGTGTCTGGCAGTTAGGAAGAATGTCACTGTAAACATCTGTCTGTAAGTTTCTGTGCAAACATAAATTTTCATTTCTCTGAGGTAGATACCTAGAAATGGAACTGCTGAGTCTCATGTAAATGTACGTTTAATTTTATAGAGCTGTGCGAAACTGCTATTCAGAATCCAAAGTAATAATAACCTTTAAAATTTAAACCTGAGTATCTTGACAAAACACCAGGAAAAGTCCTATTGCTAACTGGAAGCATCACTTTTTGGGCAAATGTAAGTTTTCATTTCTCTGTAGTATGCTGCCTAGGAGTGGGGTTCCCGGGTTGTACAGTAAGTGTGTTATAAGTAACTGCCAAATTGTTTTCCAGAGGGACTGTATCATTTGCATTCCCACCAGTAATGTATGAGTTTTGATTGTTCCACATTCTTACCTGGTGCCAGTTTTAAAAAATGTTTTATTATGAAATATTCCAATATCTGCAAAAGTAGAAAGAATAGCATAATGAGCTCCCCTCACCCACGTCCAGCAGTTACCATTTCATGTCTTATTTTGTTTCACCCCCTGCCCCACAATGACCAAATTATTTCTGAAGCAAATCCCAGATGCCGTATCATCTCATTCGTATTCAACATTATGTCTAAACGATAAGAATTCTTTTAAAAAAAATCTATGATACCCTTATCACTTATAAAATGTGTGCTGTTATCACACTTAATATCATCAAATATCTAGTCAGGGCTCACATTTCCCTGATTGTCTCACAAATGTCATATTTTAACAGTTTGTTTGTTTGAATCAGGATGCATGTAAGCTCCACGCACTATGATTAGCTTACATGTCTTATTTGTTTGCAAGTCATTTGGAATAGTTCTTCTCTTTGTGGTACCAAAGTAAATTAAAATGGGAGACTGGGTCTCAAGAGTCCCTGAGTAGACAAAACCAGTTTGGCCCCACAAGTGACCTAAACCTTGCTTGATTTGCAAACATTAGCAAAACTTAACTTGAGCTATTTCTTGTAAGTGCCCATATGAAAAGTTACAACAAAGAACAGAAGTTAAGTCAACCAATCAGAAGTAGCCAGCAAACTTTTAATATAACCAGGACTTGCCCATAGGACAGTCCAAATAAGGCAATTGTCTAACTGTAACCAATCAGATATTTTCTTTGTTTTACTCCGTGTCGGTCCTGGAAAAGCCTCCCCTTTGTGTTCCCTCCGTGAAGCTCCTGAACCACTTCTGGTTTGAAGCTGCCCAATTCATGAATTGTTGTTTGTGCCAATAAATTCTTAAAATTTTATTGTGCCTTCGTATACTTTTTGACAGTGGTTATATCACTAACTCAATGCATAGATTTATTTGCTTCATTTTGTTTTAGATTTTTAGGAATTTATTTTTATTCCTTTTCATTTTTTTAAGGAATTTATTTAACAATTTAAAATTTTATTTATGGTTGCAAAGTCTATCACACAAAATAAAGTATATTCAGAAAGGTCTAACTTTCATGTCTCTTTCCCTCAAAGCCCCTTCTTATAACTATTAATTTTTAAAAGTTGTGCTTTATACTTACAGTAATTTAATTTATATCAAATACATAATGTATATATTCATATTCCTCCCTCCTTTTATCTGTTGTTTTTTTTTTTTTTTGAGACAAGTTCTTGCTATTGTCCTGGCCTTAAGCAATCCTCCCTCCTCAGCCTCCTGAGTGGCTGGGATTAGGTTGAGCCACTGTGCCAGGCTCCTCCCTGGGTAAGCATTCGCATGCAGTCACCATGCTTTCCTCCACCTTGCTGTGTTCACTGTACCTCCTGCCATGGTGATCTCTCCCCCAGTATCTGTCAAGATCTTCCTTGGCCTCTTCTACAGACACAGAGTCCTCCATTGTGCTGATAACCACAGTCCCCTGGTGATGGCCGATTTCCTTGTTCCCAGTCTCTTGCTATTACAAATAGAATTGCAGTAAGTGCTTACATCTTTTGATATGTTTGCTAGTGTCTCTCGAGGGTAGATTCCCAGCAATGGGAGTCCTGAGTCAAAGGTTTTGAATGCACATGCAATTTTGCTAGCTATTGCCAAATTCCCCTGCAGAGGGGTTGCACCATTTTGCATTCCCATCAGCTCTGTCTGAGAATGCCTGTTTCCCCATCACTTCCCCAGCAGAGCTGGCTGCCAAACTTTTGATTTTTTTGCCAAAAAAAGTAGGAAATGATCATCTCTCAATATTTTGAGCCCATTTTTCAATTTTTTTTTTAAGAGACAGGATTGGAGTACAGTGGCTCAATCATGGCTCACTGTGACCTCAAGCTCTTGGGCTCACCCATCCTCCTGCCTGAGACTCCCAAGTAGCTGGAACTACAGGTACCCACCACCACACCTGGCTAATTCTTTGTTTTTTGTTTTTGGTAGTATGAAGTCTTGCTGTGTTGTCCAGGTTGGTCTCGAATGCCTGCCTCAAGCAATCCTCCCACCTCAGCCTCCAAAAGTGCTGGGATTACAGGCGTGAGCCACGGTGCCCAGCTAGCTCTTTCTTTCTCTACGTTCAGAAGCCCTTTATAAATTCGAGACATTAATGCCTCATCCTGATGTAGGTTGTAGGTGTTTCCCACAGTTTGTCATTTGTCTTATTTATTTGTTTGTTGGTTTGTTCATTTACTTATTCATTCATCCTGGGGATGCAGCCATGAACAGGGTGGCCCTGAGGGGCTCCACCGACATGCACAGCCCACACCAGAACCTTGGATGGATCCTGGGTGCTTTCCCCCCAGCCCTTCCTTGTGCCGAACTTTCTGTCCCCCACCCCTCTCCTGCCGCCCAGCGACTGCCCTGCTCAGGCCCTCAGCATCACCCATTCTGAGCTCAGAAAGGGCGGGGATCAGCCTGGCTGTCTGAGTATCCCCCACACATGCCAGGAGCCGGATGAGTGAAGAGAGCGAGTGAGGGAATGAATGGATGGATGAATGAATGGATGGATGAATGGATGGATGGATGGATGGATGGATGGATGAATGGATGAATGGATGAATCTTCCGTGGATAAACAGCCTCTCCATCCAGGAGCCCAGGTCAGAGGGGAGCTTGGGAAAGCACTTTCAAGACCAAGGTTTCTTCACCCCTTGCACTCTCTTCAGACCTCACTTAGGTCTGAATTCCTACCCCCAAATCGCTTGCAGACAGTATATGATGCTTGCTGCTTGTCCTGGTTTAAAAGGATGCCTGCTTATTGTAGGAAACGTGGGAAGTGCAGAGCAGCATAAAGAAAACGGAAACCACCCATTAACCCATTGCCCAGAGTAAACCACTGTGCACATTTGGGGTATGTTTTCATTCAACGTTTTTTCACATATTCCATTTTATACATACATACATATATGTATACACATGTACATATACATACCCTCCCCCTCAACATTATAACATACATATTTCCTTACGGCATTAAGCATCTGCTCTTATCACAATTTTAATCGATCACATAATATCACGAAATCAATGTATCATATCCTAGCCCCACCACTTTACCTCTCAGTTTTCTCCTCTACAAAATGGGGATAATAATAATAATAATAATGGGAATAATAATAGTATCTCCTTAATAAAGTCCTTGCCAGGGTTAATCGTGCTAATGGTGTGAGTGTGGAAAGCACTTGGTAAGTGTCCGACATTGTCACTATTATCAGTACTATTCTTTCCTCATTGTGGACATTTAAATTCTGATTTTATTCTATTGCGCATGACACCATAATGAACCCCTCTTCTCAGGGGAGTTGTGTGGGGGCATCAGAGAGCCTGCTCCTCCGTGCCCGTCCCCCAGTTAAGCACAATGTTGATGGAGAGAGCAAGGCGCGCTGGGGGGCCCCCTCAGCTGACAGTCAGGACGGCAGATATTTGCCACTGGCAGCCTGGGGAAGGGGGGGTTGGCAAACAGCATCTGCAAAGGCTCAGAAGCCTGGAGTTCTGATGCAGTTGTTGGGACATCAATTTTTGTCCCTGTTTGACCAATGGGGAAAACTGAGGCCCAGGAAAGGAAAGCAACTAGTCTGGCGACATGGGTGGGAATCAGGTCTGAGCCTCTTGACTCCCCGCCGAGGGCTCTCTACAAGCTCCTGAGCTGTCCTGCCCTCCCCAAAAACATCTGCGTGCTTGATAAGAGGAGAAGAAGATAAAGGGGAGGAAGAGGAAGAATTTGGGGCTTTCGAAGCCCTCATGCCTGTGAGCCCCTGCCCAGTCAAGGCCCAACTGTCTCACAAAGCCACCTACCATGCCCTGTGAGGTAGAGACCAGTCTCAGCTCAGTTTGCCACCACGTCCTCTCCCCAAGGCCTCCCAAACACAGACCCCTGGCGGCTAGCAGTTCTCCTGAGCTCCACCCTCAGCTTCCGTGCCTTCAACCAGCCCTTGCAGACAGCAGCTGGAGAGCTAGGAGCCCATTTCAAGTTGTCACCCAGAGCGCATAATTAGGCTGCGGCTGGCCCTGAGTTTATTTATAGAAGCAGAGTGACCTAGGCCCCAGTACTCCTATCTGGGGTAGGAGCCCAAGAAGGCTCAGAAAGGGCTGGGGGCTTGGGTAGCATGGCTTTTAGGGTCTTAGAGGCCATGCCAGCCTGAGGCACAGGCAAAGACAAGTAAAGTTTAAGGGCTCCTGAAAGTTCTCCAAAATCTGCCTGCTGCCTGTTACCATTCAAGGCCCACCATTAGAGCTGCAGAATCTCAAAGGCTTTTTAAGTGCCAAATAAAATGCAATTAATACTTCTCAGAGCACCTCTACCCTTTATGGTCTGAATTTGAGAGCACTGCAATAGAAGCCTTATTGCTGAACTAGCCCAAACACTTCTGTATAACTCTCTTCCACGTGTGGTACTGAGGAGCTCCTTCCACCTGCTGTTTACAGAGGGTAGTCCAAGGAATAGGAGATGCGTCAATCCCATGACATTGAAAGCTCTGCACTCTAGGCCTTGGGAATTATCTACAAATAGGACCTGGTATTTCTAAAGGGCCACTGAGAGTTAAACCTCAGGCTCAGAAAGTATGAATGGGAAAGGATCCCAAGATTTCTAGACTATTCCTCTCAGGGAACAGAAAGAAGTGTAGGGAGGCCTCACAAAGGGGAAGGGACTTACCTACCCCAGTTGGTGGCAGAGCTAGGACTAGAACGTGGGTCTCCTGATTTGGGCCCCAACTCTCTGGGGCCATGTTGCCTCCTTTCAGCAAAGAGCAGTGAGGGGACATTCACCACCAGCTGGGGTGTGGCAATGAAGAGCTCACAGTCCCTGGCTTTGAGGAGCTCCCAGAGACTCACAAAGACAGGGGAACAGGGACTCATCTGAATCAGAGTGGCTGGAGGGTCGGCAGAGGTAGGTGCAGACAACTGTGGCGGACAGCGTGGTGAGAGGGACCCCGGCCAGTTTCCAGAGGGGGTTAGCAGCGGAGATTGCAGGAAGAATGGGACTCCCGCTAGGAGAATTAGGGAAGGGGATTCTCCCAGGAAGGGGGAAGGGCAAAGTCATGGGAAAAGAGGCTGATTTCCCCTGCTCCCAGGAGGCAGTGGATTCCCGGGGGCTGTAACCAGGAAGCCCAGTATCCCGTGTAGACCCCCCAACCTCAGGGCCCAAGGATGCAATCTGTAACCCCTACGGGGCATACACATTTACAAAGAGATTGGTTGGACATGATGTATTTGAATCTAAAAGACGGACCCTCTAATGGTGGAAAAGCAGGCATTGTGACAGACAATGACAAAAATCCTTCTGGGGTAGTTGTGTAAACACTTATGTGTGTGCTCTGTGTGTGTGTGTGGGGGGGGGCAGTGCCTCTTCCTCAATCTCAATTCTGTTGCCTTTCCAAGTACAGTTTAAGAGCCATCGGCTCACGTCCAACTGTTGTGGTGGCCACTCCCTCCCTCCCTCACCTGGACCACGTCATCCCCCTCTCCGAGCCTCAGTTTACCTAGATGTAAAACAAGGCAGATGGACGTGTTTGTTTGAGACCCAGGTCTGTCTGGGGAGGGCTCTTCAGCCCCGTCTTTGGCTCTCCCTTTGCTGGGCTGTCAGAGGCGCCCTCTGGTGGCCAATATTGACCTTGGCCTCTGAAGGGTGTGTGTGTGTGTGTGTGTGTGTGTGTGTGTGTGTGTGTGTGTGTGTGTGTGTGTGTGTGTGTGTGTGTGTGTGTACACTCACCTGTGTATTGAGAGTGGTTACACAGGAGGTGTGTGACAGGTTCATGACATGTAGAATGCAGAGCTTCCCTAACTCTCAGCCGCTGATGAGAGCACAGAGCGGTGGGGGCCATTTAAAACAAAGGCAAAAGCTGGCAAAAGTTTTCTGGGACCTGCTTGGGGTACTCAGGGTTACAAAAGACCTCCCCCTCTTGCTCATACACTCTGAGAGCACCACTCCTCTGCTCAGGACCCCATCCTGTCGCCCCGCTGCTGAACAGAGCAAACATCAAACACTTGCCCATGGCACTTAGGGTCTCCAGAAGCTGACCCCGGCATGGTAATCCCTACGGCCTCATTTCTCATCTTCTTCCCTGTCCCACTCCAGGTGAGCCACTCCCTCCTTTCCCATCTCCTACCTTCTGCTTACGCTGGTTCTTCCCCCCAGCGTGCCCCACCCTCTCCTTTAGTCCCCACAGCACCTTTCAAGACGTGGCTAAAATGCCACCTCTTCCAGGAAGATTTCCTGGATTTTTTCATTTGGGCCTGCACTCTCCTTTCTCTGAATGTCCTGGCAACTCTGTCTCCTGGGGGACATCTGTCTCCTGGGGGACAGAGAGTTAAGAGTTTACCCTGGTAACTTGGGTCAAAGATGTCCTGTTTGTATCCCCTCCTTGAGAACCGGTTCCATATCTGCTCTACATCTGGGTCCTTCCAAACACTGAGGCCTCCTGTGGCATCCAGGCTGCCCTCTGCAGAGCCCTGATTCCCACTCCTCCCCTCTGCCTCCTCCTCCAGTAGGGGCCGCTGTCATGGAAGGAGGTCTGGCAGCAGAGGAGAGAGACATGAGCCTTCGGCCGGACTCCTGTTGGACCCTGCCCTTCCGCAGGCAAGTGCTTGCCCAGCACACAGGCTCCAGGTGCTGAGCTGTGTGGGGGAAGCTGGTCTCTGGGGGCCCAAAATGAAGGGTGAGACCCAGGTCACTGCCTGGCTCTTCCCTCCAAGGACAGAAGCAATAACTACAGCCCTGGCAATAATATCCCTGGGTATTTGTAGAAGTCTGCTATTGTCAGCGCATGCTCTACAACTAGAAATTCTCACACAACTCATTTTTAGATGGGAAAACAAGAGCTCAGAGAGGCTAAGTAGCTTGCTCAAGATCACACAGCTCTGAGTACAAATACTCAGACAGTCCTCACTTTCCCACTGTCTCCAAATCCTGTGCAGTTTCTGGAATACTCTGCTGTCACTGTGCCTTGCACATAGTAGATGCGTGATGAATTCTTGGTTAACAAAATGCAGACATAAATGAATATGTAACTATCTCTTTCTGTTTGGCTCCCAGACAACCCCAGGGCTGCCACATGCCCACCTGTGCGTGTGGGAACAGCCTCAGAACGAGGAATGTCTGAGAGGGGATGGCTCCAGGGGCTGTATGGGAGGTGATACTTGCATCCCCCAAGTCTGGGTGTTAGGGGGTAAGGGGTCCTTGGCATGACAAGCACCCACACCCAATGGTGTACTGTCCCGGTTGGGTCAGATCTGGTGCAGTGGCCCATGGATGTCCCACAACTTCAGGAGCCACAGGGAGGTCCCACAGCCAGGACGGGCCCGCAGGGTCAGGACCTGGAATTGATGCAGATTCTCTGAGCAGCACGTGCCAAGCTAGGAACACACGTGCGGGAGATTTACTATGGAACCCGTCTGTGAGGGGAAACGGGGAGGGAGCCAGGGGAGGCTGCAAGGGCCACAGGACCACAGCACAGGTCTGTCACTGACCAGAAGGAGCCTGGGGAAGTGCGGCCATCACAGGCACATGCCTTGGGGGCAGATTTAGGGTGCAGCTGCTAAAGCCACGGGCCAATTATGACCCCCTAAGTTAGATACCTGGCAGGAGCGTTTTCACGGCCACCGCAGGCCTTCTGCCTCCAAGGGCCCCGTCTCAGCAGCCTGGCCTGGAAGACGACAGCTGACACCCACAGTTGGAGGGCAGGAGGTCTGGGGCCTCCACAGCCCAGGAGGAGAAGCTGATTGGCTCAGCCTGGGTCAGGTGTCCAGCTCTGGGACAGTCAACTATGGCCAGAGGGTGGCACCACTTGCCCAGCTGCCCCCTCAGTAGGGCTTGGAACCTGACCTCCGAAGTGAAGGTATCCACAGCGCTGGCGAGTTGAGGACAATGGCCAGCATCTTGAGCGCGGGCACACGGCGGGGAGGTGAGGTACTGTGAGATGCAGGTGGCAGTCTCTCGCTGAACACGTCCTCTCACTGTGACACAGTGGCTCCACGAGGCCAGGAGCTGGACGCTGGGGTGTTCGCACTGCCTGGCACCGAGGAGTGTCAGGGCAGGCCTGCCTGCTATCGCCCACCCTAAAAGGCCGACCTCCCTGACCAGGACAGACCCTACCCCTACCCAACGGCCACCACCCCAGGGCAGGAACTCTGGGATCTGCCTTCCCCGTTAGGCTGGAAGCCCCTGGAAGGCAGGGACACGGAGGTTAAGCAGCCCAGGCTCTAGCCTTGGATTTGGGTCTGGCTCTCCCTCTAACTTGAGCAAGTCCCTTACCTCCTCAGGCCTCAGTTTCCTCATCTGTCAAGAAGGGATGGTCACACTGGACTGACGGGAAAGAGCCATGTGCTGCAGAGGTCTGGGGTTCAACTTTTGAGCTAATTAGAATCCAGCTTTTCCAGTTACTTGCTGTGTGACCTTGGGCATGTTGCTCCATCTCTTGAAGCCTCAGTTTTCCCCTCTATAAAATGGGAATGAGGCTTTTTCTTTCCCTAAAAGGTCAATGTGAGGATTCAGTAGGAGAATGTACAACAGCTCCGATCTTGGCATCGGGCACATCATTGCGCCATATGCAACGAGCCGCAGGAGCGCACTCATTCGTCTCCATTCTTCCTCTCCCCCAGCCCGCCCTCGCGTCCCCTTGGCTAATGGGTCTCGCGGGGGTCTCTGTCTGGCCTGCAGTAGACACTCAGCCATGCACGGAGAGTGGCAGCCCTCCTGCCTGGGTAGCCTCAGGCTCGTTTATTCAGTGTTTGTTGAGCACTTCCCGAATGGCAGGCGCGGTGCTGGCTGCCTGGCAGGACAGGCCCCAAGATCCCGGCGCTGAGGGGCTCCTAGTCGAGTCAGCTCTGCGCAGGATGCGCCCTGCTCCCTGCAGCCTGGGAGGAGCCTGGCTTGGATGGCGGGACAGCTGTGTTTCAATCCAGTCTTTGCCACTTTCTCTCTGTGTGGTCCCCCCAAACTAAAGATTCCATGAGCTGGAGAGGGAGGAGACTCCAGGGGGAGTGAGGGGAGAGGATAGGACCCCATGGAGAGGCCCCCTGGGGTTGCGATTGTGCCAGAAAGGAAGTGGAGGTGGAGGCGGAAGCGGAAGTCGTCCAGGGGGCGTGTCCTGGCCGATGGGTGTGATGTGGCCTCCCAGAGAGACAGGTGCTTTTGGATGCAGCCGCGTGCGCAAGAGAGTTTCCCACAGCCTCGAATGGGCTCAGGAGCCAGCCCCTGACGTGCCCCAAAGTGTGGCACAGACAGAGGGCAGGAGGACCCAGAGAGGCTTGAGGTGGAGCCCAGAGGGAGCCATGACTAGTCGGGGGCACCAACGACTGATGTCCGGATATCTTCAGAGAGGCCAGCAAGGCAGATGACACCAAGGACCAGGTCCTCCTAGTGCTGTCCGCCAGCACACCGCCCCCCCCAACACACCGCTTCACTAGTTCGTAATCCCCACCCCCACCCCAAGGACTGAGGTGTAAGCCTCACCAAGATTATCTGTCCTCCACTCAAGTGAAAAGAGGACTCAGATTGGAAACGCACTTCTGTTAGATAAGGACAGCTCTATTTCTCATACACCTCTGTGGTCTGAGATTCCCACCTGCCACCCAAGGATAAGGGGAACATCAACAGGTTCACACAGGTGAGAAGAGGTGGCTTTCAAAGAGAAGCAAACAAACATTAGCTTTTACATCTGCAATACTAGAAGCCAAAAGACAACAAAAGACCATTAGGGAAAAGATTTGTGATCCAAGAATCTTCATCCAAGCAAGATACCTTTAATTCTTTCAGGGTATTTTTGGAACGTGTGAGGACTGAACAAAATACCCAAGGAAATACTCAAACCAAATTAAAACTTAGTTAGAAGACAGATCTCAAGATAGGAGATGAAAAAGTGTACAGGAAACAGAAGAAATGGATACACATAGTTAAATCTAAATGATTGCTAACAATGTGATTAATAATTTGTAATTTTTAGTAGGATTTTTGAAATAAAGAAAGCAATGTTGTAATGGGAAACCTGTTAAGAGCCAGAAATGAAATAATCTATGTCTGTACTGCCCAGTATGGTAGCCACCAGCCACATAAAGCCATTTGAATTTAAAATTAAATAAAAGCAAATCCAGTCCCCCAGTTGTACTGGCCACTTTTCAAGTGTTCAATGGCCACACATGGCTAGTGGCTACTGTATTAGAGCAGAGATAGAACATTTCTGTCATTGCAGAAAGTTCTTTTGGACAGTGATGATCTAAATTATCTCAGCAAATCCATGGAGGGGAAAGGATATTTTGGAGAGTAGAAAATAAAAGCATTCTACAGGTCTACTAAAAGGAGAGAGAGAAATGAATAGGCAAAACCAGCAGCAAAATTGAAAAGCAGAGTAGAACTTCTAAATAAGCTAGTGGTGATGGATGTGGTGATAGGATTGTAAATAAAGAGGAGTTTGGTCAAGCCAAAGAAAAAGGACAAAGAGGGAGGAAAATATAATAAATATAAATATAAAATCAGATGGGAGAAAGAAAACTAAGTTCATTAGCAATCACAATAACTGTCATCTTGATGAATGAACTTCCCCATCAAAAGTCAAAGATGAAATTTCCAGCGATATAGTAGAGTAGGTGTGTAGAGAAGTATTGCCTGGGACAGAACACCTGCAAATGCTGGGTAAAATTTAAAAAAATATGTTTTAAACATAGCATAGATGACAGAAAATATCAATAAAAGAAACATCGGGATCCAGAAGCATCAAGAAACTGAGTCTACAAGGGTAAACACAACTTAGAGCAAGTGTTCGCCCAAAGAGTATCTGCTCATCCCTCATGACCCAAAGTCCGGGTTTTAACAGGCTACACGGCTCATTTTACGGAAGATAATTCCTGGGGTCCAAGCAAAGTGAGAGATAGGTTAAAAGACCCCTGCATAAAGCTGGGGTCCCAAAGGGCTACATCCTCAGTAGAGCAGGAATAAAAGTGTCCCCGGAGACTTGTCTGCCTCTGTCTTGACTGGGGTGGGAGGAGAGGAAAGAACAGTCTACCCTGAGAATCTCTAGGACAAGCCCAGTTTCAGGTGGGTGTGGCACCAGAATTCACACTGACTATTTTGCTTCCTCCCTCACTCCCGGAAAAAAACTAACTAAAAATGTAGTTTAAAGTGTTCCCCAGATGCTTGATTAAGCAATTGTGAATGCTCCCTGGAGGAACACACTTTAAATCTAGGCTTCAAAGTATTCTTACAGATAAACTTCCAAGGAACAGGAGGTCACACTAAAAAGAAAAAATCATTAAACGGAAGAGAAAATAAACTACATGAAATGAGAGTCAGCAGAAACAACATTGCTGAATCAGACTGATAACAACCAAAGATACTCAGATTATCTGTTGCATATAATATAAAATTATTATGTGTGGTTTGTTTAAAGAAATTAAAGATGTGATTGAATGCATGACAGAAGAATGAGGGACTATCAAAAGTGATCAGGTGAATTTGAGAAAGATAAAATAGAATTTCTAGAAATAACAAGTATAATTGAAATGGAGCCCCAGTGGGTGAAGGGTCTGTTCTGGGAAGGATGGAGTAAATACACTCTACCTTCCTTATACCTACTCACTGTAAGTCTAAACTGTGGGTAGGATGCATGGACCAGCTATCTGAGAACTTGAAAAATAAATAGTAGCCAATAGATTGGAGAAGGAAACTGATCTGAAGTATGACGGAACTGGGGTTGATGGGGTTGAGTTTCCCATTTTTCCCCCTCCAGGATTGCCTAGCCTGGACTCAAAGGTAGCCGCAAACCTGGAAGAGTGTGCCAGGTAGAGGCAGAAGGAGCTCGAAGAGAACAGAAAGAGCTTTTTCTGGTTTGAGGAGCAGGAAGGGGGCTCCTAAGGTTGACAAGTGGGATGTTTTCCTGTTTTTTTCTCTTTTTCTGTTTTCTTCTACTCCAGCTTCTAGGCAATGACAATGGTGGCAGCGGCAAAGGTGATGGCACCATCAGCCAGGTAGATGCCTAAAGTTTTTTTTTTGTATGTGAAGTATGATTTTTTTTGCTTTTATTATTATTTTAATTCACATAATAATTGTATGTATTTATGGGATACAGTGTGATATTTCAATACACATATATGATGTGTAATGGTCACATCAGAGTTATTAGTAAATCCACTGCCTCAAACATTTATCATTTCTTTGTGTTGGGAACATTCAAAATCCACTCTTCTAGGTATTTGAAAATATACAATAAATTGTTGTTAATTATAGTCTCCCTATTGTGCTGTAGAACACTAGAACTTATTCCTCCTATCTAGCTAGACTTTTGTATCCATTAACCAACCTCTGCCTTTCCCCCTCTCCTTCCTACTGTTTCCAGCCCTTAGAAACCACTATTCTGCTCTCTACTTCTATGAAATCAACTTTTTAAGCTTCCAGATATATTAGAACATGGTATTTATTTTTTTGTGCTTGGCTTATTTCACTCAGCACAATGTCCTCCAAGGTCATCCATGGTGCTGTGAATGACAGAATTTTGTGTTTTTTCTGGCTAAATAGTATTCCATTTTGTACATATACCATATTTTTAAAACCCATTCATCTGCTGATGAACACTTAGGTTGACTCTGTCTTTTGACTATTGGGAATAGTGCTGCAATAAACATGGGAGTGCAGATATCTCTTTGACATACAGATTTCCTTTCTTTTGGATATATACCTAGCAGTCGGATTACTGGATCATATGATAGCTCTACTTTTAGTTTTTTGAGAAACATCCTTGCTGTTTTCCATAAGGACAGTACTAATTTACATTCCCACCAACAGTGCATAAAAGTTCCCTTTTGTCCACATCCTTGCTGGAATTTGTTATTTTTTTGTCTTTTTGGTAATAGCCATTCTAACTTGGGTTAGATGATATCTCATTATGGTTTTAATGTGTATTCCCCTGATGATTAGTGATGTTGAACATGTTTTCATATATCTGTTGGCTATTTGTATGTCTTTTTTTGAGAGATGTCTATTCAGTTCATTTGCCTATTTTTAAAATCGAATTTTTGGTGGTTTTTTTTTTTTTTTTTTTTTTTTTTGCTATTGAATTGTTTGAGTTCCTTGTATATGCTAGATATTAATCTCTTGTTGGATGAATAGTTTGTAAATATTTTCTCCCATTATGCACGTTGTCTCTTTACTCTGTTGATTGTTTCCTTTGTAGTGCAGAAGATTTTTAGTTTAATATAATCCCATTTGTCTATTTTTGCTTTTATTGCCTATGCTTTTAAGGTGTGCTCCATAAAATCTTTGCCTAGACCAATGTCCTGGAGAATTTCTCCTATGTTTTCTTCCAGTATTTTTATAATTTAAGGTCTTACATCTAAGTCTTTAGTCTATTCTGAGTTGATTTTAGTACATGGTGAGAGATGGGGTATAGTTTCATTTTTATGCATATGGATAACCAGTTTTCCCAGGTAGGTGCCTAAAATTCTGAGGGGAAAAATGCTCTCTTGCCAGAAGGGCTGTGACTTCAAGAGCATGGGCAAATCTCTGTTGCTTCACTCTTTACCACTCCCTAGCCTCCCACCCTCTGTCCTCTTGATGCTTGGCACAAGACACAGATGTAGTCATAAGAAGTGCATAGCAGAGCTGGGAAACTACCCCAGATTTCTGGCTGGGGACTGGAAAGAGAGGCCTCAGGGAGCCAGAAAGTGTTGAGGAGAGGTTGGAGAGGAGAGAGCACAAGAGAGGGATACCAACTGTGCATGCATGGGTCTGACCCCAAACAAAATATGAAAGGCTTTGAGAACTGAACCATGGGGTAGACCACCACCCAGGTCCCAGACTAGCCAATGATATTACACACATGGAATTCATCTTAATAGTACTGCAAAAGTCTTTGAAAACTGAATTGCCATTGGAACTCATAGAAAGGGGGTTAGAATTTTTGGCCTGGACCTAGCTTATGTCAATTGCCTGCTAAAATTTAAAAAAAATCAACATTCTGGCCAGGCGTGGTGCCTCACGCCTGTAATCCTAGCACTCTGGGAGGCCGAGGTGGGAGGATCGCTTGAGGTCAGGAGTTCAAAACCAGCCTGAGCAAGAGTGAGACCCTGTCTCTACTAAAAATAGAAAGAAGTTATCTGGACAGCTAAAAAATATATATATAGAAAAATTAGCCGGGCATGGTGGTGCATGCCTGTAGTCCCAGCTACTCAGGAGGCTGAGGCAGAAGGATCACTTGAGCCCAGGAGTTTGAGGTTGCTGTGAGCTAGGCTGATGCCATGGCACTCTAGCCTGGGCAACAGAGCGAGACTCTGTCTCAAAAAAAAAAAAAAATCAACATTCTCTTTAGGAATTAAACAAGACCTGGAGTCTCATAATATCATATTCAAAATGTCCAGGATACAATCTAAAATTGTTTGGGGTATGAAGAACTAGAAAAATCTCAACTCACAGTAAAATGACAATCAATAGATGCCCACCTTGCGATAACACAGATGTTGAAATTATCAGACAAAAACTTTAAAACAATGATTATAATCATACTCCAAGAAGTAAGGGTAAATACTCTTGCAATGAATGAAAGTCTTAACAAAGATACAGAAGATATAAAGAAGAACCAAAGTGAAATTATAGAACTAAAAAATACAATAACTAAAATTAAAAAAAACCTGGTTGGACTCAATAGCAGAATGGAGATGGCAGAGGAAAGAGTCAATGAACTTGGAGATAAATCAATAGAAATTATCCAATCTGAACAACAGAGAGAAAAAAGATTGAAAAAACTTAACAGAGTGTCAGGGACCTGTAAAACAATACTAAAATGTCAAATATTCATGTCATCAGAGTCCTAGAAAGAGTAGAGAAAGAATGTAGTTCAGAAAATAATTATTGAAAAAATAATGACTGAAAACTTCTCAGAATTACAGATTCAAGAAACTCAATAAACTTAAAACAGGATACACTCACAGAAATCCACTTCTGGGTACATGATAATCAAACTTCTCTATACTAAAGCCAAAAAAGATCTTGAAAATAGTCTGAGAAAAACAGTATAGCACTTATAGAAGTACTTATTTGAGTGAGTGTTAATATCTCATTAGAAACCATGGAGGCTAAAAGGATATGAAACAACATTTTGAAGTGCTGAGAGAGAAAGAGCCATCCACCCAGAGTTCTCTATCCAGTGAAAATATCCTTCACAAATGAAGGTGAAATATTAAAGATATCCTCAGCTGAAGGATGACTAAGAGACTTCATTGCCTGCACCCCTGTTCTAAAACAAATGCTAAAGGAAGTTCTTCAGATGGAAGGGAGATGAAACCATAGCGAAATTTGTAATAACAGGAATGAGGGATGAACAACAGAAATGGTAAATTTCTGGGTAAATAGATTGACTATTCTCTTTCTCTTGAGTTATCTAAACTACGATTGATATTTGAGAGCAAAAATTATAACATTATTTAATAAGGTTTTCAATGTAGACCTAATATATAAACTAGCTATCATAGAAAGGAAGGAGGGTAAAGGGACTTATATGATGGTAAGTTTTCTATATTCCATTTAAAGTGGTAAAGTATTTATTCTAAGTAGATAGTGAAAAGTAGGTATCTTACAATCCCTAGGACAACCACCAAAATTTTTTACAAAGATATAGTAAAAAATACACCAGATAAATTAAAATGGAATACTAAAAATGTTTAATCAAAAGAAAGAAGGAAAGGAGAACAAAGAGGAACAAAAACCAGAGGGAGCAAACAAAAATAAATAATAAAATGACATTCCAGTTAAGATTGGTTGTAAAAAATGTTTAAATGACAAACCTAAATCCAAACATATCAATCATTACATTAAATGTAAATGGTCTAAACATATTAATTAAAGAAAGAAATGGTCAGAATAGATTGAAAAAACAATATATAACTATATGCTGCCTATAATTATATTGATATAATGACAGATAGGTTAAAAGACTGAGCTACTTACACTAAAAATCACTGAACAGTACTCTTTAAATGGGTGAATTTACATTATGTGAATTATATCTCAATAAAGCTGTTTAAAAAGACTAAGATAATCAGGCAAATACTAATCAAAAGAAAGATGGAGTGGCTATATTAATATCAGACAAAGTAAACTTCAGAGCAAAGAAAATTACTGTAGATAAAGGGAGACATTACATAATGATAAAAGGGCAAGTTCACCAAGATGACATAACAGTTCTAATGATGTATGCACCTAATAACAGGATTTCAAAACGCATGAATCAAAAACTGATTGAACTGAAAGGAGAAATGGAAAAATCCACAATTGTAGTTGGAAACGTCAACATTCTTCCTTAGGTAATTAATAGAACAAATAGACAGAAAATAGCAAGGATATAGAAGAGCTCAACTATCAACCAACTGGATCTAATTGACATTTATAGAACACTCCACTCAACAGCAGCAGAAAGCAAATTCTTTGCAAGTGTGCTAAGAATCTTCACCAAGAAAGAGCGTATCTTGAAGTGTAAAACAAGCCTTAACAAATTTAAAATAACTGAAATCACACGAAGAATGTTACTTGATAACAATGAAATCAATCTAGAAATTGACAGCAGAGCAATAACTGGAAAACCTCTAAACACTCAGAACTTAAACAACATACTTAAAAATAATTCATGGGTCAAAAAGAAAGTCTCATAGGAAATTAGAAAATATTTTGAACTGAGTGAAAATGAAAATAAAACATATCAAACATTGGTGGGATGCAGCTCAAGCAATGCTTAGAGGGAATTTGATAGCATTAAATGCTTAAATTAGAAAAGAAGAAAGACTTGAAATCAACAGTCTAAGTTCTCACTTTTAGATACTAAAAAAAAGAAGACATATATAAACCCAAAGCAAGCAGAAGGAAGAAAATAATAAAGGCAAGAGCAAAAAATCAATGAAATTGAAGACCAAGAAAGCAATAGAGAAAAGTCAATAAAACAAAAGCTGGTTCTTTCAAAAGGTAAATAAAATTAATAAACCACTAGGTAGACTGACCAAGCAAAGAAAGAAGACACAAATTACCAAAATCAGAAATGAGAGATGAATTATCGCAACAGACATCACATACATTAAAAGGCTAATGAAGAAATACTGCAAAAAAAATCTACAAAATAAATTGGCAACTTAGATACAATGAACCAATTACTTTAAAGCCACAAACTACCAAAACTCCCCCAAGAAGAAATGGATAACCTTAATAATAGTCCTATATTTATTAAAGAAATGGAATTTATAGTTAAACACCTGAAAAACAAATCTGCAGATCAGATGATTTTATCAGCAATTTCTAACAAATATTTAAAGACTAAATCAGACCAATATTTTCACACATAATTTCTTCCAGAAAATGTAAGAAAAGATAGTACTTACCAATTCATTTTATGAGATCAATTTAACCTGATACCAAAACCAGACAAAGATGTTGTAAGAAAACTACAGATCAATAGCATTCATGAATATAAATATAAAAATATTCAACAAAATATTAACAAATTGAATTTAGCAATATATTAAATGAGGCTCATCTCAGGAATTCAAGACATTGGAAATCAATCAATATAATCCATTACGTTAACAGACTGAAGAAGAAAAATCACACAAACATGCCATTCGATGCAGGAAAATCCACTTGGCTAAATTCAACATCCATTTATGGACATTGATAAAACATTCTCAGAATATCCATAAAAACTCATACAAGCCAGGAATAAGAGACTTCCTTAACCTGATAAAAGGCATGTACAAAAAATACACCTACATCATTCTAATGGTGAAGACTAAATGCTTTCTCCCTGAGATCAGGAACAGGACAAAGATGTTCATTCTCACTACTTCTGTTCAACCTTGTACTGCAAATTCTAGTCAGTGCATTAAGGCAAGACAAAGAAGTAAAGGCATCCAGTTTGGAAAGGAAGCAATACAACTGCATATAGTAAAGCACACCACACACTCTAATCTTATGCGTACAGCTCAATGACATTTTGCAAATGTAACTACCACCCTAATAGAAATCTAGAATATTTCTAGCCCCCTAGGAGGTTTCCTTGTGTCCTCCTCCCAGTCAGTACCACCCCTGCTCTCAGAGGTCACAATTATTCTGATTTCTGTCACCATTGATTAGTTTTGTTCTTGAATTTCACAGACAGGGAATCTACAGTAATCTCTTTTGCTCAGTCTAATGTCTGCGAGATTCAATGACATTGTTGCATGTAGTTGAACATTGCCTAGTCTTATTGCTGTGTAGCATTCCATTGTATGAATGTACCACAATTTATTTATCCATTATCCTGTTGATGGATATTTGAGTTGTTTCCAGTTTGGTGGTGTTAGGAGTAGTGCTGCAATGAACACTCCCTAGCACAAGTCTTTAGGTAAACATGGGCACGCATTTCTGTTGTGCATACGCCAAGGAGTGGAATTGCTGGGTCATAGGTTATGTGTATGTTCAGCTTTCATAGATACTGCCAGACAGTTTTCCGAAGTGGTTGAATCATACTGCATTCCCACCAGCAGCTAAGTGACAATTCAAACTAGCCCAGTCAAGAAGTGTACAGGGTCATACAACCACACTGTGGGACAAAGGACAAAGGAGGGCACAGCTGCCTCGGGGTGGAGGATCCCCTGCCAGGTCCTCTTTGCTTCTCTCTGCATGTCAAGACCATTCTCTCTGACTAAAGACTGGCTTCCTCCTGTCAACTGTCAACCTGGCCTCATGTGTCCCCACTCCACTGTCATAAAGAGACAACCTTCTTCCCTTAATTCCAATTCAAGAAGTTCCAGGGAAAACCACTGATTGGCCCAACCTGGATTTTGTACCAACCCTTGAGGGCCTGTGATTGGCAGCCCGCATTAGGGTTGGCAGAAAGGATGGGCAATTCCCCCAGAGACAGGAAGTGCTGTCCCCAGACTGCACGAGAGTGGTCTACTGCTCTGCTGCAGGGGCAGTGCAGTGAAGAGCAGTGGAGTCAGGGGTCTGGCCTCTACTCTCAGCTCGGTGGCATCCTCCTCCTCGCTGTGTGACCCTGGGCAAGTCACCTAACCCCTCAGTTTCCTAATGGATAAGATGGAACAAACACTTACCTCACAAGGTTCTTATGAGTGTTACATAAGTCATGATAGGTGAAGCCTCTTGCCCATAATAGATGCTTCATAAATGTCCCTTCCCTCCCTGCCCCATCAGACAGGAGTTCCTGCAGGGCTGGGATGTGAATCCTCCCTCCTCATGATTCCCAGAACTGTGTTCTGTGTCTAAGGGCTGCTGTTGCTTGTCACTAGCTGAGAAAACAATTACTGGGGAAGAGGGTCGCCACCCTGGACAGGACATGTGCCTCCTGGTGGCTCCACAAACTGCCCTGCACTGGGTTCAGTGGGAAGAGAGGTTCAGATGGCGAATCAGTTAGGAATGATGTTCTGGATGATTCCCCAAACAGCAACTTAAACAAATAGGGGGTTCTCTTCCTTCCTTTGAGTAAAAGAAATATGGAGGTAGGCAACTCAGTGCTGGTAAAGCAGGTCCTCGATGCCAGCAGGGTCCCAGAATCCTTCCTGTCACTCGTGGTCCCCAGTTGGCTGCTCTGCCTCTGCAGTGCACCCACAGTCCTGGAGAAGGGAGGCTCCAAAGGCATGTGGTTGCTGAGCCTGTCCCCTTTCATGGAGCTTTCCTAGAAGTCTCACCTGACAATCTCCCCTCACATCTCATTGACTATGTCACGTGGCCGCCCCTGGGAGGGGTGCAGAGGAGGCGGGGAAATGTTCTGCAAGAGCCCCACAAATACTGGCTCTTACAGTCCTGCAGTGGCGCCAAGACCTCATCGACAGAGGCTGGCAGTTTCCTTTGGGTAATTCTGGGAATGTCGTCTCGGGGTGGGGGAGAGCCGATCACATTTGCCCTTCCAGGATGTCTGGCTAAAGGGACATGGAGAGCTAGTTCCTGTAAGGGAGCTGAGGGCATCAATGCCAGACAGGTAATCAGCAGAGAGAAGACCTGCCTGAAGGAGGAGTCTCTGAGTCCTGGCAGCAGCCGTGCGCTGACCCTGCCCGGGCCATTAGTCAGTGCCCACCGAGGCCACCGCCACAGCTCCTTTTAAGGAAAATGCCACATGCTCCAGGCTGCTGTGTTCTGTGGGTGGGGGGTGGGGGGCGGGAGGGGAGCCTGCCCCACCCCTGCCCTTGGTCTCAGCTGATTGGACGAAGGCCTGCACTCCGCCCACGAGCAGCCAATCCGCATGCTGGCCGGCCGCTCGGCGCAAACGCCCACCTGGGCCATTCGGACCACCTGGCTCAGGACCGGGACCCGGCGGGAGCAGAACGAAAGGCAGTCGACAGGCGGACACGTTCTGTGGCCGGGCGCGTGCTTGCGCCACATCCCGCGTGGTCTCTCAGCAGCCTGGTCTGGGAGGGCTCCAGCTCAGATCTGCACCAACTTCTCTTCCAGCTCCCGGTGGTGTCCGCCTCTGCCCACTTGAGCTAGGTGGAGAGGGCTTCTGCTCCACGCAACCAAACGCGCCGGCCCTCGGCAGTTTTAACTCAGGGTCATCAGGTGCTTCTAACAGAAAATCAGTCGAGTCCGATGATGGAATTAAAGTCAAGCTTTTGAAGTTCATTTTGGTGAGGGTGAAACATCTGACGTTATTTTGAATATCATGAAAATTCAGTTTAAAAGTTAAACATTGAATGTAGAATTATTTGTGTTTGCAAATATGAGTATAAATTATAGTAGAACACAGCAGCCAAGCAATGTTCATACCCAATTAGGAAATCCATGGCACAGAAATGAACTTGGAATTGGTAGTGGTGCACATATAATTGAAAATTGGGATAAAACAAGCTGTAATGGTGTATTAATTAAAGTAGAAACTTTAGTTGTCTATATATTTATACAAATATATGTATATATACATGCATACATGAGGAGTAATTACACTGCAGTATTTATGTAGAAAAGGTGACATTGAATATAAAACATTTTGGGGGGCTGGGACTAGGCACCTGCCTCAGGTGCAAATTTTAAGGAGGCACAAAAACAATCCTCAGTAGTTAAGACAAATAATATTTTAAAACAATATTTAAAAAATCAAAATTAATGCAAAAATCTATGATGACAAATCAATATTATTGATTTTCCTTTTTGCCTCAGGCTCTAGCGACTTGGCACAGCACTTCAGCAGTATGTTTCCTCTTTTTGCTGTCAGTTGAATTTTTTAAATGTTTGAGTCTTTGAAGAATTACTTTGTAAGTCATTTTAAGTGTTTGCAATGGATTTGAACATTTTGTAAATGCGTCCTCTAAATTTTGTTCAATAGCAATTGAAAACCTTCAAGCAGAGTGTTCAGCAAGTGTGCCAACATTAATTTTAACTTTTGAAACTTTTATCAAATTTCAAGTATTAAAAACAGACTATTTAGCAAGTGTCATTTATTGCACACTGGAAAGCACTTATGTCTCAGAAGCCAGGGAGGAGCTGAACAAATTAAGTAACGACAGCTCAAGTGGTAAGCAACATTTAATTTAGAGATTTTATAATTTTTCTTTGGAAAGCCTTGGCTTGTGGGAAGGATATTTTGATGGTGCTTCTATTTTAATTGGGCAAACTTATATTTTGTCGTTGGATGGTAGGGAAGACAGAAGGCTTATGGTTTTGCAGCATCTACAATTGGCAAAATGTTAAACAGAATGACAAAGCCAACTTATGTGATAAAACTTAACTTCTTATAATATTTATTAAAGAAAGGTATTATAAATGGCTATAAAAAGACACTCCCTATAAAAAATATTTGGGCTGAAATAGTTAACTCATTTCTGTCTAAAGAAATTAGAATTGAGAATATTGTCCATTTAGCAGAATCTTCCCTGAGCTTACCATGTACCTCTGTAGAGAAACTGTATTCTCATTAAAAATATTCTGATTGACAGAGAAGAATCCATGATAGGTGTCAACAAATTCTGATTTATTAATCATAAATAGTAACTCAAAGATGATTACACCCAATTCTTGGGGAGTGGGATAAAAAAGGGAACATATTTTTTAAAAAAACACATTTTTTTAAAGAAAAATACCCAGTGACATAGTATTAGAAACATATGACTAAGAAATTGATTAAAGTACATGAATAGGTACCAAAATTACACTTTTAATGTTACTTTTAATGCTCAGATAATAAATACAAAAAGTTTTTAAAATTTAACATACACAGATACTTACTTTAGTTTTAGATTTCCAGAAAAATTGTGAAAACAGAGCTTCCATATACTCCACACCCAGCTTCCCCTATAATTGTCCTCTTACATTAGTAGGTACATTTGTTACAGTTAATGAAACAATATTGACACGTTTTTGTGAACTGAAGTCCGCATTTTATCCATATGTGCTTAATTTTTACCTAATATTGTTTTTCTCTTCCAGGAGCCCATTGAAGCTGCCACATTGTTGTCATGTCTCATTAGGCACCTCTGAGCTGTGATACATTCTCAGACTTTCTTTGTTTTTAATGAACTTAACAGTTTTGAGGAGTACTGGTCAGCCCCTCTATCGGAGTTTTTTGTTTTTCTCATGATTAGACTGGGCTATGAGTTTGGGGAGAAAGACCACAGAGATGAAATGCTATTTCATCACATCCTATTAAGAGTACATACTACCAACATATCTGATTCCTGTTGTTGTTGGCTTGGATCATCTGCCGAGGGAGTGTTTATAAAGTCTCTCCACTGTGAAGTTACTCTATTTTTTCCTTCCCGTACTGTAGTCTTTGAAAGTATATGCAGTCCATATTTAAGGAGTTGTGAGTCATGCTCCCCTTCCTTGAGGGAAGATATCTACATAAAATATTTGGAATTCTTCTGCACTGGAAATTTTTCTCTTCCCCCTCTTTTATTTATTTATTTGATCATGAATTTAGAACAGTATGCACGCACGGACATTTATTTTATACTTTGAGTTATAATTTAATACTTTACCTTGTTGCTTAAGTTGTTCCAGCTTTGGCCACTGGGAGCTCTTTCAGGGAATCCTGCGACCCTTGGACATATGCCCTCATTGTGGGTTTTTTGTTTGGTTTGTTTTTTAGCATCTCCTTACTTTCTGGATTTACAAGATGTTCCAGGCTTATCTTGTATATTTCCTGCCCCGATCCTAGAATCAGCCATGTCTCCATGGAGCCCTGCACCCTTTAGTTGGAGAATGGGATGGAAACCTAGATCTGGGCTGTATGTGGGCTGGTGAGGAGTTCTTGCCTCTAGGCTCTCCAAGCTGACAGAGAAAGGAAACGTGTATACTAACCCATTTATGTACACATATCTGTAAATTTTTCTATATATAACTATCCACATCTATATTAAGTTAAACATCCATCTATACTGATGTCTCTAGCTCTAATTCCTTACCACACAGATCATTCTAGCCCCCTCCCCTTAGCTTATCTGTAAGCTCCCACTGCAACAGTGAGAGGTCTGGCTCCCAGTGTCTACTGTCCATTTCCTTAATTGTTCAATTCCAGTATTTCCTTAGTGGTTTTGGAATTGTTAATCGATACCCCCATCAGAAATCACTTTATCAGCTAAGTGACTGTTCTATTTGCAGGTCCCTTTGTCTTTAGTCTCAGTCTGTGGCTTTTGTTTTTATCTCTTAGTATTTTTCTCAAAGATATATGTTACTTTTTAGAAATAATTTTACTTTTAGACATGATTTGACTATAAATATTTATAGATCAATGAACACAAAGACAATCTGTCAGTCAACAGTACGTATTTCAAAAAACTACATAATTTAAATTATTTTAGCATCCACTTTAACTATGAAAAGGACCTGGTTTAGACAATGAATTATACGACCACCAAACTTTGGAGGCAGTGGCCAGGAGTGGCTGCAGCCTGGGCACTCCCTGTGCAGCCTGTGGGGATGGCAGGCAGCTGGGAAAGTCACATACGCCAGCTGTGTGTCCTGCCGTAAGCTCTCATTAGCCAGCCTGGCTGCCTCTGCCCTTCCTGGATAACATGAGGCCCAGGTTTGCTTCGTTCCCTCCATTAGATCCCAAGGGGAGAGGTGACAGGGCCAGCATCACCAGCCTGGCCTCTCGGACAGGCCTCCCTCTTCGGGTTTACTGGCATTTCCTAGCAAATGCGCGTGCTACTTGGCTCATGCCTGTGCACACACGCTTCCGTGCACTCACACTAAGATGCATGGAATTCAAAGATGTCCATGTCCCAATGCCCAGAACCCGTGAAGATGCCACCTCCCAGGGCAGAGGGGGCTTTGCAGCTGCGATTAAGTTGGGCATATTGAGATGGAGGATTATCCTGGATACTCCAAGTGGCCTGATGTGAGTCCTTAAAAAGGAAAGAGGAAGGCAGGAGAGAGGGGTGATGTCAGCTGTGAAGATGGATGAAGAGGCTACGAGCTAAGGAGAGCAGGTGGCCCTGGATGCTGGAACACGCAAAGAAGCAGATTCCCCTCTGGAGTGTCTGGAAGGACACTGCACTGCCGACCCAGTTTGGACTTCTGACCTCCAGAACTGCAAAATAACAAATGTGCTGGTGTTTTAAGCCACTGAGGTTTTTTAAGCCATTGAAAGTTTTCATATTCTTTTGGGTATTCAGCGTCCGGATCAAGACGCGTTGCCAGCACTCCAGACATCAGTCACTCACAGACCAACTTCCTGACTTTTGTCCCATCCACATACCACTACGTGCCACGTTCAAGATTGTTCTTACAATTATGTACTTACCTTAAAAAACATTTATACCCTTCTTTAGCTATATTTATTTGAAAGAAAAATTTCTATCACTTTTTTGAAAGTTGAAAACCATTATGATAAACCATTATTTATGGCAAGTATTCTATCAAAAAGCCTGTATAAAAATAACTACAATGAAAACAAACTGTTCCTGGGTCCCAGCTAGACGCTCCAACCTACCGGAGGCTCTGAGTTCAAGGGCTGCTCTGTCTTTATGAAAAAGGGGAATTAGTGGGGGGAAGTTTGAGGCATTAAAAACTAATGAGCATGAAGCCCAGGGTTTCACTTTCATCCAATCATGAGGATCAAAAAAGAAATTAAAAACAAATAACTTCAGGTAATGCTATTTAATGCCAAGTCTGTACCCCCCTACACTTATGTCCCAAGCCACCAGCATTTAACCCACTCATCGTGAAAGAGCCGGAGCCTGGATTCCTCTTAGAATGACCTACAGCTCATTAGCTGTGCAAGCCCAGGTGAGTGACTTAACCTCCCTGAGCCACAGTTTCTTCAATGGCAAAGGAGGAAAATAGAGTCAATTCTTATTATTTACAGTAGTTATGTTCTTTTATAAAGTCACCAAATACACGGAATTAGCAAATACTGAGCCTTCGCTCCTCGGGGAAATACAGGGTGAGCTTTCGGTGAGCCCTTGGTTGCATTTTCATCAACCAATGAATACATAACCTTGTGTCATGTGTGTTTCTGTTTAAAGACACTTTATGTAATATATTGTCGATTCATTAACAATGAACCCATACCCAGCACAAAAAATGTGAAAAGTATGACACTAAACAGACCGTGAAAAGGGCACTTGTTTGCAGCGTGAGAGCGGAAACAAAAAGGCAGAGTGTTGCCTTGCTCAGCTTCAGCCGAGATCACGTGTGTTGGGTGACGTGAGTTTTTCTCCACTCTGTGCATGTCCACGAATGATCCTGAAGGCACCGTGATGATTGGAGAATTTTAAAAAAATATTGTGAGTAGGTGAATTTGCAAGTGTGGAATCAGTGAACAATGGGGGTCTAAACTCTAGTACAATGCTCAGGGTTGTCGCGAGGGTTAAAGTGATCGTCATAGCCCTTTAGCACAGCTTGTCCCATAGGAGAACCTGCATCGATGGTAGCCGTCACTGCTGTCATTTTGCTCCTTGCAGGCTCAGTGACTTTAGGCAAGTCAGGCTCTCAGGGCATTGAGGCACCTGCCTTCGAAACGGGGTACTCTGGGGCCAAGTGACAGGATGTGTAAGCAAGGGCCCAGTGCCACGCTGACGCTCAGAGCCTTTGTTGAATCTGAGTTGAATTCCCTGCAGCGCCTTCGGTTCAGTTCTAAGGAGCCTGTGGATATGGCCTCTCCTGTGCCGGGTGGTGGCGGATGCCGAGGTAGGGGATGCAGGGGCGGCACACCGAGAGTGAGGGCCTCCTTAAACCTTGCGCTCCCGGCTTCTGTCCCCTCAGCCTAGTCTCTGCCCTGGCACCTGTGAAGGGTTGTCCGGAAGGCAGGTTGAGGCCAGGCAGGGGAGCAGAGCTGGGCGTAGGAGTCGGGTTTTCTGTTTCGGGTAGAAGGAGCCGTGGAGTTCGCGGAGCAGGAGCGTGACCAGATGGAGTGGGTTTCCAGGGGCAGCTCTGGAGGAGCTTGGAGGACCCGGGCTGGAGACAAGGCCAGAGGAGGCAGCAGGTGGGCAAGGCAGAGAGAAGGCAGCTGTGGAGGTCTCCAGTCTCCCAGGTCTCCTGGTCTTGTGAAGCTTCCTGTTTCTCTCCGTGCGGTGGCTGCGGTTTACCCCGAGAGAGCCAGAGCGCTGGGGTCTGCTCCTCTCCCTGGGGCTACATCTGCCAAAGCCACTAAGCGTGCGGGGCTCCCCAGCGCTCAGCCACCACCCCTCTGCTCACCACATTTTTCATCCAGAAAAATGGTCGCCAAAGACTGGTGGCGGGTGAAGTGTCACCAGCGCTCGTGTGGGAGATTAGCAAGCCAGTCGCAAGCATGCCGGTGCCTTCCTCCTCAGTCTCCCGTGGCCGGGCAGCCTGCTACCCTGCACACATGCGTGCGTGCATGACACCCCTGGGGCACACCCCTGTGTCCACAGACACACACGTAACACTGTCAGATGGACGCATAGTGCTTAACTCACACGAGTACGCGGTGCACATACAGGAACATATGACACAGCACGGCCCAGGGCTGGGTGCAGGGGCTGGGGAGTCAGGCGGACCAGGTTTGCAGCCCAGCTCTGCAACTGACCAGGCAAGTTACTTACCCTTCCTGAGCCTCAGTTTTCTCATCTGCTGTTGGGGGGTTGAATAAGCTCCTGCCGCATAGTGCTTAGCACGGGGCACACAAAAACCCTCCTTCAGGGTTTGTTATTCCCGTGTCTCATCATTGACAGGAAGGGTACATGTCACCCCTCCAGAGGCCTCCTCCTCCCCCAATCTTCCATCTCTAACTCCCAACCCTTTCCTAAGGGGGTGAGGGCCTTCGGGTCATCTGAGCAGTGTTGACCGCTTACTTGTAAGTCGTGCACAGTGGGCTGTTCACGTCTCACTTTGCCAACGGCATAGCTGTCATTTCAGGGGTTCAGCAGGGGGAGGGCTTCCCCACGGAGCGGCCCCCGGGGGCCTGGGGGCTGGTGGAGGGGAGCAGGCGGCTAGCATCCAAGCAGAGGGCACAGCTGGGACTGCCCACAGGTCAGGCAAAGGGTCTGGGGGTTGGGTGAGCCCTTCTGGGTTCTGTGGGCCTCGGGTGGGATCCATTGCTCTGGGGGTGCAATGGAGGCACTGGAGGCCAGGGGAGCTTTGATGGCCTACCGCATGTACCCCACATCTGTGCACCTGACCCTGATGTTAAACTAATGATCTTTATTTTTATTTACATGCAGAGAGAGAGACAAAGGGGCAGGAGGCAGGTGATTACTCCGTGCCGGGCACTGTACCAGGCACATAGCACCATCTCATTTAATCATTTCAACTATCCCGGGAGGTAAGTATTCTTATTCTCATTTTTCAGATGGAGAAATCAAGGCTCAGCGAGCGATGCCACATACTCAGGGTCACAGAGCTGCCTCAATATGGTAAAACCACTCCAGGCCAGCCCTCACCTGGCCAGCGGACCTACTGTCTGAAACTCCACCTGGGAGCCGCCCAGAGAGATGTCTCCGGGCTCATGAAATAGGCTCAGGGTCTTTACTCACGAGCACACGACATCCTTGCAACAACTCTGTGGTATCATCAACCTCACTCTTCCCCCCTGATTCCGAGCCCTGCTTTTCTCGCTCTATCTCAGAACTTCCTCTCTCAGCTCACACATTCTGCTATCGGGCAGGCGGGAGTCCTAGGGCTGTGAGCACCTGTTTCTCTCCCCCTAGCTGGAAACTTGAGAGAAAACTATGTGCTCAGGTCTGAGGGTCTCTCTCAGGGTAAAGAAACTTAAAGTCACGGTGTCCCTCACAGAGCACTATGACATTTGACAAACTTAATTCCACAGTACAAAAAAGAGCGAATTTATGGAAGAAAATATGACTATCTATCATGTGTGTGGGGTAGCGTATCTTTTCAAAAAAATTACACATAGAATTTAAAATCAAGAAAATGCTTCCTTTTAACTTTGATTTTTTCCTCTATCCACTGGGGGAGATCTCACTGTATGACGTTCCAGGCAGGACACCCAGGCCCAGCACATTCCACAGGTGCCCAGTGTGTGGGGCCCTGGGCTGGAGACAGGAGACGGGGTTCCAGCCCCTGCTGGGCTGCTGCCTCGCTGCCTTTGGACAAGTCACTCACCCGCTCTGGGCTTCCGTCTCTCCCTAGACACGGGGAGTGGGTGAGAGTGCACTAGAGATCCTCCGAGTCCTTTTCGGCTCCAGTCTCCAAGGTTGGACTTGATTCTTGCCCCTCAGTGTCACAGCCAGAATCCCTGTGGGCCAGGGTCAGGTGTGGAGTCACCCTCCCCCTTCCCCATCTGTGCCCCCACCCCGCCCACGGGAAACCATCAAAGGGAGCTCTTGGGCCAAGGAAATGCTGCTCCCCTCCCTCACCAGAGACCCCCAGCTCCCTCCGGCTCCCCAGTCTCAGGCCTCAAGCCCCCAAATAAGCGTCTGAGGGGGATCGGGGCTATTAAAGTAATTTACATGGTAATTAACAAGGTTCCATTAGCTGGTTCCCGGAGCCAGAACGCTGCCTCCATTTCCCTTTAGGGGTCCGCGTCCCGGGCTGGGACTGGGGTTTGGCTGCGGAGCAGGGGGAAGAGGAATCTTATGTGCTCAAGGGCGGCAGCTCCACACCCAGGGACGAGAAACAATGACTGCGCGAGGGCCCAGCTGGCTGGGTAATGAGGTCTGGGGCAGGGAGGCGCCGCATGAGCGCTCAGGGCCTGAAACCAGGAGAAGAAAGGCCACCGCCACTCTCGCAGCCACGTGTCTGCTCTGCAGCCCGGGGCCTGGCGCCTCCAAGAGGTCCTCCTTCAAGGCGACACAAAATTCCTCATGTCCTCTGGGCCCCCAGTGATGAATAATATGTGTGACCATAAAAAGGTACAACCCAGGTTTTCACCTTTGAGCCCCTCAGCAGCCCTGTGAGGGCGTCCTGTCTTCTCCACTGTGGGGATGGGGAAACCGAGGCCCAGAGAGCTGAGGGGCCTTCCCCAGAGTTACACTGCCCAGAGGGAGCAGAGAACTAGGACCTCGGTCCCCAGACACAGCCCAGCATTTCCCCACTTGGCCAGGGGTTTCTAAACAGCTCCGTGGAATCCTGGGGGGACTCTCAGGGTGGTTTGGAAAAGGGGTTGTTGAGAAGACTGGCAACCCCTCCCCATGGGTCCCCCACTTCAGCCAGGGCACTGGCTTACTTATTTACATGCCGGACTTCTTCTTTTTTGTAATTCCCTGGTGAGCAGACTGGAATACATACCGGACTTCTAAGAAGGAATTTTGTTTGAATCTCATGAGCTAGAAAAGCACTTAAAACCACCGCACTCCTACAAAAAAATGGACCTGTCCCAGGGCCACTTCATCGCACATCTCCACTTGGGAATGGAGGCCCCTGGAACTGTGCGATGCAGCGACATTGACTCTCCCAGAGTGTAGCCCGGTGTCCCACATCCCTGGCCCTGCGTCCCCCAGGTCCCCACAGGCTCCCTGCAGGTTGAGCCGAGGACCTCTTCTCTCCCACAGCCCTGGCTGTGTGGGTGCTCTCCTGCTTGCTGTTCCCTGGGGGACAAGATCGGGGAAATGACGATGATGCTGGGGTCTCAGCAAGTGTCATTTTCCTACACATATTCATCGAGCAAACGTTTCTAGAGCTGTGAGAACCAGGATTTGAGGATAAAACGATGAGCTTTTGGTCATCAGCAACGGTCCCCCGTAGACCACGTCCTGGATGCAAGGTTGGAGGTGTTCCCCTCCCCGTGGAGGGACAGGAGGAGGTGGGTAAGTCCTGGTGGGGACAGCAGGGAGATGTCAGGGCAGGCCGCACAGGGTTGGAGAAGTCCAAGCTACTTTGAAGGTGATGTTTGAAGGTGTTTGTGAGGGGCCGGGAGAGGAGCACAGCCCAGCTGGAGAAATTGGCGGGTGCAGGGCTCACGGCAGGAGAGCAGAGGGCAGCTGGAGTGGCAGGAGTGGGCCAAGGGGGCTAGGCAGCGGGCAGGACAAGGGGCCAAGTGAGGGCACTGTAGCCCCAGGCCCTGCTGCTTCCCTCTCCTCTGCGGGTCCCCACCATGAGGCCCTCTCCTCGGGCCACTGCGGGGGCCAGTTAGGCTGTGGGTAGGGATCGGCAGGGGACTCATAGCCCAGAGACCCCATATCGGTGCTCCCCCTCTGCACTCCCCTGTGCCCTGAGCACCTGCCCTGAGCCTCGCTCCTGGGTGGAGACAGGGGCAGTGGGGCTTGTTGGCTGCTTTCCCTGAGGCCTGGGGACGGGGTGGGAGAGTCGCTAGTGGGAGTTCTTTCTTTCTGGACCTCAATCGCTCCTTCTGGATAGTAATGGGGTAGTAGCTGGTGATGGCTAAAGCCGCTTGCAGATTGGACCCCTCATTCACAGATGAGGAAATGATTTAGCGTGGCTCGCCCACCCTGCAGAAGCAGAGCTGAAACGAGGATTCGAGTGTGAGAAGTTCATCTGGGAGCTGATCCCAGGAAGCGCCGTGGGGATGTGCAAGAGGGATGGCAAGAAGAGAACACAGGTGCTGCATGAGCAGGTGCCACCATGGGCAGCTGGGGCTTGTGCAACACGCGCCTTCAGAGTCATCCTGTTTGGGGGAGCAGAGGTCGGAGTCTTCAGCTGCCAACTCCTGTCTGTATTTTGTTGAGGGCTGCCCTGGGGGGCATGAACTCCCCAGCATTTCTGGCCAGTCCCACCTGGGGTCAGCGTCCTCCTGCAGCCAGGGAAGGTGTCCAGGCAGAGTGGCCGGGGCTTGCCGAGAGAAGCCTCTCACATGAAGGTAGCAGTGTGTCGAGAACAGCACTTCCAGAGGGAGGTAGCCCTGCACAGATAGTGTAGTCCTCAGAAACTGAGACCAGAAGGGGCTGAAGTGGCTTTTCCTGGGTCACTCTGCCAGTTAGCAACAGGCTGAACAGAGAAGCCAAGTCTCCTGACCCCCCAGCCAGGGCCCTTCCTGCTGCCATGCTCCTCTCTGCTGCATGTTGTCGGAGTTCGGCATCATCCTGGCCCGGCTCCCTCGCATGGGTTTGTGAGATAGGGATCCCTTGCAGAAAGCACCAATGGTTCCTGTCTCTGAGACTTTGAACCCTTCACTGCTAAAACCTCTCAGCATCTCCACACATGCAGCCCAGCCTTTGGCCCGCTGCCCAGCACATAGTAGGTCCTCAGCACACAGGGAGAACTGACGTCCTGGCCATTTGCTGCTTGCCATGGGGCAATTCCTACACTTTCTTGGCTCTGTTTCCTCCTCGGAAAAATGGGCATATAATGCCCACTCTGTCAACTTCCTCGGGTTGTTGCGTCAGATAGTCGGCACGATGCACCCATGGCACTTAGTGGGTGCGCAGCAAATGCTTGTACCTATGAAGAACGTTGGGAAAACTGCACAGGGCTCTCACTCCAGAGGGAGGGGGCGTCACTGTGGTTAGCCAGCAAGAATGCATCATGAGTCAAAGGATCCACCCCTTCCCCCCACGCCCCTGCTCCCCTCTCACCCCCCACCTCCCCCCACGCCCACATTCCCAAGTCCCTGAAGTGCATGAGTCAGGTTTTCCGCCTCCTGCGATTTCAGAGCTCCCTGCCAGCCAAGCTGTTTTGCAGACCCAAGTTGATAATGACAAATTCTTCCCTCCTGGCCCTCCACTGGCGAAACCGCGGAAAGTATTTGAAACACGCAGCCTGGGAATGTGCAGGCTTCCATCCGCCGGCTTGGCAGGGGCCAGCAAGTTCTCAGCCAGCACTTTTGACTGAGACTTCTGCGGTTCAGGTTCCCAGTGAGCTCATCAGCCCTGTCCTCCAACAGTGTTTATACCTTTTTTTCCCTTTGGAAAATTAACCCTACGACGAGTTCTGAATCATACAATCCCTGGAAGCACAGCTCTCTTGTTAGAGGAGAGGTTTCAGACGCACCTCGGGAGGGCTGGCTGAGGCCTCTGTGGGTCTGCTGCCCGGCAGGGGCCCAGGTGGCCTGAATCAGAGGGTCCTCTGCTGAAAGGGACACGTGGAGCTTGTCCCATCCATCTTTAGCCTCCAGAAAGATCGGGATAGCCCGTTCCAGGTCTCTGCAACTTTATTTTTAAAATACCCTCCCATGGGGATGAGGGAAAGGAGCCAGAATGGAAAGACCCCGGACCCTGCACCCAGATGCACCTAGGTGTCAATTTCACTCCTGCTCCCACTCGCTTCCTCATCTGTCAGCGGCAGTTCCAGTCCCCGCCTCCAGGCCATTGTGCGGCCTAAGTGGCACCATATGAAATCACCTAGTGCAATTCCTCAAGACAGTCGGTGCACACAAGTTTTCTCTCTTATTTTCTGATCACAAATCCTGCTGTCTCATCACCGGGTTGCTCTGGGAATGAACGAACGAAGGTCTTCCTTACACGCCTAAAACCCCTGCTCTTGAGGATCCCCTACTCCTCTTCTCAAGTCGCTAGTCCAGGGCTTGCACAAATCGTCACTGAGCATCAGTTCTGTGCAGAGAGCAGAGCTAGGCCTCCCGGAAGCTCCTGGCGAGCCAGACATAGCACCTGCCGCAAGGGGTTTTCTGATCGTGAGGGAGCAGACACCCTGGGAGAGTGGATACAACATCTGGAGGGATACTCAGTGTCATTCGGTCCATGCACTCACACATCTCCATTCATTTCTATAATAGGCATTCACTGCAGGAGGAGGGCCCAGCCACCCCTCACCCCTGCTGTTGGGTCTGGGGGCTTCCAAAGCAAGCCGTTTTCATTTTACATCCTTGGTTCTATTTGCTGTGACCCGATTAGTGAAAGTGCTTTGGGAATTAAAGGACAGACCTTCCTTCTGCCTAGAACACCCTCCCCACCTCACCTCATCCACCTGGAGAATGCAGGGCCCCGCCCAGAGAAGGTGGGCTATGGGAGATCAGGGTGGACCTGGATTATTAGGGGGGCATGTTCTCCAGAGCAGGAGTGAGGGGAGCAGGATGGGGCAGCAAGGGTGTGGTCTCGGCTGGGGTCCAGTTTGGCCTGACCCCACAGGGACACTGGGGTGGGAACTGCCCCTCAGAGCTCGGCCTCCCCGTTTGGTCAAGTGGGCCAGCCTCTGTACCCCTGCGTCACTGAGTCTGATATCACAGGGGGCTGGCAGGGGTAACTTTTGAGGTGAGGCGGCTTCTGTTTGGCCAAAGACAATTTTCTGCAGAAAAGGGCGGCTGTGAGCTTTAGCAACCGTGCCCCTGCCACGTGCAGGGGACCTGGTGGGCACGACAGCATTCACTACAGGGGTGGGGGCAAGGTAAGCTCAGGAAGGAGCGTCGGGACCTCCAATGAATCTTTCCCAAGCTGTGTACAATGTCCTGTGAGTTTGCCCCATCTTTCTGTCTCTGTGTTTTGCTGCACATGCTGAGTGGAACCAGGGGACACAGCAGAAGCCACACCCCTGTGGGTGGGGCCTGAGAAGGCTTTGGGGAAGGGCACAGGTCTGAGAGGGGTGACAAGGAGAGGCAGGGGCCTGGTCTTCAGCACGCAGCACCCAGTGCGCCCTGCTGTCCCTCACCCACCTGGTGACCCTGACCTCCCCGCCCCACCCCCGCCTGGTGAGTCTCTCCCTCAGTCTCAGTCCATTTGGGGGGCTACAGCAAAATACCATTGACTGGATGGCTCATAAACAATAGGAGTTTATTTCTCACAGTTCTAGAGGCTAGAAGTCCAAGATCAAGGTGTCTGGTGAGGGCCTGCTTCCTCACAGACAGCCGACCTCTCGCTCTAACCTCAGTGGCAGAAAGGTGAGAGATCCGTCTTGGGCTTCTTTTTTAGGGGCTGTCACTAATCCCATTCACCAGGGCCCCACCCTCATGACCTAATCACCCCCAAAGGCCCACCTCGTAATGTCTCACCTGGAGGGTTAGGATTCCAACATATGAATCTGGGGGGGACATAGACACTCAGACCGCAGCACCCTCCTCTGAGCACGTCTGCACTTGGAACACACAGAGGGACAGGGCTGTGAGGGCTTGCTCTGCCTCCCCGAGCTTACTGTGGACTCTTAATAGCAAGAGCTCCACTCTGTTTTAGGTTTTCCAGGTACGTAGCTCAGTGCCTTGGCCTGTAATAGGAGTCCAATGTATACAACTGGGTAAATAAAATCATAGATTCCTTGCTGTTTCTACAAAGTGGGGGAAAGGGCCAGCACCCTCCTGGCATCACCCATTTGCCAAGGGCTGCACTCAGGTTCATGGAGGGCTCGGGCTGTCCTTGCCCTTCCTCCGCCGACATCCCCTACCCCAGCCAGGGCTGAAGCCTCCCCTGGCCCCTCAATCCTGCATGGCAGCCTCAGGCCAGGGTGGCCCATGGGACGGAGCAGGACAAAGGCTCCCACTGGTGCACTGACTTCTCAGCCTTAATTTATACGAAGTGTGACTACATCACTCAAAGCCTAGTGCCTGGCCTTGGTCGGTGCAGGTAATGATGATATAGGCTCATTTATGCAAGATTATCCTTTTATCACATTTCCAGACTCATTTATGAGGCTCATGTTTCCCCCCGAGGGCGTCATCAGGCAAGTTAAGTTGTACTATTTCCCTCCCGCAGCGAACTGGCGGGAGCCTCCCCCGTTGACGGATGAGGCCCGCTGCCTTTGCCAAATAGGGTCGGCGTGATGGATCTTTTACTTGTGAATATTATAGCTGGAAATTAGCATGTTTATTGAGGTAGAATGTGTTTGTTTACATTCCACTACCCATGGCATTACCTCTTATGACCTGACTTATTCAGTTGAGGATAAGCACAAATGATCCGCATTTTGGCACGCACAAAAAAATTAATGAACTCCCAGATATAGAATCCAGCCTTAAGTAAACACACCAGTGAGGTGAGTGGGTGCAGGGGGCCGGGAAGGGCTCCGGGGGTCCGGGTGCTGAGCATGGGAGACCTGGTACTCTGCTCCGACCTGGCAGGGGCATGGGGTCGGGGATGCAGGAAGGGTGGGGCCGAGTGGTCCCCATCCCCCTGCAGTGCCCGGACCGGTGGTGTGGAGGTGGCTTCTGGTGGGCAGAGGAGGGAGAGGACCGGGACTGTGAGCCACTTTGCCGGGGAATCTCCGAGACTTACCTCTGCGTCTTTGATGAGGTATGAGAAGCTTGGTTGGGGTGACAGAGCCAGGGTGGGGAGGGAGGACGCTTAAGCCAAGATGAAGAAGACGCAGGTGAGTCATGACGGCACTCGGGAGGCCAGGCCACCGCCCCAGTCTGCTCTGTGCCTAACCCTTTCATCTGCAGCACCTTTGAAACCCAGCTTTTCTCTCCGCCCTCCATTTCCTGGTAGGCAGCATGATCTGCGGTGGAAACACTCACTAATGCAACATTTTCTTGTTTTAGAAGAAGAAACTGAAGTTCAGAGAGGTGGGAGGATTTGGCCAAGCTCTTGGAGGCAGAGGCAAACCTCAGGCCTGGCTCCTGAAGCCCCTGCTGCCTTCCTGGCAGCCTTAAGCTGGAGGCCTATCTTATAAGACGGTGCCGGGGGAGGACCCCTGAGGATGTTGCTTCAGGGACTCAGAAAAGCCTCCCTCCCTGTGTCAGGCCAGCAGATGCCTTTTAAGGTGATTAACTACAAATGTATTTTGTTACAGATGAGGAAACCAAGGTCCAGAGAGATTTAGAGATGTTCGCAAGGTCACACAATGGGACAGAAGGGACGGGACAAGGATTAAAGCCAGACGTTTCAGTATCACATGCTTGCGTTTCCACTGCACCGCAACTCTCATAAATAAACCTCCTCCCCGTCTGACTGCCCCTGCCGTGGGCAGTCAGGGAATGGACCGTGCAGGCGCTGGGCAGGTAGGTACATGGAGCCTGAGCTCTCCGTGGGAGGGGCCAGGAACTGAGGACTTGGCTCTCAGTGAGGATCCTGAACTGGGGAGCAGATCAAGGCTGGGGACAGGCAGGCGTGGGGTAACATTGCTGCAGGCTGAGGGCTCCCTCTTGGTGCAGAAAGGAGGTGGACAGACAGTTCGGACCAGCTCAGAGATAGAGTTTTCGATTCCCTGTTGGAGCAGGGAAGCCTGCTCTGTCCCTAATGGATAGCACTTGGCAGCAGGCAACAAAGACTCACAAAGCTAAGGCTTAACAAAAACTAAACACAAACAAAGCACAGAAGATGAGGCCTTTCTCTCATGCACTGTGAAATCCGGGGGTAGTCAGGGCTGGGCAACAGGTCCAAGGTATCGTCAAAGTTGCGAGTGTCTCCTGTCCTTCTTCTCTGCCAGGTGGAACTGCTTCCACCCTCAGGGCCACCAAGTGATCACAAGATGGTGACTGGAGCGCCAGCCATCAGGGCCACATTCTAGGTGGGAGAAAGGGGAAGGGGAGGGGTGCCTGCTAGCCGAGTCAGCTCCCTTCCTAAAGAGAATTCTTGGGGACCCCACCCAAGAAGGCAATGACTTTGGCTTTCGTCTCATTGACCAGAATTGGTCACAGGGCCAGGCCTCTCTATAGGGAGGTGGGGAAACGTAGATTTTGTATTAATAGCTGGTACACTGCTGTCCCCATCAGGCATGTGCTAAAAGGAAGAAGGGGTGAGTAGGTACGTGGAAAGCAAACCACAGTCTCCGCCTCCTTCCCTTAATTTGCCAGGTGAGTAAACTGAGGCTCAAAGGAGGAAGTCATTTGCCCAAGATGGCGCAGGGAGTTAAGGGCTACCTGAGCCCAGACCCCAAAGGTTCTGACTCTGAGACTGACGTTTCTTCCACTGTATATACCGCTTCACTCTGTAGCCACACGCCTGCCCCAAATAATCACGTTATTATTATTAATTAAGCACTAACTATATGCCAGGTACTATGATAAGGGCTTTCCAAGCTTGTTTCATTTAATCTTATAGCACCATTTGTGATAGATGTTACTTACCATTCCCATTTAACGAGGAAGAAACTGAGGCTCGGCTAACTCAGGTGAATTCTCCAGGTCGCGGAGCCAGTACGGGCTGAAGTGAGCCTCAAACCCAGGTTCCCAGCCCAGGCTGTGAGCAGTTTAACGCCTGTGATGACAATGACCCACGGATGTCCCCAGGAAGCTGCTGAGTCGCGGTGGGCCTCTCTCAGCGCCCCTGCACTGTCAGGAATGGCTTTAGTCCCGCCCGGCAGTCGGGCAGCGAGCCTGGCACCGACGCGGGGGGCTCCCGGCTCCCACCCACCTGGCCAGCCTCCCTCTCCCGGCTGCTCATTCCAGCCAATTACTCCTAATGGAGTGATATGAAATGTAACTAACTTGGGGAAATATCTGTATACTTTAATTAAATCAGTTTGCAATTAGCCATCTGAGTAATGAGGCTAAGGTGTTTTATCTCCCTGTGAGCCAGCGGGCCAGGGGAGCTGAAGGCAGAGGGATTTTGTGTGACTAGCGCAGTCCTGGGGCCTGAGCTCCTCGGGGATATGGAGGCAGGTGCTGGAAGCCCCAGGAGAGGGTTTAGCCCAAATTTACTATGATTAAATAAACACAGCACCTTAGAGAGGAGCTACTAATTTGTGGGACTAAATTTTTAATGGCTACAGCATGTTTTCTTATTAAAGAAATAGCAGGGCTTTTAATCCAAACACCTCATGGCCAAGGGCTAAAAATTACACATGTCCACCATGTGACCCCAAAGTCCCCAGACATAGCAAGTGCCTGGCCCGGCAGGTTGGCCCGTGTCCAGCTCGGGGTTTTTCCTAGAGACCTGAAGCAGGAGGGCCAGGACTAGGACAAGGTGGGTGAGGCTTTTTTGTTGGGTGCAAAATTTAATGAGGCACCAAATACTGAGTAATCAAGTAATATTTTAACATGATATGTGTCTTTTTTTTAAATGGATGATAAACAAAATTCCAGAATTTTAAATAAAGACAGGGTCAGCAACAGTGCCAGGCCTCATCATATTGGAGTCTGAGGCAAAAGGAAAAATTGGTAAGTAATACTGATCTTGTCTTCATTTACAATTTTAATATTTTGTTCATCATGAATTTTTTTCATTAATGTTGATTTTTTAAAATATTGCATTAAAACATGATGTATCTTGATTATTGAGCTTTAGTTGTGTTTCCGTGGACGAGCGCCTCACTCACTTCACCCTTGTCCCAGGCCTGCCAGCTGGGTTGTCCCTCAGAGTTTGTGTCTCCTGTGGTAAGGTGTCCATCTGGTGTGCCCCTCTGGGCCCGCGCTGGGTTCTTAGTGGCTCTAAGTGGCAGATTTGTGGTGGCTGAGTGGGGGTGGCACTTGGAACCCTAGACCTTCGAAGCAGAGAGCAGTCTCAGGATGGCTCCGGCACAACCCAGACACCAGAAGCAGCTGGCCTGAGGTCACACGGCGGGTTTGCGGCAGAGCTAGTGCTGGAGCTCAATCGTCCTGTTTCCCTACTGGCTATTTGTCACTGGAGAGAAGATGGGCCTTTCCGGTGACCCAGGGTGAAGGCCCCCACAGGGACACACCCCATACTGCAAGGCCCTAATACGATGACCCCAGGTGGAGAGCGGTGATGGGCTGACCTGGCTCCCAACAAAGCCTTCTTTTCCTTTCTGGTGACTGGTGCAGATGTGGCCAGGTGACCTGGGTCTGGCCATTCAAACACGACCAACAGCTGTTGGGTGTGGCTCATGGGGATGGACGCGGCCAAGGTGCCTCCGGCCCTTTGCTCACTGCCTGCTCCCTCCAGGTCTGTGCTCCCTGCCACCTCCTCGGAGAAGCTTCCCTGCCCCCTTATCTCAAACAGCACTCCCACCACCCTCCATTTCTTCTCTTTGCTGTGTTTTTCATGGCCCTTATCCAGCACTGCCTGCCACGATGCTCCGTACTTAAGTGTTTGCTGTTTGCCTACTCCGTGGATCGGCTCCGTGTGGCCAGGGCTCTTCTGTCGCATTTCAGGCTGCAGCCCCAGGGCCTAGAACAGTGGCTGGTGCGTGGCAGGCCCTCAGTAAACATTTCCTGAATGAACAGACATACTCTGGGCCACTTCTTCCCCAAGCCTTGGCTCCTGCCTCTGACATCTGCCAGCTGTCTGTTGTGGCAAGTTAGCTTTGTCCCTGCAATTAGGATTTCTGCCTCCTCTGGCACAGGCTGTCAGAATGTGATTGTGAATTCTCTGGCCCCCCTGCTCCCCTGCACACCTGGATCCCAGCCCGTGGGCTCGGGCACTGCCAGGCTCCATCCCACCAGACACCCAGCCCTGCCCATGCCTGGTTGTGTCTGGGCACCCTCAGCCTGGGACATCCTTCCCATCCATCCTCTTCATCCTTATCCCCAGTGGCATTGTCCTGGTGGGATCCCAGGCGGTGATGACACTGTGCGAGGACCTCCCGCCCCCTTGTCGACAATACATCAAAAGCCATTACCTCCCGGTTCCGATTTCCAAAATGGAGCCTGCCTCTAAGAACACAAAACGAATGGCTTTGGTGTGCCAGCCCCCATTAACTGGCTACCCGAACTAATCAACAGCAGGAATTCAAGGAAATTGCTGGAGCAAATTGAGAAGCCAGATGATTTGGGTTTCTTGATTGAGATTGGAAGAATAATTATTTGAGGGTTCCATTTATTAAGCTTTGTTTACTAACCCCAGGTCCTGTGTTGATATTTCTGCCACAGTTATTGGGGGTATGGCTGCCCTACAATAAATAGTTTTGACATTATTGCTGGTAGGGGCCCCAGAACTCATCTGACTCAATCTTTCAGTCGTATAGATGGAGAGAATGAGGGACAGGAACTGCTGCAAGGCCCCCAGGGATTAGAGGCTCCAGGCCAGAGTGCTTTTGCTTGTGAGAAAATCAGTGAGAGGGCCGGGCGCGGTGGCTCACACCTATAATCCTCGCACTCTGGGAGGCCGAGGCCAGCGGATAGTTTGAGCTCAGGAATTCGAGACCAGCCTGAGGAAGAGCGAGACCCCGTCTCTACTAAAAATTGAAAGAAATTATATGGACAACTAAAAATATATATAGAAAAAATTAGCCAGGCATGGTGGCACGTGCCTGTAGTCCCAGCTACTGGGGAGGCTGAGGCAGGAGGATCGCTTGACCCCAGGAGTTTGAGGTTGCTGTGAGCTAGGCTGATGCCACGGCACTCTAGCCCGGGTAACAGAGTGACACTCTGTCTCAAAAAAAAAAAAAGAAAAAGAAAAGAAAAGAAAATCAGGGAGAGGTTCACAGAGCCTCAGAGGGTTCCTTCTGGGATAGGCCATTGGTGCACCCTGAAGGAGACCCGAGGCTCCTCACCAAGTAATGAAACACTTAGTTATGATGGGAGGTGGGCGTGTCATTGTGTCCAACTACCTGAGTCTTCCTGGGAAGGTAACAATGGCTGCCATATAGGTGCACCTTCTGCAAAGGATGCCCACCTTTAGCTTGTAGTTTCTCAGAATGCCGTGGAGCTGGAGTGTTACAGAGATTACCAAGTGTGAGGGAGAGTCTGGAGAACCTTCCAGGAGGCCCAGGGAGGGGACAGGAATTACCCAGTTCTTGAGCAACCCAGGTTAGAGCCTGGGTCTCCAGAGTCCCCAGTGAAGGTGCTGGTGTCACACCACACTGCCCTGTCCAGCTGGCAGCACCAAGGACAGATCCAGATGGCTGACCCGGCAGATGTCCACTGGTCCTCCAAGTGACGTGGGGAACAGGGTGAGAACAGACGGGCAGTGTGCTGGGGAACCCGAGGAGGCAGGGAACATCGTGGCAGGGCGTGGCCAGGGAGCTTTCCGGATGGGAGAGGGGGCTCCGCACCTGAGGAAGGAGGAGAAGTCAGTGGGCTGCGGGGTGTTTGTCATCAGCGGCACTGAGCGAGGAGCCAGGGGGTATGAGAGGGGTTCAGACAAAATTTGTTCTACACATTTTTGAGCCCCTATTATATGCTGGGTTCCTACAGATGCCATTTATTTTAATCCTCACAACCACCTTCTGAAGGAAGCAGTAGTTTTATTTTTATGTGGCAGTTAAGGGATAAGGTCCAGAAAAGTTAAGTCATTTGCCCAGGTTCACACAGAAAGTGGCAAAGAAAGGATTTGAACCCAGGAGTGATGTCTCCTTCCACTGTAAGATATGCCAATTGCTCAAATGGCTTCCTAGGAATAGGCTGTCATGGCGAGGTTTGAGGGTGGGCCCATCGGAAAGGGGGTTCAGGGTGCCAGATATAGCCCTGCCACTGTGGGACTCCAACTCCCTCTTTCACTTGAAAGCCCTTCTACTCAAAGAAAGCCCCCGACCCCCTCAGTCATTCTCATGTTTGTTCTCCCCGCAAACACAGCCGGCATCCTCTGTGTCAGGGGCTGTGTGGGGATTGGGGATGTAGAAGTGGGATGTGGTCTCTGCCCTCAGAGTTGCCAGGCAGGGAATAGCCCAGTCCCTGCTTCCTTCTGTGGCTCAAGCATTACTCACCCCAAATGACCACAGCACCCTGACCATCTTGGTCCTCACCCTGGTGGCATCCTCAGGCTGCAGAGGGGCACCTGTCCGATGGGCGCCATGACCGTGGGTCCGGCGCTGCCACCACCACTGCCACCCCAAGTTGGCACTAATACAATCTAAGCTGACGTTAGTTCCTTTAGCAGCTATGCCACATCTTTGGTTAGGAATCGGTTTATGGATTACTGAAACCGTAGGGACTTTAAATAAGAACCTGCTGTCACGTCGTGTCCCCCTTCTATGCTCAGGCAATTGATTGTGTGAACCTAAATGGGGAACTTTACATGGCTTGTGTGTTCAATTTCACCTTATTGCACTCAGCCTACTTTTTGTAGCCTATTAAACACTTTTCCAATCCAGATTTTGTCACTCAAGCCCTTTTTCCCACGTCTGGAAATGAAGAAAGCCTGCTGTAGGGTCTCCATTCAAGGCAGTAAAAAGCAGACTAGAACAGAGATAAGGACGGGACTGTGCGGTTCCACCAGAGACCTCCTCCCAATCAATTGCTCCATATTCCGTGTGTGGGGTTGATTAACCAGCTGTGAATCTGCATGTTTAAACTCTCGTCTTGCCCCACCTCTCAACTCTGTTTGCAAGGCTAACCAGAGAGACTTGCAGAATGCTTGGTGGAAATCAAAATGCATTGTGCCTAAGGCGTCCTATTGGGAGGCAAGCCCGGTGAGCTTGGCGTGACTTTTCTTAGTGAATCCCCACTGATTTCTAGTGGTCACCATTTCTTTTCTAACTGCTTAGAAACTAGGAGAATACTATCAATTGCAAAGGAACGTTCTACCAAGGGAGGCAACACTTTTGCAGGTCAAGGATAATAGGGTTTCACTGCAGCAAGAGATCCAGCTTCCTCCAGAGGTGGCAGGATGCACAGGCATGGAAGAAAGTGGTAATGAGAGCTGCATGGGAGGGCATGCCAGGAACAAAGCCACAGTAGGTATTTGGTAAGAGAACAATTTAAAACCCAAATCTGGACTGGGTGCTGTGGCTCACACCTATAATCCCAGCGCTTTGGGAGACCCAGGCAGGAGGATTGCTTGAGGCCAAGAGTTCCAGACCAGCCTGGGCAACATAGTGAGACCCTGTCTCTACAAATAAAAAACATTAGCCAGGTGTGGTGGCACACGCTTGTAGTCCTAGCTACTTGGGGGCCTGAGGCAGAAGGATCACTTGAGCCCAGGAATTAGAGGTATGATTGGGCCAGAGCACTCCAGTCTGGGTGACAGAGCAAGACCCTGTCTCTAAACAAATACATAAATAAATAAAACCCAAAGCTGGAAAAGATAGTAGAAAAAGAATGAGCTGGGTCTCACCTCAGGATCTAGGCCACGGTTGAGTACAGCTAGGGCTGAAGCCTGCAGCGTTGGACCAGAGGAAGGTTACACACAAAGCATATACAGACCCGGGAGCTCAAGGTACCAGACAGCACGGCAGCATCCGGAACTGTGGGGCCTCTTCACGTCACTCAAAGAGGATGGCTTTTTGACACAGATATATCCCCTCCAGTCCTGGTTAATTGTCCCCTATGCACCATGCCTGCAAATCTCACTACTGCCACCAGAGGCAGCATCTGCCATAACTGACACAGCTTGGGTTGTTCAAAACTGGCCACCTGGTGGCTGCTATTGGAATCACAGGACCCACACTTACATGACAAGTGTCGGTGAGGATAACAACGGGGAAGATAAATCGTTCAATTTGCAGGAGAGTGCGCCAACTTATTTTAGCGTTTGTATAGTCACAGTAGCCATAAACAATTAAGGGCGATGAGAAAACCACTTACGGAGGGCAAACAAAGAACAAAGACCAATGGGAAGGAATTAAATGGAAGTATTTGCGTGTTAGGGACAGGTGGAGGGGGCTGTTCAGACACGACAGACGACAAACGGCAGAAATTCAGAAGGAACAGCCAATGGATCGACATGATGACATGGGGGGGAGTTCCTGATCCACGCCTCTGACCCCAGCTAGTCTTGTCACAGCGAGGGCCTCCCTCACTGGCCACGCAATCCAGTCCAGCAAGCCCGCGTTGAATGCAGAAGTCCTTCTCAAGACGCGGCCCAGCCTGAGCTACCTGGAGCAGATGATCTTCATCAAGCCGCTCAGAGAGTTGGGCCCTTTACTCTGGTGGCATGCCTGGGGCCTTGGGGGTGATGTCTTCCTGCCTCATGCATTTAAAAAAATTTTTTTAATTGTGGTAAAATACACAGAACATAAAATTTACCATTGTAACCATTTTTAAGTGCACAGCTCAGTTGTATTAAATATGTTTGCATTACTGTGCAGCCATCACCACCATCCACCTCCAGAACGTTTCATCCTCCCAAACTGAAGCTCTGAACCCATAAACACTAACTCCCCCTCCCCCCCTCCAGCCCCTAGTAACCACCATTCTGCTTTCTGTCTCTGTGGATTTGACTACCCTAGGGACCTCGTATAAGTGGAATCCTACAATATTTATCTTTTTGTGACTGGCTTATTCCACTTAGCATAATGTCCTCAAGGTTCATCCATGTTGTAGCATGTGACAGAATTTCTTTCCTTTTTAAGGCTGAATAATATTCCATTGCAGCACATTTTGTTTATCCATTCATCCCTCAGTGGACACTTGGGTTGCTTCCACTTTTTGGCTACTGTGAAAATTGCTGCTATGAACATGGCTATACAGATATCTCTTGGAGACCTTGCTTTCAGATCTTGTGGGTATACGCCTAGAAATAGAATTGTTGGATCATATGGTGATTCTATTTTTAGCTTTTTGAGGAATTGCCATACTGTTTTGCACAGCTACCTCATGCTTCCTTGTGAGGAAATGTCACCCATACTTAAGCCAAACACAAGTTCCTCCAAGGAATGAGACTGAGAGAGTCCCCAAGGTGGAATTCCATCTCCAGCTGTAAAAGAAGGGCTTATATTTTTCCAATTTCATCTTTTGCTTCTTTCCCTCATAAACCCCACCCTGAATATGAATAGAACCTACATATCTAAGCCAAATTGCGCCTACTCCAGGGCTGGGGTAGAAAAGAGCCTCCATTTCCTCAGTGGGACTGGAGGAAGCAGAGGCCCCAGTAGTGAGTTGGGGAACGCTATTCTCTGTCCACGTGAAGCGTTGTCCTCCTGACCCTGGGGAATCTGGATCCATGTGGAGGACTAATTAGGTATGGAAGGAAGGAGGATACAAGTCTAAATGGTAGTGGAAAGACCCACAGAACCATTATCTCCTTCTACACGTACAGCCCTTGCCTTGCTGGAGAGAGGACAGCTCCTCAGAGAGCAAAAAGGATAATAGACCCCGTTCCTGCCATTACTCTATGCCACCTGCAGGGGGAAGTCTGGCACAGAGGAAAGTGCAGCTTTGGAATCAGAGCTGGGTTTAAAGCCTTCCTCTGCTACTTACTTGTCACGTGACCTTGGATGTGTTCCTCAACTTCTTTGAGATTCATTTTATAGTCTGCAAGGCCAGCAATGATCACACTGAATTCTTAACTTTTGTGGTAAAGATGTACAACACAGCAGATGTACAGTATCAAGCACAGCACCCAGAACTTACGGGTTCCGTGGATGTTCCCTTTCTTCTTTCCTCTCCATTCCTTTCTCAATTGTGACTTTGTTCCTGTTCTCCCAGAATTTCTATCTCTCCAGGCTGCCAGGTCCAGACTTAGGGGGCTGTTCGCACCAACAGTGGCTCCACCTTCGATTATTTCAAGTTGGATTCTGGGTCCCCATATGTAGCCCAAATTCAGCCCTCTCAGGCCTCCCTATGCAAAGTGTGACTGGGGGTGGGGGGATTGGAACCACCCTGTTGGAGCCAATTCCAAGGCCAGGCAAGGCAAGTGTGCTGTGCTCCACGGTCTCTTCTGGGTGCAGACTCTGTGAGAGGAGGTTGGCCAGCCCAGTGGGCACCACCAGACCGGCCCCTGCCTTGTCTGGCTTTTGTTAGATTGTGTTACAACCTTAGCGTTACTTAACTATACAGGACTTTGGAATGTGCGTGTGTGTGTGTGTGTGTGTGTGTGTGTGAGAGAGAGAGAGAGAGAGAGAGAGAGAGAGAGAGAGAGAGAGAGAGAGAGAGAGAGAGTCTGTGTGTTAATAGCAATTTGTGATAGATGCCTTTGGCGCCCACACATTCAATAACACCCACACTCACAAAAAAAGAAGGGGGGAGGGGAGTCGTTTTTATGGGAGATAACATAACTGCTTGCAATTTGGCTATTCATTGTATCTTTGGCACTTTATGTACTGCATTAGCGGAGGCAATTTCATGCATATGGATATAATGCATTAAGTGGAGGCATTTAAATATAGTGAAACTAATTTTATGATGATTAGTTGAAGGAAAACATTGCATTCGTATCATCTATATAGAAGCCAATTTGCATGAAAATGCCCAAAGTTGCTATGCCAACATTTTCTGTGCTGCTGGTCGGGGTCGTCTCCGAGTCAAGACTTTGTATTAAAAATCGGTCTCCAGTGCCCATGTCTTTTAATTCATTGCAAGCTGTAGGCCATTTGCTCACAAAGCGCTCGCAGTAAAACAAATGAATAGCTAAAATACTCATTTGCATGATTCCCATTTGAAAACGATTCCCCTGAAATTAAAAAAGCGTGTTACTCGGTTGTGAAGATGGATGGGCCAGTGAGGCGGGCAATTAATATTTTCGGCGTTCTCTTTAAAGCCCTCCCAAGACTGAGAACAGCACATGCCAGACAAATTGGGCCCCACAACAGTTTCAGGGCCTCGGCGGCAGCAGCCTGCTTCCGCTGTCTCCCCTTTATTGTCTCACTTACATTATGCAGTAATTAAAACTATTTACCATTCCTACTTATCCGCCATCTGCTACCCACGGAAGGTTCCTCTTCTTTAGAAAGCCTTCCGAAGGAGCAGCAAGAAGAGGGGAAGGCTCGGTGCTGACTGCGGAAGGGGTTCCGGGGGTCTTTCCCTCTCCCACTGCCGTGCCCACCTATCCCTCCATGAAAGGAAGGGTGGAGGGAGTCATGGGGTGTGAAGCTGAGTTTCTGAGTGAGTTGGTTGTGTGTGGGGTGGGGGTGTTAGAACACAGCTTCCTGTACCTTTCGGGGGGACTCTTGGCTTAGATCTGGGGTGATCCATATGGCTAAGGGGAGCCTAGGCCCGGATCCTCTTAAAAATAGACTGAAAAGGGTCTGTAAGTTTTGGCCATGCAGCTGGCCATGCAGAGCCACCAATTACAGTTGTATAGGTTGTTCACTGTACAAGCGTGAGCAGCCCAGGGGGCTATGAAGGCTGAAGTTCCATTGTGTGATCTGTTTGTCAATCTGAGGTCCTGGGTCAGGAGGAAAAAAAAAAAAAAAACCAATCTGAGCTCCTCCTATGTCTGCCCCGGGAGGCACCTTCTAATTCACACAAAGGCATTCTATGACCTAGCCGAGGCCTCTTCTGAGGGAAGCCATTTTGAAAGCAACCAAGTCACTGTCTTTTTTCTGCAGCAATTGTTGCTTCCCAGACTGGGTTCTATCCTGGGGTCTGGACTTGCACGGGCTTGGCATTTGCTTGCACAGGCTGAGCTAGGATGTCCAAAGAGCAGCCTCCTCTGTGAGTATTTCTACTGCCTCTGGGGCCCAGCCCCCAAAGCCTGCACGGATTCACGCAAGGGGAAGCCAAATGCAGCCAGAAACAGGAACTAACTCTCTCACCAGGACACAGGGGGCCTGGAGCCTGCAGACTCGTAGCAGATGGCAAGCTCTGGGAGGACAGGGCCTGCACAAGAGTGCTTTCTGCTTCCGCTGCTTTTCAGAGCCCACCCCAGTGCTGGGCACACAGGAGGTTTCCCAAAGCACTTGTTGAATTAAGGCAACAGTGGCTTAATTTTCAGCCTTGACTTCGCTGCCCAGCTCTGAAGCTTCTCTGAAAGTTCATCCAGTAGACACACTCAGCTCTCATCTTCCCGTTTTAGTGATCTTTGCCTGGCACGTAGCCAAAGGACCGGGATTTGCCTGGAACTGAGCGCCTCAGCTTTCACTCTTCTGGCTCCCTTCCCCAGCGGAGCCCCCAAGGCCACGCACAGCAGCACAGCAGCACGTGGGCCCGCCCTAGGCTGGCACCTCACTTCCCTGTCCTCCCTTCTCTGATGCCCACATCTCTGCCTCTGCACCCTCCTGGAAATGCTTGCCCAGGTCCACAGGCTCAGCTCTCTTGTCCTCAGCTAACTTGTGTGGGTGAGAGTTGGTGCTTGGCATAACAGGCCACACTCTCCAGCACCAGGTGGCCCTGGAGCCTCCTGGCCTTGGGCACTTGGGCCAACGAGAGAGGATGCCTGGCTACCCATTGTGAAGTGGTAAGGCAGTATGAAGATGTCGGTCTCGGTTCCGCAGGAGGAAAGCTGAATTTGAAACCAGAGCTTTGTCCAACGATGGTACAGACCATCTCTGGGTGGCAATCTCTGGATGTGGCCCCACACTGTCATCACTAAGGGCGTGATGGTGTCTGTGAGTCACAGCAGATTCTCCACCCCCAACACGAAGGCCCCTGCCAGGCTCCGAGAGCTCTCCTGCTGTCTGGGCTAAGCAGAAACTCATCCTCACTGATAGGACAGAGGAGGAACATGCATGGACTATGTGGGTCATATAATTAAAGTAGATAAATACATATGTGGGGAAAGGGCAAGACAATCCAGAGGACAGTTCTCCTGGCCACAGGCACAGAGGGAGCAAGGGGTCCCTTGCTGTCATATCAGCAGCTGCTTCCTACACAACCCTCAGCACCATCTCCCTGGGCTCCTGCAGACTGGCCAGGGTACCAGCGGTGGACAGTGTGCTGGGAAGTACATTGACCTTGGGGTCCGTAGCCCTGGGTGGGAATCTCCCCTCTGCCATTGACTGACATCTGATTCCAGGTCAGTGATTGAAACTCTCTGCTACTCTCGGTTTTCTCATCCATTAAATAGGGTTTCATGCCTGCCTGTCTTAAGACGGGTTGTCAAGAGCCCATTAGTGAATAAACATACGGGATTTCAGTGCCCACTCTCTCCTCCCTGAGCAGGTGTGTGCCGTCCTGGAGCAGATGGAAACATGTCTGTACCCTGAGAGAGAAGCTCTGCAGGTGACAGTTGCTCTTAGCTTGCCCCTGAGCTCTGCAATTCAGAGTGAGGCACTTAAAAAACTGGGCCTGGCCTTGTTGAGGAAGGGCAATACGATTGAACCCACATCTAACGTTGCTGCATCAAGCCCTGCACCAAAACATTTGCAGGAATGACTCTCTTAAACCCCCTGGCAGCAACTCTGAAGGTCTTCATTCTACTGTTGGGAAAATTGGGGATCTGGGTTGAGTTCCATAGTTCAATCCTCTTCCTAATTTGCTGTGTGACCTCAGGCAAGTCACTTGTCCTCTCTGAGCTTCCATCTCCTCATTTCCACCCCACATCCACTGCAGTTCCCCAGTCCACATTGCCTTTCCAGTCCTCCACCGGCTGCTGAGCCCGCATCTCCTGGCAAATCATTGCAGTTATTATTATGAAGCTTTGTTATTAAGACATGAGCAAGAGAGAAACATTCCCACGTGCTGGAGAAGACATTAGTAAAAGTAAACCAGGAAGCAGGGATCTGAAAGGGAGAGGAACAAATGAGAGAAAATTAAAAATCAATCCGTGGAAACCTTCACCTGCTTTGTATGTGGAGGAATTGGTCAGAGGAAAAGAAGGGGGACAAGCCAACCCCCCACTTGGCGATTACGGCTAAAGATCAATACTGGACCGAAATAGAATCCCACGTAGGAAACGATCTAGCCTCACAGCCCTGGAAAAAAAAAATTTAACATAGAGAAGCCATTTAAAGCAGAAAAAATATTTGTATGTAAAAGGAAATATTTTAGGTAGGAGTTGAATACCAAATGATTTTGGGTCTCTGTGGGGAGTAATGAGGCATAGCAAAGACACAATTCTATATGCATGTAATATTATCATCGCACGCCTTGGAAAGCTTTTAAATCACAGAAATGCAGTTAGGGACCATTGTACAAAATAAACATCCCACTTGGTGTCTTGCTTGCCCTAAGTTCCTTGATCTAGAGCGGCACTGCCAGATTTTTACAGCCCCGTAAATTAACGTGGTGCTGATTTGATTGAGCTAAATTAATAAGACTTGTGCTTTGTTGCAAAATAACTATTACAGTATGTTGTGGGGACACACTGCCGATAAGGAAATTGCCGCCTTTAACAATCCCACTGAAGTTTCATGGAGGATTTCAAAACCAATTTTAATTAAAACAAAAGCCGATGTGTGGCAATAATGTGGATGTTAAGGAGAGAAAATGCAAAATGTCTTTTTAAATCCATTTTAATATGTCTTAAGGACTGGATGATCGATGTGGCGAGAGCCGGCAGCTGACACCGAGCTGGGAGGCTGCCTGTGCTTGTTGACGGTGGGTGGCACTTCGGGCCTGCCCAGCGGGCTTCTGCGCGGGCTCAGGGCTTCCGGGTCTGCGGTCGCCTCCCAAGTTGAGGCTGTAGCGGAAGACCCCTTTGCAGGCGATTTCTCAGTCCCGGACGCCGGGGCAGAAGCTGAGGCTTGTCTTCCTTGTCACTCGGGGGTTGGGGCAGAGGCGGACAGGGGCACAGGTGCATCAGGCCTGGCCACAGCCTGGAACACCAGGCGCCCCCCAGCTCCCCACCCACCTGTGACCAGCTCCCTGGCTGTCGCCAGCACTCCAGGCACCTCTGGGAACCCAGAGGCGTGGGAATTTTAGTAAGAAACAGTGGGAGTGTGGTAGCAAGAGGAAGAGCCATGCCCTGAGAAACTGCCGTCGGGTTAGGAAACCTGCAGACAGGGCAGTGGGGACCTGGGACCCGCGTGAGGGTCGGCCCCTGAGGCTCAAAGCTGGAGCCACCTCAGGTCTGGGGGCCAGGGGAGGCCCCAGAGCAGGGCAGGGCAGGGCGTAGTGCCGGGTGCCGGGGCAGGAGTGCGAGTTTGGCTGGTTGAGAGTGGATCTTGTAAGTCTCAATCCCCACTACCTCAGTTTCCTCAGCTGTGAAATGGGTACAGTGATAGAATTTACTTCACACAGCTGCTATGAGATTAAATGAGGTTGACACCTGATGCACAAATGCCTAAAAATATTAGTTATTGGTATAAAAAGAACAGCAACAATACTATCTTTCCTTTTATTTGTTATGTTTTCAATCAGAGGACCCCTTTCTTGAGGTCCAGCTGTAAATATGGACAACAACATGAACAGGCACAGACATCTGGAGGCCCTGGGATGTGCCAGCTGCTGTCCTGAGCGACTGGTTCACAAGTGCTGTCTCCTCAGGCCTCACAGCGGCCTGGGGCTCTGAGGGGAAGGGAAGTGTCATGTGACACTGCATGTCACACAATGTAGTAAGCGGTAGAGCTGGGATTTGAACTACACCCGTGCTCTTGACCAGTTTGACGGTCAGTGGCCTTCAAATGCATTTGAACATGACCCACAGGAAAAAAACCATGTTTTCCCACAGGACGCAGCATGTACACACGCATGCACGCTTATAATTAGAAGTTTCACAAAAATAATACCCTTATTACATGTGATGCATATAATATTTTCATTCCATTTAATTTTTAAAAGAAATTGTTCATGACCCACTAAGTTGTAATCCATCCTTGCAACTCAAGCCCCATTTTGGGGAATGCTGCACACACCCATCGCCATGTGGGAAACCCTCTACGTGCCGTCTCATTTGACCGTCCCACCTGCCCCAGGAGGTGGGTAGTGGTGTGCCCATTTAACAGACTAAGAATCGAGATTGAGGACAGAGCAGTGATTTGGCCCCAGCCTGCATACATCTCCATGCTAGCATTGACCACACAGCCTGTGGAAACTTGGGGACAGCTGTGAATGTCCCTCTGCCTCTCCCCACACCACAAGCTCCACTAGGGGAAGTAGCCTGTCAGCTTGGTTCCTTCATGGCTGGCCAGCGTTGGGCAAGTTATTTCAGTGCTCTGATCCTCAGTTTACCTGTCTATGAAATGGGACAATAATAGTACTTACAGGGCTGTACCCTCTGCTTGCTCCAGCCCGGAGGGTTCCAGAGGGGAGAGAGTAGGAATGTTCCTGCAGGTACACCCACTCTGCCCAGGAATTCTTGGGACCCCTATTTCTGGCCTGACATCAACTGCACTTTTCTTCTTTGTTCCTTAATTTTGTCTTTAAATCACCTTCTTTTCTCTTCTCATTTTTAGGTTTTTATCTTCTACCTTATTTTTTCTTACCTCACGCTCCTATGTGACTTCCTTTTATCAGCCCTCCCCTTTTTTTTTGCACTTTAAAAATTATTTTATTAGCATTTTTATGTTTTGAATGGGAGCAAACTTCTTTTAATTGCTTCAAGTGACTCCCTCTCATGCATTTTTAGCTTTTTATTTCACAGGTTCTAATGTTTTATTTTTTTAGATTCAATTGATTTTATTATTTATAAACTCACCATTTTCAACTCTTGAATTCTTTTTGACCTTTGTTTTTTTGAGAACTTTCCCATATTCCTCTTAATTTTGATCTTTTTTTTTTTATTTTTAGAGACAGGGTCTCGCTATGTTGTCCAGGCTGGCCTCCAACTCCTGGGCTCAAGCAATCCTCCTGCCTCAGCCTCCCAAGTAGGTGGGACTATAGGTAGGTGCCACCATGCCCAGCTAATTTTGATCCCTTACAATTTTCTTATACTACATTTATCATCTGACTCTATTTTCCCATCCTCTTGCTCCCTTTCTGTAATTTTCTTTACCTGGGGATGGGTGTTTGCCTGAAGAAGCAGGATGAAAGGATGCAAAAAGAGTCATGGAGAAGGACCCCTCTGCACTCAGGATGGTTGGGCACTTGGCCCGCCACTGCCTTTGTGGGTGTCAATCTGGCATGCCCATTTAAGGAAAGACCTTCCAATCCCTCACCCAGGGGGTCTCACCATCAATTCTCCCCAGACTGCAATGCTCAGTGTGGTCATAGGACTGATCCAGTGGAATTGAGTTGCCTTTGGCCATTCACGTCGACTGAGCCTCAGGAAGAGCTGACTTCTGAAATCTGCAATGTTCACCATACAGGGTCCATGGATCTGGAGCAACCATGCCAACTGTGTGATGCTTGTTGATGTCCCCTCCTAGTATTGCTCAACCCATCTACTTCTTTCCTCCTCCCTACCTCCCGTCCAAATTCACCTGGACCATTGCAACAGCCTTCAGACTGTTCCACCCAAATCCTCTCTGTCTCTATCTCCAATCCCTCTTTTTACACATCAGCTAGAGTCATATCTGATCATGTCATCCTCCTGTTTAAAAGCCTCCAAGGACCTCAGCATTAAGCTCTTTCCCCCTCCCCTAACTTCATGCTGTTTTCTCCCACTATGTCTCCTGCTATGTCCCCTCTTGGGACCCTCTTAGTACCTGGCACTGGGCTAGGAGTTGGAAATGCAGCAAACCCTCAAGGAGACTCTCCTCAGAGGCAGACCCGAAGTTGGGTAGTGCAAGAGCAGAGAGGAATCAGATGCAGGCCATGCCCTCAAGGGCCCCACAGTCTCAGGGAAAGACATACCTTCCTCCATAGCCTTCAGGGACAATGAGAACAGAAGAGGGACTTCCTGGTGCCAAGTGGCAGCCTCATAAGAATCCCAAGGTGCTAAGGGTTCAGGGCCATGTTCACAGCAGAACTTTAGCTAGAGTTGGAGACCTGAGGCCAGGCAGACTCTGGAAACTGAAGTCCGAGTACAGGGTAGGTACTGGGGCCAGGAAGAGGGATGAGGATAGAGAAAAATGAACCCAATGGCCACCAAGCCAAAGTAAGTTAGGCCAGGCAAAAATATAGGAGGTCAGGATGTGACCAGTTGGGTTACCTGGATCAACCCTCATGATAGAGATAACTAGAAATGCTGAATAAGATTAAAAACATCTTCTTAAAAGCATTAAAGGGCTACTAGATAGTATGAAGCTACTAGGCCAAAAGCTAAGTGAAAGGAGGAACTCTGAGAGCAATGAAGCTACTTGTGTCCTGTGGGCATTTGCTCAACCAGCAAACTTGAGCTTCAGTTTTGATATCATCGAGGGCTTGGGAGGAGAGAGGACAAAACCCAGTGCTTCACCAAGTTGGGAAATCTAATAGACATCCTCTCTCTAAAGGGAAACCCTCAGATAAGTGTGACCAGAAGAAAAATTATCTCACCTCTCTCACACCCAGGGACTTCAAGGAAAGTTATGAGCATAACAGGAAGGAAAAGAGCCATTCATGAAAAGTAGATTTAAAGCCCAAATTCACGTCACCTGAATGGTCAGAATAACTTACCATTGATTTAATTTAAAGTAGTCTTGAGTTACCTTTAAGGTACCTGGGAGAAGCAACTCAGATCTTTTCATCCCAGACCTCAAAGAATTACCAAAAATAATTTTCTGAGGAAAATGAACAAACAACTCAGACTAAAATAACCAAGTGCACAAGGAAACAAGCCTCCAGGAGTGAGAACCAGCAGAAATAACAGCAGAAACAGATATGTAAGATTTTAGACATTAGAATTATCAGGTACAGAATATAAAACAATGATGCTTACTATTCAAAAGGAGGAAAAAATAAGATTAATAATATCTGTGGGGAACAAAAAATGTTTAAAAAAAAGAGAGAGACTTAGCAAATTCTAAAAATGAGGAAATATTACATCTGGAGATGAAAACATAACAAATAGTGAAGGAACTCAACTGATGTGTAAAATAGCAAATTAGGTGTAGTTGAAGAGAGAATCAGTAGACTAGATGAATCCAACAAAGAAAGAAAAGGAGTGGGGAATATGAAAGAAAGGTTAAGAGAGATGGGAGATAAAATGAAAAGATGTAATATACATCAAATTAGAATTCCAGAATGAGAAGAGTGAGAGAATGGGGCAGAGGCAATAATTTAGGAAATAATGGCTAAGAATTTCCAGGTCTAAAGAAAGATGCCAATCCATAATTTTAAGAAGATCAATGAATCCTAGAAAGGTTAAATAAATGAAATTCACATACAAATTCATCAGAGTGAAACTGGAGAACACCAAAGGCAAAAGATTTTTTTTCTACTGAAAAAAAGTGATTTATTTTTACAGAATATATAACAATGTATACAGGGTTCACATTTGTTTTCTTTTTAATATCTAGAACTAATAATATTCAAATAAGCTGCCAAAAATATTTTTAAAGATGCCAGAGAAGGGGAAAAAACTAGGTTATAATGTATTCAGAAGAAAAAAGCTAGATTATCAGCTTACTTTCCATAGCAACAGTTGGGGGCCAGAAGATAATAGAATATTTTAGCATGTGTTATGCAAAAATAACCATAGACCTAGAATTCTGTAGCCAGTGCAAACATCTTTTAACAATAAAGTAAAATTAAGGCTTTTCAGATAAAAAGGAAGAAGAAAATTGCCATCAGAAGTATGTCACTAAAGGCAATGCCAAAGGTTGGACTAAAGGGAAGGGGAAAGTGATCCCAGGGTGAGGAGCTGAAGTACATAAATGAAGGAAGAACACAGAAATTGGTAACTGTGTAGATATGACTAAGTAAATATTATATTAACTGCTATACTAATAATGTTATGTAGGATTAAAAGAAAAGATAGAATTTAAAATATGAAAACAGCAACACTTAAGTCAGGGGTTAAATGGATTTAAAATCTTCTAAGTCCCTTGTACACTCTAGGAGGAAGGTAAGAGTATTGATTAATATTAGCTCTTGATAAGTTTTGAATACATGCATTGTAATTTCTAGGTTAACTATTAAAAGAATAGCAACAGAAAATATACATTTCAAACTAATCAAGGGAGCAATTTTGAATGGTCAAAATATTTCATTAATCCAAAAAAGGCAAGAAAGGAGAGTAAAAGAGACATAGACAAGGTGAGGCATATAGAAAGCATGAAATAATGTAGTAGAAATAAATGCAAATGTATCAGGAATTACATTAAATATTAAGTGGAATAAATGTTCTTGTTTAAAAACTCAAATTATCAGATGGGGGCTGGAGGATCTGCTTCCGAGGAAGCTCACTCTCTTAGCAATGGCTGGAGGTGGAGGCTCTTCTAAGCCCCAAGAGCCTCTCCATGTGCTAATTGAGTGTCCTCACAACATGGCTTCCCCCAGAGCAAGAGAATGAGAGAAAAGAATGAGGAAGTCACAGTGCCTTTTATAGATATCAGCATTTCCTCTCTGGACCTGTTTTCTCACCTGTATAGTGAAGAAGTTGAACTATTAATAGATTATGAATGGCAGTTGGGTTCCATCTTGCCACAGAAATGCCAATCCATTGGTGCAGTGAGAAGGACTCTGAGATTGTACCTAAAGTCAGGGCAACAAACTGCAGCCATGGACTGGACGGGGAGCAGGAGAGTGGCAGCTTACTTACCAGTGTGAAGCATCACTAAATCCAGGGAAAGGCACCTCAGCTTTTCACCCTTCCTAGATAGAACTCTTTTGGAAGTCCAAGCGCCTTAGCTTAGCAGTGACAAAAGCAGCCACGCTCCTTCCAACGTGTGCTTTGTCCTCCCAAGCCCTCGTGTTTGAAATCATTCAATTAAGCAGCATTGGCCAGGGCTCTGGACATAAACCTGGGTTCTAATCTTGTCACTTAACAGCTGTGGGACCTCCAATAATTTATAACACTTCATCTTCAAGCCTCAGCGTTCTCATCTGTAAAATGGAGATTTCTCCAAGGATTGAATGAAATGCCATGGCAACTAGCCAGTCAGGTCATCAAGAGTCACTAGCTCCCATTCCACGCACCCATCCTTGAGCTGGCAGTGTTCTGAGGGATGTAAAGCAGTGGCCCAACCCTGCCCTCAAGGAACTTGCTGTCTATTTGAGGAGACAAGTCTTGGCCACGTGACACTGTCAGAGAACATTTCAAGCCAGAGCCAGTATGTTGCCGAATGATCTGGAGCGACTGCAGGTACTCTCGTGGTTCTTAAAGTGTGGTTCTCAAAGCAGCAGCATCAGCATCGCCTGGGGACTAGTTAGAAATGCAAATTCTCAGGCCCCACCCAAGACCTCTGAATCAAACACTCTAGAGGCTTGTTGTAATAAACCCTCTTGGTGACTCTGAGGCATGTACAAGTTTGAGAACCACTGCTTTAGGAATTCGGGACACAGAGGGACCAGAAGAGGCCTACTGGGGGGTCTGAAATTTGAATCATAAAGAATGACTGGAACTTGGACAGCCAGAAGGAAAGGCAAAGGTGATTTCAGGGCAGGGCAACAGCAAGCACAAAGGCAAGGAGACGGGGCAACTCGGCGGCATGCACCGGGCACAGAGGGGACACCAGCTGGATGGGAGGGCCTCAAACACCTGAGCAAAGGAAGAAGCTGGGACTATTGATGGAGCAGACCACAAGGAGTCAGGGCAGATTTTTGAGCAGGAAAGTGACAACAGTCCAGCACCTCTTTTAGACCCACCAACCAGAGTCCTTTCCCAAGTCTCACTCTGCTCCTAGCTCATACGCATGCTTCTGTTCACTGACATCCTCCCAAACCAAGGAGCCCCCTGCTAGGAAGCAGGGAGACTACCAAGCGTGGCAGGGGGGCGGGGAGGCGGGCCAGGGCTGCAGCAGCCAAGCCTGCCTCCCTCCCGCAGAGGCAGAGGGACTCGGAAGCCCCAGCCCAGCACGGGCCTGAACTGCTCCAGCAACCACGAGTCGTGAGCAGGTATTGAATTATGAATAGATGTTGCCAGGAAATAATTGCAAACATTATTGCCCCCCACACATGTGTCCTCCGCGGGGCTGCAGCAATAGATTTTGTTGCCTTAACACTCCAGGGTCATTATAAATTACAGCTATCACATTAACAGGGGGTCAGGGGACTTGGGGAGAGGGAATCCCGTCTGAGAGCTCTAAAAGGGACAGACCCCTCAACTGCGCGCATTGGTTACCCTCAACTTTTCCTTTCGTTTGATCTATTCTACCCATCCCTATTAAATAACTAATTATTTAACATCTTTTAAAGCTTTGTTATATATTAGAACAGGCAGGACACAAATGAGTGCTTTTAATAATATAAAAGCCCATTAGCTTCATTTACTGTTAATGTTAAAATAAACATGAGGCAATTTAGATATACTATTCCAATTTCACGGAAACTTTGATGTTTTTCTTCTCTAGTCACATAATTAAGGGAAAAACTACTAATGATATTAAGTTTGTACAGTGTTAATGACAGAAACAGGCACAAGCTGAAATTGCAGCCATTAATATGAAAAAATAAAATATTTAACAGGGGAGATAGATGAGTACAATTTTAATAAACCAAAATGAAGAAAATTAATTTTAGAAAGTTCCACAGACTTTCGCAGGCTACCATTACACAAGCTGTCTAATGGATTGCTCTCGCGGTCTGGGTTATTTATTGACGGTCCGGAGGAACGCCTTGGTTTTTGTGCATTGTTTTGTGGATGGTGAAGATTTTGCCTTTATTGGTTTAATTCTTTTCCTGTTTGCTTCACTCGACTCCCAGTCCCCAAACTGACATGGCTTTATTTACAGCGTGTGCTTTGAGGGCCCTTGCCAGTGACATGCAGGTCACAGGCAGGGGGTGGGTATGGTAACCTATGAGGGAGGGCAGCAGTGACCACCGGCCGCCAGGGGCTGCATGGTCACAGGGGATGAAAGGCTGGGGTTGCCTCAGAGGTGACAGCTGGCTCCGGAAGGATTCCCCATGTCGGGGTGGGGACAGCCACTGCTTTGTCCTCAGTTTTCCTCCACAGATGTCACGGTGTGTCCTGGGAGGCAGGCTCTTAGTCTCCGTCTTGCCACTGCCATGGGTTGAACAGCGGTCCCCCCAAATTCACATCCACACAGGACCTCAGCATGTGACCTTATTTGCAAACAGGGTCTCTGCAGATGTGATGCAGGTAAGGATTGAGGTGTGATCATGCTGCACTAGGGTGGTCCCTAAATCCAATCAGAGTGTCCTTTTAAGAGACAGAAAAGACACCCAGAGACACAGAAGCTGGAGGCAGAGATGGGAGTTTCGCTGCCACAAGCCAAAGAACTAGAAGAGGCAAGATTCTTCCCTGGAGCCCTCAGAGGGCATGTGGGCCTGCTGACACCTCGATTTCAGATTTCTGGCCTCCAGAACTGTGAGAGAGTCAATTTCTGTTGTTTTAAGCCACCAAGTTTGTGGTCATTTGTCACAGCAGCCACAGGAAACTAATTCACTGCTGAAGAGCGACGGCACAGCAACAAGCCTCCCCGGCCTGTCTCACGAGGGCGCAAGGAGCAGGGAGAGGGACAGGACTGCTAGGAGAACGTGGCAGCAGAACCAGACCTGGCCGCAAGGAAAGCAAGTCCAGGCTGGCGGCAGGACGTGGCACCTGCCCCGCGTGTGGCACATGGCTGCAAAGCCCTGGCCACAGAAGATTGCTCAGGCAACAAGACGTCAAGACAGACCAATCCAGAGAAACAGGGAGGAGCCCTGGGGCCTGGGAGTAGGTCCTAGACAGGTCACTGAGCCAGTGGCTCGAGCCAGGGAGGTAAGGCACGGGGCCTGGCTCTCCCTGTGGGGCACAGGGTGGAACTGGGTTTGGGGCGGTGGGGGGCAGCAATCCAAAGCCACTGGTGGGAACAGCAGCACATGAGCCAAAGAACAACGACAGCTACAGGAATGCTCACTAGGTGCGAGGCAGGCCTGGCATCAGCACAGCCCAAGAGGTAACTGGTTTGCATACACCCATTTCGTGGATGAGGAAATGGAGGCTAGGCAAGGTGAGGACTGGCCTGACTCGGCGCGCTGGGTGAGGAAGCAGATATTCCGGCCCAGGAGTCTGAGTCCAGAGCCCGGCTCCTACCCAGCACAAGAGCCGCGTGGGGCTACAGTTCAACCAGACCACAGTCTACCCTGCGCCAGGCCCTGTGGGCAAACAGCTGAGTAAGACAGGCTGTGTCAGTACGGATGCTGGGGTCAGTCACAGAGAAGCAAGCCAGGGGCGGCTTACATGTGGATACATTCACTGTTCCTCGTGACAAGTGACAAGAAAGCCACAGTAGGACAGCGCCATGGCTTTTTAGTTCAGTGGCTCAGTGATTCAGGCCCACGAAGCTTGCAGGATTCAGGTGCTCCCCATCTGTGTCGTCATTCCGCTGTTGTCTCAGTTCCAAGGCCACCCTTCTGCACTCGGCTTAGTGATACAAGGCCTGTGACTCCACAAACCCCATGTCTGCCTTGCCAGCTGCTCCCTGTTAAACTCTACGGAGAGGGATCCCTCCGGCAAGGCTGGAGGAGGGAAAGGTACTTCCTGTGCCCTTCCTGAGGGCCCACTGTTCCGTCAGCACCTCCAGCAACGCTGCTTCTCCCCTGCAGGGGCACTTCCTCCTGGTGGCAGAGCCGAATCCAGTTTCTTGTTTTTCCACCACTCACAGGTACAGCCTCACTGCACTCCCCCCTCGGGGTCTGGGCCAGCTGGGCTCACCCCTAAGCCCAGAGACGCCAGCACCAACCACGCGGCACCCCCTTCTCAGAGGTCTCCTGCTGTGTTTGTAACTCCAACCTCGTTCCTTTGCGCCCCCAGCCCTAAGAGTCGATCTGCTTCCTGCAGCTGCTACCTCCCTTTCTCCCCTTTTAGTTACCTAGTTAACGTTCTTTCTGCCTAGGTAGCAATGATTCCTAATAAATTCGCCTTGCTGACATAACTGGCATGGCTTCTGAGCCCTGCCCGGGCCCTGTCTGATGACATACCTTCTTCTCCTGCCCTCCTCAGTGTGTTGGTGAGGTCACTCCTCATGGTCACAAGGCGGCTGCAGCACTTCCAGTTGGCAAATGCTGATGACCAGAGGCAGGAAAGGACCTCTTTCCTCTTGTCCCCTGTCTTTTTAAGCACAGAGGAAACATTCCTGTAAGTCCCCCCAGCAAATTTCCCCTCACCTTTCGTTGGCCAGAATTAGACCCCATGCCCCTTCCTCGGTCACCTAGCAAGGGGACTGGGAGACTGTGGTTGGCTTAGACGAACCAGGATCCATCTCCCTGGGGCTGTGGCTGCAGCTGCGGTCACTGCCATGGCCAGGCAGAAGGGGACCAGCTGAAAAGAGTGGGGCTCTGCAGGCAAGGGAGAGAGAAGGGGGATGGGCCCAACAGCGGTGACTGCTCTGCCATCCCACCCTCTAGTGGGAGATCTGGACAAGTACAGATCAAGGGTGTCAGGGCTGGGAATGGGTTGGGCACAGAGGAGGGGGCGTGAGCTCTGGAGACCAGCGAAGCCTCACAGAGCAGGTGGCGTGTGGCTGAGACTTGCAGGATGGGTGGACTTTCCCAGGTACCAGGTAAGGTAGGACCTTCCTGACGGAAGATATGGCCGGTGAGAAGTCACAGACAGGTGGTGGGTTATGGCACAACTGGGAAGAGAAGGTTGTTGAGTGTGATTTGGGCACGGTGGGATAGAGGGCAGTGGCCTTCCAGGTCAGCAGGGATGGAGCAGGGATGGCAGGGTATATTGAGGCCAGGGTGGGTGGCTACAGTGCCTGCTCCAGGTCAGGAGAGGATGGAGCTGGGGCCGCAGGTCTGGAGGAAGCGCCCATGGTAGATGAGTGCCCTGGGGGCCAAGAACTGCTAGGACCCCCAGGTCCCATCTTTGATCCCAGCAGGTGCCCCCTCTCTCCCTCCCGCCCCTTCTCTCCACACAGGCATGGCCTTTGCTGATACCACTGAACAGGAAATACAGGCTCTGCCCACAAGGAGCTCATAGCTCAACTTCCCCCCCTTTTTTTATTGTTGTAAAAAGTACATCACAAAAAATTTACCATTGTAACCATTTTTAAGGGTACAGTTAAATGGCATTAAGCACATTCGCAAAAATCACCACTATCCCTCGCCAGAACTTTTTCATCCTCCCACATGGAAACTCAATGTCCACTAAACACTAACCGCCTAGTCTCTCCTCCCAGCCCCTGGCGATGCTGGATCATATGGAAATTCTACGTTTCTATTTTTGAGGAGCCACCATCCTGTTTCCCACAGCAGCTGCACCATTTTATATCCCTACCAGCAGTGCACACGGGCTCCAGTTTCTCCATACCCTCACCAACCGTTAGTTTCTGTTATTTCGAAGGTAGCCCTCCCAATGGGCATCAGCAGTACAGCTTAGCTCTTGAGCCCAGGCAAACCCAAGTGAAAACTAACCAATAATAAAGCAGTTGAGACGTCAACCACCACGAGGGGGCGACAGGGAGCAGAGCAAGCAGACGGCGGGCAAGAGGCACGCGGGAGGCGTGGAGGCAGCCTCAGATCCTGGAGGACATGGTGTTCCCGGAAGCAGGGACCTGAGGGTAGGGGGCAGCCTGGCCTCAGCTGCTGCATGGTGGCATGTGCTCGTGGCTGGGGGAGGGGAGGGCAGGTCCCGGGGATTGTCTGCCAGTGGGGCAGGCCCTGGATTCACAGTCGGAGCCTGGTCCCCAAGGCCTGTCGAAACAGAACAATAATCCCACCTAACTCTTGGGCAGCCTGCAGCCTCTCTCCAAGGTCTTGCCTCCTGGGGCCCCTTCCCTGTCCCTCCCCTTTCTCCATCTTCTCCCGTTACAGTCCCAGTGCCCAGCTCAGAGTCTGGCACACAAGGGGACCTTAATGAATGTTTGTCAAAGGAAGGAAGAAAAAACAGATAAGGAAACTGAGGGGGGAGCTCGATCCCATTCCACGAATTGCCGCCCACCCAGGCCCGGTTTTCACGATGCCCACTGAGCTCTGACCCTCCCCCCTGGCCAGGAGGGAGGACCCCCCCATGATGTCCACTGCACAGATGTTGCCCAGAGCAGTGCCCAAACCACCCTCCTTCCCCCCTGCCCACTCCCCACCCCCAGCCACACCAACTGGATGCGGCTTCTTCAAGGAAACTCCCCAAGCAGAGAGGATGCTGCGATTTCCCCTGCCCACCCATTACAGGAAATGCTTAATTACGGGAATTAATTAAATAATTACAGGAATTAATTAATTGAGTAAATTCCTTTCACTGGCATGTCACTGCTTGTTTGGGGGGCTCCACATGCATACGTGTGTGTGAGAGAGGGTGGGGAAGAGAGCCCCCTTGACAGCTCGAATGATGGGCACAGACCTCTGTTTGTTTCCTCAGTCCCGCTGGCCATGAACGGAGCCCTCACCTGGACAGCGGGACTCCTGTGGCGTCACCCAGGCATTTAAGCCGTAATGTGTAAGTGTCCCCGACAGCCGCCGAGATTGATCTACAGGCCAAAGGGAAATGCATTAACCAATTTAACTGTCCGGAAATCCAGCATAATGAACATCCAGAGGTGTCTTATTACTAGCTCACTGTTGCTTGCCTTTACTTATTTAACATTTAAATATTTCTTAAATTAATTCTTGAGTTGGGAATGTTTTCACAGACTCAGGTCTGGGAAAAGGGCTCAGTCTTCCTGTCAGTGAAGGGCTGAAAGTTTCGGAGATTTGAACCATTTGGTGTTTTTCCACTTCTGCTGTGGAAGTGTTCATATTCAGCCATGTCAGGGAGGAGGGGCGACGATGATCTTGAGATATGAGGGCAGGGGTTTGGGGCTGCGAGGGGCTTGCCAGCAGAGAGAGCCCTGAGTGATGAGTCCAAAGACCTGGCTTCTCTTTCCCAGCTGTTGCTAACTCCTGGTGTGATCCACACAAGGTTTCTTCACCCTCTTTGGGTCTTGATTTTTGTTGCAGATGCTATGAGTGCCCCGTGAACATCCCCTTGGAGGGACTGTTTCCCTGTGTGCTCACGGCTTCCCAATGCCAGGGGTCCTCAGCCTTGACACTATTGACGTCTGGGGCTGGAGAACCTGTGCTGTGGGGGCTGTCCCGTAAACTGGAGGACATTTAGCAGCATCCATGGCCTCTGGGTGCCAGCAGCCCCCTGCCCACAACTTAGCTGCATGGCAAGACTGCAACTATCAGAGCGCAGGGGTCGAGTGCTATCGCTCTCCCAGTGCGTGGCCAGGGGAGGGCTCAGTGAGGGTTTGTTTATTCACTCACCGACTGGCTAGCCATGACAGCAAGCAACAGAGGCAGGAGCGTCTGACCAGGGACCCAATGGGGGGCCCAGTGGGTATAGGAAAGTGCAGAATGGAAACCAACACTTACTGAGCATTAACTATGTTTTAGGCACATAACATATATCATCCAACTTCATCCTCGGGGTAATCTTTTGGGGCTTCTGTGATAACTTCATCTGAAGATAAGCAATATAGACTCAGGATGTTAGGCAACGTGCCCAAGGTCACACAGAAAGTGAGATGCTGAGCTGGGCTTTGAGCATCCATCTGTCTGGTTCCAAAGTCCACATTTGTTCAACTACGTCATGCAACAGTTTCAAAAAATCTGCAGTTCTGGTTGTGTAATATTAAGTCGATGTGAAGCTAAGATTTATTGAGCTAAAGATAATTTTGAGGTCATCTGGTGCAGCTACTCATTTTTACTGCTGGTAAACTGAGGCCCAGAGCAGAGAAATGACTCACCCAAGGTTGTGGCAGTGCCAAGACTGGACCTTGGGTCTGGATGACATCAAGGCCCAACCCCTTTCCTCTGTACCAGATTTGGGGGGACAAGGAGGCTCGTGGGCTTGGGTAATTGGGAAGTCCTTTCAGAAGGGAAGAGCTTTGACCTAGGTAGGGAAGGGAAAGGCACTTCACTGGGTATCCATGTTGTTGGGGTGCAGAGAACAATACCCCAAGGCATGCCACTTTGGCATGCTGAGCACTTTGAAATGAAAGAAACTGGAAGGTCTTAGAAGCTGCCTAACTTTCTAACCTTGTTTCTCTCCCACCACACTCCCCTCCCCACACAGGGAGGGACTCTCTCTGGAATTTCCTTATCTGACAAAGGATACTTCTTTCCAGAAGAAATGCAATTGTCTTAAGATCCCCTCTCTAGGAATCTCATCACATAACCAGGAAAGATTAACCACTGGAGAAGAGACTAAAAATTGTCACCATGCCCAGATAGACTTTTCATCTGTTCTTTTCCGATGGCAACTCCGAGAGATTGCATGGAGAATTTATCTGCATAATAAGACCACCTTTGTTCACAGTGAACTTCCACCCCTCACCTTCCCCCACCTCCCCCAGAGCTCAGAGGAACTTTGTCCCAGGCCATTGCTGTCAGGCTCATTCATTTCCCCAGAAAATCATTTGCTACCCTTCACAGCTGCCCATGTCCTCCACCTCCCCCTCCCCTTATGAAGAGGGTATTTAAGCTCCAACTATTCAGCGCTTCTTTGAGTCTCATATTTTCGAGACTCCCATGTCCCTGTCCATGTAAATAAATTTGTAAACCTTCTTCTCCTGTTAATCTGTCTATTGTCAGTCATTTCTGTTTTCAGCAAACCTTCAGAGAAGGCAAAAGGGAAGCTTCCCCTCCATCCAGCCCTACAACTTCATGCCAGGCAATAAGCACACACCATCTCACTTAATCCTGGCCACAGCTCTTTCGATCATCCCCATTTACAATGGTAGGAAAAAATGTGAAAGTCTTTGACGTGAAGAAGAAAAAGATTATTGGACGTTCTGAATAGTGCACTTTTCTGGGTTATCTGTGCCTTTCGTTGTCTGAGATCTTTTCTACAACCCCCTAAGTTGTAGAAAACTGACAATAATGCAAATGCTTCTTGTCCATAGAGATGCAAATCGATATTGTTTGTTGCAGTGCAATTGATTATTGCCCTGAGGATACTGGCCAGTTCTGCAAGTATTTGTAGGTTCATTTCAAATTTCCTCTGTGTGTGTGTGTGTGTGTGTGTGTGTGTGTATGTGCTCTTTGAATTCTCCTTGGAACTAGTTTTTAACGCCTTATTCGTTCCTTCATTAATTAGTAAGTTAAAATCTTTTTGACACTTGTTCATCTTTACACTTGCATTAAAGTCATAGTAAAACGATTATTTTACCTTTTTTTTTTTACTTAATCCTTGATATGATAGTATGGTTATTTTACGTTTTAAAAAATGGTGGCTTGCACCTGTAATCCCAGCAACTCAGGAGGCTGAGGTGGGAGGACTGATTGAGCCCAAGAATTCTTCAAATCCAGTCTGGGCAACATAGTGAGACCCTGTCTCAAAAAAAAAAAAAAAAAAAAATTATCCTTTAGCATAGATGACCAAACTTAAAATTTAAGTACCTTGCCCAGGGTTATAGCTTGTAAGAGCTAAAGTCTAATTCCAAACCTTCTATTTTTCTTTACTACCCACCTCCAGACACGGCTTTACAGCCTTCCTTTTTCTGGCAGCAGGTTTATAAGGGTGACATCTGTGTCATCACTTTTACCTCTCAGAGTCTCAGTGTCCTCAGTTTTCAACTGAGGATCTACAACCTAATCCTACTTCCCTCAATTATTCAAATAGAATCAGGTGTATGGAGCACACTGAGAACAGGAAAGCCCAGGCACAAGTCAGTGTGTTATAACAAAGGCGGCCCACGGGGCTGTGCTCCTGGAGTTAGATGTGAGGGCAACTTCTGGCTCTGCCACTTAGCAGTCCTGTGACATTTTTCAAGTCACTCACTCCTGTCTTGGACCCTCAATCCCCAGCCTACATCCCAGAGATGTTGCAAGGATGGGGTCAGATAATGACATGCGAGTGCGTTAGAGGCTATACAGCGCCGTAGCGAGGAGGCTAAGCCTCCGTGTGATCTCCTGCTTCTCTAGGGACAAACCAGGGCTCCCACCTCGAGCTCTCTGCCCCCCAACCTCCTCTCCATCCCTCACACGCCAGCAGCCATGGCCAAGTCCACCTTCACCTGGAGGCGCTGTCGCAGTGAAAGCTGGGTGGGGGCAATGTTTTCCCAGGCCCTTCAGACACGCCGCTAAGCCAGCGCAGATGCTCCACGAGATCACCCACAAAACTCTCGCATCAGCACGCATGCGCCTCCCAGTTATTTATAGCTACGCGATGGCTCTGGCGTCCCATCCTCTTGGATATTTCCCCGAGATGACTTTTCACCAGGTGCATAAGCTCCGCAGCTGAGCAGATGCTGGTGTGAAGAGCAGAAGGAGGCCTGGTCTCTCGCCCTCCCCCTCCAGCAGGTGAGAGTATCTCAGAACCTGGGGGCAACAGCAGGCGGAGATGACCAAGGCCAAAGGGCTCCAGACCCCAGACCTGGGGAGCTTTCAAAACTCCAGATCAAAGGACCCAGACCTCCTGAATCACAATGTGAAAGGCTAAGGCCCAGAAAGGTTTATTTTTAAAATCTCCCCAGGGGTTTCTGGTGCCCAGCAGCCTGGTTTGGAAACCACCTTTCTAAAGCAACCTTCTTCATGTTGACCAGACGAAGCCCATGACACAGAGGTGTTAAGTCACGTTCAAGGTCACTCAGGTCACCCTTTTGGACCCATTGTTCCAGAGCGGCAGCTCCTTAGGGGTTGGCATTTTCTTGGCACGAAGCTGCCTGCGATAGCCGCTGCAGGGGCTGGGAAGCGGGGAAGGAGCTCCTGCCACATTCCAGATCAGAGCTTCAGCCTTAGCCGGGCTGAATGGATAATTAAACAGATAGCAAAATGGAATGCAGTTCCACACACCTCCCGGGAGCCGGCTGGGGGAGATAATATGCTTTCCTGTCGTCAGAAGGCACAGGAGGAAAAACAACTGGGCCTGGCCGTTGGCCAGTTAACAATATTGTTTTTGTAAACAAGTTGAAAAATCCAATAACTGTAAAACTTATGGCATGTCCTTAAAAGCCTGTCGCTGTTTTCCCCGTAAATGGAAGAGCGTTTCCGACTGAAGGTGTTCTAATTAAACAGTCCGGGTCCCCAGGGGCGGCCAGGTCATCCTCGGGAAGGATGGTCTGCTCCCTCCCGGTGGCCTCGGACCAGAGGTGGCGGTGGTGAGCTTGGGGTGCAGCCAGGGCAGTTTTCTGTTTGTTTTGTTAGTGACTGTGCTGTGTTGTAGCTGAACAGCTCTCCTCCCTCTTCCCGTGGTCTGCAGCTACTCTGAAGGACATTCCAGCACGAACTCAAAGAAGCAAAGTCTTCAGATGGAGCCCAGCAGTGACTGCCCAGCACAGGGGCAGCCCCTGCAGCCAGGGAGGAGGAAAAGGCTGTTCAGTCTGTTAATCAGGAAGCCCTTTGGTGGCGGAAGCAACAAAACAGTCCAAAGTCTAGTTGTAGGCTTAGAGGAGCTCAGGGTCCTGGTGGGAAGAGAAAACAGTCACACACTCACGTGCACACACACACTCACACACATAGTCACACATTCACACACACACATACACTCACACATGATCACACACACTCACACACACACATGCTCACATACACAGGGTCACACACACATGCTCACACACACACACAGTCACACACTCATGCATACACACACACTGACACATAGTCACACATTCATGCACACACTGACACACACACGGTCACATGTTCATGCACGCACATATGCTTATACACACTCACACACGCTCACATACACACACTCTCACACACACACACATATCCTAAAAAGGGAACAGAAGGAGGGAGCCCAGTACGCAGTAAGTGGGGGCTGGTGCTCCCGGAGCTGGGGGTCTTCACAGAGGAATCGCAGAAACTCAGGGCTGGCTGGGATTCCGAGGCCTGCTGGTCCAAAAGCCAGCTCTTACCTCCTGCCTCCCCGTTGTTCCCCATCTACCCGGAGTTGGGCCACACTTCACAGTCATCTACAAGACTGTCCTCACTCCAGACATCGGCTGCAAGCTCGAGGGGTCCCTGGGCCACCCACACTCTAACCAATTAGCTACAAATTCAACAGTTCTCACAACCACCCTCAGGTTTGGTAATTTGCTAGAAAGACTCACAGAACTCGAGCCCGGGAAAGCACTATACTTAGGATAAGATATTTTTAAAATTGTACTAACATGCACATAGCATAAAATTTATCATCTTAACCATGTTTAAGTGTGCAGTTTGGTATGTCAAGTACACTCACATCCTGCAACTGATCTGCAGACCTCTCTTCACCTTCCCTCACTGAGTGAGACTCTGCGCCCAAGAAACAGTAACTCCTCATTCTCGCCTCTCCCCAGCCCCCGGTGACCACCCTCTACTTTGTGTGTCTGTGAATTTGACTACCGCAGGTACCGCATGTGAGCGGAATCCTACAGTGTTTGTCTTTTGGACCATTCCAGTTTTATTACAGCAAAAGGTTACAAATCAGAGCCAGGCCAGAGAGAGACACAAGGTGAGGTCTGGGAGGGCTCCAAATGTGAAGCTCCCACCATCCTCAGGGACACATCACCTTCTCAGCACTGAAGTGTGACCAACTCAGACAGTTCTGCCAGTGAGGGCAGCTCACCCGAGCTTTGGTGTCTGGAGTTTTTGTTGGAGCTTCATTACGTAAGCACGATTTAGCGCATCATCGACCACGTGATGGAACTGCATCTCCAGCCCACCTCCCTCCCCAGAGGTCAGGTTGATAGCACATGACCCAAAGTCCCAACCCTCCAATCACAGCTGGTCGTTCTGACATAGCCAGTCCTTATCTGAGTCGTCTCATTAGCATAGACCATGGGGAGCCCATCTTGAGTCACCTCATTGGCATCAGCTATCAGGTGTAGTCTGAGGGACCCGCCATGAATAACAACGACAGGGTCCCACAACCTTCAAGGGGGAGTCAGGGATATTTTTCTAACAGCTCAGCAGGCCCCACTGCCTCAGGGTGGAGGGGTGGCTCCAAAAGACAGGCCCACATCCAGGAACCTGTGAATGTGATCTTATCTGTAATTATTTGTAACTAAGGATTGTGAGATGACAGCCCTAAAACCAATGACAAGGGTCCTCATAGGAGACATACAGTAAAGAGACAAGGACAGAAAAGGAGAAGGCCACAAGAAGACAGAGGCAGGGGTAGGAGTGATGCTGCCACAAGCCAAGGGATGCCCAGAGCCACCAGAAGCTGGGGGAGGTGAGGAGGAATCCTCCCCCAAGCCCGCAGAGGGACACAGTGCTGCTGGCACCTGGGTTGTGGGCTTCTGGCCTCCACGACCGTGAGGGACTGAATTCCTGTTGTTTGAAGCCACCAAGTTTGTGGTTCCTGGTTACAGCAGCCACAGGAAACTAACACAGGGTGTCTAAACTGTACCCTACATTCACCATGGCCTCCCTTCAGGACAGACCTAAAGAGCTACTAGAGGGAAACTGAGGCAGGCACCCAGGCAGAGGGGACAGCAAGAGGCTGTGGCAGATGCTGGTGGCAGCCCAGCCCCTAGGCTTCTTCCCCTTCTTCCGGGAAAGAGAAGCCCCCAGGCCTCTGTTGCTCATTCTCCTCTGCACAGCTGTGCACTGAAGAAAGGACTTTGTTCTCTTTTTTTTTTTTTTTTTTTTTTGAGACAGTCTCACCCTGTTGCCTGGGCTAGAATGCCGTGGCGTCAGCCTAACTCACAGCAACCTCAAACTCCTGGGCTAAAGCGATCCTCCTGCCTTAGCCTCCCGAGTAGCTGGGACTACAGGCATGCATCACCATATCTGACTAATTTTTTCTATATATTTTTAGTTGTCCAGCTAATTTCTTTCTATTTTTAGTAGAGACGGGGGGGGGGGGGGGTCTCACTGTTGCTCAGGCTGGTCTTGAACTCCTGAGCTCAAACAATCCATCTGCCTTGGCCTCCCAGAGTGCTAGGATTACAGTACAGGTGTGAGCCACTGCGCTCCACCAGGACTTCATTCTAATTAGTGAAAGCTAATTGTGGTAAACCTGCCTCCCTTGCCAGCGATGAGTTAAGGGGCGAGCATGTGACCCTGTCCTGGCCAATGATGTGAGAGGAAAGATTTTCAGGCTTTACAAAGGGGTGTAGGAGAGGAGACAGTCCTTCATTCTCTCCTAGACTGTGGGGGTGGATGGAGCCCCAGTATCCACCTTGTGACCATGAGGGCAGTGAGCTGGCTCACTGAGGAAGGCCAGGGACACAAGGGGAAAGGGAAGAAACTGACTCCCCGATGACACTGTCCAGCCCCTTATTAATCAATCAGCCCTGCCCCTGTGTACTTCCTGGGGTGGTGACAATAAATTCCTTCTCATGGGGCCTGTTACGTCAGACTTTTCTGCTACTTGCAGCCAAAGCATCTTCACTCAGTGGTTTTCAAACATTTTAAACCAAATCTCATAGGGAAAAGCTCTTCCATTGGAACCTAGTACACACATTCATATAGAGAACTGAAACAAATAATTCACAAAATAGTATCTGCAATACATTCTGATATTTTCAAATTTTTTAAAATTGCTGGTCACAACCAGCATTCATCAACTGATTTCGTGACCTACCTGCAGTCATGATGTACGACTTGAAAAACACTATCCTAAAAAAATACAGAAATGAATTTCAGGGGCGGGGGAGAGGGGGAGAGAGGAGAGGAGTCAAGTGGCCCCAAAGGAGACAAAATCACACAGACACCAAGATGTCACTGACTGTGCTAAGGTGGGTTGGGCACAAAGAGATACAGAGATGGCGAGGGGGACAGGGAGGGCATCAGAGTAACGGGGACAGGAAGAGCCCGACACAGACGGAGCCACACGCATAGGTGCTGCCATGGTCACACGGGGGCAGAGGCAGGATCAACTGGAAGCCACAGAAGCGGGGGACGGGGAGGATGAGACAAAGCAATACAGGAAATTAACAATGAGACGCAGAGACAGAAACACAAACAGGCTGGGACACGGGGATTCTGAGACGGAGACCCAAAGGAGGCACACCCCAGACACAGCCGGAGGGGGGCGAGGGAGACTGGCCAGGGCACGGCCAGGGTCTTGGAGCCAGAGTCCCGGTGCAGGGCTGGCTTGGCCACTCATTAGCCGTGTGGCCCTGGCTGGGTCATTTCGTCTCTCTGGGCCTCTGCTTCCTCCTCGGAGAAACTCGGTTAGTGCAAAGAGAGCCGGGAAGTAACCAGTAGACTAGGACTTTGCAGTCTCAAAAGGGCTGTCCTCACGGTTCCCGACCCTTGACCGGACAGAAAATCTTTAGCTGCCACCCGTGCCAGCGACCCCAGTGTCCCTCCCCCGACAGCCCCCTCCCCTGCTGCTCTGCCCAAAGGAGGGAAACCCATTTCCCTGGGAACAGCTGTGTTTCCTCAACAAACAAATGTTCCCTTAAAACGTTTCTGAGGAAGAGCGGATGGTAATGAGCGAACATCTGGCCGAGCGGCACACTTTCGTTTTTGGCAGCTCCGGAGCCCACCAAGTGACTATTCCCTAATGTTCACCACATCCCGGCACCTGCTATTCCCAATCAGGCTTGTTCCACTACGCCTCAATTAAGAGCAGATGTGGGGCTGAGCGGACGAGGAGGGAAGAGCACCCTTCCCCAGCGTCCCTCTGCGCTGCTCAGAAGCTTCTGCCTTTGCACTTCATTCATTCATTCACTCCTTCCTTCGCCCAGCTACCCGTGCTGTGGCCTTTGGGAACACAGCTCTGAGCGACGATCCTTGCCAAGTTGCCCACAACCTCTTAGGCAGACACGCTTCTTCCCAGGCATTGGCAAGCTTGTTCTGTAAAAGGCTTGACAGTCAATATCTGGCTTTGCAGGCCCCACGTCTCTGGCTCAGCTCTTCAGCCCCACTGTGGTAGCACGAAAGCAGCCGTGGACAATATGTAAAGGAATGAACAGAGCTGTGTTCTAATAAAACTTTATTTACAAAAGTGGTGGTGGGCTGGATTTAGCCCATGGGTCATCATCTGCTGACCCTTGCTATCGGACAGCTCCCTAAGTCCAGGGAGTCACATCTTGGGGGATCGGCCTTAACTGTCCCACACCCACGGTACTACATGAGCCTTACTTGTCTCCCCACCCACCCCATCCTGGGGAACACAGATGATGGGCCCAGGGTGACACCTGACCCAAGCCAGGCCACTCAGAGTCTTTCCCCAGACTTGGGAGTCAGGCTAAGCGGGTCAGGTTGAGTGTGGAGCTGACATACACTGCACCACCTTCTTCCTGCCTCCTGGACAGAGGTGCAGAGGAAGGTGGCTGTGACAAGTGCGGGACTGCTCTGGTGCGAATGTTCATGTTGAAATCCTCTAAATTCATACATTGAAATCTTCACCTCCAAAGTGACGACAGTAGGAGGTGAGGCCTTTGGGAGGTGGTCAGGTCATGAGGCTGAAGCTTTCCTGAATAGGGTTAAGAAACCCCAGAGAGATCCTTGTTCCTCTCATCGTGTGGGGACACAGCAAGAAAGCACCATCTGTGAAGCAGAAAGCAGCCCTCACCAGACACCAGATCTGCCAGGGCCTTGACCTTGGACTCCCCAGCACCTCCAGAACTGTGAGAAATAGATTTCTGTTGTTTAAAAGGCACCCAGTTGATGGCATTTTGTTATAGAAGCCCAAACAGACTAAGACAGGAATGCAGTAGCCCACGTGGAGAGAGACTGCCTGGCATCCCGACGCCCTGTCACACGGTCTAGTCCTGTCCTGAGTCCTGCCTGCATCCCAGCCCTGTGTTCCCCAAGGCCCCCGGATCCTTATTAAGAAGTCTGCTTTCCTGTTTACGCTGGCTCAAGTTGGTACCTGCTTCTACTAACCAAGCAAGGCATTTCAAACCACTTCCTGCCTCTGCGCTCCATTCATGCAATTAATTGGCTTTTGTACCTGGACTTTCTCTCCGGTAGATACCTATGCAAATGAGGTAAGTCCTTGCCCTCCAGCAGCAGACAGGAGATGGCCAGGCATGGTGGCTCCTGCCTGTAATCCCAGCACTTTGGGAGGCCAAGGTGGGAGGATCGCTTGAGGCCAGGAGTTCAAGACCAGCCTGGGCAACATAGCGAGACCCTGTTGCTACAAAAAAAAAAAAAGAAAAATTAGCTGGGCATGGTGGTACATGCCAGATCACTTGAGCCCAGGAATTCGAGGTTATAGTGAGCTGTGATTACACCACTGCACTCCAGTCTGGGTGACAGAGAGAGACCCCATCTCTAAAAACTAAAATAAGGGAGATGGACATCCATGTTCTTCACTCTCGCACAACCTGCAATGTACTGATAAGGAGTGCATAAGCTGCCAAGGAGTGAGGGGTGTGGAGTAGGAGATGGGGGAAATCAGAGCCTTGGCAATGGAAGGGACATCTGGGGAGTGAGCTGACTTCCCCTGGGTAAAAAAATTAAGAGGTGGTGGCATGAGTATGGAGCAACATTTTCCGAATCAGATTCATAGAACACCAATCCCAGGAGGGGTTTTGAGGTATCCATTCTCCCCTTCTTCCTCAGCCATATTCCCCTGATTCCATCCAAGTGATAATGCTCTTAGGAACACATGATCTCCCAGGCTCCTTTGCAGCTAGAGTGATCATGTGACATGCTTCTGGCCAATGAGATGTAAGCAGATGTCCGTGGGGGTAAGGGTGGGGATGGGGAGGTGCCTCCAGGATATACAGGCTCAGACTCCCCCTTATTCCTTGCCTTCTCCTTCTTCCTGCCTGAAATGCAGCCATGGTGCCTGAAAGGGCCGCAGCCATTTTGCAACCGTGGGGATCAAAGTGTTAAGGAGGGCAGAGCAGGAAGCTGGAAGGAGCTTGGGTTCCCAGTGCCATGTCAGAGCCACCACATCAGCCCTGCACTGCCTGTTTCTGTACTGATTTCTGGCCACTGGTGAGGGAAGTGGTTCTCTTACTTGCAGCTCAATGCATTCTTAATGAATATAACATTTTATGATAAAAGGGTACTATGGACCAAATAAATTTGGATATACCAATTACCACAGCCAGAGATTTACAAAATGTATTAGATTCTCACAGGCTCTGGGAAATCATAATATTTAATGTAAAGATAACTGTTTAACCCAATGCTTCCTAGAATGTTTGTCCACGAACAGCCCCACACCTTTTCCAGGATACCAATGGACATCCCATGGAACACACTTTGGGAAACAAGCTATGGAGAAGAGTGTGGGCTTCAGAGTCAAGGGAGATCTGGGTTGGAAAGCTGTGTGGCTTCAGGCATGTCACGTAACCTCTCTGAGATTGAGATGCCTACACCGTAACATGAGGGAGGGTCATTACAGATCAAAGGTAAAGTATCTGGCACTGTCCCTGGTTCCTAGTCAGTGATCAACAATTCTCATTAGCTGCTAGGATCACATTTTGAAAAGACAATGGCATCAGAGACAGAAGACCCTAGCTCGAGTGATGGTTCCACCATTGACCCTGGGACAGTATCTTCATGTTCTCAACTGCAGAGCAGAGATTGTAACGTCTACTTGGGCGAGAGGAGGTGTGTGGAAAAGCCCGGCCCAGAGAGGATGCTCACCCAGTGTCAGTGGTGCTGTCAGAGCCCAGGGCCTGTCACCAGACTGTGCCTGAAAGCCCGAGGGTGGCTCTTCCCCCCTCCACCACCCTGCAGAGTAGCATAGGGAACAGGGCAGGACGTGCTTCTGCATTTTCATTTTGTGAGATGTCTGCCTCGTCCCCCTGCCCACCTCTCTGTCTTCTCTTGGAGCTACCACGGGACCCCTCTGGGACTGCTCAGTGCAGACCCTGCGCTCCAGCCGGCTCTTTCTCCCCCTCAGCCTCTGCAGAGCTCAGCACGGCTCCTTCACCCAGGCCCCCCGGCCACCACCCCACCCCTGCTGAACAGCCAGATCGCAAGGTTCATGGGACCCAGACTGAGTCTTGACTCTGCCAGGAGAGGCCTTGGGGACATCACTTCCCCTCTGAGCCTCAGTTTCCTCTTTTAGAAAAGGAAGGGTCTGCAATATATGGTCTTAAAAATGGAGATGATAGGAATTGCTTCATGGGGTTGTGAGGAAGATTAAGAGAGGAAAAAACACACCTGTGAACACGTTTATGTGACAACACACAATGTCATCAGTTACTATTACTTGTGTTTTGTCTTCCCCACTTCATTTCTAAGGCCTTTCATTTTCCTTAGCACCCTCTCCCCTCTTCAGAGCCCAGAGCTTAACTTTTTATTTAACATTTATTTATTGAGTGTTAACCGTGTACTGGGTACCCTGTTCATATTAATAATATCTCATTTTATCCTCCCGAAAATTCTATGAGGTAAATTCTCTTTTTATTCCTATTCTCCAGTTGAGGAAACGTGCTTAGAGAAGCTAAACCATTGGCCCAGGGTCAAGGATACACTGCAGATCAAGACCCAAATCCAGATTTTGTGGTGTTAAAGCTTGTGCTTCTAACTATAGTCCCATCCTGATTCCCTGTTGTCTACCAAAACCTGTCTACCAATCCTGCCTCCTACAGAAGAGGCAGATATCATCTTTCTCATCTGTCTCAGGACCAGGTCTTATGCCATATTAGCCATTTACATGTTAGTATAAACTGGAACCTACTTTCTGAAATTCTTTCCTGACTCATCTCAGACAGAGGTTCCTGCTGCCCCCTCTGTGCCCCCAGAGCTCCTTGTAATTCCCCAACATAGCACATACCGCACTGCATTGTCATCGTGCTTCTTTGGCCCCCTTTGAACCTGAGTTTGTGGGTTGGCCAAATTTTATATTCACTCATCTCAGGGTCCCCAGTGACCAACACAGCACCTGCCACTAAGCAGACCCTCAATTAGATCTGAGGAGTGAATGAATGAAATGAGTTAATGAAATTCTCCCTAAAGAAAACCATACGCATGAATGAATCTTGATGTTAAGCAACTTTCGTTTTAGTGAGATGACAGTGACAGATACTTGAGTCAGGGCTGGTCCTACCAGGAGGGGACTATATATTAGGGGAGTCTAAAAGTCCACTTCAACTCCCAGGAATTCTCCCTCATCTAGTCACTGCTCACTGTTAGTCCTTCCTTGTGCTGTTGGCAGATTCTCCTGCAAACCCCTCGCCCCCACTTCACACTTCTGTGCAAGTCCCAGCTCCTCCCGGCCATCCTCCCAGACCCCCCAAATCCTGATCTAGCCCCCTGTCTCTGAACTCCTGGCTTCTATTGCAGCTCATTTTATAGCCAGACAATGATAGAAGCCAACCGTGTATTGAACAGAAAGAGAGCAGTGCCCAGAGCTGAAGAGAAGGCTGGAGAACCAGCCTGGGACATGGGCAGGGGTCCCAGTCCCCACTGTAGGAACAAACCTGGGTGGGGCCAACCTGGGCCCAGGACCCTGCTGCTGGTGTGAGTATAGAGCTGTCCACACCTACGTCTTTGCATCTCTCACTAATAACCAGCCTGCTGGCTGGAAGCAGCCGCTGGGCCACGCTGAGATCACGCACTCATGCCCTGAATGCAGCCCAGTGAGGCTCTGTCCCCACCAAGCCCCACACCAGGGTGTGTCACGCAAATGCACAGAGTTCAGGGTCCGCTGCAGCCTGCACCTTTGGCCACCCAGCATCCACGTCCATCCTTCTCACGTCCCCATGGCTACCGCTGTGTGGGAAGAGAGCAAACTCAAGGCTGTTTAGAAGCGAACCAGCAGGGCGTGCAGACGGAATGGACGTGGGGCGAGGGGGAGGAAGGTCTTCGGGCTGGCTCCCCGGGGTCTGGCCCGCAGAGCTAAGTGGACGGAGGTGCCATTACAGTGGTGCTGGCTGCTCCAAGAGGCCCGGGTGTTGGAAACGGGCCAGTGGCTCATCTTCCCCGCACACACCTCCAGCACTCCCAGACTCGGCCCAAAGCATCTTTCTGTGGCTCTGCCCCGTGCTGTTCCAGCCACCCCCACACAGAACCCAGGGGACACACTCTAGGTCCCACCTTCCTCAGCGAGCCCTCTCTCCCCCAGCCCTCCCTCCTTTCCTGGCCTCAGCAACACTGGGGACCTCCCTGTGATTCTGCGCCAGCACCGGGCCTGCCTGCTCTCAGCCATCCTGCCCGGGCGGGCGAGGCGGGTACGAGCTCGCCCATCGCAGGCAGACACAAAGCCGAGGAACTTGCCGGGACGTTCACCGCAGCCCCGTGGGAGGCTCGACTGACTCGATCTTTGTTTCTTGGCCCCTAGCACTTTCCACCCCACTCAGGGCTGCCTCTCCACAGCCTCCGTGGAAAAGGAACTTTTTCTAACTGGCGAATTCCACAGGGACAGTTGAGAGGGGGTGGCGTGCGGGAGGGCTGAGGGCCCTGCTCCAGCATGGGGCCCCGACGGCCGGGCTCCTTCTGGTGGTGCTCCCTGCCCGGAAGAGAAGGCGCAAGGTGCAGGGACAGACCCTGCTCTCTGAATGCAGGTGCCCAGGCCCTGCTCTGGGGGGGGCGCTTGAGGCGGGGCAGCTCTGGCCCCCCACCCCTGCCCTGCTACTCCAGACCCCCACAGCCCCACAGCACCCCACACCCTGACATTAGGGCAGAGGCTGTGGGGAAAGGCAGGCCTTTGGGGGAACAGTCCCAGAGCAGGAGAGAGAGAGGAGGAGGAGAGGACAGCAGGGAGGGAAGGAAACGGTCCCCCTCCCGGCCCTGTCTCCAGCCCCCGAGTGTAGGGCAGCCACAGCGCTGCGCCACCTGCTTTGGTTCCTGGCCCCAGCTGGGGACCAGCAGGGCCGTCCTGTGTCTCCTGCGTCTGTGCCCAGTGTGGGGAGGGGCAGGGGCAGCTGCCAAACTGTCGTCCCGACTGCAGCTTCCTCGAGAGCCCCCAGCGCCCCCAGAGGCCCGGCCCATTCCGTCAGGATGCCAGAGCCGCCCGGGAAGATGCCCCTGCTGCCTTGGCACCGTGAGAGGAGCACGACTCTCTCAGCCAACAAGGTTGTAATTTTTTCTGTTTAAATTATGTTTAGGATAACTCCCCTCTGTTCTGACTCAGCCCACATGCACTGAGCGCGCGCCAGCTGCCAGGTCCTTGCTCATTCTGACGTGTTAAGTCTTCTGAGGGGGCCGGGACTGGCAGTGCTTCCCTCGCAAAGGAGGACCTGGGACCCCAGGAGGCAAGGTGAGGCCCCAGGGTCACTGCGCCGGGTCGGGTCGGGGTGTCACCGTGGCACCTCTGCTCCCCCACGAGGCTCAGAACTGCTTTTCCCAGGATCCCCTTCCCTGCAGAGCTCAAGTTGGCAACATTTGCAGGGTAGAAATGAAGTACAGGCTTGGGGTCAGGCTAGTCACACGCACAGAGGTGACCTGTGAGCCCTGGCTTGTCCCCACTCCGTCCCAGAACCAGTCTTCCTCCTGGCTGCTGGCCCTGCCACCCACCAGCAGCCCCCAGGTCACCACTAGGCACCTCCGCAAGGTGGTGGTCTCCCTGACCTCCTCTCCAGCTCTGCCTCCCCGGTCCCCAGGGCAGGGCCTGGAGCCCAGAGAGGCACAGGACAAGCAGCCAGAGGGCTGGAGTGCAGTGCGGAGAGGTTAGGGGGTGTAGGGGTGCAGACACCAAGCCCAGCCCTGTCGCTTACCTGCCTGTAAGAACTCAGGTGGGTCACCGCCCCCCCTGGAGCCTCAGTTTCCCCAACTGGAAAATGTAGGTAATAGTCACCCTCGCTAGGACAAACGTGAGAGTTTGAGATCATGTCCTAAAGCACCTGGCCGTGGAAGACGCTCCCTAAACGGTCAACGGCATGATGACCTCTTGTATAAATGTTCATATTACTTGTTTTCTAGAACGCATGCTCTTTGCACAGTGAACGTACATTTAAAAATAACGATGAAGGAGAAATGAAACTGAACTCCAAATCCTTTCTGCACCCCACCCCCGGCTCCCCAGGCGGCTAGTCCCTCTCTGAGGAGCTCGTTTGGTTCCTGCAACTGAGCTGAAGTCTTCTTTACACTTGGGTCTAAGAAATGTCACAATCCTTCACTTTTCTAAATCAAGCTAGTCTGTATCCTCGTGCCTCCTGTAACCCCTTTACAAGGGTCAATTTCTACAGCATTTCTGCAGCACCCTACATCCCACCTGCTTATCTCATCTTACAAAATGTTTGATACGTGGCGTCCCAGGACTTGGGGCAGGGCCTGGCCCATGGCCCAGGCTGCAACACTGACATTGGCACTGCCCCTTCTTCCGCAGATGGGGCCTGGTCTTTCTCCCCTTTCCCCGGCTGCGTGGAGCTGGCTGCCAAGGTGCTCCACTCTCCCAGCTGCATCCAGAGCCTGCAAAGACCCCTGTTGAGCCCCCTGACTCCCACCACCAGCCCATCAAGGTAAAGCCTGCGCTGGGGGGGCAGGCACAGGACCCCACCTTGGAACTCAACCCCCCTCATCTCCTCTCCAAATGGGGTATCAAGAGGTACCCATCACCGTCCAGGTACGTGGCTGCCCCATCTCTGACCCTCCAGGCACCCCAGTCCCCCAGCTCCCCGTCCCCAGGAAAAGCCAGGTCCACCCCGGGATGGACCAAGCCCTGGTGGTGGCTTCTGAAAAAAAAGGCTGTTACCCCTTTCCCACCTCTGCCCCACCCTAGCACTCGTAGGCTTGGACTCTCCTACCCAGAAAGAGGGAGAGAGATGCTATCATTTTCCTCCATCACAAAACTGCGCTATTAAATATCTTTTCAACATTTCCCCTTGTAACCTACGCTCCTCAGGCCCCTGGATCTCTGCAGAAGGAGCTGCTGACTCTCTGCTAGAGGGCCCCCAAGTGCCCAGCCACCTAAGGTAGACTTAGCTCTGACTCAGACCAGGATTCACTCGCTGTGATTTGTTAAGGGTGACACTAAAATGAATTTGCATTCATTGCTCTGACAAGGGTCACATCCGAAGTGGAATGGGTGGGAAGAAACCACAAAGGCTCAGGGCCTTCAAAAATCCATTAAGAAGTGAGCCCACAGGTGGCAGAATGACATATGATTTATCATCCACTTGGGAGATTATCTATACTTAGTAGAGAGACCAAATGATTTATCTTCCCCACCCAGACACTTGTGCGTGAGAAAGAGGGGTCATTAGTAATTACTCCAGGCAGAAGGTGTAAATCAGGCTTTCCCCAGGCAGCCTTGGACATGTGGTCACCCATTAATTGGAAGCTGGGACCTATTATTTTTCTCTCATTAGCTCCTGTGAAAGTCTGGACCAGTTTCATGGTCTCCAATGTGGAAATGAAGAAACCGAAGTTAAGAGCAGGGAGGTGCTGTGCCCAAGGCCAGGCAGGGGTTACGGGCAGTCTCTGCCTTCCAGCTGGGCTCTGTCCTTTACAGCCCTTGTCACTGTCCTTCATCACTCTTGTTCATAGCTTACCTGTCAGTCCAGAGAACCTGCAAGGGGTCCAGTCCTCAGGGCAGTTCCCAGCATCAGGGCCAGAAAGGGACACTCTGGAATTCTGGAGGCAGAAGACATAGGTATCTTTATGGTCTAGGTGAGGAGAAACCGTGGCCAGAGGCAGGGGGCTGGATGAGATGACCTCTGCGGACATCTTCAGCTGTGGAAGAACAACGAAGTCCCAGATCTCACCTGGTGCGGCGTGCTGCATTGGTCAGTGAAAACCACAAGAGGGCGCCCTCGCACCAACAAAGACAGGTGCCTTGACGCGTTCTCCCAAAGCCAGAGCCAGGGCCCTTTCACTTTTTGTTACTTCTTGTTGATGAAGTTTTAATTTTTTTTTTCATTTTGAAACAATGTCATATATACAGAAAAGCTGTGAGTACAGTACAAGTCATTTTTCCCTTGAACCATTAAGAGAAATCTGCTGCAATGATTCCCCAAGTCCACCAAATTCTTCAGCCTCTATTTCCTGTAAACAAGGACATACTCGCACTGACCTCACTGCAGCCATGGAGAGCAAAAAATCGACACTGAAACATCCCTGCCACCTAATCTTCAGCGCCCCCTCCTTCCTGTTTTGCCAATTTTCCTCAAGGTCAGAATCATGCTTCACCTGGTGGCCAAGTCTCTTCAATCCCCCACAGGCTGGGAACGTTCCTGGCTATTTCCCTGGCTTTATGATCACTACACTATTGCAGGATGTCCCTCAGTTTGGGGTCGTCTGATGGTTCTCACGACGAGACGCAGGTCCTGCCTCTCTGTGCTCTGTTCCACGACGCCGTCCCCTCACTGTAGCCCAGAGGGGGCAGGACTCCCGCCCGTCCACGCCTCACGTCCATTCCGATCGCCAGGCTGTGCCGAGATCCTACTCTCCCAGTCTGTGTGCCTGGTATGCATCGTTGTGGGAGGCACCGTGAAACAATGTATTAATAACTATCCTGTTCAGCTTATTCTTTTATTGGTTCATATGAGCATGAATTCTCCGTTTCTTATTTTACTCCATGGATTATGATCTGTTACCACCATTATATATTTGGGTGCTCAGATTGCCCCAGGTTTCCCCAGCGGGGGCCCCTTCTGGGTGGCGCCTGTGCCCTTCTGACACGTCTACGTCACTCTGTGGCCACTTCCTTGCTGTCACCACAACATGCTCCAGACTCATCTTGTACTTTCTACACCCCAGTTCTGAATCGGCCGTTTCTCCAAGCAGCCCTGGCTCCCAAAGTGGAGAATGGTATTTAGAAGCCAATACCTGGTCTCTAGGCCTGCGAGTTGCTACTGGGACGTCACTGCTCCCAGCCCCTCTCAGGGGTTACAGCTGGGGAATAGATGTATATTCACACACACGTTCATATCTGTATTTATTTCTCTACCTCTGTGGATCTAGCTGTCTGTCTCTGCTTATTTATCTATCTGTCTAACCATGAGTTTAACCAGACACTTCTAGTTCCATTCAAAACCATGGTTTCATTGAGTTCTCTCCCTTTCCATGCTAACAATTCCCTTCTCTGACAGTGAGGAACCTGGCTGCCATTATCTTCATATATTTACTTTTGGATCAATGCTCCTGCATGCAACCAATTTCCCATCTCTGCCACCACCCCTACCCCTCCGCACCCTACTCGGGCTCTGACACTCCTCGCTGGGTTACTGCAGCCACTTCCCTCCTCAGGCTGCTGTCCTCACCTGCTCAGGCTCCAACACCTCCCTCCCACCAGTGGCCACTGAGTGGGGGTGCCCTGCTCAATCCACGTGGTCTTCAACGCTCTGTGTGGGCTGCCACTCCCCACATGGGCACCCTCCTCTCCCAACACAGGCTTCGACTGCTGTCTCTGGGTGCTACAGTATGAATATGCCTCTCAAAGTTCACTTGTTGGAAACTTACTTCCCAACGCAACAGTGTTGAAAGGTGGGTGATTAGGCCGTGAGGGCTCTGCTCTGGTGAAGAGATGAACGCTGTTATCATGGGACTGGGTTCCTTGTCACAGGAGGGGGACCCTCGCAGAAGGCTGAGCTTGGCCCCTTCCTTCCCTCGCAAGTGCTCTCTAGCCCATGCAGTGCCTTCTACCCTGTTATAACAGGGCAAGAAAGCCCTCGCCAGGTGCAGACCCCTCCTCTTAGACTTCCCAGCCACTAGAATCATGAGGCAAATAAATGCTGCACATTATAAATTACCCAGTCTCAGGTGTTCTGTTATAGCAACAAAAAGACTAAGACACTGGCCGCCCACCCCCAACACACACACCTCCAAGAGGACACCTACGTTGTGCAGCTCCACCTTCCTAATGGCTTTCAATTGTTGACAGGAAGAGAGGAAGTGGAAGAGTTATTTTTATAATTTTTTGTAGTCTTTTATTCTTGTTTCCTGACTGTAATCTCATATGTTTCGGAGGGTCTCAACAACAGGTGTTGCTTGTTTATTTTGCAGTTTCTTCCCCGGCTGAGTTGTATTCCTTTGAACTGCCTTTCCATTTGTGTGGTAGATGGAGATCTTTATCCAGCCGTCTGGGGCTCCCCAGCCATGGGCTCACGTGTGACGATGAGGAACGAGCAAACTAACTGGAACTGGGGACAGGCTCCGAGGGCTTGTCAGCTGTGAGTGTCCCTGCAGGGAGACCTGCCTGCGTCAGGGAGTCTGGGAACCCCTAATGGCAGGACCCATTCTCCCTGAGCTGCGCCGATTCTGCAGGAAGGCCTATTCCTGTCTCCTGTCTGGAGGGGGAGCCCAGCTGCCAGGGCGCAGGGGGTGAATAGGCACCAAGGCAAGGATGGGGATGGTGTTAGCATCAACATGCCACACTGCCTTAGCTCTCCAGCAGGTGGTATGGCACCTCTGCTCTCAACTTTTGGAGGTCGCCACTTGTCAAGAGACCCTCCTTTACTAGCCCCTCAAGAAAATAACCCGCCAGGCCAGGCACGGTGGCTCACACCTCTAATCCCAGCACTTTGGGAGGCCAAGTTGGGAGGATCACTTGAGGCCAGGAGTTTGAGACCAACCTGGGCAACATAGCAAGACACCTGAATCTACAAAAAAATAATAAGAAGAAAGCCAGGTGTGGTGGTGTACACCTGTAGTCCCAGCTACTCTGCAGGCTAAGGCAGAAGGATCACTTGAGCCCAGGAGTTTGAGGCTGAGGCTGCAGTGAGCTATGATCACACCACTGCACTCCAGCCTGGGAGTAAGACCCTATCGAAAGGAAGGAAGGAAGGAAAGGAGGGATGGAGGGAGGAAAGAAAGGAAAAAAAGAAAAGGAAGGAAGGAAGGAAGGAAGAAAAAAAGAAAATAACCCCCAATCTTTTTGAGAGTGAGGGATCTGGCTCTAGACATCTAACTGTATAGAGATGGTCAGAGATGCAGAGAGCAAATGTGGAGCCTCACTTTTTCTTAAACAATCAGCCAATTCCCTTATTTTCACCACTCTCTTCACGTCCCCTTGCAGAGGTATCTGCAGCCTCCAGATCCTGAGCCTTCTGAAGACTGCAGTGTGAGCCCAGTTGACTCTCAGCTTTCCCACTGCTGGGCTAGTATTCCATTGTCTTGGGTTTCACTTACAGCAGCCCGTCTGCTTTCTCTCTTCCAATATTTTTTTGCCCCTATTTCTTCTGTCCTCCCAATCTTTACAGACTTAGATATATTTTTAAAACCCACTTTTTACTGTTTTTCTGGTGAGTCCTGGGGAGGCAGCAAAAGTAGATGAAGGTGTCTAATCATCCACTTGGCTAGCCCCTAGGACAGACTGACTCTTTTTTTAAGATCATAATTCTCTTTTTCCTTTTATTTTTAGTAATACACATAATAATCATACATATTTATGGGACACAGAGTGATATTTCAATGCATGTATACAATGTGCAATGACTGAATCACAGTAATTAGCATATGTGTCACTTTGAACATTTATCATTTCTTTGTGTTCCGAACATTCAAAATCTTCTCTTCTAGCTATTTGAAAATATACACTAAATTATTGTTAACCATATTCACCCTCTGGTGCTACAGAACACTAGAATATTTTCCTCCCATCTAGTTATAACTTTTTATCTGTTAACCAACCCCTCATCTTCCCCCCCCCCATTCCTCACCTCTAGTAACCATGACTCTACTCTCTCCTTTGGGCTCAATTTTTTTAGCTACCACACGTGAGTGAGAATATGCAGTATTTATCTTTCTGTGCCTGACTTATCTCACATAAAATAATATCCTCCAGGCTCATCCATGGTGCCAAGAATGGCAGAATTTGATTCTTTTTCATGGCTGAATACTATTCCATTGTGTATATACACTACATTCTCTTTATCCATTTATCTGTTGATGGACATTTAGGTGGATTCCATATCTTAGTTGTGAATAGTGCTGCAATAAACATGAGAGTGCACATATCTCTTCGACATACTGATTTCTTTTCCTTCGGATAAATGCCCACTAGTGGGATTGCTGGATCGGATGGTAGTTCTAGTTTTAGTTTTTTGAGAAATCTCCATACTGTTTTCCATAGTGGCTACCGTAATTAACATTCCCACCAATAGTGTTTAAGAGTTCCCTTTTCTCCAAGTCCTTTCCAGCATTTGTTGTTTTCTGTCTTTTTGATGATCACCATCGGAACTGGGGTGAGATAGTATCTCATTGTTGTTTTGATTTGCATTTCCCTGAAGGTCAGTGATGCTGAGCATTTTTTCATATTATACTTCTTGGCCATTTGTTTGTCTTCTTTTGAGAAATAGGCAGGTCTTTTGCCTATTTTAAAATCAGGTTTTTGTTTTTGCTGTCAAGTTGTTTGAGTGCCTGTGTATTCTGGATGTTAGTCCCTTGTCAGATAAATAGTTTACAAATGTTTTCTCCCATTCTACAGGCTGTCTCTTCACTCTGTGGATTGTTTCCTTTGCTGTGAAGAAGCTTTGTAGTTTGCTACAGTCTGGTTTGCCTATTTTTGTTTTTGTTGCCTGTGCTTTTGATGTCTTACCCATAAAATCTTTGCCAAGACCAATATCCTGAAAGATTTCTCCTGTTTTCTTCTAGTAGTTTTACAGTTTGAGTTTTATGTCTTTTTTTTTTTTTTTTTTTTTGAGACAGCATCTCACTCTGTCACCTGGCTAGAGTGCTGCGGTGTCATCACAGTTCACTGCAACCTCCAACTCCTGGGCTCAAGAAATCTTCCTGCTTCAGCCTCCCAAGTAATGTACAGGTGCACGCCACCATGCCTGGCTAATTTTTCTACTTATTGTAGAGGCAGAGTCTCACTATGTTGCTCAGGCTGGTCTTGAACTCCTGGCTTCAAAAGATCCTCCCGCTGTGGCCTCCCAAAATGTTAGGATTACAGGCATGAGCCACTGTGCCTGGCCTAACTCTTTAATTTATTTTGAGTTGATTTTTGCGTATGGTGGGAAATAGAGGTCTGGTTTCATTCGTCTGCACGTGGATATCCAGTTTTCCCAGTACCATTTATTGAAGGGGTGTCCTTTCCCCAATGTACATGCTTAGTGCTTTTCAGACTGATTTTTGATTGTCATCTTTGTCCATCCCACCTCCACAGCTGGACTGTGAAGCTTTGGCTAGACATCAGGGAGCAACTCAGTACATCTTTGATGGACAAAGGTGTCCTTCCCACAAAGGATCTGGCCAAGAGGGGATCTGTGACACCTTGTCACCAATATTCATTCAGCACTCCACAAATTAAAGTGGCCCCAGCCAGCACTTCCATCTCAAGGGCCTGCTGACCTCATCCTACCCCTGGAGATCCTTTAACCATCTCCAGGCTGCTCCTGGGCCCTGGGAAGCCTCTCTCAGGGTCAAGATGGTGCCACAGAATGGGCTCAGCTTTGGGGCAATCACGACTGCATCAGCTCCCGGCCTGACTACTCCCTCGCATGCCCTCGGGTAGGCTTCCCACTTGCCGTGCTCACAAATGTAAGATGGGGATGATTAGTGTCGCCCTCCACTTGCTTCCAGGTGTTTCTCAGCACCTGGGTGAGTGGGTGGGACCACGTGACTCTTTCTTTCCAGTGACTTATGAGCAAGAATGATGTGTGTAGTTTCCAAGCTGGATCACACAATCACTGAAGCAAGAGTCTCCAGAGCCTTCTGCCATGGGCATCAGCAGCATCTCATATGGGAGTCACTTCATCAGTCTGGGTCTCAGCATAAGAACAGGGGTGACGTGGAACATTAAGTCCCAGCCAACATGCAAATGTCATAAGTGAGAGACAAACCCGGTGTGGGCCATGGAAATGTGAGGGGCTCTTTGTCACAGTGGCATAACCTAGCTTCTCTGACTAGTACACCTCATAGAGCTGTGAGGATCCAGGGACAGCATATGTGAATGTGTGCAGGGCTCTGCCTGGCAGTCAGCAAGTGCTCCATAAATGTGATCACTCCGGTGCCTCCAGGAGATCTGAGAGAGTATGTGACTCAGGCAGATGTTCCACATCCAGACACAAGAGTCAAAGCTCACTGAGGGGGTTGACATGGGCACCCTCGGGGGCAAGTGCATGCACATTTATTCAGCTCCCAATCAGTGCTCGGCTCCATTGATGTGTACTGAGCACCTACAAAGACAGAGAGCCACAGTCTGGGGCCACAGACACAGGGATTACCTCATGCAATGTGGCAGGTAACAGGAAGACAGAGCTGTATCTCTGACACTTTTGGGGTGCTGGGTGACTCAGAGACTCCAGGGAGAGCTGTGGGCCTCTGTGCACACACCCACACATTTCTGCGTACATTTTCAGGGGCTGCAGGACCCAGATTAAAAGGCCTGTCCAGGGAAGCCCAGAGGGCTGTGCTGGCTGTGGGCTCCACACCGAAAGCAGCCTTGGGCAAAGCTCCCTGCAGAGCCAACAGAGCCAGGTGGCCACAGAGCCCCTAGCAGCTTACAGAATGGGCACGAGGGGACAAAAACCCACCAGCCAGTTAAAGAGCCTCTGGGAATGTGGGTCCCAGCTTGGGTCCAGGGAAATTCAGCAGTGATAGCCAGGAGGACTGGGGAGCACAAGGACCTGGAATCAAGCCTAGGCTCCACCACTAGCTGGAAGGTTGACCCTGAGCCTCAGTTTCCTCATCTGTAAAATGGGATAATGCAAACACTTGCCCTGCCCACCCCACAGGACCCCTGTAAGACTCGCATAGGAAAATGAGTATGACAGGTGTTTCAAAACTTGGCAGTTCAACGTCAATTTATTTCAGAGAGTTCAATCTTCACCTTCCCAGGGAGTTAGAGCAGATAATTTTAGCCACATTTTAGAGATAAGGACACTGAGGCACAGAGGGGAAATGACTTGTGCAAGTTCCCACAACCAGTGAGTGGCAGAGTCAGGGTCGCCATCTGAGTCCTGCGAGTCTGAATCTAGTCTCTGCTTTGCCATGTCTCCTCCCTACAAAACCCCACGAAAAGAAAATCCCTGTGGATTTGGATTCTAACCTCCCGAAAAGGACTTCCCCGGCCTTCAGGGCCCACTGCTCTGGGAGCAGATGAGCAGGGACGGCAACATCATCCACAGGTACAAACTGGAGGCTCTGCCTCTCGCTAACCTGACACCTTGGAGTCCAGGGCTCAGAGCGAAGCCCGTGAGGGGCTGAAGGCTGGAGTCTAACAAGACGTGGCAGAAACGGTTAGCTTGGCTGCACCTTCCAGCAGGGTCAGGTTCTTTGGGATCATGAAAGTGGCCTTGCCCTCAATTGCATGTGCCGAGGAGCTGGGTGACTCATGGAGCCCTCGTTCTGCTGTTATTAAATATGTCAAGCCTCCATATGCTCCCCCAACTCAACCCCTGTGCAGCCACCTGTGACTAAGCGAGTCAACATGCTGGGGACATTTGGTGGGTAAAGCTGTCGAGGACGTTGCGGGGCCTGTGTGAGTCACACTGGCGTGCATGATACGCAGTCTTGACAGTCTTCAAAGCATGCTTGTACGCGGACCTCGGTGATCCTGCAACTATTCTGTGAGCCAGAGGAGACATAACCATTCGCCCTGCACGCAGAGAGGCTCCGAGGGCAGAGACAGCACCAGGCAGCACTCGAGCCACTCTTGGCTACTCCCTGGCTTGCGGCCACCGTCGTGCATCCGTCACACGCTCTTTCCTGTCCCTCTGCGATGAGGCCTCAGAATGTTTCCCAGCACAGCCCTTCAGGCGGCCACTGCCATGACTGAGGACTGCCCTCCGGGTGCGGTTCAAGTCAGCTGCCTGAGCAGCGGGGTGACCTTGGGCAACTCTCACCAGTGTGCCCACCTGGAAAACGGGAAGATGGCCTAGAAGTCCCGTGTTTCTGTAGAACGGTCTGTTGGCGAGTCCTGTCTCATCCTTCCTTCCTCTTTCAACACAGCTGTAGCTCAGGACCTTGTCACTTCTTGCGTGGACCCCGTGATGGTCTCCTCTCTGGGCTTGGGTGCACTCTGGGCACTGTTGCCAGCTCATCTCCCTAAAGTTCTCTGCTCAAGAAGCCCTGGGAGCTCTCTACAGCCTTCCCGAGGCAGTCTCAGTGCGCGGCACCCACGATCTGGCCCTTCCACCTCCTGCAGACTCAGTTCCTCGACTGCTCCTTACCCACCTGGGGTTTCCCACCCCTGTGTGGCCTGCACTGCACCCATCCCAGCTCTGGGCCCTGCCTGTGCTGTGCTGTGCCCTGTGCCCTGTGCCGGCCTCACCACCACCCTCCACGCCTGCTCCCCCAAACCTTTCTGTCCCAGTGAATGCTACCACCTCCTGCCAACGTCCTCAATTCCCCGCAATAAAGGGCACCCTCTCTCTTCTCCAAAATATTAGTGCATTGTCTTTCTCCTTCCACGGCCTCTCCCTGCCCTCCCTCCACCGTGGGACTTACTCATCCAGGAGATTCCGGGTGGTGGCTCACAGCCAGCGTTCTGGGCAACAAAGAGGGGCATCGCCTTCCTTTCAATGGCTGTCACGATGGAGACGTTTACTGAGACCCACCTTGCACGGAGTGGGGGGTCTCGCGGGGGCTCTTGGCACCCGAAGGAGTTCTTTCTCCCTCGGGAGGGGCACAGTCACGGAGGGGCGGCTTCAGGTGCGAAGAGGAGTGGCTTTTGCCAAGTCTGCACCCCTGCTGGGTGTGAGGAGGGGAGGAGGAAGAGGCCAATCCGGGGACGCAGCTCCTCTCCTCTCTCTCTAGAAAACCCACGTCTTCCTCCTCTCCAGGAACCCTCGTTAGCCAGGCACTCGTACGGAGAACTTGCTGGAGACTGCTAGGACCTGGACCCTGCCCTAAATGTAGGGACAAAAGTGACAGACACTCACAGGCCTTTGTGCCTGTGCTCAGGCTGTTTGTGCCACTTGGGCTGCAGTTCCACTCGCTCCCCTAACCCCCCCCCAGGACCCCCCAGCCCAGCGCCGTGCCTCCACCCCACCTGCAAACAGCCTCTGCTGCGGACTCCCTTAGCTTTCCGCGAAGCCTCCTGTGCGGCACTCAGCCAGCCCCGCCTCCCTGCAGTCATTCGTGTTCAAGCGACGCCATCCCCAATGAGTTCCATAAGGTCTTTGAAGCCAAGGTCTGTCTCTGAGCCTCCCTGGCTCCCCTGGGTCTAGACACACTGACACACACGCGCACCCACAAAAAGCTGTCATGCCAGAGAAGCAGCGAGTACCCGACTCTGGGGAACAGGTCTCACGATATCCTTTCCCGAGCTTGTCTGACCCTTGCCCGGCCTCCCAAGGAACAGAGCCTGGAAGAGCAAGCTGGGCCTCAGGGAGCAGGTGAGAAAGATTCCGGCCCCCTCCCTGCCTCCACCGGCTGAACACCTTCATGCCCGACTCAGGGGAGCCTTGATAAAAACCAAAGCTTCCATGACTGGTTTCCAGGCATGGAGCCAGGTGTCCCGGCTTCCCCCCCACCTGCCCTCACATCTGTGACACCGGTGGGCCTCAGGCTCGCTCGCCTGGGTATGGGCGACTCCTGATGGTGCCAGCTGCATCGTAAGGGCCGTGCAGCAGCCCTGGGTCCAAACCCTGGCTGTGTCACTTACTAGCCCATGACCATGGGCGAGAGGCTCAGTCTCTCTGAGCGTCCACGTCCCTCCTCCAAACAGAGCTAGCAACACACAGAGACAAAGCATGCAATTCCACCCGTGTGAGGCACCCGCAGTAGTCAGATTCACAGAGACGGAAACTGAGGCCGGGAGCAGGGGGAGCGGGGAGTTTCAGTTTTGCAAGATGAAAGAGTTGTGCAGGTGGATGGGGGTGCGGGTTGCACAGAAATGTGACTATACCTAACACTACGGAACTGTACACTTAAGCATGGCTAAAAGGTAAATTTTATGTTATGTGTATTTTATCACAGTTAAAAAAATATTTAAATCTGAGAGAAATGGAAGCAGTCAGAGCTCTTACCTCATGAGGTTGTTGTGGGAATTAAGTGAGCAGAGACCCTCATTCTCTGGGCGCAGTGTCTGGAGTGGAAAGGACACTTAATAAACCCTGTCCCCTGCCTCCCCATCCCTTCTCCTAGGAGGGGAGGCCGGTCCCTGCGGCTGAGGCTGCAGCGGGGGTTGGACGGCAGCTGAGGCCTGGGGGGCTGCTGGGGGCAGTGGGGAGCCCCCATGGGCAGTAGTGAGCCTCTGAACAGAGCCAGTGTGCAAGTGGGCACAGGCCGCGCAGCCATGCGCTGCTGTGATGTGTCCTCTGAGCGTCCTTCTCGGCCTGGCCTGCCTTGCCCCGACCCACCAGCACCTTCAGGGGCTGTGTCGGAGTGTCCTGGTCATTCTGGGCCAGGCTGGCTGTGGGGGCAACGCCCTGCCCTGCAGGAGCTGGGGGGGCAGGAGAGAGCAAGGAGGGGACAGTGAGAGGAGCAGTCAAGGCAGGTGGCAGGGCCCCCCTCGATGGGGACAGGGAGCGGGGGGAAAAGCGTGCTGCTCAGACAGGCACGCTCGGTGTTGCCCTCTGGTCTCCGAGCCGCCCCGTGCCCTGTAAAAGAGGCCTGATGCTGCTCCTCTTCCACAGGGTTGTGACAATAAATGACACGATGCAGGAACACGCTTGGAAGGCAGTGGACCCTCAGCATGTGATAACTGATGTAAATTGTTCAGTTTTTAGTGTTTAGTGGTGCGTATGCAATTTGGGTTTTTGTTGTTGTTGTTTGTTTTTTAGAGACAGGGTCTTGCTCTGTCACCCAGGCTGGAGTGCAGTGGTAGGATCACAGCTCACTGTAACCTCAAATTCCAGGGCTCAAGAGATCCTCCGCCTCAGCCTCCTGAGTAGCTGGGACTACAGGTGCTCACCACCATGCCCGGCTTATAGTTTGTTTTTGAGAGAGAGAGAGAGTGTCAGAGAGAGAGGGGAGTCCAGCCTTCCCCTCGGGAGCCAGCATCCTCCCTGGGGCGAGCTGCCTTCCAGAGTGCTCTTCCTCCCCTCAGCCACCACCACTGTCCCCTGCCTTCTTCAGAGCAGGATCAAGAGGCCCAAAGACCCAGGTCCGCAGAACATCTGCAGAGCCCCCAGGGGATTCTACCCCTCCCGTAGTCCTTCCCCCATGAGGAGGCTGGAGGGGGCATAGGCTCTCTCAGGACCTCAGATCTTCAGCCCTGGGCTCTGTCCTCGCCCAAGGAGAGCCCCCTCTGCCTGCCCCCGCAGAGGGTCTGTAGCTCTGCCCACCCTGCCAGATGTAGCTCGAAGGCTCGCTCCATTTCCTCTGTCCCGGGGGAATTTACTCACAGGCAGGAAGCTCTCTGTAAAGAGGGAAGCTCTGCTGGCTGTCAGAGCTGATTTAGAAGTGACAAATTCCCAGAAGTGGTATTGGAAAACCCATCCCGGGACAGCCCTGGTCTCACCTGGCGGGTGACAATGGAGAGGACTGTCCCAGTCAATTCGCTGCCTAACTTCCTAGGAACCCTCCAGGAGAGGAAGCCAGAAGGGTGTGGCCCAGGTGGGGCTAGGGTTCCAATGAGACTGAAAACCAGATGGGCCCTGCCGTTCCATTTGCATGACAACGACGATCATCATGATAATCTCACAGTAACACCAAGAAGTGTAATAAGATAAAAGACCTAATATTATGTTGTTACTTGCTTTGGGTTGCAACGCTATTCTAAGTGCTTTGACATAGATTATCTCCCTCAATTTTTACCACAACCAATGAAATAGATACTATGATTAGTATTATACCCATTTTACAGAGGAGGAAACTGAGGCCCAGGGGGAGGGAAACCAAAGCCCTACGGCTGGCAGGTGGCGAGCTGGGGTCCAGAGCCTACCGCACGGCCTTTCTGAAGGCAGCTGCCTCCAGGCACGACGGCCGAAGGACATGACCCCCTGTCTGAGATGGCTGTTGTGGAGGTCAAAGGAGCCATCGTGTGCAAAGACAGTTAGTAAACTGCAAATGTAAGTTATTAATACGATAACAGGCTCCCTCCCTAGATGACCTCAGAACCGACCACATAATCAATCCCCTTTCTCTTCAAAACCTGTCGCAGGGTCAAACCTTCCCAGGGGAGGCCACAGAAGAGGCTAGTTTTCCACGAGCCCAGTTTCCGAGGAGCCAGAGGAAGAGGCCAAGTTGGAACCAGTCCAGGCTCAGTAAAACCAGTCAGCATCACTTTGATCCGGGCAGAACTGGTTTGATCCACTTAGATTTAGCCAGAACCAACTGGAACCATCCAGAATGTATTTTCAAGGGTCGACATGGGTATGATCCAGTCAGATGCTAGACCCAGTTTATATCTGGTCTGATCCTCACTGGAACGGGCTGGAACTGGCTCGGTCTGGTTAGAAGTGGTTTGAGCCCACGGTGACTTCTGGGAAGCAGCCCAAACCTGCCTGGCACGGCCACAACCACTGGCTGTGGTTTTACGAGAACATGTTTCAACAACACATTCCACGCTGGGGCGCCGGGGGGTGAGATGGGAGTAGCACGAGGGAGCGGCTCTGGAAGTGGGGGGAGTTAGGGCCACCTTGGCCCTGCCTGGGGGGCCCTGAGTGCCGAGGAGCATCTGATGTCACGTCCCTACTCACACGATACGTCGTAACCCTCCAGAGCGCTGCACAGGCCACACGCTGTAAATCAATTAGCCTCTCGCCCGATGATGAATGGGAAGGACGCTTTCATCACTTGTTCTGTGTAAATTATTGCATATGGAAGCACATCTTTGATTTTATGAGTTCCCGCTGGAGCATGAAATTCCTTGGAGGAGGTTCCCCGCCCCTCTCCCCCTCTCACACACCCCACTCCCTGCTTCCTCCTCGCCTGCCCCTCCTCCTGCCCAGCTCTGTCTCCCCAGGAGTCCCTGTTGCACCCTCCCAGGCTGAGGGGCTCACCGGTGCTCGGGAGGAAGGGCTGGGGCAGGTGGTGCTCGCTGCCACCTTCCGCTCAGGACAGCAAAGGGGATCGTGCCTTGTAGACAACAGGAATGACGGAGGAGGGAAGGATGGCACAGAGAGAGACTGACTCGTCACCGTCCAGGGCCACATGTAGTCCAGGTAGTCCGGACCAGCTACTGAGGGCAGGAACCAGGGAGCAGGGATGGGCCGGGCCGCCCAGGGCCTCCCCACAGTAGCTGATCTGCAAAGCCAAGGGCGGCTCCGGATACGGCTCCAAAGTAGAAACCCAGAGAGACAATCTAGGAAAGAGCCTTCACAAGGCACATAGGTCAGATGCTCGTTGTTCCCAGAGCCCCTGAGTGGGAGGGACATGCTCCAGGCCACATGACCAGGATGGGAAGCTGCCCCTACCCAGTCCAGAGCCCTGCCTCCCTCAGGGACTGATGTCTGTCTTTACGGCTCTTCCATCGACCCTCCCTGTACCTGGAGCTCCGGCTGGAGGTGATCTGTACCAGGTCGGATTGAAGCACACAAGGCCCGCAGGCTTGCCCAAGGTCTGTGACCCCACTTTAATAGCTGTGTGACCTTGAGCAAGAGTCTTCACCTCTCTGAGCCTTAGTTTACTTGTCCACAAAATGGGTATAAAACTAGAAACCAGTTCATAGGATTTTTGAGAAGTTTAAATGAACTAATATGCAAAGTTCACGGCACATGCGTAGCTGCTCACCTAACGGCTGAGTCAGTAACCGGTTTTGTTAGCATTTACAGTAATAATAACTATTACTGTCATTGAGCCCTCACCCTGGTCATGGAGGTACGAGATAAGGACTCTGAGGATGTGGGTTAGAGTCCCTGCTCACCACTGTCCCACTGGCTGTGTGGCCTCAGTTTCCCCATCTACAAAGTGGGGGTGAGTCCTTCTGCTCTGCCTGCCAAAGTGGTTATGAGAGTCCAGAGATGTGAAAGGTGACACTAGAGATTGTCAAACACACTATCGATTCTGGCGGACACAGAGATGACTGTGCACACCTCCCCCCGCAGCCCCCCAGCCTCTGATCACTGCTGGGAGTGCAGTTGGTGAGCAGATCCACGCCTCCCACTGTGGGCTCCTTCAGAGCCTCAGAGACCCACCTTGCCCCAGGCCATGCCCTCCCTGGGGAGCCTGCAGCCCGGGCTGAGCAAGGTGAGGGATAAAGACCAGCCATCTGGCTCCACCATGGGACAGCGCTGGGCACTGGCGGAGGCTTCCCCGGGCCTGCCTGAGACTTCACCTATCCCTCTGCCCCCTCTCCATCCACACTCATCCTCTCCCAGGTGTTGATCCCTTGTATGCATCTTGCACCCCAACTTTGCCTCCATGTCCACGTGCACCCAACCTACCTACTCTGTGTAATGAAAGGGCTCACCCAGCTCACACAGCTGTCCTCACTGCACAGAGGAGGGGCCCCAGGGCCTGAACCCCCCACCCCGGAAAACGGGCCCTTTAACACCTGGCTCAGGTCCCGGTAAGTCTGGAAATACCATCTGCCAGTGCCTAGTGCGCTCAGACGGAGGCTCTCCAAGCACGTTTTGTTAGTTGCAGGGAAAGATAAAGTGCAGGGTGGAAGGTGAGGAGAGCTACAGGCCTTAACTCACAGTTCTTTCTAGAAGGCCCCTGCGAGGGGACCCTCAGCAGCGAGGGTTCTTCACACAGTGATGACCTGACACTTGGTGGCTCACCAAGGCCACTGATCAAACCGCTGACCTCTGTGGATGGCAATAGAGTCTCACGATGCACAATGAAGTGAGAGAAGTTGGGCTGACACAGTGAACTTTAGAGACTGATTATACTCATGATACTTTTTTACATGCTGATCAGAGATGGCAGTTGCTTTTTGTTTTTTTTTAACTGTGCTTACTTGGCAAAAGAACAAACAAAAGCAGCTCTGGACCCTGGAAATCTAGGTCTGAGAACCACTGACAGGTTCCAAACCACGGGGACCAGGCGCCTTGCCGCGCCAGGGCCGGGGGCCTGACCACAGGTGAGGATGGCAGGCGGCGACCTGGGCCCGGCTGACCGGCTGGGCTCTTGCCTGGCCATTTCTGGGGCAGCCAACGGCTTGCGACGGTGCTTCATCTGACCTCGGCCCGTTTGTAGCTTGGGCTCTAGGTGGGGTGACCTCAGGTCCCCTTCCGCCTCTGAGCGCCGTGGAGAGGTTCCGGGTGCTCTGCACAGGCCTGAGGCACTGCCCTCAGCCCACTTCAGGGCCTCCCCAGGGGTTAGGGCTGGGTGGCCACAGTGCCCCCCCCCCACAAAGGCGCTGCCCTCACCCGCCATCACTCCTGAACTAATTGCCACCCACACATCCGGCAGGTGCCTGCCTGTGTGTCCCCAGCTCTGGGGCCGCCATTAACGACATGCTGCAGCAGTTTTATGAAGCGTAGCTCGGAACAATTTTACACCTCATTTGATTTATGTTCTGGGATTCACTCTTCTCTCAGTGGCTCCCACCCTCTGGAGAGACGGAGGGTGTCACCCACCCTGGCTTCCCTGTGTGCCCGCAGAGCTGGGGCGCGGGGCCAGGAAGGGCCAGCTGCAGACGGGCTCCAGGTCTGGAGCGGACAGCACCACGACCTGGCCCTCCCCCTCCGGCTTTCTCTCCAGGAGATGTCCAGGAGCCAGGATGTCTGTGACCGAGGCCTCCTCAGGTGGCTTGGTAGTGACCAAGAGAGTCCCAGGGCAGTGAAAGTTCTTAGGGATTGGTGACCAACTCCCATTTCACACATGAGGAAACTGAGGGTTGGAGAGTCCTCAAGGCTCATGAGACCCTTCTGAAGGTCACATGGCCACTCCTCCGTGGCAGACGCCAGCCTCCGCTCGCAGCAGCAGAGAGGACGGGTCTCACTGGGAGTTGAGCCCACCGTGCCAGCCGTGCCAGCAGCAGGACGCCAGCAGCAGGACCCCTGCAGCGGACTCTCCATCAGGCAGTGACCCTGCCGGAGGCTCAGGAATGGCCAAGCTGAAAGGCCATTGGGTCCACCTCCCTCATTGCAGGGGGAGGGGAGGGAGGCTCAGAGAGGGGGAGTGACTTGCTTTAAGGCACACAGCCAGTGCAGAATCAGGGCTGGACCTCTGGCTTCTAGAACTCCAGGGTTTCATCAGTTTCTCCCTAAAAGGCAAGATCATTTCCACCACCAGATCCTGTCATTCCTTCCTTTCTGGTTGCCTCCCGGGACCCAAGCATGATGTCAGGCTGGGAGGATGTGACGATGGATGTGACAGGCCCAGTGCCATCCTCGTGGAGCCCACAGCTCGTGGGTGGAGGCAGATAAGCACCCAGGCGATCTCCACCCAGGGTGGCGAGCCTGTGAAGGCAAAGCGTTGGCCCCCACAAGGGGAACTTCACTGGTAATGAAGGAACTTCATTGGTAATGAGGTAATGAGGAACTTCACTGGTAATGAACCTTGGTGGAAGGCAGAGCCTACCTCCTGCTGCAGAAGTTAGAGAGGCCAGAGAGTTACCACCGCAGCCTCTCTTCAGACATGTGACCGAGGTTCATCCCATTAGATGTCCCTGTCCCAGTTCAGGTTCAGGAGCTGGTGACGAGGAAGTAGATCCCACTGTGGCCACAGGGCTGGGAAGTTCCGGGGAGAGTGAGTGCCCACGACAGAGGCAAGGCTGATGGCGTTGGTGGAGCAGACTGCAGCGGCCAGGTTCAGCTGGCCTAGAGGTCCACCCGCCCACACCCCCACGCGGGCCAGGCTGGGAGCTCTGCTTGGATGATGTTTCCTGCCGTGTAGCCCTGGGCTGAGGCTCCCGCCCACCTGGAGGACAGGTGAGCCTCTGCATAGTCTTAAAAAGTGAACTTTTTATTTTGGAAACTTTCAAACATGCCCCAAAGTAGACAGTACGAACAACCCCTTTGTACCCATCACAGAGTTTCAACAATCACCAACATCTGCCATTATTGTTACCCTTCCCTTCTCTACCTTTCCATACACGTTTCTTCTTAAAAAAATGTTTACCAGACTTCATTTTTAGTTTTAGATGTACAATAAAATTGAGCAGATAAAACCAGGAGTTCCCAGATACCACACCCCCCATCCACACCCACACAGCTGCCCGTTACTGACATCTCGCATTGGTATGGTCTATCTGTCGCAAGTAATGAACCAACATTGATGTATTATTATCATTGACAAAAGTCTGTCCTTCATTCAGATTTCCTTAGTTTTTATGTAATGCCCTTTCTCTGTTCCAAGATTCCATCCAGGGTATCATATTACATCTAGTCTCTATGTCTCTTTGGGCTCCTCCTGGGCTGTGACAGTTTCACAGACTTGGCTTGTTTTTAATGACTTTGACAGTTTGCGAAGTATTGATCAGGTCTATTGTAGGATGCGCCTCTGTTGGACTTTGCTGTTTTTCTCGTGATCCGACTGGGTGTGCTAGTCCATTTTGCATTGCCGTAAAGGAATACCCGAGGCTGGGTAATTTACAGAGAAAAGAGGTTTCTTTGGCTCCCAGTTCTTCTGGTTGTACAAGAAGCATGACGCCAGCATCCAATTCTGGTGACAGCCTTCTGTACTTATGGCAGAAGGTAAAGGGGAGCAGACCCGGGGCACGGCGAGAGAGGGAGCGAGAGAGGAGGGGTGCCCGGCTCTTTTCAACAACCAGCTCTCCTGTGAACTAATAGAATGAAAACTCATTACCACGGGGATGGCACCAAGCCACTCATGAGGGATCCGTCCCCGTGACCCAAACACTCAGCCCCACTGAGTGAGATTTGGAGGGGCCAAACATCCAAACTATATCATTGGTGTGAACTAAAATAAAATCTGAAGCCCCCTCCAGCTGACTGAATGGACCCCCTCTCGGCCAAGGAGGAGACCCCGAGATACCCACAGATGAGTTGCTGGCTATGCGAAGGAAGGTACATCATGCCCCGCTCCCTTCTTGGAGATATGCTTTGAAATCATTCACAGGCCTAAGGCTATGCAAGACAAAGCTTAAATCACACCTGCAGGTCATCAGTTTACTCAACAGATCGCTTGAGTCTGGGTTTATGTCCGGTGGCTTGTCTCTGATTAATAGACTTCCTTGTCTTAACTTAAAACATTCCAAGCCTTTAGACAAAGCTTCATTTCTTTAACCAATTACAAATCAAAGAATCTTTAAACCCACCTATAACCTGTAAGCCCCAGCTTTGAGATGTCCCACCTTTTTGGGCCAAACCAATACATGCCTTCCATGTATTCATTTATGACTTTACATGTAATTCCTATCTCCCTAAAATGTATAAAACCAAACTGTAACCCAGCCACAGCGGGTCCACTTGCTCAAGTCTTCCTGGGCGTGGTTCCAGGCCACACTCCTCAAACTGGGCTCAGAATAAACCTCTTTAAATTATTTTAGAGTTTGGGTTATTTTCTGTTGACACTAGGGTTATGAGTTTTGGAAGGAAGATCGCATCATGTTAAAGGTACATACTATCAATCATGATTTATCACTTGATGTTGACCTTGATCACCTGGATAAAGCAGTGTTTGTTAAGTTTCTCCACCATAAAGTTACTCTTTTACCTGCTTCCCCTACTCTACTCTTTGGAAGGAAGTCAGCATGCATTGCCCTCACTTAAAGAGTTGGGAGTTGTTTTCTCCTCCTTAAGGTCAGGATATCTACATACTTTGTTTTAAAGCAACTTCGGGACATCCTATCTTTTTACTCATAAACACTTCAGTATATATCTCTAACAGATACAGAATGGAAACACACACACACAAACTATGTTACTGTTTTCACCCAACACCGTTAACAGTAATTCTTTAGTACCATTTACTATCCAGACCATGTTCAGTTTTCACTAATTGTCTCAAAAAAGTATCTCTATGGTTGGTTTGTTCCAATCAAGACCAAACTAAATCCACCCATTGTATTTGGTTGATACGACCTTAAATCCCTTCATCTGTAACGGTGCCCCCCTTTTGTCTTTGGTGTCAGACCTCTTATTTCCTCAAGAATGAGGGTCATTTCTCCCAGAGAATTTCCCACCTTCTGGTCTTGGCTGTTTGCAGTCTCATAGTTTTGTTTAACATGTCCTTTGTATGTCCTGGAAACCGGTAGTTATATCAGAGGCATGACTAGATTCAGGTTCATTATTTTGCAAGGATACATCACAGTGGTGCACCACATCGGGACACAGGAATGTCCAGATGTTCCCTCTGTTCATGCTGCTAAGATTGATCAGGGGTTGAGATGCCGATTCATGCCTAGACCCATAGCCTCTTAATAAATCCCTTTCCATCTTAAAGAATGAAGTCAGCTTCTATTGCTTGTGTCTTTTGACAGTCTGGTGCTTTTAAAACTCAACCTGGCAGATGCCTGCCTAAGAGGTCACCCCTGAGACAGATAGAGCATGGAGGTTAAGAGTGAGGACTCTGGACCCAGAACTGCCTGAGTTGGGGTCCCACCTCTACCACTTACTAGCCATAAGCTCCAGGTGGCTTTCCTCAGTTTGCTCATCTGTGAAATGGGGATGCTGCTGCCGCTAGCACTGCCTAGCTCATGAGGTTGTGAGAGTTAGAGTGGGTAATATAAGTAAAGCCCTTAGAACAGTGCCTAGCACACAATTAAGCACCAATAATTGTTACCTGGTTTGATAATAACACTAACACTTTTTAATTTATTTCCTAGTTCTCTTCCCTTCTGACTCCACATCTTCTCCTTGGATAATTTCACCCATTCCTGAGACTTTGGCTATCACCTTCCCTAATACCTTAATGCTAAGAAAGAAACACTATTGATCAAAAGAGACAGCATCCATATGCTTTGTTTTTATTGGGGGTTGGGGGGACCTAGGGGACTTTGGTTGTGTCCCTTCCTAGTCACATGGCTTGATTTGCATACATGCCCTAAGTAGAAGGATATATAGAGAAAAAAAACCCGGGCCTTGGGCCAGGTGCTCTGGGTGGTCTGAATATTACCTGAACAAGAAGGTAGACTTGGGGAGTGTCCCCTGGTAGAAAAAGAACTCACTCTTAGATAAAAGGCGTCAGCAGCTATGGCCTCTGCTTCAGGATGGCCGAGATGAAGCTGACAGGGCAGACCAGTATCGGGGTCATTGAGTGGCTGTTCCCAGATACAAATTTGAGGGACTTTGGCACTTTCTTTTAAAAGAGTTCTGCAGCATTATAATTGCTATTAGGGAGTCCCCTGGAAATCCACTGTGAGGGTGTGTGGAGAGAGACACATGTGTCAGGGACATAAGAGCTGTGCTCCCACAGCAGCTCCCACAGCTATTGCTGGACCTGCGTGGGATGCCCCTGAAGGACAGGGGTCAAGGGAAATCCTCCCAGGGACAGAACTGTGAGCCGGGCACCTGGCTGTTTATGTTACCTGGAAAGGAAGATGGCTGAAGGATTGCATCTATGTTGATTTATGGATAGTGGCTGATGGTTTGGTGGGGGACTTGGAAGGAACACAACTGGAAATTTGATGACAAGAAGGTATGGGAAAGACGTATTTCAATGGAGCTCTCCAAATGGACTCAAAGGTGAGGATATTTGTATTCCAAGTGAGTCCTCATCAAAGAGCAATCCTGCAGAGCATGATCTTAAAAATCAGGTGGACAGGATGGCTGTATATGTCAGTGGGCTCATAAACAAATTATCTATGAGAGCATGGATTGAGATTTTGCATGGGCCCAGCAACACGGACTTCCACTTATGAAAAGCAATCTGGCTACAATCACTGCTGAATACCCAGGCTACCTACCAACAACAGAAACCAATATGGAGCCCCCAGTATGCACCCAAACAACACCTGGTGGCAGGTTGATTACATTGGACCACTTCCATTTTGAAAGAGGTGGCCCTTTTTATTCACTGGAATAGGTGGATATCCTGGACATGGGTTTGCCTTGCCTGTCCGCAGTGCTTCTGCATACCTCACCATCCATAGACAGGATATCTTATTTATGGTCATGGTATTTCACACAGCATTGCTCCTGACCAGGGAACTCATTTCACAGCTAATGAAGTGCATCAGTGGGCTTGTTTGTGCTCATGGAAGCCTCTGGTCTTACCATGTTCCCCATCATTCTAAAGCAACAACCTAATAAAATAGAGGAATGGCCGTTTGAAGACTTAGTTACGGTGCCAGCTGGGTGAACTCTTTGCAGGATTTGAGCAATGTCTTTTGGGATGTACTATATTTTCTGAATCTCAATATATGGTGCAGTTTCTTCCACAGTCAAGATTCAGAGGGTCCAAGTATCCAGAAGTAGAGACGAGAGTGGCTCCTCTCCCTACAACTCCTAATGACTGGCCCACTAGTGACATTTTTGCTTCCTGCCTCTGCAACTTTGGGCTCCTCTGGTTTAGACGTTTTAGTTCCCATGGAATTCAGAGAAGAAGAAATATAAATGGCCAAAACACATGTGCAAACACGACCAATTGACTAGCAATCAAATAAATGCAAGCTAAAACAATAAATACCATTTTACCTCTTAAATTTCTAATGTTAAAATGATAATCATATCTAATGCTGATAATGGTGGGGATAAAGAGATTTTCTCATATACTCTTTCTAGAGAAAAATATGTTTCAAAGGCCTTAAAATGTACATTTCTTTCTTTCTTTCTTTTTCTTTTTTTTCTTTTTGAGACAGAGTCTCATTCTGTCACCCTGGGTAGAGTGCAGTCATGTCATCATAGTTCACTGCAACCTCCAAACTCCTGGGCTCAAGCAATCCTTCTGCCTCAGCCTTCCAAGTAGCTGGGACTACAGGCATGTGCCACCATGCCTGGCTAATTTTTTCTATTTTTTTTGTTAATAGAGATGGAGTCTCACTCTTGCTCAGGCTGGTTTTGAGCTCCTGGGCTCAAGCAATCCTCCTGCCTCAGCCTCCAGACTAGCTGGGACTACAGGCATGTGCCACTATGCCTGGCTAATTTTTTCTATTTTTAATAGAGATGGCGCCTCACTCTTGCTCAGGCTGGCCTTGAACTCCTGAGCTCAAGAGATCCTCCCACCTCGACCTCCCAGAGTGCTAGGATTACAGGCGTGAGCCACCGTGCCTGGCCCAAAATGTACATTTCTTTGATCAAGTGATTCTGCCTTTGGGAATTTAATTTAGTGGCTCCAGTCTGGTTTAAAGCCCAGTATTTGGAACCAGACAAGCCTGGGTATAAATTCTGCCTCTGACACATACAGCTGTGTACGCTGGGTAAGCTGGATCTCTTCCAGATAAAGAACGCACTAAATACATAGTAGCTATTATCATCACTCTTAATAAACACTTACGGGTGTTCCCAAAGAGTTAACTTCATGGACGTTCATCATAGTGTTGTTTATAGCTATAAAAAAAATTGGAAACCACCTTAATATCCATTAACTGAAGATCATCTAAAAATTATGATGCATCAGTTGAATAAAATACCATGTAGCTATTAAAAATGTTTAAAAGAGTATTTAATGCAATGGAAAGGTATTAATGATACACTATTAGGTGAAAAAGCAAGTTATAAAATAGCATATACTATATGATGTCATTTTATTATGTTTTAAAAGTTGTATATCATGCATAGAACCAATCCTTGAATGATGTAAAATGTAATGAATATAGTTATTCTCTCTGGGAGAACAAAAATTGCTTGATTTTTCCTTTATTCTTTGCTTGTCCATGTTTTCCAAATTTCTTTTGGAAACGACTATGTATTGTTGCATTTATAATATAAAAAAATTTCCTCCCAAGCCAATGTTTTTAACGTAGAGAGAGGTAGAAGGAGGGACCAGTGAGCTCATCCCAGGCAGGCTTCTCTGGCACCTGGGAGGTGGTGGGCTGGCCAGAAGGGAATGTCAGCCACATCATTTCTGTGACCCTCAGGTCACAGCCCCTCTTTGGCGTGACCCCATCCCTATCCTAGCCTCCCCAAGGATCTGGGCCTATAATGGCAGGGTGAGCATTCCCTGACCCTACCCGCTGATAGGATGGAAGAACATCCCGGCAGCCACCTACATGCCCGAGACCAGACATGCCACGGGGCATCCGACAGGAATGTGGCGGCCGGGGAGAAGCAGGCCCTGACCCAACACCCTGGGCCTGTGTGTATTGGCTGAGGTTCACAAGGACGCTGGACTTCAGTCCGGCAGATCAAAAATATTTTTCAGTGGAGCCCCAGTATTTGACTGGAGAAACAATAATATTCCTTCTCTGGATGTCAAACATCCGGATAAACAGAGCCTTTTTTTTTTCCGCCTCCTCTCTTTCCCGAGTGTTACAAAGGATGCTCTGACAGAGGGTTTTGGAAGGGACTCACCCAGCCAGGGTGAGGGCCAACTTGAGCCACAAGGAGAGCTTATTTTTAAAAGGAGAGGGAAATATGTGGCCCATCGCAGGTTTGCTCAAAGGGCCTGGCTTCCTCGGGAGAGAGGGTGCGGGACCTGCCTCTCCAGCTTGGACGACTCAGAGCGGTGTGCTGGGCAGACACCCACACTTGGAGCTTGGGGATCCAAGACCCTCTCTGGCAGGGAGAACGTACCCCACCCAGAGCCGGAACTGTGGGTGCAGCCAGTCGAGGAGCGTGTGGGTCAGGAGTGGGGAGGTGGGAAGAGGGCAGACATTAATTGAAGAACTCCCATTATTTTCACTGAGCTGGAACCCAAGGACTACCAAGCCACAGAAAGCCAATCTCACCCAGCAGATGGCCAGCAGATTGGGCTAAACCCAGAGGTTAAATGAAGGCATTTCTAGCAAGTCCTCTCCCAAATATAACACACGGGGAGATCCATTGGAGAATTTCTGGGAAAGAAGGGAGAGTCTCGCAATGAATCATGAAAACCTTCCTAATTCCTTGGGTTCCTTTGAGCACCATCTTAACCCAGCTCGGTCAGCGACCTCTCGGCTGGGTTTCCTGTCCCCTCCTCACTGCCCACCCCCACATCACAGGCACTGGAGCCTCTCCTCCTTCCAGAGCTTCATCCTGGGGGCAGCACTCGGGTTCAGACACACTGACCTGCCTTTCCCTTTGGTGGGGCACCTTGGTCTTCCCCATGCCACTGTCAAACCTTAGCTCTGTGATAACCACATCCTCACAGGCAGAGCCAGCGCTCCGCAAGCATCTTCCTATCACAGACACTCAAAGTGAAGACGTAAGTGTTTGGATTTGATGTGGTAAACTTGAGCCTCTTCACCAGAAGTTCTTGGAAAACCTAGAACAGGATCCTCCCTTTTCCCATGGACTGGATCTGGCCCAACCTCTGGTAATACAGGGAAGTCCTGATGCCTCTGCACACTCCTTTCCGGGCCCATCGACTCTCCTGTGAAACGCCATTGCCCACCTGCCGCTCCCTCTCCACCCTCACCGCCTCTCCTCTGGCTCAAACCACCTTCCTCACTTGGCCCGATTACTGCCATCACTGCCTCCCTGCTTCCACCCTGGTCCGCACCAATCGCCTCACTGCATAAGCAGTTCCCCTGCTTAAAACTCTTCCCTGGTCTGCCGCTGCCCTCCAGATACAATCCAGGTTCCTGTCAACCAGTGACGCTACCACCTCTCCAGTGCTTGCAGTGCACCCCCAGTCACAGTCCTCTGTCCCGCCAGCCCCAGCCACACGGGCCTTCCTCTGTCTCTCTCTGTGCCCACCGCTTTCTCGCCTCAAGGCTTCCCCCTGCACTGTTGCCATGGCCTGGACACCCTCTCACCCCTAGGCTGGCTGGTTGTCACTCTTTATCCTAGAGCCCCAAGCTTCCGAGAGGCTTCCTCTGACCACGCAAGCCAAGAAAGACCCTCGTGGCATTCTCCTCTTGCCCCCATGCCACTTGCCATACGCTAAAGCGTGTATCTAACCAGTGTTCGCTTGTCCAATGTCTATCTGGACCACTGAGCTCCGTTAGGGCAAAGACGACGTCTGCGCTGTTCTGCCCTACGTGGCATCACCCATGTAACAGAGGCTCAAAAATATTTCCCGAGTGAGTAAGTGAGTAGGTCAACTGTCTTAGTCTGTTTTGTGTTGCCATAACTGAATACCTGCGGCTGGGTAATTTATAAAGAAAAGAGGTTTATTTGGTTCACGATTCTGGTGGCTGAAAAGTCCAAGATGGGGCAGTTGCACCTGGGGAGGGTCCCCAGGCTGCTTCAGCTCACAGTGGCGAGTGGAAAGGAAGCCGGTGTGTGCAAAGAGATCACGTGGCGAGAGAGAAAGAGAGAGACTGAGGAAACCACACTCTTTTTGACAACCTGCTCTCGGGGAACTAATCAACTCCAGCAAGACCGAGAACTCAGCCTTGAACTCATTAACCCCCAGCATTAATCTATTCATGAAGGATCCACCCGCCATGACCCAAACTCCTCTCACAGGGCCCCTCTCCCAACACTGGGGATCAAATTTCAACACAAGTTTTGGTGGGGACAAACCGCATCCAAATCGTGCATAAACACGAGAGAGTGGGTTACAACAGGGCAAAGGAGACCTGGGGGCAGCTGATTTACCAACCACCCGGGTCCAACAGTCCGTGATTGGCATCTGGGCTCAACCGCATTCTAGCTGTGTGACATTGGGCAAATTAGCCTCACTGGGCCTCAGTTTCCTCGCTATGAAATAAGGACTATAATACTGTCCTCACTAGGTGGTTTTGAAGATTAAAGGTGATGTATTTCAAGAGTCTGATCCAATGCCTGGCACTCAATAGCTCCATTCACTTGTCTTCAAACACTCATTGAAAGCTCGCGCGGGCTGGACCTGAGCGGAGGCCCAGGGGCCACACAGGCCCTGCACCCCAGGAGGAGGCCGGTTAGAGGCTCTCGAAATCGCAGCTATTCATAGTAATAGAACTACTACCAATATTCGTAAACAAAATGTGAGGAAACTCTCTAGCCAGAGGGAATGAGCCAAGCCCCGTGGAAGTCCGCCTGGGAAAACCAAGGAGATGAGAGAAGGGAACACAGTGTGAAGAGAAAATACAGGAGCCAGTGTGTGTTTTACTAAAAATTGTCCTTTGATCTTTCCTTCACGGTTGGCTTAGATTTTCCATTTAACTGAATTCAAGAATTCTCTGACGAAAGTCCTCATTCACTGAAAGGATGTGTAGGTTGCTTGCAGGAGGGGGAGGGTCAGAGGTGAATGCAACGTGTCCTCTGCCCTCAGGAAGCTTATAGGGGGACAAGTCATGCGAAAACTCCGATAACAAGGCAGACCCCAAAGAGACACAGGTGAGAGGCCACAGGGATTTGGAGGTCAGAGCAATAGCGTCGTGGGCGTGTGGCCTTGCAGTGGACCGTAGGACACAGGGAGACAGCAGAAGGGAGACTGTGATACATGAGAGACGTGTGGGATACGGAGTCGGACAACCAGTTCCCAAGCCCGGGCTTAAAATTGCCCTTAGAAAAGTCACAGCTTCTCTGAAGCTCCGTTTTTTCATCTGTACAATGGGGTCAATAATAATAATAATAATAATAATGATAATAAAACCTCTCTGCATTGTGGTTATTTTGTGTGATCATCACACACATACACACCCACGTGCACGTCACTGAGGTTTCCTGGGAAACGTCAGAGCCATGGGACTGAGAAACATCTCCTGAGATTCTGCTGAGCTCCCAGCATCTTGTCCCCATCACTCCCCTCCCCCTGCAGTGGGGGATCCCCAGGCCTGGAACGCACGAGGTCGGTGATGGGGGCGTGACAGTGGTGATGGCTGTCACGCCACATCCTGCCTGGCCCGGTGCACCACGTCCTTCTACTTACTCCATCGGAGGTGGAAATGACCCTTCTCAAACCCTCAAACCACTCCCGTCCCATCAGAGGACTTTCAGGAGGCACTGGCTGGACCCGGCATCCGAGCCCAGGTGGGGTATCAGCCCAGGCTGCCTGAGATGCCGACGGGCTGCAGTGGGACACGGCAGAGCCTGGCCAGCTGTCCACCCAACTCATTTCTGCTTCTGCCCGAGCACCAGCTGGACGGCATTCTTACAGCTGGGTGTGGCCTTCCAACCTAGTTCTAATCAATGAAAAGTGATCTCTTTCCAGGCCTGACCAATAAAACTCCTCCACGCTCTTTCTCCTTCTGGTAAACTGAGACAGTGATCTGCAGCATGACTTTGGAAGTCGTCTCAAAGATGGCATGCCTGCCATCAGCCACAGTCCCTGCACGGTGGCATGGAGAAGTCTGCCCCCACATTCGTCATGCCTGCAAGACTAACTCACATGTAGGGCAGGGATCCCCTCCCCGAAGAGGCACGGGAGGAAAGGCCAAAAGAGCAGTTCTAAATTAGCATCCTAAGAGAATGCAAAATGTGACCAAGGTGTCTAAATACAAAGTGCAAGACCTACGGGTATGAATGGAGGGGAGGGTCCGCATCCAGGCAAGGGGAGGTCAGAAATGGAGGGAGGGAGGTCACAGGTGGCTGCTGAAAGCAGCATCGTCGTGCCCTGCTTGTTCTCATGGGTCAAGCTGATTTGAAGGTTGGAGCCAGTTGGTGCTCTTGCTGTTGGGCCTGCTCATGACCCAGCCCCTGCTTCAAACTCTGGGCCTGGTCCTGGAACCCCATGGCATTGCCCTGAGCCCTTGGTCATGATGATATCTGACCATTTGGTCTGATGGCCCAACCCTGTTTTACAGATGAGGAAAATCAGACCCAGAAAAAATGAAGGGGCTAATTCATAAAGTCCAAATTGATCTTTCCACCTGGTCTTGGCCGGGGCACACAGTTTCCAGCAAAACCCTGCCTTTTTAATGCCCTGGCCAGAGCCTCCCCAAAGGGACCGCTTCTCTCCTCCCTCCCTCTCCTCTGGCAAGCTGGGTTTCCAAGCCTGTCCATTGAGAATGAAAAGGAGCTGGTTTCTTCTGGTCCCAAAGAAAAACAAGCTGGTCAATTTTCTGTTCGTCCCCAGGCAGCTCCTCACTGCCCTGGAGCCAAGCAGACACTGGCCGGTCTGTGTGCAGGGCTGAGGCTGCAGCACCCACCGGGCGGTAATGACTTCTCGGAGGGAGCTGGCCCCAGCTCAGACCATTCCGGGTCGGGGGAGAGGAAACTGAAGACAAAACTGTGCTGCTTCTCGTAAAGGTCTCCTTCTAAAAATAAAGATGGGGTTAGCCTGGTGAGTGTCTGCAGGGATGCTTGTCTGAGTAGAGCAGGAACAGAGCCATGCAGAGGTTCTCGAGCAAGGCAGCCGGGCTAAGAAAGGAGCGCCAAAGCAAGCCTTCTCCTAACAGATCTGCATCCCAACGAGATCACAGCTTCCAGCTCCTGATAAATCTGTCAGGGTAAGGAAGGTTCTCAGAAACCGAAAGCCAGTCTCAAATCTAGTGATACAATAAGGAGAAATTATTTGGTTTTGTACCCAAAAATTTCACAAGTATGTGCTTCAGGCAAGGCTTGATCCAGTGACTCAAATATGTCACCAGTGATCTAGTTTCTTTATGTTTGTCTTTCTGCTCTCCATGGAATCATTAGACTGCTAGAATTAGCAAGAAAAAAAAATACAAGGTGTCTATTTAAATTTGAATTTTATATGAATAATAAATAATTTTTTGTATAAGCATGTCTCGTACAATATTTGGAACAATCTTACACTAAAAATTATTTGTTTTTTATATGAAATTCAAATTTCATAGTGTTTTATATGTTATCTGACAATCCTATCCTAAGATTAGCACATATTCATTCATTCTCTCTCTCTCTCTCTGTGTGTTTCATAGATGAGAGGATAGTTCTTTTCCAAAACCTCTCACAAACACTTTCTTGTATCTCCTTGGCCTGAAATGCCTACTTCTACACTGGTTTCTGTGGCTGGGGAAGAAGATGAACCAATTGGCATGTTAAGCAGGCCCAAAGTCTTTTAAGAAAGTAGGAGGAGAATGGATGCTCAGGGGCACCCAATGGATGTACACTGCAGAGGACTTTCCAGTGTCTGTCACAGAATCCAAGCTCCTCAAGACTAGATGGGACCCCAACAATCACTAAAAGATCAGTCCAACCTGTTATATGAAGTTTAGCCCCTCTTTTAACATCTCAGTCTGGATGCTCATATCTCTGCTGGCAGGGAACTCCCATCCTTCCAAAGAGCTCATTTCTTCTTTGCTTGACCCTGACTATTGGAAAGTTCCAGCTGAATTTTTTTTTTTTCTTATATCTTCCACTCATTGGTTCCAGTGCTAACAAAAGGGCAGTTTTCTAAACCAACTCCAGATGAATGAGCACCTGCCATGCACTAGGTACTGGGCTACGTGCTTTAAGGTTGTTCATCTCATTTAATCCTCCCAACACCCTGTGGAATAAATGAGTCCCTGTCTATGGAGTCAGAAACTTGAGAGCTAAGCCACTTGCCTTCAAATACGCAGCCAGTGGCAGAGCTGGATTTGAATCCAGACACATCAGTCTGGATCCAAAGCTCACCCCCTTGCTCCGTCACCATGATGAGGAACCAGTAGCCTTCCCGATGCCTGATGACAGTGTCCTGGATCCCTCGCTCTCTAGACTGAACATCCCAGGGACCTTCAGTCATTGAAGTTGGTGCCCCAGATGGAACATGCTGCTCAGAAGTGGTCAGAAAAACAGAGCACAGACAGGGATAAAAGAACTGCGCAGGAAGAAAAGAAAGCAGCCCAGAGAGCTTCATATACTAGTCAGTCATCACTTGATTTCATCCACTTGTCAACGCAAGTTGAGTGCCTGGTGTGTGCAGACCCCATGTGAGGCAATGAGGATGCAGAGAGAAAGAACGAGAGTGAGCAAATGAGTGAGGGAATGAGAGAGAGAGAGAGAAAGAGAGAGAGAGCCAGAGAGAGAGCCTGAAGCATGAAGGAGCTAATGGCCCAAAAGAGAAAGCAGATGTGAAATTAATAATTACTGTACAATGTGATGTATATATTTGAATACCAGCATAAATAGGGTGCTGTGAGTCTTGTCATGGGGCACTCCAGGTGGAAGGAACAGCCCAGGCAAAGCCCAGAGAAGTGAGATCTAGCGCTCAGACAGCAGAGGAAGAAAGGAGAACCCAGGTTGGGGGCACTCGGTTAAAAGACAGCAGTGCAGGTGCATCAGTGGGTTATCCTTGCTTCAGTGTCCAACGACAGGCTTAATCTTGTTGGTGGTGTTGCTTCCATGTCCTGACAACATGAAGGACCTTTGTTTCCCAAGGTACCTCTGTCCTGGGCCTTCCTTCCCGAAACCCCATATTGTTTCTGCAGAAAACATGCTCTCCATACATTTCAACAAATTGGTGATTCATTCCCACAAAGGAAACGGTTTTTTGGCATTTGAAAACATCATAAATGGGCAAAGGACACAGGCAGCTCACACAAAAGGAAACACGATTAGTAAACAGACATGAGAAAACACAGTCAACCTGGCCGGTAATCAAAGAAATGCAAATTAAAATAACCGAGGCGCACATTTCCACCTATTAAATTAACAGCCATAACAAAAAGGTTGACATAATTATATCCCGTGCTGGTTAGGTCTGGGGGAAAATAGTAGCTCTGACACTGCTGGAGGCAGGATCAGCTCCCTGATCTGCAGGACCCAGTGCGAACTGGAAACGTAGATCTCTTCTTCAAAAATTAAGAATTTCAAGATGGCAACAGCATAGCACTAAACCAAACACTAGGCTGTTCTAAGTCTTCGCTGGAGATCTCATAAGTGAACGCAAGCTTGTTATGGGAGAGAACGTGTCCTTCCTTTAGACAAAGTCCACCCTTCACCTGGGGTCAGACCTCATCCCTCCCACCTGCACAGAGACCTTATTATCCATTGTCTCCTCTGTGAAATTCACCTTCCAGCTCTCGACTTAGGTTTTCCCATCAGCATTCAACACACACACAAGTCCTCCTTTCTGGGAAAAAAAAATACAAAACCAGAGACTCACCCTCAAACCTTCACCCACCTTCTCCTGCTATCCTCCTACTCCCCCATCTCAGCCCCAAGCTGGAAAGGGCTGTAAAGACATACCACCCCCCTGTCCTTATTTCTCATTCATTTCTCCATCCTGCCTGTCTCTGTATCATTACACCTTGCTAAGGTCACCATGATCTAAATTCATTTGCCAGGACCTCTTGGCAGCATTTGACACTGAGGACCACTCTCTCCTTCCTGTCTCACTCTCTCTTGGCTTCTGTGACATCACGTCCTCCTGCTTCCCCTTCCACATCACTTTCCGGCTCCTTGGCCATCTGTCGTCCTCCATGTGGCTCTGAAAGGGGGAGCTCGTCACTCACCTGGTCCCAACTCCATTCACTCCCCACCTATCACCCCAGGCAAGCTCACCCATGCCTGCGGCTTTAGTCACTGTCCATATATTGATGACTCATAAGTCCATGTCTCTAACCTAAACTCTGCTCATAGTTTCAAACCCACAGTCCAACTGCCCACTTGATGGCTCCTCTTCCCTATCTCAAAGACACCTTGAACTCCTTATGGACAAAACCACCCCAATCTGGTCCTGTTCCGTGGCTCCTCATATCCGGGGATGGCACCACCATTCATCTTCTTCCTTACACCAAGAATCTAGGAGTCATTCTTCGGATTCCCTTTCCCCCCCTCCTACCCACTACATCCTAAATCAAATCCACTACCAAGTCTTGTCAATTTCACCTCCTCAATATTTCCTACGTGCATCTCTTCATCTCTGCCCCACTGTTGTCATCTAAGCTGCTGTCACCTTTCATCCGGACCACGGCAATAGTTCTCCACTCATGCCTTCTCAAGCTTCCTCCCCTTACATGCTACAGCCAGAGTGTTTCAAAGCGCACATCCAGTGCAGTAGGATCTGCTGTTCTCAGTTTAAAGACCATAACCCTTCACGTATGTGGCCTGCAGGCCAGGCCTGGTCTTGCACCAGCTATTGTGGTCTCCTGGTTTTGTGTACTCGCCCCAGAGGCGTTGGCTCATGCTGCTCCCTCTGGCTAGAATCCCGTTCCTTTCCCCTTTGGTCTGGTTAGCTCCTAGTCATTCTTAAGCTCCCAGCACAATCACTTTTTCCTTAGGAAATCCTTCCTTTAACCACCAGGCAAAGTAGGGTTCCACCATCAAATACGTTTATAGTTCCATGCCTCTTTGCTTAGTAACACTTAGCATGTTTATAATTGTATCCATCTGTGTGGCGAACTGATTGAGTCTGTCTCCCCAGCTAGATGGCAGGATCTATGAGCATAGATGGTATGTTTTTCCTCACCATTGTAACCCTAACACTTAACCGGTGTCTGGCAGGAAGAAAGTGCTCAACAAATATCTGATGAATGAATGAATGGAAATCTATTTGACAATATATTCCGAGAGCTACAGACATGTTATGTTTTGATTCAATAATCCAATTTCTAGAAATGTATCCCAAGGAAGTAATCCAAAAGGAAGAAAATGTTATATATATATGAAAATATTAACCCCAAACTTTTTTCTAACAGCAACATTTTTTAAACACATAGATGTCTAGCAATAGGGGAAGTGCTGAAGAGTGGTAAATCCACAGAGTAAATAACACAGTCATTAAAAATAATTGTGAAGACTAAGTAGCAATATGGAAAACAGATTACAATATTACAGTTGTTTTTCAAAAGCTGAATGCAAAATTGGATTTTTACAACTATGTAAAAATGTTTTATGCATGCAGACAAGTACCAGATGGGAACAAGGAAAAATAAATGAGTTGATTTGTCCAAAAAGTAGATTATGCTTGAATTTTCCATTTCATTTTGATTTCTCTTGGTGTGGTAATAATATTGTTTTTGCACAAATAATATTGTAATGTAATCTTTGAGTTTCATCTAGCAATACATTCAATGAAACACCAGTGTTAAGCTAAGGAGCTCTCAAAGCACAGCTAGTTACATTTGACTCACTCCTCTGTTGGGTAAAAAATACCTAATAAATAATGTTATTGGAGAACCACCTTATTAACCACTTTAAAAATAGATCTCATGATAATCATACCCTATGTTGATAATGTTTTATAAATATTCATGTACATATCTTTGTGTAGACATTTTTTTTGTTTCCCTTGGGTAAATACCTAGGAGTAGAATGGCTAGACTATAGGGCAGATATGTGTTGAACTTTTTAAGTAACTGTCAAACTGTTTTCCAAAGTGATTGTACCATTTTACATTCCCACCAACAGCATAGAATGCTAGTGGAGTGTAAACGTTCCAGATTTTAGCCAACACATGGTGTGGTCAGTCTTTTTAATTTTCTCCAGTCTAATGTGTATGCAATACGATTTGGATTTATATTTCTCTAGTGATTAATAAAGTCAAGAATTTTTCATATTCTTATATGATATCTATACATAATCCTTCATATCTGTATCAAATCTTTTGCCCATTTTAAAATTGACGTTTTTTTTTAAAAAATGTTGAACTATAAGAGATACTTATATATTCTGAATACAAGCCCTTTATCAGATATATTTTGCAAATATTTTCTCCAGTCTGTAGTTTTCCTTTTCACTTTCTTAACATGGTCTTTTGGAGAGATAATTTTAAAACTTTTATAAGTGCAATTCATCAATTTTTACTTTTATAGTTTGTGCTTCCCTTAGCCTAAGGTCACTAAGATTTTTCTCCTCTGTTTTATAGGAGTTTTATAGTTTTAGGTCTTACATTTAGGTTTATGAGCCATTTAGGGTCAGGTTTTGTACTTGGTGTGAAGGGTCGTTTCATATTTTTGCATGTGGATATCCAATTGTTTCAAGACTATTTGTTGGAAATATTATCCTTTCCTCAATGAAAAATGCTGTGACATTTTTGTCAAAAATAAGTTGACCTGGGAAAAGAATAGTTTTTTCAACAAAGGGTAATGGGATAACTAGATATCCATCTGCCAAAGAATGAAGTTGGCACCCTACCTCATACCATATACAGCAATAAACTCAAAATGGATCATAGACCTCTATGTAAGAGCTAAAATTATAAAACTCTTAGAAAACAACATAGCAGTAAGTTTTTATTACCTTGTAATAAAGTTAGGCCATAGTTTCTTAGATATGAAAACTAAAGCCCAAGCAACAAAACAAATAGTAGATAAATTGAAGTAAATCCAAATTAAAAGGTTTTTTTGTAAATAATAACATCAAAAAGCGAAAAGGCAATCTATGGGATGAGAGAAAATATTTGCAAATCACATATCTGATAAGGGACTTGTATCCAGAATACATTAAAACACACACACACACACACACAACTTCTTACAACTCAGTAATAAACAGACAAATAACCCAACTTTAAAATGGGCAAAGGATTTGTAGACATTTCTCCAAAGAAGATAGACAAATAGCCATTAACAACATGAAATATGCCTAGCATCATTAGTCATTAGGTAAATGCAAACCAAAGCCATGTAAGGTACCACACCACACCCACTAGGATGGCTTCAGTAAAAAAGATGGATAATGACAAATGTTGATGAGAATGTGAAGAAAATGAAACTCTCATGCATTGCTGGTGGGACTATAAAATGGTGTAGCTGCTTTGAGAACAGTTTGGCAGTTCTTGGAAAAGTTAAACATAGGGTTACCATATGACCCAGCAATTCCACTCTTCGATATCTACCCAAGAGTAATAAAAACCTATGTCCACACAAAAATTTGCACATAAATATTCACAGCAGCATTATTCATAATAGCCAAAAAGTGGAAACAACCCAAATGTCCATCAACTGATGAATAAACACAATGTGATATATCAATGCAATGGGACATTATTGGCAATAAAAAGGAATAAAATACTGATAGTTGCTGTAACATAGATGAAGCTTAAATCATTATTATAAGTGAAAGAAGTCCACATATTGTATTATTTTATTTATATAAAATGTCCATTTAGGCCGGGCACGGTGGCTCACGCCTGTAATCCTAGCACTCTGGGAGGCTGAGGCGGGTGGATCGCTCGAGGTCAGGAGTTCGAGACCAGCCTGAGCAAGAGTGAGACCCCGTCTCCACTAAAAATAGAAATAAATTATCTGGCCAACTAAAAATATATATGCAAAAAATTAGCCGGGCATGGTGGTGCATGCCTGTAGTCCCAGCTACTCGGGAGGCTGAGGCAGTAGGATCGCTTAAGCCCAGGAGTTTGAGGGTGCTGTGAGCTAGGCTGACGCCACGGCACTCACTCTAGCCCAGGCAACAGAGTGAGACTCTGTCTCAAAAAAAAAAAAAAAATGTCCATTTATATAAAAAATACTGGGCAGAATAGGCAAATCAGTGAGATAGAAAGTAGATTAGTGGTTGCTTTGAGCTAGGGGTTGAGCGGCGGTGGAAAAAAAGGGGGAATGACAGAGTGTGGGGTTTCTCTGAGGGCAGATGCAAATGTTCTATAATTAGATTTGGTGATGATTGTACAACCCTGTGAATATACTAAAGCCATTGAGTTGTATACTTTAAGTCGGTAACTTACATAATATGTGAATTATTTCTGAATGAGATTGTTCAAAAAATTAATTGACTATTTATGTGTGGGTCCATTTCTGGACTGTCTATTCTGCTCCATTAAGTGATCTATCTTGACACCAATACCACACTGTCTTCATTGCTGGAGCTTTATAGATTTAGAAATTCACAGTGTGATTTCAACCACTTTCTTCTTCTTTTACAAAATTGTTTGAGCCATCATAGGTCTTTTTTAGAACCAGTTTGTTATTTTCTACAAAAAAGCCTGCTGGGGTTTTTATTGGAATAGTACTTAAACTATAGATCAACTTTAGGAGCATTAACGCTTTAATAATATTGGTCTTCTGATTCATGAGGATATATATCTCTTCGTTTATTTGGGTCATCTTTAATTTCTCTCAGCAACATTTTCAGCATATAGGTCTTGCACATCTTTTGTCAAATATCCCAAAATATTTCATATTTTTGATGACCTACAAAGTTTTAAAAGAATTATATCAGCAGAAATACTGCCAGATTAGACTGAAAGAGACAAACAGTACAAAGTGAACAGAGGCTCTTTGGACCCCTCAAATTCTACTGGCAGGGAGCAGACTGAGAAAACTGCTCAGTTGCAAATATATGCTACCTTCCTTAAACAATATTTTGGTTTTTTAAAATTTCAATTTCCAATTGTTTGTTGCTAGTGTATAACAATACAACTGATCATCAAAAATATTGATCTATATTCTGTAAATTTCCTAAATTCACTTATTACCTCTAATAGCTTTTTCCTAGGTCTCTGATAATTTTCTATGAAGATGATTGTGTCCTCTGAAAAGTAAGAGTTTTATTTTTTCCTTTCTAATCTGTATGCATTTTATGTCTTTTTCTTGCTTTATTGCACTGGCTAGAACTTCCACTGCAGTGTTGAAATAAAGTGGTCAAAGTACAGATCTCTGCCTTATTCCAGGTTTTAGGGGAAAGCATTCAGTGTTTTACTTTTGTGGCAGCCAGTCTTCAAGATGGTTCCGATGATCCTCACCTACTGGTATTCATGTCTTTGTGAGTCCTTGTGTATCTAGATTGGAATGCAGACACTAGATCATAAAAAGCATTGTGGCTTCCATCTTGGTCACTCTCTTTAGTATCATTTGTTTTGGGGGAAACCAGATGTTGTGTTAAGCAACCCTACTGAGAGGTCCATGTGGCAAGGAACCATGGCCTCCTGGCAATAGAAAGTGAGGAACTGAACATCCAGCCAGTGAAAGATGCCATCTTGGAAGTGAATCCTCCACTCACAGTCAAATCTTCATGACTACAGCCCTGGCTGACAACTTGACTATAACCTATGGAAGATCCTACGCCAGAACTGCCCAACTAAGCAACTCCAGCTTCCTGACCCCCAGAAACTTCATGAGATAATAAATGTTTTTGCTTAAGCTACTAAGTTTTGGAGTAATTCATTACAAAGCAATAGATAACTAATGCAGATTTTGGTATTTGGAAGTGGAACGCTGCTATAATAAAAACTTAAAACTTGGGAGTGGCTGGGCATTGTGGCTCATGCCTGTAACCCTAGCACTTTGGGAGGCTGAGATGGGAGGATTGCTTGAGCCCAGGAGTTCAAGACCAGCCTGAGCAACATAGTGAGACCCTATCTCCACAAAAAATAGAAAAATTAGCCAGGTGTGGTGGTGAACATCTGTTGTCCCAGCTTCTCAGGAGGCTGAGGCAAGAGGATGGCTTGAGCCCAGGAGTTTGAGGTTGCTGTGAGCTGTGCTGTGATGATCCCACTGTACTCCACCCTGGGCAAGAGACCAAGACCCTGTCTCAAAACAAAAATTTGGGGGTGGTGATTTTGGAGCTAAGCAACTGGAAAGAGCTGCAAGGACTTTGAGGAGACTGCTGGTGAGGACTTAAAGAAAAATGAGGAGCATGTTATTGGAAACTGGAGGAATAAAGATTCTTATTACGTAGTTGGAGAAAGTTTAGCAACACTGTCACCTGCGGTTATGTGGAAAGTAGAAAATGTCCCTAATGAACTAGGGAAATTGGGCTAAGGACTGTTACCCCAGACTGTTGAAGGTACTGCCTGATTTCTTGTTGCTTATAGTAAAATGCTAGAAGAAAGATTGTTTTTAAAAAAAGGAGACAGGCCTTGCTATTTATGAAGACTCCTGCTTCTCCAGATAGCAAAGAGTGCTAAAATCAAGAAATAACTTCTGAGCAAAGATCAAACCCAGGGCCCTCTCAGGAAATTGTGTTCTAAAGATGAAGCTGAGGGAGGGTATGACTGTGAAATCCTTTTTTAGAAAGATCAAAAGGTAGTGCCCTAGAGTACTAGTCAGTCACACTGTAACTCTAAAGATTTTCAGGGTGTGACTCACCAGAAATGAGTCACTGAGTGGGACAAGATTCTGGAGCCTAAGAGGTGGATGAGGGGGCACACAGCTGGATGAGCGGGATGACACCGAAAGGGATGTGTGGAACAGGGGAGTATTCCGGGGCTGCCAAGAGAGTAGACTTTGTGGCCAAGAACAGAGACTCTGGTTCAAATCTTACTTTTGCTACTTTTTGACTATGTGACCTCGGGCAAGATACTTTGTCCCTCAGTTTGCTCAGCAATACCATGGGATCATAGCACATGTCTTCTAGAGCTGTTGGGAGGGGTAAGTGGCCTAATACAGGTAAGCACTGAGAACAATGCCTGACATATAGATTATGATAAATAAATGGTAGTGGTTGTCATTATGATTTGGGAAGGTGAAGTGAAAAAGTCTGTATTTCTTACAGTGAGGCTGGATATGAGCCAGCTGTTATAATACATGACACAAGAGGAACTGCAGCCTCAATTTGTTGTCACGGGCTACGGAGGCTCCCAGAGGCCATCAAGATATGGCAGTAACCCAGGGACAAACGTGAGACTAGGTCCCAGAGGTTTCATTTGCAAGTGGCAGGTGAGTGACACAGACAGAGCTGAGAAGTAAAAAGGAGAGATTGCTGTGGTCTGAGAAAACTGAGAAGCAGATTGAGCTGGAAGGGATTTATATATAAGCTTGTCCAATATGATCATTTTTGTCCGACAAAGGAGCTTGGAGGAAGTAACACAGCGAACGGTGGCATAGCTGGCCTCGTGCTGGGAGCCCATGGTGCCCCGGTGCCTGTAGCCCCGAGGAGAGCATGAGTACCGCCTCCCCCCTCGGACGACCAGCCTGGGCAAGGCCTGGTGGGAATGGCTGGTATTCACAGACAGAGAAGAGCTGACATACTTGCAAATGTTAATATAACTTTTTATACTTTTAGCTAGCATTTATTAAGTACTTGCTAGTACTTCATAAGTACTAGTGCTAGTCACAACTGTATTAGGATAAACCATTCGGGGCCTCTAAAAATGACAATTTCATGTAGATCAGTCTAATATATTAGTTTATTTAATCATGATAAAACAATACACAGTATATTATCTCCATTTTACAGATGAGGAGACTGAGGCACAGAGAGAGTAGGTGACTTACCCAAAGTCACATAGCTGGTAGGTGGTGGAGCCAGCTTACCAATCCAGGAGCTCCGATCCTGGAGCCCATGCTTGTGAACCCTCCTTCACACACCCAGATGGCTATGCCCACAGTAATAGGGGCTGGCCCTGGCACTTGGCCCCCTGATCCTGCCCAAGCCCCAGAGTCTGGTAACCAGCTTTCCCTGGAGAATTAGATTAGCCCCAAACCTCCTGGGGGCTTATCAGAAAGAATGTGCGCTGGCCCGGCCCTGTGATCTCATGCTAGTGGGGCTGCAAGACAATGGAACGAGCCGCAGGCACCACGCATCGAGGTGGAGACAATGTGCTTCTCCAAACACCAGCCACTAGAACAACAAACATCGCTGACTCCCACAGCACCAAAGTCCAAATATTGAAGTGGAGCATCCGTGCCTCTCCACGTGTGGTGATGTTCCCGTGGAAAAAAGCCGGCAGCTGCTATTGTCTGGACTCTCCGGAGGGAAGATCTGAGGCTGTCTCTCTAGTCCTGCAAGACCTCTGCCACCTCTCCCAAGGGCCCGGCCTGAAGGAGGGCTCGTTTGATGTGAGCCAGGCTTGGGGACCCCACACATCCCACTGTGATCCTCCCTGGTCTAGCAAAACAAGAACATAAAGACAATGTGGAGAGTTTTTCCTAAAGCTAAAGGCATTCCATTGCAGATGCCTCTGCATGATGCCCGGCTTCCTCCTCATGCCTGCCCTGCTCTCTGTGTTAGTGCCACCCTCCTCTCTGCACTTCCTCTCCCAGTGCAGATGCTCTGCCTTGCACGAGGCCCTCATGGTGGCTTCTCCAGCCCCGACTCTGCCTCCTGACTTTTCAGTCTCAGTTTCCATTGCTACCTGCATCATCTCCATATTTCTTTGCTCATATCCTCTCAAGAGAACTCGATTGGCCTAACATGCCTGTTTTTACACCAGACAATGTTCATGTGTCACTGGACAGCCAATCAACCAGCTGCCTTGGGGCCAGGTGACCACAACTGGTCCAATCAGCTGGCAGGGTCACATGGTCCCAGTCCGGGTTCCCTTTGAACAGGTGGTGAGAGTGGGCCAGTTCCCCTTGGCGGGTGGCATGATTCACAGGGCTGGAATAAAAGTCCAATTCTAAGGTTTCACACCAACACTGGATTTGTATTTCTCAGCTCAGGAAGGTGTCAGAGTCACGGCTCAAGAAGGTCCCCCTGGGACACACAAAACACACATGAACAGTGTCAGGTTCTGGAGGGAGAGGTAGCCAAGGGTGAGACTCATACCAAATGGCCAGGATTCAGCCCAAGGAAGGGGCTGCTGAATAAGGGAGGAAGACACAGATTTAGACATATGTAGGATGTAAATCAGTAAGTCTTGGAATAAACAAAAGTTTAGATGGTGGCATCGTTCACTGAGAAAGAATACAGGAGAAGAGCAGGTTTGGAGATGAAGGAGAAACAGTGAGTTCCTTTGTGACATGCTGAGACGTAAGACATCCTGCTAGATTTACCTCCAGGAAGCAGGCTGTTTGAGTGTGACCTTTAGGAAACAAGGCGGTTGGAAGGACAGATGTGACAGTTGAGGGGGTTGAAACCACATCGTACACGATTTCCCCTGGGGAGGAGTGGAGTGTATGACTGACAACCAGTGAATGAATGAACAGGCCAAGGCTTGAGATTCGCTCGTGTTTCGTTCATCACACTCAGAAAAGGCAGAGTGGGGGATGGAAAGAGTGTGGGCTCTGAGCGCAAGACTGAGTTCAGTTGTGGGCTCTGAAACTTACCAGTTACGTGCCTTTGAGCTTTGTCCCTAACCTCTTGTGTCCTTAGTTTCCTCTTCTCAAAATGGGTGTAATGATACTTATCTCATCGGGCTGTAGTGAGACAGAAACCACAGCGTTCCAAGCACAGGGTTTGGTGTGTGTAGCAGGCATTTAATAGACATTTCAGACTCTGGCCTCCTCCTGAACCAAGTTTGGAAATACTGGAGAAGCATTTTCGGCAAGAGCATAACAGAGATTCTGGGGGCGTCATACCCTTAGCCAATGGCCTTTGCAAAGGACCCACTGATTATGTGAATAATCTTATCTGGAGATAATGTCAGGAGTCTAAATTTGAGGCCTGGGCCAAACAGCCCTCCTGCTGCCTACCCACACCCCCAACACGGGCCCTCTGTGACAGGCCATGCCCATTCATGGGTCTCCTTCCCCGTGGAGACCCCCTCTTGCAAGGACTCCGTTAGACTCTAAGGATCCGCCTGCCCCAAACCCCTTACACCCGCTGCCTGCAGCTATCCAGGCATCGGCCACTCTGCAAAGGGAGTGTCCAGTTTCCAAGTCCTCCAAACCTTCCCAGGAGCCAAGAGCTCCATGCGGACACGTGTACCAGTGCCACACAGACAGAAAATGCATGGGGAAGGGTGCTACCTTCAGTTAATGTCAGACATTCAATATCTGAACATTAGTTTACTTCAAGTCATAATATTTCTTCAAAGATGTTTATAGAACCCTGGTGAGCAAAATAAAAGAAGATGAAAATAAATGGAAGACTAGCCTAAAGACTGGAAATAGCGAAGACAACAGTTTTCCTTGAGTTTCTATATAGACTTAATGTGCTACCTGTTAAAGCTCCTAAGAGATACTTTATAAGACTTTGATAAATGAATAGTGATGCTGTTACTAATTAAATGGTTTAAAAGACTAAAGCTTCTTTTTAAAGGACGTGACAGTAAATTTAGCCTACCAGACTTCATAACATATTACAAAATGACAATTACCCAAACCGTATGGTAACAATGGAAAAAAATGATCAGTGGAAGAGAGTAAATAATCCAATATTAATTCAACATATAGTAAAGCTAGAAAAAATCTGACAATCCAAAAATGGGGACAATAATTACTATATAATAAGTGTTTTGGACAGAAATATAATACAGAGAAGAGTTACACCTTATACCATTTTCTGCAATAAAGTGCAGATGAGATTATGTGCATGTCTGAAAAACAAACCATAAAAAAGACAAGAAAATGCACTTCCATGTTTATCATATTGGAAGAGAATCCATTATCAGAGACAAAAAAATTTTTCAAATTAAAAAATAAGGGCTGGGCAAGGTGGCTCACACTGTAATCCCAGCACATTGGGAGGCTGAGGTGGGAGGATCTCTTGAGGACAGGAGTTCAAGACCAGCCTGAGCAATATAGTGAGACCCCATCTCTATTTTATTTCCTAAAAAAAAAAAAAAAAAAAAGGAAACTTTCTGTTGAATAAAATATAAGACAATCACAAGAGGAAAATAGCCTGAAAGAAATGTCAAACCACTGATAAATCTAAAATATATTACATTTTGCTTTTTTACAAAAAACTCAACTCAGTGCCCAGATTCCACTCAGTAAGCAACAAAGATGAACAGATAGTTTACACAGGAAGTGCAGATGGTAAATCAAAACATGAAGAAGTACATAGTCCCACCAGAAAGGAGAGAAATGCAAACAAACCAGCCTTGGGTAGCAGAGCACACTTATCAAACTAGTAAAAGTGAAATAAAATGACAAAATCCTGTGCTGGCAGAGCTGTGGGAGACAGGCGGGGTGGTATCGAGAAGTTCAGAGCAGGACCTGACTAAATGCAGCCCTACCCAGAGTCCCTGGGCAAGTGACTTAGCTCTCTGTGCCTTGGTTTCCTCCCTGTCAAATGAGGCGTAAGTGACGCATAGAGAGCGCTGGAAACAGTGATGAGCACACAGGCAGTGCTGTATAACGTGCTACCTATTATTTGTGTGTGGGGTGGTGGTGGTAGTGGTGGTTTTCCTCACCATTTTCTCTCAGTTGTAGTAAAAAGGGCATGGACCTTGGAGCCAACAAGATCATGCATTCAACAAATATTTACCAAATGCCAGATCTAAGTGCAATCTCAGTTCCATTAATTATTAGTGATGTCACTTTGTGAAAATTGCTTAGCAATCCTGAATCTCAATTTCCCCTATCTGTAAAATGGAAGAATAAAATCTACTTCTTAGTGTTGGTTGAGGCAGAATGAGATATTACACATAAAATTGTAGGATGGCCTCGGCATAGAGAAGTTCTTAATGCATATCAGATTCCTCACTCCTCCCGCTGGAACTTCAGCCCAGCCCAGGGGCCCAGCCCAGGACTGTGGTCATAGAATTTGTTCTCAGCTGCCTGCCAGCTCCACCCGATTAAGATCTTTAGAGGCCCCAAGCCTCAAAGCTCGTGATGCCACCTACCTCCAATAGATGTAAATCAAAATAATATTAATAACATCACCAATTCATAGAATCAAAGCTGGTGTTTTAATGTGCCATAAAACTTACATGCATGCTGAAAATACAACCACTTATTTCTGCATTTTCTCTCATTCTTGCTCACCTTCTTTGAGCCTCCTGTTTGCTGCTGGCCTTTTGCAGGTGGCTGAGCCAGCCCGGTGGTAATCCTGGCTTGCTGCCAAATCATCCCCATGACACGGGGGCCACATGGACTTCAGATTTCTCCCTCCCCAGAGGTATCTGCAATTTCAGTAGTGGGGAATAAGAGCTCCTGGGTCTGACAGCCTGTAACAGAATGGGCACTCAGTAAATATTTGTGCAGGGAAAGAGTGAACAGATGCATGAATGTCTCTGATCAGTGGAATTTCAGCTGCCATGGGAGGTAGCGGGGGTGGATCTCTTTAATGGAAAGACAAAGTAACCAGAACTACTCGTGTTGCACTAGGTAAGTGCAGGGCTGATATTCCAAATATTTAACAGGTGGAGCAGCACAGGACTGACCAATCGGAATGGGCCTGGAGACCGTGCTCGATTAAGCATGACCCCATTGCTGTGGATGATGGAAGTCCAGGGGTTCTGAAGGAAGGGGTTAAGGAGGAGGGGGGACACGGGGCTTCAGTCAGCTGCTATTCAGCAACTAGTATGAAAGCACTTCAGTACTCCAACAACCGGCACGGCCGTGTCACACACGCATGACGACTAAACAGCAGCTAGGGTTAAGTGGTTCCATGAGAACCAAGAGACTTCCACCACTTCCCCTCCCTAAGCCCCAATTTCCCACCTACAAAACAAACAAGTCAACTTAGGAATCTTTCAGGTCCACTCCAGCTCTGACTACCTGTCATTTTAATATAATAATAATAGCAACAATTTGTGAAAGCTAGTCTCGTATAGAAGAAAAAGCACATGCTCCAAAGCTGCTAGACCCAGCTGTTATTTACGGTGGGACTTGGGTCCAAATCAATTCACTTCTTGAACCTCCATTTTTCATTAATTCAACAAATATTGATAGAGGCCTTTTGCTGTGCCAGGTCCTAGGGACACACTGGTGAACAAGACTTAGTTCCTGCCATCATGGAACCTACTGTTCTACTTAGGATTCCTTGGATGCAAGTGACAGAAACCGACTCAAGTCAGCTTAGGCAAAAAACAGAATGCATTGCAAGGATATGGCAAGTCTAGCGGGGAGGCCCCAACGTGGAACGCAGCCAGACCTTGCCTAGAACCTGGACTGGAAAGGACCAACCCTACCACTCTCAGCCTACCTGCTGCATGATTTTCTCGCTCCTCCACCCCTCTTCGTTCTGATAAGCCTCAGTTGACATGACATTCCAGTTTAGAATCGGATTGGTCCAGTTTGGGCAATATGTCCGTTCCTAATCCAGTCACCTAGGACCATGGGGCAGGAACACTCAGTACAAACATGGCCTCAGGGACACACCATGTGGATGGGGGAGGGGTCCAAGTCACTAAAAATGGGAGTCTTATGAATCCTGGTGTTCACTCCATGGCCTCATAGGATGGTTGTGAGGATGAAATGAAATCCCACATAAAGTGGCTGGGGCAGAGCCTGACAGACGTGGGTGGAGCACTGTGTCACCATTCTGTGTTCATAGTTGTGCTCAACTAAAATGTGTGTTGAATGAGGAAACAATATTACTACTACTACTGTCTTTCATGCACCCAGCAACTTCGTGTCTATTTTCTCAGTTACTGCCTCCCTTGTTTTGATCGCAGCCCCCACTTTGCTGGGTTGACTTAGACAAGTTAGCTGGGCACACGTCACGCCCGGGCTGGACCACATCCATGTGGTGAGTGTGTGACGTGCTGAATGAATGAGTAAGTGAATGTTCTCCCACCTAGCCCTCAGTGCTCCACCAGGGGTAGGATGGGTGGCTGGAAAAAAGGGGTCTTTAGAGTTTGTCTCCTTTTCACCCGGGTCTTTGTTGGAGGAACTTCTCTTTCTCCCTTTGCTTAGTAACCAAAGAACCAGGAGTTCAGCTCGTCAAAAGAATTTACGGAAGGGATCAAGGACTGGGTTCAAGTCCTCCCACCCTGACTCTAATTTGCTGACTATCATCGAGCCACTGACCTCACCTCTTTGGATTCAGAGTCCCCACTGGCAAATGGATGATAGGCACAAACACGCTTGCTTGGCTCTACATGTTTAAGAGGGCTGGAGTCAGAGAGGGAAGGGGCTTTGATAAGGCCTGGCCTCAGCCCTTCCCCACCGTCCACAGGGGAGTCTTGAGGCCCGCAGATCAGCCCCTTGCGGCCTGGAGGGGAAGAGATCTCCATGCTTTCTGCCCAGCTGCTCTGTGCCCTTGGGAGCCCCTCTGCCTCCGGCCCACAACCGACCAATGACTTCACCGGCTGTGTGGTTGAAACCTGAGCTCTCTTGCTAGGGGCTGAGCAGGAAGTTTTTTCCTGCGGGTGGAAGCTTTTGTTCTCTAAGCCTTGATCGCTAGACAGAGGAATTTCCCCGCTGATGTCAGCCCAGACTTAGGCCCAAGCCCACTGAATCTGCAGGGGGGCTGAGGGAGGGCTGCCTTACAGGACAGAAGGTGCAAAGTCTCAGGAACCAGGTGGCTGTCCCCTCCTTCTTCTTCCTCCATTAACCCGCTGTGACATGGGGCCAGCTCCCTGTCCATCAGCTCAGGAGGAAAGCCATGGGGAAGCTTATTCACCCTGAAAGTAGTTAGAAAGGTGGGTGGAAAGTGGTTTCTAATTCTGTCCAGCCACTTATTGTTAGCTGAGTGACTTGGGTTAGGCACTTAACCTCACTGGGACTCAGTTTCATTATCTGTAAAATGGGAATAATAGGGCTTCATATCTCCTACTAGTGAGTATTAAATGTAAAGCCTTCAAAACTGCCTGGTACATAGTAAATGCTCAGAAAACATAAGCAACAATTTTTGTCATTATTATTACCTCTCCAGTGAAGAGGAAAGGAGAGGTCATGTGTGACACAACAAGAGAGGGTCCAGCTCAAAACCAGAGGCTCCCTTTACTAAGGGACTGTCACGCTTTTCTGCTGCAGGAATGCAGCTGTGCTTTCCTTCCCCGGCATGCGAGCCTTCACAAAGATGACTGGGCTGTGTTGGTTTCTCAGGGCAGCCGTGACAAAGTGCCACAAACGGAGTGGCTTAAACAACAGCAATTGATTGTTTCCCAGTTCTAGAGGCCAGAAGTCCAAAATCAGGATGTCAGCAGGTTGGTTCCCATTCCAGATCTCTCTCCTTGGCTTGTGGATGGCCGTCTTTCCCTCATACTGTCTTCCCTCTGTGTCCAAATGTCCTCTTCTTACAAGGACACCAGTGACTTTGGATTAGGGCCCACCCTAATGGCTTCATTTTGACTTGGTTACCCTGCGACCGCCCTGTCTCCAAACGAGGTCACATGCAAGGCACTGAGGGTTAGGACTCCAATGTACAAATTTTGGAGAGACACAATTCTACCCACAGCAGTGACCTAGGGGGAGAGGACAACACTTAAGTGGAAGGTGTATTTCAAGTCTTTTAACACCAAAATAGAGGAGATAATTTGGAGCAGAAAGGTCTTCTGGAAGCCTGTCAAATCCTCCCCTGAGCGTGGCTATTTATAGGCATTATAGTGTCAAATCTTAAAAGCATCAGAACCCAGTTATGGAACCCAAATAACTAAATTACTCACATTCCACTCTAACCCTCTGCTCCCCATTCCTAATTTCATCTGCCAAAATTGAACGTGACATCTGAGACACCCCCGAAAAGCCAAGCCATCCTCAGTTTCCTGGGCAGTGGAGATGAGCAGAAGGAGCAGTGGATAGGACGTGGATGGACCTAGAGTCTAGTGTCTGTACTACGCACTTGCTGTGTGACCTTGGGCCTGTGACCTTCTCTCTGGGCTTCAGTCTCCTCAGCTGTAAAGTAAGTGTGTGTGTGCACACACAGGTGTGGGGGAGATGGAGGGAGACAGACTGTGCCAGTTCCACAGGAAAGCAAGCAATTTAGAGTATAACTTTAAAACCCTAAAGCACACAGGTATATTACAAAGGAGCATGCAAAACTGCATGCATTTTTAAGCTAAAACATGAGGTTTTAGGAAAACTAGAGGAACACGGGCTACGTAGTGGCTGCTCCATACTCCACCTTGACCCCCATTCCCTGGGATATGAGCTCTTTCCAATGTGCCAGTAGGGAATGTCTTCACTGGAAAGATTTGAGGTGCTTTGAACTAAGAGTTGGCACAGACGTTCCAGTTCAGAAGCCAGAGAGCATTGGATCTGAACTCCCTCCCCAACACTGAGCATCCCAGGCATCTTCATGCATCGCCTCATTGAGCTACTTTTCCACCATGCATGCAGTGGTCAAGCCAGGTGAGAGGTCTGCACCAAATCAGAAAAGCGGTGGCTGGGAGAAGAGGCGCAGATGGTGGGTGTGGCGGCAGAGGAAGTGGAATTAACCGCTGGAGGAAACCGTCTCTGGCAGCTTTGTGGGGAAATATCTCGGGGCTTCCCCCATCTTCCAGTTCCTCCGATGGCCAGAATGATAGGAATTTGAAAGTGAGAGCCGCCCTTTCCCTCAAGCTCCAGCCCTCTCTGTCCTTCACAGCCCAGCTTCTCCAAGATAATGTGCATCCTTCTCCGCCTGCTGTATTCTGGCTTCTGCCCCCAGCACCCACCTAAACTTGATCTCGATAAGGCACCGCCCTGGTGCTAATGACAGTGAGCGCATTCAGTGCTTATCCCACTGGCCCTGTCAGCAGGCACTCTGGCCCAGGCTTTCCTCCTCGTGCGCCAGCCGCTCCTTCTCAGCCAAACCTGCAGCTTCTCCTGCACATCCTTCCTCTGCCACTCACCTGTTCCCCCAGCTCAACTCATCTCTTTACAAGGACGGTCTCTAGTGTCCATCTCAGGCCCAGAGCTCTGCTGGAGCTTCCAGCCCGGCCACCTGGCATTGCCCTGGACACCCCACAGCCCTTTCAAACTCAGTGGGGCCCAAAGGGAGTCATCGCCTTCCCCTGGACCCCGTCCTTCCACCTGTGTCCCAAGGCTATGAATCCAACCAGGGAGCTGTCCAGGTGCCTCCCTCCTCTTCCTCCTCCTCTCATTTGATCCGCTAGCTTCGGTCTCACTCCCTAACTGGACAGCATCTCCCTGAGGTCAGGCTTGTGAACTGCACCTCTCACCATTGCTCACAGGGCCTGACACAGCTGGTGCACAGTAGGACCTCAATAAATATGCGTGTCTTCATCCTTGAGGGAGGTGAGGGTCAGGTTCTGGAAACCCATTTCTTCAACACTCTCAGAAGAGCCCCCAACAAGGGGTGGAGGGGGTGGTCCAGAGCCTCGGTGTTTTGTCCTTGTTCTATCCCTAATGCTCTGTGTCACTCTGGGAAAGCCACACCCTGTTGCTCAGCCTCAGCTTTCCAAACAGTAAGATGGAGGTTGGAAGTGTGGATTCCTTCTCGGGGAGGGACAGCATAACGCGGACACAAGGTCCTCGGGAGGCAGCAGGTGGTGGGAGGAATGTGGCCGGAAGTAGGGACAAACCGTCCCGCTCGGTCTTAGGCCAAACTGGAGGCCAGACTCACCCACCTCACTATTGTTCACAGGCAGCCAAAGTAATCCTTAAAAAATGCAAATCTCAGCATGTCTCACCTCTGCCAAGAGTCTTCCAGGGGGCTCCAGAATGCAGCCAGAAGGTTGGCAAGGCATGCAGAGCTCCCGCATCGCATCGTTCGGGATCTGTCTACACATTCACTGCCCCCGCCCTACAGGCGCCCTGGGGTCCCCAGACTCACTTCTGCGCATGCTCCGCCCCTTTCCCTCAGGGCCCGCCTCCTGGTCAGCCCCCTACCCCCACCCCGCTCCCTCGCGGTTGACTTCAGATGGCTGATGCAGGGCCCTGCTCTCGGGAGAGGGGCACAGTGGCCTGCAGAGCAAGGCAAGAAGGAGGCAAGGCCTCTAGAGATCTCATGAAGAAAAACCAGGAAACAGCCCAGGACTGGGGGCCAGACCCAGCAAAGAAATCTAGCCCCTTATCCACGCTCTCCTGCTGCACTAGACTTTAGTCACCTGCCCAGGTGAACGTGCTCTGTGGTCAGCCAGCCAGAAAACCCATCTCCACCTCTCCCTTGTAACACAAAGGCAAGGACTGGCTTTATTGAGCTGGCTTGCAGGCCGGGCTGGGAGGAGTTTGTTTGCCCGGGTCAGATCAATTCTAGATGACTGATAAATGGGATATGTAAACGCTTGTGAGGGTCCCCTTGGGAGACCTGAGAGGAGCGACCATCTTGAGTGTCCCTCCTAGATGGATCTCAAAGACCCTCTCGGGGCCATCCAGTTCAGCTGTGCTAGGCAGGGCGTAGCAGTGAACAGCCGCGGCTGGAGAGCCGTGCTTCTCAATGGGGAGATACTTGGCACATTCTGAAGACACTTGTGGTTGTCTCATCTTGGGTGGGGGTGGGGCGCCACTTGGCATCTAGCGGGCAGAGGCCAGGGATGGTGCTGAGTATCCTACAATGCACAGGCAGTCCCTACAACAAAGAATTATCTGTCGCAACACCCTAACAGAGCCAAGATTGAGAAACCTTACCATAAAGCCAAACTGCTTGGCTTCATATCCCAGCTCCACCTGGAGCAACTCGCCTACCTTCCATTTGCTTTGGTTTCCTGTGCTTTTAAAGAGGTATGGTATTTATATCTACCAATAGGGTTGCCGTAAAGAATAAATGAGATGACTTATGTAAAGCACTTGGAACTGTGCTTGGTATACAATAAAGCACTCAAGAAAGTATTATTATTTCTGCTATTATTATTTGTGGGGTGGGATGGACCTTAACTGTGCTGCTTTTCAAAGCAGCTTTGGATGCCAATCCATTCAGATATATATTAACATTTGCATCTTGTCATCACATTGGCAGAGTCAGGAACTCCTCATGTCACTGTGACAGCTAAGCTTCTGACAGACACAAAGTGAGTCTCTGTGTTGTTCTGCTCACTGATCCTGGGATCATTGAGCTGCGCCCTCCACCTGGGTGGATTTTGCAACTCACCTACTGGCTCCCTGGGCTTGCTTCCCGGTCAGCCTCTGCAGACTCGGGTCCGGAATCTGCCCCAGACTGCATTATGGAGCTCTCCCCCTCCTGGCATCTGAGTCTCAGGCTGCTCCAACTCAGCTTTTCTTGACCAGGTTTGAGTTGCAGCCTCAGCTCACCCTGGTATTGATGCTGGCAGCCTGAGTGGCCTCGGCTGGCTTTCTGTCTGTCCTGCTGGGGCACTAGGAAACATTGCAGAATGGTACATTTCTATTTTTCTAGTTTTCAGTTATACCTGACCAGTACTTGGAATTCTTCAAAACACTTAACAAATAAAGATAGCAGTGGGGAAGTTTGTGAGAAGGAAAAGAAAGGTGAAAAGCATTTTAGAATTTATGAACTTTAAATATACCCACCTTACTTTTTACATATACTGTATATAAAAAAGCATTGTGGTTAAGTGTATTGGTTTCCAAAATATATTCATTCCCCCCCCCACCAACATGCTTTAATTATTAGGTAATAGAGTTGGTAGGAAAGTCAGAGAGAGAGAGAGAGAAAGAGATAGAACATTAAAAATTCTAGAATTTATAAAAAAGGAAAACCAATACTTTCATGGGAGAAGGGATAGAAAAAAATTAGCTAGCCTTTGCTTTTAAGGAAAAGGTCTGTCTTCTGAAGGAAGACATTAAAATGTGCCATCACTTAAGGGACAATCAATGTAAAAAGGACCTCCAGGAACTCCCTCCTGGAACTCAGTCAAAGGGGTCAGCCCACATTGTCCCAGGCTGGCTCTGAAGTGCTGGGCCGTGAAGTTGAAGTGAGCCAGGCATATTCCTGCTCCAAACCTGCTCTGCCATTCGACAAGACAGACAGACAGGCAAGTGACAGGGCTTGCCAACTCTGTCACTCATTAAAGATTGATCTGATTCTTCCAAACTAACAGTTTCCTCTCTAAAGAAATTAAGCACTTGAAGAAGCTTCTCTCATGCGGCTTGATTCTGATGACAGGCGACATGCCCGTTTTCTCACTAGCAAGCCATTGGCATGACGTTCAGGACACAGTCATCCACATGAGGAACTGATGCTCTGTTTGATCAAACTGGGGTTTAAGAATAGGCGTGGGAGGCGAGAAGCTGCGAGTGTTCCCAGGAGACCACAGCTCACAGAAGGCCTCAGGACCTTGGCCTTAATGGGGTCAGGTTGCTGGGACTGGGGCCGGCTCTCTCCATCTAGGACAATAGTGCTAAAGACTCCTTTGTGCATCTCTACTTCATTCATTCAGGGAATATTTATGAGCATCCACTATGTGCCCCAGGCACCATTGTGGGCACTGGGGTTACAGCAGAGAACAAAACAGAAGAGGTCCTGCCCTCATAGAGCGAATATTTTAGTGCAAGGAGACAGATAATAAATGAAATCAGTAAGAGATACAATCTGTGATGGTGGCAAGAGCTGCAGAGAAAAACTGAGTAGGGGAGGGGGCGGGGGGAAGAGGTGTTGCCATTCTAGAACGTTCTTGGACGGCCTCACTGAGATGCTGACGTTTCAGCGAAGACCTGAGAAACGAGGGCTGCTGCACAGACGCCCGGGGGAAGTGTGCTCCGGGCAGAGCCAACGGCCGCTGCAGGGGCCCTGAGCTGGGGGTGAGCCGGGTGTGTTTGAAAGAGCAAGGGCAGAACAGGGCACGCCAGGGAGGGGTGAGAGACCAGGTCAGAGCAGTAGTGGATGCAGGGGCAGGCCATTCAGGGCCTTGGAAGGCCACTACAAGCCCTTTGAATCTGTCTCCAGTTGAAATGGAAAGTCATCGGACAGTTTTAAGGAGAAAAGTGACACCACATATTTTATGAACCACTGTTAGCTCATTTCTCAATTATCTTATTGCCACCATGTTAAAGGTAGGGACCCTGAGGTTCAGAAAGGTTAAGAGAGTTGCCTGCGGCACACAGCATGAGCCCGCCAGGACACCTCTCCCTTCTACTCCGGGGCTCTTTCCACTCCTGGGTGTAGTTTCCAAACGTACAAGACTCTTCTACCTGCGAAGGGGGGGCAGAGCCTCGGGGCTGGGAAAGGGGCGGATGCGACTGGCTCTTCTCCAGTCTGGATCCCTGGGCCCTTGCTCCTAGCTGTCATTCACCCAGCAGAGTCCCAGTGCCAGCTCCTGTTTCCACCTCCCTCGGGTGCTCACATGTGGATCGGCTGATCAGCTGGAGGCAAGAAGCACTTACACAGCTGGACAGCAAATCACCCTGTCTATGGGGCTGCCCAGCACTGTACCTGGAGCGCAGAGGGGCCACACACCTATTATTTATCCCCTTGGGCACTGGGCCTTGCCCTCCTGAGTGGCCCACAGCTGCCAGCCCCTGCAGCCGGGTCAGCCTGGCTCATCCTAGGAAGGCTAGGGGCTGGCCCCAGAGCTGCCCTGGCCCAAGGGCAGCGGGTCATGCTGGAAGTAAATCCAGCTTCAGCAACTGCAGGAAATGGCCCATGTAAGGAGTATGAAGGGCATGGCCAAAGTTTGGGGTGTGGAAGCCCAATTCTGAGCTTCCCAGAAGTTCCCAGCAGGCTAGGGGTGGTGGCGGCAGCAGCTGGCCAGCGGAAGGAAACCTCCATCCACCCTGGAAAGGTTGTCCAGCTTCCCTTGTGGGTCAGCTCCTTGCAATGTCATCACCAGAAAGATTTTCTTCCCCTTGTGCATTATGTAGAAGGTAGACGGATTTGCACTTAGAGACACAGAGTGCCCAGAGTTTTGAAGGCCTTCAGTACCCTCTGGCCCATCTCCTCAAAGAAAAAGAAAAAGGGAGAAGCAGAATTAGAAGGAAAGAAAGGAAGACTGTAAAAGTTAAACAAAACCACCCACAAATAGCCTGAGGCGGAAAAAAGATTGTACCATATCATGGCAATTGTGGACAGTTTGGCAGCTGAACGAAAGATGACTCATTCCTAGGCTCTGCTTGCATAATCCTCCCCAGCCCCGGCAGGAGAATGAAACTAGGAAACTAATGCAATGACATTTAGTAGCAAAAAGGAAGCCCACACAACATTTGTGCAAGGCCATCCAAAAATAGCGGGCTCCTCCATGCCTGGGTTTGGAAACTATGCATTTCACTTGAAATGCCTGAGTCGTGGCACATTTTTCTTGGACCACCCACACCCGAATTCAGTTCATTTCAATTCAGCAAGCACTTATTGCAGGCCTACTGTGTGCCAGGCTCTGTGCTAAGGTTTCAGGAGTGAGAAATGCAGGGATCCGGGAGGCACTAAGAGGAAAGTGTGGAGGTTAAGAACGAATGGGTTTTGGAACCAGCGATGGAGTCAAAACCCAGCACAATCCCTTGCCAGCTCCGACCCTCAGTTTTCTTGTCTGTAAAGTGGGAATAGCAACGCTCACCTTATTAAATTGTGTGAAATTTAAACGATATGAGGTATGTTAAGTCTCAGCATGCCAATGTACACGTAACAGGGCTTCACTGTGTGGCAGCTGCTCCTGTACACCCTGGAAGAAGTCAGCACACGTGTGTGTGTGTGTGTGTGTGTGTGTGTGTGTGTGTGTGTACACTGCAGGACCAAAGGCGCCACTGGAGAAGCACAAAGCCATAAAGGTGCTCAATGAAAGAAGCCGTCAAATCTGGTGGGGTGGTTGGGAGGTGCAGCGGTGGGGGGCTGGGGGAAGAGGTCTTTGAAATGAGCCTTGACTCATTTCAACTGAACTGAACTAAACTGTGCTGAACAGTGGCAAATATTTCTTCTGCGCCTGCTGGGTGTCAGGCCTGCTGCCAGGTCCCAAGACAGCAAGGACAAAGGAGGCAAACCCATCATCAATTAGCAATAATCATAACAATAAAAACCAGCAGTAATAATACAGGGAAGCAGTTTGGTATAATGGTTGTGGGTGCCGGTTCTGAAAACAGATTCCCTGTATACAAACCCCAGCTCTTTCACTCCCAGCTGTGTGGCTCGAGCAAGTTCTTTAACCATTCTCTGCCTTGGTTTCCTTTCCTATAAAACGAGAATACAAATAGCAACTTCCTTAAAGGGCTGTTGTAAAAATGAAATGAAATAACGCTTGCAAAGCACTTAGCACAGTGCCTAGAGAAGAGGCCATAAGGGTAAACTACCACATCTTCATCCCCATCATCGCCACCACCCTCCTCGCTATTCTCACCATGACACGTCACAGAAGACAGCCAAGTGCAGGGCCCTCCAAGCAAAGGAGACCTTGTAGAGTCAGGGAGGCCAGAGAAACGAATGGTTCCTCTTGAAGTTGAGTTTTGAAGGACGTGTAGAAGTTTGCCAGGAGGATTCTGGTAGGAAGAGGTATTCTAGGCAAGGGGACCATATAAGAAAAAAGCATGAATGTGCAGAAAGTCAGCATTCAGGAAACAGGAAATGGCTTTAACAGACAGCCACGCTGAAAGGATGACCTGAACTAGGACAGAGAGGGCAAGTGGGAAGGGAGTGAAAGTCCTTCCTTTCCGGGCCTTCTGCACGCAGTCTCCTGGCACATTCTAGGCGTCAGGAAGCTCCGGGCCTGGATGTGAACACTCGCTCTCTCATAGAGCCCCTTCCTTGCTCTTGGCTTCTTTCCTGGACACGTAAGACACAGCTTTAATGAGAATGCAGCCATGGTTACTGTCACGTGTACTGAGAATATTATCCCTTATGTTGCCCAGCGCTCTTTGCATAAGGACCCTTTAGGATAAATTCATCTTAGAATTCAGCCAGGAAAAAATATCGATAAAAATAATTTCTAACTTTTATTGGGAGTTTACAATGTGCCAGACTCTAAGTGCTTTATCTGTATTACCTCATTTAATTCTCACAACAATCCTATGAAGTAGGCACTATAATTCGTCCTGTTTTACAAATAGAAGAAATGAATTACAAAGAGGTTAACTTATTTGCCAAAGCAACGCAATTAGTGACTGGCAGAGCCAGGACTCACATCCTGGGACTCAGGCTCCAGAGTATGTGCTCTTACCTCCTTTGTCATGAGGAAAGTTCTGTTTCTTTTTGTGTTTCTCTTTTTGCCTTGGCCACCTGGAGCCTCAGCTAAATTTTGTGATAAAGTGCAGTGTCTTTCCTTAGCCCAGATTTTGGACATAATTCTTTTTTTCCTTTAAGGCACTCCAATCTCCAGATACAAACAGCCCAATCAGGTTTTCTTCCCACAACACTCCTCTTTGTTTTATAATTCGTGTTCCAGATGCTCTGGGCTCCTCCCCGTTTCCAGACTGCTCTCCCTCCATGCCTTTGCTCGTGCCAGTCCTCCTACCTGATGTGACATTCATATTTTTTTTTAATGACATGGCAACTTTATAATTTAGTGAGTGGAAAAAGTAAGTTACAAACCTACATGTACAGAAATACAATAAGCTTCCATCTTTAGTAAATAATATTCAAATATATATGTCTATAAACTTTAGAGAGTTATGCACTAAAATGATATTATATCCGAATGGTGGAATAGCAAATTATTTTATGTATTTTTCTCTTGATGATGTTTATTCCCTAAATGTTCACAAAAAAGATGTATTATAGTAAATTGTTATTTTTAAGAAAAATGTAAGTTAAATTTTTATTTTTAATTAAAACTTTTAAAAAATTATTTACTTATAACCATTTTAACCATTTTTAAGTGTACTGTTCTATGGCATTAAGTACATTCGCATTGTTGCACAACCATCTAGCCTCATTCCTGCCTTAGCTACGATCACCATCTTTCCACAACTAGAGCGGTTTTCCCCTTCTGTTTAAAGCTTTCTCTGTTGTCCCCACACCCCCAGCAGAAACAATGGCTCATCCCTCTCCACTCTGCCATTACAGGGAGTGTGTCACTCTGTGTCACTCATGTCATTCTGCGGTAGTGGTCAAGTGAGCAGTCCCTAGAGCCTTCATTTCCTGTATTTGACACCTGCTAGCTATGTCTTAGCATAGCTGGGTCAAGTCACTAAACCCATCTGTGCCTCAACTATCTTCAACTTTAAAAATAGACATTATTAGTCCATTTCACACATGAGGGAACCAAAGCTTACACAGGTTAAGAAGTTTGCCCAAGACTCCAAAGTTGGTAAGTAGTTGTCCGGGTTTAAAGCGAGCAGTCTGGTCCTAGAATGCATGTACCTAAACTCTGCCTCTCTAAATAATAGCAACACTGTGATTTATTGATCACCTATTATGTGGCAGGCTCTAAGCTAGGCACTTCACACGATAACCCATTCACTTCTCACAACTAACCCCACAGAAAAAGTTATTCTTATCCCATTTTACAGATGCAGAAACCAAGGCCCAGAGAGGTGAAGTCATTTGCCTAAGTCGCCCAGCAGAACCAGAATTTGGCGACCATAAATAATGCCTTCTTTTTCACTACACCATGAAAAAATGTTGGATTTCTAAAGTGTATACCTAAGAACTAAAATGATGAGTGCAAACTGTACTTATGACAGAAAAGAACAAGGCTTTCAGAGTTCCAAGAAGGGGGTTCGGCAAGGACTCAAGAGTCTGGAACAGCCTTCACAGAAGAAATGAGGCCGCACTGAACCCTGAAGACTGGTGGTGGAGGGCCTGTCCCCTCTTGGGCTAGTGGCGAAGGTGGGGGTCCCTGGAAGCTGCTGGCTCTCAGGTGAGACTAGTGAGGCTGAAATGGGGCCTGGGCCAGGTCTTACTGCCCAGGAGAGGCCTAAGCCCAGCTAGAGATGGCCAGTGTTAAGGATGAACTGTGTTCGGGAGATGCCCAGTCAGAGCAGGAGGGACACTAGCGTTCAGGTCCAGAGGCACATCCAGTTGGGCGTGGGAACCAGGCAGCGGGGGAAGACCCCACACAGGACTCCTGGGGGGCCTCCCTTCCACAGTTGCAGGCTTCTGTCCTGAAAGCCAAAGCCCCACCCTGTGGGTGCCCTTCTGCCAGCCTCAGTGACAACTGGGGTCTCCCACAGGGCGAGATAACAGGAAGCATTCCAGGGAGCCAGAGGGTAGGAGGTGAGCAAGGGTGTGATGTGGAAAGAGTGACAGGTGGAGACAGAGGGGAGCAGAGAAGCAGAGAGCACAGAACGGGGCTGGGAAAGGGCACTTTGGAAGCTGCTGTTTATTTACAGTTTATTTGAGAGTTCTGATCAGGTCGTGTGCTCAAAAGTAACATCGCTGCCCTTCTGCGGAAATGCGCAGTAACCCAAACCCTCTGCAAATGATGCCTGGCCTTCCCACTGGCTGTCCCCTCTTCCTTTTCTGGGAAGCACCCACTGAGTTCCCCATTATGTCCACTCTATAACTAGCACTGTGATTTTGGTTTCTTTCCAAAGGAAAGAGGGCTGATGACGAGTAACAGTAACTATTAATACTTCTACCTTTTTTGAAGCCTTACTCTGGTGCAGGACTGGCCTCAACTAATTTTTACAATAATCCCATGAAATAAGCATGATTGTGAACTTATTTTACAGGTAAGGAAGCATGGGTCACACAGCTAAGAACTGGCTGAACTGGGGTTTGAGCCCAGACCTACCTGATTCCAAGACTGTTACCCCAAAGTTTCTCTCTGGGTTTTGGGCTTTGGTGGGGTGGGGCTTCATCTTTTCTGGTTTAATCCTAAAATACCACCACCTGTGACTTATCCCATCATTCCCTGTATGCTCTAAACTGTTACCTTTGCCAAGCCTTGGATATGTAGAAAAGCTAAAAATAATTTTAAAAAAATATACCACCTGGTAACAGTGGTAGAAGATGCAGTAGGTAAAGGTAGCAAGGACTGACCTGTCCTTCTAAGGAACATGGACTTTATCACGATGCGGTGATACATGAAGGGTTTCAAACAAGAGAGCGATGAGGCCAGTCTCCTGTTTGAGTTGAGTACTGCTGTCCTGACTTCCAGAGAGGCAGCTGTGGCACTGTGGACAGCATGTGAAACCCTGACGCTTAATCCTGAATATGACCTTAAGCAAGTCACTTCCTCTCTTGGAACTCAGTTTCCTCATTTGTAAAAGCCAGATGGTCACTTGGATCCTTTCCAGCTCTCAAGAAAAAAAAAAAAAAAATATATATATATATATATGTATATATATATATATATGACCCCTCTAGAGGAAACAGTGAGGACACCTGATGTCTTTCTGGCTCTCTGATTCCTCTATAGAACCAAAGAAGACAGTCAGATATAAGAGTTTAGAGTCAGGACAGAGGTCTGGTTGGAAAGAGAAATCTGGGAGCCCTCTGTCTAGATAACATTTGAAGCCCTAGGTCACCTCATCCAGTCCAATGGCTTCAAACCTCATTTATACCAGGGGCTCCTAAATTTTTCTCTCCAATCATATCTCTCTCTCTTCAGAACTCCAAACTCATGAAAGGGTTGTCCAGAAAGTATCCAGCCATGCAACCATTATTGTTATAGTAACAATGGCTGGATTGTTCTTGGACAGCCCTTGTATATCCAACTGCCTTCTAGGTATGTCCACGTGGATGTTGAGTAGGCACCACAAGTGAAACGTGTCCAAAATAAAACCCCCGATCTTCTCACTCCACTGCCCAACCTGCCTCACCCACATCTGCCCTGTCTCAGTTAATGGCAACTCTATCCCTCTAGTTGTTCAGGTAAAAAATGTATACATCATCCTGGATTCCTCTATAGCTCCCATATTCCTGTTCAATCCAACCTGAAATATGTCCAGAATCCACCTCCATCACTGCCACCAGGTTCCAGCCACCATTATCATTTACCTGGATTGGTGAAATCACCTCCTAACTGGGCTTTCTTATTCCCTCCATGGTCTACCCTTAACACTGCTGTTTAGAATATAAGCCGGATTGTGTTAAGACTTTCCAATGATTTTCCCTCTCATCAGAATAAAATTCGAAGCCCTTACCCTGACCTACAAGGCCCTATGTGATATGTACCCTTCACTTCCGCTCTTATCTCATCTCCTACCACTTTCCCCTCCACTGTGCTCCAGCCGGTTCCTTGAACTCCTGCCTCAGGGCCTTTGCACTCACTGCTCCCTCTGCCTGGAATGCTCTTACCCAGATCACTACATCACTTCCTCACTTGCTTTGGGTCTTTGCCCAACGTCAGCTTGTCAGAGAGGCCTTCCCTGATCATTGTAACTAAAATAGTGTCCCCTGCCACACTTTATCCTTTCACTTTGTTACATTCTTCCTCTTAACATTTATCACCATCTAATGAATATTTATTGTCTGTCTCCCCACCTACAGTCTAATTTCCATCACCGCATGGACCTTGTTTTTGTTCACTGCTGTAACTGCAATGCCAAGAACGCTGCCTGGTAGGTTCTCAGTGTTTTCCACATGAATATTCATAAAACAGCTTGGCAAGGTCACATGTCTGGAAAGTATAGTGCAGAGATTTGAATCCAGGCTCCATCTGCTTAAAGGCTTCTTGCTGCACCACTGTGCTCTTCTTCCTGTTAATGGGGGCTGGGCCAGGGGAAATCTGAACTCCCTCAGCAATTCAGTCCCATACTTAGAAATAAAAGCTGTGGGGTCAGGGGCAGGAAGGTAAGAGCAAAACAACAAAGTACATGTGGCCTTTCCCAGGCCCTTCCTCTTCTCGCCCCACGTAGTTGGTTTTAATGGGGCCGGCCATGGGGTCATGGGGTTGGGGCAGAGTTCTGGGAAGATAGGGTGGGGTAAACACAAAGGGGCATTTCTCTTCCCTCTTGCCTCGGGGCAGCAGAAATCACTGACTCCCCAAAGAAGAACAGCAAGGTGGGGCAGGGGTCTCCGCTACTTCACCCAGTTACTGCCCTGGAGAAAACCTGAGCGGGACCTTGGGCAGCAAAACCCTAATGGACGGACCCTGGCAGGCGACAGAACCAGAGAAATTAAGAAGGGAGAAGAAAACAGAGTGGGAACAGATGGCTGGGACATTTGCTGTGAAGAAGCACACACTGAAGGGCGCGACTGGGGCAGGGGCGAGCCTGGGCCACATGACGGTGGCCGTGGCTGCTGGTGTCGCCTCCCCGCTTTAGCTCCCACCGTCTCCTCTGCCCGCCGCGGCTAAGGACGTGGCTTCCCGGGAAGACTGGAGCCTGGGCGCCCACAGCCCTCCGCATCGGCTTCGGGCTTCCCCGGATGCGCCCACTGGCATGTGCCCCCACCCCTGACCCCGGGGTTCGTGACCCTGGCCTGGATGGTCGTGGAGCGCCCCCTTTCTCCCCGCCGATTCCATGACTCTGGGGTCTTCCCCTTGGCTGCAGCGTTAGGGCTGGCTGCACAGATGGCCTTGGTGCAAGTAATAAAAGGCCATTGACAGGTTGGGGACCCTGAGCCCTCTGACCTCTTGGCAGAAGGGACTGCCCCTCTCCGTCCTCCTGCTCTCTTAGCCTGTGGGCTGGGAACTACATGCTTGCAAATCTGAGGAAAGGTTCTGGCATGGAGGTCAGGCCACGAGATTGCTGTCTCTCTGCTGTCTCTCACTGCCCATGTGACCCTAGACCAGGTACTTACCATCTCAGAATCCTTAACTCTAAAGCCAGTGGCGTAGATAAGATGATTTCTACCATTTCTCCATGACACGGATTGTGTCTTATTGTTTCCCAGGGTCCCCGAATTGAAAGGCGGAGAGTACATTCCGTCTAGGACACGATTGTCCTTATTGTAATATATCCCTGTTGTGGTGTGCGTGTGTGTGTGTTATTTGAACCAGATGTTCTCATCCCATGTGCAAAGTTATAAATGGCCCCTATTGTCCTGCAGCTGGGGACACAGCGCAGAGATTTCACATACATGCCAGATTCATCTTAAGGTTCAGTTAAACCCCAAGCTCAAGGGACCAAACCGCAACCTGCTTGGCCAAAGTTTTCTACTTCCCAGAAACTTCCCTGTATCTTTGAGGAGGGATAGTGTCCCAGGGTTGTGGATGTGCCCCAATCCTCTTGCGAGAACAGATGAGCCTCAAAGTCAAAGCCTGGGGGGAGTGAAGAGCAAGCTGTGTGGGGGTCAGAGTGAACTTCACCCTGTTCTAAAGGCAGGGTCTGTTCAGTGGCAGGTATGGTGAGGAGGGGTAGGTTTTTAGAGCTTTACATCTGCAGTCCCCAACCCCCGGGCCATGGACTGGTAATGGTCCCTGGCTTGTTAGGAACCAGCTGCACATGAGGAGGTGAGCGGGCCAGTGAGTGAAGCTTCATCCGTATTTACAGCCGTTCCCTGTGGCTCACATCACCTCCTGAGCTCCACTCCTGTCAGATCAGTGGCATTAGATTCTCATAGGAGCGTGAACCCTGCTGTAAACTGTGCATGGGAGGGATCTAGATTGTGCGCTCCTTGTGAGAATCTAATGCCTGATGATCTGAGGTGGAGCTGAGGCGGTGATGCTAGCACTGGGGAGCAGCTGCAAATACAGATTATCATTAGCAGAGAGGTTTGATTGCACAATAAATATAATGAGTTTGAATCATCATGAAATCATCCGCCCCGCCCCGTCTGTGGAAAAATTGCCTTCCCTGAACCTGGTCCCCGGTGCCAAAAAGGTTGGGGACCGCTGATTTAGATGGAAGCCATCTAGAACACCACATGCTTCAGAGCTTCAGCTGCATCTGGCTTTTGTAAGCACCTCTCTAGTGCCAGGTATGGTCCAATTTAAGGATGTAATATGGAGGTCATGACAGTGGGCAAAAGGGGGCTCAACTCAGCTGGAACCTCCTGAGAAACACACAGAAGGCCCCCAGATTTGTCTGAAACTGGGGTTTGGAGAAGTTAAATAGTCTGCCCAAGTCACACAGCTGGTGAGTGAGTTGCTGGCCCAGGAGGGATTAGAACCTTCTGTTTTCAGAGCCCATGCTTTTCCCATAATATTCTGACTTGCTGGGGGACTTCGGGCCCATCACCTAACCTCGCTCTGGAGGTGTCACAATGTCTCTCACCTGGACAGGGAGATGACAGTCTCTGCCTGCTTCCCCACTGGGAATGTCCTGAGAACCCAGGGAGAAGAGTCACAGGAGCAGGGGAGATGCTCAGGGCAGAGCATGGCAGGAGCAGGAGGGGGGTTGGCAGGTGTCCCACTGGGCATAGGGACTGACAGCCGAGCCTGGAGGGAGACACTGGGGGCCAGGCTGCCTCTCTGACTTCCCTCCCCGGACCCCAGCCACAGTCTCCCCAGGCTGGGAGACCTCAAATCTGATCACACTGGCACCTGGTTTGCATCAAGGCATTCCTGACGGCTGAGGGAAGCCTCTCTTATCCCAGTTCTACAGCTGCATAGGTGGGGGCTTCCAGATCACAGCCCAGCCCCCTCCCCTTATACAGGCAGATAATGTGGCCCAGAGAGGGGAAGCCATTTGCCCAAGGCCACACAGGAAATGAATAGCAGAGTCAGGACAAGAAGTGAACTCCTCTGGCTCACAGGCCACTGTTCTTGCTAATGTACTATTTGACCCAGTGTGTCCAGACCCCTGGGACCTGCCCTGGAAGTTGTCATTTAAAATAAGTCCCCTTAACAGTATTTCCCCCAACATCTATCTTTTCCTCATGAAAGTCAAGTGAAGATTAAGGAAGAAAAAAAGACAGTGCCACGATTCTGGCCCTGCTCCCTCCAGTTATATGATGGAGGAGGCTGGTGGAGGGGGAGTGAGGGGTGTGGTGGCAACCAGCCCTGGGCTCCCGTGGGGTGCCCTGTGGCCACGTGGTCTGCGGTGGCTGACTCATGCCCTTCTCCTTTTCAACCCTGGCCTGTGGCTATTGGTGGCCACACTGCTTCAGCAAGAATCCATTTAATCACAATCAGAGTGGCAAAAAAGTGGACTCTGACATTTTTTAATAACCAGTAGCTACAAAGAGGACTGAAAACAAATTGAGTTTTATCAACAGAACCCTCCATTACCCGGGAAATTTTATTACCTCACATCCTCTACTCACTGAGCTTTCTGCTTAATAGAGCATTGCCTGAAACATACATTTCCAAAGTCTGGTCTCAGAGGAGTAAAAGGGGAAAAAAAAACCCAAATAATTCAGCCATTCAGAGCCTTCTTGCAGAAATGCAAGAGACCTAGCTGAAGTTGTACTTCCTCTGACAGATTTTAGAGGGATGCTGGAAAAACTAATTAATTAAGCAAGTTAACAGGCTGAGGTCCAGCCTGAAACAAAAGTTTTGTGGCTGAGCTATAAAAAGGTTAAGTGTCTCAGGGTTTATCATGGAAAACCCAGAGGCATGCTAACCAGCCGCTCCAATGGGTGCTGCTATAATTCCATGGCTTGCGCCAGACTGGGCAGCAGCTGGGTCTTGGTTCCCAACAGGGAGAGTGTCTTTGTTGTTTGATCCAACTGAGAAATTCCTCTTCCACTTTGTAATTTGAAATTTTTAATAATTTACTTCCTTCCTTCCTCTCCCTCAACTCCAGAAAATTAGCTAGTTGTGTGAATGGACTTCGTAAGCGATTCATCGTATTAATACCATAACAGGGATACTAATTACCATTCTTTGGAGTAAGTAGGCAACCATCCTGAGCTCAGTTTTCCTCCCCTAATAAGATCCTGAGCACTCAATGGCTCCCTGTTGCCTTTAGGAAAGAGCTTAAACTTTTTTGCATGACATCTCAGGTCCTCCAAACTGGGACCCAAATTATCTTTCCAACTTAATTTCTTAACAACTCTACATCCTATACCATCTGCCCCAGCCAAGCTACTAAATCCTTCCCACCTATTTATTCAGATTCTTCCCAAAACAAAAAAGATGCTCAATCTCAGCAAAATCTTCCCTTTCCTTCCACAGGCCACAGTGTTACCTACCTGCCCTGCCTGCCATACCGATGCTCTGGGTCACTCTTTTGACCTTATACGGTCATAGTGTGACCAATTTAATCCATCATCTGCACACAGTGTATTTCTCCAACCAGATAGTAAACATACCGAACTTTCTGATTGCATGAATGAATGAATCTGCAATTACCCCTTCATAAATACTAAACGGCAAGGCAGGAATAAAATGATTTGCTCAAGGGGTCTTCAGTCTAGTGTTCCACACACAGAAAGGCAAATGTCATAACAATCTCTTAGCCTAAAGGTTAATTCATTTAACTGACCAGCTTCATTAGGGGTTGTCAGCACATCAAAGCAGTGTTTATTGAACCTGGCAAAGTGTCAAAGTGTGCTTGGGTTCCTCAAACTTTTCTAGAACTTGGTGATAACATCTGCTTTCTTTTCAAGAGAAAAATAGTTTCCTTTCCCTGAGCACACAACATCTTTGTTCCCTCTGTTGACTAAGATGTCAAGCTGCCTTGGGTTATTTAAAGAGACAGAAAATGTCTTTGTTTCTCAGTGATATTCCCCTTGGATTCCTTTCACTGAAAGCAAACAGCTAGAAGACCTTGCTTTTAAGAGGACACTACTCTATCCATCTAAACTTCACTTTCTGGTTGCTGTCTTTATGTGGATTTGCTCTGGCCCCCTTAACGTCATTTCTGTGGGTATGGTACTTCTTTCATGTTGATGTGGAAAGACCCCAAAGTTCACGTCCCTTTCCCTGAGAAAAAAATATCTTCCCCCTCTTTTTTAAGGGCTAATAACTCCATTTTACAAACATGCCATTCCAGTTCCAGCAGTTGGAACCAAAGGATGGGGCTGCTTTGCTAAAATCAGATAAGTGGGGTGGCTGCCGTGGTTACGGCAGGGACAAAAGCACACTTTCCAGGATAATGAGGGCCACATCTGGGGAGCTTCAGGCCTTGCCCCCTCCCCCTTGCTGAGGCCTCTTGCTTTCTGTTCAAACTGGAGTGGAAGAAGAACAGTTTCTGCAGCAGACTTGTGACTGTGTGGCACCTCAGCAGGGGAGCAGAGGGGAGGAGCTACCGTGAGGCACGTCTGGTCCAGTGGGGAGGGCGCTGGGCCTGACTCCACCAGCTGCTGGGTGACCATAAGCAAATCGTCTTCTCCTATCTGGGCCTCAGTTTCCCCAGACATGAAATGAGGGAGATTCATTAATTATCTTGGTTTGGGTTTCCCCAGAAGCTGACCTTGAGTAAGGATTCAAGTGTAAGTAGTTCATTTGGGAAGGGATCCTTGGGGCCCTGGGCTAAGGGTGTGGAAGTGAAGTAGAGACAGAAAGGAAGCCAATACAATGTGCGTCTGAGCAGGTCATCACCTGGAGCGCAGTCTTTTTGGGGCCTCTCTGGGAGACAGAGCTGGACACACCTCAGAGTCTGCCCGAGGGGAGAGGAAGCTGGAGGTTTACCCGCCAAATCCTCACCCCTCATGAATAGAGAGGGCTGCTTCCAGGGGCAGCGACTCCCGGGCACTCTGGGCTCTGCCCTGCCTTGGCCCACGGTGCTCGCGGTATTGGAAATGAGGGGCCTTCAGCGTGAGTGCTGAGGAGACAGGACAGCCGTCGGCGACAGCCTCTGGTCTAATAACTGACCTTTACGTTCCCTCCAGCCCTGAAAAGCTGTGGGTGCACACCTGGGCAAAGCAGGGGACTTTAGGGCCTTGGGATGATACGCAAGGCAAAAGGACTGCCATAGGTGACAGCCCCCAACCTCTTCCCCCTGATGCCAGCCCTCTAGGCTGTTCCCAGGGGAACAGAACAGACCAGAGCTCATCTCTAACTATTTACGGTGGTGAATTCCCCCACTGGCCAGAGGAGATCCTAGAAACGATCCCACCTTCCTCGCCCACCGCATCCAGGATGCACCCACCCTCCCCAGCCCGGCTTCCGAAGCTTCTCAGTCTGATTTTGAGACACCTTATCTTTCTGCTTCCCAACACAAACCGCCCATCACTGTTAGGCTTTCTGCCCCCTCACTTCTGCACAGGCTGTTCCCATAGATACCCTTACAGTATCTTTCATCCTATTGACCTGTCTGAATTCTAAACATCTTTCAAGGCCCGACACAGTTTCCCCTCCTCCAGGAAGTGCTTCACGACCACCCTAGTGTTAGACACATCCCTCTCCTCTGAGCATCTGTCGCCTCTGACATTCCTCCACCGTTATCACACCAGACCCTATCATTTCCCAGAGACATATCTCGCCCCCCTCAAAGGGAGGACAACTTCTACCACTTCTGTACCTATTTCCCAGCGCCTAGCAAGTATCCCAGAGACAGAAAGTGTTGACATAAAGAATGAACCAATTAATTCAGTTCAGCAAGTATTTATGGAGCACCTGAGTCACAGATGCTGTACAAGGAGCAGTGGGGCAGCTCAAAGATAAATAAGACCCCAACTTGGCAGTGAAGGATTTTGGAGTTGAAGTTGTCCTATGTAACAGAAAGTCAGAATTGGCAAGAATGGCCTTTGGAGGTCAACACGTACAAATCCCTCCCTTCACAGACGGGGAATCACAGAGGAAAAGGGACTTGCCTAGGGTCATGTATCTAGTGAGTAGTTTTACATTTATGCATTAAGAAGAGAGGACCCTATTCTTTCTTTGCCACTGTTTGTGCACGATCAGAGACAATCTTCTTTCTTTTCCTTTGTCTTATTTTCCCCACTTTGAAGGGAAATGAAATTTAACAGCTTCTCTTTCTGAAGAGAAGGGGCAAGGAGTAAAAATATCAGTTATATAACAGTCATTTGCCTTAGTCATGCAGCCCTGCTGGAGTGCTGTTGGAACAGAAAGATGATTAAGTTAAACACCGCATATTTATTCCCCTGCGGTCACCCTAATTGGTTCTGCCGCTGTAATTGATTTGACAGGTTATTTTTGCTCAGAATGAGCTGGGTTCCTCTGCTGGCTCGTAGATTTGCTATTGCTCCTGGAGCCCCGGCCAGCAATTGTCCAAATGCCCAGATGGGGGCTGGCTTCCACTTGAGGATGGGGGTGGGGTCCCCGGCCTGGCCTGGGGAAGACTCAGCTTGCAGTGTGAAGCCGTGAGTGCTTGTGTGTGTGTTTAGGGGGTCATGGGGGAAGAAGGACAATGTCATGCATTCAGAAGCCCAGTGTCATGCTTCAAGGGATCAAACTAGGAAAGAGCTAGGAAAAAATTCAACATAACGCAAAACTATGTTAAGGACTATACTGAGGGCAGAAGGAGTCATGCGTGGCTTGGAGCAGAGGTGTGGAAGACCACGTGGGGGAGAACTTTTGCCTCTGGAGCCTTCTGTACTTTTTGTCTATTCCAAGAAGCCACCTCTTCCCACCCTTGCAAACTGCTCCCCAGAGTACAAAGTACATAGAACCAGCATTCTCTGGTAGTCTGCAGAGCCAGCCACCTACACATCCTTCCTCATCTTTCCACTCGGCTTGGCACCTCCCCCTGCACCTGCAGTGGGGGAAAGCACAGTGGCAAAGGCTCAGAAACCCGCAGGAGGGCCTCAGATGTGGGCAGTGACCCTTGAGGGAGCCGGCATCCTACAGAGATACAGGCCATGGATCACTAGGACCATCTCAGTGACTGTGGGTGACCTTGAATACCAACTAACCTTTGAACTTCAGAGTCCTAATCATCTGTCAACACGGGGTAACCATAGTCTCTGTCCCATCCCTTCACTAAGTTGTGATAAGAGTGATCACAAGCGATAATCACTGAACACACACAGCACGCCAAGCTCTGGGCCAAGTGCTTCCTCCCATGCACGATCACACGCCATCTTCACAAGGTGATGGAGAAGGTGCTATTATTATTATTATTACTATTATTCCTTACGGATAAGGAAGCCAAGATGCAGAGAAGTTGAAAAACTCTATCACAGGCAGACAGCTCGTGAGTGGTGGAACTCAGCCCTTGTCTCTTCACACTACAGTACTCCAGTCCATGTATGCCAGAAAAAAAAAATCTTGGAAACTGTTGAATGTTCAACTGCTAAGGAGCATGTTAATGTGAGATTGATACCATATCTAGAATAGCATAATGCCGTAGAAAAAATATGTGGAAAAGGCAGCCCCATCATTTGCTAGTTTTCTATTAATAACTTCTCAGACATCATCCTTCTCATCTGTAAAATGGGAATAATAATATCCATGCCATAGAGTTGTTGCCAGGAGTGTGAGACAGCCTAGCACAGGGCCTGGCATGCAGTAAGCACTCCATAAACAGCAGATTCCTTCCTCCTTTTTACTTACCCAGAAAGCTAAGCCAAGAGAACGTCCCCATCCTCCAAGTCTCCTGGAATGGGGAATTTGCTCTGTGTATTCTGCTTTGAGCAAGGGCTGGGGTAGGGGCCAGGGTTTGACTCTCCAAAGCAGGGAATGATCCAAGGCAATGTCCTGGCCAGTGCACTCAGTGGCCCACGATGGCCTGAGCCTGGCCCTCCTGGAGCCTGAGCTCTTGCCCTCCTGTCCACCAAGCATTCAGGACAGCCCAGAAGGCTGGAGCGGGCTGAGGAAGTGAGGTCACAGCCCTGACAGCAGTTCGGAAGTCAGCAGAGGCCTGCCAGCCCCTGCCAGTCCCGGGAGCTGCACAGGCTGGAATTTTAGGCAGGAATGTTCAGCAGACGGCAGCAGGACAAGTGTAAATTCCGGACGCTGAAGCAACATTTTGCAGAGCTTTTTCCCTGTCAGCCTCTGGCCTCAAGCAAGGCCTTCCTGGGTGTGAGAGGCACTACTTGGTCTTGGAGCATGGCCAGGATTGCTGGGAAGCAGCTTCTCTCGTGGTCAAGGAGAAAGGACCAGGTCAAGGAGAGAGTACCTACCAGGGCCAGGCACATAACACTGATGTAGCCATCGTTTGGTCAGTGGGATCCGACAGGCAAACAGAAGTCACCTTTACTTTCTTTTTCTGTCTGTTTCAGCCATTCTCTTTCTTCCTATCCCTAAATGAAATCTCAAGCAAGTCTTGTAGCTCTTCTAGGCCCTTTTAGCTCCCAAGACAGTCTCACTTCAGTAAATGGAAAAATCTATTTTTGTTTAATATCACAACTCCACGCTCTTCTCTAATGAAGGCTTTTCCCAGGCTTGAAACAGGGCGATAGAGCTGTGGCCCCCATGGGCTTGCTTCACTCTGCCCTTCCCCCACTGGTCACTCTTTCACCTCTGCAGGGCAGGTGCAGGGGTCAGGGAGGGGCAGGAAAGGTGTCCTGGGACTGACAGAGGCGCTCAGCCTCACACCCATCTTTGGTGGTGCCCTGCAGTGGGCCGGGCCTCTCTCCCCTCTGCTGCCCACGACCTCCCTCAGGCCGGGGCTTTCAGCTGACCACCGCTCTCTTGGAGTCCCTTCCCACTTCCAGGTGTCATCTGCAGTGGAATCCAGTTTAAGAAACCCCAGTTGGGCTGTGCCTGATGGGACCACAGTATGGTGCTCCCTCCCAGGGCAGCCTTCCCCCTGCCCCCACCTGTCCAAAGAGCTTCTGTCTTTAGATTCCTCAGGCATGTGTCAGACGTCACTGCCTGTGTTTCCCAAACCCCTCGGTCACATATCAAGCTCTCCCAGTGGCCTCTTCAAGTGCCTCCTCCCTTCTCCTGCATGAACACAAGACACACTCACAACTCCCTTCAAAGAATTTCTCACAACTGTCCTTGTTTAATTCCATGCTTTGTTACTCTGGAGGTGCTGGCAGAATGTTCCACAGCCTCTCAGCTTGTCTCACACAGATGGCCTAGGCCCTTGCTTTATGATGGGGGGGGGGGTTCTTTGCACCTGTTGCATTGTTCTAGGCCTTTGGGATGTCACCTGGGATAACAAGATGCTCCCCGTTGTAGCATCTTGCTAGGAGAGCTCCCTAATGTAATTGTCACAGTTGGGGCACTCATGTTTCTTGAGCATACCTGCTATAATACATACCAGCCACCACCCTAGGCAGCTTAGATGCATTATTTCACAGCAATTCTCATTTTACAAAAGGAGAAGCTGAGATTCAGGGAGATTAAGTGGCCATCCTCAAGGTCACAGGGCTTGCTGATAGTAGAGTTGGAATTTGAACATAGACTCCCAGGCCCACGTCCAGCATTTCCCCACTGGGCCAGTGCTCTTCCTCTCCCCTCTGCCCTGTCCTGGCTTGACCCTCTGCTCCAGCCACAATTTCTCTCTGTCCCCTGGGCACATCTATGCTTTCTCACTGTCCAATCTGTGCTCCTGGAATGACCCCACCCCACCACGGCCAATCTGTGTTCTTTAACGTCCAGTTAAAAGTGCACCTTCTCCACAACAATTTAGATCATCCTCGTCCAGGGTGACTTCTCCCTCCCCACATGACAAACACTCCCGAATGTGGCATTTATCCTGAGCTTCATTCCCATGCATATCCTTTTGTTTTGTAAGTTTTTAATCAAAGTATCACTTGCACGAGGTGCACAGATCTTCAACATACAGCTTGATGAATTTCACAAATGAATACACCTGTCCAACCACCACTTGGATCAAAATCTGGGACATGTCCAGGACTCCAGAAGGCTCCCTCATGCAGTGCTGCCTCACAGTACCCTGTCTGACCTCTGTCACACAGAGGAGTTTTTCCAGGTTTTAGCCTTCCTATGAGTGAAATAATACAGTATGTCCTCTTTTGTATCTGGCTTATTTTACCTATAAGATTCATGCTGTTGTGTGTAGTAGTGCATTCTTTTTCACTGTTGTGTAGAATTCCATTGTGTGACTATACCAAATTTATCCATCCTATTGATGATGAACATTTGGGTTATTTCCAGTTTGAGAATATTATGAGTATATGGTGGCTAGAGTGCAGTGGCAGCCTTTTATGCTTAGCAGCCTTTGGATATGGTCTTTTATAAAGTGCTCTTCAAGTTTAAGTTTTAAAAAATTGAGGCCGGGCATTGTGGCTCACAACTATAATCCTAGCACTCTGGGAGGCAGAGGCGGGCGGATCACTTGAAGTCAGGAGTTTGAGACCAGGCTGGGCAAGAGCGAGACCCTGTCTCTACCAAAAATGGAAAAAATTAGCTGGGCATGGTGGTGCATGCCTATAGTCCCAGCTACTCGGGAGGCTGAGGCAGGAGGAAATCTTGAGCCCAGAAGTTTGAGGCTGCAGTGAGCTAGGCTGACGCCACTGCATTCTATCCAGGGTGACAGAGTGAGAACCTGTCTCCTAAAAAAAAAAACAAACAAAAAAAAAACTGAATATTTTCCAATTAATTTGCAGGAGTTCATTATACAATTTGGATGAGTTCCTTAGATTTATTTATTGCTAATACCTTTTCCTATTCTCTGTGTTCCTTTTCAATATCTCTTCATTGTCTCTTTTCATGAGCAGTTCTTAATTTTAATGAAGTCCAATTTATTAATTTTTTATAGTTAGTGCTTTTAGTATCTTGTTTAAGAAATCTTTATCTTTGCCTACCCCAAAGTCATGAAGATATTCTCCAACGTTTTCTTCTAGAAGCTTTATTATCTCCCATGCACATTTTCATACTCTATAATATGTATCAGTAAGAATACACAATATTGTTCTGTGTGTTTTTAGATTTTATACAAGTAATATATTGTACATATTCTGCAACTTGGTTTTTGCACTCAATAGTATAAGAATAATCTTTGTTGGTACGTGCAGCTCATGTTCGTTCACTTTCACTGTAGCAAAGTTAATTACACTGAGTACATATACTACCCTCTCTCCTGCTGATAGACATGCATGTTGTTTCCAATGTCCATCATCACAAATAATGCTCCTCTGAACATGCACGCACGTGCCTCTGTGTGTAAGAGAGTCTCTGGGGTGCATACCTCACAGACCAGGCTGTGGTTTGGGAGCTGCAGAAACTCAGCACTTGGAGGAGGTGCTCAGGGGCTGCCAAGAAGGAGAGCTGGCAAGAGAGATGGGCGGGTGGGTGGGTCGGTGGATGTGCTGGGCAGCCCTGGCTCTGGGCCCGGACTCTCGTTGCAGCCAGGGCAGATTTGCTTTCATGCTTTATGACCTGGGGTGCTATTTAACTCTTTGTTTGAAAAATGGGTTCTGCTTAAAAAAAAATTTTTTTTGGAAATAAGTAACTGAGTAAAGATGTTGTTCCCAAAGTGCTATAGGTTAAAAAAAAAAAAAAAAAAGGGAGAGATAAGTGATTGCACCTTCAGCCCTAGCCAGTCTGCTCACCACCACTGCTTTGCATTGTTCATTCACTCTTCCTATGCAGCCCTTCTTTTTCTCTCCCCAGCCAGACTCTTTATTTCTGCATCCTCAGCTGTCAAGCTCAGTAGGCATTGGTGGATGGGTTGATTGACGAATGACCTTTTGAACAACTTGGCACCACTGTCATCTCGTCTTGTACGTTCCACAGTTCACAAACCAGGTTCATGTCTATCCTTCCCTTTAACCCTGTCACTAAAGCGCCCCGAGGACTATGCAGTGGAGGAATGACTCCCTCATTTCAAGGAGGAGAATCCTGAGTCTTGGGGAGAGAACAGGCGTGAGGTCATGTGACTGGGAAGTCACTTGGATCCAGGCCTTGGAATCCCGGTATTGTGCCAACTCCAGTGGGGAGTGTGGCCTGAAAACACGGCCTTAATCCAGATATTAATTAGTAACTCCCTTGTGTGTTGCTCTCTGCAGTTGATGAAGTTCTTTCCCTTATGTCATCTCTTTTAATCTTCAGAATGCTTTGGTAGGTGGATCTACTATTGTCACCCCCCAACCCGTCCCCTTGCAAAGAGGGGAAACTAGTGCTCAGAGGGTAGAGGTGTCTTACCCAAGGTCACACAACTACAGAGTGACTCAATACCCAGCTCCCAGCCTCCCTGTCCCTGTCCTCTGCGTCTTCCCTCACTTTTCTTCCCTTGGCAGGCCCTGGAGATGTCCGGGTGGGTGGGCTTTTCAGCCGCCCTCTAACAGCCTGAAGGCCTGGCCCTCCCGGGCAGGCCCAGGAAGTGGGGTTGTCTCTGTCCGTGCTGAGCTGCCCCTCCCATGAGGCCCAGGCTTGTTTTTCTTATCTAAATAAACTCTACACAAACATGGCCACATTACTCATGTGTAAGTTATGTGCGATAGCACTGCCCAGAGATGGGGAAATTAGTTCACACTGGAACTGTGTCTCAACCTGGTGAAAACGAACGGGGAAAGGGAGTGTTAGGCCCAGGGCAGCAAAACCCCAAACCTACCTTTTTTTTTGGCACTGCACACCCCCTCTCAAGCCTGAGGAAAACTTTTTCCTCTGGTCACATGCTCTAGGGGCCCCACCGGAGGAAAGGCAGAAGCCACCTGTGCCTGGGGAAACAGGTGAGGGAGCTCCAAGGGACAGACTGTCTCTTCCCACGGCCCTCTTGAGGAAGGACAAAGACACTCCTCGAAGCGGGGGATCCCTGCGTTATTCCCAGCCCTGTGGCAAAATAAGGGCTAGAATCCATACCGGGTTCTTCTCCCCACATTTAACTAAATTCCTTCAACTTCTGGAGTTGGATTTTTCACAGGAAGGCCTCGGGATCACAGGAAGCGTTTACAGAGCTGCTCTGTAGCTGAGAATACGTATCATTTAGCTCCGGGCCTGCATGGCATGGTGGTGGTCACTGTTACTGCTGAGGCAGCAGTTGGTTACATGCGCGGTGGGGACGAGACTGTGCTAAAGCAGCTGAGCTTGGCCCTCCCTCAGGCACCTTCCCAAAGGCACAAACGTCTACTCTCAGGTGTTTATTGCCTCACGTGTAGTGAGGGCCTGGCTCTGAGAAGTTCTGTGATGTGCTCGAGGTACCAGTAGGATGCTGATTATAAACCTCGGAAAGTGGGTTTAATGTCTGCAAAGGACTCTCGGACATAAGACCTCAGTGGCATTCCTGACAGCGCTGGCAAAAGAACCTCAGTCCTCTCACTCTCAGATCAGCAGATTCTGCATCCAACAGAGTGTTTCCAGGATGACCAACACTCGGGGTGTGATTTGTGTTGGTCCCGAGGAATGTGGGCTACGTGTGGCTTCTGTCCCAGGGCTCTGGGACCGTGGGGCCCAGGCTACGTGGTCATGGTGATTCCTCCCTCCTCTTCACCAGCGCCAGCCCAAGGGAATCAAGCCTGGAGTGGCTGTGGCCATTGTGCTGTGTGGGTCTTGTCCCAGAGACCTTGTCTGGTTCATCTCTGTCCCCACAGGGGCTGCCCCTAGAACAGGGCTGGGTTAAGACCCTTGGATGCCCTGAAAGATCAGTCCTCCCGCATATGAAATTCAAACAAAACCAATTCAAAATCTGAGAAAGTGCCACTCGTACATGTGTGCTGAACTCAAAATAGCTTCCTTCTAGAGATTTGGATTGCCAAATCCTGGATGAATGCAATAAAGCTGACCTCTTTTCCCTGGGCTAGGAGTGGGGCAAGGGAGGGAGGGGCTGTGCTGTTGGCCTAAGGGCCTGGTCTCTGTGCCTCCGGTCACCCCGTCTGCCAAGAGGGCCTTGCACACGGCAGGTGCTCAGCCCACATCTTCTAAACACAACGAGGTGTGTTCACTTCCCAGAAAAGGACTAAATCCAAGCAGTATTGTGTTGGGGTTTGAGGAGAGAGTCTTAGCCAATGAGTGCGTGCAAGCAGGCACACACACACACACACACACACACACACACACACACACAGAAAGAGAGAGAGAGAGAGAGAGAGAGAGAGAGAGAGAAAGGGAGAAAGAATGTGTGTGGGCTCAGCAACCTTCCTCAGTTCCAGTTTAAAGGGACAGCAAAATAAAAACATGTTGTACCCTCTTCTAATTAATACATGTGCTTGGAGTTTTCACATCCTGCCAGTCCCCTCCCCTGGTTCTAACTGACCCTATGGACAAGTTTCCACAGAAGGATAAGCTACTCACCCTGAACCAAACGGCTGGAATGCTGGGCCTGGAAGCCCCAACTTCCCACAAAGGGATTTTAGAATTTCCTAAGGCAGCCCCAAGAAGACGAATGCATTTCTACCTAAAACTGGCTTAGATCTGCTTAAAAAATAACAACAACGGTAAAAATATACTTAATGAGCGTGTAACAAACCACAAAACCACAGTAAGTGGGGTTGGAGTTTGAGGGGGAGTGCATAATTGTATGTATTTTAGACATTAAATTAAGGTAACATGGCCTCACTTGGAAAAGTCTGAGGGGAGGAGGAAGGGCGCTATGAAAACAGGAGTTCCATGCTGGCCAGGAGCTCCACTCTACCCAGCTAAGCTTCAAGGATGGGGAGTTAGTGCGCATGTACATTCGTTTTCCATTCATTCATTCAAATATTCATGGAGAGACTACTCTGTGGCAGGTGCTATCCTGAACACTTGGCAACAGAACATTACTTAGATGCGTGTCTGCTCTGTCTACTCATCAGTGGGAACAGAACTCATATTTCCTGGCTCCTGAATTAAACTGCATGCTACTCAAGGGCAGAAGGCCAAACTACTCTCGTGGCATTTCTTCTACAAGGTGCCCTGAACACGTGTGCCTGCAGTGGATGCACAAGCAATGGGCCCAGCGCGTGTCCTGATTCCCTGACAGGCACTGGACTCCCTTTTCTTCTATCACCTCCTCTCCTGCTCTTATCTCCTGGGCCTCCTGGGTGGCCTTGGCAGGATCAGGCCCAGAGAGGTTAGCTGTTGATTAAAGCTGACAAGAACATGAGGTGTTGCCCTCCCACATTCGTTTGCATGTAGTCAGGGGATTCCCAAAGACCAGAGGAATGTGTGTCTATCAATGGAATTAGAAGGTCAGGGAAAGGAGAGTCTCAAAGGCAAACAGGTTTCAATGAGAAGAATGGCAGCTCCATGGCAGAATTTAAAGAAGGATTCCAAGGCAGAGAAGAACTCAGTAACCGGTTAGCAATGTCTGCCATGGGTAATGCACAGCCCGGCTCTGAGCCTGGTATTTACAATACCCACGGCCAGTCCAATCCCTTCATCTCTCAGATGAGGAAGCTGAGCCGGGGAGTGTAAACAGCATGCAAGTCGAGCCTGGGGGTGTAAGTGCAAGTCGGGAGCAGGTCCACTGCCAGAGCCAAGCCCTCCCGAACCCCCGGCACTCCAACTGGTCCATTCTCCTGCCATTAGCCAGGCTTTGTTCAAGCTCATCAGATATTTGCAGGCAGGATTTCTTCCCCAGGTCTCAGCCACCCATCCTTTTTATTCGTGAGTGAGGTCAGCTCTGACTGAGGACTGGATATCACCCAGCACCAGTGCCTATGTTTCTCTTGTCCCCTGCCATTTCCTAGTCATTATCTGAGGGTGCTAAAACATAGTGCAACTAAAGCTGAATCCACACCAGAAACAGCAGGTTTGTGGTCCAGGTCACCTAGATTTTAGCAGTTGCCACCTCGAACCAATTTTCACATAAGTTCTTCCATGTGTGACTACAGAGTAGGCCTTTTGACATCCCCTCATCTAGTGGCTGGCTGAGCACAGGATGAGGAGCCTGCAATGTAAGTCAGGATGCCACATTTTAGTTATGAGACCCTAGGCGAGTCACTTCATGTTTCTAGGCCTCAGTTTCCTAATGATTAATCTATTCATCTGCCAACATTTATTAAGTGCCTTCGAGGTGCTCGGGCACAGGTGTTAGGGACAGAAAAGTAAGACCAAGTCCTTGACCTTAAGGGGCTTACAATCTAGTGTAATGGATCAGTTAAGTAAACAAATACATACACCAATGGGCATGGGTGTTAATTGGCACTGAGGTCTGAACAGGGCAGAGTGGGGCCTCTCAGTCCTATGTTGAGAGTCAGAGAAGAAAAGGCTTCATGAAGGGGGCGATGCTCAAGAAAGTCTTGGATGAGGAGGAGGTGTTCATCCAGTTGAAAAGGTGGGATGTGGGGATTGGAGGGGTGGAAAGGGCCTAGAAGGCAAGAAGGAGGAGCAGGAGCAAAGGCACAGTGGCATGAAAGAATTAGCAGGGCCTCTGATTTGCCTGGACAGAAGATGTGATGTGGGGCATAGCAAGACAGAGGAGGCCAGAGATAGGGCAGGTCCCAGGACCTGGTGCCTTCTATTCCACGTGGAGGACCGTGGGCCCTATGCTCTGAATCTGCGCTGTCCAACAGGGTAGCTACTGGCCACGTGTGGCTACTGGGCACCTGAAATGTAGCCAGTCCAGACTGAGGTGTAAGTATAAAATACACAGTGGATCGCAAAGACTTCATACAAAAAATAATATAAAACAGAGATAATTTTTGTACTGATTACATGTTAAAACGACAATATGCTAGATACGTTGAGCTAAACAAAATATATTATTAAAATTAACTTCACCTGTTTTTGTTTTCCTTTTTGTAATGTGGACTCAAGAAAATTCAAAATTACATATGTCACTCTCATTATAATTCTATTGGATAGCACTGCTGTAGACAACGGCAAATCACTGAAAGCATTTTTTTTTTTTTTTAAAGCAGGGCAAATAGAGAACGGAGTCAATTAGAAAACTATTGCAGTCATTGGTGGTGATCAGGGTTGAGGGCCTGAGTTAAGATGGAGGCAGGGTGTCGGGAGGTAGGTTCTGCAGGGTGGGGCTGATGGGACGTTGAGGTGTCAGGAAAGAGTCTCTCGGTTGCTGGCGTGTGTGACTATAGCTTATGGTGATGCCCCTGGAGGATGGAGGACAGGGGAGGAGATTTTGTACAGGAAGCTGATGAGTTCAGTTCTGAAAACTAACTTTGAGATGATCATGGGCCACCAAAGCGGAGGTCCAGGTGACCATCGGACGTCTGAGGCTGGAGCTCTGGAAAGGAGTTTGGGCTGGATACTCAGATTTGGGAGTCAGTTTATAACGGTTAGGTCAGACTCAAGGGTGAATAAGATTTCTCAGGGAAAGGATATAAAAGGAAAGAGACAAGTACTCGGCTCTGGGAAACACTAATACCTATGGGAGGGCAGGGGAAGGGGTCTGAAAACTATATCCTTACACTTCCTGATAACAATGACAGCCTGTCATTCCTCACCTTAAGGCAGGCATCTCTCTGCTCCATGCTGAGAGGTCTTGTAGCAGAGTCTCTTCTTCATTTGTTGATTTCAGGAAAAAAAAAACCCAAAAGTCACAGCTAAAGCTGAAGCTCTCTGGTTCCCCTGAATGGAGGTATTGATGATCAAGTGAGACAAGAAGAAAAGAATCTGCCCAGGTGCAAACTCACTTTATAAAGCTAGTGTGGCAAGAATAAGCTGGTATGAAAGCTTTTTAGAGGGCCATTTGGTAATGGCATCAAAAGTAGCAATTCTCTTTCTAAGGATTTATTCTAAGAAAATAATCATGGGAGGTTGAGGCGGGAGGATCGCTTAAGCCGAGGAGTTAGAGGTTACAGTGAGCTATGATCGTGCCACTGCACTCCAGCCTGGGTGACAGAGTGAGACTCTGTTTCCAGAAAAAGAAAAAAAAAAAAAAAAGACAAGAAAGGAAAAAAAAATAGCAGGGATGTAGACAAATGTTATGCACAAAAATGTTTAAAGCAGCACTTTTTATAGCAACAAATAAAACTGGAAGAAACCTAAATGTCCAATTATGGGAAACTGGTTTAATAAATTATGGTAGATCCGTGTGACAAAATGCTCCACAGTTCATTCAAAATAATGTAGTAACTGTAGATTTATTGATACAGAAAGATGTTCACAATATGCTCAATGAGAAAGCAGATGACTACAGTATGATTATTTCTAGTTAGTGGTGTCCTTTGTCTTCATCACAGTGAAGGGCAAGAACTAACAGACTTCCTGGACCTGTCTCAGCGTGGCCACTCAGCACGCCTCAGTGGCCTCTTCTGAAAAGGGCATGATAATAACATGAAATAGGCAGTCGTAAAAACTGAACAAGTTAACCTAATCCACGAGAAGTGTTTAAAACAGGGCCTAGCATTTGTAAGACTTCATCTTTAGTAAGATAGAATTTGCATACCATACGCTTCACCCATTTAAAAATGCACAGTTCACTGGTGTTCAGTATATTCACAGAGTTGTGCAACCATCACCACAGTCAATCTCAGTCAATTTTCATCACCCCAGAAAGAAACTCGGTACCCATTAGAAGTCAATCTCCTCCCAACCCTTCCTGCAGCCCTTATCTACCATTAATTTACTTTCTGTCTTTAAAGAGTGGCCTATTCTGGACATCTCATAGAAATAGAATCACACAATATGAGGTCTTTGTGACTTTTCCTGTCACTTAGGATGTTTTCAGAGTTTACCACGCCACGGCACGTTATCAGTCCTTCATTTCTTCTCTATTACAGACAGCCTTTATTATGGATACCGTTATAACACTTTAAAAATTTCCCTCCAATGAAAACATTTTGCTTTTATAACAACCACCACCACCACCAAACTTGTTTATCTTTAAGCTAGTGTCCCTCTTTTTGGTTAGGTTGAATTGCTTGGGAGAGGGACAGCGTTCCCTGTTGCCCTAACTTTTATTTCATTCCCCTGAAGTCTCTGAATCAATGACAGGACGTTCTCTCGGGCTGCAGATGCTGGGTTGTACGTAAGGTGCAGCGCATTCCAAGTGTGCATGCTATTTTGAGAGGTGGGGATTCCACTCTCTCCCGTCACACGCCCAGTGCCTGACTGCACAGAAGTACTAGCGGGCCCCCATCGAGGGTCAGCAACAGGTTCACACCTGACCCGAGAGTGCAAATCGCCATCGTCCCCTTCTCTGCCACTCTCTAGAATCCACAGTCCTCACACTGGAGAGATCCAACTCTGCACACTGTTTTCTTTCTCTCTTTAAAATCTACTTTTTATTGAGTGATAACGTTTATACAGTACACCCTATTCACTTTTTAAAATTATTTATTAAAAATTGTGGCCAAATACACATAACAAAATTTACAGCATTAACCATTTCTAAGTGTACAGCTGAGCGGCATTAAGTACATTGACCTTGCGCTGCTCCCTTCACCACCATCCATGTCTAGAACTCGTCTCATCTTGCCAACTCTGTACCCATTAAACACCGACTCCCATTCCCCTCGCCCAGCCTCTGGTAACCACCATTCTGCTTCTTGTCTCTACGCATTTGACTGCTCTAAGTATCTCATAGAAGTGGACTCATACAATATTTGTTCTTTGTGACGGACTTATTTCATATATGATGTTCTCAAGGTTCATCCATGTTATAGTACGTATCAAAATTTCATTCCTTTTTAAGGCTGAACAATACTGTATTGTATGTAAATGCCATATTTGTTTATCCGTCCACCCATCGGTAGACACATGGTTACTTTCACCTTTTGGCTATTGTGAATAATGCAAATATCTGTTTAAGTCCCCTGTTTTGCTTCCTTTGGGTATATATCTCTATTGATTTTTACTGTAAAATTAACATATCAATATATTAAAAATAATTTAAAGGCATACAATGTCACTGCCATTATAGAACTACATTTTCATTTCAGTGCATCCTCTTTGGTGGCTGTTCACAGACATGTATTTTTAAAAATAAATATGATTATAATGAACCAACAATTTTCCAACTACTATATATTAGGTCCACATTGCAAACTGAACCATAGATCCTGGACTTGATCCAAGGCCACATTTGTTACTCTTATTATCCCAGAAAAAATAAGAAAGGGAAACACAGTGACCTCTATACAAATGTATGTATATACAAGATATGCAAAGACAAAAACACATGAATGCAGCGTGTACCCGTTTCACTTAAACAAGTAGGGCTAGACTCTGTGGAAGAATGAGATTTGAGCAAGACCTCAGAGGCAAGGCAGACAGAGGTATCTAACACTAACACACACACACGCACACACACACTCCTGCACCTCAACACTTGCGTATATACAGAGAGTGAGCAACACACCAGGACACATACACAGGTAAAATTAAACACATACACACACATCCCCACACCTACCAGGATTCTTTCTCTCCTGGCCCCTGACTCCCAGACCTGCAAGGCTGAGAAGGCTAGGAAGGAGCTCCTGCAAGAGAACTCGAAATCACTCTGTGCACCCTGCCCTGGGCTCCAACTGACTGCCCCTGGGTTCATCCTGCCCTCACAGTGCAGCCCTGGCCCTGTGCCTGGGTCTGTGCACAGCCCCACTCCAATCCCCTGCACCGACTCTCCCCAAGTCAGACCTGGTCCCTCTCAACACCTTCCCTGGACAGTGCCTATACCACCCAGCTCTTCTGCCATAGCCATGCTCCCCAGAACACTGTAATCAACACCAGAACCCTTGCCTAGGGCTCTGGAGACAAAGGGTCGCATACTGGGCTGGCAGTCAAGGGCCAGTAGTCCACGACCAGTCCAGTTTAGGCCAACAACAGCTGACCTCCACGCATCTCTGGTCCTTCCTCTGTGAAGCAGCAACATGACAACCATCTTGTAGACACTATGAGACCTTTAAACACAACCACATCCTTGAAGTCCGGGGCCTAGAGCCTGGCACAGAGCAGACTCACAAGTAATGCCAGTCCATTGCCCTCTGTTTCCTAAGCTGTCCTACGGGGGGCAACACTTGAGCCTGCATGTTCCTCATGGTTGCGATGAGACAGGCATTTAAATAATTTTGACTGAGTTTCCCAAATGTGAGATACCATGATCACAGAACCGGATGGTACTGGAAGCCAAAGGTTCTATTTTTTGGGCAAAATAGAGAACAACGATTATGTTGACTCACATATGTTGACCACTTGGCAATACTGCAGCTCTGGAGCAGAGGGTGAAGTTATGCACACTTCTCAGTACACAGTGCAGCAACATAGAGCCCTGAAGTCATTTATCTACCTTCCTCTTTAGCCTCACTCCCACTTCCATGTGCCCACCCTCGAATGCCTATTCCACTGTGTTCAATATGTATCTTTTTATTCCTATTTTTCTATTGTGTTAAAACACACATAACAACGTTTATCATTTTAACCATTTTTAATGTATAGTTCTGTGGCATTAAGTGTATTCACACTGGGGTACAGCCACCACCACACTCCATCTCCAGAACTTTTTCATCTTCCTCACCTGAAACTCCACACCCATTAAACAATAACGCTCTATTCCTGCTCCCCCAGCCCCTGCCAACCCTGTCTACTTTCTGTCTCTAAGAATCTGACTACTCTAGGTGGCATCATACAGTATTTGTCCTTTTATGTCCGGCTTATTTCACTTAGCATAATGTTCTCAAGGCTCATCCACATTGTAACATGTGTTAGCATTTCATTTCTTTTTAAGGCTAAACAATATTCCATTGTATGACTATATTAATATCACATTTTGTTTATCCATTCATCCATTAATGGACCCTTGGGTTGCTTCCATCTTTTGGTTACCGTGAATAATGCTATGAACGTGGGTATACATGCTATGTACGTATATACACCATGCTATGAACATGAGTATACAAATATCTGTTTGAGTCCCTGCTTTCACTTTTTTGGGGCAGGTACCCAGAATTAGAATCACTGGATCATACGGCAGTTCCGTTTAATGTCTGAGGAACCATCCTACCATTTTCCACAGAGACAGCACCATTTTATATCTCTACTAGCAATGTGCAAGGAGACCAATTTCTTCATATCTTTTCCAACACTTGCTATTTTCTGTTTTGTTTCATAGTAGCCATCCTAATAGATACAATGTGTACCTTTTGCTTGTATGACTTCTTTAAAAATATACACAGTTGTTTTGCATATGTGTAATTTTTAAACATAAGTAGCATTATGCTATAAATTTCACCCTGTGTCTATTTTCACTTGGAACTGTTTTGAAGATCCATTTGTTTCGTGTACATGGAACTCATTGCTTCTAAATTTCGAATAGCACTCTATGGTGCGCATAAACCACACCCACATATATTGAGAACCTACTATGTGCCTGTGCCAAGCAGCTCTCTACATGAGTTTTTTAATTTGATCCCATACAGCAATCCTAAGAAGCAGATGTTACTATTATTCCCATTATATAGATGAGAAAACTGACACCCATGGAGTTAAGGAACATGCCCAAGTCACACAGCTGGAAGTGGTACTGCTAGAAGTTTCACCCAGTTCTGTCTGGTGCCACAGGGGAGCTCACGTGTGCAAGGTGCTACAAAGAGCAATACGCAGAGACTGGACTGCAGACAGAGGCTCTCTCCTAGGTGAGGGTACTGTGATGAGAGTTCTAGTCCTGACTTGGCTACTTACCTCCACAGTGCAGACCACCTCCCTTCCCCAGCCATCACCAGATGTGTAAAATGAAGACAGAACAGTTTTAATGCCCTTTCTAGATTCACCACGTGTTGATTAAACAGCCTTTAGCTAATGGGAAATAACCAGAATTGAAGTCAGGTGCTTGTTTCTGCCGGCGTCCCACCTGGGAGCCACTGCAAATATTACCTGAAAGCCCTTTGGCCTGTCTGTTGAGGAGGCTCCTCCCTGGTGCCACTGACTATTCCCAGGGAAACAGAACTGCTGCCTCTGCCCCTGTCCCACCTCTCCTGAACTTTGCACTTACCATGATGAAAAATTAACCGGGTTAATGTTTCCCTTCCAAGGACAACCTCTGCAAAAGCAGGCCTGGCCGGGCCCCAAGACACCAGGTGCGGGAGCAGAGCTGTATCCATCTGGAGCCGGCCACCCACTCACCGCCCGAAGTCAAGAGAGCACATAGGGTCCTTGCAGCACTGCTGAGGGTGAGAACCTCACCCCTCCTCAGGGCTTTGTGAAACCGGGCTTATTCCCCCAACTCTTCTCATGGAGAAACTGAGGCCAGAGGAGAAAGAATTAGCTCAGAAAAGGCAGAGGTTAGACTTGTACATGGGTCCAGCGCTGTTTTTCTGCACACACAGCTGTTCTTGTCACACAGATGCTGGCGTGGGAAGGAGAGCAGGAGGGCCGAATGAGGGCTCCCTCCAATGCCACAAGTTTAGAGAATGAGGTACACGCCAGGCCCTTCCCCTACATTTACTTCTCAAACCTCTCTTAGGTTATTACCTCCATAGTGCAAATTGCCCCCGTTCATCAGACATTGCTCTCTGTGTAAAATGAGGGACTTGCACGGGAGAAGGACAATTATAATGCTCTTTCTAGACTCACCACTCTGCACAACGGGGACTGTGCGCTCCATTTTACAGCTGAGTGAACAGACACTCCGCGTGGCCAAGAAGCGAAAGAGCCGGATTCAAAGCCAGGCCAGTCATTGGTGGAGCCTGAGCTCCTTTCCCTTCAACAGCTGGACTGACTTGATTGGATGTCCAGGTTAAAAGTAATGCTTTGCGGGAAGATGATGGCCGCAAGGGCCCCTTTCTGTCCATCTTTGCCTACTCAGATGGCACCCCCACCCCCACCTTGGTGCTTCTCTAGGTTCTGAACTCCTTGAGGTTAGGGACCTTCATCTTTCATCTTGGAGGCCCCAGAACTGAGCAGAAGGGCAGCGACCTAGAGGGGCTATAGGGGCTCGATTGGACAATCCTCACTTGTGTAATTGAACTGAACCCCTCCTTCATGGCATTAGCAATGCAAAGCTTTTCACACTGGAGTCCCACAACCACCTAGGAGGTTGAGAGGAAAGCCATTTCTAGCTCCGTTTTACAGGTAAACAAACATCTGGAGTTACAATAGTGTGCCTGTGTAAAGAACTTTTGTTTTGCAAATACTGTTGTCTTTGCCTTCCACAACTCAGGCAGCGGGGTGCAGTGGCAAGATCACCGAGTGAGGCTTCACAAAGTATGGGTTGAAATCCCAGCCCTGCCACTTGGAACCCTGAGTAAATACTGTAATCACTCTGTGCCTCAGGTGCCCCATCTGTAAATGTGAGCCATAGGGACATCTACCTCAAGGGCCATTGTGAAGACTGAATCAGAGGGCAACACGTGGGCTACCTGGAATGAAGAGAGCAATCAATAAATGTGGATTGCTTTCCTTCCTTGTCTCGCAATGAGGGGTGAGAAGAGAGTGAAACCTAAAACCACACCAGCAGCCGTGGGTTAACAGGAGCGCCAGCCAGGAAGGGGAGCCAGGCTGGTAAGCCCCAGTTGGGGTTCAGGGATTCTCCTTTCAGGCTAGGGCCGGCGGGGAGTTAGGAGAGGAGGGCTGAGAGTGCAGTGCTCTGCAGCAGCAGCTGACAGGCTGTCTCTGTGACAAGGCAAGGGCCCCTGCAGCTTCTGGGCTGACTTTGTGGATTCCGCCGCACCTCCCAGGGCTTTGCAACTCTCCACCCGCTGGAGGGTTTGCAGATTAACTTCTTTCTCACCACAGTGGTGGTGGTGGTGGTGGGGGGGGATCCCTGCTGTTAAAAACAAACAAAGGCCTTAGACACAGGGCTAGCCTGAAGGGGGAGGAGGCGGTTAGAGAAAGGCCTCGGGGCCTAGGGTAACTCCTGAAAGCCGCTGAGAGGGCTGCGGGCAGAAGCCCCTGAATTCTGCTCGTGGGGACAAGAGCCCCAGAACTCCCCAATGTGTCGGTGTTTCTTTGCTTCTCGTCCAGGCTGACTTTGAATACGTAAACTTCCCCAGGTCTCCCCTTGCTCCACGCTTGCGCAAGTTCATTGCTTTGGAAACAAAGCTCTCTCCTATTTATTGGGTGTCAAATTTCTGATTTTTCTCTATCAGGAAATTCTGCAACACCCTGTTATGTAAACTTCTCCCAAAGATAAATTCCAAAGCGTCCTCATTCATTCTTTCATGAATTCAACAGATGTCTTTGAGGCCCATTTTCTGCCGGGTAATTGGTTCACGAGGCCCAAGGGACCCCTGACTCCAGCTATTGTCCAGGTTGTCACTAGGGTCCCCAAATCTCCACCTCTAAGAGCCCACTTCTCCCCCCTCCCAACTTCCTCCTGCTCGCACAGTCTCGGGGCTCTCAGCCGGTGTGATCTCACCCACGAGAGAATAAAAACAGCCCCCGGGTCGCCAAGGCCCCTGACTGGGATCCGCGAGCGCGAGTCCAAGTGCGCCCCGAGTTCCTGGGCCTCCAGCCATCCGTGCGCCCCCTCTCGGACCAGGGTCCTCTCGGGGGGCACCGCCAGCCCTCGGACGGACGACGCTTACTTGCTGCGAGTCTAACCCTCTCCGTCCCGCAACTCCAACTGAGCTTCCCGAATGTGGGTTCCGGGAGCGGGCGCCACCGCTCGAGCTCGGGCCTCCGGCCTGGGGCCCCGCTCGCCGTTCCTTTCCTAGAACTTCCTCCCCGCGCCCGCCCGACTTCAGGTTGGGGCCGCGCGGGGTGCCGCGCGCTCCAGCCAGGGCGGCCGTGGTCCCCAGTCGCCCACGTGGGCGCGCTCGGCGCGGGGCGGGGAACGGCCAGGCGCCCTCCCCGAAGCTGGGGGCGGGCAGGGCGCCCGAGAGAGGAGGCGGTGGGGCGCGGGGGAGGAGGCGGGGAGCCCCGGCGGCGAGGGGGCGGTGACAGCCCTTGGAAAGGAGGCTGCACGCGGATTTGCATGAAACGCAGACTGGGAGCTGGCGGGAGCGGGAGCGCGAGCGCGGCGCACGCCCCGGGCCGGCCGAGCGAGCGAGCGGGCGAGCCGGGAGGAGGAGGGAAGCGGGGGGCGAGGCCGCAAAGGCGGAGGGATCTGCGCATCAAAGGGAGCGAGGCGAGCAAAGTTTGGCTGGGGGTTGGACTTTCCTTCCCGGAGGCGGCACCCAAACAGCAACCCCGTGCGGAAACCCAAACTTTGTGCTGCCACTCCGACTCCCGCGGCCGCCGCCTCCGCCCCGCGCCCGGGGCCTTCCCGACTCGGCGCCGCTGCCGCCTGCCCGCCCGCCCCGCCGCCCTTCTCTCCGCCGGGAAGCCGCTCCGGGCTCAGGGCCGCGCGCCGAGCCCCGCAGGCTGCAACGCCGCGGCCCGGCCCGGCGCACCGGCAAGTTCGCCGAGAGTTGAGGCGAAGTTTGGGCGGCCGCAGCCGGCCCGGGCCGAGCTCCCTTCTGCGCCCCCGGCGTCCCGCCGAGCCCAGCCCCGCCGGGGGCGCCCCTCGCCGCCCGCGCGCCCTTCCCAGCCATGTCGTCCATCCTGCCCTTCACCCCCCCGATTGTAAAGCGCCTGCTGGGCTGGAAGAAGGGCGAGCAGAACGGGCAGGAAGAGAAGTGGTGTGAGAAGGCAGTCAAGAGCTTGGTCAAGAAGCTCAAGAAGACGGGGCAGCTGGACGAGCTGGAGAAGGCCATCACCACGCAGAACGTCAACACCAAGTGCATCACTATCCCCAGGTGGGGGCCCGCCCGGGGGACGCGGGGGGCGCGCCGGCCCAGCACCCTGGCGCTGGGAGGCCGGCCCAGTGGGTTGGAGAGGGTGCGCGCGCGCGTGTGTGTGTGTGTGTGTGTGTGTGTGTAAGGGGGGAGCGAGAATGCGGGCAGGAAGGGGGTGCGGGGACCCCAAACAAAACCTTCTCTGGATTCGCAAAGATTCAAAGCCCGGGGTTTCCACGCGGCACTCTCGTTTCCAGACCTCACATTCGCTTTCCACCTCCGGGAAAGGGGGGTTGCTGCTGGAATTGGCCGCCCCCACCCCTGGGAGCTGCGGGCTAGAAGTTGAGGCCCGCTTTGTTCGGCTCCGCGGGCCGGGGCCCCTCCTCCGCCGCCGCCGCCTCCCGCCCCCGCGGCCCGCGCTCGTGGAGGTGGTTGTGTCTCTGCCTTTCTTTTCTTCAGTCCGGTCTCCCCACTTCTTCCCTCCTCTACAGGAATGTAGTCCGTACAGCTGGGGCTGTGGGTGAGGAGCGGGAGCCTGGTGATTGACAGATTCCTTCTTCGTTCTTTCTTTGCCTTCGGGATTAGCATTTTTATCGAGTATTTTTAGACTCGGTTGTGCCAGTCTCCCTCCCCTGTGCATGCACGCACTTTAGTTGCAGTGCAGTGCTCCGACTTTGAAACGGGAGAGACCGGCCGCAGAAAACAGAGTCTTCTCCCCCGTCTTCCGCTCCCCACCTGGACTCTTTTCGCCCTCCTTTTAGGCTAAGAGATTATTGCAGGTTGATGCGGAGCACGGGGCGGGGGGTGGTGGCTAGAGCTGGACAGATAACAAAACACACCCCAAAGTGGGCCTCGCATCGGCCCTCGCATTCCTGTAGAGCCCTCCTTCCCCAAACGCTTTGCCATCTGTCTGGCGTCCTTTATCCTTCTCATTGCGCTAGCTAGGTCAGGTGGGAGCTCACAGATGGCTGATAGAAGGGGTCAGTGACTTCTCTCCACTCCCCAGGGCCTGCCTTAGCTTAACTGTGCATGGCTGAGAATTGGGGTGGGGAGCACCTTGGCCTCCTGTCTCTACCTCTCAACCCCCTTTGAAGTCTGATTCTGAACCAGGGGAATGGGTGTGTGGGGGGGTGTTCTGGAGGGTCTCAGGCTGTAGAGGAATGAGGAGAGGGCCCCCAAGATCTGAGCCCTGAAGGGACTGTCATCCTTGCTCCTGGGCCAGGGGTGAACTCCATCCTTGGCCACCTGCTTGGGGCAGCTGTGCAAGGGCTGCCAGCCGTGTCAGGCAAGCACAAAGCAACATCTGTCTACAGAAACCCAAGGCAGGCCTCCCCTGGAAATAAGTGCCACATATGGTGGGAGTGCTGACTTAAAAAAGAATTTTTTTTAAACTGGGTGGATCCAGTCAATAAAGGGGGAGGGACAGCAGTGTGCTGTCTCGGGAGTGTGCTCTGGGCCTGTGATCGGGAGCCAGAATTGACTTCAGGAGAGGTGGTGTGATGTGATGGTCAGAGAGACCTGGGATTTGGTCCCAGCGTTGGTTCTTAATTCTTCTTTATTCTGTTGGTGGGGGTGGGAAGGGTAGGGTGGGTGAGTGTCATACTTTTCTGTCTGGGGAGGAGTCTGCAAAACCTGCCTTCTCCCTACCTGTCTGGGGGCATTGAGGACAAGTGCTTTATGCATTGGAACAGAAAAAAAAAAGTGGTATCAATTAAAACAAGCAGCTGTGAAAGTGTTTCACAGTTTACAAAGCACTTTCACATGGTTTTATGAGGTCCTCAAAGAAAGAAAGAAAGAAACCAACTGAACAACATTTGGAAAATAGGTAAGGCTGTTAGGCCTCATTTTTAAAGTTGAGAACACTTTGGAGGAGAGAGGTGAAAAGGCCTTGATACAGTAGAAATGGGATTCTGCTATCTCTGTACATTGAAGGTTCTGCATAAATTCTTTGCTGGCGCTGTGGATCTTTGTTGGTGAGGTTGCTCATTTAATCTCTGGGCTGGTGACAGCTTGGAGAAGTCTTGCTTTCCCTTGCCTTGGTAGCAGCTTGCCCTCTGTGAGACACAGCTTTGGCTTACCTTTTCCTCTTCCAAAGTCCTCCTGAGACTTTGGGAGCCTAAGGCATGTGAACGCTTAGGATGTTTCTGAGAGTTCAAGCTAATCTGCCCCCCTGCACTTCTCATGATTTTGTTAGGATTGGGATGTCTTCGGCTCGCCTGGAGAGGACCTAATGCTAAAGCAATTTTTTTTGTTGTTGTTTTTCATCTTTTTTCAGTTAGGGAAACCCAGTTGCTTGGGTGGATCCAGACAAAATGGATTTTCATCCCTGGATTTTTGTGCCCACGCCTCTGGGTCACCTTGTCTCCCTTGGCAACAGCTGCTGCTGTTTTGGTCGTGGGCAGAAAACTAAAGGCCACGTCGTGGGGAAGTGGCTAGCTGGCCTCATGCTAGTGATATTGATGTGACTGCTAAGTCCCATAGATTGCAGCGTTGCTTGTCAAATTGTCTGCTGTCTCCACGCTGACTTTTAGAACTGGGGCTTTGGAAAGTAGACAAAGGAAAATGTTTAACTTAGTCATCCAGTGTGTACGTGGGGTGGGGCAATGGGTACTTAAAACACTCTGTAAAATCTGGACTCTGGAGTTTAAGGAGCCTTTAGTCTAAGGAGATTGTAACAAGCATGTTTTGGCTAATATGTAATCACGAGCAGCAGCAGCAACATTTGGCAATTATACATGTATACTGGGGACCTCCAGACCACATACATACTTGCTTCTCTGTTGCACCAGCTCTAACCTGATTCAATTATCAGGAGAGCTGGAATGATACTGGCTTACTGGTATCAAGGAAGTAAAACAGGTGACAAGGAAGTTGTAAGAGATTGATTTAGATACACGGACAAAGGAGCTATCAGGATACTCTGAGGTCTGGCAGTATGGGCAGAACTTAGGTTTTATAAGAGCATCTCACTCCTCACTCTCTTGAGTACCTAAGTGAAGCTGCAGTTATCTTCCTCACCTGTTTATAAGAATAGAATCAGAGCATTGGCGGGGGGGGGGGGGGGGGGCGGGGGGGAATGTTACATGCGCAATAAGGAGCCAGACACACTTAAAACTTGGTTTTCTGATAGATACTGATAACTTGTGCTTCCACCGGTGGAGTCCATGCCTTGGCCCAGTTGTTGGGAACTGGAATGAGTTTAAGGCATTGTTTTTTTGGGAGGGAATTTGGGCTTTCTGGTGTCAGAGCACCAAGTCCAGAGGAATATGGAAGAATTGAACCAAACACTAGGCCTAACACACAGCATCTCCTCCCTCTCTGTGCATCTGATCGTTTAGTATAGCCGCCTCCTATTAGCTCCTTGGTCTTTGCCAGGCTACTCTCACCTTGGGGAGAAAGGAAGAAAATCCTCATCTTTAGCCCCCCTTTTTCAGACTTCTGGGAATAGACCTATTACCAAGGCTGCAGGAGCCCTCCCCGGTCCCTCAGCTGTCGCTCAGAGTGCCATTCCGATGTGGACCAATGGAAGCCCACTTCCAGCTGCCAAGGAGGTGGTCCCTCCTCTCTTTGCTCTTGTTAACTTTGATTAGGAGAGCTCCACGTAGGGCCTGAGAAGAGGAGGGGCCTGCAGGACAGTGGAGCTGGCTAGGGGGCTACAGTGGAGCTGGCTAGAAGCCACCTGATGTTCCCTTGACATTTAGAACCTTGGAACTTGCTGCTTGCACCTGCGAGTTGAATGTTTGGGCTGATGCATGTTGCAGACAGCCCCTTGTTGTCAGTTCCCAATCAAATGTTCGAGGGTTGGATTTTGTTTTACTGATATTTATTGGACCCCTCCCATGTCAGAATCAATATTATAGGAGTCAGGGGAGGATGTAGAGATAAAATTCAAGAAGCTTCCTGCCTGTGAGGAGCTTACACTTCAATAAGAGAAACGTTAATAGGGTATTGTTTGAGTATCTAACTGTTATCTCTTTCCTATTCCCAGCTTTCAGAAAAAATAGGAGATCTAGTATGGGGTGATTTTTTGGGGGTGGGGGGGACTATGATGTGCCTTTTAAATATCGTAGTAGTCACTGTGTTAGAAAATGAAATAAAGACAGCCACCTGTTTTCTCTGTAAAAAATACAGAATTCAGGTACTGCGGCTGCCATTCTATAATCCTACCTGGATGGATTTGGGAATTCACTTAAGTTTCAGAGCCTTCATGTCTGCACCTGTAAAATCAGAATGAGATGAGGCCTGTGGAAGCATTTTGTAAACCAGAGAGCTTGACAGATGTTAAGTGTTATGTTTAGCCTTCTGTCTGCTTCATTCATTATTGAATTAATCATTTATTGAGTACCTACTTATGACGACCACGGCAGGGCACCTGTACTTAAGGAGCTCCCTGTCTAGAGTGGGAGACAGACCTGCTCAAAGAAACAGGACATGAGCTGTCGCCGAGGGAGGTACAAAGTGCCTGGCAATATGGGGACAGACCGTTAATTCTGTGGGAGGAGGTGGAGAGGGAAGGCGAGTCGATGTGAGATGGAAAAGGGAGAAGAAAGAGGAGTTATCGTCCAAGGGAAATTTTTGCACTATGGTATGATCATGGAGCTTTTTGGTATGTGGGGATAGTTGCCCACAAGAATGAAGACATCTTTATCCTCTACCTTTTATGAAACCGAGTGCTGCTATAATTATGTTACCTTATAGCTTGCACTGATTGGCTAGTGACGTGGGGGCTATATTTTACTCCACTGAAAAGCATTTTTTGTTTGAAGTGAAAAGTAATTTAGTGCTGTAAATCTGAAATTCAGGTTCCCTTGGTGGGAACAGAGACTTTAGATAAAGTAGCTCAGAATGTCACAGAGAGTGCCAATAAAAAGCAGACAACTTGCAAGTGATTGTGGATGCTTAGAATTTCAGAGTTTTGGTGTGACCTAGCTTTTCATTTCTCTGGTTTACACTTCCTGAAAATAAATTCCATATGCCCGAGTTTCTGGATGGACATAAGAGCTGTTAGTAATACATGTTTTACAAAGTCTTTTCAAGGATGAAGTTTTAAATGACAATTTTAATAATAGAAAAAAAAGTTAGTGAATAAGTAGTCATTTAGTTCTGATGAAAAATGCAAGAAGTTGATGAAATCAAGAGAATTTGGTTGAAGCTTATTACATCAGGAATCCGATTAAAAATAAGTTTAAAACATAAATATTGGTTTAATAATATAAACTTGTGATTGCTGTATTATTATAATGGAAATAAAATTAACACGATTTAATGGACTGAGCAACCATTAATTTTTACTTGTTAATTTATTAGGAGATTTTAATGCCATTTTATGCACAATACAGCCATTATTCTGGGGGAGCTCCTTTTTGAAATAAATAGGACCAAGCAGGGCTTTCTATGAATTGAAATCGAACTTTATTCCCCTGTTACCTTACTCTCTCCCACCTTCTTCATCCACCTCTCCCCCAACTTCCTAGAAGTACTATTAAATTCTCTAAGGTTGCAATACAGTTTTCTCAATCAGCAAGGCTCATAAATAGTCCTAATTAACTTTTGTCCTTATCTCCTTTGCCTGCAGTATTGACCCTACTCCCTTCTCCAAATCCACATCTGATGGTGTTGGTTGGCTAGCAAGAGGACTGCCCCAAAAGGCTGCTGGTGCAGGGGCCTGGGAGGTTCACCAGCCTTGTGCAGATGTGAATGGCTCCTGCAGTGTCAGACGGAACTAGCTCCTCCCTAAGGAGGGCTGTGAGCTTCTGTTGACCACTGACAAGTTCCTGGGCCATGGAGCCTTCAGTCTCCCCATCTTCAAGCACACTGGTTTGGAAACAGTTGGACAGTGCCATACTAAGCCCACCCCACAGAGGTTTGGTTTCTAATTTTACTTTATTCCAAGTTTTAGAGCAAAAAATATTCCAAGAGAGCTTGTTCAATTCATTTTCATGCTTTCCTTTGATGCACCTACCGGGTGCAGGATTACCCTGTGCCAGGTAATAGGGACAAAATAGTGAATAAGGCAGACACTGTCCCTGCGCTTCTGCAGCTTCTCATCCACTGGCTGCGAAACATGGGTTCTTTGGAGTTGTAATAATGCCGCATGTGTTCACTCTTTAGGAAATTTGTAAATACTGTTTCCTTGGTGCCAAGAAACCCAAGCTCTGCTGTTTATCCACTCCTGACAAGGGCAACTCTGTGTGTGTGTGTGTGTGTGTGTGTGTGTGTGAGAGAGAGAGAGAGAGAGAGAGAGAGAGAGAGAGAGAGAGAGAGAATTATCCTTTGTTTTGACTTAATTAGCAGTTTGAGAAATAGCAAATCTATAACACAAGTCACACTACCTGCTGTTGGTTATCCGAGGCCCCTAGTGTAAACAGCAGGCTGCCACAGTGGCACACTGCTGCAGAATGTTTTGACAGAGAGACTCCGTTTAGAATGAAAACACAGTAGAAGCCTATTAATTAAGAAGTTTGGCTAATTCTAGACTAGGCTGAAGTTTGTTTAGCAGGCCTTTTCTCTCCAAAAATGCTGTCGAAAGAAAAATTACTAATAAATAAGGTTTTGGGGGTCATTTTGGAGGCAGGACTCAGCAGGCCTGGATAGGTTCTAGATCTACCCCTGTTTCTGATTAGCCGTGTGACCCAGGACAAGTCACTTTATTTCTCCGGGCCTCAGATGTTCTCAACTGGAAAATGGGCTATATAAGCTCTATTGGAGGGCCTTTCTTACTCTAAATTGGTCTCCATGCCAGCATTTTAGAAGCTCCCATTTACACACAGTTGGTCAATGAATCGCAAATCTTTTTAAATTATTAATGGTCCAAGACCCTGTCAGCCTGGTGCCAGTTAATTTGCGTCAGTGCAAGCTGTGATGCAGCATTTTAAGTTTGGTTATTTTCCCCCACTCTCCTCCCTGCCTCTTCCTTACCCTGTGAGTCTAAATTAGTGAAATTGAACTACAAAGGAATAGAAAAACAACTGAATGCTAGTTAAAGACGGAGAGGCTGTGTGTTTTGCGATGCAGTGAGCAATTTTTCTTCTTTTGTTGCTATTTTTGGCTTTACTTAGAGCAGGAAGTTTACTTAAACTAATGACCACAGAGGCCTAAAAATGGTTAAATGTAAGAGGTAGGTATTATAGAGGATACCTGTGGAAAATGTTTGCTCATAAGTCAAAGTTTACCCAGGAAGCTTCCTTTATTTATTTTCAAGCATCTATATAAAGAAAGGCTACACTTGATTGCGTAAGCAGGAGCCTTTTGTTAGGCAGTGTGGAGGTTACAAGTTTAAACCCCAGCTAGGAAATGAAAAGTGAGTTTCCTCTGAAATAGTGCTTTTTCAGCATCACATGGATCTCCCTGCTTACATCTGGCAAGTTTTTCTCTCGAATGCTTTGCTGGGAGTTGAGGACTCGAGTGTTATTGGAGAAACACAGTGTATGGGTTTGCCTTTGACACCTACAGGGTTTTATAAATCTGGTTGCTTTTGCTGCTAAGTGTTGCATCACAAACCGCCAAGCCAAGTTGTAGCTCTGAGGTGTCACCATTTTTTTTTTTTTTAAACTGGACTTTTGAAAATAGTAATGTGTTTTGGGTGTGTGTTTTTTAAAGGTCTGTTTTTACGCTGTCACAGCTCAAAAATGCCAAAAGGCATTTTTTCCTTAAAAAATCACCTCTGGGCTAAGCCCAAATGTGGAGTAATGGATCCAGAAAGGACTTTTTGAGTAGTTACAAGTGGCTGAAAGCAGGCACTGGTGATGGAAATTGGGTTTTTCCTTTTGCTTCAAATCTTCCCTGTTGTAAAGTTTCTCTTATCCTCATTGAATTCAGGCTCAAGGTGCACCTAATTTCTCCAAGCCCTTGGGAAGGCAGAGTGAATTACAGTTTGTTCTGCCACCCCTTTAAGTTTTGTGTGTGGCCGTGTATCTCTACCTAAACAGGTTCTTCAGACATGACCAGGAGAGCAGGGGAGGGGAGGACAGGAAGAGCACAGCAAAGCAGAAAGAGCAAAGGCTCTTGAGTCTGACAGGTCTGGGTTTGAACGTGACAGTTAGTTACCAGCTGTGTGGGCACGTTGGGTACATTTGCTTCAACTTGTTGAGCCCCAGTTTCCCCATCTGTAAAGTGGGGATGGAACCACCTACCTCGTATAAATTAACCGAAATGACGTGCGATAGAGCCAAGTCCATGGCTGATATTTGTAGCTCATAGCACATAGTAGGTGCTCAGCAGACATTCATTTTTCCCTTTTAAGGGGGAAATTTGACTGATAGTATTAGTAGACTCCAATAGGGGACTGCCCCCCTCCTGCTGTCAGAGCTCACCATTTGCAGAGCCTCAGTTTAAGTATTAAAAGGAAAAGGATCTACATCCAAGACGTACACACAAAGAGCATAGGACCATGCCACTTGTTGACATAGGGCTTGGCAGGCTATTGAAAGAGAAACAATTCATATTCTTAGGTGGTTCTGTCTTCCCGCCTCACCTTCCCTATCATCATTTTTTAAAATTGTTTGGCTGACTAAAAATAATAGTACTGAAAACAAACTTTGATGAATCAGTGCTCCTGGGGCGGGGGATGGGTCAGATCCCGAAGCAGAAATGCCATGACTCACGCGCCCGTCACTGATAGCTGCCCGTAAGTGCGTGGAAGTGCATGATGTTTATTGTTGCTGGTGTGTTTTTTTTTTTTTTCCCCTGAGGCCCAGTTGGAGGGCAGTTCCGGCTCTCCCCGAAGTACCACCTCACCAGTTGGCTTGGCTATTAAGTGCGAATGGCCAGCTCCAGAAACTCATGGCTCCGAAATGACCTGGACGTGGCAGTGGTACCCTGGACTGCCCTTAGATATGTGCAAGAGGGAGCTAATGCTTAGAGGGCCATGCCTGGGGCCTCCTCCTGGCTGTGCCCCTCTTCACGAGGAAAGGTGACTGTAGGGCCAAGGGACAGGCCCATCTAGAGCTTGTACTTTCTCTTTCCAGAACACACGCAGGGGCCCAACCCTCCAGTTCCCTGCCCTGGTGTCTCGAGCCTGCTTCCAGGGCCGCCTGGGCTGCTTTCCCAAGTCCATCTAGCTGAGGGCAGACTGTGTCGGCCATGGACGGTGTGTGCACCTGTGGGCCCAAGGGCTGGGCAAGGGGTGAGAGGATGGGGAATTGGCTGGAACTCAGACGTGTGGCCTGGGGAGTCTACATAGGTGTGTATGAGGCCCCTTGAAGTGTATGATGGTTCTGGGCATGGGCTGAGATCCGCAGCTGGTTTTCCCTGAACCTCTACAATCCATTGTGAAACCAAGGGGTCAGAGAATTCTAAATTCAGAGGTAGACTTACAGGTTGTATTAAGGCATTTGTCAAGGTAGAATGCTAAAACACATCCCGTTTAACAGTTTCTTACCTTGATATCTGGCTTTTAAATACGATATATAAGTAGGCCTTCATATGTACTCTTGTTCTAGGATCTGCAAGTGGTAGGGGCAGGCCAATTTTTAGCACCATCTGCTCAGTCCCGTGGTCACAACTGAGGCTAAGCCCAGGTGGCACCATTCTATGGAAAGCTGTTTGGAGACATGCGCAGGAATTGATTTCCTTCACCCTGCACTCAGGCCGGAGTGAGTTAAATGCAGATCAGGGAGAAGGTGCTACATATTGCAGCTCCCTATTCAAAAACCAGAGCAGAGAGCTGGACAACTGAATGTGCACTTGTTTGTTGGAAACGTTTGAGCATCAGGGAACATAGAGATGAAGTTGTGTCTCTAAACTGCTCAGAGGCAAAAAAGGACACCAGTATCCACAGTCACAGTGGGCCCATGGGAGAGACACTCTAGTAAAGGTGGAACAAAGTGTTGTTTGGGAGCCCAGAGGAAGAGCAGCTCTCTTTCTGGTGGTGTCAGAAGGCTCCCCAGGGGAGGTACTTTGAAGGATGCAAGAGGGTGTGGAAGTGGGCTGGGAGGCAGCATGGAGACAGGCCAGAGCGTGGAAGGGCCTCGTGTCTAGGGAAGGCAGGACAGTTTGGAGTGGCCAGAGCGTGGAAGAGGGAGTGGCTAGAGAGGAGTTGGAGAAAGATGTTGCCAAGGGCTTTGGTCAGCCAAGCTTGGCGTTTGGACCTTGCTCTGTAAGCGTCCAGGAGATTTTAAAGTAGGGGAGTAGCGTGGCCATAGCCACCGTTTTGTCCTTTCATATTTCATTTCCTCCCCCCACTCTGTGGCCAATAACAGCAGGTTTTCTGCCCGAGTTATCCAGGTCAGAGTCGTAATCCCTGACACCACCATGTGGACAGCTTTAGGCTATGTCTGGACCAGGTTGAAAACAGTGTTTTGTTCGCTGTCAGGAGAGAAGACGCGTTGTTCAGCCAGGAGGGCTCTGGGAGCCCAAGTGTTCAGGTAATTAGCCAGTGAGTCATGTTGGCCTCTTGACGGGGATTCCTTGGGAAATTGAGTGGAGCGTTGCTGGGCTCCGTGCAGCTACCTGCTCTCCCGAGGGAGAGGCCTCCAGGTTAGACCTGGGCCTCTGTTTGGGTCTTGCCTGCACCTGGCATGGTCCACAGTGTGGACTGTCTCTAGTCGGAGGTTTTAATTTCCTCACTGATGCTCGTCTAGGCCTTTCTGATAGAAGTGGAGTTGAGGCTTCCAAGCTCACACCCAGATTTTCACAGAGATCTTAGAGAAAATGATAAATAATGCACAAAATTCAACTGGAGTGTGAGCTTGGGGCACACATGCTCTGAGCCTCATCCTAGAAGCTTAGGTGAGCTGTTGCTCTTGGCCTTGTGCAAGGATTTGAGTCAGAAGACGGTTGAGTCAGCAGTGCTGACCGTTGGCAAGTCACCTAAGCCCACTCCCATGGGATGACCCTGAGACGTGCTGCGTGCGCTGAGTGCTGTGTGCCGACTGTATGCTACAGTGGCAATCTGCTGGTTGATCTTGTTTACTTAGCCGCAGTACTCTGGGAAGGGGCGTTATCCCTGTTTACAGAGAAGAAGGGTGAGACTTCGAGGGGTCAGTGGTAGAACAGGAATTTGAACTCAGGTGTCAGGTTCCTGACCCCAGTTCTCTGCATTCTGCCCCTCAGCACCCCAAGAAAGGGCTGCCATTCTCATCCTCATAAGAAAAGCCATGAAATTGGTATCATCATTCTTATTTTGTAAATGAGAAAAACAAAAGTTCAGATTACTTAGGTAAGTTGATTTCAAACTCATGCTAAAGGGTGGAGCTGGATTTGCCTCTGAAGTTCTATCGCTTCTAGAATCTAGGGTGACTAAATAATTTGTCAGACAAACCAGGTCATTTCTAAGAGTGAAAGGGGGCAACGCTGTTAATAGCTATGGCCAGACAGTGGGCACAGACCTGGACTGGCCAGGTAAACCTGGGTAAGCCCTCACCATGCGTCCGTGTTGGTGACGGTGAGGTCACTGCAGGAGTTAGGTCAGCCAGTTCTCATGCGGTAGCTCCAGTGGAAGGGACTGCGCTAATTATTTACTGCTATTCTAAGTGAAGTGACTTGCCCAAGGTCATGTCCCAAGTTGGCAACGGAATATTTTAAAGCTGGATGAGACATTAAAGGTACTCTAACATGGTAAAGTGAACACTAGAGCTAAATTAACTGCAGTGGGAGTTAGGGAACTTTGTGCTGGTGGCTGCTCTGAAGGGGAGGGAGAGAAAGGTGGAGGTAGGGGTGGGGTATATATGGGGTAGGTGGAGGTGCCATTTAGAGGTGGCTCTAGGATCTGTACCCTCATCAGGCCCTGTCCCTTTGAAACCCAGGAGATGCACTAGGCCCGGTGCAACTTGGAAGATGCTGAATGGCCAGGAGCAGAGACTTCTTCTGGGAGCTGACTTTTGCTCCTTGCTTCATTTTAGCTGAGGCCTCAAAGGCACTACTGGCTGGGAGCGGTGAAAGTTTAGTGGCTAATCCTTCTGCTGAAGAATTTTGGAAGGCGTGGAGGAAGGCATTAAAAATAACAGCAAGCATGCCTTTTCTTTCTCTTTGACTGCGGTCAGTGTGTGGAATGTGCCAGGGCCGCTGTGGGGCAAGCACATGGCCCCAAATAACCCCCCACCAATGGAATTCCGCAGAGAACATGCAAAGGCCGCGCCGTTTCACTCCTGCTCTGTGCTCTCGGGGTTCGTTTTCGTGATTGTCCAAACCTCATCCTTTTTCTCTTGCCCCAAATAATTTATTGGAAGTCTGCAGAGGGACTTGAGCTCTCTCAATTCTTTCACCAAACTGTTGTCGTGGGCAAGGCCCTGTCTGGTGAGCTCCAGGGAGAGCAGCTGGAGTGACAGAGAGGAACGGTTATAGGCCGAGAAAGTCGAAATGTAAATTCAAACCAAACTTGGCACCTGTTTGGAGAGCTTCAGCTGATGCTGCGGTGCTCCAGACGTTAGCCTCTGCGGCTCAGCTGGGTCTTATAAATAGAACAAGATGCACTTCCCTTTTGTTGCCCCACAGACACAAGCGGGCATGTGTGGGGGTGAGCATGGGCAGAGAGTATTAATTACTTATGTTCTAGTTCATCAGATAGTCGCCGTGGGAACTGAGCCCTGGCTTCACGGGGATGACTAGGCCATCTTGTGGGTAAGGATGGAAGCTGCGTTTGAGCCTCTTGAGTTCCATGTCCCTGCCACGGCCTCCCTCTCCTCCATAGCTGAGGTCCTCAGTCCCCCCTGCCTGCACCCTGCGGGAAGCCCGTTGGCGCCTTCCCTCTCTGACCCATCTCAGAGTCTGTACGAGGGGCCAGAATCACTGTATCAGGATGCTTTGGGCTGAAAGTAACCTGAAACCCAGCAAACAGCTTCAGTCATATGGGGGCTTATTGTCTCCTGTAAGTCCAGGGGCAGAAGGTTCCAGGCATTAGAAGAACTCAGGAGCCGTTTCTCTGTTTGCCTTGCCGTCTCTAGCCTAAATGGCAACAGTTGCATCCAAGGACAGAGAAGGACTGCTTCTCCTTGCCACCTTGTGGGACGGGGGAGGGGGGCGTTTCTCTTTAGGAAGCAAACCTTTCCCAGGAACCTCCTGGTATCTCATTGGCCAGTGTCGTGTCACATGCAGTCAGTGACAGAAATAATGAATTGTCATAAGCCTCTTGAAGTCAAGTCAGGCTGTTCCTTTGACTCATTAGGGTACTTAGCACGGTGCTAGGCACTTAGTAAATTTCAGTTAATATCTGTTGGTTGCTGGTTTCCTTCTCTGAGTGAGACTGCTGAACACTTACAGATGCCTTGCTCATTTTTGAGGATATGATAAACCAGCCAGAGACCAGTTCCTGCCTTCATGGAGCTTGTGGTCAGGGTGGAGAGACAATTGTGTAACTGTGTTTGGAGCATCTCACAAGTAGGTTGTAGTGCTCTGCTGTGGCTCTGGCAGCTTTGGAAGAGGTGTTAAATTGGAGCTCAGGGAATTGGATGGAAATGAGAGTCACCGAGGGGACTCTGGGCCTCTCAGTACTATGCCTGAGGGCCATATGCTCTGTGACCCACCCCAGGTCCTTTCCAGCAGTTCGGATTGCTGTCTCTAGCCCTCCACTAGCCTTATTTTCCTGTTGACAAAATGAAGTGACAACTTGCCTTTGACTAGGGAGTGGGGGCAGGGCACAGCGCTGAGAGCCTCCTCCCTCCCCCTAGGGGAAATTTTCTAAAGGTTCTTGCGGTATTCTAGCTTCAAAGCCATATGCAATCTAATTGCATGTTTAGTGTCTTTGTGTGTCTCACTTGCTTTGAATCTGCTGGAAACTTTCTCTGAAAGCATATATATGAAGAAATAAAAATTCTATAAATGTTTAGTGGTTAAAAACAAAGTGCTGGCCGACATAAATTTTTGCCATTTTCTGACGGAACTTTCTGCAGACATGGAATACCCTCGAGTCTTCCTGTCGCAGTGAGCTAATAACTCCTTCAGGTCTGCAAAAGCTCTTTCATTCCGATTCAGAGAAAACAGAGCCTGTCGCAAGACCTCTTGTTTTATTTTCCTATTGATTTGGAGATGGGAGAACTTGGGACCCAAAGGAACATCTCAAAGCTAATTAAAGAGGCTTTTGAGGTTTTGCCTGTTTTTCTTGCTTGATTGAAAGAGTTGCAGTTTTTGCTTTGGTTGTTTAAAAAAAGAATCTATCAGCACTGCCCATCCAGGAGGTGGGGGTTGGTGTGGGGTGAGGTTGCACAGTTCAGTAAACACGTGGAAGTTGTCCTTCTGCCCTTCTGGCGTGGTCCAGCATAGAGAGACACCTTCGAGTATAGGCCTGGCACCAAAGCAGCTACTTTCCTTGAAAATTCTTAAGTTTCCAGAAGCAGTGGCCAGGTGAGCTTGGGTGTGAAACCAAACTCCGTTGCCTCAGGGTGGGGCTGGTTCTGTTTGATCACCTTCCGTTCTGAAGTTAACGGTGCAAGTTCACGGCTCACAGGAGGTGCGTCAGCATGTGGGGAGATGGAGCCTCTCACAGCCATTCCAGGTTGCCCCCAACCCTTTGTTTAACCACGGCTGTGGACCAGTGGTCTCAGATGTTTACCATCGCCTGTTTATAAGAGGGAAGTGTGGTCATATTTCTATCTCTCTTGTGGGCTGCACGGTTGCCTTACTGGGGTTCATGTGGGAAGTGGTTACCGTTAGGAGGAGGATGAAATAACAGTACTCATAAAAAGGCTTTGATCCAGGGATCTTTTTGAATGTCATCTTTTGGCCACTGTTTTTTATTTTTATTTTTTGCTATCTGCTTTAACTTCAGTGATGAGAAAATCGAACCCTATGCTGGACATTGCTCTACCCAGCTGGGCTGAGTCAGAATTGCAGTTCAAACTTCTACTGCTCTCCCTGGCCTTCATTTATGACTATTGTAAGGATGACTTCCAGATCTGTGTTTCTCCAGAGCTAAAAACCCTCGGCTCCAGCTGCTCTCTGGACAGCAATGCCTGAACATCCCTGCAATACCTAAAGTTGAACTTGTGCCATATCTTTTTATTTCTCCTCCCACAACCTGCTCTGGTCTTCATCTTCATCATTCCTGGAGCCCCCCAGGTTCAATAAAGTGTTAAATCAGGGAGTGAACAAATAAAATGGGGCACAAAGGAACTGCAATCTTAGGGTCCTATTTTCTGGGTAAGGCTGAGGCCTTTTGCCCACTCTAGCTGGTAGAGATTGGCTGTATGGCTTTGGGGAAGTCAACTTGACTTCCTGGATATTTTGATCTTCTCATCTACAAAATAGCAAACTTGAAAGGAGAATCTCATAGGTCCATATCAATTCTAATATTTTGTAACACCTCTCTGAACTCTTCTCCTTGGCTTCCTGTCTTTTGCTATCCTTTGGATGCACCTATTTTCCTGAGGGACACATCTCACTTTTCATCTCATGCTCTGTCTTCAGAGGTGGCCCATTCCTTAATGGCCTTATTTGTGTTGTCATCACTGTTTAATTTGTCAGATATTTACTGAGCTTCCTTTGGTGGTGGTGTTGGTGCTGCCAGACACTGAGGTCCAGGAGCTGCAGACGCACTATTGATGTGGACAGTCATACATACCCTTGCCCGCACGGAGCATCCCGTGGTGAAATGAGCCCTCACCTGAGAACTTGTTCCTGGGCCAGGGGAAACCAGTCTGCAGGCGAGGAATTCTCATTTCGCCCCAAGCACGGGTTTCCCGTGGTTCTGAGCACCAACTGCATTCCAACTGCGGTGCCATAAAAATACAGGAAGGAAGGGAAACGTGTTCACAGGTTGGGTAGAGATTTTGAAACCAACAATCAGCTCTCTCTTATCCACAAGAAACCAGAATCCACTGCTGGCTTCAGACTCTCAGTCCCACAGCTCAACAGACTGCCCTTTCAAAACTGGGTTAGACTCTCCATGCTAATGGCTTTTTCCATGAACCTCAGCCAGCCAGCAAGTATATTCTTTGAGGATGACGGTTTGACCAGTGTGCTCCGGGATCTTTAAAGAGAAGCACCGTCTTTGCCCTCCTTTGTTTTAAGGCCAGGGAGAGGAGACTGAGCCTTTCAGAGGTGAAGCAATTCGAGGACAACCTCTGAAAACATATAGAGAAGTAAACCATTGATCAGTCCTTTGACACTGTTTTTGTGCAGCGTCTGTCCCCGTAGGGGCTCTCTTCGGTGTGGAGGAGAGAGAATTCGAGGCAGAAGAGTTGGGTTCTAGGCCTGGCTTGTTGTGAACCAGCTTCATGTCCTTGGGTGAGTCACTTTGGTACCTCGGCCCCTGGTTTCCTCTTGTATAAACTGAAGGCATTGACTTAGCAGGATTTTAAAGTTTCTTCCACCTTAAAAATTCTGATTCCTACGCTTGCATTCAAAGAAATGACTGTGTTACTCATTCAGATAGTTTCAGAATCACTGTGCATTCCCTCTGGGGGATAGAGGGGGCTGCAGTTGAGGACAGGATGGAAAGAGTGTGGGGTTAGAGGTGAGCTGTAGCAGCTGGGATTCTTGATTGTCAGGGTCACCATGGAAGGTTCCCAACCTTGGCTGCTTAGGGAAATTCTGATGCTCAGACCACCCCTCAGACAAATGAATTCGGAATTTCTACCAGTTGAGCCTGGGGAATCAGTGTATTTTAAATTTTCCAGGTGATTCTGGTATGCAGCCAGGATTGAGAATTATGGCCGTAGGTGCTTATGTAAAGCTGTGGTACGAGCATCTGTTCTGGGTGGAAAGTGATAGTGGTTGGTTAAAAAAATAAAAAGCACATGCACGGAGAAAAGAGTTCTAGGTTCTGGAAGCGTGTTGATTTGGTAATCGCGGCTGCCGTTGGTGAGTAGTTGCCCTGAGGTTTGGAGCCCCAGTTCTCTCATATCTCTGGGTCAGTGGTTTCTCAACATCTTTGAAGTAGTGGAACCATCTGTAGTTGGTTATTTCTGCTCAGGAAACTCAGAGTCCTAAGTGGGGGGTGGAGCAAGGGGGTGGGGCAGGAATGGATTAAACAGGCCATTACACACACCCACAGTTTTTTTTTCTTGAAACTAAGAGGCCTCAGCCAACACCTGCATACCTTAGTGTGAGATCCTTGGCATTGTCCCGGTGGATTCTAGGGGCTGCAAAAGGGCATAGGAGTGTGTTGTTTCCTGATGCTTTGGTGAAAGTGTCCCTGTCTTTGGATCAGAGCACTCCTGTTGGGGCCCAGTGATTCATGGTTCCCTGCAGGGAATCTCTTCCTACAGCCTAAGAAATCTGGTGGGGCACAGCTGTCTGGGTTAAAACGTTAACAGAAAAGGTCAAACTGGGAAAAGGGCCGCTCAGTTGGAATCGCTCAATCAGGTAGAGGGGTAGGAAAATGAGCCGTAGGGGGAAAGAGAACTTGTCAATGCTGATTAACCTCAAGGGGTTTCACAGAGGAAGGGGGAGTATGAGAGCTTTTAAAATGACAAGGTTTGAGTTGCAGGCGTAGATACATATGCCAGATGTACATTGCTGTTTTTCAGATGAATAGGGAATCTGTCCATTGACAAACATTTATGAGGCTGAGCAAGGCACTCAGAAATGGAAAATGTGGCCCCTGCCCTCGGAGAGCTTAGTGTCGGGCTGGGCGTTTGATAACCAAGTGTCAAACGGTAGTGATGAAGGCCTATGCTGTGGCCACACTGTGAGCGGGAGAAGGAGCCATGGAGAGGGAAGGGGACAAATGCATCAAGGACGTGGGCCTGACCTAGCAACAGTGAGACACGCGGGCCCCACTGTGTCCTCTCCCTTCTGACATGGTACTGGTGTCTCTGGGGAGCAGCCCTCGTGGGCACCTCGTTACTAGCAAGAATGACTTTATGTTCTTGCTCCCGTGAAAATTCTCCACTTTCAGGAATAAATTTTCCACTAGCTTTTTTTCTTTTCCTGCAAGGGCGGAGGGGATGTTCTTTGCCAGATCCCTGCTTTGATGATTACCATCTGCCCACCTTAATTTCCTGCATAGTTTCAGTTGGAAAGTCCTTTCTCTCTGGACCCAGAAATACCATGTAATATGATTGTTCTTGGTTTCAGCAGGCACCTGGCACCCTCTCAGTAGTGGCTGCATTTCAGGTATGGATGGGAGTGATTATCTGTGTATCAGAAAACGCAGGTCTGTCCTGTGAGCAAGTTGTACGATCATCGGTACATGTAGGATGGCCTTTGTTAGGCTCCGATTGTGACCAAGGTTTTCGGTTCTCTGTGGGCAGTTATTCCAGGTTTCATGGTCACGAGCTGAGTGTAATCAGGGGCAGATAAGAAAGCCTTTTATCGAGCAAAGTGCATACTCCTTAAGGGGCAGTGGCAGAGGCATTATGTGTGTGTGTGTATGTGTGTTTAAAAAAAGACCTATATTTTCTGGGCAGCAGAACTTAAGTTTCCAGTAAACATCCCCTCCCTTTTTACTTTACCTTTTAATTTTGTGTTTATGGTCTCAGTGCTTTGAAATTGTTTTTGCTGTGATGCCAGCCCTGCCTGAAATGGGCGGAGGAGGCCAAGCCCTTGGGGAGCCATGGTTTAGGTCGGGGGTTCTTGGAGTTACGCTCGCCCAGCCGATGGACAGCTCAGACAGGATCCCTCCAGCTCATCTGGAAGAATAAAAATAGAAACCTTGAGCTGGAGTGGGGAGTGGACATGCATTTGGTAGTTTATTCCCCATTATCACCTTTATCACGGGAGGAGTATCCTGCTATGGGTGATTCTGGTCTGAGGTTGGTTGACTCTGTTCCTCTTTTCCTGTGTTGCTGCCCTGAGCCCCAAACCTGGGAGACTGTGGCCTGGAGGGTGGGCACACACTGGTGTTAGCCAGGGCTCCTTGGCTCTCCTGGTAGACCAGGTGGACCTCGCCCTCCTCTGTCCTAGCTTTACCTGTTGGGTGGGGAGAGGTGAGGCGGGGTGGCGGGGGCTGGAGGAGCCCACTGTAGCAACACTGGGGGGGGGACAGCCCAGCCAGTGTGGAAACACGTGGAAGGCAGGGAGGTGTGCAAGAAAAGCAGTGGGAGAGAAACCCACAAAACAGCAAAGCCGTCCAGGGCCCAAGTCATGGGGGCGGCAGCGAAGGAAACATGGGTGGTGTTTTGCTGCTTTTTCACACCAGTTTTAGTTCAGCGCTGCTAGGAAGGCTATTTCAGAATTCTCTCCCTGAGGGAGAGGGAACAGCTGTTCTGGGGTAGGAAGGGGATGCTGGGAGCACATGGGGTAGACAGGGCTGACCTGGGACCTTTGTCAGGGTGACCTTTCTCTCAACAAAGAGAGCCCAGAAGGGAGGAGCCCTCAGTGCCCTGAGCCACAGAGCTCCCAGGAGACCCCAAGTAAAGCATTCGGCACAGAGCACACAGTCCCGAGTGTGTGCACACCCAGCACCTTTCTCTTGCAAAGGGGCTTTTTGGGGGTGTGTGTGTATGTGTGTGTGGCTGCCTTGGGCTGTTAGTTCTGAAAAAGGCAGGCTAGGGACCCTGGGAGATGAAAGGGACGCCTGGAAAACCCAGGCTCACCCCCTGGGCTCCCCTGCCTGCCAGAAGACCCTTGCTACCTTACTGTTTTTTTTCAAGACTATTCTTTTTTTCTTTTCTGTTTGAGCCTCTTGATGACTTGAATAGCAGGAAAATAAGCCAAGTTTCCTTCCATCTGTGCCATTCTTCATTTTCAGCCTCCTGGTGGGTGATGTGTAGCGTGCTTTATAGTGTGCAGAGCGCTTGCCTATTGTTTTATCTTTGCAGCAGCCCTGGGTGGGAGCAGGGCAAGTGGTCCTATCCCTATTTTGTGGGCCACCAGGGACCGTTTGTTGCTTGCGCGGCGGCAGGGCCCAAGGCAGTCCTCCAGTTCTTCGAAAGAGTTCTTTGACAGCGCTGTGTTGCCTCAGAAATACACGCACATGGGGATGTGTGCGGGCGGGTGTGTGTGTGCTCTCTGCGTCCCTCAGAAAATAATGGATTCCTTTTTCAACTGCCATCACTGGGAGAGAGGAAACACCACCACATTCCTGGGTACAGCTCTTCATAGTTTACAAAGCACTTTCCTACACCTGATTCCATTTCATCTCCGTGACCATCTCCAGAAGTAGGTGCTAGTCTAGATGAGCAAGCGGGGACTTGGGGATGCTGGGGGACTTGGCCCAGGGCACACAGCCAGAGAGCAGGTAGCACTGGCTGGACACTGTGGATGGGGAAGGGAGAGTCGAATGGAGCAGTCAGCCGCATAACCAGTGATTAGCGGTGGCACTGGGGTTTGCTGTCCTCACCTCTAAAACACGTAGGCTCCTGCTTCCTGAGGGTCACCCCTTCCAGAAGGCTGGCTTGTGCATGCTCTGTCCCCGCACAGGAGTGTGGACCAGTGTGCACCAGGAGGCGGCACACCCAGGTCAAGTAAAGTGCCACCCTGCGTAGGTGGTAAGAGGCGGCTCTGGGAGCAGCTGGAATTGGGGTTCACCCTGCTCAAAGTGGGGCCTTCCTATTTCACACGACCAGGAGGTGGACTTTGAAGGAATACAGCACTTAGAATTTTGGCTCCTCTCCTGGTGTCACAGGAAGAGCAGGGAGGCTGGAGTCAGATTTTGCTGAAAATCCCAACTTTGCTGCTTAGTAGCTGTGAGCTCTTAAGACAGTCACTTCAATTCTTCGAACCTCAACTTGGGGGTACTTCTGTCTCCTTCAGAAGCTGTGAAGGGGTTCCTGCCATATAGTTATTCTCCTGCTTGGAAGTGACTTGACAAGTCATCTAGTCCAACCCCATCAGATGGGGAAACCGAGGCCCTGAGAGGTGTAATGACTTGCCCAAGACCATCCAATGAATTAGTAGCAAAGCTGGGGTTAGGTCAATGTTTCTTGATTCTGAGCCAGGGTTTTTTCTTTGCTTGTGCTTTGCATGAATCTGGGGTACTGTTCTGGTTCACATGTGGTCAGTAGCCGTTTCCCCCACCCCAGCCAACAGCACCAGGGCGATATCAGCGTCTTGGGGAGAAGAGGATGGAGGGAGAATGGGCCAGGGTGGTGAGCACTGTTTGATGCTTGCTTCCAGGGCCCGATGTGAGCCGTCATGTGTGGAATCTTGGTTTTCCAAGTGTGCTTGGCAGGAGTGTGGTTCTGATGCTGAGCTGTTCCACTCGAGGTTTTGGAAAGCAGACTCACATTCCCCTGAAAGCCCTCCATGCCTCTCCCTTCTGTAGTCCACCTTCCCTAGTGCCCCTGCCTCCCTGTTCTCCGGGGCTTTAAATCAGCTTGGGGTTGAGTTTGAAAGTCACCCATGACAGTGGTAAGCCTCCTGGTCTGTTTTCTGCAGTGTTTCAGGCTAAAATACTATAAACAGACCACCAAACTGTGTTTGGTCCAAGGCCAAGCCCCTCCTTCCCTGCCCCAGCTCTTGATTACGTGCCACGGGGTTCAGTCTTGCGCTCAGTGGAGGAGACTGTTTATTTCAGGGCTCTCAGAGTTCCAGAGCAGGAATCCAGCATCATTTATTGTATTGTTACCATCTGGTTTCATGGAGTCTATTTCTTTTTGTTTTAATTGTGCCCTTGCGAGAGAAAAGCCCTCAAAATGGTGGAAAGGGAAGGTAGCACCTTCCTCCCCCCCCCCCCCCCCCCGTGCACGCACACTGCTGCTGTGGTGCCTGGTGACACGGCCCAGCAAAGTCCCCCTACTCTTGAACGTCCCTGTGCATTGTCCCTGCTCCCCCAGCAGGCTCCAGCCCCCATCACCTCTGGAGGGATTTCCTGGATGGTGTCCAGGCCAGGGCCTGGCAGGAGAGAGAGGACTTGCTTCCATGGTAACAAATGGCTGAAGGTGGTTTGGGGCGTTGCCAGCAACCTGCCCTTCCCCGGTGGCTGAGGATACGGTGTTGCGGTGATACGTTGTGTGACCTCTTCAGCAAGTGAGTCACTCACCCCAGATAACCACCCAGTACTTTCAGGGGGAACTGTAGTACCGTTGTGGCTGTGGCCATGGTTTCTCCAAAATTAGGTGTTTTCAGAAATGAAAGCACAGGGATTGGTCTCCTTAGATTTGCTGTCAGGGCTCCATGGCTCCCCGACCTTTTCCTCGTAGGGACTCACCTTTGTTTTCTCTCAGATTGTGCACTGGGCATAAGCTGTATATTGATAGTTAATGATACATAACTGACAGTCTTCTAATATTTTCTTGGGGGGGAAAAAACCTTTATAATTTTACCTCTTAATTGTTTTTTATATTGCCTTCTAGAATGGTCCATTTGCATAAGCATTTTTATTGTACATAGCAGTAATCAGAGTGTATCTATCAGTGAGAGTCTAACCAGGAAAGGAGGAACTTATCAAGTGTTTACCACAAAGGGGATTTAACAGGGGCCTTGGTTACACAGGTGGCAAAGCGGCTGAGGGGCCAGGAACAGAAGGCAAGGTGACCCAGAGCATGGCAGGAAGCCACCGCCACTGTTAGGCTGGAGGGACCAAGGGAAGGGGTGGTGTTCCCAGAGCCTGGGGGCGGGGCCCTGGTGGGCCTGTCTAGAGCAGTTGCAGCTATTCCTACAAAAGCCCACCCAAGGCAGATGGGCAGAGGGGAGAAATGCCCAGGCCCACCCTCCCTGCCACCCTTCACTCTCACACAGAGCCTCCTGCTGTTCCAGCCCCACCAGATGCCCCCTGATGTCAGGCCTGGGAAGCCGGGGGCTGGTCCCGGGCAGACAGAACAGAGCCACAGGAAGGTGAGGGGTGGATTGGAGGGCAGACTGGACCGGGCCCAGCGCCAGGTGCAAGCCCAATGCTCTAATTTGATATTGTTAGCAGCATCTCCCCACACTTTCACATGGCCTTCATAATTATACATATTTCATCAAGTAAATGTGCCATACTTAACCTAACCATTCCCCAGCTGTTGGGTGAGCACTTTAAGTTATTATAAATCAGCAGTTCTCGAAGTGTGGTCCCAGCCAGCAGCGTCAGCATCACCAAGGGACTTGTCAGAAATGCAGAGTCTCTGGTCTCACCCCAGGCATCTTAGATCAGAAACCCTGGCAGTGGGGCCTAGCACCCTGCATGCTAAAAGCCCTCCAAGGGGTTGTGATGCTCATTACAGTTTGAGAACCATGGTAATAAGTGATGCTGCACCACATCGAAGTTTGGGGGCAGGATACTCAGGGTGCTGGTGGCTGGGGGTTTTTGTCCGGAGCAATGTGGTATAGCAGAAAAGGCACAAGACTCCTCTAGGGTCAAGCCTCCCCTTGCTTTTAACTTCTTAACAGGGTTATCCTTTTCTCTTTTGTTAAAACAGCTAAAAATATCAAGCCATGGGGTTTCTATGAGGATTAAATGCAGTAACAGGCACACTGTTCCATGTATGTGGGGTCTTCTCTTGGAGCTTTGGGGAAGGAAGTGTGGCAATAGCAGCCAGCTTCTGGGTTCTAAAAAACTGGTCCCTGTGCTAGTACTTGAGTTGTGTGGTCTGCAAATCAAAGATGGACACTTGGGAGGCCCACAGCTTGCTTTGAGTCAACAGGAAGATTGAACTGAGAGTTTGGTATCTAGAGTCAAACTTCCCCTCCCCATGCCCATTTTTATTAATGCTACTAATCTGACCCTGTGGTTACCACTGTCTTGGCATTCTTGTCTGGCCACTCGGTAGAGGGGGAAGAACCCTGGTCTCAGAACCAGGACCCAGATTCCCCATGCTGGCTGTGTGTTCCTGGGCCTATCACTTAACCCTTCTGAGCTGCACTTTCCTCACCTGTAAAACCTCTACCTTGCCTCCCTCACTGGCCGGGGTGCAGATCAGCTGGGGTGATGGACAGGAAAACTGCCACGGGCACCTCAGTGGGCGTTATGAATATAAAGCCTTTAGGGTCCACACCTCTGCCGGGGCCCATCACCAGCCCGGCCCCCTCCGTAAGCCTCTCATCCCACCCCTAGCGCAGCGGGCGCTTGATCAGGGTATGCGGGTGGATCACTAAGCCACCAGCGCCCTGGGTGAAGGCACGCTCCTCTCTCGATCCTCCCAGCGGCCCTATCGAGCAGGGAGTCTAGCAAGGAGTAGCTGAGGCTCAGATAGCTTAAGAGGAAGGATGTGAGCAAGCTCCATCCTGAGGTACAGACAGGCCCACTGTGCCCCAGAGCCATCCGGAGCGTCGCTGCTGCTAGGAGGGGAAAGGGGAACTGGGTAAATGCCCTGCTGACTTGCGCGGTATGTTGCATGTGTGGTAGCCCTGGTCACCCGCAGGACACAAAGCCAGCCAGTCCTTGCTGTCCCCTTGCCTCTGGCAGCACCTAAAAGAAGCCTCTTGGGCCAGTGGGAGGACCGACTCCCACCCACCGCGGATGTCTAGGAGGTTGACTGGTGTCTCTGCCGGTCTCATTTGGCACCTTCCCCTGTTAGCAGCTGAGGAAGCCAAGGCTCGGGAGGCCAGTGGTTTACCTGAGGTGACCCAGGAAAGGCATCTGAACCCAGCTTGCATCGTTTCTGGCCTAGGGCTCTTTGTGTGACACCACAGTGCCACACAGCACTCATAGTGCCCAGACCAGCACTCATAGTGTCCCCATCCCATGGAGGGGTCCTCAGGGCAGGCACAGGTGGCCTGCATTGGGTGGTGGCCTGACATGTGATGGGCCCAGTGTCCTTTGGCCTTGGGCAGCTCAGAGGACATTGTCATCCTCTGGCCAACAAATGTTCCCCTACTGCTTGGGTTGCAACTAGAAGTGACATCAAGATGAGAGTGCCAGCCGCTCCCACTCACCCTGCGTTTGGGGTCAGTGGCACCATCCCACCCTGCAGCTCTTCCTGGGCAGGGCGGAGGGCATTTACCTGGCTGCCTGCAAAGGCATACTTGGCACAAAGCAGTCTTTTGTTCAAGCTCTGCTCAGAATTGCTACTCCGAGGAGAAGGCTGTGGCCAAGCAGGGTGGGGTGTGATAGCGTGGAACCCAGGGCCTGCTCGAGCAGGTCCTAATGGCTGTAAGTAACTGTGTTGGGGGAGGACTTGAGGTTTTAACTTCATAAATATACATTACCTCTAATGTGGCCAGAGCTGATGTGAGGGTCGTAATTACCTGAGGTCTGCTTTACAGGCATTTAGGGAAATGCTGCCGATGTAGGCAGAGATACAGCCATATACATTTGACACGTCTCAAAGAAGCCTTTGCTTTAATCGTTTATTTAAACCCCGGCAGGTTGCTCCTGACTTGATGTATCAGAATGTTTGGAGTCCCTCTCTTTTTTCTTGAGTTAAACACCCTTGAGTTTAACCCAGTCTCACTACGGAGCCTCTGGGTGTACGGCAGGGCTGCGTGAGGGGGTCTCAGTGAGTGGTGGTAAGTTCAGAGAAGTCATCCTGAGCTGGCTGGGCAGGTCTTGGGTAAGTCACATCACTTCTCCGAGACTCAATTTCTCTAGCAGTAAGGGTAATGATGCCTGTCTCTTAGGGCTGTTGTACGATTGAGTTAATGCAGGAACTCGCTCAGTGTTTGTCACTGTGCTAAGAGCTGGTGAGTGGTTGGTTGGTCCCCTCCTCCCTTCCCTTGGTGTTAACCATATCAAAGAATGGCTCACTGCTCACTTCCCTTCTTTATTGGTTGGACAAAGGAACGGTCACACAGTATGACAGCCTCAGAAAGATCTTCCAGTCCATCAAGTGCTAAGGTGGGTAAGCATTTAAATCCAGATCTTTTTTGTGTTTCAGTATTGGAGCCTGTAGCTGACATTTCTCAGACCTAGGGTGTCTGAGTGTGGGATCTTGAGCTAATATGGTTTTAGACTGGCCTGCAAAGGACAGGACGGCCATGGAAGTTTGTCTTCAGTATGTGTCCTGACATAGGCGTGGCTGGCCTTGAGGCCAGCTTCGTGAGCATGTGACAGGTGCAGTCACCCAGAGCCCATGCTCAGGAGTGCCCTATGCTTGGTTTAATGCTCTGTCATTGCCCTCTTGAAGTTCTTAATTTTATCTTGAACTAGTGTTTTGAGGGAGGTCCTGAGACAATGGAGCACATGCATGAGTCGAGGGGACGTGAGCAACATATGTGCCCATTGTTCCGCTGCTCCGCTCACGTGTAGTGTTTGCAGTGCCCTGTGAGCACAGAATTCTGCTGGACCCACACCGTGGGGGCGTTGAGTGAGAGTCACAGCCAGCTGGAGCTGTCACATCTACGACTGAGTAGGCAGGGGCCCCGACAGTCCCCCACGCTTTCCATGTGAACTGGAACTTGTCTTGGATGCAGACAGAAGGCCGTGGTGTTCTAAGAAACATCAACGGCCAGAGAACCCTATCGGATCCTTTGTTACTCATGTTTTTTTTCCGTATTCGACAGCTGCTTACGCTGAAAATGATGACAGAAGAGGAAAAGGAAAGGTAGGGCGACCCATAGTGCCTTTCCTTTCAGACCTTCCTTGCTCCTCAGGAAGCATGAGGTAGACTGTGCACATGTCAAGAAGCAGAAACGACTGAGTTAGTTTTATGCGGTGTTTGCCTTGTTCTAGTAAGTTACAAAATGCATATGCATATCCAAGCTCCAAAAATATAATTTGTGTAATTTTGGTAATTCCACATACTAGTTAAATGCTTTTTATATTTGCATTTAAAACTGGCATCACACAATATAAATATGAATGGTAAAATTCATGCTAATTGAAAATTTTAAGTTTTTGTTACCTTGAATAATATTAAATAGAAAGTAAACACCATGACAAGTCAAGAGAGACAGTGGGAAAGAGAGAAAAAGCTTTGTATTTTAGTGCAAGTACTTTTTTCCTGCTTTGTGGACAGAGGGCTACACATTTTTATTTTGCACAGGGCCCCACAAATTATGTGGCCAGCCCTGACTGGCATGTTGGGGCTGAAGGTCTCGGGCTGGTCCTGCACGTGCACATACAGGCTCTTGGCTAGACCCCTGATCTGCTCACATTGTCCCCTGGGTTATAGAGCCAAGAAACAACATATAGGCAAGTGAGCATTGGCACTTGCTCTGGAGATTCCAGACTGGTTCAGGTGATGGTGGCTCTGTTGACAGAGATCACAGTTGAGAAGAATTTCAGAGGCTACAAACATACCCTTTTTGGAAGTGTTTTCAGGGTCTACTATGCATTCACCATAGCAGGCTTTGGAGCCGCTCAGTGTAGAGGCATGAGCCAGGTTGGTTATAATGTAGTTACTCTTGGTTGTAATGTAGTTGTTAAGAATGTGGGCTACTTGGAGGCTGAATTCTTGGGTCAGATCTCATCTCCATTTCTTAACAAGTTGTTTGACCTTGGGCAAATTGTTCATGCCTCCTGGAGCCTTGGTTTACCCGTCCATAAAATGGGGATAATGGCAACCACCTCATAGGGTGGTCATAATCGTGAAATGAGTGCGGGGGAAAGAGTTAATGTTGTGTCTGGCCCATGGTATTGAATAAATGCGAGCGCTGGTCATGATGGTGAGGAATGGGAGGAGGAAGAAACAATCCCTAAGGGTGCTAGGACCAAAGCAGTACTATCTGGAAACCCCAGCCTTCAAGGTCTAACTTCAGAGATTCTATGAGTGCGATTCTAGGGAGCTTCTGCCTCAGACTTTTAAGCAGCTCTTCAGAATGTGCTTTAGAAGTCATTGGAATGAAAGAAAAATTGTAGTGCTTGCAATAGGAAGATCTCAAGGGTTTTTTGTCCTCTCACCCTCTGTCATTCTCAGCCACATGTCCTTTGACTATCCCTTCCCCACTAAGCCTCAGTTTCTTCATCTGTAAAATGGAGTGGTAATGGGTCTGCCTTCCTTGCAGGGTGACACCCAGCTAGATGGCATATGTAGAAATCTTTTATAAACTTGAATGCCAGTGTTAGGAAGAACTCTAGGAGAATCTTCAGAATCTTGCTCACTGCTGTCGTGAGAGACTCTGAGAAGCAGTTACTGTGCTCAGACCTCAGTTCCTCATCTGTGCGATGAGAAGACAGGGCTTTGTACCATAAACTGCCCCCTGAGCAGATTAGAAAGGAAGGAAGGAAGGAAGGAGAGAAAGAATACCAGCAGAGTTTGGAATTGTCCCCTCACTGGAACCACAATCGCAGGTTTCAGGGACTCAGGAAGGGGTGCAGCCCAGCCTGCGGTTGAGAAGCACACGTCAGATGCTGGGAAGGGAAAGGCCAATCTGAACGCAGCAGGGGTGTCATGCTGCCCCCTGCCTCCTAAGCCCCAGTAGCTTGTCACTCCCTGGCTAACGGCTTGGCAGCACAGAGGCAAACCACAGAGTACATTTGAGGCCCAGATCTGCTCATTTGGAGGGTGGGGCTGCGTTTTTCTCCTGCCACAGTGAGCTAATTAAAGAAAACAAGCTTTCGGAGTAGGGAGAGAACTGGCCACAGAACACTCGGGGAGGATTGCTTTGGTTGTGGAGGCCTCCACAGCCCCCGGAAGGCAGGTGGAAGTGGGCATGGAGGGTCCCACATGTCCCCAGTGGGGCTGCAGGGGCCACTGCTGCTTAGCTGGAAGACCTGGATGGGGACAGTGGGCATAAGTGGATGGGAGGGTAGACTCATTGTGAGGCGACCAGCATGGAAGAAGTTCGAGCAGCCCATGAAGATGGGACAGTGTTTTGAAATGGTTCACAAATACAGACTTTTGCCCCTAATTGTGGGCATAGCCCATGTCCTGAGAGTTGGCTCTATGAGTGACAATGATGATTCCCACCTCTGTGGCACTGTCCTTTCGAGTCTTTGCCAGCCTTAGAGAAAGCGGGCGTGACTTCTGCGTTCTCTGACAGCAAACTGGCCCGCAAGGAAGTGGCTGTTCTTGTCCAGAGCTACAGGGCTGGAGAGCGGGCTGAGGACTCGGGCCTCTGTCTCCAGATGCAGCGTGCCAGTTATGTGGAGGGGCGGGCAAACGTCGACCCCCAGTGTCTTCTAACCATCCCAGGCCTCCAGGACTGGAGCCCGACTCAGGCAGCTGCACACTGTTTTATGGATAAGGTATATTGCTGAAACATTGATTGTGCAAATTGAATTATGTCTGAAGAGTACTGGGAAAACCATGTAAAGGAATCCTGTTATGAATCCTTTTGAAAAATGAAGACTTACACTGACCTCCCCGGTGATTTTCTATTCTGGTAAATTTCATGTGGCAACATTGCTTAAAGAGGAGTTCCGCTGTAGTGCTAGCTCATGACAGTTACTGCATCAGGATGGTTTACTCCTTAGAGGTGCACACCCGTTGGAGAACCAGGGACATATGTAGTACCTGTGCAGAAATGTTTGGATTTGTGTGCTCAGGAGTTGGGACCTGGATGGGGCCTCTGGTGCAGTGATTCCCAAGTAAGGTGTGATGACACACCGCCGGTGAGGTGTGCTGCCAGGAATTTTTGTTGACAGTGATGAAAAGCTAATGCTAATTGGGCACTCACTGTGTACCCTGTACCGTGCATAGATTATCTCATGTAATTATTACTAACAATAGCACTCAAATTTGTGAATGATTTATTAATAGTAATTAATGCAAAAGGCCTATTCCACTCTACAATAGAATATTATTTCAGCCAAGAAACGAAGTTCATGTTGCATCATGGATGAACTTTGAACACATTATGCTGAGTCAAAGGATCCAGACACAAAAGGCCACATAGTGTGTGATTCCATTGCATGAACTCTCCCCACCATTCTGGAACTAAATAGCTGTGATACTACATTGTGAATGAACTAAATGCGATTGAATTGTATACATTAAAATGACTAAAATGGTAAGTTTTTATGTTACGTGTGTTTTATCACAATATGTATTAAAAACAAGAATATTCCTCTAATGGTGTCCCGAGTTGGTTTCTGGTATGTTTGTGTTGAGTGGGAGAGAAAGGGAAGGGGTCATGTATGTGTGCACTGAGGCTGAAAGAAGCTTGGGACTTTGCAATCCAGGCTCTGCCTTTATGAGTACTAGAGGCCCAGAGAGGGCTAGTGACTTGGCCCAAGGGCACAGAGCAAGATTCGAGAGTTGAGATTTGCATTCTAGCCTCCTCACTTTCTTTTGGGAAAATCACCGTGGAAAAAGTGAATTTTAGCTCCTTTGTGTCTCCAGGTACATTCCAGGTTGCTGAGGGTCAGCTCTGTTCCACCTGGCATTTTGTACCTTCCTCGGGAACTCAGGGAAATTGTCCCACACTGGTGGAACAGCCCTGGGATTCACTCAGAAGGCTCTGAGGTTATTTAGCAGAAATGGCCAAAAGCCCGGGCTGTGTCCCCCCACCCCACGTGTGTGTGTCTAGAACAATTCCAGTTGTGCTACTCACTTTGGGCATTTAGTGAAAGGAACCAATTTTGTGCAAACATACACATTTGGCGTTTGATGGGAGACTTGCCATGTGACACTGCTTCTTCTTTTCTTCTCTTTCTGACTGTGAACATCTGACACTACAGGAAAAAAGAAACTTTCCAGTACCTAATTTGTGCTCGCTCTACTTTCAAACCCTCTTGGCCCCTGCACAGGGTAAATGAAACCATAGCTTATAGTAATATTTATGTATGGGAGTCAATGAGCTGTTTAAATGCCTGGATGTCAGAGAAAGGTTTCAGATTCAGCAAGCCTCCTGCTCTCCCACCCTCTGGCATGCGTAGCTAGGCCTGCCTGCTCTCTCGGGTTGGGCTCTACCATACTGTCCTGGTTGGTGGCAATATAGTGATGATGGTGACAATCACAGTGATGCTGTCTGCAGAATCCGAGCTGTAATTGAATTAAATGTGTACTTCATCCTTAGGAGAAGCTGAATAAAGTTTCAGAATCTTGGAAGTTTAGTTATACTCTCAGGAACGGAGGTAAGCTCCACGGACGAGGAACCACAGACCCGCGTTTTATCAGCTACGTGATTGGGAAAGCGGCCTAAAGTTTCTTAGCCTTGGCTTCCTCGTCTTTAAATGTGAGCAGTACGCCCAGCCTCTCCTACCTCGTGGAGCTGGTGTGAGCATCTGTATGAGACAATGGGCATTAAAGTGCTTTGTTAGCTGCAGAGGCTCTCACTGAAATGAAACCAAAGGGCGGGCGCACCTGTGAGAAGTAGCGAAGACTGAGCACAGACTGGCTGTGTGGGGAGTTGTGCTTGGCAGAGCGGGATTTGCCTTTGTTTTCAGGGGAGCCTGAGCTATGGGAAGCAGGACTTGGGGTGCACTGGTGTTTATTTCTGCCATCACGTCAGTGAGGTCGTGAGACACCTGCTCTGTTCAAGGCAGTGTGAGTACAACCCCTGCCCTCCAGGAGTTCCTGGTTTAAATTGTGTTTTCACGGGTCACCTGGAAGCCGAGCTTGTCCAGAGAGCCAGGGGAATTGACCTAATGAATCCTTCAGGCCCCCCCAGGCCCACTGTGCCCTTCGGATCAGTCTTGGGGGAAGTGCTGTGTGTGTTGAGTTTGTGTTGAGATAGAGAAAAAAGCCAGGAGAGTAGGATGAGTCAGATTTAACCACTGTTTTTTCCCTTTTGAAACTTGTTATGTTCACACACACAGAGCAGTCATGCACTTGCTCAGAAATGTGTGAAAACCACTTAAAATGTGCAAAATGCAGCCCTTTTGAAAGTATGGCTTTCACCACGTTTTCTTGAGCTGTGGAATGGATTTGTGAATGTTCAGATCTTTCCTCCTTGGCAGGAATTTTGTGTCTGCCCCAGGTGCTAGTTCAGAGCTGGTCCAGGCTGGTGTGTGTGTGTAGACTATGCGTGTGTGTGATGGAAGCAGGGCCTGGGGATTCTGTTAAACAGAGGGAACTCTTAACCTCTTGGTGCTCCTTGTTGGTCAGTAGCAGGGAGTGACCTAAGATGGGCTGGGAAGAACTAGACACACCACATTTCTGTAGACAGGCCCCTTGGCCTGCCATTTAAAGTTCTTCAGAGCTGACTGCTTTGTGGACCTACCTTCTGTATAGATCCTTTTCTCCTACCAGAGCATCGTAGTTCCTCCCCAACGTGCTTTCTCCACAACCCCTGCCATGTTTTAACTCACCTTTGTGTTTTATGGGATGCTCTTCTGGGCTCCTGTGTACCTTTCTGTTTTTAAAACCCAGAATATGTCTCAATCATCCCAGCTCACTATGATCATCCTCTCCTATTCTGAATGGTCCACTGAATTACTTCCAGCTCTGGCACGTAGTACATGCTCAATAAATATTTTTGAATCTATTAATTTGGCTCTTCTCCATGAAGGTGACCTGTGTGTGTGTCGTTCATCTGCCCAAATTTGATTACCAACTTCCTTTATATAGGAGCTGTATTTTGTACTTGCTTATTTTAACTCCTCCCCGTTGCCTCCCACCACCCCAGTGGAAGAGTAATAGACAAAGTCATGCGAGACCTACACACTTGAACCTATTCCATGTGGCTTCAAACAAGGCACACAGCCTCCTTGGGACTCATTTTCTATCACATAAAATGGGGACAGTAAGACGCACCCTGTCTGTATTGAGGGCTGTCCTGATGAGCAGGGCAGAGCAGGGGATGGGGAAGAGTTTTGGAGAATGGTAAAGTGCGTTGTGCAAACATGAGTAATTAATGGTCTTGTGTCTAGGCTGTCAATAACTGTGACCTGGCATTAATTCTGGGTCAGGTTCAGGGTATCGGGGTAGACAGTGAGCCGGTGTGTGCTATTGACCTGGAGTCCAGGACCCCTCAGTTCTAGTCACCCTCCCTGGGCCTCAGTTTCGTTAGCTCAACTACCCTTCCCAGCTCTGACTGGAGGTTGGGGTAGGGGAGGCCTGGGTGTGGACTCCCCTTCCCTGTGTGGTTTTCCTAAGCATTCAGCTCAGCGGGGAGCTGCAACTCAGCTGGAACAATGAGGAGGGCTTCCTCCAACTGTTAGTGCTTCTGGGTCAGCCGTACCAGCTTTGACACCAGCATGAGTGACCACCCTGGACGTCTTTCTGTGTGCCCAGCATACAGCCTGAATGCCATGACACTCGCTTGGGTTGGTTGGAGAGGCTGTGTGCACCATTTAAGGTGGCAGAATTATTTCGCCTTCACCAGAGGTGCTGACTTTCAAGGATAGTTGGAGGTGACCCTACAGAAGGGAGACAGGAAGCCTGGGGGAAGGAAAGGGGCGCGTAGCTGAGAAAGCGGACAGCGGGCTCTACTTTTCAAAGTGCCTGCCTCCGCTGTTGTGTTGTGGCAGCGTTCAAAGGCAGGAAGACAGATAAGATCGGGTCTCAGGATTTGCACCCCCACCCTGCCCCACCCCACTTTGACAACCAAGAGCTTTTCCAGGGAAGGGAATAGGTATGTTTCAACTCGTGTAATCCCCGTTCCTGGCACGGTGCTTGGTATTACAGTGTGCTCAGGGAGTGTTCCATGAATGAGTGAATGAATGAATGAATGAATGAGTGCTTTCCCAGTTCTCATCACAGCAGGAGGATGTAATAGGGTGTCAGTGTTTGCATAAAGTCATGGGTAGCAACAGGTTTGATGGGCTGAGAAATACTAATCAATGTATCTGATCATCGAGGAAGATGGAGCTTCTAGGAAGAAAAGATTGCCCTTTGAAGCTGTCTTCTGTGTCCCAAGCCTTCTGCATTTTTGTGGTCACCCTTCATTATTCCTGAGGTCAGGAACACCTGTGATTGGAAGGCGTGTAGGCCTTCTTTTCCTCGGGTCCCAGAAGGGACTTTGTTGTGGCACACAGTAAGTGATAAATATTCATGTTAATTGCAGGCAGTGTCCTTTTTTCAGCTGAGTTCTCGTTAGTCCTCTCTGTTCTGGCAGGGGGCTGAAGGCAGATGACTTTGGCAAGGGGCTTGGCGTCAATGGCCAAGTTTACACTGATTGGCTATATTTCGTGCTATCTTGTTATCTTGTTTCCTTGATGGTCATTGTCACACAAGAAAGTACTTCCTCTGCGGGCTTTGCCCACCCGCTTCCCTTCACAGAGATCTTCGGGCCTAAATAAATTCATTGACTGCATTGCATGAATGAAAGCATTTCTGTTAAGAGCCAGAGTTTTGCCAAAGTCTCGTCTGAGAAGCTCCTGATGTCTCCAGAAACCTTTAGTCTATGCCCTGGGACCCAGTTCTGGTTTCCCACTTTTAGTCCTGGTGCCTGCCTTGCGTTCCAGAGCAGTCTGGGGAGGGCACACATGGTGGCAGCCACATGCAGACTTTGTTGAGAGTTTGATCTTATGAGCGTCTCAGTGGCTGCTTTTCCTTGTCAGCTTCCTGGGGGTCTCTCCATATCAAAGCTGCTCACGCTCCGTCTCACCTCCCTGAGCAGGAGGCACTGTTTGTAAAGTGACCTGCCACCTTTGACCCTATGGCCAGGACGCCAAAGAAAAACTCCTGGCCTGGAGTTTTTGTCTCAGCTGTGCTGTGTGACCTTGGGCAAGCCACTTGATTTCTCTGAGCCTCAGCTTACTCCTCAGAGAACAAAAAGGTTGGATGAGGCATTCTCCCAAGTTCCATCTTCCTTCCACTGGTATCTACGGGGAAGGAGGAGCTGCCTCTGTCCCGCAGCGGGGACTCGGGATGGAGGGGAGGTGAGGATAGGGGGCAAGATCATGGTGCACCTCCAGGGCCACAGCGGAGCCCCTGAACTCTGAGCTGGAGGCAGCAAGTCCAGGGCGCTGAGAAGACGCTGGGGTGTGGGGTAAGCAAAGCCCCTACGGGAAGCAAGTGCTATTATTCAGCTCCGTGGAATGCCCAGGCAGGGCTGAGCTTGGGCAGGGTGACCGAGAGGCTTGTGGCTGTAGCTGTGGGCAGAATTTCATGGCCTTGAAGAATGGCTACTGTATATACCAGTGATAAATATTAGTCACTCTGGCAGCAGAACAAGTTTCCTGTGCTACATTTTTGGCACTTCCAGAAAAGGGAAAGCCTCTCTCCCTGACAGGGCACAGGAGGGAGGAACAGGAATGTATCTCTTCCCCTGATGCCCTGGCTGGAGATACCAGTGGTGGGGGGCTTGGGGAGGGGGCCAGTTCAACCTGCCTGAAGCTGCACAGGGTGTGGCTAGGGCCCGGGACATGACATGCAGCCCACTGTTGAGATCTCTGTTGGGCCATCTCTCTGGGCCTTGCTTGAACGTGTCCCAAATCTGAGCCTACTCGGCCCTCGTTCTCCTGCCCTTCCTGCTGTGTGCTCAGCCTCCCGAGGCTTCCCCTTCTCAGTGAAAAAGCACCACGGTCCTCAGGGATGCCTGAGCCAGACGTCAGGAGGCCACCCTTGTCACTTCCCCAGCCATCCATGCGTCACCAGGCCCTGTCAGTTCTGCCTCCTAAGTCTCCACTGCTGCTGCTTCACCCCATCAGATTCTCTCTGGCCCAGCCTCCCTCCTACCTGGTCTCCCTGCCCGAATCCTCCTCTCCCCTGGGCCCACTCTCTACTGGCAGCCAGCATGATCTCTGAACATATACATTCTGTCATCTGGCACATCTGCTAAAAATTATTACGGCTTTCTGTTGCCTGGAAGGTAAGGGTCCCAATCCAAACAAGGGTCTGGCCTGCCCTTCCAGCCTCCGCTCCTAGCTGGGCCTTTAGCTCTACTCTGGCCTTATATTTCCTTTCTCTGGGCCTTTGCACACACTATTCCTTCTTTCTGGAATGCTCTTCCCTGTAGTTTTCAGCTGGCTAAAGTGAGTCAGATCTCAGCTTAAGTATGGAAGAGGCCCTCGCTGATTCCCCCTTTATCTTAACTATCTCCCCCATACACTGTCTCATAGATGCCTGTTCTTTTCCTTCTGAGACCTTGCTCCAGCTTGTAGTTATAAATGGTGGTTATTTGTTTACTGTCTGTCTTTCCCCTGGGGACAGGGGCCGTCTCTTTTGTTCTCCACTGTGTCTGGACCCAGGACCAGGAGCTCAGTAAACATTTGCAGGCGTGAATCATACATGGAGGACACGTGTGCTGTGATTGCTCCGCACCAGGTTCCTCCGGGGTCTGTCCCCTACTCTCCAGTACCCACGGAGTGGCCACCGAGCACCGGCTCTTCTGGCTTTAGTCCTCTGGCATCAGAACTTATCAGTTCCACATCTCAGCCTTTTGCAAGGTGACACTTCATCTGATTACCTAATTCACACTAAGGTGTTAATGGTGCTAATGACATAGTATTTATTACCTCAGGGGATGCAGAATGATGGTATCAAAATATATCATTCCCCAGTGGTTTAAAACTCTTTGGTCACTTTCCATTGAGCCCAAGTGGAGTCCAGTCTCTGTAGCTGGGTTTATAAGGCCCTGTCGCACGATTTGGCTTCTGTCTGCTTCCCCAGCCTCCGCTCCCCAAGCTTAGTCATTGCCTTCCTTCCCAGCCGGTGCTCGGCACAGTACCTGGCATGGGCAGGCCCTCAGTAAACGTTTACTGTGTGAATTTAAAAGAAGTAGATTTTAATGACTCATGCTTTAACCGAAGCTTTCGGTGTAGTCAGTCTCTGGGCCTTGGATGCCAGAGGAATGACAGATGGTGGGAATTTCAGGCACGGTGACTGTGATAGCCCCAGGAGACCAGGAGAGAGGTGGCTTTCGCTGGGTGCAGGAAAGTTTCCCTTTCAGAGCCCCTAAGTCCAGATCTCCCCCCACCGATTATACCAGTCCTACCGTATAAATACCCCATCCCGCCCAGGGTGGGATTTATCTCCTCTTTGCCTTCCAAGGTTCCAGAGGAGCGGGGAGTGCTGGCGCCATGTCCCCTGCTCTCCCAGTGCAGTCTGAGGTCATCTGCAAGTGGATGGGGCAGCGAAGGCCTGGGAGTGACTCCTGACAGGAGAGTTGCTCCCCGGCCCCTGCTGCCTCTCTGAGCCCTGCCAAGGTCACATGGGTCTGCCCAGCCCAAGCCATTGCCTGTCACTGTGGTTGTTGGATGGATAAGGCCTCCCTCTGACCCTCTGTTTCTCCTCCCTGCCCCATGTGGATGTGGCCTGAGAAAGGAGGAGCCATTTGATTTTGTTTTAAGAAAAGCTTCCTTTTTGATTTGTTTTAGTGTTGGGTGCAAAGAGGGTGGCAACTGCTATTGAACATGAGTGGGTGATTTTGGCTCAGTGTAGGTTTTGGGATGAAGGGTTATCTGGGGCATGGGGCCTCCGGGGCACGCCTCCTGCAGCCCCCTGGGATCTGCTCTCCCCACATGCCCAGGGTGATCTTTCTAAAGGACAAGTCTTGCCCCAGCACTTCCCCAGCTTAGAACCCACCCTGAGGCTGCCAGTGCTTCAGGGATGACTCAGCTTGTCCCCTGGGTTCTCCCTTCTCCTCTGGCTTGGCCTTGCCCTCGCCCTCGGGGGCTCTGGGAAGGAGTGTTTCAACCTGGCAGCTGCGGACTCTGTGCAGTTGTGTATTTGCTGCAAGTGGGCGGGGCTTCACATGGGCACGAAGCATTTGTGCAGTGACTAATTTCAAGTGCAACTGCCACCATGGGAGAGGTCTGTGAAAATCACTGGAATTGAAAGTGATCACTCTTTGCCCAGAAAGGCTGAGCCTCCCCACTCTGATCGTGCTGGAGTCCTGCTTGCCTCCCCACCCGTGTCAGTGCCCAGCCTGGAATGTCCCAAGCCTATTCAACTTGCTTCCTCCAAAATGCAATCCCACCTTGATCTCCAGGAAGCAGGCTTTGGATGTCCCCTCTCCTCCCAGCCACTGCAAATGTCCTTCCCCTGTGTCCCCCAGCCGCTGTGCATGCCTAGGTCTGGCACATACCACGATACGTCAGGATCACTGGTTTCTGGGTTGTTCTTCTCAAGTCTCAGTGAGACCCCGAGGACAGGGGCTCCAAGGGACTGCTCTCTGGGTTGGAGACCGGAACCCAGATCACTTGGGGCATGTCACCCATCTGGACAACAGCATGGTCTCTGCCTTGTGGCGTGGGCTCTGTTCTCTGCACCATACTCGTTCTAAAACTGAGCATTTGGCCCTTGCATCCTGCCTTGTGGCTTATGACTTAACAGATTGAAAAACACAGTTGTGCTTCATTTTCATTTGGGAAGAAAAAAAAGTGGAAATCTAGAGATTTCACTGATCTGGAGCTTAAGAGAAAATTATGGAGATCAAAGAAGATTTTATTATGAATGTTACATAAACTGAGGCTTGTTTATAATAGGCTTTGTACTAGGCTTATTTTGCATGGGTTGGTCTTTGTCTTGCAATTGGATTCTGCTCGAAGGCAGAGGGACCAGTTCTTACTCACCTTCATGTCTCCAGAGCCCAGCACGTTGCCTGAAAGAGAGTGGTCACTTAGTAAATACTTGTCCAGTGAATGCATGGGATGAATATGCGCTTGGGTATTTTTAATGCTTGCTGATTAGAACATTTTCATGGCTTGTTAATTTTTAAGACATGATTTTCCTTGTAAATTATTTGTGCATGGGAATGCTTTTTGTGCTAAATGTTTACCTGGACTGAAAAATGCTTCATGGTAACAGTTTTGACAAATTGAGTCATTTTGCTCTGCTTGAAGCTGAGTGACCTTGTGCAAGTCACTGTAACCCTCTGGGACTCGTGCCCCTCATCTGTAAAATGGGTGGGAGGTAGGAGTGGACCACGTGGCTTCTGAGAGCCTTGTGCCCTCATGCCACATGTAATTCTCACATCCTCCTCTTTGGTGGTTGGACACCGACCCTCTCCCCGAGGGTTTGTGCACAGAGCTGGAATTCTCTCTGGCCTCTCTGACTGCTTTCCAGTGGGTGGAATGCCTAGTTTCTCAGTAGCAGTGAGAAATGTTAATATGGGGTTATGAAAGCAAGCCAAGAGCCATGGGACAATTAAAACACACACGCACACAAAGAAGGAAAAGTGAGAGGGGGGAAAAGCATGCTTAATGGACAGGGGATGAGTAAAACCCAATGGACTGAGAAAGCCCCAGAGCTGAACTTCACATAACCCCGCATGCTGCCTGCAGTTGCGACACCCGCGTGCCCCTGCACTCCGCCGGCCTCTCGATGATGTCAGCGGACCACGGCCCCACAGGAAGCAGGGGCTGCCATCAGCCTGGTGGAGCATGTCTATCCTCTCCTCCTCCACAGCCCGCTTGCCACCCGCCCGGGGCGCCAGATAACACGAAGCCAGAGCTCCCAGGCTAGTCAGAAGGGGAAACCAACTCAGTGCTTACGAGAAAACAAACCCCCAGCCCATTAGTGATGTCCATGCAGGCAAGAGATGATGAAGAAGAAATTTTGCTTCTAAGGGGTTTCTCTGGCTGAAACCGGGTTTCCTTTAGGGATGTTACTTTGGGTTTGCTGAACACTTGGGTCATCAGTTAACAGATGAATTCATTCATTGCTTGAGTACCTATCTATCCTGTACGACCCTGAGGGTATGGGAATGAGTAAGATACTGTCTTTGCCCTCGGAGTTCTATGCTGCTTGGGGGATGAGACTCATAAACTCACAGAGGGCTACGGGGCTCAAATCAAGGTATGTGCATGCAGTCACCCTTGCAGTGTTCAAGAGAGAATCACCACCTCTGTCGGGAGAGGGAAGACCAGGAACTGCCTGCCTAGTTTTCCTATGACCCCAGCCCATAGGTGGGATATGTTGGAAGATTTGGATTTAGATGATCATGGGATTTGCAAAACAGAAGCATATGTATTCATATATAAACAGAGAGAGGTGGGAGTCTGGGAGGGTGATAGGATGCTAACAGCACCCTGGCTTATCCCAGGGTGACAGTATTTACCTCATAGTGTTGTGTGGCTTCAAGGAGATACGAGAGGGAAAAGGACCGATGTTGCTGTGCAGATGCAAGTGCTGGTTGTTGCTAGCTCAGCTCCTTGTGTCTGTGACATCCAGCCCAGTTGCAATGTGGGCCTCCTGCCTTGGAGCAGTAGGGCCGGTGGGCGGGTGCACTACCATCATGTAAGCCCAATTAAATAATTACATAATAGCTGCATATGATCAACCTTTTCTTTAAAGAAACATTTCCCTTTGGAACAATTGTGATTTACAGAAAAATTGCAAAGATAACACAGAAAGTTCCGGTATATCCCTCATTCAGATTTCCCTAATGCTAACATCTTACGTTACCATGGTACATTTGTCAAAACTAAGAGACCAACATTGGTGCATTGCTGTTAACACAACTTCAGACTTTATTTAATCAACCTTTTGAAAAACAACAGCTTTATTGGCGTGTCATTGATATACCATAAAACTCGCTCTTTTAAGGTATACAATTCAGTGGTTTTTTAGTGTATTAACAGAGTTGTGCAACCATCATCACTATCTAATTTTAGAACATTTTCTTCACCACAGAAAGAAACCTCATACCCATTAGCAGTAGCTCCCCATCCACCCCCTTAGCCGTGGCAATGTAGTCCTACTTTCTGTCTCTGTGGCTTTGCTTCTCTCGGACATTCCATGAAAGTGGTGATCATCCAATAAGTGAACTTTTGTAACTGGCTTCTTTCACTTAACGTAGTGTTTTCAGAGTTCCACCATGTTATAGCATGTGGCAGTGTTCCATTCCTTTTTATGGGCAAATAGTCTGTTGTATGGTTTTGCCACATTTTGTTTGTCCTTTCTTCAGTTGATAGACATTGGGGTTGTTTTTACTTTTGGACTATTCCGAATAATACTGCCATGAACATTTGTACACACGTTTTTGTGTGGACGTATGTTTTCATTTATCTAGATAAATGAAATCTAACTCCTAGGTTAGATACCTAGAAGTGGCATTACTGGGTCATTTGGTAACTTTATGTTTAACTTTTTGAGGAACTGACAAATTGTTTTCCCAAGTGGCTGTACCATTCCATGATCCCACCAGCAACATGTGCGGGTTCCAATTTTCCCCATCCTTGGCAACACTTGTTATTGTCTGTCTTTTTTATTTTAGCCCTTCTAGTGGGTGGGAAGTGGTATCTCATTATGATTTTGATTTGCACTTCCCTAATGGCTATTGATATTAAACATCTTTTCATGTGCTCGTTGGCAATTTGGACTTTTTTTTTTTTGATAAATGTATACAAATCCTTTGCCCATTTTTTAATTGGGTTGTCTTTCTATTGTTAAATTGTAAGAGTTCCCAACATATTCTGGATATAAGTTCCTTTATCAGACACATGGTTTGTAAGTATTTTTTCCTATTCTGTGGATTGTATTTTCACTTTCTTGATGGTTTCTTTTGAAGCACAACCTTTTAATTTTGATTTAGATAAATTTATTTATTTTTACTTTTGTCACTTTTGTTTTCAGTGTTGTATCTAAGGAGCCATTGCCTAACCCAAGGTCATGAAGTTTTATTCCTTTGTATTCTTCTAAGAGTTCTATAATTTTAGTTCTTACTTGTAGGTCTTTGATCCATTCTGATTTAATATTTGTATAAGATGTAAGGTAGAGGCCCAGTGTTGTTCTTTTGCACATGGACACCCAGATGTCCATGCACTGTGTCATGTATTGAGAAGACTGTTCTTTCCCACTGAATTATCTTGACACCTCTGTAGAAATAGTTTAACAGCCAATGTGAGGGTTCATTTCTGGATTCTCAGTTCTATTCCATTGGTCCATATGTCTGTCCTCACGACAGTCGTAACTACTGTAGCTTTTGTAGCTTTGTAGTATTAATCAGTTTGTAAAATATATTTTTTTATAATCTATTCCAAAAAAGAATTTGAGGTAACTCTCAGAAATACAGTGAATAAAAAAGAATAGACAAGGAAATCAGAAAGAGGAGAAAAGGATAGGAAAATAAGATGATGTAAGAGGTAATGTTAGCACACAGTATTGCGTGTCGTAAGGTTTTGTGAGATTGTTAGATGTGGCCTGCAGATTTGGTTTTGAGCTTTCTAAGAAGCCTAAGGTAAAATGGAAATGTGACTGCTGACAAAATTAATATAAGTGTCTGTAAGATTTTTAAAAAAAAATTTTTTTCCCCTAGGAAAAAACCCAATTTCAGGGACTGAAACCTAAGAGAATTTTTCCTGTGGGTCGTAGGTGCCGAAGCACATAACTGTTTCATTTGTGTTAGTGACGTCCCTTGGAGGACAGAAACAGGGTCTTATTTCCCTCACATCCCCGCTAGTGCTTAGGACAGAGCACAGGAGTTGCTTACAAAATCTTCATGGCATTCTTTCTGAAATTTGGACTGTTTTCTATATCCTTCAGCAACATTTCTGCCACCAGGCTGAGGTTACTTGGGACCAATTTGGAGGCAGAGAAGTGGCAGTGGTTGCCCTCGTGGCTGCATCTTGGAAGTCATTTCTTGCACTGAGCTTCCTCAGCAGTGGCATCGTCGGAAATGTGGGGCAGGCAGGGGTGTGTGCCCGTGTCCTGAGAGTCGGCTGTCACTTTGGAGAGAGGGGACGCAGCATTGCCTCACCTGCCATGGAGCCCACCCACCTTTCCACCCTGCCAGTGCCGGAGGGTCCTTTTTTGCTCACTCCCTCTGACATGCCTTTCCGCTTCCCTGCCTGATGGAAAAATCCAGCATGCGTGAGGGAGGTCCTGGCCCAAACTGGACGGCTTCTCAAGGAATTGGGGCCCCTGCCACCTACGGTTGTGGTTGGCACGGGGATGGCCGCTCTGCAGGGAGGCCCACCCAGGCAGGCTCCCTCACCGGGGCAAGGAACAAGCCACACTTAACTGACCACATATGTCACATTGGGTGGCCCGCTCTGTCCCCACCCCCCCCAATAAAGGGCTTTGCTATTTTTCAGTAGCATCTTTTTAAAATTTTTATTTTAAAATAGATTTGAACCAACCTCTAGGGGGGTTGTTGTCATTGTTTTACAGTTTACACATGGGGAAATGGAGGCTCAGCATGCTTAAGTTCCTTGCTCCAAGTCACATGGCTAGTGACAAGCAAAGACCTGACTTCAACCCAGAGAATCTTGACTTTGACTTCATCCTCTCCTTCCACCTGCCAGCTTCCAGTCTTTATCTAAATTTAGGGGGCATGAGAGGCCAGCATTCTTTCTGTCCTGGGCACATTCAGGCAGGTAAATGCAGTTTCCTTTAATGTTACCTTTGCCACCATGTGGGAGGCTGTCAACAACCCCCTCCCCCACACCTGTCCCCACCCAGAGAGCACCTTCTTTGCTGTGTCAGTCCTCTGCCAGGAGCAGCCTTGTAGTATACACATGTCTGACTATGGCCTGTGGCTTACAAAGAACTCCTGCACCTCCTTTCTCCTTTGAACCTGGCCAAAGCCCCTTGACAAAGGCAGCGTGGGTGCTGTTAACCCCATCATGCCCCTAGGAACACTGCCTTGTCAGGGTCACACAGCTGGTTAGGGTCAGGGGTGGGCCCAGGGGCCAGGTCTCTGACTCCTGATCCAGTGCTCTGCCCTCGCCCTTAAGCAAATGTGTATCAAGTTGCCTCAATAAGCTTAGAATTCCTGGAACTCACCACCCTGAGTGCCTCCGGGAGCACCTTCACACTTGGTTATGTACATGATGAGGCCATGAGAAAGTCTTCTTTTCTCCCACAAAAGTATTAATAGTCTCACCCACACCCACAGATTTCGTTGTGTCCCATCAGCACTGAGCTGTGTTCTCAAAACAGTAAAAACGCAGACAGAACGTGGCCTCCTTCCAGAATCTGCTATGGTGGAAATATGATGCTAAACAAACAAACAAAGAAATAAACAAAAAAAGTTGTTTTGGCTCCACCTCTGAGGTCATTTAGTTGCTGTTCCATGTACTTGGGATCCAAGTGTGCTGTGTGCTTAGAGCTATGCTGGTTGCCAAAGAATCCAACAAGAAGACATGGCCCCTTTGGGGCTCTTCTGTCCTAGTCTTGACAATGCCCTGAGCCCAGGTGAGAGACCTGCACCCTCTGAGCTGTGGGTTCCTCATCAGTAAAGCAGGGATCATAATGTCTGGTTAGCCTCCGTCCTGGAGTGATGGTGAGGCTGAAATACGATTCAGTGGCTTCAACTCATTTGTTCATTAGTTCAGCACCTTTTACTGGCAGCTTCCACTGTGCTGGGCCCTGGAAACAGTAGAGAACAAAGACCAAAGCACCTGCAAATGTAACACTGCAAACTGCGGGAGCTGTGAATGGCAAGTACAGGGAGCCTGATTCCGTTTGAGGGAGAGTGGTGGCCTGGGAAGGCCTCCCCAAGGAAAGGACGTTTGAGTCCAGGTCCAAAAGAGTCACCAGGAGAAAAGCATTCTGGGCAGAGGGTACAGTGGGTGCAAAAGTTCTGAGATGGGAGGAACGTTTAACAACAGAGAGAAATCCACCTGTAGGACTTTGTATATCTCCCTCTCTACCCATCTCCTATTCAGTTTAATTTAGCGGGCCTTTGCTGAGCACCTATTGGGTGCCCAGTGCATCACCAGGTGCTGGGGCATGAAGCTGGCAAGTAGTCGTCACTGCCTGAGGGCAGCTCCCAGATACATCAGGCACTGTGGTTGATGGGCTGCCTCCAGCTGGAGAGTGAGGTCCTCCAAGCACAGCTCCGCCAGACACATGGTCACATCCACAGTGCCTAACACAGAGTGGACAAAGAGGATCACTGGACATGTTGCCACAGGGTGCAGATCCATACTTTGCCTTGCAAGGCACCTAGAAATCGTTCCTACAGACTGAGCATGTGGCTTCAGGCAAGAGACCTAAGCTTTTGAATCTCGGATCCCTCCCAGGTACAGTGGGGGTAACGGTAGTGCCCGTCTCATGGGGGTGTGGGCATCGCTGTGATAATGACTGTGGTGGCCGAGCAAGTGCCTGTCCAGAGAAGCCCAGTGGTAAGGAGGCAGCTGTGACTATTATCGGAATTATTCCTAGCGGGTCTTCGATGAGTCTTGACAGTAACTGGCACAGGAAATCGGAGGAGGAGAGCGTGCTGGCGCTGGGCGTGCTCCTCGGAACCTGTGGGATGCGGATGCGCACGGGGGAGGAGGGTTCAGGTGCGGGAAACCTGAGCACCGGGAAGTGTGAGGAAGCCCGTTGGTGACGGGGGCGCCTGTTAGGCATGGAGGAAGCATACACACATTCAGGGAGCTGGGGCAGATGGCTTTTCCGCCATTGGGAAACTGTCCAACCAGCTTTTCTGCTTAATGGTCGTAGAAAACACTTGTGATGGGCGGGGGTGGCATGTCAGGTTTGAAAGGCAAAGGTCAGGAGGTGAGAAAGCAGATAAATGCAATGTTTATCTTGACGAAGGTTGTAAACTGCTTGGAAATCCCCAGGCTCACTTCCTCCAGGAAGCCGATCTGGACTGTTCCACCCAGTTCTCATCAGCCCCAGGCCCTCCATCTCCCCAGCTGAAAAGGGCTTTTGTCTGAATATGTCTCTGCCTCCCCTTTTGGAGGGGTGGCTCCTGGAGGTCCGAGGCCGTGGGTGGCCTGTTAGGTGCAGTAACTTGGAAGAGTAAAAATCCATTTTGAATGCACAAAGCTTACAGAAGGCTCACAGGTGGAAAGTGCTAATTAGGACACAAACTCGGGTCTTTTGAACTCAAATCCAGGTGTCCAGGTGTTTTCCCACTGCTGGCCTCAGGTGATGACCCCAGGTTCTGCCAGTGAGGAGCAGGTGGGCCTGGTTTTGCTCTATCTGGCTGTGCAGGTGGACAGCGGACTGTCAGAACCAGCAGGGGCCCCAGACCTCAGAAGTCCAACTCCTCCTTCATTTCACAGAGGAGGAAACCACATGCCCCAAAGCAGGTCCCCCGAGTCCCAGCCCAGTGCCACCCTCACTGCACAGAGCGGCTGTCTCCTTTGATCATTAGGAAGCCGCCAGGTCCCCCATGGGGTTTGAGCAGGTGTGCGGATGTGGACTCTGGTGGGTGTGAGGATGTTTCCCTTCTTGTTGGGAAGTCCTCCAAGAACACGAGAAAGAGATGTGGCTTGTTGAGCACAGATTTTCAGACTTTCTTTATAGAGAGCTGTTGTTAGCTTAAAAATGCCTGGAGACATGATCAAGTGGTGATGTTTTAGTGATAACATAAAAAGCAAATAATACTAAGCGCAACATGTAGATGATAATTTATGGTCGGAACTCCCTAGTTAAGAGTCTGAAATCCATTCTTTCAACATGCTGTGCTGGGTGCTGACCACATGCCTGGCACAGTGCTTGGTGCCTGCTAACTCACAGAGTCAGGGTAGATGGTGGGCACAGCGGTGGGTGGACCCAGGGAGGGGCTGTCGGTCTAGCCTGCTGAGAGGGGGCTGAGAGAAGGCGGGGCAGCGTAAGTGAAAGTATGGATAGAGTGCTCCTCTTTAGCGCCTTCCTTTCCAGGGTAGGGTTGGATAAAGTAGGTCCAGTGTATTTTCTATTAATAAATGGCAGTTCTCAGTTTGTTTGATTTCTGGTGGTCTTTGGTATTTGCCAAAAAGGTAATAATACCCTATTGTTGAATGAGGTTGGAACTGGGGCTGGCAGAGTCAGGCTCAAAGGTATGTCACTTTTATACCAGACCAGACTTAGGAGTGGGGGAAGAGATCGATATTGTCACAGAGAGCACTGGTAAGATCTCTACTTACAAAACCTCTAGGAGGTTTTCATTCAACATGGGATACAAAACACCAGCTTAAAACACCAAGGTGAGGCTTTGTGTGCTCTCAACATGACGGGGGTACTGAGTCCTGAATACCCTATTGTGTGGGATAAAAATGCTGGTTTCCTGAACTGTTTTTCAAGACTCGACCCAAATGCTGCCTTCCCAGAGGTACCTTTCTCAGGATCCCGGGTAGGGTGGGGTCTACCTTTTCTCTGAAATTCACTAGCTTTTCCTCTTTGTGTCCTCCTTGAGCCCAGGGTTGTGTACGTCCTGTTGTGTCTAGCACAGAGCAGGTCCTTGTTTACCAGCTGACGTTTATGGAGCACCTGTCATGAGGGATGTAGACCAAAGAGCGGGAGAGATGAGTATTGAGTCTGGAGGAGAGGTCTGAGCTGAGATACGCATTTATGAGTCATCATCGAATGGATGAGGCCAGGTTGAGGAGGACATGAGGGTGGGACAGGAAGGTCCAGGCCTGCACCTGAAGAACAACTTCATTTAGAGGGTGGGGACAGAGAGAGAGGAGAAGCAAGATGGCACACAGTGACACTGAAGCCGAGAGTGAGGAGACCCTGCAGGGAGAGGAAGGGAACAGCAGTGCTATATGTCAGAGAGTCCAGGATGGGAGTGCCCAGAAAGCATGTGTTTTGCATTTAGTAACCTGGAGGCCACTAGGTGACCTTGGTAGGGCAGTCACAGTGGAGCGCTGGGCCCAAAGCCTGTTGCTGCAAGTCCCATGGTGAATGGGAGGTGAGGAAGTAGACACAAAAGGCTGGTTTGCTCCTGCTGCACGGCTGTGCTGGGGCCAGGGCTGGAATGGGGGAGCCAGAGGGTGGGAGCTAGAGAGGGACCTGGTTAAGGGATGACCATGGGTAGGGAGAGCCTGGAGTGCTTTGGGGGCCAACCAAGTGGAATTGTTTATTAAGTAGATGGATGGAACCCTGGCTGAATTGTATTAAATATCTCAGAGTTGCCAAAGACGCTCGTAAAATTCAACCCATATACACTCAGGGGAACGGGGTAAATGTATTATTACGTAAGAAGTTTATAGTCCAAAGGTAAAATTGCCTAAGAGAGCTTCTGAAAGTAAAAAGGCAAGTTGGTATTTTTAAAGTGAAATAATGTAGGTCAGATTTTTCTAGTTATTTCAAAGGGTGAAGACTTTGGATGTAAGAAGCCTGTTGGATCTCACTAGGGGTAGGTTTTGAGGACCTCCCACCCTCCTTTCTGCCTGTTGGTTCTTTTGGTGGCCAGAGTCCCTGGAGTACACTGGGTACTTAATGGGGGAAAGTAAAAGAGCATGGGGCAGACTTTGCCCTGAGCTTCTCTATGTGACAGTGGGGAACCCACCATGACCTGCAGCTGGGGAGGGGTCAGGGATAACAAGTCTTACAAACGTGCCAGGCTGTTTCTCTACATTGGTACACGAAGACCTCGCTACATATCAGACTCACTCTGGAGGTACACGGCATGGCCTCTGCCCCAGTGACAGCATCGGAGAAGGAGGCCTGGCAAAATGTCCACGTTTAGGATGATTGATGTCACGGGCTAAGCCCGGTCACTGCCATGAGGTGATATGGAAGGGCAGAGAGCCTGGCCAAGGGGAAGGCGGGGGTGCTGTGGCATGGCGTTGCCTGGCAACCTCATCCTGGTGCACCCCGTAATCTTACAGGTAATGAGTCAGGCCTGGGAGGTGTAAGGGGATTTCTCGAGCTTAGTGGCAGCTTTAGGACTCGACCTGAGATCTACCTTTAGAGAAGATGCATTTTGCTGTTGTAAAAGGACCTTGAATCCCTACCTATTCTGTTGGGATTCTGTCTTGCGTGTTTTTGGGCGGGACATGATTGTTTTCTGCAACCTAAGTAGTAATATGTAAGAAGTCTCATGTCTTAGTCTCTGCAGAAAGGCGGGTGGCCTGTTTCCTGCAGCCTGCCCCGCTCCCCGCCCGTCCTGGCCGAGGGGTGGGAGGGCAGCTCGCCGGCCAGCCCCGCTGAGTCACCCTCCGGCACGAAGCCCGGTGGGGATTTCCACGCGGCCCCAGTGTTGTCTTCTCCTCGTTTCCTGTCGGGCTCTGACGCAGGCCGGCTGCCAGCGGGTGCCGGTGGGCACTCCCGACACAGGCCACTGCCAGCCAGCCCTGTGCGCCTCGCGGGCACCGTGGGCGGCTGTCCCCCCACCGGCGAATGTGCCCCGGCAGGGTGTGCCCCGCGTCTCCGTCCCCGCTCCGGGTGGGCAGCCTGGGGAGGGCTGCAGGGGGGCCGGGGGCGGCCACCTGGATGGGAGCTTTTGTTGAAGAGGGAGAGCTTGCTCGTGGGGCGTTGAGGGTTATAAAAACCTAGCTTGGCCGAAAACGGCTCTCTTTCATCTTCCGACAAAAATATTTGTGAAGAAAAGAAAACAGACTCGCAGCCATTCTGTTTACACGCTTCAGGGAATGATTCCAATAGTATACCTGATTTCTGGAGGTCTGTCTGAAACATCTGTGTGCTTGTGTTTGCAGCTTCTAGGCGCCCCGTTTCTCCATGTTAGAATGTTTTGCTTTCAAAAAACAAATCTCTACTGATAGGACCTCTGCATATTCATGCATTTTTTTCCTCCAGAACTTCGTGTCCTACATACTGTGCTAGACAGTTTACAAATGCTATCTAGTTCTTAGCACCACAGTCTAAGGCTGTCTCCTCTCTGTCCACTACCCTCCTATGGCTATTTATGTTTCATGTAATTAAAATGAAATAAAATGACAGATCCAGTTACTCAGTCATACCAGCTGCATCTCAAGTGCTCAGGTAAGCCAGTGGCTGCCACGGCGAATGGTACAGAGTGACACATTGTCATCATTCATCACAGAAAGTTCTGTTGGATAGCACTGGTCTAAGGTCTGGACATACATCCCCATTTTATAGATGAGGAAGCTGAGTCCCACAGAGGTTAAGTTGACTGGACTACTTATAAGAATGAACAAATGAAACATTTTCATTTTACAAATGAGGAAATTGAATGTTATGCTTTTTTTCCTTAGAAAAGAGAAATTGATCTGTAGGGTTCAGGGCCTCTGCAGTTGACCTGGGGGTGCTGTGTTTGTCAGCTCTTTTGCTGTTCCCCCCAGACCCCATCCAGCTGCAGGTGGCCGGTGTCTGGTGGTTTCCTCACCAGAATGTGGGAGGGAACAAGCTCAGGCTGCTTTCCTCACAGGAATTCTTTGACCCATTTCCACTCGGGGGACTTAGGGATATTGGTGATTTTTTGAGTTTCTTGGCCTTTGTTAGAGCCAAAAGAGGTCTCAGGAAATATATACTATTCCCATAGTCAGAATCCCGAGGTCCAGAGAGCTGCAGGGACTTTGAGGGTCATGTAGCTCGCTAGAAGCTAAGTGGAGCTGGTTGTGAAGTTGTGAACTTGTTTTCAAGCCGAGGTTTATCTAGTAATCTTAAGAAAGTAATCTTCCCTCCTTGGACAAGGATGATTTTCTTCATGGAGCTTCGATCCTGTGGTCCCTGTGTGGGGTGGTGAGGGACAGGGCTTTGGGGTCATACAGACCAGGGTTCCAATCCTGGCCCCACCGCTTGGAAGTTAGGGGACTTTCGGCAAGGACTTAGCTGTTGAGTCTCAGTTTCTTCATCTGTAAGACAGGGATAAAATATCTCACTGAATTTGTTTTAAAAGTGAAATTGTCGCATGTTTAAGAGATTACTGCAATTCCTAGTATGTTGTAAATGCCCACTAAATGGTAGCCATTAACACTATGATGCTATCACCACCTCCTCCCAGCGTTCGAATTTTGTAGTATAGTTTCCAGTACATAGGAGGCACTCAGATAGATGGGATGCCCCAGAGTTGAGAAACAGGATAAATTTATTTTGAAATAGTCTTTTAGTGACATTTCAAAAAAAAAATATGCTCAATGTTTTTCTGCAACTCTTGAGCTTCTTTTTGGGTGAAAGACCTCTAAATTTAAAGCAGTGAGTTCAATTGGTAATCTGAGAAGGTATAATAAATACATCCCCAAGTGTCCAAAAAGTCTGGAAACGGAGGGAAAATAGTGTATCCTGTTTTCCGACTTTTGAATATGCTGTAGAATAAGACTGAACCGAGTCACTGGAAAATAGGTTGTTGTCAATTTTATTTTGAGGCTTCTGTGCCTTTGAAAGAAGACATTGCTGGTGACTGTCCTGGGGTGTCTGGGTGACCCGCCCACCTCTGCAGCTCACACAGCCTGTTGGTCTCCGCAGTGAGAGTTCACTTCACAGTCTGGGCCCGAGGGGCTGGAGGATCTTCTCTTACAAGAAGAATCTTTTATCTTTAGGGAAAATGGACTTGTTGAGGGAGAAGAGTAGACAGACACTTTCTGGAGATATTTTCAAAGGGAATTAGAAAAAGGAAAACACGGTTTTTGGTTAACGTTTGATGAACAAGAATTTTCATGAACAGAATGTCTCATCACCAAATAACACAGCTGACCAGAGCCTCATTTGTGACCATGTCTGAACAGAATCGAAGCAGGGCTGAAGGCGAAGTTTCAGCTTTTAATTCCAGCTTTCAAAGGTATACCTCTACCTGTGACCTTGGAGCACGTTGAAAAACCTCACCGCTCTTTGCCTGGACGATGGGGCAGCTCGAGGGCTTGGAAGGAAAGATGGGATGCAGGGCAGCCAGGGAGAGGCTGGTGGCCGGAAGATGGCCCTGGCCTTGGCAAATTTACCAGGGAGCTGGGCCTGGCCGTAGCAACTCGGAAACCTCATTTCGTCAGGCTGCTGGCTCTTACCAACTAGCAAGAAGCTAAAGCACTAATCAAGCCAGTAGTTGATTCATTGAGAAGTATAGCGCTGTGAGGTTATAGCCAGGGCGCTATCTGCTTGTGGGCACCCCACCCGAGAAGCCAAATGGTCAGAGGGCTGGGTGGGTCAGGAAGGGGAGGAGGTAGTCATGGGAAGGAAATGTGTTGAGTGGCAGTGGCCCTGGTGGCTGGGTGCACCCTGTGTGGCATGCAGGCCCACTTACCCCTGGGCCAGGCCTCTCCCTGCTGGATGGTGCTTGCTCGGGTTTGCTGCTGAACCACATGGCCTGGCAGAGTCTGTTGACCCCCCACTTTATTTAGAGATTGAGACCTGCTCCAGCGTGTGTACAGAGAGCCTCTTTGAGATGATGGTGCCTGTCTCTGCCCAGAGCCACAGTCTTCTCTTGCGATTACCCTGCAGGGCATTTGCTTGTCACCTTCTCGGGGCCCGTGGATGCATGAACCTCTGCCCTCATGGTTGCTGGCCGAGCCAGATGTCAGTCCTGTGACCCGGCCTCAGGACCACTCTTCTAGCCCAGGGTGGATTAAGCCAGCGGGGTCAGGATGGTGTGAATTATCCCCTTTTTAGGCCTCCTCAGGCCTTTTCACTTTAACAGCTCAACAGAGACATCTGTGATGGCTGGCGTCCAGAGTGTGTGGTATTTATTTTTGATTTGAAATATGAAAAGCATTTTTTTAAAGACAACTGACTCCTTTGAGTCATTCCCAGGGGAGCAAACGGCCTGAAATGTGAGCTGGTGCTTGCTGGAGGAGGATGAGAGCAGAGGCTGCTGCTGAGTTAACTAGCGCTGGGGTTAGGTCACTGCTGGGCTGAAGTGTGCTGACCATAAGAGCAACATGTGGGCAAGAGCCGTGGCAGTGGGGTAATTTATTGCAGCTGCTTGCTTAACCAGGAACCCCACACGCTGGGTTCCCACAGGATGGGATAGCTGCATGGAAACCCACACATGGGCCCGTGTTGAGCAACCTCTCTTGAGTAAGAGTTATCTTATTTGGCAGGGTGGGTCACATGGGGTGGGGATTGTCATGGAGAAACCATAAACTGCACATTTGACAGTCTCCGAGTCCCTCGGTAGTTGCTTGGTTTTCTTCTCTTCTTTTGCTAGGTCCACTCTTAAAGCAATCTGGTTTAAGAATGTGCATAACTCACATTTGTTCAGCCCTTGACAGTTCACCTTCATAGCCTTCTTTGAGTCTCAGCACCCTCTTGCAAGGTAAGTCAAGCCAGGTGTTAAGATGCTCTGTTTACGGATGAGGAGATGGAGGCGTGAGTTAGGATTTTTGCTAATGATTGCATCTCCAGCGGTGGGGCAAAGCCAGGGCACTGTGCCCAGACCCAGACTTCCAGGGGGCCGGGACCTTGTGCCTCCACCCTCCTAGCCTGCTACCACAGATGCCTATTTCTTGGCCTGTCCTTAGACTTCGAATGCAGGGTGTGGTCTGGGAACATGCATTCTACGCATTTTGCCATGATTCTTAAGGACCTTCAGGGTAAAGCGGAGCAGGGGCCGACCCTGTTTAAACCTCCCCGCTCAGACGTTAACCCTGTATCACTTACTGAAATGATCTTCATTTTGTATTCTGTGTTTAAGGCCCGTCCCCTCCCATGAGATGTCAGCTCCTCGAGGACAGAGTCCTTTGCTGTCTTGTCCACGGCTGTATCCCAGTGCCATGGACAGTGCCTGGCACACAGTAGGCCCTCGAGTATTTGTAAATATTTGTCGGATGCGTGGGTCTCTTCCTCAGCTCTGTGGTTAGCGTGGGAGCGCTCCAGCGATAGTCTGGCAGGTCTGGTGCAGGCATCCTTGTAAATGGTGTGGCCTTACTGGGTCGTGGGATGGAGGGCTCTGTGCCCGCCCTCACAGCTTCCCAGTGAGGACAGGATAGACGCTGCCCACACACGCGCACTCTGGGATATTCCGGCCCAAGGTGGGCGCTCGTTAGAGGCCGTCCGTACTTATGCTCCCTGGCGTCTTGGCGTGAGCAGCAGGGTCACTGCGGCAGTCAGTTTTTCCACTGCCATCAAATGGGATCCATTTAGCTCTCAGACAGACAGGTATAGGCTGCACTCTGTGCCATGGGCCAAACACTGGCCACCCCAGGCCTCAAATCAAGACCAGACACCGACACAAACCCAGGTGGCCCAAGCCGGGGACGCTTACCAGAGCCAGGCTCATGAATGGATGAGTAAATATTTATGCTGTCTGAGGTCAAATGTGAACTGTCTACCAGGTGTTTTGTTTTTCTGTCTCCTCCCTCTCTGCCTCCTGGCCCTTCCCCTTTAAAAAAGGAAACTGAGGGGCTGACAGGTTAAGTGACCAGCTAGTCATTGGAATGTCCTCTGGTCCTAAGACCTATTTCTCCTCAGGCACCTCCTCCTTGAAGCCTTCCCAGATGACTGGCCCACCCTGCCCTTGCCCTCTGAGCTCCAGCCTGAAGAGAGCCTTCCACCCATGAACCCGTATGGGGTAGCCAGAGGGGAGGAGGGTTTACTTGTCCTCTGTTGTCTTCTACCCTGTGCAGATAATACCCATTTGGCAACTAGTCACATGCAACTCTCACATTGGCCTTTCATGTTTCATGGCCTCTGTGCCCTGACTTGGGATTTCCTGAAGATGAAGGGCTGTGTCTTATGCACCTTTGAACGGTTCCTTTGTTGTTGGTTGGTTTGTACATCCATCTACTCACACCCACCCCATCCCTCTTACGTACACATACACTTACGGTCAGCCTATTCTGTGTCAAGCGCAGGGCCTGCCCAACACCACATGGTACTAAGAAGTTCATGTCCAAAGCTAGAGTGGATGGCTGGAGCCCAGAGGACAGCTTGGGCTGGAAGTGGCAGGGAGGCTGTTTTTAATGGCAGCAGGAGGAGCTGAGAGTCTGAAACTTGGGAATACTCAGCCTTGCTTATGAATTCCTTTGAAAAAACATCAGCCCCTTTGCTATTTACCGGTTCACTATCTCCAGGTTCTAGCTTGCACCCTGACCGGCAAGTTCATAGGCAGCAAAACAGACTCCACCTTCCCTATCACTCGCCCCTTTTAAAATGTGACTAACTCTGAGCTAACTGAGCCTTGGCCAGACGTGGATATGGTTATGCACGGACTCCGTTCTGTGGTTTGTCATTTCTGACTTGCTGGGAAATCCTTTGGTGATGTTGCTGGGGGTGGAATGGGAAGTAGAGCATCTCTGAGGCTGGAGATTTTCTTGGATGTGTAAGATTTAGAGGCCTCACGCTGCAAACGAGCAGTGCAGGCTTCACGCTGTGCCTCGTGGACGGTGGAGAAGAGCCTGGGCTCCGAGTCAGAACAGCCTGGGTTTGGATCCAAGCTTTTGCTCCTGACCAGTCAGCTGCTTTGGCCAAGTCACTGAACCTTTCTGAGCCTCAGTTTCCTTATCTGTAAAACACAAGGAATGAGATTTACCTTGTAGGATTCTCGTAAGGATTAAAGGAGGTGGTGTATGTAAAACCCGTGGACATAGTTCCTGGTGTATAGTGACTACTTATAATTTCTAAAATCTTAAGGTTGTATTTCTAAGTTTCCGAAGAGTATTTTTGCTGTGCACCTTCATCACTGTGTGTTAAGTGCTGTGGGAAAAATAAAGTAGGAGCTAACAGGAGTCTTCTCTCAAGAAGGAGTTACTACTTAGGGAGAAAATAAATGCCCAAGCAATAACTCACGTTTGTTTAGTATTCTGGAGCAGTGTTGTGGGACACAAATACAATGTGAGCTACAGTGGACAGTAGCCTCCCTTCTGCGTGTGTTTGCTTTCCAAGGTTTCATTTACCCGCCGTCAGCTGCAGTCTGAAAATAGATAAATACAGTAAGGTATTTTGAGATAGACACCACATTCACGTAACGTTTATTAGGTGTATTTTGTTGTAATTGTTCTTTTTCATTATTAGTTGTTGTTGTTAATCTCTCACTATGCCTAATTTATAAGTTAAGCTTTATCATAGGTATATATGTATTGGAGAAAACATACTATGTGGAGAGTTCGGCACTATCTGCAGGGGGTCTTGGAACACATCCCCTCCAGGATAATTGCAATGACTACAGTAATTCGAAATCTTCTTCTGGCCATGTTAAAATGTAAAAAGAAAAAGGTGAGATAATTTTAAATAATATATTTTATTTAACACAGTATATCCAAAACATTATCATTTAGCACATACTCAACATAAAAATTATTAGTGAGCTATTTTACATTCTTTTTTTTTTTTTAACTCATACTAAGTTTGAAACGGATGTGTTTTTTTTTTTTTTTTTTTTTTTTGAAACAGAGTCTCGCTGTGTTGCCCGGGCTAGAGTGAGTGCCGTGGCATCAGCCTAGCTCACAGCAACCTCAAACTCCTGGGCTCAAGTGATCCTACTGCCTCAGCCTCCCGAGTAGCTGGGACTACAGGCATGCGCCACCATGTCTGGCTAATTTCTTCTATATATTTTAGTTGGCCAGATAATTTGTTTCTATTTTTAGTAGAGGCGGGGTCTCGCTCTTTCTGAGGCTGGTCTCGAACTCCTGACCTCGAGCGATCCACCCGCCTCGGCCTCCCAGAGTGCTAGGATTACAGGCGTGAGCCACCACGCCTGGCCAGATGTGTTTTTTGTACTCATGACACATCTCAGTTTGGACTGGCCACATTTCCAGTGCTGCCATCACATTGGGCAGTGCAGCTATAGGATTTCTTTGTTAGGACAACTGATGTCGTCTGTATTTTGTGGGGGAATAATTGAGCTCACAGAGGGTGTGACTCGCTTGAATTACACAGCCAGTGAGAAGCAAGTGGGAGCAGAGCTCCGTCTTCTCTCCACTAAGGTGGCCGGGAAACTTGCATTTGCCTAGTGTCCTCTATGTCCCAGGTACTATGATAGACATTCTACCTTTGTCATTCCATTTAATTCTCACAGCAGCCTTGTGTGGTGGATGGGTATCATGTACATTTTACAAATGAGCAACAGAGGCTCAGAGAGGCCCAGCAATTTACCCAAGGCCACACAGTCCGAGGGAGAATTGGAATTTGGACCAGCACTTGCTGATTCCAGAGCCAGGTGCCTTTCATTCACCTGTTCTCTTTCTTCTACACAGAGAAAGAGATTTTGCACACAGCAACTTAGAGTATTCAAGGAAAGTGCCAGAGTGGCACCATGGGCTGGGTGGCCTGTTGAGCACTGGCTTTGGGGACTCAGTTCAGAAGGCCTGGGCCTGCTTTGGGCAGGTGGTGTGGGTGTAAAAGCAGCGTCCCATCTAATCACAGGTTCTGCCCAAGAGGCAGACACTGAAGCCTTTGGGGGGCAGGGTTGGTGATAGCTGGGGCGGGTATGAGGTGGGAGTGAAGAGTGATTATGGGCAGCAATTGCAGAGGCCAGAGAGCTGGGCTGTGCTCCCCCCATCACCTGGGAGTGCTACACACTTCATGAGGCTCAAAGCAGCTGAGACTTTGTGCTTGAGGAACCCCCAGGAATCTGGGGAGGCTGGGATTGAGTAAGCTTTTGAATGCATGCACGAATCCACACGGTCACTCGCTCACTCAACAATTGCTCACTCAGCAGTTATTTATTAAGTACACATTATGGGCAAGAATGGTTAGGCTATTGTCCTGTGTGATATTGCCTTTACCTCTGAGTCCACGCCTTAGCATGTTTAGATCTCCCTGTGAAGTTCTCAGCAGATTCCCATTTTACAGTACAGGAAGCTGAGGCTCAGAGAGTGGAGGTCCCTTGCAAGAACTCAGATGACTGCTGAATGGAAGATACAGACTTCAGAACTGACAGTTTTTGATTCATTTATCCATCTCTCTGTCTGTCTAGCCACCAGCCTAGAGGCAGTCATTGAGCTCTATTTGCCAAATATTGAGCTACATTCTCAGTACTTGTTTTTTTTTTTTTGTCATTTTCAATTTGTTTGTTTTGTTTTATTTTTAAGAGCAATCACTGTGCTGCTGCATGTTGAATAGTGGCCAACATCCCTTGCATGCCAGGCCCTGTGCAGGGTGCTGGTCACAGCCTACTTCAGGGATTCCTCCCAGTCTTGTTGTGAAGAGGAGGAAACGGACACTCGTAGATGTGTAACTGTCTGAAGGTCACACAACCTGGGTGGAGTCAGGGATTTCCATCCCAGCCTGTCTCTCCAGAGCCCCAACTTGGCCACTATACCTCACTTCCTCTCTGTGACCAGGGTCGAGTACTGGTCCTGAAATGAAGCCCAGCTTGCCAGAACCTTCTCGTGAGTCCTTGTCTGGTCTTCAGTTTTACTGAATGTAAAATGGGGGCGGGGATGGCCAGTGCACTCTCTTCTTCAAAAATCAGCCTGCCCAGGAGATGATGCTTTTCAGGTCCCTGCCTGGCTAAGAACGCTGTGTTAACAGAAGAGAGAGAGTGTGTGTGAGCTCCGTTAGGGCATCTTTCTGTTACTCCAGTTGGCTCCTCCCTCACTGTGCAGGGCGAACTCAGATGTGGTCCTGCCTGGGTGGGGAGGACATTTGAGCAGTCATCAACCATGGAACTGACAGCCTAAGCAGACCTGCAGGGGACCCTGTCCAAACTGATAGCTGAGAGGTCCTACATTTTAGAGATGTGGGACATCATGATATGAAGGTATCTTAGAGAATAACTCAAAAGATTTTCACTTTATAGAGAGAGAAACCGAGTCCTAGGAGATCAGCCGTAGAGACTCTGTTGTAGACTTGAGGGTACGTCCTAGCTCCCTATCTGAACAGCAAGTTCCCGTGCTGGGAACCTCACCCTGACCCTCATGGCACTTTACAGGAAGTGAGTGGGGCTTTGAGAAGGACAGCCTCATTGTTTTGCCCATTTCTGAGACAGAAAATCTAGGAACACTCATGTGGCATGGCGTTAGGCCCCCTAGAAATTTGCATGTGCCTCCCATGGGCAAGATGAAAGCTAGCCCAGGATGGACAGCTTGTGCTCCTTGCAGGTGGGGTGGGGGCAGAGAGGGCAGGGAGACAGGCTTCCCAAGCCTGGCCTTCTGATCCCAGAGGCATGGGCCTCAAGGCTCTTGAATGGGAGGAATTGTCAGGGAAAAAGCGTGCGGCAAAAGGGTGAGGTCAAGTCCGTGGACCTGCATTTACCACCTGTGTGACTTGGGCATAACACCAACTCCGAGCTCCCATTTTCCCATCTAGGAAGGTGAACTCAGGAATAGGTCTGGCTATTGCCCCCGCAGAACCGTTGCATGAATCAAATGGGGTGCCATGCTCAACTGTGCTGAGTAACCGGGGAAGTGTGACTTAAATGGAGGACAGGCTTTTTATCATCAGCAAGCTGCCAGCACCTCCCCACTCATCACTCCAAGGCAGCCTGTTGCATTTTCTCTCGTTCTGATAAACTCCTCCTTGAGTTGAGCAGAAGCCAGACTCGCTGTAACTTCTTCTGCACCCGTTAGACCAGCCCACCATGTCCTCTGGGACATTCTTCCCTGTCCACTCGGATTTCTCTCCTCCCTGCAAAGTGTCATCAACTTTCTCCTCTGACCTGCCTTGCCCTCCTGGTCACACCCCTTTAAACAGTTGTCCAACTTGGCCCCCCCAGGGGAGGTTGCAGTAGCCCAGGCAAAACTGTAGAGACCACGGCCCCCAGGTATGGGGTCTGTGCCTCCTCTACAGACAAGTCACTGTGACAGTCTGGCTTTATTGAAGGGTGAACTCCATGACAGTTGCTGAACTGCTGGTCAAAATGGGAAAAGCCCTCCCAGACTTCTTATCTCTTCTTGACAGAGGAAAACCGTGTCCCATTCGGCCCATTTGAGCACTTTCGGGCTTACAGCCATAATCTTCCACACTAACATCAGTTTGCCCCAGATGCCAATGTTATACTGTCGTCGTTTTCTGTTTTTCCAGAAAAACTTAATTGGAATTTTTAATGCGTTTGAGGGGGGGATGGGTTGTGTTTTCATTTGCCTCTAAAAACAATGAAAAGGAACACAAAGTATGATCTATTGCCAGAAATGATGGGGCCAAATCTGAAATTAATGTACAAAGTCATTAGTATTTCCCATTTGTGAACCCAAAAGTGAATGTGAGTGCAGTTCCTTGTAATTAACTACAAATTAGAAAAGGGTTGGGAGGACGTTTTAGGGACCAACATACAAAACTCTGGCAGAAGCAGATCTAGAGGGGAGGACCCAAGAGTTTCTTTGGTTTTCACTCAAGTGTGTGATTTGGGAGAGTATGACAGACTCAGATATTCCCCAGAGAGAGCAGTTTTTCAACAGTTTGAAAACTGGCAGGGCCCTTCAGAATGATCTGTTCTAACCTTCTCATTTTCTGAATGAGGCAACTGAGAGATTCCGGGAGGGTAAGCAACTCGCCCAAAGTCACATGGCCAGTAAGGTCAGAACTAGGACCAGAGCCCACACTTCCAACTCCACGGCCAGCGCTCCCACCGCCACTGCCCCCTGCCTCCAGGGCGCTTATAGCTCGTGCCTTTCATGTGTAGGGCTTGAGATATTTCCATGTTCAGCAGGTGAAAGAGCACAGGAGAGTCCAGATGCTCGTGTCTAAGGCAGCGCTCCTTGTTAGAACAGGGGAATCGAATGAGCTGGTCAGAGTCACCCTCGTGTTGAGCGTTCCAGGTTTCAGATGTGCTGGTGTGTACCAAGTGTCACCCTGGCTATGGGAGAAAGCGGTGGTTTCCCCCTTCCTCCCTTCCTTTAAGTAGCCTGGCTATTTCTAAGGCTTCTCCCTCTACCACCCTACACCCTTGCCCCTGTCCCCTGCCCCAGCCAGGCCACTCCCCTGCACGTTGAGAGTCTGCTGCCCTGTGAATGAAGTGGGCCTGGGGTTAGCAGTGACTTCTGTCAGTGTTTAGGTGTGGGCAGCAGGAGCTCTTCCTGCGAGTCCCTAAGCTCAGATGACCTGGGCCTTTAAGATGTCATCGAGCCATCAGAGGGCTGCAGGAAAGGCCTTTTGAAATGCTGTTTCCCCTGACCCATTCGAGGTAAGGCCCTGTGATGTCATTTCCCCTGGTGGGGTGTGTGTGCATGAATGAGAAAGAGACAGGGAGAGAGAATGTGAGCGAGCTCACAGTGCTAAGAAAAGCCACTGCTGAGAGTTCACAGTCATTGCTTTAATGTTTGTCTTACTAACAGGGCTTCCTAAAGGGCTTAGAGTGACTCTCCCTTCAAGTTCTCCAGCTCTCTTCCCTCGGTGGACACCTGACCCCATCCCAGCCCCTTGGGCGGTGTGAAATTACTGAAGGCCACGTATGGGGGAAAACTGCTTACAGGGAGTTGTCAAGGCCCATTATGCCCATGAGGACACATTTGCACAGGACTGTGCCAGGCCCTGCTCTGGGAGCTTCACGTGTGCTGTCGCACCTCACGCTCTCAGCAGCCGCGGGAGGCAGAGCAGCAAGAGATTTCTTCTGCAGACAAGGAAGCCGAGGTTTAAAGGAGTGACATTTGATGGGCTGGTGAGGGGTGGGGGTGGGATGGGATCTGAAGCCGGCTGCCCTCCAGAAGCCGCAGTCCTGCCGGGGAGATGTGTGTCCAGGTGGGCCTGTTGCCGGGAGAGCAGAGGCAGGAACGGTCCCTGGGGGCAGGGCAGGTGCCGGGGACGGAGCTGGCCTGGTTTTAGAGTGGCAGGAGAGGAGACAGCAGGGAAGGGCTGTGTTTGGGAAGGTTCCTTGACTGTGCCGGGGTCAGCAACCTGGTTTCTGGCACTGAGGGGGCAAAAGGTAGAGGAGAGAGGGTGGCCCCCACTGAGGGTGAGAAAGACTGGCCCCAGCGAGCCCTTCCCACCCTGGGCCCCCAGCCTGTGCCAGAAGTCCAGGGGCAGCCCCCCGGGCCCAGCCACCCCCTTCCACATCCTCCCTTGCCAGTGGCTTTGCCCCTTGGACTTAGTTTCCTCATCTGGGACAGGAAGGGATTATAACACCCTTTCTCGTTATTAAGATTAGGTGACCTGATGCTGGAAACTTCTTGCACAGTGCCTGGTACCAAGTAGGTCCTCTCTGTATAATAGTTTTTCTTTTCCCTTCCACTTATTTCTTTTGAAAAAATAACTTTTTTCCCTATAACAACAAAAGTCTTAGAAGACAGAGACAAGTTAATACATTGCTGTGTATACATACTCTCAGGCCAAGAATGTCCTAAGAGTTTACATACCAAAGTAGGACTTTGAACTTTGATTTTCTCAGCTGCCTCTGTGCTGGTTCTGACACCCTCTCTAAGATGCCAGAAGCGGTACCCTGCCTTGGCCTATTGTTGTTGGTGGGCAGGGGTGTGTGTATGTGCTTTCATTGTCTCATAAAAATTTGAAACATTTGAGTTATAGGCAAATGATAACTTACCCATGTACTTTCTACTGGATGTAACAAATGTTAATATTTTCCACGTCTATTTCTTCACTAAAAATAAAAAGATTCTACTAAAGGCCTCCAGTTACCCCCACCCTCTTTCTTCCAGCCTGTTCCTTCCCTTCTCACAGGTGTTTACTCTCTTGAAATTGGTGTGTGTCCTTCCCAGCCAGGATTTTGTAGCGTGTTGTTTATAAAGCCGAATAGCCCCCTTGGAATGTGTTTGAACCACCAAAGCAAGTGATCAGCCTTTGGGAAAAGAAGCCTGAATGTCCAAAGGCCAGGGGAGTGACTTCAGAGAGCAGAACAAACCCACCTGCTCCCAAATTGAAGTCTCAAACTTACCAATTCATTGCCGTTGACGTAAAACTTGAAGCCCTCCCACCTCCACCCCTGCTTCATTGCAGCTAAATTCGAGATTGTGCCATCTTGAGCTCCCATGGATTTTTCATGTGAGTAAATACATCCGTTTATTCTTAGAGCAGGTGTTGCGGCTTTTTTCTTTAATGTTTCTCCTCCCCCGTTAATCACAACTGTAATATGTAATTATTGTGGAAAATTTAGAACATATGGAGGAGTAAAGATTAAAATTGCTCACTGCCTTCCTTACGCCCAACTCTACCCCCATAGAGATAGTTCTGCCCCATCCCCCCAGGGCCAGAGGGCAGAGGTCACCGGGCTCCTCCAGGTGGGGAGCAGCGCCGTGGTCTCTTTGGTTTCCTAGCAGACAGGCCCCATTTGCAGTAGGACATGTGTCCCCAAGGTGGTTAGAGGCAGTCACCTGCCTGAGGTCAGGCCAGTGGACAGGGCTGGAGCCAGAAGGCATCTCCTGGTGGTCTTCCCACCATGTCTGTTCATCAGGCCGGGCCCTGACCCCTCCCTGGTGCCTGGCCCTGATCTGGGCTGGGTGACAAGTGTCCAACAGAGGAGTCTGGCTCTCTCAGGGGAGCTGGGAGGTGGAGGGTGCCCCAAGCTGCTTTTGCCTAGGCTTGACTTTTGACCACTTTTCTGAAAAAGTATAGGGCATTTTTTGTTTTATCATTTTGACCCAGTAGATGTTCTTAGTTCACAAATATAAATAACACTTTAGCCAGATTATATCAGCATTGCAAGTCGGTTTAATACCTCAGCCATTTTCTGTGTACCCCAGTGCAACTGTTCCTGAGTTCTGCCTTTTTTGTTTTTTGAAACTGAAATTATTTTCATTACGATCACTACTTTTCCATATGCATTGTACCACAAAATTTGGTTCTGATTTTGTTTGTTTGCTTGGAGTTGATACTGATTCTCTCTTCTGCCACTCTGGAATTTTCTTTCGTGCCATTATTTCTACCACATCTAATTGTCCTGGGTAAAATTTTGCATATCTGAGTTATTAGATTCTTTTGTTAGTTTTTAGTCCATGACTTTCATTGTCTGCAGGTTTAGCTACTTTCAGTTTTATTTTGTGTCGAGTTTTTTCTGTGAGGTTTATTTTTTTCCCGGGTCAATTTTGCAGTTTTTAAATGTTGCCAAGAAATATGCGTCTTTAGTTTGCTTTTTATTTTGAACACATGTTTAAGGTGGGTAATTCTAATTAGCCATTACCAGTTTTGTGTGGGGTGGATCATTTCTCTGAAGTCGAATTTTCCCTGGTAATCTGGTCAGAATGGCTGTGGGGTCAAAATGGTAGGTCAAAATGTCTTGCTGCTTTCTTGAAGAGTTTGGAACAAGCTTGCGAACTCCTGTCCTGCCTTTGGGTTTCTCTGTTTTGGGTGTTGCCAGGGCTTTCCTCTTAGGAACGAAGAAAATGGGAGCTGTTAGGAGTCAAACTTCTCCTAGGAAGGGTTGTATCATCTTTATCACAGGAATTCCTGCAGTCGCAGCTGCACCCTGGGCTGACATCAGCATGGCAGCTCAGGCTGGTCCACTAGAAAGCACAGTGGATGGGGAGTTAGGAGCCCTACACTGGGGACAAGTCCCCTGTGCTCTTCGGGCTCAATCTCCCCATCCTTCCACAGGGTTGCTGGCCAGAGGACTGTTAAAGTTCTTCCTGCTTTTTCCTTCTTTGGGTGGAGATTGGATTCTTGGGATGTCAGGAAGCCAGTGTTCCTGGAGGAAACCTATGTGGGTGAAGCAGAGGCGTTATTGATGGCCCTCAGTTCCTGGGACCCTGCTGCCCCCGCTGGACACCAAGGCGAGTGTGCTTGCCATCGCAGCGGGTCAGCCTGTGAGGGTCCCCAAGTGTGGGGAGAGCCTACTGGGGAGGGGAGCTATTCGTTCCTTTCCAAACATTGCTGAGCGGTGCCCTGGGACAACTGAACCCAGGGGAACTGAATTCATCTGTGTAAATAAGCATCCATCTCCCTTTAAAGCAAAAGCCCCTGCTCAGCCTCCCCGGCAGCTGGAATGCTGCTCTGTGGGTCTGGGCGTTTTTGTTCCTTTCTTTCTGCCTTTGGTTTCTTACCATCTCCTTCAGTTAGGCCTGTGACTGTTCTCAGATGGCTGTTTGTATATACAAGTCATGTCAGGCATCATCATTTGTGTTTGTCTAGATCAATAAAAGCAGCCCTCGCCAAAGTCCAGCTGAGAATTTATAAATACCCTTCGACTCCTCCCCCTCCCTGGAAGATGTGAAAACTCCATCCCGTTAACCCTCCGCATCCGAAGCTGTTGGTCGACTTGACCAGGGAAGATGTAAAATGTAATTTCTCGTAACGTGTTTTCACCTTACCCTTTCTGTGGAATTTGATCAGTGTTTAAGCAACTGTAGCTGATTCCCAGCCCACTGCAAAGCGAGAGCCCTTCTCTGGGCCTGTTGACGAAATTACCTTCGAGAGACTGCAGCGTCGGAAACGCATTTAGACACAGATTGTGCCTTATATTAGCTCTCTGCTGCCCAATAAAACGGGCTTGTGTGTATCTGAGGCAGCTACCACAGGAAACTTAAAAACAGACTCTGGCTGCGGCGATTCTTTCACTTTGGAAGAGACGGTGGTTAGGGATTTAAATTCACGTGGACCTGAAGGATTTTAAGAACCAGATTTCGTCTTTCTGCTCACGTTAGGGGAAAAAATAAACCTCACATGCCCTGTGATATCCAGTTACGTCAGGTTTCTTATAAAATGTCAAGACGGCAATACTTGGTTTCCTGGCTCGCCTCTCCCAGTGGGTCTGCTCCTGCCAGGATTTTATTAGGGGGAGGGGGAACGTTCTGCACCCCTCCTCTCTTGGTGAAATCATTTCTTCCCTGGCCTTTAACCCTTTAAAGGTTGGGAAGAGACTACTTTGAGTTTAGGGTTAAACACAGAACTTCCCTATCGGCCTAGGCTGGAATTAGGATGTCCTTAGGGCCGCAGCAGCCCTGCTGGGTCCTGGGTGGCTGGGTGCCGGCGTCGGCTTCCCTTCCTGTGCCGGTGCCTTCTCCAAGCATCCCCTCTGCAGCCAGGCCCTATTCCAGCTGTGTTAAAAGGCCCTGGGAAATGGTAGCCGATTTAAAATGTGGGGGAACAAGAATTGGTATTTTTTTTAACCTTGACCAACTGCAATGAGCTAAAGGTTGGTATGTCTGCTGCCACCAGGCATATGGCAGGCATGGGTGGAAGCGTGCTTGATAAGTGGATGTGTTGGATCCAAGAGGGCAGAGGGTTCCAGAAGAGACAGTAAGACAGATTGATGTCTTATCTCACTGTAGAAGCTTTCTTCTTCCCTAGTCTCCATCTTTTCTTCTTCCCTAGTCTCCACTGAAAGTCGGGAGGGGGTGGCTTGGTTCTGCCTTTGGTATCAGGGAAGAGAAATGGTACCCAGGCAGTAGAGTTGATGAGAGACTCCTTTTTCTTGCTCCTGCCTTTCTCCTCTCTTCCCTTTGTTCCCCCTTTCTCTCATTACCTCTGCCTACCCCCAGAGGACTCCATGGCTGGGCCTCTGGGGCCGGCCCCTGCCACAGTCTCAGGAGAGTCATCGGCAGCCTCCGTCTGAGCTCGGAGGGTGTGTGAAGGTCCTCGTTGTGGGATGGACTCTGCCAGGAGGAAGTGTGAAATCTCCAAGCTGTGAAACTGTGCAGGGAGCGAATGACTTTCTAAGGGCTCTCGGTACAGAATCCTTGGTGTGAGCCAGGTGAGTCTAGAGCCGGCAGAGGCTCAGGGTGGCCATACAATTTATTGCCCCAACAGGACTCTGAGAGTGAAAGTGAATGCCATTAATAACGACACCAGGACAACACATGTGAACTCAACTGTCCCGAGCAGAGGCCGGCCCGTGTCCCTTTGTGTTCTGTTTCGTCTCATAAGGAGTGACTCCTGCCCCTATGGAAGCTTAGGCAAGGCTTGCCAGCTGAAGCGCTGGGGGAAAGGCAGAGTGTGGGGCGTGGGGCCTGCGGTAAGAAAATGGGGCGGGACTCGGGGTTCACTCTCAGTCGAAAGGGGCATTGGCGACGCAGCACCAGCCCATGGCTGTGTTGCCAGATCTTCTGAATGTTTTCAAGAGAAGCCAGAAGTCTAGATTTACATATGAAATGTCTCAGCTTTTAAAAGTTGGCAACTAATTTAAAAATTTAAAAAACACTCTGCAGGCCAAGCACAACATCTGTGGGCAGCTGCCTGTTTTCGACCTCCAGCCCAGACCAATTAATTGGTGGCTGTCTTCTGTGTCTCCCAGTTCCGGCAACGGGAAGTTTCTCGCAGAAGTTGCCTGGACTGGCCCCGAGTGAGGTGGGGAAGAGGAAAGAGGAGCTTGATGTGGCTTCAGTTCATCGTTCATTTGCACAATACGTCTTTATTGAGCACCTGTTATATTCAAAAGCACTTTCCCTGTTATGCTGTGTTTTCTGCTCAACATGTTGAGATGAGCAGTGTCTCCCTCATGCTGGTGGACCCTATATCATGTACTCTTAAGGCTCCAGGATTCTCTCCTGAGATTATGACCAGGAGGAATGGGTGGGGGGCATCTCAGGAGCGGGGAGTGGGAGGGCCTGGGGTCCAGTTCTCAGGCCCTGAAGAGTGCATTGTGTCTCAGCTTAGCACAGCAGCGGTCCCCAAGGTAAGACAGTCCTCCTCTTAAGGCCTGGGGATTGGGAAGCTGGAGCAGAGGGAGCCCAGCCAGGAACACGTGTCCTGCGAGGTCCCTGAAGGTTGTCGTCCGACCAGGAGGCAGAAGTCTCTGAGGAACAGACTGCATTCAGCTTTATATGTGGCGGAACTTTTCAACAGAGCGCTGTATCCTGTGGTCGTAGAATTCGATGACTTGGACACTGGTCTTTCATCACCTAGAAAGTCTGATTCCTTGAGGCTGCCTCCTGCATGCCCATTAGACTCCTGGGCCTTAAACCCTCTCAGGTTCGTGGCTTATTTCTGACGGGCTCCCAGCAGGTACTGGCTTCTTCTTACTATCTGGCAGCTGAACTTGGGGTCAGGTGCCCCAGAAAAGCCAGTATAAATTCTGATTTGGGGCAGACTCAGTTTTCCTGGGGGTGGGAGAATAGAGGCAGCTCTTAGTGCTATGAAATGTCTTTCCTGTTTTTTGTTCTCCTGCTCCATGAATTATAAATTGGGGATCACACCTACCTCACAGGATTGTTCGAGGCAACCAAGACACAGAGACCTTAAGTAACTTGCTCAAGGCCCCACAGCGTGGCCATGAGGAGCTGGGGCCGGGACCCAGGTAGTCTGGCGTCCGCTGCTCTTTCATCCCCTTTGCTGAACTGTTGGATTTTAATTTCCTTTTGGTACGTTCGTTCTTCTGTGTGTCTTCCCCCTCCCTTATTGTTTCTAGCACTGTCAGTGTTCAGATGTTTAATAGCGAGGTTTCTTTCCCTGTACACTTGGCCAGAAGTAGGAATTCATCACCATCTGTGAGCATTTACTGAGCCTCCATGGTTTGCGTGGAATTGTACTAGAAACACTCAACCCCAGGGCTTTGTTGGCAATAAAGTAGGTCTTTCTTCAGAACTTTTGAGGACAAATCACCAATGGGTTGGAAAGCATTTCCTTCAGGAATGGCGAAACTCTATTATTCACCTTGTTAATGCTGCCCCCACCTTCGTTTCCCCCCTGGTGTCAATCTTAAGTGTGTTAAGTGCTTTTTCTGCTCAGTGTCCTAGATAAGAGGTTTCCAAATGGTGTCCCCTGATCTCCACCCCACTCCCACCCCCTAATCTCAGGCTGCTGGATGGACAGAGAATCGACATCTAGTTTGTTTTGGAATGGGAGGCTAGACTAACGGAGGCACCGTGACGGCAACCAGTGACGGCAGAGGCTGCTGGCACTTTGGGACATTCAAAAACCACCGTGCTAAAGAACGATGGAGGTCTGGGGACCTCAGCATTTAAGGAGAGGAGAGGTCACAAAGTAGGCTTGTGATGTTCATGAAAGGGGCACTGTGCGGCATCTGGAGGGCACCCCACGTTGATCTGGAACGTAGGGACATAAGCCTGTGTCCACCTGAATACCTGTCAGCTCACTCCTGGCTTGAAGCATTCTCCTTGTTTTCTCTGGCACGTCCCTTTGCTCAACCGGGCGTTCCCGGCTGGGCCAGACGTCCTCGCTGGAAAGCCAGGTCTCTGCACCAGTGCTGTTACTCTCTCGTGCCAACTTGAAATTTGGTGGCCCCCCTGGGGAGCTTTGCCCATCAGGGCTTGTCACTGATGACCAGTTGTTATGAAGAGTGTTGGCCAGAGAGGCACTAGTCCAGTCATCCAGTAATGGATCTATGTGTTTTTGCACAGAGAACTAAATAGCTAAGATATTGTAATACTGTAGCAGATGTGCCATAGCTATTTTTTCAGTGAAATCTTTAGTGTACATATTTATCACACTTTTTTATAGAACATATTAATGCAGCTCATTAATGGTTCAATATTGGCTCTTTTCGGAGTTTGTCATGCAGTGAGCAAAGGTGAACACCTTTGACACAATCCACTGGAGCAATATATGTCTGGGCCCTTTCCCTGCTTTGTTGCATTTTTAAATCGGGCTTCTGATAGCATTTCCATCAGAGAATGGATCTTTTTAAAAGATTTGTGTTGAGGTATAACTGAGATACAATAAACTGCACATATTTAAAGTGTGCAGTGTGGTGAGTTTGACGTTTGTGTACACCCATGAAACCATCAGCACGATGATGACGATGACGACGATGACGAATGTGTCTGTCACTCCCAAACCTTTCCTCCTGCCCCCCCCTGCAGTTTCCCTGTCCTGTTTGCCCATTGTCCCCTTCCCACACAGCCACTGATCTGCTTTGTCACTGTCCTTTGTGTTTCCTAAAATTGTATAGAAGTGGAATCATTATGTATTCTTTGTATCTGATTTCTTTCACACAGCGTCATTATTTTCCGATTCGTCCGTGGTTTTGCATGTTTCGGCAGCCTTTCTCTGGCTGGGTAATATTTCATTGTTTAAAGGGGCGGAATGTTGACCTTCAGGAATATTTTGTTTTATTTCCATTTAAAAAGTTTTGTGGGGTTTTTTTGGTATGTTTTATTTTCATTTTAAAAGTTTCTGATGAAGTAGTGTTTTTTTTTTCCTTTGAAAATGTGCTTTGAAAGGACAAATATTTGTTTAGAACTCATTTGGCCCTAAAATATCACTTAATTCATTAATTCAGTGAGTAAGTATTTGGCGTGTGCTATATCTGCCATATGCCAGGCTTGGTGGTACTTGCAGGGCACAGAAGGGGTTCATGTCCCAGCCAGGGCGTGGCTCGCTCAGGAAGCTCCAACAGTAGTTCCTAGGGGTACCATATCCTACGTGTGCTGCAGTTGCTGTGCTCGTAGACACATAACTGTGCCGTCTTTGCAAAAACATTGAGGTCTTGCTTTCCACCGTCTTCTCATTTTCCGACTCTCAGTTTGTGATTCTGCAGAATGTCACAGCAGATACGCCATCCCTGCCTTCGATTCTTCCATGGCCAGGCATGGGGCTGGAACCTCAGAGCTGCTATTGCTGTGGCTGGAGCAGTGCGTGCCAGGGGGCTGGCGTGCAGGCAGGAAGCTGCCTTTGGGTTCCCTCATCCTCACAAAGCCAGGCTCACAGGCAGGTGCGGGGAGTTTCTTCGCTGGCAGGAGCCAGAGTGGAATCATGTTGCTGAGGAGTTGGAAATGTGCTCCCTTTTCCATTGTTCCGTGAAGGTCTCCTGAAAGAAATTACTGTGTATGAGAAGAACCAGTAAGTCTCTGATTAATAGTCGCAGATCGTCAGAGAAGGGACCTGGGACATAACCTAATCCAGCCTGCCCATTTTATAGACGAGGAAGCCGAGGCTCAGAGAGCGAGAGTAACTCGCACATGGTCACTTAGAGCAGAGCAGGGACTTGGGGATCCCAGGCACCGCTTTAGACCTTTACTGTCACAGTTCGTGAGGGAGGGAGTTTCAGGAAGGGTTGGCAGAATTCGGTAGGAATGGGAAGGAACTTGTTAATCTCTTAGACGGTGCTCAAAGCTGCTGTACTGTTTAAAAGCAAACAAAGTAAATTGTCCCCAGATGATGGTTCTAGAATGTTCTCACATCTCACAGTCTCCTGACCTTGCCACCAACTTATTCCAGAGATGACTTTAAAATTCAGGGGTGGATGCTCAGCAGCGTCACTGGGCAGTATTTTCTGGCACACGAGTGACAGGTGAATTGGCCCCTTCCACCAGTTATAAGGGGCCTTTATGTGTGGCCTGTCACATGAACTCCTTGACAGTCTTCCCAAGTTGCCCCATTTTACTGATGAGGAAATGGGTCTGGGAGATGGGACACCTTGCTTAAGGTGGCCCAGGTGACAAGGAGAAGAGCCAGATTTAGTATTCAGGTCCCCGTTCCCAGTCTCACGTTGTTCCCACCATGTCCCCATGCTAGGCAGGCGGGGCATACAGGACCAACAGCATGACATGGTGGGAAGAAGCTGGGCTTTCATGTTTGGAGTTCAGAGTTCAACTCTGCTCTCCTGTCTGCTGTGTGACCTTATGGAAGACTCTTAACCTCTCTGAGCCTCATTGTCTTCTGGACAATGAAGGATTGAGATATTTAAATATAAAATGTTTAGCATAAAACTTGCTTATAGGAAGCAGATGATTAGTGTTACCTCCCTAATGATGGTGAGGTAGGTGTAGGAAAAGCTAGTTATGAAAAGAGATCCTGTATAGCAAAAATTAGGACAGATTGACACATACCGTGGGGTGCCGTTGGCCCTGCTTTTCTTGCACATAGAATATTAAATGTTTCCATTAGTCTTTGACCTCTTACAAGGAAGTTAAGACAGAGGTACTCATCAAGTACCTGGCACATAGTAGGCCTGTAACAGACACAGACTGGATGACCAACTCTCTCCCTCTAGATGCTGGGAGGAGAGAGTGTGTGCCTGCACGTGCACTCACACACTGTTTGAATAAAACAGGGCAAAATCCTGGCAGAGACCAGACTTTGACGGTGATATTCAGGCCCAGGCAGGGCAGGTGACCAGGGCAGCCTGCCGGTCATTGGAGGTGAGACCTCGAGGGGAGTATGGGGGGTGGAGGGGGCTGTTCCGTGGCAGCAGGGTTGAGTGGGAATCGGTGCAGACTTAGGAGAGCAGGTGGGCGTTTGCGGGTGGAGGGCAGAGGGGGACGTCTCTTGGACAGATGGGATCTCAAGTCATGTGCAGCTGTTGTCCCTGTGTGTTATATTTTCCTTTGAGGACATCTTTGTTTAAGTAATTGATGCTTTGCGGGGAGGGGCGGGGAGAGGGAGGAGAATGAGCCTGTTCTGTCTGCTGGGAGAGGCACAGCCGCCTGGTCAGGTTCAGAAGTCCATAGCGGTGTAGTTGGGGCAGCGTTAGGAGGAGTGCTGCTTCTCCGTCTCTCCTTCCCCCTGCGTAACAAGGGCGACTCAGGGACTGGCTGGGGTGATCCAGGAGCTACCTGGTCACAGCCAAGCAGAGTTTGAAGGGTGCCCTTTGGTGGGCTGAGAAGAGGGCAGCCTCGAAGGGTGTCCCCGACCTCGCCAGGCCCTGCCAGTGGCTGGAGCCTCCCTCGGCCCTCCTGCTGCTCTTTGCTCCTTCCGCAGAGAATTCAGTGATTCACTTCCCGTTGTCAACCTCGTTTAACGTCCCCCTCCATTGTTATGGAGCAGTTCAGGCCGGGTGGTGTGGGGTGTTCCGAGAGTCAGAGGGAAGGGTGAGCCAGAACTGTTTACAGAGCCCAGGACAGGGGCCCGGGCTTAACAGCTGGGCTCCCTTGAAAGACAGGCTACAGTGGCACATGGCTCCGGCAGCTGGGCGTGGGGACAGTGGGAAATTCCAGACGCAGTTGCTCCTTCACAGAAGCCATTCTATTCTTCCTGCTCTTAACCGGAGCCCCTGCCCTTTGTTGTGTTAACTTCTTTGTTCAGTTACACGAACAGCTGAGCTTTCCATTTTGGGACGCAGTCTTGGGATGGTGGATTCCTGGAGTAGAAAAAAAGAACACTGGAGTTCACTCAGAGGGATCCCTGGGGAAATGCCACCCCCTCCTGGGCCCCAGTTTCTTCACGTGTTGGGGAAAAGGGGCTTGGTGGTGAAATGCCCCCCACCCCAGCTCCAAAGTCTTGTGGTTCCTGAGAGGTCATTTGTGTCCCCTGTGGCACCCACCCCCAGTGCGGAGCCAGCCACAGATGGGAGCATGTCCCTGACCTGCCTCATTCATCTCATGACCTCCGACTTTGGAGGTCAGTAATTTTACAGCCTCCCTCACCTCTCTAGTTTAGAGCGACCTCTTCTCTTAGGAAGTTGTTTGATATTAATTTAGTTCCTTTCTATCACATGACAGCTGTGACTGCCACTGCTGATATTGCTGTTGGATTTAGGGTGTTTGGGGTTTGATTTTGGGTTTTCTCTCCTACCTTTTCTGTTCGTTGCTCCATCTGTAGTAGAGAAAGAAGGAATTTTTATTGGTAGTCCATATGCTGATTATTTATTTGCTCTGCTGCTGTGATGATTTGTGTTTGTTTTCTCCAAGGCCCTAAGATGCCTAAAGGCAGTGAAGGAATAGAAAGTGTAGACACAGACAACTTATGCTGCTTCTCCCTGCAAATTAGTGTATCTCACAGGTGTGTGGAATGCTACAAGGTGCTAGAAGGTGAGGAGACATCAGAGATCAGTTGAACACATTATTTTTTAGATGAGATGACCGTACCTAGAGACTTCCCCATTATTCGGCAACACAGCCAGAGCGAGGACCACAAACACCCCAGCTCCCTACTGAGTGGCCCAGGGCTCCAGCCCACTCCCTGGGGTAGCCCCAGATGTCTACATGTTTTTTCTTCTGTTAAATCCCATGCTGATAAAATCTCCATTTAACAAATATTTGTTGAACAGATTTATTACAAAGCCCTCTATCTAAGGTCTGCCTACAACCTTAGCCACAGATGACTGTCTCTCCTCGGTATGGCAAGGGAAGCATTTTAGCTTTCTGCACTTCCCCACTGGCTGCTTTAGCCTAACTGGTACTTGTGGCTGTCATCCTCCTGCTGTTTTTAATTGCGCCCCTCGAGGCCAGCCGATTGCTTAAAGAACATTTCTGACGCTGGGCCTCTGGCAGTGCTGTGTGTCTGTGGTCCCTTTGCTGTGTGTGAGGCTTGCCTTCTTGATTGGGTTCACTAGGCCAGTGGGCAGCCTGAGGCTTCTGCTTGTTGTTTCCTACATCTGATAGACACTGTGAAGTTTAGCTAGTTGTCTATGCACGTTATCAGTTATTTATTCCATTGTCATTACCTGCTTTCTGAGCACATGTGACCTGCAAGCCCCATGCTCCATCCAGGGTGCAGGAAAAGATAAGTTGGGTTTCCTCGCTGCTTGGGCCAGTTGAGCCTTCTGAGTTTCTGTACCTGTGAATTAGGCCTGGTACCTTTAGTCTGCTGTCAGGAGTGGGGGCGAGGTAGGGGGTGGGCAGGTACTCTGCAAATCTCAGCTCCACTGGAAGAGATGGTAATGGCGAGAGAGTTGTATCTAGGACCCAGTGGGAGGGAGCCTCACCTGGAAGCCTTTCTGTGTTCCTGATTGTAGCTGCTTCAGGGATGCAGCTTTTAGCCAAGAGCCACTTAGTTGATGAGGCCAGCTTGAGCAAGAAGGGCTATTGCAACCCTAAGGTTGTAAGGGCTCGCCTGGCTTGTCTGAACCCTCCCTTCTTGCTTATTTGGAATTCCTGTCTTCCTGCCCATAAGGGCTCTTGGCTGTCTTAGGTGAAATTGCCCCCAATGAACCAGAACCTTTTGTTTAGGTACAATAGGAAGTCTGTACCCTTAGACAGAAAGGAATGCTAATTGGCTGCTTAACTGTCCTCAGGATACAGATGCCCAGAATATACAGGACACCCATTCTTTGTTACCATTTCGGATGGAAACTGCTTATGTAAGCTTGTAAAGCTTCGGTCCAGAAAGAAGCAGAGTGTAAGTGGAATGTTAGCAATTGGTGTCCTGCAAATGCTGCATTTCCTGCATGCAGAGGTAGTTCTTGAATTCCATGGTCCCTAAACTTTTTCAAGAAATGTCATTTCCCACCCCTCCCTTACTTCCAGCACCCCCATTCTTACCCCACAGTGGCTGAACTGAAAGGTTTTGGGATCTTGAAGGCTTTGGGGCTTCTTTTAAAAATAGAGAATAAGTTGCAAATGTGCTAAGACTGGGATACGGGAAGGTTCCTTTCCCAGCCATACTGTGTGGCATTTGGTAGGGATTGTAAACAGGGGCTTGGGTGAGCACTTGTCCCCACGCACTGCCTCTCGATGCGAATGCCACTGAGTCGCCCTGCTCATTACCCTTTGCATGCTCTTCAGCACATGTGACATTGTTTTATCTCTCTGGCCAGTGACTCATAATTAAGGAAGTCAAAACTGTGCAATTAACACAAAACCTCTTCATTTGCCCTCTTCACTTCTCCCCCCCAGCTCCCCTAGTCACGAATGCCCGCATGACATTTTCTCTGAGCCTTTGGAAACTTTAAGATTTGTTTTGATAGAACAAAGCAGCCAGTTATCATCACCATTGCCTGGTTCCACTTGTTTTACCCCAAAAGGCTGTGAGAATCTTCTCCAGGAAAAAAAAAAAAAGACGATGAAGAAGAAAGAAAATCCCACCCCCAAGCGTGCAGTCTGCCCACGGGAAGTGATTCACAGTGTTCCGATTCATGCGACCTGTTGGTGGGAGGCGGGAGGCTGGGAACGGGGTCTGGGAAAAGAGGGCAGAGGGAGGATACTCAGACCTTAATGGTTTCTGCTCTGTGGAAGAAAGTGAAAAACAGAATGACTAAGAGTCCTGTAATAAGAATTGTTTGTTTTGTGAAGTGAGCTAATATTGAAGCTTGCTGGCAGATAAGACATGAGAAATTACAGTTGTCAGGGGAGGTGACTTTTCCATGCCCTGGCCTTTTTAGTTTTAAGAGAGCAAAGATATTTCTCAGTCTTAGGACGTGTGTTAGTGGAAGGTGTATTTCAGTTCCACCTTCTGCTTCAGAGAAGAGCATCCCAGACGAGATAATAATCTAATAATCTCTGATAGCTCTTTCTTCTTACTGTTTTCCCTTCTTTTTAGCTTTCCCTCTAATCTTAGGCTTTTGAGGCTGGTAAATATTTTCCCCTAAATTCTCATTTTTGTTTCTCCAAATGGAGCATCATGCTGTCAAAGAAGGAGTCTTTTTTGTCCTCTGGGCTTCAGCCTGGCATTTTATTTTTCTCTCCCCCAAATTGACAATGCAAATTAATTTGATTCCCAAAAGCTGTTTGGAGACTGAGCCTCTAAGTGTGTTGGCCCCATGAACAGCCCCGCTGCCAAGTGGGAGGCCTGAATCACCCAGGAGAATGCAAAGAGGTATCTAAACACACCTGGCTTGGTGACTCCATTCCAAACTCCCTGTATTGTATGAGGTCAGCCTTGGAGCTGGGGGTTGTAACCAAAGCTGGGGTGAAGTCTGCTTTTGCCTTAAGCCCATCAGAACATTGCCAAGGGCTGTGAGTATGCTGAACATTCCATGAGTGATCTCTTAAAAAACAAATAAACCATCTTCAGGCTTAATTCCACTCCGAGGGAATGTTAACCCTCAGAGTTTTCTAGCAGAGTGAAACGGCCGTCCGGAACGTTCCGTGAAGCTTGGCAACTTTTCCCTTTCTTCCAGTAACCAGAGACCAATCCAGATCTTTGTAGCATGTTCTATTTGTGTCTTGAAAGTTCTGTGATCCTGCCGACCTGCCAGAAAAAGCACTCCTCATCAACCGGGTGCTTTGTGAAAACCAAAGCTATTACATAGAAAGGTCTCGTGTGACACACCCTCCTTGTCCTCCTCCAACACTTAACCACCTTCTCTGCATGAGGGAGGAGAAGGGACAAGGATGATTGTCTCTTCAGAGCCAAAGGAGCATCTGCTGGTTCAAACACAGCATGTTTTGTGGTTGTAGAGAACTGGGTTTGGAGTGTAACACCCAGGTGCAAGGCTAGGCACTGCTTCTTGCTGTTCCGAGTGACTTTGGGTGCAACATCACATGAATTTTCATCTGTAAAATGGGAGTGATGATGTGCAGCCTGCAGGATCCCTGGATCCAGCGAGTTACTAAGTGAGAAGCGCTAGGGAAACACCTGCTCTGAGGTATACATTGCTTGTTTTCTCCCACCTGTGCCCATCCTAGAGCATTTTCTTAACCTAGGGGTTTTCAAGGGGAGGGGAGGGGATGCATTTGCCCCCCAGGGGACATTTGGCAACGTTGAGAGACATTTTCAGTTGTCACAACTAGGGTTGGGAGTGCTATGTCATTGAGGGGAAGGAGGCCAAGGATGCTTCTAGACATCCTGCAGTACACAGGACAGCCTCTACCCCCCAACAGAGTCATCTGACCCAAACATCAGTAGTGCCAACATGGGTCTTGCCTTACTTGTAGCCCGATGTTGAAAAGTTCTTGGTGTCCATGTGCCTTACAGATGACTATAAGAAGCTGAGTTTCCTCCAGAAATCAGCCTCCTTCTTTTCCAGAAAGTATACACTCTGCCCACCCCTGTCCCTTGGGAGGTGGGATGCCCCGAGGTCCAGATGATCTCTGTGTGTTTCTGGTGGGGTCCAGCCCTCCCAAGAGGGCAAGGCAGGGTGTTTCCCAGCTTCCTTCTCCAGGGGTCTGCCCTGGAGGTTCCTGTGACCTCTGGGGCCCCCACTCAGGCTGCCTCATCTGCCTGGGGCACTTGTCATGGACCTGAGTGCACAGCTCTGGAGAACTAGCAGGGCGGGGGTGGGGGGGCTGTGTATAGTGGGGAGAAGCAAAGAGACCAGTTGCTGGTCCGGAGGATGGCAGGGAGGCTTCAGGCTGGCATTTTATTTGGTTTTCCCCAAAACTGGCTGCACCAAGCCTGAAGTACCTGCTTAACCTAGAGGTTGTCAAGGGGAGGGGAGGGAGGGAATTTGCCCCCCAGGGGATATTGTTCATTTGCAAGTGCAGGTGGAAATTGAGTTGTTCTTGGTGGAGGTGGTTCAGTGAGTGGTATCAAGGGCCATGAAATCCTGTTTTCAGCTTCTCGTGGGTCAGTGTAAACTCGAACATTAAAAAACGAGTGCAGCACACTTATAGCACCTGCTGAGAACACTTAGGAAACTCGGATAGAGGTAGAGCTCGTGGTCACTGTGGTAGAACATACAGTGAAACCTTATGTAGAACCTGCCTGCCCACAAAACCTCACCTCAGTGAATTTCTTCTATGTGGCACCAGATGACAAGAACAGGCTAATGTTAGAAATGAAGTTTAAATAAACAACAATAATAAAAAAACTTTGAAAGTGTCTGGGTATATAGTATATTTAGGGTACAGCCTGATTTCTTTTGGTTTGTAACTTTTTATTTTAATGTAATTCCTAACTTTAGAAAGTTATTAATACAATTATAGGACAAAGAATTACATTAATATGTCCTTCACCCAGAGTCCCCAATTGTTTAGTTCCTTTAAAAAAAAGTTGTCATCTGAAAGAGGGAGACTTTTAGGCTTCAGGCAACTTAAGATGCATTGCAACAAAGAAAAAATTATGTTTTGTTGTTCTCTACTTACCAAGGTGGGAAAGTGGACTCATGCATTTTACCGACATCGTCAGCAGCGAGGCCTCGAGTGCCAGCCTGGTTGCAGGGAAAGAGCAATCAGGAGGCCTCCTCGGCTGCAGCAATTTGCTGGGTGACCTTGAACTAGGTGCTTAATGCATCAGCATCTGTTTCCTCCACCACAAAATGAAGGGATTGGACTAGATGCTCTCAAGGTTCCTCAAGTGTGAGCTGTCACAGTTCTCCAAAGTGGCTTTTCAGGTGGACATAGAGTTAGCCAGATGTCACTTTTGTTTTCTTAACACTGAGCCTCTGCGGTTTGTCATGTGTGGCCAGGAGACTCAGCCTATCACTCCCGGGAGAACTTACGGCCAGAACAAAGGATGCTTTGGATTTGACTATGCTTACCAAAGGGTATGGATGCTGGGTGAACCCCCAGATCAAATGTCCCCCTTGGCAGGCAGTGTTTTCAGGGCTTTGATATTTGCTCCTCTATTAAATAGTTGTCCTGGGGCTGTCCATTGTGTGGAAGAAATAAATGCATGTTCTAATACTTGCGTATTAAGGAGCAGCAGAGAGAGATAGAGAGAGAGAGAGAGAGAGAGAGAAAGATATCTCAAGGTGAACTGCTTATAGCTCAAAGGCCAAATGGAGCCAATGCAAAGGACCTTTTAAGCTGCCAACAGAATTTTGTCTGCCTTCCTAGAAGGTCTGATGAATGAGCACATAACCCAAACTTGAAGTCACTCAAGCCTTGCTTTTATTTTAAACCAGAAAAAAAAAAAAAGAAATAAAAATAAGACCCACATATTATGCAAAACTCAAGAAAAGTAGAGTACAAAGATTTTATTGATGTGGATATATATACCACTCGGCCATGAAAAAGAATGAAATTGTGTCTTTTGTAGCAACATGGGTGAAATTGGAGGCCATTAACTTAAGTGTAATAACTCAGAAACATAAAGTCAAATACCACATGCCCTCACTTTTAAGTGGGAACTAAATAACGTGTACACATGGTTATAGAGAGTAGAATGATAGATACTGGAGATGGGCGGGTGGGAGGTTAGGGGGTGAGGAATGAAAAATTAGGGTACAATGTACACTATTTGGGTAATGGATACACTATAAGCCTGTACTTCACAACTATGCACTATATCCATGGAACAAAACTGTGCCCCATAAATCTATAAAAATTTAAGAAAAGATTTTACTGCAGGTGTGAACCTGGGGATAGTAGGCTGGCTTGATTGCTGTCAAAGGGAAAGAGGTGGAAGGGGAGAATATTAAACATTTAGGGCAGGTGTGCATATCAGCTGGAGCAGGTATGTTCTGGGAAGTCCTTGTCTGAGTGTGGGTTCATGGCATTCATTGGCAACCCAAGATCAGAAGCAACTCTTCTTCCTTACACTGAAACACAGCAGGTGTCAGGGGGAAAATGTAAAAGCTACAGAATAAATTGAGGTGAAATTGATGCGAGAGGTTTGGTTTTTGAGTTACTACGGTGCTACTTGGGCCGCTTCAAAAAGTTAACATTAGATAAATATTTGGGGTAAGTTCACATTGTATGGAAATTGACCCTGAAAGCCTCTAGCTAGGTGGTTCTTTATAAACACAAAGTAAGTCTTCCTGAAATGGTTAATTTAAGTCTTATCCTCGTATTATATTCAAGGTCAGGGAAGAGGGGTATGCCCCATTTAGAGTCAGGGAAAAGAATCCGAGTCACACAGTCTGGCTTTACTTTATATTAACTCTGGGGCCTTAGGAAAGTTGGGAACCTCCCAGGTGTTCTATTTCTCAATTGGTGTAGGAAGACAATGAATGATACTTGCAAGTTTCTTGGGAAGACTGGTGATGGAGTCAGTGTATCAGTCAGCTAATGTTGCGTAACAAACCGCTCCCAAAACTTAGCAGCTGCAAACATCCATTGTTTATGCTTACTCTTGCTTCTGTGGCTCCCCTGGGCCTGGCTCCTTGCTGCAGGGTTGAGTTAGGTCTGTTCCACGTGTGTTCATTTCTGGGCCCAGGCTATGGGGCAGTAGCTGCCTGGGGGGATCCCATGGTGATGGCAGAGGTGTGGGAGGGCAGGCAGACACACAGTGGCACTCTGACCCTTTGGCTCACATTCCATTGACCAAAGCACGTCAGTAGCCTAAGCCAAAGTCAAGGGACAAGAAAGTACACTACACCCCTAGCAGGAGGAGCGACAGGGCCCCAGGGCAAAGGGCGTGGATGCAGAAAGGGGTGACTAATTCAATCTACCACAGCCATCATGTGGCCAGCACAGTGCCTGGCACATAGTGGTAGTAATTTCCACCACTCTTGTTATTACTACCCAATGGGCAAGTTGAAAAAGAAAGCTTGTCTCTCACAGAGGCTAGAGATTTCAGTATTGAGAGGGAGAGAGAGAGTGTGTGTGTGTTAAATAAAATAGGTTTCAACTGAAACATGGTAGTTTTAACAAATTTAGTTTTTGTCCACTTCTTTGGCCTGGGTAAGTGGCATAGTGCCTGGGCTATGGTAGGTGTTCAGTAATTATTCGGTGATTGATAAGAAGTCAGTTTACCTGATAGTGATGCAACATGGAATAACAGAGAAAGCACTGTTCATCCCACCCACCCTCATCCCCTACTTTTTAGCACTGGTCTGGGTTGGAATCCTGGCTGCGCCTTTGACAAGTTGTGTGACCTTGGGCAAGCCGCTTGAGCTCTCTGAGGTAGGTGAGGGCAGGGTCTATGGGGGGGTTGCCCCTTTTGTATTCATTCTCACATAGCAGCGATATGCCTGGCATGTAGTTCGTGCTGAACAGATCTTGGTGTGTTTCTGGAACTTATGTGGTCTGCTCCCAGCCTTCTCCCCAAACCCCATATTGTCCCCGGCATGGCTGTGGCTGTTCGCTGGTCACGAGGACAGGAGTAGTGCCTGACATGAGGTGGGCCCCAGCACCGCCCTCTCCCCCTGTGGCGTGCCCTGGCAGGCTCTCCCCTCCCGGCGGCGTTGGACTCTGGCATGTCCACATCCTTGGCCGTGGCTCCCACCACCATTTTCGGATAGTTTACGGGTCCTGCTTGAAGCCAGTGGGAGGAAACCTAATTTCCTGCCAAAGGAAATTGTTCTCCTAGTGAAGAATATATTTAAGGATTAAAACCTTCTGTCAAAAGAGCTTGAAGGAGGAGGACTTTTGGGGGTCTCTAACCAGGAAGCCACTGGGTGTGGGAAGAGATCTCAGTCATACACAGGGAGAGGGCCCAAAGGCGGGTTCCTGGGACTGGACTCTTGGCTCCAGCTGCTGGTCTTGGGCTCGGAGGAAGGGCTGGGTCAGGGAGAAGAGTGGGTCATAAATAGACCTTTTTTTTTTTTGCAACCAAGCATGTTTATGGTAACATCAGCTCAGAATTAAGGCTTATTTATTGGATTTATTTAATGGGCCCAGTGCCCTGTAAGGCTTGGGAGGGTGTGTTCTGGACACATCAGCTATATTAAATCCAGCAGCTGAAACTCCCAGTTCACTCTTATTATTTTGGTAAGCATTGGTGTGTGTTTTGAGTGAAACAGAGGGAGAAAGAAGGGACGACAACCAGGGCTCTGGGTAGCCCGGACTCTGAGCCAAAGGAAGTAGTTGTTGATGCATAAGAAGAAGTGAAGGAGATGCCCTCCCTGTCCTGAGTTTGGGAATTGTATGGCCCAGAAGCAGGGGCATGGACCAGATGACTTCTAGAAAATACTGCCAAGCCAGACTGGTGGTGGTGTGCTCGTGAGCTGGAGAGGGAGGGCATGCCTGTCTCCTTGCGTGAGGGCCCATCCTGCAGCCGCAGCCCTGGTGCAGACTGCTGTGTGATCGTGGGGCATGAGCTTCACCTCTCAGACGTACGGCGGGGTACAGTGGGAGGGCGCCATTACCTGATGGGCCTTATGACCCACAAAGCATCATCGTGGGGATGTTCTGAGCTAAGGGGCACAGAAGCCTTGTGAAAATTAAAAACACCAGGCAGACGTGAGGCCTCAGTGTGACCCTCCTGACTTCTGCACCCAGCTGGCTGAGGCAGGGAAAGGGACTAGTGTCTACTGTGTACCTTACTTTGCTAGGCACTGTCATAGTAATGAGGCAGTGATAGTTAATATGACAGTAATTGCTGCCACTTACTGTGTTGTCACTATGTGCTAAGGGGTTTCTGCACAGAGTATCATTCAGTCCTCCCAATAATCCAGTGAAGGGTTATATGTCCTTATATTTCAGATGAAAAACATTAAGACAAAGACATCGAGTGATTTGCTCATGTTTATCCAGTTAGCAAGCACTGAGTCAGTATTTAAAGCCAGGTTTATCCAAGGCCAAAGCCCATGCCTTTTTAAAAAATTGTAATATAATTTGCAAATAATAAACTATACATATTAAAATGTACAGTATGACAAATGTTGACATATTTATGTACCCATAAAACCACCACTGCAATCAGGACAATAAATATAACCTTTATCCTCCAAAAGTTTCCTCATGTCTCATGGTAATCCCTCCCTCCCCAGGCAATGACTGAGCTGCTTTCTGTCACTATAGATTAGTTTGCATTTTTGCTTTAAATTACCCTATAATTTTACATAGAATCATTTGTGGCTTCTTTCACTCAGCATAATTATTTTTAAATTCACTCATAGTGTTAATTATGTCAATAGTTCATCCTTTTTTATTGCTGAGTAGTATTTCTTTGTATGGGCATATTGTTTTAGTTTATTTAGTTTATCCATTCATCTGTTGATACACATAGGGTAATTTTTAGTTTTGGGCTATTACATTTATGCACAAGTCTTTGGACATATGCTTTTATTTCTCTTGGGTAAATACTTAGAAGTGGAATGGGTGGATCATATGGTAGGCTTATGTTCTTAACTTGTAAAGAAACTTCCAAATGTTTGAGGGACGGATATCCTAATTACCCAGATTTGATCATTACACATTGTATGCTTGTACCAAAATATCAAATGTACCCCATAAATATGCACAACTATTATGTATCTTTGAAAATTACAAATAAAAAATTCAAAAAAGGAATTTCCAAACTTTTCCAAATTAGTTGTACATTTTACATTCACACCAGCAATTCATGAGAACTCCAGTTGCTCTATGTCCTTGCCAACATGTAACAGTCTTTTTAATTTTAACCATTCTAATATTATGTAGTCCTATCTCCTTGTAATTTTAATTTGCATTTCCCTAATGACTAATGATGTTAAACATATTTTCATATGCTTACCTGCCATCTTTATGTCTTTTGCGTAGTGTCTATTCCAATCATTTATCTCTTTTGTAAAGAATTGGATTGTTTGTTAACATTGAGTTTTCAGAGTTCTTTATATATTTTGGAAACAGGTCCATTATCATATTTATGCCTTGCTAATATTTTCTGCGAGGTTGTGGCTTGGCTTTTTATTCTCTTGACAGTGTCTTTCAATGACCAGAAGCTTAAATGTTGATGCAGTCTGATTTGTCTATTTTTTTTTATGGAGTGTGTTTGGTGTAGTATCTGAGAAATCGTTGTCTCTCCCAAGATCACAGAAGTTTTCTCCTGTGCTTTCTTGTAGAATTTTTATAGTTTTAAGTTTTACATTCTAAAACACTTTAATTTTTGTTTTAGGGTACAATTTATAGGTTGAAGGTCATTTTTCTTATGTACGGACATCCAGTTGTTCTAGCGCCGTATGTTGAAAAGAGTCTCCTTTTTACACTAAATTGCCTTTGAACCTCTATTGAAATCAGTTATCCATGTGTATGTAACTATTTCTGGACTCTATTAGTTTTCACTGGTGTTTTGATCAGTCTTCATGCCATTACCATACTGCCTCGATTACTGTAGCTCCTGCTTTTAAAAGTTTAGCACATTGACTGCCACAGTAGAAAAAAATTTTTTTCCTTGGGGCCACAGTGTTTTATTATGAAAGAGAATGAAAACTTGGAAAACAAAACGATCCTTTGTAATTTAATGAAAAATTTCTTATTTTTTAATCATTTTCTGTGTGTGAGTTACATGCAACTTGGAAAATAGTTCTCTCGGCTCCCAAGGTGAAGAGACGTGTGAGTTACATACGATTCATGAGGCCCCAGGCTCAAAATTAGCATGAGTTAAATACAACTCACATGGTAGTTATTGTGTTAATTATTATCAAAATAATTCATAGTTTTCTTTTTAAAGTAAGAGGCTCACCACCTTCCATCACCCAGGCAGGGCTGCCGGCCTGAGATTTTCTCTACCACCTGGCCCTGCAGAGGCAGCTGGGATGTCCAGCTGGCCCTTTTGTTGGGGTTTCTGTCAAACACTGAAGAGTAAACGTGGCCACTTCCCTAATCTGTGGGCATGCGGTGGCTTTGCAAGAGGATGGAGAACAGCTGAATAGTTCTCTGTCACCACTTCCCACTCTCCCTTTCTCTCCTGCTCGGCCCCCCACAGCTCACTTTGCTTGTCCAGGGCGGGGCCTGGGGAGGGGCTGATACGATGCAGAACAGTAATGCTCACTTGCTGGTGAGCACAAAACACTCGCATGGATACCAGAGCTTCGTGAGGTCCCTGTTTTGCAGATGAGGCAACTGAGCGTCCCAGAGACCTCACAACTGTGTCTCATAGCTGGGAGACTAAAACCACTTCTCGCCCCCGGTCTCATGACTGTGCCTCTGCCAGTCTTCCTTCTGTACCTCAGGGACGAGTCCCAGGATGTCCTCGCTTGTTCTGCCTGGTAATTACTGTTTTTCGGCTGCAGGGGTTCCTTGGAATGGCGCCCCTTGGGAGGAAGGTAATTACATCCTTCCAGATGCCCTTAGTCAGCAGCTCTGGGTCAGTTCCTGTGACCAAGCCCAGCTCTGACCTTTGTCTGTGCTTCCCTAGTCCCAGACCAGTGGCGTGGAGAGTCAGATTGGATCCCTCTGTTTCTCTCTCTCTGGTACATCTGGTGAGCCCCTCCCCCAGAGTGCCCACAGATTCTGTTTATTCAAACAAATGGGTGCCCTCGGTCATGGTGGGCAGAGAGGAGAGCTTGCAAATATCTCTCCTAATAGAAGAAGCATGCCACTGGCTGGTGGGGGTCCTAGGGTGGGCCTCCTTGCAGAAGGAGCGGTACCGCCTCCTGACAGGGAAACTCCTGGTACACCGCAGCCATCTCATCTGCTCCCTGCTCCCCTCCCCACTGCCCCGGTCTGCTGGTCACACACAGCCAGAGTTGTCACTGGGCCTATCTCTCTCACATACGCGCACAGCCCACTTAAACATCTCAGAGGTTACTTCTTGCTTGTAGAAAAAAGACAGAACCCTTTCTTGTGGCCTCCAGGGCCCTGCAGAGTCAGCCCTGCCTGCCTCCCCAGCCTCATCTAGCGCCTGCCCACTTGCACTGGCACGCTCTCCTCTCCAATCACTCTGGCCTTCATTCTGTTCCTCCTGCCGTGCCATGTTTTCCACGCTCCACAGGGCCTTTGCACATGCTCTTGCCTCTACTGGAAATGCCCTTCTTTGTACCCCTTTGCCTGGTTAGTCCTTCAGGCCACCATCTCCTCAGGAGGCCTTGTCCAAGCCTTCGGCAAAGTGAGGTAGCATGATCATAGGCTCCTGTGGGGTTCTCTGTACTCAGTACACTGTCATAGTCCATGACTGTAGCTTTCTGTGATTATTGGCTTAATGTGGGTCCTGTCCACGGGATGGAAGCTTCATGGGAGCAGGGACCACTCTGCTGGTCTGTTCTCACTGTGAGGTCTCTTTCCTCACCCCTGTGTCCTTTGTACCACACGTAATTAAGTGCTCATAAAGCATGTACTAAATAAGGGATTGCATGTAAAAGAAGCCTCCTCACCTGGCTAATACCAGACACCGTCTGAAATCTCACATCCCTTTGGAAACCTTCTGGCTCCTACCTTTGCTCTCAGCTGACAACGCTTTTGCAGCTCCTGAGCTTCCCAGCTGTCACCATGCAGCTCACCTGGAGATTTCATAGAGAGAGATTCTGATTTAGTAGGTAGGGGGAGGCTCTGAGAGTCCAATTTGCAGTGTGCTTCCCTGGGCCACGGCTGCTGGTCAGGGACCACGCCTGGCCTGGCCTGAGAGGCGGGAGCACTAGGTCACAGCGGCTCAGCCAGCTCCCTGCGGAAGACATTGTCTGCGCAGGGTCAGGCACTAGCCATTTGCAGGTGTGTGTCCCAGCCAGGCTGGGGACATGGCACACAAAGCCTGGTGTGGAGGCCGAGGCTCTGCTCTCTCCTGCCTCGTGCGCATCCCGTGGGCCTTAGCTCCAAAGTCTCAGAACCAGGAGAGCGTTGTGGACGCTCTCACCTGGGCTGATGTGCAGACAGCCCACAAGCTGGACGGAACTCTGAGAGGTCTGTAGTGTAGGATTTTACCATTTGAAGTTTCCTTTCATTTCCCTTTTTCCCTCTTTGCTTCATCACAAATAACAACTAAACAGGAGAGTTTTATTTTTCTTGCTTTCTAACCTGTGAGGGAAGAACCAGGTGAGTGATCACAGCCTGTGCACTTTGTCACCCTTCCTGCGATCACTGTGGTCCTCGCTTCTGTGCCCGAAGAGCTCTCCTTGTCCTGCTCAGTCCTGAGCTCTCCACGCTTCACCCAAGTACGGATGGGACAAGCAGCTCTTTTTCAAGCGTGATTCAAGTGCAGGTCTTTTTGCACGGAGCCCTGCTCCCCGTGGAGCTGCAGGGGAGTTGGAGAGCTCTCCAAGGCCACTCTGCCAGTTGTGAGTCCCTCGCCGTCTTCGGTGGGCCTGTGTTTTCCACTTCTAGGGTCCCCTCCAGCACTAGCAGTCAGCGATTCTCTGATCTCTGGGCTGTCTGAGCATCTGCCAGCAAACTCGCTGGGAGCCGCGGGAGGCAAGCCAAACCCACTCTCCATCTCTGTTTGCCCCTCCTTGTCCCACAGGTCCCTGGACGGCCGGCTGCAGGTGTCCCATCGGAAGGGGCTCCCCCATGTCATCTACTGCCGCCTGTGGCGGTGGCCCGACCTGCACAGCCACCATGAGCTGCGGGCCATGGAGCTGTGTGAGTTCGCCTTCAACATGAAGAAGGATGAGGTCTGTGTGAATCCCTACCACTACCAGAGAGTAGAGACGCCAGGTATGCCGCCCGGCCTGCCAGGGGGGTCAGGAGCCACCTGCGGGTCATCACCTCCCCTCCCCACCCCTGGGAGGGTCTCCGCTACACTGGGGGTGCAGGGGTTTTGGTGCCAGCCCGGCTTCGACCCTGAGCCGCCTCTGCTCTGTCTCCCCTGGACAGTTCTACCTCCTGTGTTGGTGCCACGCCACACAGAGATCCCGGCCGAGTTCCCCCCGCTGGACGACTACAGCCATTCCATCCCCGAAAACACTAACTTCCCCGCGGGCATCGAGCCCCAGAGCAATATTCCAGGTACGCACATGGGCAGCGCAGGCTGGCCTGGGAGGCCGGGGTGGTGGCCATCCCTGACATCAGTCCCGTGCCCTACTCTCTGTCTCCGTCAGCCGTCAGCCATCCGCCGTCACCCCCTCTCTGCGCACAGCACTGGCCCCAGGGCCCCAGACTCAGAACCACATCCCTGTTGGGAGAGGACCCGTGGCCTCAGCTCCCCGCTCACTAATGATGCTTTTCTTGGCACAGAGGAGCAGCGTGACCCTTCCGCCCGGCCTTGGTGCAGTCATTTATCTTGGAAGCGGAAATAGCAACACTGTTTCTCTCACCGCCCGCCCTTGCGGCTGGTGCCGGCGCTGGCGTTTAAGCGGGGTCCCCGACCCACTGGGAGCTGCAGAGGAGGGATTGGGCGGAGCTGGGAGGCACAGAGCGGAGGGCTGGGTAGCAGCGAGGGCAGAGAACTGGTCCTGTAACTAAGTCTGGCCTTCAGACCCTGGCGGGGGCTGCATCCTGGGTGGGAATTGAGGCTGACTTTGAGTTTTCACTGCTCTGGTGGGAGAATGGGGCTCCACTGACACAGGCTGCAAGTGTTTTCAGAGGCCCCTCATTTACATGCAAATAATGTGTGAATCACCAGCGCTCTCCCAGCGTCCAGGAAAGTTGTGCTTGGCAGCACTTGGGCTAGTCACTGCTCACTGCTTTTGCTTGCCGGGGCAGTAATCCTGCCGCATTCCTCTCAGAGCGTTCTAATTTAGACGTGACTTTCACCTTGGGTTAGTGTACTGTGCTGAGGTTGGCTGCAGGCCTGTGTGCTTGGGTCACAGTGTTAAGGGGAGACCTGATTTCCAGCCCTTTCAGATCCTTCGCAGGTAACCCTGGTCTCCAAGGGGTAAGTCGTCTACTCCCTATTCAAATATGAAACCTCAGTGGGCTAAGTCAGGGGACGGGAGGGTTTCAGAGAAAGAGATCACACAGTCTCTGCCATTGCTGGACTTGCAGCCTGACTGGGGAGCTAGGACACATCCACTGGAGACAACAAATAATAACAGCACAGGAGAGGACAGTAGGGGCCAAAGTGCGGATTTGAGGCCTCAGCTTTTCAGAGGACGGAGATGGGTGAGGCCGAGGCAAGTCCAGAAGCCTCCCTGGAGGGGCGGGGCTCAGCCCTGACCTTGACGGACAAGGAGCAGTTAGCCTGGCAGTGACTCCAGGAGCAGGCGTTTCAGACTCCGGAGTTGGTCTGGCATGAACAGAGGCAGTTTCAGTCCAGGTGGGGGCCGGAGGTTGACAGGTGTGAAGACAGCAGAGTCCAGGGGGCCGATGCCCACGCTCGAGGCTGGAGCTCCAGTGCTGGCGCAGTGGTGTGAATGTGCGATGTGTTTGCGAAAGGTATCTCCGGGCCAAGCCTTGGAGGTCTTTTAACAGATCACCTTCCTTCTGCTTCCCAGAGACCCCACCCCCTGGCTACCTGAGTGAAGATGGAGAAACCAGCGACCACCAGATGAACCACAGCATGGACGCAGGTCAGTCGCGCAGGATGTGCTCTGACTGGCCTGTTCGTCCCTTCTGCACTTTCCTCTTCGCCCCCTCGCTCCCTCCCTCCCTCCCTTCTGTCTGTCTGTCCATTATTTATTCACAGAGCGACCACTGCGTGCCAGGTTCTGGGCGTGGAAGAGGGCCCAAGCCAGGCACAGATGACAGGGGAGACTGGCGAGATGGCAGCAGTCACTGTGTGGTCTCACACTTGCCCTGATGGGAGATGCCGCCTGGCAACAGGGGCACAGAGCAGGCCCCTCACCGGGTCTGGGGAGGAGCAGTACCTTGTGGCGTCGGTTTTTCCTGAATTGAGTCTTGGAGCTGTGTAGGTGTTAGCCAGGCTATCAGGTGGGCAAAGGGTGTGCCAGGGAGAGTCATGGGGGGTGGGCAGGAGAGCCTGGTGCATTCTAGGGGCAGTACGGCTGGAGTCCAGGGAGAGTCCAGCCCAGGTGTGGCTGGCGCATACTCTCTCTCCTGAAGCGGGAGAGCTAGGAGGGCTGAGCGTGGTGGACCCTCAAGCCAGGCGGGCCACTTGGCATTTAGCCGGGTTGATGGGGAGCCACTGCAGGCTGTAAGCAAGGCCTGTGCTCCCGTGAGATTTCTGGCAGTGGGGCGGAGAGTGGGCTCAATCACCTGAGATCGGCAGGTGAGAGGCAAAGGAGCCTGAACGGAGGTCAGGTCTTTTCCAGTGGCCGGCAGAGACCCCTGAAGCCACTGTTTTTGTGTGGTGACCAAATGTGATCCTGCCATGAGGGACCGGGCCTGGTTCTCTCCTGCTACGTCTCCAGATGTTTCCCAAGTCACTTGTTATGGGACCAAATTGGCTCCCGACCAGCAGCTTCTTGAATTGAGCCCCAGCTGCCACATAGAACACGCACGGCCTTGTGCGGTTGGGCGAGGAGGGACGGGGGCCGAGCAGATGTTCATTCCGGTGACGGTAGGCATGCCTCATGCACACAGAGCCGCTAGACACAGTGGAGCCACCTGCCCTCGCACACGGCCCAGAAGAGATTGTGCAATTCCTGAAAGCAGAACGAAAGAAACTCGCACGCACATTGTAAATGTAGTTGCTGAAATCTAGCCTGGGCGAGGTGGCACTTTTGGGTTGAGCGCAGCCCCTGAAACACACCCACCCGGATGAGTGGCTGGCAGTGTGAACCCCGCTGGAACGTACTGCAGGTCTTCCTGTGTCGGGTGCCAAGTGACCGCTTCAAGCGTGCAGCTATTAAACGCTGGCACGGGAGGCAGGCCAGCCGGGCAGCATCTCTCCAGCTACTGTTCTCACTCTGCTCTCTCTCCCCGCTCCTTGCTGCTCTCCGTAGCTGTAGGGTGATTACTGTCACAAACGATCACAGGCCAGAGTGGAGGGTCTGTCTGTGGGAAGAACAGCCTCGTTTCCATTCTCTCAGCTCTCGGTTCTTCTCCCTCTTCTTCCTTTCTGCCCTGCTTTTCTCTCTTCCCTCGCCCTGCTTCCCTTCCTCCCGTTAAGTGTGCTTGCAGGGCCCTGCTGTGAGCCTTGGTGATATATCCAAACAGAGACGAGGCTCTGAGGACCCATGCGTGAGGCTGTCCTGTTCTCCATTCTTCACTCAAAGCTGCCTGCTTGGATCCCAGTTCAATTGCTCATGGGCTGGGTGGCCCTGCCTGCTGAGTTGTGCTAGTGTCTCAGCTAAGGCCAGAGGGTCACCTTGTGTCTCTCCTGTGTCTCTCCTCACGTGCATACATGCCCTGTCAGACCAGGGGGAAGGCCCCTCCACCCTCCTAGGCCGTCATGATTCAGCCGCCACAAAATAGGGAACAAACATTCATCGAGTGCCTACTGTGTACCAGTCAAGGCGTAAGCATTTCTATATGCACAATCTCATTTAATTTTGACATGTCGCACCGTACACGATATTATCCCCATTTTATCTCTGAGGAAAAAAATTAGGGCTCAAAGAGGTTAAACGACTTTGCCAAAGTCTCATAGCAGATACATGGTGGCATGTCTGAGCCCATGACTGATTTCTGCAACCCTGTTCTTCAGTGACTGTTCCATCTCCTGCTTTGGATTAGGGGCCACAGGGGAGAAGAAGAAATCCGTGGCTCATCTCTTGCCCTCAAGGACGTTACAGCTGGGTCGGGGCAAAATAAAAGACCCCCAGTAACAGCTGGGGGCAGCGTATGCTTGGGGCCAGATGCAGGGCCCAGCCCCAGGACGGGTGGATTTCAGAGGGTGGAGCCAGGCCCCAGGGCAGTTAATAAATAACTCTGCGGCCTCCGGCCTCCGTGATAGAGGAACAGAGGAGGGACAGCAGGAAGCTGCTCTGTGGATAGGCAGCCACTGGTTGTTTTTGAAGGCTGATGCCATGTGGGTTTTTTCTTTTTTCTGGGGGTGGAGAGAAGATAACAGAGTAAGACTTGGGTAGATTTGGACTTTTTCCCATGTGTACTATCAACGTCTTGCATAAAATGTCAGTCTGCTTGCTGAGTTGCAGGATTTCCGAGGCAGGTTTGTGGGTTTCCTGAAATTGATCTTTCCAGGCACCTGAGCCACTGCAGCATCTGATTGAGAGCAGTGACTGGTGATGTCACACCTGGGGACGCGGGATGGCCTTCCTCTGCCTGGGACTTTGGCCCACTGGGGAGCTGGCTTCCCTGGTCCTCTCATGTTCCTGGGGGCATAGTGAACAGGGCAGGTGGTGTAAGCTAGAGAAAAAAGTTGTCACCTATTATAGTTGAGAACTCATCAGCCTGTGTTGGGACTCTTGGTTGGGATCATAAAAACCATGTCATTTAAGAGACCTCTGAGATCATCCATGCAGTCCCCACTGCACAGATGAAGACCCTGGGGCCCAGGGAGGAAACTTCCAGCAAGGGTAGGGGGTTAGGCCTTCTCCTGGGACCTGGAAGCTCTGTCCAGGGTTTTCCTCCTGCTGCGTTGAGCTATCCCACCTTGATGTGAGTGTTCAGTAATTTGGTTCTCCCGGCCAAGAATCTGTACGCAGTCTCACAGTTGTGTCTCACCTCACAGGTTCTCCAAACCTATCCCCGAATCCGATGTCCCCAGCACACAATAACTTGGGTGAGTATCTCCGTGTCCCCATGACTGGGACCCCCTGCACCTGCAGCCTGGCCGGTGGCCAGTGTGGGAAGGGGGGCCTCGAAGGTGAGGTTCTGCTTTGACCCCCACTATCATCCGCTTAGCTCAGCTCGGCCCATCAGGTTTCTGGTTACGGTGATGCCGAGGTCACCGCGAACAGGGAAACCTGAGAACAGTGGTGGCAGGAAAGGCAACCATGTGCCGGGTTTGTATTTCCCCCGGGGGGCAGTTAGATGTGAGTGAATGAAAATCCCCCAAACCTTATGCCCAGGAGATGAAGGCCTGTGGTCAGCTGAGCGCACGTGTGTGGTTTGGTACAAAGCCACGGGCAGCCACGCAGACTCCAGCCCCTGATGTTGACAGACTTGTTTCAGATGTACTTATTTAAATGTTGCCTGAGAAAGAAATTTGGGGGGAAAAAAAGCAAACGTGCCTACAATTCCACCACCCCAGCACAACTGTCTTTGTTTCCTCATGGTCTTTCTGATGTTTGTGCATCAGGCACATAAATTCGTGCCGTGCTGTTGAGATCACAGTGCACGTCCAGTTTTCTCATTCTTTTTTCTCTTTACGTTATTTTATAAACACGTTTCCATATTTAGATGCCTCGTTTGTGATTTTGCATTATCTCGTGATGTTTTGGAGTGGCCGGACCATCCTTTCCACAACATCCCCCAGTTGTTGGATCCAGTCTTCTGACCGAGGGTGTCCTTCGGTTCTCCAGCCGGGGGGAGGCTTCGTGGGAGTCCTCGTGGCTTTGGCGTGGAGCCTGCTGGAGGGCCCAAAACAAATGAAATATCCATTTAGTTGTTACTGAGGGGAATTTCTTATATTCTGGTCTGGCAGTTTTAGAAAAATGTGAGTTTGATTTTGTTTTGGGCTTTCTTACTGAGGCTTAATTTGCAGCTCTGGAAAAGAAATAGTTAATATCCAAGCTCGGTTATTCAAAGTGGATTGGACTGGCTTTGGGGCCCCATCTGTTTCCAGACCTTGACTGATAGCTTTGGGTGAAGAAACTCATCATTTGAAATATTGGGAGATGTTTGAAAACCCTTTAAAATGGGCTGGCACGTGGGCAGTGTGAGATGGGACTTGGGGTGATCTGTTTTAACATCTTTGTAGAATAATATCACTGTGAGTGTTGGGCTCTGCAGAGGGAAGGTCAAATTCCTGATATGAAAGGACTGAGGTATTAAAAACAAACTCTGAAGGCTAGAAGCTGTGTTAACACTTGCGAAATTTAAGGCGGCGATTGTGAACCTGACTGTGGGCTTTCAGCTTTTAAGATTGGCTGGTTTAGATTTATTTTCTGAGCTGTTTTTACCCTACTGTGGCCAAGGCAGCACTTTTAGTTTGACAGACTTCAGAGCAGGCACTTGTCTGTGAAACCATAGTGGTCACAGGCCAGCTTGGAGGTGGCTGCTGTGGGCGGACCCAATAGCTCAGATGGAAAGTCGCCCCAGGTGGCAGTTTGCCGGAATGGCCCTCTAGATTGTGGAGACTGGGATGATAGGACGGTTCTTGAGCTGGGACCCCAGCAGAGCCCCCTGTTGGTGCCGTTCTCCCTCCCTACTGCCCCATCCTCAGGTTGCTTGTCCAAGAGCTGAGGATTCCTCGATCGTTTCTTACAAAGGAAGGCCCCCCCTGACCCTGCCCAGCAGAGAGCGGTGCCACTTTACACTGGGCTAGTTACACCTCTGCTGGGAAGGTCTGAATCGGGGACGCGTCAGCTGACGAGTCAGGGTTAGGATTCATGGTGAGACACCGGTGCCGACAGGCCTGGCTTCCTCTCTGCCTGGCGGGCCCTCACACCCCTCACCATTCCTCTCCATGGGGCTTCTTCCTTACCCAGTGGATCGCAGGGACTCCTGGCCTCATAGGTGGAAGGGCACGAGTTGATGGTGAAGACGCTGGCAAACATTTCTTGAGAATTTACTATTTATTGTTATTCACAGTGCTTTGTGTGTGGCAACCCAATCTTCGTAACTTTATACAGAAGTACTGTAATTTTTATTTTATACATTAGGAAACCAAGGAACAAACTGGTTAACTCACTTGTCCCAGATCACATAGCTGGTAGATGGAGAAGCTGGCTTTGAACTCAGACCCTCCCCATCCAGAGCATGCTGTCTGTCGCTGCCCGACACACCTGCCTGGCGGGGCCTTTTAGACCAGCTGTCCCCACCTTCCTGACTCAGAAGAACCAAGCTCAAGCAGGGCATTGATACACTTAGTTGGAGACAAAAGCTAGGTTGCAGCCCCTGGGTGGGGGCCCTGCCTGGTTGCCTGTCTCTTCCTCACTCATTCATTCCCCAGATAGTCCCTGCACGGTCACCGCGTGGCAGTCCAGGCAGGGGATTCGAAGAGGAGTCATAGCCCCTGCCATCGAGGTGCTGTGGCCTGTTGGGATCAATAAGGCAGGAGTCAAAATGGTTATAAAACAAGATGAAGGTGCAGATGAAGTGCTCTGAGGGTTCAGAGGAGGGGATGTGTCCTCATTCCAGTGGGGACAGGCATCCAGGCTGGCCAGGTGTCTCTTCTGTGTTCATCCACTGCTGCTGGGGGCCAGGGCTGGGGAGAACACTTAGGCACTAGCAGGCAGGGGGTGGCTGGAGGTGTCTGTGTCCACCTTTGATGCAGGTGCCGGGGGAGGGGGGGGCAAGCAAGCATGGAGCAGGAGGAGGAGGAGGAGCGCCTTGCCAAGGAGCAAGCGTGCATAGGGTGTGAAGCCGCGGGAGAGGTGGTGCCCGTGTGAGTGGGCCCTCGAAGGACAGGTGGGACGCCGCGAGGCAGGGAAGGAGGGAAGGACGTTGCGGGTGGAAGGGCAGCGTGTGGTCTGAGGACAGCTGGCGTTGCGGTGGGTTGGCTGTCAGGAGGGACAAGGGGGAAAGGAAGCCGAAAGGGCTGGTTGGGCCCTGAGAAGAGAGCCCCGAGTGTCAAGCTTAGCACCTTGTTGCCTATGAAATACAGTTGGTGGTGGGTTTTGAATGGGGGTGGCGTTTGATGACAACTTTATAAAGATGAATCTGGCCACTGTGTGGGGAAATTATTGGAGGCAAAAAAAAAAAAAAAAACCCAAAAACAAACCCACTGAGGCAGCTATTTCTGCGGAGTAGACTGAGATGAATGCTTTCAAGAAATGGTGGCAGGGCTGGGAGAGCACATTTGAGAGGGGGTCATGGGCCAGAATTAGCAGGGTTTAGGGCCAGCTTGTGTCCAGGAAGCAGCCAGAAAGTGAGGAAATAGGCCGGAGAGGAGGTACAGGTTTGGAAATCATTAACACGTATGACACCTTTCCCATAGCGGGATCACAGAGAAGGGGTTTTGTGACAGGATGAGTTTGGAAAGCCTTCATTGTGGCCCCTCCTGCGGCCCCCAAGGGACTTGCATGTGACACTTCTGCAAAGCCTGCAGGACGGAGGCCTGTGTGGCCCCATATTCCTCCCCAGAGCTAATCGCTGTCCCAGCACTTCTCTGCCGCCCCACCAGCCAGCCACAGATCTCACTTAGGAAACCCTGGGAGAGGCTCGGTGGAAGTTGTGGCAGCAAATGAATCCAGTGGAAGAGGACCCCGATCCAGGAGGAAAGACAGCCAGGGACACACTCAGGGGGGGCTTCCTCAGGAAGGCCCGGGTCAGGGTGATGATGGGACCATGGGAGGCAGAGGGGAGGGAGGCCCCGAGAGCCAGGGCAGCGGCCGGGTTCTGCAGAGAGGCAGCGTGAGATGTAGGAAGAGGCCTTATGTTTGACATCAGGGGTTCAGCGACAGCCCTTGGAGAGCAGTTTGCGGGGAGAGGTGGGGGCGACGTCGGTCAGCAGTGGGCTGGAGAGTGAATAAAACGTGGGCAAGTGGAGGCAGCTGCAGCGGCAGCCTTTGCATTTCTTCATGGCCAGTGGGTCCCAAAACGTAGGATGGACATAGGCACACAGTGAGCTCTTCCTGCAAAAAGACGGAGACGTCTCAGGACATCTGCTTATTTTTTTTTAAAAGAGATTATTATGAAATTATTGTACAAAAAGGAATAAAGCGTAGGACATCTGGTTTCTTTTTTCATTTCCTCCCCACTCCAGGCGTTAGCCCCGGGGCTTGGGTCTGGGGAAGGTTGAGTCTCCTGCCACAGTAAAGCCACTTCTGGTAAGGGGCAGTGACTTGTGGAGGAACCCCAAACCCGTGATTGAGACCCAGCTCAGCACCTTGCCTGAGGCAGGTTCTTAGAGCTCCTGAGACCTTTGTTTGCAGGGAAGGGGATATGAGCAGGTGACGTTCCTGTTATTACACATCGTGCTGGGTGAGTCACCGGGAATTTCCGAAGCATTTAAGTCAGAAGGATTGGGGCAGATGGAGGGGAAGGAGGAGGCAGCAAGAGAGGAAAAAGGTAAAGAGCTGGCTCCTGCCGGTGAGTAAGTTGTTCCCTGCTTTAAAGTGAGGCATTCAGGGAGGGGAGGGGCCTTGGCAGAGGAAAATGAGGCAGCAGGGAGTGCCCTGGGGGAGGGTTGAGCCGGAGTTTAAGGAGGTGATGGTTTCCCAGAGTGCTTCCGGCAGAATGCACCTTCCTCTCCTGCCAGGACAGGGCAGGGCAGCCGGAATACCACTGGCCCTGGAGAGAGAGGGCAGGGGTCCCAGGCACAGGCCCAACCTGGTTCTAGGTGTCTTCATGCCGCTGCGCAAGGCTCTTTTCCAAGGCCAGCTCCGGCTGCAATCTTGCACAAGCTTGTGAAATCACAGGCAGGCGATGTGATGACAGGAAGTGAGCTGCCAGCTGTACCCTCACACTCCTGAGGGTCCAGCTCCGACTTTGCCACTGTTTTTGGTTGCAGTAAATTGGCCGTCAGCTGAAAGAGCATGGGGTCCCATGTGCAGCGTGGTTTGTTGCCATAATCCTCAGAGAAGTAGGTTGGAATTAGTACTCTGGATGCTGGGGACACAGCTGGCCTGGGCGCCCGGAGAACTAGCCCTCTTGCACAGGAGACTCAGGGGCACAGGTAGCTGAGGCTAATTCTGCACGGAGGCAGTGAGGGAAGGTTTCACAGCCGTGTGAGCTGGGCCTTAAAGGTGGGGTCCTTGCAGATGAGAGGGAAGGGCTGGCCTGGCAGAGGGAACAGCCAGGACCTAGATGTGGCAGTGTGAGGGACGTGGGCATTGGAGTGTGGCATCTCCTAGGTCAAGGTAGAGCTGCCTTTTGCAGGGGGAGGGCCCAGGCGAAGCCAGCCCGTTTATGTTTTGACCTTCAGCCCTGCAGCGTGCTCCTGGCCCCTGGCTGGTCCTGCTTCGGATCCACAGTAGAAAGCTGATTTCCCCTCTTGCTCCTCACCTTTTCCCTTACTGGATTTGAATCTCTCGCATAGGTTTTTAATAGGCCTCCCTTAATCCAAGTGTGGCCTTCTGGGTTTTATTCTGTTTCCTTTTTCTTAAATAAAACAGAAAGTCGATGCCAGCTTGGAATGGGGCTCCAAACTGAAGCCAGCCTATGCGTTAGGCTGGCAGGGGGCCAGCCGTGGATTAAGTGCCCCATGCCACTTGACAAGTCTGGCTGCCACCACGCTGGTGAGAGTGGGGGACACAAAACGGCTGAAGCTGAAGGTTCCTGTGTCTCCAACACCTCTGCTCTGGGAAGAAAGATTAGCACAGACTCAGAAGTCTGGCCAGGAGCAGGGCTGTTTGAAGGGAAGGCCTTGGGCCTGTGCCATTGTCTGCCACTGTAGCTGTGCAGAGTTCTCGGCCTAGAGGGGCAAAATTGCTCTCCACTGGGACGTGTCACCTTACCCCTGCATAGTCATCTCCCAGAGGAGTCTTATATAAAACTGCTTCTGTATTTGTTGGTAAACTCTTGAAACCATGGCTGGCTGGCTGGCTTGATTGATTGGAGTAGGGAGTAGTTGACACCTACCCTGAGAGATTTCTTTCAAGATTTAGTGCCAAGACAAGCTTTTTTCCCCCTATGGTAATAGTAAGCATTGCCCATCCACCAACCAGAGCTATGTAGCATGTTATATTCCCTTTTTGCCTTGTCTGTTAGGAAACTCAGAGCCAAGTTCGATGTTCTTCCAGTAGCTATAACCTCATAGTTATTTCATTTGTAGGCTTTTCCATTCTAAGGTCCTGACTTTTTATTTCTCTTGTACTAATTATGGTATGGATAAATCCTTTGGTGAGGAAGAAATGAGGGCATACATACAAGTTCTTTAAAAAGTACTATGAAAGGCAGAACCCAGAGGTGGTGGCCATACTTTTTGGTCTGCTCCTCTCACGTAGTCCCTTGAAGAAGCAGCGGAGGGCTGATGGGAGGGAGGAAGCTGGGAGGCAGGGAAAGGTGGAGCTGGCTTCTAGTTGTTTGCAGAGGATAGAACGTGCACAGCTGGGGCGCTGCTGCAGCTGGGTCTTGCTTCTGAGTGCAGGGCGGCTCATGCAGACGGCACTCTCAGAAATGGCAGCCTGATGACTTTGCTCCCCAAGCTGCATCTTCTTAATGACATGTCAGGCTCCTTGTGTCCAGTGTTTTCCACAACACTGTCCAGTGGTGTTTGGATAAGGGCTCTGATCTACTTGGGAGGGCCTCTTGGTCCAGGACCCCAAACTCTTCTTTGATTCTTAGACTCCTCTGAAGTGCTTACTTCCCCAGAGCACGATCCCCTGGCAGAGTGGGTGGCCTGTTGGCTTTTCTGTTTTTGAATGGTGAGCTGTGTCATTGTTCCTGGGAGCCTACCCCTTTCTCTTCTGCCTGTCCTAAGCCCAGGGACTGCTGGACAGGGCTCTGTGGTTTGAAGGTGAGGATCCTATTCTGCTCTGCACGTTGCTGAGTGAGCCAGGGCCAGCCTAGATTGGCCAAAGCTGCCTGTTCAGGCTGACCCATGCCAGAGCACAGTGACCTAGATGCAGCTTGAGATGTCTTCTAGTGCGCTGCAGCCATTGTACAGACTGGGAAACTGAGGCCACAGAGGGAGATCATATCCCCAAGGTCACACAAAGATCGGCAGAGCCTGCGCCTAGGCAGAGGTAGCTAGCAGCCCTGATATGTCGCCTGAATGCTTGGATTGCACTTGGATTTCTTGGTGTTTTTTTTTTGTTTTTTTTTTTTTTTTAAGTTTCCAAAAGTAGCATAGCTCACATTTTAGTGACCACATTGTTTAGAATATAGCTTATCTCAGTGGAATGTTGAAGCATCGAGCGAAGCCAGAGCTGGACGTGGCTGACGCGGCTCAGCCCAACCTCAGGGCCAGGGCACAGGCCACAGCGGCCTCCGCCCCATCAGCCCTCCCTTCCCCAATAAGCTGCTTGGATCCCGGCCTCCATCCTCGCCTTCCCTTGCTCGCCCCTGGGAAGAGACGAAAGGGCCCAGGGTGCTTTGCTCCTCTTAGATGGAGGTCGCGATAGGACCAGGCTGTCCTCAGGTTCGTAGAACCAGGGTTTGTCATGTTGTTGGTAACACCACGTATTGTGGCCCTGCATTTCATGTGGGTTATCTCAGCGCTCAGGCGGCCGGGGAGGGCTGGGTGGAAGCCCCAGCTCAGAGAGTGTAGCTGGTGTGCTCCCAGTCACACAGCCAGGTTGCGCCTGAGCCGGGGCTAACCCACACTCCATCTGGAGGGTGCAGCTTGTGCTCCATGGCCTGGTTAAACATCTGGGGCGATGGTTTTCAATGGGGGCAGGTTTTCCCCCTAGAAGATATCTGGCGATGTCTGCCCATGGGTTTTTATTGCTCAAACTTGAGAGGGTGAGGTGGATGTATACAACTGGCACCTAGTAGGCAGAGGCCATGCTGCTGGCATTTAGTGGGTGGAGGCCAAGATGCTACAATGTGCACGAGCCCCCCCGCCCCACCGACAAACAAAAGAGTTATCTGGCCCAAGATGTCAGTAGTGCCAAGGTTGATAAGAAATCTGACTTAGGGTGTCTGAACCCTCCAGCCGACACTTTTTGGGTGTGTGTTGAGTGCCGGGGTGTCACTGGTCTGTGTCTCTGTGCGTGGTAGCATTCTCGTCACCCCTAGAAGGGATCATGCACCTAGACCCTCAGAGGAGATCAGGGCCACTCTGTCCTTCAGGGAGCACCCAGGCCCCTCCCAGTGGCCAGAACAGCTTCTGATTTTTCTCCCTGGAACTTTGCACACCTTCCAAAGGTCTGGTGAGCAGAGGTCCCCAGTGGGCTCTCGCTCCTGCAAGTTACTGGCACGCAGTGGGCAGGTTCTCGGGCCGGTGCTGAGACTTGGGCATGGCGAGACCGTCCCGTTCCTCACTCAGCAGAGCCCCGTGCCGAGGGCTACAGCAAGGGGGGAAAGGTGTCAGCCTGGGCCCTGGGACCTCACGGTCACGTCAGTCAGGACGCCTGTCCACACCTGCTCACACAAAGACGTACCGTAAGTTATCAGGCATCTCCAAGAACATTTAAGAAAGAGCCAGAGTGAGTGGCCTAGGCCGAAGGTTTGAGATGGAAGAATGAGAATGAGGAGGAGACTCCCTGATTCTTTGACAAGGGGATGAGATTCACGTCGTTGGCAAACACCGTGTGGTGGGCGGTGCTCCCGCCCAGGGCTCAGCACAGCGCTGGGCAGTCGGGCAGGAGGCTGTGGTGGCAATGCTGCTATTGCTTTTCTGGGAAAGGGAACTGGCCCTCATAAGGTGGCAGTTTTGCTTTGAGGAGCCCCTGATTGAGACTGTGCAGCCAGACCTCTAGGACAGATCCAGAATTGCTTTTAGGTGACTGTGTATGTTACCCACCCCAGCAACGATGTCCAGATAAGTATGGAAACCAGCTTCTGAGATAAGAGCCGTGGCCTTGGGCTCAGTGTGCAGATGATGCCCAGCACGTGTGGTTTGTAGATGGCGGGCACCCTGGAACCCACTAGGCTGCTGCTCAACAGGCCAGAGCTTGCCCAGGGCCTTGCAGGGCCAAAAACTGAAAGCCCTTTTGGGGACAGAGGTTACTGTGGGTTACTCTGGGGGCCTCAGTAGAGAGGCTGGGAGGCGAGCTTACGGGGACATGGCCCGCCCCAGGGTGGGGTGGCCAGGCTGTCCACAGGCTCACCGGGTGCCCGCTGGTGCCAGGCCCTCTTCAGGTTCCCCCAGCCCCTCCTTGAAGACTGCGTCCATCCAGCCAAGGCCAGGTAGGGCAGGACTTTACGCACGTATGGTGTCTGCAATGCTCCTCCAGACACCTGAGTATCTTGTTCCCTTGGATCATACAAGTTTTATACCATAAAAGGCACAGGGACAGGAGATTATTAAAACCCTCTCAGAAGTGGGGAAACAGTCTTCCGGAGCATGCAGGGGACCCCATGGAGGGAGCATGGGGCCTGGGGGACCCACTGACCCGGTGGCCTGCCCTGTCTGCAGACCTGCAGCCTGTCACCTACTGCGAGCCGGCCTTCTGGTGCTCCATCTCCTACTACGAGCTGAACCAGCGCGTCGGGGAGACATTCCACGCCTCGCAGCCATCCATGACGGTGGACGGCTTCACCGACCCCTCCAACTCGGAGCGCTTCTGCCTGGGCCTGCTCTCCAACGTCAACAGGAACGCCGCGGTGGAGCTCACTCGGAGGCACATCGGTAAGCGGTGGCCACGTTCCCCCACCTGCTCCCACCCAGGCCCCAGTGCAGCCTCCGCCCAGAGCCCTGTCCCCATCTGTGGCTGTGCTGAGCCTCCGCAGGAACGGGGCGGGGACGAGAGCCCCCGGGTGTCTGTTGCCCGGTTAAGGGGCCAAACAGTAGAGTTCAGGTTGCTGGATCATTCCTACTCAAAGGGACAAGAAAGGGAAGTCTAGGAGACAGGCAACATGTGGAATTCTCGTAATAAAAATACGCTTACAGTACAGACAGGTTGCTAAGTAGGCAGCCATCTTTTGTTGTTTTCATATATGATTATTCTAGACAATTTAGAAAAGGTAGAAAGGCAAGAATTGCCCACTACCCAAACACTACTACAGTTAGCATTCTGCCTGCTGGCACCCAGAGCGTGTGGAAAAGATCACTGGTAGTTTAGGGAGGGTGAGGCCGTGTTACACATCACTTGGTTTGCTTAGAGAGTTAGCATGTTCAGACATCATCCTGGAGCCCAAAGGATTCGCCGAGGGGCTCCCACGGCAAACTCGGGCTGGGCAGGGCAGCAGGTGGGGCACTGGCCCCACGTGAGCCAGAGTAACTCCACACTTGCTTGTTCATTATCTTGGGCTCTCATGAAAGACTTCATTTGAAGAGAGAATTGATTCTGTAGTAAGAGAAGAAACATTCAGAGACCGTGTGTTTGAGGTGGTGTGTTCATTTTCCAGGGAATGACCTGATGCCCAGGGACATGGGGAACGGCTCTGCAGAAGCCACATAGCCAGTGACAAACAGCCCTCACTGCCAAACCCCTGTCCGTCCTTGTTTCTTTTTTGAAAAAGATACTAGATACTAATTCTGGGTAGCATACATAGGTTTTACTTATTATCTTTGTACTTTTATGTATTTATTTATTTGGTTTGATTTTTTTTTTTTTTTTAGAGATGGGGTCTCACTGTCTTGCCCAGTCTGGTCTTGAACTCATTGGCTCAAGCCATCCTCCTACTTCGGCCTCCCAAGTAGCTGGGACTATGGGCATATGCCACTGAGCCTAGCATTTTCTATATTTTAAAAATAATTCTTTTAAAATGACTGAAAGGAAACATTTTTGGTCTGGGTCTTCCCACCCTGATTTCTTCCCCCTGCTCTGGACATAAGGCAGCTGCCCTCCTGTGGACTTGAGGCCCCAGCACCTGCACGTGTGTGTGATACCGAGTCCTGCAGGGCTGAAAGCAGAAGAAACAGGGAGCGGCTGGGGGAAGGGACAGTAGTGGGAAGCGGGCAGGGCAGGGGACAGCAAGTGGTGCACAGGTTGGTCAGCTGGTTTCCATCCCTCTTGTTGCTGGGCCTGTAAAATCCTGCCCTTTCCTGCCCTCTGGCCTCTTCCCCAGGAATGGGACAGAGACGTTCCCAGGCGGGAGCGGGGATCATCCCTAGCTGAGCAGAGAGCTGATTGTCAGAGTGTTTACGTAACTTCGAATTGCAGAGCCAATTTAAAAATAATTTCTGTCCATCTGGAGTGGATTTTAGAGATGAAAGAAAAGTAAATGGTATAAACCCATGGAATGTTTTAGAAAAATACGTTGAGGGAGGAAAAAGGTACAGGAGGTAGCACTGAGCCGTCCCTGCAGCCAAGGGCTCCTGGGTGTCTGCTGCCTCGGAAGGAGCCCTGCAGGTTTGCTGGCCCAGCCTCTGAGTCCTGCGGTCAGAAGGGACCACGTAGTCGTGTGGCGGCAGCAGCAGCAGCGGCTGACAGTTGCCAGGTACTTACTGCGTGTCTCACAGTAACGCCGTGAGTGTAGGTTACCATCGTCCCCGCTTCATAGACAAACTGAGGCTCAGAGGTTGAGTAACTTGACTGCGTGGTGAGTCAGTGGCAGAGGCTGTCACTGAGAATTATCCCATGCTCTTTTCTCTCGTCACCTGCCCCCACTGGCCTTAGGAACCCAGCATGACCTGTGATTTCCCCTACTTGGGTTTCAGGCTTGGAGTCCAGGTCTGTCTGCTGGGGAAGCTGGCAGAGAACCAGTCACTTGAACACCCCCTGCAGCTCTGCCTCCTCCGCTGCCCCGGGCCCACTGTGTGTGGGTTGGGGGAGGGAGGGGGCGCCCCGTCCTGTCTAACCCGAATCTCCCTAGGGAGAGGCGTGCGGCTCTACTACATTGGAGGGGAGGTCTTCGCAGAGTGCCTCAGCGACAGCGCTATTTTTGTCCAGTCTCCCAACTGTAACCAGCGCTATGGCTGGCACCCAGCCACCGTCTGCAAGATCCCACCAGGTAAGCCGCCCACACACCCACCCCTGTCCTGAGGTTCTTTCCCCCGAGTGCGTGCCCGGGATGCCAGAAAGAGTCCATCTTTCTCACCTTTGCTTTCATTGGTGTCTGCACTGTCAACCTGGAGCTGATTGGATTGGGTTTCCTCTACGTGCAGCTATCTGACTGTGCTTTCCCTGAACCTCCAGGAAGCAAATGTAGCATCTAACGTATCTTCCTGTAACCTGCGGGTACCTGCCCGTTGCTCTGTGTGCACAGGTGCTCAGGCAGTGTGGCTTCCTTCCTTCACTCATGCATTGCCCAGACGTGCACAGCATGCAGGACATAGTGCCAGATGCTGTGGGGGACAGGGAGGTGGATGGGGCCCTGCTCTGTCCCCACAGACCTTATAGACCTCTGGAGTGAATAAGACAAAGACACAGACGAGTTTAATATGGGGGCGGGGGGCCAAGCACCAGGGGAGCAGCACAGACAGGGAGAAAGCACATTGAACTGCCGGGGTGGGGCAGGTGAGCCTTCCTGGCGGAGGAGGTGTTGGCGGCCTGAAAGATAGGCAGACATCAGGCACAGGGAGATGGAGGGATGGGGCCCAGGAGGGCATTCTAGGCGGAGGGGACAGTCCCCGCAAAGGCCCCGAGGTGACGGAGGGCAGGGTGTGTTCAGGCAGCACTCTGGCTGGAGGAGGGCCGTGTGTACGATGACAGTCAGGGCACGTGTTTAAAAAGCATGATGGCACCGGGCCATGGAAGGACATGAGAAAGCTTTGGTTTTATTCTGGGAAACTATTGAGGGTTTTCTGAGCAGGGCTCATGAATCCCACTTGTACCTTAAAAAGGTATATCAGACTGTACCCCGGAAGGTGGTTTGGACAGGGCCACACCTGGACAGCAAGGTCAGGCAGGAGGCTGATCCAACCTAAGGCCCCTTTGCTTTGGAAAGCTAGGCAGGAAGCCCACCAGAGTCCACTTCTCCTGTGGCATGCGGCCCGCCTGCAAAACGTGGTCTGTGACTGGCTGGCAGAGCATGTGGCCTGGGTCAGGCCAGTGCTGTGGCATGTGTGTGGCGTGTCTTTTCCTGCCCACTGAGTAGCAGATAACAGGAGAGCGTTGAACTGTGGGCAAGACAGACTTCAGAATGCAGAGTCTGACATGAGTGGTAACAGTGCTCCCTGCTCCCACAGCACCTTGTGGCTGCAGTACAGAGGACATTTGTCACGTGTGTCTCATTTGGTTACTCTGGCTCTGCAAGTAGGAGATGCATTGAGGAGACAAGTTCAGGAGGTTTAAGCCACCTGCCTGAGGGTGCATAGCTAGGAAGTGGCTGAGCCAGGCTGGAGCCTGGGGCGGACTGACTCTCTTCTGCTTCTGGGCTCTGCTGGGCCCAGCCCTGCGCCCCCACACTTCCCATCGGAGAGAACGAGAAGAGGAAGCTCCGTCACATTCTTGGCATTGGGCCTACGCCCCTCCCCATCTTTGGGACAAGGGCCGAGTTGGCTCTGGTGGTGTTTGTCAGCTCATAGAACGTCAGAGCTGCGAGGACCTCCCAGGCCAGCCTCTCATTTTACAGAGGAGATGCAGGGTCACAAAGAAAGTGACCAGCTCAGAGTCACACAGCAAGCTTAGGGGCCCAGGGTTGGCCCGTTCAGGAGAGTCACCTCAGCTCACCTTTTGGTTATTTCCGGCATGTGCTTTTGTCTTTATTTTTCTGGTTGACACATTCCTGGCACTCAGGCAGTAGGACTTCAAACAGGAGGTTTATTTTAAACTTGATTTGTGCCTGTCTTTAGTTTTATGGTCTGGAGAATTAGACGCACACCTTCACTTCGCTGTGAATGTCACCTCGACCCAGCCTTGTGCCCAGAGGCCACAATGTGGCCCAGATCTCTCACTCCCTCCTCGTCCAGCGTGAGGCGGATTTGTCGGAGGAGCCTGGGTGGATGGGGCCCCGGCCCTCTGCCAAGCTGCCCATTGGAACGGCAGGCCCAGTGGCCTTTCAGCTGGCCTGTCCCTGCTGGCACTCCCTGCTGTGGGACAGCCGGTGTGCCACGTCCCAGGTGGGCAGCCCGACCCCACACAGCACGGTCACCCTGGCCGAGGCCCCTTCCCTCAGTTTCCTGGCCCCGTTGCCGGGCCAGGCCCACCTCTGCACACCATCTCCGTGTTCTCAGAAGCTGCTTCTCAGACCTCCTCCAGCTCTGGGAGCCGGAGCTTGCGGGCCAGCCCTGACTTGCCCTCTCGTGCGTGTCAGCCACGTCTCCCGATGGGGTGGTGGCAGATTTAAAGATTCAAGCGCAGGGTGCGAGTCGGCCTGTCCCTCACGTGGCTCTGGGTGTGGAGCGGGTGCCTAATGCATCAGGCCACCGTGCGCCGCTGGAGCTGTGTGAACTGAGCCGTTCTGGGGGACCCAGGGGTTGCTTCATCTGGGCGGGGAGCAGTGAACGTGCGCACGCTGCCACCCCCATGGCGCTGTTTTCGTCTGTCTGACAGGATGCAACCTGAAGATCTTCAACAATCAGGAGTTCGCAGCCCTCCTGGCGCAGTCTGTCAACCAGGGCTTCGAGGCCGTCTACCAGCTGACTCGGATGTGCACCATCCGCATGAGCTTCGTCAAAGGCTGGGGTGCGGAATACAGGTCAGTGCGCTGCTGCCCGCCCCGGGGACCCAGCTCCAGGCTACTCTGCACAGCAGGGCAGGCGGGGCCCTCAGGGACCAGTGAGGCCGAGCAGAACAGTGCTCACTCGCTCTCTCGCTTGCTTGGAATAGCTTCTCAGGCACCGTGAACACACACGTTCCATTTTATCGTCTCCCAGCCCTAGGTGGGGACCGTGGCGTCCTCCCTGCTGTGCAGATGAGAGCACCGAGGCCTAGGGAGGGAAGGGGGCTTGCCTGAAGTCACATCATGAGTGGCAAAGCTCAGCCTAGAACTGTGTCCTCTTGGCTACTGTCTCCTCCTTCATTTTGCGCAGATGGCTTTAGAATGACCCTGTCCAGGAAGTTAAGTCTTCACCTCGCTGTCCCCTCCCTTCTCCGTCGCTCCATCTCTGACCCAGGGACACTGGTGACCCTGAGGAGCGAGGAAATTCAAACTGAGAATCAGGGAAGGGAGGAGGAGATTTGGGTAGTGATGAAGGAATGAAGTTTTCTTGCTCAAAAAGTAGATGATTTTCTTTTTTTTAGAATGCTAGATACCAGTCGAAACCTGGCACTGATAATAGGTCTACCTGGTCTGCTCGTTGAGTCTCTCGGGCAGTTCTGGTTTGGGTTTAGAGAATCCAGTCCCTTTTCTCGATATACGTGGCTGGGAGTTTCCCGAGGGGCAGGGGCTGTGCCCCCTCCTGCCGCACACCCCATGCCAGCGCCGGCTCCGCGGCAGGCGCGGAGGTGCCCGCACGTCGGCTGGAGCCAGCGCCTCGCGAGTTACTCTGCCCTTCTCTTCATTTTTCCAGATGTTTGGAATCCATTTTGTTTTGCAGTCATCCTGCACCCGGGCCAAACCCATTTCAGGATTGGCTCTGGGCCACCGTTTATAATGAAATCCAGATGAGCATGACTTATGGAAAGTCAGATTCTCATTAAAGGATTTCGGGCTGTAAAATCCTCCTCTTCCATTTACCGTATTTGAGCTGCTGTTCTTCTGGGTCTGCCCCGTGGTGTCAGGAAACGTAGCACTTTCGTCTCTGGGGTCTTTCTGAAATCCAGGGGTGACCGCTTGAGCAGTCAAAGTGGTCAGACCTCAGGAGAGGCCTCAGGAGATTAGCCCGGGCCCAGAGGTCCCGCTGGAGAGACGGGTTAGCCGACCTTTGAGGCCCGGCTTAGACCGTTTAGGGAACAAGAGTGAAAGGTTAGAAAGTTAATATTTTTTAGTGGGCAAGGGAAGTATTTAAAGATGGACCCCACTGGGAAAGAGCAAGGGGAAGTCCCTTTGGTCTTCTTACGCCAGACTGCAGTCCTGAGGGCCACACTCAGGCACCCGGGGTCAGGCAGACACCGCGGGGCCGCGCTAGCGAGCCCATTTCTGAACCTCCCCCGCTGCTGGGACAAGAGTAGGCCCAGCAAGGAGGGCGGTGCCCTCAGACAACAGACCTGGACTGGGACGGCATCGGGCCCTCCCGCTCCCAGTGCTGGGAAGCGGCTCCCTGGTGGCAGAAGGCTTTCCCTGGGGGCACCGTATCACCCTGCGGGATGTACTGCCAGCACACCGGGTCCTGTGTGGCCGGCCGCCGCGTCACCGCCGCCTGGCAGCACTGCCCCGCAGCCTAGCGGGCGGGTGCGGCCCCTTCCCAGAATAGTCTTGTCCTCCTCCTGCCTCTGGGGCCAAGGAGAGTAAGGTTTCAGTCCTCCTCTCTGTGAGGTGGCCGAAAGCAGGGCCCAGGGCCCAGGGCCCATGCCTCTCACCTCCAGCTGGCACCGGCGACTCCGGCCTCAGCAGATAGCCTCGGCTCGGCGGAGGCCTCTGGGAGCCCGCCTGTGAGCCGCGTCATCAGCTAGCCCGAAATTAGACAAAGCGCTTTGGGGAAAAGAAACGTGTGGTGTGCCTCGCTTTTTTCCAGTAATTGTTCCATGGCTCGCTCAGCTTGTAAGATTTTCCAAAATAAGGCCGTAGATGGGAATTATATCAGCACATTGGGAACCGAAGGCATGTGGGCTCTGTCGGCGCTTTGTGAAAAACACCCCTCAATCAGACAGACGCCCGTCATCGCAGCCGGCTGGGGCAGGGCCTGGAGCTGGCGATGGCGGAGCTACAGGTGCCTGTTCCGTGCAGATGGGAGCCAGGGAGACCGTCGCTCAGGCTGGAGGCCCTCCACTGGGGGGCTCGTCCCGGTAATTGGTTGGCACCCTGGAATTGACTTTATGTGTTTAACTCTTTAAGGTCCACCTCCTTCCCCCTCAAGAGAACCTGATTTACTCAAAGTCCTCCCTGCTTGCAGGGGTTTGGCCTGGTAGTTTCAGCAAGTTATTGGCACCCCCTCTAGGGCACTAACAAGGTAGGATGTATCTCTGACTTTGGGAGGAAGACTGTCCCCAAAGCAGAAAAAGGTGTTCTGACTTGTGTGTCCCTCTGGGCATTTTTTAAGTCCCCCACCCCTTTCCCTATTTCTTGCAGGAGACAGACAGTGACCAGCACCCCCTGCTGGATTGAGCTACACCTGAATGGGCCTTTGCAGTGGCTTGACAAGGTCCTCACTCAGATGGGCTCCCCAAGCATCCGCTGTTCCAGCGTGTCTTAGAGACATCGGGTGTGAAGGGGGAGGGTGGGGAGGGCGGGCTTGGGGAAATGGCCATGTAGGAGGTGGAGAAGATTGGAACTCTACTCAACCCATTGTTGTCAAGGAAGAAGTTTTTCTCCCTCAACTAAAGTGGCACCAGCCTGTTCTGCAAAACACAAAAGCAAACCCAGAGATGGATTTTATGAACAACTGTTTCTGCTGAACGCATCTGCCCTTTGGTGCCAGCTTCAAGGGCAAGTGGCTTCCGGTCTGATGGTCTGAGTGAACAGAACAGGTAGTGTTTCACCACCTGCCCCCAACCGCCAGCCTCCTTCCTTTTTGGATGACAGCAATCTGGGATGTCACAGTCCAACTGAAATGCCCCCCTGTCCGGGACTGGATTGTGGAGTTCGCCTTGGAAGGGTGTTCTTGGTAGGAAAAGCCTGCAGGGCCGTGAACAGACCTCACGCCCAGCTCTCAGCGCTTTTGACGAAGGCTTCGACTGAGCACTCCTGACCAAGCCCCACCACTCCAGCAGACCCTGCGCCTCGGGAGCCAGATTGACTTGGGGTGGGGAGGGGACTTGCCTGTCCCCCGCCCCTCTCAGAACATACCAGTTGGCCTGGGCGTGTTCAGCAGAACATGTGCACGGGACAGTGGGAATTGGTGAGAGCCACCTCTTCTTTAAAAACTTAAATTTGTCCTTTTTCACTTTGAAAAGTCGGAAGGATCTGCTGCAGCTCAGTGCGTATGCAGTGTAGAGTTTGTTATCACAGTAATCTCAAAGAGATTTGAATGATGGTAAGTGTCCACGTGAAGCGGGAGGCCGTGGCCACGGGATGGCGTTCAGGCTGAGGCAGCACCATCCTGAGTGCATCCCTGTCATCTGTAAGAGCTCGCTCCAGATTCGGATGCATACGGCTATATTGATTTATGTAGTCAGTTGCAGTAATTAAATCAGCTTTATCATATGCTCTTTTAAATGTTTGTTTTATACTTTTTTTAAAAAATCCTGGGTTGGCACATTGACTGGGAAACCGGAGCGAGTCCCAGCAACGACTTCTCTCCCTTCTCTCTCCCAAGGGGAAACTTTTCCAGGTTTTGTTGCGGAGACACCTGCCAGCACTTACGGAAGCTGAAATTTACAGGAGCAAATTCACCAGAAGGGAAAAATCTCAGGCCAACACAGGCAAATGAAAAGGGCTATTAAAATTTTTTTACACCTTTGAAAATTGCAGGCTTGGTGCAACGAGGTCTGCCATCTTTCCCCTGGGACATAAGATTATCTAGCTCACGATGGAGGATCATCAGTGAAAACTACAGCAGTTATATTGTGGAATAAGTACCGCTCCCAGTGGCAATTAGGGAGAAAAGGAGTATAAATTATTTCAACTGGAAAAAAGAAAGAAGAGCCCTCTTCTTTTACTGGCCTTTTGCAGAATACAGCAGATAGAATTGCCACTTTCAATTGGTACTTTGTTCTTTGCTGCTGTTTTTGTATGAAATGACTTATCCCACATATTTGCATGGATTTCTACCAGGAAAAATAAAAGGATTTCCTATGGAAGTCCTGTCTTATTCCAAGTGAAGGGAAGAAAGTGTATACTTCTGGCAGGTTATAAATCTCAAATGTGATGCAATTTCTGATGCTGTAGGGCCTTCCTGGTACCTCACCTGCAGGACCCTGTGCCGATGAAGTGGTACCCTTGAGGTTTCCAGGTAGGAGAGCTGCTCCCTGAGCCTCCTGAGGAAGAGACTGAAGGAGCACCTTGCCAGGCCTGTGGGAGTCTTCTCGCGGGGCTGTTGACACAGAACCCAGAGAAAACACGAACCCCCTCGCTTTCTCTGAGAAGGCCAAGTACTGTGGTCTGAAGCATGTGCCTGGCACAAAATGATCTATGGGATGCTCTTACAAACGCAGGAAGCCCCCGAACCTCGTGTGTGTACACTTACGCTCCCGGTCAGCTCCGAGACCCTGGGCACAAATACTCCATCTTGGCGTCTGCTGGAACAATCCCGGTCCCTCTCCTAAAAGCCATGGCAGCAGTTTTCCAGGCCCTGCATCCTCCACCTGCTACACGATCCCATGAGGGCTTCTTGTGGCACACGGCTGTCCCCCAGCTGCTTGGGAACAACTAGCTTCAGGTACAGCGCAGTTCTGGCGACCCAGTGATCTATGGAAGTCCTGTCTTATTCCAGGTGAAGGGAAGGAAATGTATTCGTTTGGCAAGTTGAAAACTTCAAATGTGATGAATTACACAGTTGGCTGCATTTGGATGGTGTCTTAGAACACTCAGTGCTCAGACCTGAAGGCTACTTCCTTGGCCCTTTCTGTATAGACTAGAAGACTACCACAGGAGGACGTGTGAGGGGGCTGTAGGTAAGCCCACCTTTGGCATCACTGAAAATAAATTTGGTCACACTTAGGAGGTTAGGAAATGGTGCCATTCCCATCTTAGAGCGCTACGTAGGTGCTTTGGGCATGTGTAATATTAGTGTCCTTCCTTTAAGTCACAAAACTAGTTTTCTTAGTTTTAAAATCCTTTTGTATGAATGGCATTTGTATATTAAAAAACTTTTTTAAAGAACAATTGAAAGGGGCAAGAGGAAACCAGGGCAGTTTTGGAGCTGTGACAGTGGCTGCTGGATAGCAGTTCGAAGTGTAGCACGTCCAGGCGACAGGGCCACGTGTGTTGTTCCCCTCCCCCCCAGGCTCTTGCCAGGACGTTGTCTTTACCCTGTGGCTTGTGCTGACACTGCCCTGAGTGTGGCCAGCACTGGGGCAGAGATCCATGTCCTCAGCACCTCCTGAAGAGCCAACTTTTATTTCCTTTCCACTCCTCCCCACTGGCCCTCTTCTTCCCAGTTTTATGTAGTAACTTAGATCCTTCCAGCACATACGTAGGTAGCTCCCCCAGCCGGTTTGGATTACAGGCCTGTGCTGGAACATCATCTCAGTTGGCCACCTTCCTGGCAGGCTGTAGATCTGACATTTTGAGACAAGCCCAGAGTCAGGAACGGGGACTTTGACTCTTAGGAAGAACACACATGAGGGCAAGGCTGCTGGCAGACTTTTCCATTGTCCTTATGTTGTCTGTTGTATTTTTTTATTGACTGTGGTGATTATTTTTTTTTAAATCATTGTTAATGTATTGAAACAAGCTGTAGCAGGTATCATGTGCTTAGTTTGTTTTGTTTTTCTCCATCCCCTCCTTGTTTTCCTAGAGTTTGGCCATATTCCAGGCTAAATGCTTTTACTCAAACCACAGAAAGGTTTTCTTTAAGTAGTGTGTGCATGTCATGCATGTACGCCAGTAGTCTGGGGAGAAGGCAGATATCCGATTTCATTCTCAGCCCCACGCTGCCATTCTTGAGGCTCCACTATGGGCTCCACGGGGCCAGAGCTCACCTTAGACCCCTCTCCTTAGTCCTCAAACGCAGAGGCAGGAAAGGAATCTGCAGGCTTATGGGACTGCTTACCAAGGGGGCTACAAGAGAGGGTACAAGTCTAGCTCTGGACCTTGTTTCTTACTGTGTGACTTGGCTAGAGTTGGGAGTTTTCCCAAAGTATATACACGTCCCCATTTTACTGGGAGAAAACCTCAACGCAGCTAAGCTGTATCGTTTTTCTTTGTGTGGCATAAATGTTCCCTGTGGCACCCCTTCAAGTAACAGTCTTCACAATACGCGTCACCCTTCTAAGGAGCGTCAGCCACCTCTCAAGGGGGTAGGGGAAGCAGAACAATGTGCCCAAGAGGATGGGATGGAAAATGAAGATGAAGCACCTGCGACAGGAGTTGTCAGTGGGGAAGGACTTGCTGTACAGGCAACTTTTCAGAAACACAGCTACCATGTAAAAGGAACTCGCCTCTCTTATAAACTGGATCTAGAAATTCTCAGTGATTCTATAATGGATTTTCTTTTTTTTTTTTAATGCAGAAATAAGGTATACTCTAGTGTTCTGGTGTTTTTATATTTATGTAATAATTTCTTAAAACCATTCAGATAACTATTTAATTTTTTTTAAAGAGAGTTGGAAAAGGTCTCCCCTCCCAAGGACAGTGGCTAGAAGAGTTGGGGCACAGCCAGTTCTGAATGTTGGTGGAGGGTATAGTGACTTTTTGGCTCCGCATCCAGAAACACCAAACCAGGCTGGCTAAACGGGTGGCAGCGCGTAAAAACAGGCAGCCTCTGAGTCCAATCTAGACCCTTCTACGGGGGTTCTCTGGACCAAGCCCCCGTCGCTTCCTAGGGGTGCAAACTTTACCCAGAGAGCTGGAGCCGTCTTTCTCCAAGAAGCCTTCACAAGCCTTCACTCGCCTTCACGGCCGCTGCTGCAACTGGGCTGTTCTGGACTCTTGGTGTGTGCTGGGGGTGGGAGTAGAACACGGAGGATGTCGATTACCTTCACTATTCAGCCAGCCTGACCTTTTAATATCTTTGTAAAAAGCATGTATGTATTTATAGTGTTTTAGATTTTTCTAACTTTTATATTTTAAAGGCAGAGCACCTGTTTGTTTAAGCATTGTACCCCTATCGTTTAAGATTTGTGTCCTCTCTCTCTCGTAAGTGCCCTTCTAATAAACTTTTCGTGGAAAAGCTCCTGTGCCAGAAGCTCAGTCTGATTCTTGCTGCTGTCTCGGGGCCGAGGGGAGAGAAGATTTAAAAGGGAGCCCAGCAGGGTCGCAGTGGCTTCAGGGCTCGGGAGGACCAGAGGAAAATGTCTGCAAGCCCAGATGTACTTTGTCCAACCACACGCCAGGGCACATTCTGCCGCTGTCTCCGTGTAACACCCACTGCCCTCATTCACTCACCAACGGCAACATGCAGTGCCAGCCAGTGTAGCGGTGACAGGAGCACCTGGGCCATCCACGCAAAGGTACGCTTCCTAATTAGTGCATGTCCCTGCTCCCCACATCTAAACGCTCGCTGCACGGGTCCCCTTGATGCCACCTCGGCAATGCCGTTTTGCATTCATTCCCCCTGTACCCGAAAGCCTGTGGCAAAGGATTGAATGCTACCGCCCCAACCTCGAGCCCTGCCACCTCGTGCTTTTACTAGTCCTCTCCTCGCCTGCCTCTTCCATGCTGTGACCGTGTCCTAAATGCCACCGGGCTAGTCTTCTCACAGGCATGAAGGTAGTTTTAGATTCACAAGTAACAAGTTTTCCACACTTTTCAGCTCAGATGACTGTTAGCTCCTGTGAAATTCATTTTGAACTAAAACTCCTGAGGAAAAAGGGACTTCAAAACTATTTCCTTGGTGGGATCTTACACTGACCCCAGGAGATGTGGATAAAGAAACAAGAGGATTAAATGTAAAATGCCATTTGGTTTCTAAGAGTTGGAATAAGCAGAATTTGGGGGAGAAGGACAAAATGGGGCTAGGATAATCCTCTAGCGGGGCCACTTCTGCAGCGGTCTTCCTTCTGAGGTCCTCGCCAGAGTCCCGGCACCCTTACCAGGAGGAGGCAGGTTTTGCAGCAAGGGCCTTTAGATTTGGCCTCCATGAACTGCATCAAATTCCTGCCTTTATGATTATTCTTTCACCAGTTCTACTTTCCTGCCCCTGAAGGACTTCCCCAAGGCTTTATGTAGTCTGTATTTCTCAATTGTTGACTCTCAAATCCGTACCTTTAACCCACCCCTGGAGCACCACGACTTTAAATTCCAACTGCCTGTCAGACATGATCCAAAACATCCCACCCCCTGAAGTGAATCACCTCCCCACCTTACTTGAGCCAGCCCCCTCTTCTGCCCTGCAGTTTGTAGCAGCAGCCTCCCCCCTCCTATTTTCCAAGTCCCGAGCAGCGCGATTCATTCCTCTCCCCTGCGCGCCATGGCCTCCCTGCCGCAGCTGCCCTCCCTTCTGACCAAACCTGCCTCTGGGGAAGGCCCCACTCCCTGAACTTCCCCGTTCTTGGCCCTCTTGCACAATCTACTCTTTTTCTTGGGCCTACACCTAGTGTTCCCAGACCACTGTGTGTTCTCTTGCAGCTACTCCCTGAGTGATCTCATCTGCCCTTATGATTTCAAGCCACATAAATGCTAACAGCTCCCAAATCAGTACTGACAGCTCAGACATCAATCCCGAGCTTCAGACTCGTGTCCAACAGCCTGCTGGCTACTGGTACGTGGACGGTCCACAAGTACCTCAGACTCACAATTAAAAAAACAATTCATTTCCCTTATTAAACCATTTCCCTTTCCTCTGGCCTCCAGTCCTGTTTCTGGCATGACCATTTACCCAACCTACATCCACCAAAGTCACAGCTGTCTGGCACTCCCTCGCTCCACACCTCCACGCAGTCCCATGTCTCCAATCTCTCTGCTCGTGCCGTCCCTCTGCTTGCTCCGTCAGCCGCTCCCCTGGCCTGCACCCTGCACGCCGGCCTTGCTGACTGACATACGCCACCAGTTCGCCCGGGTGACTTTTACTGGTGCTTTACAACTCAGGCCACACATCTCTAGGAAGCCTCTCCTGAACATCTCTATCTGTACAATCTCCTCTACCATGTGTTAGCTGTTTGTGTCTGTCCCTGCTCTAGGCTGTGAGTTCTTTGAGAGCACGGTTTACATTTTATTCTTGTATCCCTGGCTTCTTTTGGCCACCGTGTTCTTTTGCTGAATAAACGAATCAATCATTGCCCAATCTTGTAAATCCTACCTTAGCAATCTTTGTATCCCTTTCCACTGCTGTCCTATAGTAAGTCCTTACATATGTTTGAAGGAATACCACCACAATATAATTCCTGATTACCTTTTATCACAGCTATTCTAAAATTCTCCAAATTTCTCTCTCTAGTCCAGGGATAGCAAGTATGTGGCAAAATTACCACCATTCTCAGTTTCTCTATCCATGGCAAAAACCACCAAAGTGCTGGGTCTATTCTCAGCCTCAGAATCCTTCTTAACACAACTAATCAGTTAGGCAGATACTTCTAGTACTACTGCCAGATTTTCCTGGAATGTAATTATGGTTAGATGCCTTTTCTGCTCAAAAACCTTTGGCTCCTCAGTTACCTCCAGAGTTAGGTACAGACGCTACAAGGCAGTATTTCAAGGCCCTCTCAAACATCCACCTGTACCTACCACCACTTCCCCAAGTGAACTTCTCGGGTTTCCCAGCACATCCCCTTGCTCTTACTCCCACTAAGAACTGTGCTGCCTCCACTCACCTATCTGCCAAAATTCTTTATCCTTCTTGCTCAAGTCAAGCATTGCTTCCCCTAAGTCAGTGGTTCTCAAAGTGTGGTCCCAGGACCTGCAGCTCCCTGTCACCTGGGATGTTAGAAATGCAAATTGTCATGCTCCAGGCCTTCCAGGTGATTCTGGTGTGAGTTAAAGATTGAGAACTGCTGCTCTAAGATGCACTTTATGCTCTCTCCTTCCCACAGCGATGAAGGCTGGTCACAGCACTTTCACATTCTGTCTTTTGTGACCTTGTCTTGCTTGCCCCCTACTCCCACCTGAGTTGGACTCTGAGAAACTACATCCTTACTCAAGACTCTATCCTCCACCACACCTAGTTCAGAGTCAGTGTTGGCTGGACCCTGAATCCTTGCTTCTGCTCGCACCAGGGTAGAGGAACAAATAAGAGGCCATCTAACTTTGCCACTAATGACTTCCTGAGAATTTCCTGAGGCGGCAGAATTAGTGCAGGTCTTGTCCTTGGACTTCAGATTAAAAGAATCTTCTCTCTCTTAAACTATCCTGCTGTTTCCATAAAGTTCCTATCCCAGGCCTTACTTAGCCCACATTATTGTGGCATTAAAACCACCTGATTGATAACAGCAAGGGCAGAGGTAATGATTGGTCACTTCCTTCCTAAGAGAGCGCCAGGGAGGCTTTCTTAGTAAACTGAGCATGAACAGCTATCTGTGCCTCCCAGCTTCGTAGCTGTGGGAAGTGTTTAGGCCTATGAACAGATATACAGAAAAGGGTTTTAGAAGAAAAATTTTCTCCTCCCCCCGCCCATTTCCAAAGATGCAGTAATAATCATTAGGGCCAGGTTTTGAATCAATACTTTTGCAAAAGGAAACAAAATAGAACTATAAATCACTAAGAGTTGGAATGGGGCTCAGCAGTGTTCCAACAAAAGGCCCACACTACTCCTATGACTTTTTTTCTTAATTCTTCACTCCGCAAATCAGAGGAACAATTTAGAATCAAGATACTTCCTATGCTAGAACTTAACTCTGAGTACAGACACCTATGATAAAAGCAAGACTTGTGATGTTAATGACAGGCACAGATAATGCTAAAATACGAAACTTAGAGAATTTCTAAGACTCTTTCTGCAGGAGCTTACATGCCAAAGGTGCAAGGATGGATCACTAAACTCAACTCCAAGTGGAATCTAAAAAAGCTAGAAATTTACCATGCACAGTCAGCATTCTACTTTTATGACACATACAAATTATGGGAAAGTTAATAGGGTGTTGTTTTCAAACTAACCTTGTACTAATATGGTACTAGGGTCAGTCCACTTGACCACAATTCTTTATACTTTCTCCACCTATTAAGATTTGGTATTTAACGATACCATGCTGTAGCTAAATTATCTATTGTAAAATTGGGGTGGGGGGAGTGAAGGGCAAATCTAACTCATTAGAGCATCCACTGAAACTGTCTCCATCAATCAAAACGTTCAATGAATCAGAACCCCTGACCACACTGGACACATGTTTGCTAAATTTAGCTTTGCATCAGCAAACACTCAAGCTCAGAATAGTTCGCAGAGCTCTCATCTTACCCTTAGACAGTGATTCTTCTAAGATCCTTTTTCCACAGCAGGCCAAGGCAAGGCGAGCTCCACGTGCTCTCTCAATGGCTATTGTTAAGAGATTGGCCCAAGGTTAAGGGACTCTGACAAGCCTCGGCAGAAATGTTTATCCCCACCCCTCCTCAGTGGGAACACGAAATCAGCCATATCTCACATTTCACGTGTTGTAAGTAGTCTGCAGGAATGGCCTGACATGCTCTATGGTCCTTGAACCACATCCCATATTACTCAACCATCTAAGTCTAGCTTCCCTGAATCTCTAGCTTCTCTGAATCAGATGTGGCCAAGTTTTATAAATAGAGAGCAAGCAAACTGGTTCTGTCAATCTTCTCATACTCTGGCAGGCTAGTGTATTTTAAAATTATAAAAATATCTATGTCTTCATCACTCTAAAATTATTACATAACACATGATTTTCTCAGGGGGAAAAAAGTTTATTCTTGTATCTCCCTACCTTCCAACACTCACCTTCAAACTTTTCAATCATACTCATCGAACACAAACAATACTTTGCAAAATGTGTTAGGCAAATAGAGAGACGTTTAAGGAAAAAAAGCCAAGTCTCTTATTTTAAATCCCAGCTGGATGGTCCATAATAACTTGTGATGGCATGTACATAGGTCACTTTAGACTGCAACTGTTATTGCAGTGTTAGCTCATGATCTCTCTTCCTAACATGGACCTTTAGTAGATACCACTAGACACCTTTATTCCATGCGTGCCCTAGAAGAGGCCAATATCCCCGGATAGCTGAGGTCTTAAAAACATGGTGATATTATACATAAGCATAGTGGATTCCAAAATAGTGAGCTTGATAAACTATTTAGACTATTCACTATATATACCTAGCCCAGTGAAGCACATAAAGCTTCCCCCTCTTGGCCCCCTACTGAAAAACAACAAAAGTATAATAATACACATTAGCAGACTTTATAAATAAATCATATTTTAATCACCTGTCTTTGTTTAATCCACAAAATCAAGTTCACAGCTTTTTCTGGTCTGTTTTTCCTAACCATGAGGCCTAATATATTTTCTAAAACCTCCCATAGTTTAACAAAAACATGTTCCACCTTTCGTTTTGTAACCCTAGAGCCAACTTCCTTGATGCAGTCACCTCAAAGAAACACTGGTGAGATGGCGGTGAACCATGGAATCAAAAAGTCCTTCAGAACAGTTTAAAAAAGAAAAACAAACAGAAAAAAAAGGTCACGAAGCAAGACAGCTTCCAGCGTTCCCAGAATGCCTCCTCCTGAATGCCCCAATCTCTGAGAGGTCTCCTCCCTGTGGTCACTCTGGCCCTCCAGCCCCTGCAGCATTCCATTCCTTCTGCCACTGTTTCAGATTCTTCAGTGCTTACAAGTGGCACCTGGAGGGGGGTGGGGATGTGAGCTCTGTTTCTGCTCCTGACCCATCCTGTGTTCCTTTCATGCTGTGTGAACAGTTCCAGAGCCCACATTAGGCCAGAGCCAGTTCTTAGCCATGTACTGGCACCTTCCACCCACTGTGCTCAGTGCCACTTTAGAGCTGCATCAGTAACTACCACAGTGAAGGACAATGACATGCATTACAGAAGTGTCTACGAAAACAGAAATCAGGATTTTATTTGCTATACTTTCACTCTTCCTTTAAAAACTTTCCCTTTGGCAATCAGTCCCTCTGGGCTGACCCATTGGAACAAGACAAAGGATAAAGAGCAAAGGGTATTCCCTAAGGGCTACAGTGCTGGAAGGTTACAGAGGGGCTATCAGCCCTGGAAACAAGGTGCTCAGGAATCCTTTGCCTAACATTTTGCATCCTCACCCACCCCTTAGTATTGCTATTTTTGGCAGTGATCTCTGTTTGGCTTTAAAAGAGAAAGAGGGGGAAACCTGCCTTGTTTTGAGGGTATAATAAAGTTTGACAACACAACTCTGGCATCTCAAGTAGCAGGGAGAATTCTAAGGCAGAAGAGTTTCTTCACAATAATGCTCACGCAAAAATCTCAGTACGTGCTCACTCACTGTTTCCATGACCCATATAGGGATTCCTTGAGATTCTTTCTCTGTCTTAGACACACCCCCCACCCCCCACAGCTCAGTTAGAGGGGTTTTATCCCCACCAGAGTCGGAAACTTTTGCCTCATTTATAATAGTCCAAAAATTCACACTGGTTTTTCCATTCTTTCTAGCATAAGTTCAGATACTACACTTCAAAAGAAATGGCCGGAAGCACTTTTTTTTTTTTAGTTAGAGACTAACCTGTTGGCCACTAACTTTGGCCCCATCTATACTATAGTACAAATCAAATCTGCAGTTCCCTCATTTCCTTCCCCTAAAAGCATCATAGCTCAGAGCCACAAGCTCCTTAAATGGAGAAAACCCAAAACACCCAGGAAAGGTGATACAATTCAGCCCCTGGTGTGCACTATCAAGTGTGAAGGTAGAGAATGCAAAGGGCTGACTAGGAATGGCCTGGTGGTTTTCTTCTTCCATCTGGGTAAATCACACAGACCTCTGAAACTCATTCTACCCCCATGCCTAGACCAAAAACAGTCTATCTAAGAAATTCTCACTCATTATTATCCTTATATTCCTCATTCCCTTAAAATATACTGAGGGAGAAAAGATCTCTCTTTAATGCCCTACTAAAAACTAAAATTAACTGAACCATTATAAGTCAGGCTGCCAACATGATAATGGGAATTTCAGCAAAATATGACTGGATTGAGTAAGGAAGTTATCTTAGATAGAGCTAGAATCTTTGTTAGTCAAACCCTAGTGAGAATAATTTAGTGTTCTTCATCAGATGAAAGGCCTTCAATTTCATCTCTGTCTCCCCCAATTGCCATCCAGAATGCTTTGGCCACCTGTGGAGAGAAGCATGCAACGAATTTTAGGCAAAATAGCTAAACTTCAGCTCATTTCTTATGTCATACCTTGAACTCACCTAAAATCTACATTGCCCTCCAGCCCTCTGGCAACATATCTCAAAACCTTGAATACCATTTGACCCAGGACTTCCACATTTAGAAATTTATACTAAGGATATAATCAGAGTTGTGTACAAAGGTGATGTGTAAGGGTAAGCACAGCTTCATTATTTATAGAAGCAAAAAATGCTCATGGCCTAAAAGGGAACTGGGTAAATTATGACACATTCATATAATGGAAAACCATCAACCATGTAAGTTTCCTGCCAAGAACACATATTGTGTTAGTAATAACAAAACAAAACAACTAAGAGTTTTCTGGCCCAATAGTTAGGAAGGCAAACATCCTGAGTCTCAATGAAGGTTCCATGTCATTCAACATACAATTGAAAAATCTTGGTTTGACTGCAGCAACTATATTGTTATTGTATAAATATTTAATTAGTTATAAGTTAATATGTGATGAAAAGCTCACACTAAGACCCTTTAGAAGTACACAAGTGTGACATGTAATTATAATAGCACTGGACCTTTTGTGGGTACTCAATAAATACCTGACTGATTGTCTCACCTTTTCTGCATGCAACTTTCTTTGCTCGTGAGGAAGCGTCGCAGCCTTGTCTAGGGGGAAAATATATCTTAAGAAATTTGTCTGACAGCACAGGAGAATCTGGAGTGTATGGATGTTCTAAGACTAGAAGATGGGAGGTGGTTTCAAAGACATATGTTTATGGTGTAGTCATTACAGCTATTAGGAAGTTTAAGTCTTCCAAATATTCCAGATGGAAATGACGTGAGCAAAGTGGTAGGGATCTTACAGATTCCATCTTATGAGACACATTCAAAGAAAAAGAGGCAAGAGAGAATGAAGAAAAATTTTCCCCAGGGAATTTTTTACCAACAGAGGATGGCAGTCCCCCAGGTAGCTAAGTTTCTTCAACATGGCTGAGATCAGAGCACAGGATCCAATCTAGCAGTTACAAAATAAAATGCTACTACATATAAAATATGAGCAATGATATGGGAACATGTTAGACAATGGATCTGATTACCTTTCATTTCCTTTAACTTTGAAAACAGTCTTTCAAAATTCTCCAAATCTCCTCCTCCAGTAGTAAGACTGGCTAATTCTTGAATATCCAGATCTAACATGGGATCTGAAATAAGGATTTGTCACATTATGTGTCACATTATTTATATATGTGCTAAATCCACAGAATCCTAAGGCAATGAGTGCTAGCTGTGATGAAAGTCACCCATGACAGAAGGCCCAATATGTACCAGCTTTACAGCTCATGGTATCTCACCCTGCTTGGCTGCTGGTCGGCCTTCACAAATGAATAGTAACTTATTTTATCCTTACACCATTGTAATGAGGTAAGGAATGCTATTTCCATTTTAAAGACAAGAAAACGAAAGCTCAGAGTTGAAGTGACTTGCTTGAGGTCACAGCCAGCAAGGGTGTTCAGACTTAAGCATTTCCAACTGTGAAGGCCACGCTCACTCCACTAAGGTACACTGATTCAACAATAAATGACTAAAGTTTATACCACGTTTTACTGTACAACAAATATTTTCACATCTACAGCTGACAACTATATAAGGTGATTAGGATTAGGAATTATACATGTAATTTCAGAATTGCTAACCCATATCCCTGTGAAAAACAAATTTACTAAGTAGAGTTCAGTTCTTTTTGTTTTTAGCCTCACGGTATCCAATCTGATTACTGTTTTCCAAAGCTACTTAGGTTAGTTCCTGTCTTCCCCACCCCTTCCAGTGTGATTAATGGTTTGTTTTAATGGCAGAGCAGGTTTAAAAGCCAATAGGAAGGATTCAACTGATAGGATAAGGCTGAATAAACCAGAAATAAAAACAGATTATACGTAATTTTTCCATCGTAAAATGTTTCTATAACTAATCACTTGAGTTTCCTACATGGATTACCTTATAATCATAAAAAATAGTTCTAAAAATTTATTACTGTATATGAGCCTTCTGTGGCATACAGAAAAAGTAGGGATATCAGTAGTTCCCCAACAAAAGAATATTTATAGTTATTGTCAACTAAGCTTCTTGACTTTCTGGCTTTGGACAGTAGATTTGATTCTAGTTTCTATCCCAGGCTCTTTTTGCTAGAAGGTATTAAACTTCTCTGGGCTTTAGCTTCATCTCCATAAAATAACTTCTCTGCCAAACTTCATAACCAAATGAAGAAGTGGATATAAAAGAACTTTAAAAGGATGAGAAAGGACTTACAAAGTTGTATTATTGTTGTCACCATCAATTCTGACTACTGTTAAGTACTATGAAAAAACTGCGGAATACAGAGCTATAAAGCTATTTCTCCACCTTGGTTCTGTCTTAGCTAAGATGATCTGAATCAAGATCCTGCAGAATCAAAGACAAAATGGTGCCCACATGTTTGTTATGTATTTATTCTTCTCCCTTTTTCTGACAGCCATTGGCAAGGCTCATATTCATTTGTGGTACATTATTTTCTTCTCTTCTCCGTGTTTCAAGCCAGTTTCCCCCTGAATGGTTTCTGCCCAGACACCTAGTCCAAGTTCCACAGAGCTCCTCTTACTTACCCACGATGCTGTCGACCTGAGCATCTGCTGTGTTAGATGCGCCTCCCCGCTGACCAGAGAGGGATTCAGTCCTACCTGCTGCTGGCAAATGGGGCTGCTGTTGAGGAAAATACACAGAAGCAACAATTTAATAGTCGACTATTTCAGAACTAAGTCCCAAAGGGCTCACACTTTCATTCCCTGGTTGGCTTTAGAGAAGCAGTAATAGGAGCTAGAGGCACGCAAAGAAGAAAGAAGGAGTAAGATCACATTAAAAAATAAAAGGTAAAAAATTCACCCAGGAGTATTTTCCCTCAAGGAAGAAGTAGAAAGTGTTATGATTTTGCAACGGACTATTAAAACATGTTTTTCGTGCATTTCATTTAAGGTCCATGTTATATTCAAAATGTAAGAATGTATACAATCATAACAAACATCTCAGAGGCTGATGAAGATCCCCAGAAGGACAGTGTGGCACTGAGTAATGTGCTCTTGGTTCCCGCATGCTGCCCAAGGTACACCTGGACCAGACTTCCTGAGGGCAGGGGCTGAGATCAGATTCTATGCTCACTGAGGGCAGGGACCTTGCCTCAGATTTGTACAGGGCCTTTTATACAGGAAGTATAAAAAGCACCATCAATTTTATTTTCCATTTAAAAACCTGGAGGCAAGTTTATGCCCCAAGAAAATCCTAGCGTATTTCAGAGAACACTTTAGCAAAAAAACATGGAACAACGCAAACTACAAGTATCTTGAAAGGGCTTACTGCCTTAGCAAGAGCTGAATTAGCCTTCTCTCAACAGGTGCCAGGCATAATAGGGCTGTTTTAGATTCTCCTTTCATCTATTTTTAATATTCTCTGCCACCTTTAAAATGGAAAGGAAAAAATGATGAATGTGTAAAGATTCATAATGACAAGGAGAAATTAAAGCCAAAGAAGAAAAAAGATCCAAGAAAACCTTTACCTCGGAGTGACAGGTCTCTGTTGACCCAATGCTATGGTTTGTTCCGGCCAATGAGTTGAGAAGGCTAAAGCCCTGGTTCCTGTCTGAAGAAAAAGAACAAAATCACTGAAAATTTTCATTACATTTTAAATTGTTAAAATGACTGTGATGATGAAACAAAAGCTACTTCTTCATTATCAAAGTTCTAACTATAAAAGTTATTTTTAATTACTATATACTCTCAATTCGGAATAAATTTTTTTAGGATCACAGACTAATCACTGAAAATTTTCATTACATTTTATTTAAATTGTTAAAATGACTGTGATGATGAAACAAAGGCTACTTCTTCATTATCAAAGTTCTAACTATAAAAGTTATTTTCAATTACCATACACTCTCAATTCTGAATAAATTTTTTTAAGATCACAGACTATTAGCCCAGGCAGGGCCATTACAATAAACAAAAGGCCACTCAGTGGTTCTATTTGCAAAGATTGACAGCACTACTGTTTTCACAGTCACTATGCACTAATATTCCATTGTTTTAAACAATCAAAAATGTTTTTAAAAATCAACACCAAGGTATTAATACCAGGTGAGATGGAATATGCATGCTAATCTGGATATGAGCGAGCCATCTGCAGTTAAGGCTCCCAGGACTCATGTCTGTATTTACAACAGAGGACAAATCTGGAGCAGAACATCTTGAACTGATGAAAGTGTGAGGGCCATCCTTGATCCCACAGTCGTCCCCAGAATCACCTGGGGCACTTATTAAAACTACCCCAGTATTCAAGGACTCTACCTCGGACTGAGTCAGCATCTTTAGGACAGAGGCCAGGGAAACTCAACTTTTAGCAAGTACTAGGAGAATCTTAGGATCAGAGAAATTTGAAAATCATTGCCTTAGAGTAGAATAGGAAACCACAACCCAAGAGTCTAACAGTAGAGAAGCAAAGAGCTACTCTCTCAAAAAGACAATTACTTTCCATCTCACCTTTCCTCTCGCCATCTGTTCCTTGAACCCACTCTCATCTCTCTTCTCTAAACCACCTCTGAACTTCCCACACCCTTTCCCCGGCCAGGAGAAACCTGTTGTCAGTACTCCTCACACAGAGGTAGCAAAAAAGAGAAACTTTGCCATTTCCTTCCTTCTTCCTTTCACCTGGGGAAATTTGCCTTTTCAACTGGGATGAAGCCCCAGCTGTGGCCTGCTGGGCGTTATAGCCTGCAGCTTTTCTGTGCCTGACCTCTCAACCAAGGAGGCACAACCTTGGTTGTGCCTGGCCATCAACCCAGGACCTATGCTTTTAAGGCTACATTGTCTGGACAGCACTAAGAGGCTGGTGCAACCTCAACAGTGGCAGGGTGGTCACAGGGGCACGTGTACTCCTGGAGCCCCCTTCACCTCCTCATCCAAATGCCTGGGTGTGCCCAATCCAAGGACAGGGCACTAAGGTTTTATCAAGGTAGGATGCTGAGGATCAGAGGCCTGAGAGAAGTCGATCAATGCTGTGCCCTACACTGACAGTTTCAGAGCCTGAGGATGTTTATTCAAACATCCACATGTTTCTTTCTTTTGGCCAATGTGGTATTGATTTTAAAGCAGTTGAATGTAGTTATGCAACAGACAGCATCAGACAGGGATTTACCTGTCATGAGGATACATGAGAGCTCTTATAATACACTTTAAGCTATTTGTACAAAAGGCAATATCTGAGTAATAAACTACCACTGTAAGAGAACCCTCATTTTTATTACTGGAAATAACTTAGACTTTGGGTAATTTTCAAATCCAATTCATAAATCTCTCCATATTCCAATTCCACAGCTTATGTTTTTTCTCTGTTGGGCATTCTCTAAACTTGGCAGGCCAGACTGCAACTCATAAAGAATAATGCAATACAATGTCAGTTTATGCATGTTATTAGACCAAAGCAGTCTATTTAAAATGCCTCATTCTTTACAGTGGCTGCTTGCAAGGAGGGAACTGGGATGGACAGCAGTTAGGAGTGGGAGCTAGACTCATTACCGTATACTGTAAATCTTTGTGTACCTTTGGATTTTTGTTCCATGTGCATGTATTATTCATCTATTCAAAGAGATTTTTTTGAAATTTAATGGTTTTATGCTATATGTATTTTACCACAATAAAAAAAATTGAAAAAAAAATTAATGTTCCAATTCTAATGGATAAAATTATGAAAAAGTCAAAATGGCGGGAAAGAACGGGGATAGTAGTCAGAAAACCTGGCTTTCATTCTTAGCTCTGCCTACCTGTTTGATCTTAGACATATTAATCAATCTCTCTGTGCCTCAATTTTTTGATTTATAAAATGAGTTGGTTGCTATGTCCCTTCTACTCTAGAGGTTTGTGATTTTATGAAGTAAAGAGGCAGTCTTTAGCATCTCTTAACAGTAACTTGGAATTAGCTGGGCTTAGGTTTTTTTTTTTAATTACTTAACAGCGAGAAAAAAGGACCTTAAATTTCAGAATCCTTTTAATAAGATTCACAGATGACTACGAGTTTATGATCAGGTTTCAGGCTAATTATAATCCACTAGAAGGACTTTTGCTCAGTATTTTCTTATAAACAATGGAGAATTTAGTCAACTAAGAAGAGAGTTCATTATGTTCTACTGTTTATATATTTTATGAAAGTTAGAAACATACAAATTTATGCAATTAGAAAAATAATTCATTTTTGTTTATCCAAAGCAGACTGCTTGCACATTAATGTTGCTCAAAAAACTATTTTCTACACTTATGGCTTTAAAAAAAAACTCTCCATTTTGCCTGACCGTTGTTTATTAAAATTCTGCCCACATGTGCCCACTGTACAACTATTCTTCTCATAGAAAAGAATTACATAAATCTTTTCTTATTTGCTAGATTTTTCTTCCCAAGATTCGGTGCATGGAAATGTCATTCCTGTTAAGAAGGATTTATTCCTTTACCAGGTAGTTGTTGAAATTGGCTCTAGCATCTATGGTTTTACTGAAGCCACCAAATACTATACTAGGAAGGAATAAATAAATTCACCTACTAAACTCTTCTTTTGGAACTTTACAGATGCAGAAAGCGCAAGTTATTAAGTGATGTAAAATAAATTATTCTGGAAGGCATAAAAAGTATATTAAACTCCAGTTCTATAAACATCTGATTGAGTTTCTGTAGTCTAGTACATTGGCACCAGTGGAATCAGAGATAAAAATTAAAGTATCATGAAAAAATTTGGTGGTGTTGGCCATTAGCACAGGTTCTTCCAGTAAGTATCAGAAACAAAATTATAGCCTCTAGTATAAAGATTTAAAATGGGAAATTCTTAAGCCTTAGGGATGATAATTTATTTTTTAATAAGAAGTTTCAAGAAAATTTGAAATATATAAAATTGTTGGCTACCTCTTTACAAATCTAAAAGCACATTGTTATTTTAGAAGTATAAAATGCATTTCACATAGCAATTTTGTCTTACATTACATGAGACATTAGAGAATTTAAAACCTAGGCAAAAAGGGAAATTTTAGTATGGGGAAAGGGGAAAAGTAGTTTTTTTTAAAGATTTTTTTCCTTTTAAGTTTTCTGCTCTTCTCCTACTTCTCCATTATTTATCAAGGCAATATGATAAGCACATGAATTTGTAGATTTGATAAAGGCATGGATTTGAATCCTAGTTCTACTATTTACTGTGAGGTTTCATACGACTTATGTCTTCTCTGTACCTCAGTGTCTACATTTATGCAGTGGGTATAACAATACCTTGCAGAATTTTTGTAAGGGTTAATAATAGTAGCTAACATTTACTGAGTGCTAAATCTGCGTAAAGTAGTATTTTAAATACTCAACATACAATGCTGCTTTAATACTCACAAGAAAGTAGCCTTCTACACAAAAACACTAGGGCTGCCCGGAAAGTATCCTGCCATTGTTAATACAACGATAACGATTACATGGGTGGATACTTTCAGACAGCCCTCTGCACACAAATAGATATCAACGAATATCTTACTTACTGTATTATCCTCTTTTACAGAGGATTTATCTTATTTTTCTCTTTTACAGAATAAACTGGAACTCAGAGAGATTAAGTAACTTGTCCAAAGTCACATAGCTAGAACCAGAACTTGAAATCTAGGACTCTCCAATTCTAAGTTCCATACTCTTTCCAATTAAGCCCAGAGGTCTTGGTAACATGTAAAGAGTTGAGACATGTACAATGTCTTATATAATGTCTCGATGTATAAATACTGGATACCACATAAACGTGGGTCAAGTGCAAAAAGGTGTTTTTCATTCATATATAGTTCTCTTTTGTCAGTAATTCTTCATTATGTCCCTGGGTTAGACTATGATTTTCACTAAACTAAGCTGAACTCAGGACTAAATAATTAATCATATGCCACTTACTAACTGATCCCAGCCCAGTCCTGTCCTGGAGGCATTGGTCACATAAAAGTAGTGGCAGACAGGTGGTTAGATCCCACTAATCACTTCATTATCCCTCAAGTACACATATCAGGGTTTTTCAATCTCAGTATTATTGACTTTTTTTTTTTGTAGAGATGGGGGTCTTGCTATGTTGCCCAGACTGCTCCTGAACTCCTGGCCTCAAGCAATCCTCCTGCCTCAGCCTCCCAAAGTGCTAGGATTACAGATGTGAGCCACCACCCAGCCAGTATAATTGACATTTTAGGCTGGAGAATTCTTTGGTGTGTATGTGGGTGGCAGAAGGGGGATGTCCTGAACATCCCTGGCCTCCACCCACCAGATGCCTATAAGATTGCCAAATGTCCCCTGGCGGGGGTGGGGGGATCACCTCTAATTGAGAACCACTGATACAGATCTAACTTGGACAGGAAAATTCTGGCTGAAATCCTCCAGTTTTAAGTCATTACTTGAAAAGATTTTCAATAAAAAAGAGAATAAAAACATTTAAAAGATTCAATCACTCCTGCTTGTTAACACTAAAAATATACTCTCCCTACTCTGGGAAACTTTTCTAGATGATTTTAGCCTGTAATCACCTCTCTCTCAGTGCCATTTGCCTTTGTGTCCTTGATATTCAAGTGGCCCTTTACAGAATATGCTAGTATAAATACTTATCCTGAATCTCTCTGCTGTCCTCAACTATTGTATAAACTCCTTGCAGACATGGACAGTAGCCTAATGGTTCTTCTACATTCCACAGCTCCCAGCATAGTGCTAAACATACAGGGGGTGTGCTGAAATATCCAATGACTGCCTAATATGACTCTCAGACAATGGCTGCAAGTATCAGCTACGTAAAGAAGTGTTTATATATACTACTCAAGTGTTAAGAATTTCCATGACAACAGCCCCCAAAATGCCTTATAAGACCTATAAGGTAATAATTCATATTTTATTTTTTATTTCTTTAAAGTAGCAATTATTTGGCATCATCTTAAGAAGTGCAAGTTTTTTCCATACTTTAAGTTTTCTTTATATCTCCTTGCTCTCTGCACAAAATATTTTCCTTTTATCATGAACGTGTTCTTTTCCACCCATATGATAAACATGACCAAAATCATAATACTATAACTACGACTAAGATATTTCAGTTTACATAGAGAAGCTGTACCTATTTTTGAATGATATTCTTAAATCACACCATACTATTTGGGTAAAAAATTCTTATTAAGAAAATACTCCATCAGAAATGATTTCACTAGTATCAGAGAATAAGCCCACACTTTTATATTACATTTTACTTATGTTTGTCAAAATGAAATGTTTTTTTAATCATAAAAGAATCAGAAGAATTGATTTATTTCTCTTTCACTAAACTCATGCTTAAAAAGTGGAAAACTTTGAATTATATTATTAAAAATAGCACTTATTTAAAGAAACACTATATCTGGTTATATGAATGCCTTTAGATTCAGGAAAGTGAATCTCCAGTCTCCCTGTGACACCTGGGACGTCTGCTCATAAGTCAAGAACTGTTTCTGCTAATACTTTAACATATAATGAACATAATCAGAAAGTGGCAAGACTATATTTTTCTTGTTCCTGATTATAAGTACTATGTTCATTTTAGAAAATTTAGAACATAGAGAAAAGTATAAAGAAGAAAATTAAATCACCAAAGATACCAATTAATATTTTGGTAAATGCCTTCCTAGTTGTTTTTTCTATGCACACATACACACGAATTCTTAATAAACTGAACTAAACATCAGGATGAGTAGTGTGTTGTCCAAAGTTGTAAAGGAAAGCTTTACTCTAATTCCAATAATGGTTCTGCTGTAAAGTCCTATCTCCAGAGCCTGAAGCACACTCTTGAAAATCCCGAAAGGAATGTTTAGAATCAAGTCAAACATCATTCAGAACCAAGCATGGGAAGTAATGAGAACACTGAAACAAGACTTTACTGTGAAGAAAAAGACAGCTTTTTTATGTGGTTCATAACCTGTTCTAAAAATAAATCCAAAGGAAGAGTACTAAAAATGTTTTTGCAAGGTGGCAGCAGAAGAGGAATGCCTCCAGGGTGACTATTTTTTTTTTTTTGAGACAGGGTCTAGCTCTGTCCCCCTGGCTAGAGTGCTGTGGCATGGTCATAGCTCACTGCAACCCCAAACTCCTGGGCTAAAGCAATCCTCCTGCCTCAGCCTCTCAAGTAGCTTGGGACTACAGGCATGCACCACCACATCTGGCTGATTTATTTTCTTTTTTTTTTGTAGAGACAGGGTCCTGCTCTTGCTCAGGCTGGTCTCGAACTCCTGAGAGCAATCCTCCCATCTTGGCCTCCCAGAGTGCTAGGATTACAGGCGTGAGCCACCACACCCAGCCCATGGTGACTATTTTCCCATCATTCATGGTGCTTACGGATAATTTAAAGGGTGATTTTTAAAAACAAAGTCTCATGATTTTACTCATACATTTATTCCCTCCTATCTTCAATTTTTCACAGTTCTCTCTTCCCCTTTTTCTCTTAAACACAATCTCCTTCACCAAATTATGCCTTGTATACACACATACATATGCACACATAAATAGAAATCAACATTATCTTATTTATTTTATTTTTGACTATAACATTCACAGTTAGACAACTGTCAAAGTGTACTGAAATCATTCTTTCAGTTCCACAATATTAGATGCTGGGTTAAAAGAGGAGCAACTCACTTTGACCCAAGGAACTCAATTTCATAGAAAGTAATGTTAGTATCACTACACTATCCCAGAGTTCTACACATCCTAGAGAGTAGGAAGCTGGGGTCCAGAGACATGAAGCCATTTTCCCAAGGTCATAGAGGCAGAGGCAGACTGGACTAAAACCTTCATTAACCATTCTTCCTCTCACTAATTTTATGTTGTTCCATTTTCTCTAACATTAGATTCAAATTCTTATTTGGTCATCATTTAGAAAAAAATTTACATTAAAGGTACTCATTTCCTACCACTGCTCTGTACATCAGTTGCAAATGATTTCTTGAACTGAAATCCGGGATTTCTTCCTTGGAATTTTGTTACTAAGTAAATGTAGGGGGACACACATTAATAGATGATCAATTCTTCACATTTATAATGGGAAAACAGAAAACTGCCATATGAAAGAATTATTTCTACTATTAAAATTTGACTTAATTGTCATCCACCTGTATTACTGGGGATTAAATTATAATAAATAAACTGAAAGTAAACTCTCAGGGCTTTTGAAATCCAATCTCTACAATTGTTGCTTACCACTGGGGGATCAAAGTCACAACTTTGTAACATTTATTTAGTCTAATCCCTCCTTCGCTGATTAGAAACAGTAAAAGATCACAGCATTTCCCTTCCTTGCCTTCATTCCATGGTGGTATTTGTCAGAAGACTCACTGAGTACCCAAGAGCCAATGTAACAGAGGGAATGGCCCAGGGGAAAAAAAAAAAGACGACAAAAAGATGTTTTCTGTCTCTTTAAAACTTTCCTCACTCTTTTTAGGAACTGAAGCCTGCATCCCTGCCTCAGGCAGGTAGTCTGGAGGGACTTGGAGAAATGTCTTTTGTTCTTTGTGTTATAGGACATAGCTCAGCAATCCCAGGTAGGTGCCAGCCTCCCAGGTGGGCAGAGGTCACAGGCTTTGTCTTCAGCAGAGATGGGACAATTAGAATCATTAACACAGTAGCCTAGAACTGAGGGCCCTCCTTTTTAAGAGCTCTGTATTTCTGCTTATGTTCAGGAAATTTGGATTTTGAGACAAAAGTCTGCTGGGAGTTAGCTACTCTCCCACCAAAACAGGTCCCGGGCAGGATCGTTGCAAAAGATTTGGAAATAATAGAGACAGAGAAATAACAGAGACAGAGACAAAGTGCAGTTTAAAGTGATAGGGGAGTCAGGAGTCCTCCAGCATTCCCATGAGCTGTAAGGCACCGAGTGCAATCCTACATCAGTATTTATTGTTACAGCAAATAGTTGTCCTTGGTTAAAGAATTATGTGTACAGCTCATTTGTTGAGGTTTTCAGGCTCCCCAAAGGTTTCAAGGGACCCTTACCTAATTCTGTCTATAAGAATAGATGTTACAGAATTTTTCTAAGATAAGCATTCTAAGCCCTAAGTTAGAAACAGACCTAGCTGAGTGTACAAATTAAAGATAAAAATGTATAAAGTAGGAACACTGAGTCTGTATACTAATCTAATCTACTTTTCTAAATACAGAGACATGTGGTCAGGAGTGAAGTAGGAATACCCTTGAAGTTTAAGATAGTTCCAGCTGCACGTTATCTGCTGGGCAGGGATTTTAATCAGCTTCTCAGCCAGGGCCCAAATCAAGCTTTTGCTGTGCAAAAAAACTTAAGGCGATGGCTTGCAGCATCGAAGAAACACTGCTGTGCAGATGTCCTCTGACAATGCCTCCTCTGTTGGGAGCAGCTTCTAGTCTGTGAACTAACACACCCACAGAGTCCTTCAAGGCAAAGCCCTGCAAAACTCCTGAAACCTTTCACGTCTCTTAGCCTATTTTCCCAACAAAAGTCTACCATTTTCCTCCTTTGCCAGCAAAGTAATAAACTTCTCTTTCCTTCTCCTCAAACCACATGTTCTCATTCTTCGGATGTGGCCTCCAGGAGAAATGCTGAGCTTTTGGTAACACCACCAGTGCAGAATAAACACCCCACAGCACTCACCAGTGCTCAGGTGACAAAGATGGAGACAGAGCCTTGGGTTAACATTAAACTGACACTTTAAACAAGGACGCTGTGTATAACGCTACTTTCCTTCCGATGTGAAACAGTAAGTGACAATCTATGCTGAAAAAACAAACAAAAAACCACAACCCATCAGGCTTCTAGTAACCATCTTCTTTTCCTTGTGCTTAAAACCAACTCACGCCATGTGCCTCCCAAGTTCAAGGCACAGTATTCAATGTGAGATACCTAGATCATCTGGGCTTGCAATGAGGCTTTTGACATACCAGACAAATTGAGAGACAAGACAATATCACTGGAGAACAAGGTGTGGGGAAGGCGATAAGAAATCAACTTTTAGAATTTGTCACTTTGGGCAAAAAGCATTGACCCACAGTTTCTCCTTTCACGATGACGATAAAGGGACATTGTCAAATTATAAATGACAGACCCAAATGGTTGGTTTCCACAGCCATAAACTAGGCTCTGATAGGGGCTATGGGTAACTCAATTAGGCAGCTAAGATTTTATCTATATCCCTTTCCTTGAGCTACAGCCAGACTTTCAGGTTGAAGAAATTTAAGGAAAGGCAATATAGGAAAAGTTATACAGTAAACAAATTGATATGGCTGGAGATATCTAAAAAGCACTGGTCAACTGTAAAGGTAGTCCTAACCACTTCATTTCCTGGACCATCTGAAATCATCCCTTTAACACACAGTGGAAACTGACTTCCCTAGAAGTTTGAACTTAACAATGAATACAATGGTTTCTGGATTTCCTTTAGGGTAGAGCTTAATATATGCAACTATATCCTTCAGTTTAGTGTTTCTCAACCATTCATTATGCCCCCCTCAGGAGTCCTTTTAGACATTTTTTTCCCTAATTGTGACATACCTTCCCCATTAAAATATTGATACCACAGATATACTATATATATGTTTGTGTACTATACATTTAACTGTGCTTTATACATAAAAAAAGTAAAATTTTAGGTCCCCCAAGAATCAATGTTTACCTTTTTGGGAGGAATAATGCCCCTGTTAAGAATGCATGCTTTAGCTTATGAAATAAGACATTGGTAGAGTCAAGAATATAAAACTAAATTATAAGTTAATACGGAAGTTATGTCTATCATGAAGATTTACAAATCTCTTTCTAGTATAATATTTGCCTACTACTTATCATACTATAATTAGACCTGCTTGCTCTTAAATTCACTATTAAGTAAAAAAATTAACAGCACCTACTATGTACAAATAAGAGTCATAACCCCAACTGAAGAGAATAACAATCTGTTGTAACTCTAAGTAAAATAATTAAAAATAAACTATCTTTCACTCACAAGGAATGCAAAAGTATTTATTAAACTAACTCTCCCAGAGCCTTATCTGTACTTTGGATTAAGTGTAGAAACACTGGGAAAGAGTTAGTATCAACACCGTTCCGAACAGCCTATTTAGAAGGATTTATTTAAGGACAATAAACAAAAAAGCCCCAAATTTCAGATATCATCATTACTTCCAGTTAGTCTCATTAAAATCTTATTCATGCCAGAGCACCTAGGCTAGAGGGAGTTCTGTAGCCACTGAACTCATCTGGCTTTGCCAAGGATTTCCCATGTAACCTATGTAAATTATTTAACTACTCTGTGCTTGTTTCTCTAACCAGCCAATAATGTAAACCAACACACTATAATGGAAAAACACACAACACTCCTAGCCAGGATGCCTGCCTTCTGGTCCCACCTTAGCTAATAACTCACTTTTTTTTTTTTTTTTTAATTTATATGGGCAAGTTACCTCCCCTCCCTGGGACCTTTTTTCCCCTATCTGTAAAAGGAAGAAGCCATACCAGATACACACATGAAGATTCTATGTTTTAAATGCTTTCACTTGGCTAATTCACATATATTATCACACCAAACAAAACAATGCCCCTTATTCTTTTTTTAATTTTATCTATTTTTTCCCCTTATTAAGTTCTATAAAACACAAACACATGTAATTTGGGTCAACCTAAGTAGTAGAAGATCTAGTAGAAAAAATATTGGGAAGAAAAACAAGACTGCTCTCCAAGATAATAGGCTTTCAAAAGTTTAGGCCAAGTAACTTCTTAACTTGAATTAGGTACAACTGTCATCCATGAGAATTCATGGTAGCCCCTTTTGAACCATATCTATACTTCCTACTTGGATCATCTCCTAGTGTAATGTATTCCATAAATTACTGCCTGTTATGTTCAGTAATCTCTCCATTTTTATTTGTAATTGGTAAACCATTTTAAGCTTTAGGGAATGTCCCTGAGTTACAGCAATATGAGATTTGGGAAATCAAGTCCATATTTGCCTTACATATACTCTGTAATACAGCTTCCTATTAAGTTTCTTCTCAGCTTTGGTTTCTCCACACTTACTATCTTAGACAGTCCCCATTCTTCCCATTCCCTTGGTCATTTCAGTCGCCCTGAGCTAAATCTCTTCCAGTTCCGTTGGAACTTTATTCACCTCCTAAGGAGACGAGGAAGAAGAGTGATCAAAATGAAAGGTAGTAATAGGGTAGAAATTGGGGAAAATACATCATTGACAGATAAAATTTTCACCACTGTTCTCAGCATTACTACACAAAGTAAAATAAATATCCTTTCCCCAAACTACTAGCATAAAAAAAATACTCTATCTGCTGAGAACTAACAAAATAGTTCTTTAATTTCTCTATGTAATTATTATTTTTTTTTTTAGAGACAGAGTCTCCCACTGCTGCTCAAGCTGGGGTGCAGTGGCACAATCAGAGCTCACCGCAGCCTCAAACTCCTGGGCTCAAGTGATCTTCTTGCCACAGCCTTCCACATAGCTGGGACTACAGATGTGTACAACCACACCAGGCTAATATTTTAAAATTTTTTTGTAGAGATGGTGTTTTGCTATATTGCCCAGGATGGTCTCAAACTTCTGGCCTCAAGCAATCCTCCAGCCTTGGCCTCCCAAAGTGCCGAGATTACAGGTGTGAGCCACTATGCCCAGCCTCTCTATGCAATTAAGTGCTTCTAAGACTACATTGCAAAGTACTGAGATATCTATTATTTAAAGCATTCAACCAAAAATGTTGGATGATCAACTGGCAAAGATGCCACAGAAGCCATTCCTATACTGGATGAAAAAGACTAGCTCAAAAGTTCCTAACAGTTTTCTATCCAATGCAATTGAGAGAGTACATCCTATCAACCACAGGTAATAGTGCTAAATAGTTAAGTGATCCTTCATGGGAGTCAGGTAAATCAATATCTTCAGAGGGCATGTGTAGCATGTGATATGCATTCCACTGGGTCTCAGTTGAGAATCACTAATTAAATTACTCCTAAAATCTCCTCTGAATATAAAAGCCTACTGTTATTCTCAGACTATCTTTATTTAGAAGGCAAGTGTCTTAATTCTTAGCAAGTTCAATATATAGATGATCCTTCCAACAATCTGAGTTTCTGTTCATTGAATTCCTGATTCACTGATGTCCTCTATCCTACTTCTGCCATGTATTCACAGGGTCACACCCAAGACCTTATTATTACCATAACTACAACCCTGCCATAATCTCAACTTCATGTATCATATGTTCTTCCACCCCCTCCCTCCCTCCCTATAGTGCCTCAACCCAACTATCCTTCAACTCTACCAGGACCTTGAAACTACCACCTTTTCACTGATCCACTCCCTGTTGATTTCCACTCTCTCCTTCTTTACTCAGTTTAAATTCCATGGCCAATCATTATACTTAATGTCTTACGTATACTATCGAATCCCTTGTCTCTCCCTTGCTGTGATACACTTGCTTGGTAAAAGCAAACTGATTACTCCTTGCCTGCACCCACGTAGCTTAAGGTAGCTGAGGAACGAACACAGGAACACACACACACACACACACACACACAATCATGCTGCCTGACCTTAAATTTATAATCCCAGATTTCAAGTGGGCCCCTTAATGCTGCCTGGCGATCACACTTTACATCCCTAGGCTCATTCACTCTCTCACTGTCCCAGATGACTATTTCACATTTTCTCCTCTCTCCTCAAATCGTAATGCTACCTCCTCCTTCTGCTCTCACTTGATAACCTGGCTTCCTACCCTACTGGGAAAACTGAAGCAATCAGAAGAAACTACCACAGATCCCATGCCACATCTCCCCACTAGCCACATCTGTACCCACACACTGCCATTCCCACCTCTTTCTAGACTTACTTCCTCCTTCTGTGCAAAGCCAGTCCCTCCATTTGTACACTAGAGCCCATCCCCTCCACCTACTCTAGGACATCACTCCAGCAAGTCTCCCTTCTCTCTCCTACTTCATCGGTTTTTCACTCTCTAGTGGATCTTTCCCAACAGCTTACAAACATACTGCTCTTGTTCTCATCTTAAAAAATAAAAATCTCGACTACACTTTTTTCACCAGCTCCTATTTCTTTGCTTCCCTTTCCTGCAAAAATTTTCAAGAGTACTTTATAGTTGCTATCTCCTATACTCTCCTCCCAATCTTTCTTAAACCTGCTTCACCGAAACTGCTCTTCAAGATCACTAATGACCTCCATATTGCTAAACCCAAAGGTCAACTCTCAGTTCTCATCTAACTTGACTTATTAGCAGCATTTGGCATAGCTGACCACTCCTTCCACCTGAGACATTCTTCACTTTTGCTTCTAGGACTCCACCCTCTCTTGGTTTTCCTACCTCCTTACCCATTCTTTCTCAGTTTTCTTTGCTGGTTCCTTCTATTCTCCCTATCCTGTTGACATTGGGATGTTCCCGGGCTGAGTCCTTGGTCCTCTTTATCTACTGTAGTTACCCTCTTGGTGATCACATCCAGACTCAAGGTTTTGAATGCCATATATATATGTATATATCTCTTCCCAAACTCCACACATCTATCCAACTGGCTACCTGACATCTCCATTTGAAAGCTTAGTAGGCATCTCAAACGGAACATGTCCAAAACTGAATTACTGATATGTCACCCTGTCCCTCAAAGTTTGATTCATCTGCAGCTTCCTCATTAAAGTTGATGGCAACCAATCTTTCAAATTGCTCAGGCCCAAATCCTGGAGTCTTCCTTAACTACTCTCTCCCTCTCTTTTTCTCTCAAACCTCACATCCAAACCATCAGGAAATCATGCCAGCTCTACCTCAAAATACATCCAGAATTTGACCTTTTCTTACTCTTTCCATTGCTACAACCTTCATCTGAGCTGCCACTATCTCTCACCTGGGACACAGCTCTAGCCTCCTAAGAGATCTTGGTTCCTTCTCATCCTCATCATCTATTGTCCACACAGTAGCCAGAGAGATCTTCTTAGACCTTAAGTCAGATCATGTCACTCTTCTACTTAACACTCTGCAATAGCTTCCTAGTTTACCCTGAATAATGTCAACATTACTATGATGCCTATGAAACCCTAAATAATCTGGTCCTCCATTACCTCTCTGAACTTCTCTCCTCCTCGGCCACAGTGAGCATCTTGATATTCTTCAAAAACATCAGGCATAATCTCACCTTAGCGCCTTTGCTGTAGCTACTCCCTATGCCTGGTGTACTCTTACCCCAGCTATCCACATGGTGAAATATCTCATCTCCCTGCTCACATCTCAAACTCGCAAGAAGACCTACCTTGATCACCATCTATCTATTTATTTACTTATTTATTTAGAGATAGAGTCTCACTCCATCACCTCAGGTAGAGTGCAGTGGCATCATCATAGCTCACTGCAACCTCCAACTCCTGGGCTCCAGTGATCCTCCTGCCTGGGCCTCCCAGAGTGCTAGGATTACAGGCGTGAGACACCGCACCCAACCTTATTTACTGACTATAGCCTCTCACCAGAATGAAAGCTCCCCAGAGATGAAAATTTTTTTCATTTTGTTCACTGATATATCCCAAGCACACAGCAAGTGCTCAATAATCATTTTTTTTAATGAATGAATGAACACTTGAAACCAGAACCTAAACTGTGGACCAGAGAGAGATTTGAAGTCAACAGAAGAGAGCTCAAATGGCCCAGATATACCCAGAGTCTAAATTAGGCCCCTACACAATTTGCTACTTATAAAGGCTGTATTATTCCTTTCACATCTCAAGGAAGGCCATTTAACACAGCACTGGTGACCTTTACATGATACTAAACCACCCTAGAAACAAGCACAGAGGAAGTATGGAGGACGAGTGTCCATTATTTTTACCCTTCCCTGTAAGTAACTCTATAATGGGCATAGTCCTGCTTTCTTCCTCTGGCTTTGCAAGTCAGAGGAGTCACCTATGAATACTACAGGAGTTAAGAATGAGAGATAGCAGGTCAGCCAGGGAGCTAATGTGGCTTTCAAAATCCCGAATTTACTCCCATGGATTAAGCACAGACTCTTACAAGTTAGAACCAGATAACTATCATTTATGTCAGTGGCTCTTAACCATGGCTGCATATTTAAATCCCTGAGGCACTTAAAAAATACTGCAGCTGCCCCTCCCTTCTCATACAAATGGTCTAGGAGAGGCCCAGACAGCACAGGTTTTAAAACCGTCCCAGGTAATTACAGTTTCCCAAGTGATTTCAATGTGCAAACAAGTTTGACAACTGATGAGCTATATAGGGCCTTGGGGAAATTACTTGACCTCTTTGAACTTCTCATGGGGATATTTTGAGGATTAAATAAGATAATGCAGGTATGCAAGCAGCTGCTATTAGTAAGATTACACTTCCCCTTCTTCTAACACCACCAACACCCCTCCTGCCATTACCATTATTACCACCATTAGTGGTAACATTTCCTTCCTTCCTTTTTCTTTTTATTGAGGTATCATTCACATATCATAAAATCCAGCCTTTTAAAAGTATATAATTCAGTGGTTCTTAGTATATTCACAAGGTTTTGCAACCATCATCACTATCTAATTCCAGAACATTTTCATCACCCCAAAAAGAAACTCCATACCCATTAGCAACCCCTCCTAACAGCCATTGGGAACCACTCATCTACTTTCTATCTCTATGAATTTAACTACTCTGGACATTTCATATAAATGAAGTCCTACAATATGTGGCCTTTTGTGCCTGGCTTTTTTCACTTATCATGATGTTTCTGAGGTTCATCCACATTGTAGCATGCATCCATGCTTCATTTTGTTTTGTTTTGAAACAGGGTCTCTCTCTGTTGTCTAAGCTAGAGTACAGTGGTGTCATCACAGCCCACTGCAATTTCAAACTCCTGGGCTCAAGTGATCCTCCAGCCTCAGCCTCCTGAGTAGCTGGGACTACAGGCAGGTGCCACCACATATGGCTAATTTTTTTTTTTTTATTTTTGGCAGAGACAGGGTCTCACTATGTTGCTCAGGCTGATCTCGAACTTCTGGGCTTAAGCAATCCTCCCACCTCGGCCTCCCAAAGTGCTAGGATTACACACCTAGCTCATGCTATGCCAAATTTTGTTTTCAGCACTTTTTTCTACTTTTTGGTAATTATGAATAATACTGCTATGAGCATTTGTACACAATTTTTTGTATACACGTTTTTAGTCCCTTTGGGTTTATATCCAGGACTGGAACTGCTGGGTCATATGGCAGGCAATTCTATGTTTGACTTTTTGAGCAACTACTATTTTGCCAAAGTGGCTGTAGCACCGTTTCACATTCCCACCAGCAGTATATGAGGGTTCTACTTTCTCCACATCCCCAACAACACCGGTTATCATCTTTTTGTATGTGTGCTAAGTCTAAACTGGGCAGAAAATGTTTGCTCCTACCCATCCTAGTGGGTGTGAAGTGGTATCTCATTCTAGTTGTGATCTGCAGTTCCCTGATGCTAATGATGTCAAGCATCTTTTCATGTGCTTACTGGTCATCTGCGTATCTGTTTTGGAGAAATGTCCACTCAAATTCTTTGCCACTTTTTAACTAGCTTATGTCCTTTTATTATTGGGTTGTAGGAATTCTTTATTACATTCTAGATATATTCTGCTGATCCTTATCAGATACATGTTTTACAAATACTTTCTCCCATTTCAAGGGCTATCTTTCACTTTCCTGTAGTGTCCTTTGAAGAACAAAAGTTTTAATTTTGATGAAGCCCAATTCATCTATTTTTTCTTTGGTTGCTTATATATTAACTTTTTTTTTTTTTTTTTGAGACAGGGTTTCACTCTGTTGCCCAGACGGGAGTAGAATACAGTGGCATGTTCACAGCTCACTGCAACCTTGAATTCTTGTGCTCAAATGATCCTCCCATCTCAGCCCCCTGAGTAGCTAGGACTACAGGCATGCAGCACCACTTCTGGCTAGTTTTTTAAAAATTTTGTACAGACAGGGTCTCACTATGTTCCCCAGGCTGGTTTCGAACTCCTGGCCTTGAGTGATCCTCCTGTCTCGGCCTCCCAAAGTGCTGGGATTACAGGTGTGAGCCACCACACTGGGACTTAAATTAACTTTTAAGAAACTAAAGGAAAAAAGTTATAAAGATATCCTATAACCAGTTATGTTGTTCAGACTTATAATAAGTACTCATTAAATCATGAATTCCCATGTAGGAAAACTTTATCTTGGTGGAGAAAGCTACTCATTTCTAGGTTTTTAATCAACTAGATTTTCAGATTAAATATTTGACCTTTGAATGTCAAGTGTCAAAAAAACTGCAAAGAAATAAAACCCTAGTCAGATGTGTATGTTTTCAGTTCTATTTGTCCTAACAGCTAAATTTCCACAGTCCTTACTAGAATTGGAATTATTTTTTCAAACTGAGCACATTTAAACAGATTTTTTTTTTTTTTAAGAGATAGGGTCTCATTCTGTCACCCAGGATGGAGTGCAGTGATAGGATCATAGCTCACTACAGCCTCCAACTCCTAGGCTCAAGCCATCCTCCTGCCTCAGCCTCCCAAGTAGCCAGTACTTCTGTGAATGCCACCATACCTGGCTAATTTTTTAATTTTTTTGTAGAGATTGCGTCTCTCACTATGTTGTCCAGGCTGGTTTCAAACTCCTGGCCTCAAGTGATCCTCCTGTCTTGGCCTCCCAAAGTGCCAGAATTGTAGGTGTGAGCCACCATAACCAGCCTTAAATGGATTTTTTAAAAGTGTTTTGAACAAATATTTTTCTGCAATTATACAAAATTAAAGACCAGCATGGCATAATCTAACTGTTTCATTACTGCTCGATAAATACTAGACAATACATAATCCCAAATAATCAATTGGTATTGTGTAATTTCCCAACATAAAATCCCAAAGGATCAGTTGTGATTACAGTAACTTTTCTAACCAAAACAACAACAAAAAAAATCAGTCATTAGTGTCCTGAAAAAGGTATCCATCCAATACCTCTATTGTCTTTTCTTACTTTGTCAACAAACCTTTTTATTTAAAAAACTTTTTGGTTTAAAAAGTTTTCTGAGTGGCGATGGTTGTACAACAATGTGAATGTACATACTGCCACTGAACTGCACACTTAAAAGTAGTTAAAATGCTACTTGGGAGGCTGAGGCAAGACTGCTTGAGCACAAGAGTTCGAGGTCAGCTGGGCAATATGGTGAGACCTCATCTCTAAAATTAAAAAAAAAAATAAAGAGTTAAAATTGTAAATTTTATGTATATTTAACCACAGTTTTTTTTTAAAAGTAAGAAAAAAGCAGGAAAAATGAAAGAGAAATAGGAGTAGAGAGGACAGAGATCCACTAAACAAATAAACCAGTCTGAGTACTTGCTGACAGACAACATTGAGACATTCAAGAAAAGCCTGCTGAGGAAGGCACAGTTCACCAGGCACTCAGATCACCAGGAAAGTGAGGCTCCACAGCACAAGGGGTAGGTCACCTTCCTGTGAAAAGTAAGATGATCCACCATCTATCCACACAGAGTTTTGTCTCTAAAGTAAGATGCAGGGCTCTATAAGGATGTTCTTTATAATTCCTAAGACCTGGGTTACTTTCAAATGTCATTGTATTTCCATATTCCAGGCTTCTCCTAGAGAGAAGATAGTTAAGTTTCCTTCATACCACACAGGCCAGGATCCTCTTAAACATGGGATTAAGCTAATGGCAAAATTTTGGGTTTTGGTTAACAGTAAACCAATGTACCAGCACTGTAGAGAAAAAAGAAGAAAGCAAAGACGCTTCAGGGCAAAGAACCATGAAAAATCCACAGTATGCCTCTTTGCTCTGCAGTTCTTTTATGAATATTGTTTAATGCCTAAAACAAGTAGAGTGGCATTTTTTTCAGAAAACACCTTTGACCATACTTCCAAAGTAATAAAGTGTGTTCAGTCTAGCTTCCAAATTTATAGTCACAAATGTACAAGGCAGTACTTTTTTAATGTATGAACTTGGGAGACAGATTTTTCAAAAAATTATTGAAGCCAAATAAGATTTTCTGAAAATAGTTCTCATGATGTAAGAAGCACCACTGATTATAATTTTATTCTTAATTGATCCAGTTTATGTACTAAATCTTAAACTTATTTTTATAGTTTAGACAGTTTAGAGCAATGCCTCACTATGGTAAATAAATGCTCAGCAAAGATTTGCTGAATGAATGAATGAATGAGAAGGACCAACCCTTAATATGAGTTTATTTTGGTAACAGAGAGATAACAACATAGGGTAAAATCTCCTTATTTCTTCTAGATCTATCAGGACCTTATTTTGACTGCTACAGCAATACAATAAAATCTAATATCTTTGCAATTCAATATAACAGACAAATTAGATTCCTTCTAGAAAGAAAAAAGGGGTAAGGAGGAAGGAGTAAGGGGAGGAAGAGGAAGAAATATCTTATTATGCCAAAAGGACCTTCTCCAATGATAACAAGGGTTAGATCAGACTTCAGGCAAGCTAAAGGGTGCCCATCTCTCCTAACACTCAAATGACTACCAAAAATTGAGGTGAAATATTCTACTTCTGTAAAACTGATCTTCCACTTGACCCTTTATCTCAGGGAAGATATGGCAGGTCCACCGTAAAATATTTTTCTCATTTCCTTCTGTAGTGTTTCACTTAGCATAGCACACTGGTTTAGGTGGCCAACAGCTACAAAAAAGAAAAATGTTACACAGGCAGCAATTCCTAAAGGACTATGCTATGGATTGCATTGTATCCCTCTCACCTAATTCATATCTTGATGTTCTAACCTCCAGTACCTCAGAATGTGACCTTATTTGGAGACAGTTTCATTGCAGATGTAATCAGTTAAGATGAGGTCATACTGCAATGCAGTAGGGTGGACCTCTAATTCAATAAGACTGTTGTCCTTATAAAAAGAAGAAATCTAGACACAGATAGGCACACAGTGGAGTTATGCTGCCACAAGCCAAGGGACTACCAGAAGCTAGAAGACAGTCCTAGAATAGATCCCTCCCTAGCACCTTCAGAGGGAGCATGGCCCAGAGGACACATTAATTTTGGACTTCTGTCTTTCAAAACCGTGAGACAATAAATTCATGTTGTTCTAAGTCATCTAGTTTATGGTGTTTTGTTACTGAAGCCCTAGCAAACTAATGCAGACTACAAGAGGTTAGTGTGTGCCAACTAGTCTACCCGCTTCCGACTGCATTTCAGATCCAGCTTTCCAGAGCCCCATGGCCACTGCCACCACATTAGCCCAGGCCAAACACCTCACTCTTGAGCTGCTACCACAGCTCTGGTCTTCCTCACCTCAGACTCTACCTTGACTTCCTTCAACTGCCAGAACCTTCTTGCACACCACCATGACATTAACCTTTCAAAGATGCCAACTTCTTTGTATCACTCCCTTGTTAAAAAATCTCCAGTGATTTACCAATTCCTGCAGGAAAAAGCCCAAATTCTCCTGCCTAGCATTCAGGCCCCTCTCTAAGCTAGCTCCAACTGGTAAGTAAGATTCTGCTAGTGACCTTAGAACATTATTATGAATGCCATGCTTTCTCCTCTGGTTGTCATTCTCCCCTTTCATCAACCTAAATCTTGACTATCTCATGATAACTACCATCAGCACCCACTTTCTTCCTGAAGCTCTCTCCATGTACTTGAGCCTAACACAATGGCCCCATCTCTGACTCTGTGTACTTACTGCCTGCATCAATCATTCTGCGCTTATCATAGACTGTCTTGCATAGTTACCTGGCATTTGAAAAGTGTACACTTGGATTCCACAGCTGGGATAGGTGCTTCCTAATGATAGAGTCCATGTCTTACAATTTTGGAGGTATTTCTCAAAGCCAAAGACAATGCTGGGCATGTTATAGGCAACCTCTAAATTCCTATGAATTAACTATTAACATGTATTAAAAATTCCTAGAAATGCTACTTTTGGCTCTTCCTTCAACCAGGGACTTGAAATTGGAATAAATCTATAGATTTCAAATAATCCTAACAGTTCCACATGTATCCGAATAATTTAAAACTTACAAGGAACAGGGGGAAAAAAATGACTTTAGCCCCACATTACTTACCATTCTTCATCACCACATTGGACCAGACATTGGCATTCAAGGCTTGTACAATTCGCTTTACTCCTGTAGATTCTGGGAAGTCATCTAATCAGAGAGGAGGAATATATATATTTATATACACACTTACATACATACATATATATTTATATAAATGTATGTATATATACTCTAAGCCGTATTTTCAAATAACTGTGGTATGATTATCTTATTTAGTTGTTACTACATACTCTAACTTATGTAATAAGGGAAGAAAAAGCAAATACAGAGCTTAGAGCTCCTGATAAGAATATTCTAGAAACTAAAATAATTAAATAAACACGCAATATAAGAGGGTTATATAATAAAGTTATCCCTGTTGCCTCACCAATGGAATCCACTCACATTCCCCTGAAAATGTAAGACTCTACCAATTACATAATCCTAGCATAGTACCAGAGATACTAGTCTTGGTTATCTATGGAGAATGAGTTTCCTGAGGGCAGGAATAGTCCTCTTAGTATGCTATAAAACCCTATAAATGCTCTATCTTCTGCTGAGAACCATAGAATAATAAGTATTATTTATGACAGATAATCTAGAGAAGAACTTCTTCATTAGGGAAAGACAGTTTAAGAGAGAGAAGTGAAACTACTGTAACTGTAAGTGTAAGAGACAGGAAAGGGGTCATTACAACTAGTTTACTTAGTTTAGTACTGGTACTATCCTATTTCTTGAATTTGACTGATTCAACTCAAAATAACAGGGCAGTAATCCCAGTCAGTACATCAATAATAAGGTGGTGTTCTTAGCTACAACACAGGTATGACTGTGTACAAAGAAAATGGAGACCCTTTAAATACTGAGGACTATAAGACAGCAAATGGAAAATAACAACAGAAATAGTTTTCATGTGCTTGAAAAATAACAGTGTCCTAAGAGTTTATAGAATACAGAGAACCTGTCTCTAATGGCCTGGCCTGGCCCTAGGTAGTTTAACAGGAAGACCACAGAATTGGAAGTCAAAAGATATTAATTTGAACCCAGAGTCTGTCCCTTATTAGCTATTTGATTAAGGGCAAATTACATATGCTATCCTCAAAGAAAAGTAGGGATGATAGCACTCTATGCACACCTCTCCTGGAGGAAAAGTGCACTGGAAGTTAATGATTTGCTGGTGTAACTTTCCCCTCTAGACTGAAAACTTGAGGGCAGGAATCTTGTCTTATTGAGTTCATCATGCCCACTGTCTAACATCGTGCCTGAAACACAGCAGGCACTCAGCAAATATCTGATGGATTGATGAATCATTTAAAGCATACCAACCTAACAGAAATATGGTGAGGACTACACTGAAAACACTCTACAGAGATGAATTTATTACCATCAATGATTAGATGAAGACATAAGAGGCATGTTTATCTTAACTACGAATGACTTAATTTTTGAAAGAATGTTTAGATGATACAAACAGGAACCAAAACTGTGGTCTGAAATGAAGAGCTAGAACCAATAAGATGAAATTTAATACAAAGAGCATAAAGTCCCATACTGATGTTCAAATAATACATTCAAATAAAAGATGAGGGAATATGGCTTGGGAACAGCTTATATTAAAAAATTTTAGGAAAGTTTTCATTACTTTACCTAAAGATGATGTGTCAAAAAACCTATTTTAAGATTAAACCGAATTAATACAAGAATACTGTTCAGATAAAGGGCAAGAGGTATAGTGATATAAAAAAGCAGAGATTCCAAAATGGTAACAAATACTGACTCCCAAAGACAGTAGGACAAAGAAAAAATTGTAGTACCAGAAATAATTAATTACACATATGTTCACATGCACAAAATAGGGCACAAGTTTTAGAGGACCTAGAAAAACACAGAAAGAGAAATTGTTCTTGCTAATTTTCAATATTCTTAAAAAGGTACAAGGAGAAAAATCAGCCCTTTTATTTCATTTTTGTTCTCTTTTTCTTTGGCAGGGTTTTATTCTCAAATGTAATAGCATTTTTGAAAAATTCTAAATAAGTCAGAATATAAAAGAATATTTCTTAATTACCTTTTTTTAAAAATAGGTTTCATATAATGACTGATTATGTCCTATCTATGTACTTTAATTCATACTGGTTGCCCCTGCCTAGAATGTCTTTTGGAACAACTGGCATCTTTTCAATGCCACCCTTCCACTGGTCCTCTAGCTATAAGTCTAGTACTTTTTCCACTTCTTCCCCATGGAACAGGTGACATGTGAAGAGTTCATGAAGCCAACACAGTCTCTGAATTCCTAAACAGAAATAATCTCTCCTGTCTCTGAAATACATGGCACCAGTATTTTTTCTATAATACTTACGGCATTTCATTTGGTAATTCAATTATTTGCCTACACATTTTATCTCTTGTAACAGATTATAGGGTTTTGGTGGGCCAAAAGCCATCTTATCCTGGTAGATCCCACAATAGTTATACTTGGAAGAAGAAAAGATGAGAAAAGAAAAGGGGGAGGGAAGAAGGAGAGAGGGAAGAAACAGAAGGTCCAGACAGCAGGAGAAGGCAGTTAATATAGCTCTATGGGGGGGGGGGGGGGGCGGTACAGAGGGAGAAGACATTCTGGATCTATTTTTGGTTTCAAATGTCCAAAAGATATACAAATAGGTCTGCCATGGCCCCTGGAGTTCCTGGGAATTCAGCCTTAGGTAACTGTGAATTCAAAATAAGACACATAAGCTTTATCTATGAATATAGATAGGTCTAACTGTCCTCTGACAGTGGAAAAGGATAAGGGATTGGGGAAATGACAAAGATTTTACATAAAAATCCTTTACCTTTATCTGTAAGAAAAACAACATTTTCAAAAGTCCTAAAATGGATGGTGAAACTAAATAAATGGATTATTACATTAATGGTAAGACCACATCAGTGAATTCTGCACAGATTTTTTCAAACAGCTGGGGAAAAAATATTTCTTGAATTTCACTGTGATTCTTCTTCTCTGAATTAAAATAATCTCTCATATCTCAATCTAAATGCCATGTTTTCTATTATACTAACACATAAACACTTACCATCTTCCTCTGGTAACTCCTCTGGGCTAAGTTCTACTAACTCAAAGCCATGTTTGATGCACCATTCTTGAGCTTTTTGTCGGTTTACACCTAAAATAATGTGCAAAAGAATCTTTATAAGCAAAAATAAAACATGAATACCCCTGCAATGCTCTCCACAAATCTCAATGTATTCCCTTAATGTCTATGTTATTCTAAATTTATTCTAGGTATCTAAAATAAAATAATATAAAGAAGACAATTTCTCAAAGTATCCATCCCTAAAAAAAAAAAAGGAAATATTACAAAATTCCAAAGAAATATAGCTGCAAATATTTTTGTAAAGTAATAAAGTGACATGAGATGTACTGTTCTAAGTTAAGGAAATAGGTGTACTCTGTTTACCTATTGCATAGCAAACATACATATCAACTACTATCCCATCTGCATGCCTTACCATTTTCAGATACTCTGTCACAGACCAAGATCATCACCTCAGGTAACCATGCTTCTGCCAGGGGAAGCCATGAGGAGACACTATCAAGACCTGATTTCTAGAGGGAGCAAAAACAAACAAACAGAAGACAGACATGTAAGAAACTCACAGAAAATGTAGGGGGAGAAGCACACAATAATTTCTTATTCAAAGCTCTATGAAAAACAAGTCTTACTTGTGTGCTGTCAAAGTAAACCACAAATGCTTGGACAGACTCCGCAATCTCTGCAGTGACAAGAAATTTGTTTGGCACCACACATAGATTGATATCTGCTGAATAGTATTTATTATCAATGGTCCAGGGATAAAATCTCACAGCATCATTGGAAGTCACTTCCACAGTAAGATCTTCTATTCCAAGAATATCTAAATAAATGACACAACATTACAAAGGAAAGTGCAAAACCAATATACATTGGTCAATTTTCTCAATAAGATACCAGATTAATCTGGTACTTTGGCTGTTTCCCTTTGTGCAAGGATTTCAAAGAGCTCTGCATTTATTAGGTCATTTTATTTTCTGATCATTTGATGATAAAAGTAATGGTGACATAATTTAAGACATTGGGTTTTTTCCTTTAAGAATGCAAAAATCATTATGACTAGATAACAGATGAGAGAAAATCATCATCTAACCAGATATCCAGAAAAGAGCAAGTAGAAGAGGAAGAATGACAGCTGCATTTATCTTGTTGCTTAAGTACTTCATGGGAGGTAGAAGATTACAAAAATCTTATAGAATTTCTATTTTGTACTTATCACAAGCTAAAAGGAATATAGGATTAAGGTTAACCATTAATAAACTAGAAGAGCTACATACACTGCTTGGACCAAATGCTTAGACATTAACTAAATTAATGAAATGAAAGAATGGCTACAGATAAATGACCCCAGTTCTATTTGTATTCAGCCTTGTTCACAGTCTGAAAGCCAATCCAAATCCTTGTTTGATGAAGACACTGCTGGTAAATTTTAAATCTATAATCACCAAGCAAATTACTGTAAATGTTTTAATTATAACTAAATCTTTCAGAAATCCAAGTGCATAATAGGAAATCCTCAGTAAGAGACAAGTCAATGATGAAAAAATAAATATATATACATGTGATCACAGAGCCATCGAAGTATTTTGCTTCCCTCATGTCATACAATACTTAGAACTGGAAGAGACATTAGAAATTGTTCTATCCCAAACTTCCATCTCTCACACCCATAACCCCACTTTCATTTTATACAAATGTGGAAAATGAGCTTACAGAAGTAAAATGAAATGTCACTAATTGGTTTATTAGAAGAATATAGAGTAAATAGTCACAACTGCTTTTTGATGCATAGTAAGAGAAACATGTAAAATATGCCTCAGTTGTGGTTTTGATTTGCATTTCCCTGATGATTAGAGATGTTGAGCATTTTTTCATATATTTTTTGGCCATTAGTCTATCTTCTTTTGAAAAATTTCTGTTCATGTCCTTTGCCTACATTTTGATAGGGCTGTTTGATTTTTTTCTTGCTGATTTTCCTGAGTTCTATATAGATTCTAGTTAACAGCCCTTTATTGGATGTGCAGCATGCAAATATTTTCAACATCTCTAATCAGGGAAATACAAATCAAAACCACAATGAGATATCACTTAACTCCAGTGAGTTATCAAAAAGTCCCAAAACAATAAATGTTGGTGTCGTTGCAGAGAGATAGGAACACTCATACACACTGCTGGTGGGACTGCAAACTAGTACAACCTCTGTGGAAAGTATTATGGAGACACCTCAAAGAGCTCTAAGTAGAACAACCATTTGATCCAGCAATCCCATTACTGGGCATCTACCCAGAGGAAAAAAAGACATTCTATAAAAAAGATATCTGCACTAAAATGTTTATAACAGCACAATTCACAATTGCAAAGATGTGGAAACAACTCAAGTACCCATCAATACATGAGTGGGTTAATAAAATGTGGTATATATATATATATCATGGAGTTCTACTCAGCCACAAAAAACAATGGTGATCTAGCCCATCTTCTATTATCCTGAATAGAGCTAGAGCCCATTCTACTAAGTGAAGTATCCCAAGAACGGAAAAACAAGCACCACATGTACTCACCATCAAATTGGTATTAACTGATCAACACTTATGTGCACATATAGTAGTAACATTCATTAGGTGTCAGACAGGTGGGAGGGAGGAGGAGGGGATCGGTATTATTCACATCTAATAGGTGCGGTGCCCACCGTCTGGGGGATGGACACGCTTAAAGCTCTGACTCAGGTGGGGCAAAGGCAATATAGGTAACCTAAACATTTGTACCCCCATAATATGCTGAAATAAAAAATAAATAAATAACCTAAAAAAACAGAAAAAAAAATATGTCTCAAACTCATAATTAGTAGAACACTGAAAACTAGAAGTTAGATTTTAGGATGCAGAGCTAAGATTATATATTTGGAAAGCTGCCATCACTTTTGCTCAACATAAAGATATGGGGAAATTATTTAGTCCAGAAGACTGCTAAGGATAATGTATAATAATATACAAAATGTGTATGTGTATGTACACGTGTGCATACTTTTTGTTGTTAAAGTTTCATTACATGGTTATTAGGAGGAACTCGTCTTCTGAAAAATGAAAAGCACTTTTTTTAACAAAAAAAATTAAATTTAAAATAAACTTAAGGTTGTATGTAAAGGCATATTACAAAACGTCACCCAGGTAGGAGCACAATGGCACATTCATAGTTTCCTGTAACCTGGAACTCCCGGGAACAAGCAATCCTCCTGCCTCAGCCTCCTGAGTAGCTGGGACTTTACTTGATTATGTTTTTAAAGGGGGGAAACACAAGGAATAAAATATAGTAATGAATTCACTTGTTTTTAAGGGGAAAAGTTCAAAGGCAAAGAGACTAATATTCCTATCATTGCCACAATCAGTTCTTGGTATTTCCTAAACTGGTTGTAGAGTTAAAAACTAGAATCAAATTTGGGTTATGCTTTTTTCAAATCAGCATCTTCAACTAACAAGAAAAATAAAAGCAATTAAAATGGCATATAATTACTGAATGCAATTTAGAATATTTGGATCCATTAAGGTTTGTTCATTTTATTAATGTTTAGAATACAAAAGAATACACCAATGTTTGTTACTCAGAACTCTTAGGATTTCAATTTTATGCTGCCTTTGATTTTTAAATGATTAAGATACTTACTTAACACACAGAAAGAAACTATTTCTTTCTCTTTTCTCTAAACCTAGATGGGAACAGAACCAGTAAGTTGGGACAATGTATTTCACATTTCAACGTTTTAGTAGCTGATAGGGTTTTTTTTGTTTTGTATTTTTTTTTAATTCTCTGTGCTGACTAAAACAAGCTGATAGCTCAATTTACTGATCAGGTTTTTTTTTTTTCATTTTTAACATTTCATGTCTAATCAGATACTTTCTGCAAGGCTGCATATGGACTTTATTATCACATCTGTGCCATATTAAAACTATGGAGAGAATGTTGAAGGCTGTCTCATTCTTGTTCTTATCATCAATATCATAATGTAGAGTTTAATTTAAAAAATGTAAATGTCTACACTCAATATAGCTTTCCTCCCTCATCTTTCCTATTTGGCTTCAAATGCTTAACAAGTTTATTCTTTTTCAAATTACAACAAAATCACTCAAATGTTTATGCACACGGCTAAGAGTTTCTACTGATCAGCTGATGTAATTCACTCATTTCACAGATGAGAAAACCGAGGCCCAGAAAAAATAAGCCACTTGCCTAATAGGAGCAAAGCTTAAAACTGAATTCAGGTCACCAGCATTCTTTCCTGCCATACTGTGATGTTATAATATTTAGCATCTGAGCTAGATCATACTCAAGTCTCCAACAGTCACAAGCCAAAACTAACCTATGGACCTAAAGTATCCTTTGTCCTTTTAGGAACACCAAAAAGAATAGCAAGAATGAGGGCACCATTATACATGGACCTGCAGCACTGTTAACACATCAGAAAACTATGGCATCTGGGTATTTATATGTGATCTTGAGGGTAGTTTTTTGTTTTTGTTTTGGCCAGGCAGACTTCCTAGAAAAACCTCCAATGGTCTTCTTTCTTTGCCCTTCATTAAACTGAATTTTTATGTAGCCAACTCTGATATGCACAAGTAAAATCAAGAGCAGCTTCACCCTCCTCCTGGTGGATGTCAGCCTGTCTCAGTCACATTGCTGGCAGCCACCTGGTGGAGCTGTAATACATCATTTAAGAGACAAACACTAGGTAATTAATAGCCAATTCCGTTAGTGCAAACTTGGTTTCACAGCTTAAAACAGTGAATTTGTAGTGCTTTTATATGGGAAGTTAAATGTCACCCTAGTTCCAGTAGCAAGTATAAACCTTCCTTCAGTTTTAAGTGCAAGTATAAACCTCTTTCCCTATATGAGAAACTGTTTTTACACAGCCATCAATTCTCCAATTCTCCAGTAACTCCTATTTACTTTTTCACTTCCTTGGCAAACTTATTTCCTCTATAATTCCACATGACAAGTTATTGAAAAGGAAGAGTCAAGAGATTTGAAGGAAGCTGCATGCGAAGGCATTTCAGCTTAGTAACACAGTATCTCCCTTTCCTCTTGCCCAGCGCTGCACTACTCCCTGTCTATCCTAATATTCCTTTCCTCAGAGAAAGTGTACGTGCAGTATGCAATCAAACCAAAGAAAAGAGGCAGCTAGCTTTCTATTCTTAAGAATCAATAGGAGGTAATACTCTCTCTAGCATGAATTAGGAAGCAGACTGAAGTTCAAGGTGAATTCCCAAAACACCACAAATATTCATTTTCTTTCATACACACACACACACACACACACACACACACACACACACACACACACGCCCTTATCTCACCCCCTCATCTATCCACCTCAGCCGGAAAAGACAAAGTGCATTCCAAACCAGGTACATTGATATTGTTTTGGTTTTTTCATATCCCCTCCAGTAAAATAATTAAGTACACATTTAATACCAGTAGAATTAATGTGCACTTAACAAATCATGACATTCTTTGTGAACAAAAGTTATTCAGTGGTTAAATCATATTTCCTATGCCCTGAGGCAAGTGATAGCTGCCACCTTAAAGCAAGATGGTCCTTCCAGAAACCAGCACTTTTCTGAGAATGCAAAGTTGGTTGTATTCTATCTCATAAATTGAAAGTGCCTTTACAGACAGGCATCATAACCTCTTACCCTCACAAGGTTTGTCTTTCATGGTATCTACTCTTCTGGAAACCCAAAGTTCCTCTCCCTCCCGACCTGTGTTTGAATGCTGGCTCTTTGCAGGGCCTTGGAAAGATTAACCTCTCTGTGTCTCATTTCCTCACCTGCAAATGGCACAAAAATAATCCTCAAATGGCTTCTTAATTAAATGAAACAATGTAGAAGAAAGCACAGACACTGAGCACAGTAAATACTTATTTTCTTCTTCCCAATTTAGTTTTTCCCATTTGTGACAGCATTCCTGACTAGGGGTAGGTTAGAAACACACTGAAGAGAGTTAGTAAGAAATATTACAATTAGGAAATAACCGCCTCCTTTAAGCTGCTCTGGCCACTCCCTTCCACCTCTGACCACCCCCTAAAATATGCCTTCTCAAATTTTTCTTTCCCATTGTTAAGGCATACACTGAGACAGAAGAAAAAATAACTAGGAAAATATAGGAGGCAGCAGAGTCTGATGTCAGCTAAAAGGAAAAGTAGCCATTATGAAAGAAAAGAATTGAGCAAAATATGATTTAGGAACAAATATGAAATTCAGAGTTTTCATTCACCAGCAAGGAAAAACAGAGATCTTTAAAAATCATAATGGATCCATACTGTTGCAACTAGTTACAATTTCTAAGCCACCATTTCATGAAAATGTCATTTAAGTAGGATGCTGTCAAATACTTTGTAGCACTTACTAACAGATTATTCCTTAAGTACTAAGAGTAGATCATACCACTTCAATGTAAAGGGCCTTTGTAGCCTATGTAACATTTAAAAGTTAACATTAGCGCTAGAACTTTACACAGGAAAATGTCAAGAAATTAGTGTCTGGGATTCCCTGAGTAATCATACCCCAGCCACCTGGTGCAAGTGTATGTAATATTTGTTTTAGTCTATTTGACCAGTCAATCACTGGAGCAGTATTAAGTTGCTGAGCGAAGAATAACTGGATTGAGTTAAAGCAATCTTTAAGCCCCTTCAACAACAGCACAGAGATTCTGGTTTGCTTATGACACTTAATTACCTCTCCTTGACACACTCCTTTTCTCTGGTCACACTCTAACTTCTCATTTCTACATGCTCTGGGGCTTATTATATCACGGTGGAAAAGTTTTAAAAATTGAAACAGAGGAAATCCAACCCAGTTCCCTTTCTTTTCCTCAAGTTTACTTTGTCCCAACAGTTGTCTGGAATTGGTCACCAGAGCTTCATCTTATAATAATTGGGGCAGATGGGGGATGCATAATCTCTGCTTGCCTTTAGAGGACTTCATAATGCAGTCAGAGACAAACATGCACACAAAACATAAAGAAGCTGGCAAGAAGGGGAGAGAGAAAATATGGAGAAGTGTTTTGAGGGCCAAGCAGGAACCATGAGCCTATAGGTTTTATGGGCTGCATGCAAAGGCTACTTTGTCAATCCTAGTGGTACAGCGATGGACAATTCCCACCCATATTTTGTGGGGGAGGGGCTTCTTTGAATTCCATTGCTAGTTCTAAATATACTTCTAATGCAGTGGTTCTCTGTAGGAATGTGATTTTCCCCCCTGAGGACATAATGTCAAGAATTGAAGACATTTTTGGTTATCACAAGTATGGAGAAACTACTAGTATATAGTGAGCAGAGGACAACAATACCGCTGGACATCCTACAATGCACAGGACAGCCCCACACAAGAAAGAATTATCTGGCCCAAAATGTCAACAGTACTAAAGTTGAAAAACCTTGATCTAAAGCAAGGAAACCTAATGGTTGACCTAGCCGTATTCATGAAACAAAATAAAAGTTCTGGAATGTAAAGTTGGTTTTATTCTTTCTCAAAGAGCTGAAACTAGTCATTACAGCCAGGCATCATAACCTCCCACCCCAGACACAAATGTTTTCCATTTATATCTTATAAATCTCTTACAAGTATCTTCTTTGATTATTAACCATAAAAATTATTTGGCAAGTTCATCTTAGATGCTTGGAAAATAATCTATGAATGACAGTTTTATGGAAGAAAGAATGCATAAGCCTAAAGGACAATTTTAAGATGAAAATAATTTTCATATTCAAATGGTAATTTTCACAAACAAATCAGCATCAAGTAATAAAACTTTATAAGAAATGTCAATGTCTGTTCAGGATGACAACAGTATCTGCAACAGACGCTAATTTACTCTGAAAAAAGGCAAACATGTCTAGATGAATTTTCCAAAACAGAATAAATTTAATAAAGAACATTTACTTTGTAGCCCTTGTGCTCAAATATTAGCTTTGCCCATCAGAAAGTGTCACAGATGGCCGGGCGCAGTGGCTCACGCCTGTAATCCTAGCCCTCTGGGAGGCCTGAGGCGGGTGGATTGCTCGAAGTCAGGAGTTCGAGACCAGCCTGAGCGAGACCCCGTCTCTACTAAAAATAGAAAGAAATTATCTGGCCAACTAAAAATGTATATAGCAAAAAATTAGCCGGGCATGGTTGCGCATGCCTGTAGTCCCCGCTACTCGGGAGGCCGAGGCAGTAGGATCGCTTAAGCCCAGGAGTTTGAGGTTGCTGTGAGCTAGGCTGACGCCATGGCACTCACTCTAGCCCGGGCAACAAAGTGAGACTCTGTCTCAAAAAAAAAAAAAAAAAAGAAAGTGTCACAGAGCTAACAGATCCAACGTCCCAACATCCAAAAGGTCCTTCCAGAAGGGTAAAATCATTATTGGGCAATACACGGTCAATGGATCATTGATAAATAGGACTTCATCAAAATTAAAAACTTTGGTATTGCAAAAGACACCAACAAGAAAACCAAAAGCCTAGCCACAGAATGGAAGAAAATATTTGTGAATTATATATGGATAAGGAACTTGTAATAAAGAACTTTTTCATCAAGAAGAAGACAAAAAAAAAAAAACAATTTAAAAGTGGGCAAAAAAGATTTGAATAGACATTTCACCAAAGAATATATTAACACATAAGTGGACTATGTGCACAGGAAAAGATTCTCAACATCTTTAGTTATTAAGGAAATGCAAATCATAACTATAATGAGACACTACTTCCTACCAACTGGAATGGCTATAGTAAAAAACATAGACAATAACAAGTGTGGTCAAAGATGTGGAGAAACTGGAATCCTCATATACTGCGGATGGGAATGTAAAATGGTGCAGGCACTTTGGAAAATGGTTTGGCAGTTTCTTAAAATACTAAACACAAACTTACCATATGACCCAGCAATTCCACTCTTGGGCATCTACCCAAGAAAAATGAAAACATATATCCACATGAAAACTTGTACAAGAATGTTTATAACAGCATTATTCACAATAGTCAAAAAGTGGAAACAACTCAACATCCATCAACTGATGAATAGATAAACAAATTGTGGTACATCCAAGCAATGAAATATGAAGTACATACTACAATATGGATGAACTCAAAAACATTATGCTAAGTGAAACAAGCTATACAAAAGACCACCTATTATATGATTCCAATTATATAAAATGTCCAGAAAAGGCAAATCTATAAAGACAGAAAGTATACTAGTGGTTGCCTAGAGCTACTGGTGGGAATGAGGCATGACTGCAAATAGACACAAGGTTCCTTCTAGGATGATAAAGTGCTCTAAAATCAGATTGTAATGATGGTTGCACAAACCCGTAAATATATTAAAAATCACTGAATTGTATGCTTAAAACAGGCAGATTGTACAGTATTTAAATTATACCCCAATAAGGCTAAGAAATCACAGAAGATTTTTGGGAGACAATGCCCTCATTTTACTGATGAGGTAGGTGACCAGGGCACATAATATTTTATTAATAGTACTCAGAACAATGGATGGCACATGTGAAGGTACTTAGTAAATATTTGTGGAATGAAATTAATTTGTTTAAAGTCATACAGCGAAGAAGAGGATAGCATTTAGTGCTCAACATACAGTTTTTTCCTCACAAAAAATCCTGCATAACCCCATTAGAATTCAGACAGAATGGCAACTCTGTTATATCAGCATCGCAGTGCTGTTTACTGCTAAATGATCACACATTTTCCTGCTCTGAGTAGTCTGATTTGATCCAAGTACGGTGATACTTTTCTCCACTTCTATGTAGAACCAGACATCAGATAGATCTGTATGGAAAATTAAACCCTAAATGGGTTGCTACTGAACCTAAAACTTAATAAAAACTAAGAGTTTCACAACTGTCTTAATCCATCTTATCCTACATCAATCTTGCTTCCTGGATAAGTAATTATTAGAGATGTACTTGTGGTATCTGCATATGCTGGGTCCAACATTAATACAACGTTATGTCCAGGTTATCATTCTTACCAGAAAAATTGAAAGTTTCATACTTTAATCTTATAAAAAATGATTTTATATCAGATTTCATTATTTATTGAGTGCTATTATTTGTTGAGGAATTATATAGGGCAAAAGGCAGCAAGTTGTTTAAGCCAAATGACCACTGCATACTTGCTAGCTATTTTTACCTTTGCCACACAAAAACAGGCAGTTAGATGGCCCGGAAATAAAGGTCTGAATCTAGACATGCTCAGAATCTTCCAGGATGATACAATACTGTCCATATCTTAAATGGTTTTGTGCAACATAGGCTGATGTATAATACTGTTCCACTGGTATTTCTTCTCCTACTCTCTATCCCCTCCCCTATTTATGGGTAGGCCATTTAATGGAAAGACAACACCTTATAATCATTACCCTCATCAAGCCATAGCTAAAAGACTACTCTAAAACTTCACACACAATGTCAAATTCTCAGTGGGCACAGTGGCTTACACCTGTAATCCAGCACTTTGGAAGGCCAAGGTGGGAGGCCAGGAGTTCAAGGCACAAGGTTCCTTCTAGGATGATAAAGTGTTCTAAAATCAGATTGTAATGATGGTTGCACATACCTGTAAATATATTAAAAGGAGTTCAAGATCAGCCTGAGCAACATTGCAAGACACCCCGTCAGCCCCCCACCCGCCTTTGCTACAAAATAAAAGAGTCAAATTCTCTACTCCACAACTAGAGAAATAAACTGGATGCCAATAGAGACATTTTCATTTCTTATTTAACTTATCACACTTCATCTACTAAGGCTCCAACTACCATGGCAGAATAAAACAAATGTAAACTTATTTTGAGAGCAACAAGGGTTCTCATTTTAGCAGTAAAACTGTCTATGGCGATTTCTCCTATCCCTACCTCCACTGTGGGTACATCCAGTTCTGGTTGCCAAGAATTTGATCATATTTTACATTTATAGAACTAGAATTGAATCTTAACTTCTCCAACTTTTATGAGCTGAACAACTTTGGAAAACCACAGCTACTTTCAACTTTAATTCACATACACATATACTGGAACATAATGTGGACATGTTTTTTAAGTCCCTTTGGGTCTGGAGAGAATATAAACTTGTATTTAAGCTTTCCCTTCTCCTTAGATTGAAGACTTGATATCCCTGTTTTAATAAACATAAAAATCTTAAGCCTTCTTCCAATGTTAATTGAAAATTTAAAATATATTAAGTATAATACCTAAAAAAAATTGTTTTCCCTACCCCCATCACCAGCTGAAATCACCACTCTAGTCTGACCATCTACTTAATCACTCTGGGATAACAACTCTAGGCTCTTGTGCTGGATCTTGCTGGCCCAATCTTCCATCCAATCAAGAAAATAAAGACTTGGAAATATACAATCCAATCAATGGCAGAGTTCTCCTACCACAACAAAATAAGCAACTTTGCTTAGGCAAAAATTATCACTTATTCCAAGAATATATCAAAAGGCTCCACTAGGAATACCTCAAGCAGCTGCAGAAAAATGCAAATTAGATGACAAAAGCTCTTATCCCTATTTTGTTGCTAGACATCAGTGGCAAAGCCGTACAATAGGCTCTACCTTTGAAATAAGAATGTTCTCCTTAGTAAGTTACTTTAAGATTCTTTTGTAAGTTTAGGAGTCTGACAGACCTAGAAACAAACTCCTGGTCTTGCAAAAGAACGCATACTTTCCAAAGAAGCAATGTTATAAATGATGGCAGGCTTCACCTGTGTAATTCTCCAAAGCCTTAGGTTACCCATCATATAATTGAACTTTTTGGTTCTACAGTTTCAGAAACCTGAGGACCAGAGAATTGTTTCTATGGGTAAATGCATCTGAATTCCAAACACAAAAGGTTAAATTTTCTACTCCACAAGTCAAGTGTCTAACTGCAACCTTAACATGAGGTTTGATTCTTAAGTTTTCAAAAAATAAACACACAGAAAAAAATTAAGAATGCCAGAGTCAAGTTAAGAAGCATTCTATAACCTTAAATAAAAACAAGTAATTAACACAGTAACACAGAATTTTACATCTAGAAGGGATGTTAGAAATAGTCTGAAACAACCTTTATTTTCAATGTTAATCCTATATAGTAGGAATAACCAATATATATAATGTCTCTACTTTGAGTTCACTCAGTTGGGAAAAATCCAGACATCGTTAAAGACTACCAGGCATGCATAAAGCTCTTTTTAATATATATTTAATATATTTAATATTATATAGATTAAATAATGCTCTATTTAATATAGGTCCTCTGGGCAACAAGTTTTTTCCCTCTTCATTCAAAATCAAGACTTCAATCATCCTAAATGGCAATGCGAGCACATTTTAAAACCTTCTTTTAGAGGTTAATCTTCTCTATCATTTCTTACACCAAAGCCACCACTTTAAATTTAAATAGTTCTGACTGCTACAGAATCCCAGCACATTTCATTCATACATTCCCATGCACACAAATCCTGAGTTTGAACATATGCCCCAGCACTTACTACCTGAGCACTTTGGGCAACTCACCTAGTATTTCCAAGCCACAGTTTCTTCATCTGTAAAATGGATACAACCTGCCTTCACAGAGATATGAGGACCAAATTAAATGATGTGAAAAGATATTTGGGAAGGGTAATGATATGCATGTAAATGCTTATTATGATTATAAGATCTCCAAATTCCTACATTTCACTAAAAGAAAGAATTTTGCTCCACGTGTTCTGGATGTTTGTTCAGATGTAGAAACTGAATGGACTACAGTCGCTAAGTTGGCATTATATAGCTTAAAACCAGAAGTCTCCAGGAACTTTTCTACCTAAAGTTCCTTCTAGGGAAGGAGAGTAAGATGTCACATTTTAATATTGTCACTAGAGGAGCATACATTTTCATTACATCTTTCTCCATGGCAGGAATGGTATCTTAATCATCATTTTAGTTGCAGTAACTAGAACAGAGACTAGCTCTGTGTTTAATAAATATTTATCAGAATACACTTTTCCAGAATAAAAGTAAAATGTTCATAAAATATGTGAGGTGGAAAGAGCTCTGGCCCTGGAGTATAGACACTTGCTCTCACACCACATATAACCTTGCACAAGTTCCTCAAGCATCCTGAGCCTTCATTTCTCTTTAAAAGTCTACACTGTAAGTCAGTAACACCCCTTTTATCTGATGTCAGATACCCACCCAGAATACTGAAAATAAGTCCTTTGAGTGACAAAAAAAAAAAGTTACTCACAAAGTCCATGCATGTATTTTATCCATAGTAGAAGCCTACTGATTCTTATTTTAAGTACATTTCTAACAAACTTGGTTGTTTGGTTGTGAACTATTTCCCATTGTTGGTTAAAGGCAGTAAAATAGATCACATGTTGAAGGAAAGAGAAATTGGAGCTTTCTCTTGCTGATGCATAGACTGGAATCAAACCATCTCAAAAAGGTATATCAGATTCAAGGCAAAACTATACCATGGCCTAATATCACTGAACACTTGACAAAATGTTATGGTTGTCTCCATCTCTTATGCCAAAATTAGCCTCAACCCATGATTAATTTAATTCAATCTTTAATTACGGTAAAAGAATAAATGCTCAGCAAATACGTCATTCTAATACTATTCACTACTACTCTAATCATAACCTTGGAAGAAATATAAGCCCACTTTCATGGTTCACTTTTCTTTACTCAAGTAATCTGCTAACTATTCTTTCATCTTCTACTATATAACAAATGAGTCGCAAAGGAAGGTCATCTAATTTTAACCTGCGCTGTAATTATCTAAGAGATACTTTACATACAGAAATAAAATGGATTATTTTACAGAATTAATTTTACCCCCAATAACGTTAATACACTTTACAGAAGTACAATGTTACTATTTGCCAACTACAGCTAATCAGCTCCATCAAGGCAGTGACCACTTTGGCCAGTTCTGATCCTTAAAGCACATGATAGAGCACCATAGCCATCAGAATACTTAATATTTCTGAGGTTGTCTTTGAAAAGACTTTCATATATCATTTATGGGAATCCAAATGTATAAGTCTTTTGGAATGTTAAATACACTGAGAATTTTTAAGAATCTTGAGCAAATTCTGCTACATTCACTGGATGGATATATGAAAGAAACCAATTTTTGATAAATATTAGGATCAAACATATTAGGATAAAATATCAGGATAAAATTGAAGATGAAATGTAATTATTTATTTCTTAAAAACAATGCATTGGAAAAAAAGGCTGGAAGGATACACACAGCATTATTTGTGTTTGGGTTATGAGATTATCTATGGCTGACATTTTCTTTTCTCCATATGCCAAATTTTACTTAATGAATATGCACTAGGTTTACAATGAAACAATAAAAAAAAAGGAAGGAAGGAAGGAAATGGGAAGGAACACTGCTTAGAGATAAGGAAATGGCATAATTAGACCAGTTAGTTACCATTTAGCAAGTGCTGTAATTAAATTAAACTTTTACCCCAGCAAGGAACTTTCTAAGTGATCACAAACAATAACTAAGTCATAGAATATTTGTGTTGGAGGGACATCTTGCCTAATTCTGTCATTTGACAGGCGTAGGTATAATTATACAATTGCTTTATAGTTTACAAAGTGCTTTCAAAGTGTCATGTCACCTGTCCTTCAAACGATTCTGTGAGATAGGTTCATATGCCCCATTTTAAGGATCAGGAAACTCAGGGTTAGAGAGACAGCAATGTGCTTTAATAAAAATGTCTATCATTTATCGAATGCTTACTATGTGTCAGCTTCTGAGTTAAGCACAATCCTGTGAAAATTATCCCATTTCACAGATAGAAAAACTGAAGGGCAGAGGTTGACTTGCCCACGATCATACAGATAAGAGACACTGCTAGGATTCTAAGCCATACGTTTAAAATAGAAGCCTTGAGTTAAACATAATTTAACCTCACAGAGCCCTTCAGTGGTAGAGTTGGTCTATGATCCAGTCCCATGCTCTCTACTACATTGGCTTTCTTGTCTAGGGTTTCTTTTAAGAGTTGCTTAGTTTGACAGCCACCAGGAGGGTCCAGAAGCAAAGACACCAGGCCCAGTAATACCCCAAAACTAATGTTAGCAGACAGCCCACGCCTCAGCAGGAAGGCAAGTTAGTGAATAACTACAGAGTGGAGGGAACAAGGCTAACAAGAGTTATATACATCAAGGGGTAGCCAAGAATTCAGAGGAAACACACTCTCTACTTCAACAGCAAGGATAGCAAGAAAACTCATAATATCAACAATTCCAGCACCTTACACTCGTAACTCAGCAGTCACTGAGATGAACCAGAGAGCCTTTAGGTTCATCCCAACGGATCCTCGCAACAACCTGTAGGATGGGCTGGGCAGGGCAGGTCTCAGTGTCACTTTACACAAGAGCCGAAAGGAATGCAGAAATAGGCCGGGTGGGCAGAAAAGCAACGAGTTTAAGAGCCGGGACAGACACCTGGGGAGACTGGGCACCTCGACCGAGTGGAAGAAGAGCCCAGTGCCCGCGACGGGGCCAAGGCCCAGAGAGAGGCCGCGGTCTTGGGGCTGTCGCCCGCCGAGCTCCAGGGCTTTGGAGGTTGGCCCAGGCGCCTCGCTACTCACGTTGGACCAGCCGGTCTCCGGTGAAGGTAGAGGAACAGCTGGTGACCAGCGCACAAGGGATACCCGCAGCCATAACTGCGCCCGCGAGCCGGTTCCGTCAGGGAGCCGCTTCCGCCTTGGGCGGCACCACAGCCGCCGGCGCGAGGGGGAGACGCGCCAAGAAGAGCGCGTTCTCCGAGTGGACTGGCTGCCCGGACCCCACCTCCCCCTCCCTTCCGCTCCCAGCGTGGAACAGGCCGGGCCGAGCGCGGTGTTGCCATGGGGACGAGCGTACCTCCTCCCGCCCCCCTTCCCCAGCTCCGCCTCCCCGCGCAGGTTTCCGCGCCTAGAAGCTTCGCCTCCACCGGGAGGTTTCGCCTTCTCGGGCCCTAACCATGACTGAGGAGACTGAAAAATACGACCCTGTTGGATCCATCTTAATCCAGGTGGGAAACGGGCCTTCCCTGGCTCTCCCCAGCCCCTGCACTTCCGAGAGAGGCCCAGCGACTTGGGGCGCCGTCCCCAGACTGCCTCCCGCACGGGAGGAGCTCCCCAAAACGCCCCCCAGACCTCCCCCACGGGCCTGACGCGCTCCTGGTGCCGTCCCCTGGCACCGAGGCACCGTGTTAAAATGTTATATTCTGAAAAATTGGAACCCATGACGTCGAGAAGTGAAAGAAAGACAAATCAGACTCATTGGGAGGTGATAAGAAATTTGGGGAAAAATTGAAATACCTGAACTGTTTTTCTTAAGTACCCCAATGTTTTGGATCTACATGTCCTTTGCTTGGGAACACACACGCAGAAAAATATGTTAAAGATAACTTGGATTGCAAATCAAGTTAACGTTTTGAAATCAGAAATGTGACAAATTTTAAAACTCAGCGAAACAGCTTTCTAATCTGAGAGGGAAAATAATCAAGAAAGGCTTGACTTCTCCATTATAACTCAGATTGTAACAGTTACATTGAGATTTTTCTGAAATATTTAGAGCATTTTGTTTTTTCCTATTTACGTATGGTATTTCTGAGATGTTCCCACATATATCATCACTTTCTTATACATAGCTCCATTTGACTGAGGCTTGAAGTAATTTGCCTAAGGTCACTCTAGCAGTACTCTCACTCAGTGGGTCTGAAGTGGGACTCACTCTTCAGAGGGTTCTCATGTTTCTTTCTGTCAGAATTTTGATCTCTTACCTCCTATCTGAGGGATTATTCCCTAAATACACATTCTCCCGAATATAAGCCCCTACACTCATCAATTTCATAGACTGACGCATTATGAATCATGCCTAAATCTTACCTCATCTTTTATCATCCTCTCTTTCACCATCACTCTGCACTGAGTTTAGCCAAAATGCAAAGTCTGAGGGAAGAGTCCCCACAAGACTGCCCTCACTTCAACACCAACTGCAAGTTAAGGGGTCCCTAGAACCACCTTCACTTCAGACCAGCTGGCTACAAATTTAGGGGTCCCATGACTACCTTCGCATTCAATAATTCGCTAGAGCAACTCAAAACACAGGAAAGTGCTATGCTTACAGTTATGGTTTTACTATAGTGAAAGGGTACAAACTAAAATCAACCACGGGAGGAGTTGTATGGGGCAGAGTCCAGGAGGGGTCCAAACACGGAACCCTGTGGAGTTGTAGACATAATTACCTTCTCCCAGCCACAATGTATGACAGTATTCAGAGAATTGCCAACCAGAGAAGCTTGCCTGAGCTTTTGTTATCCAGAGTCTTTATTGGGACTCAATCTCATACTGTCCTTGTGGCTGACCTTTAGTCCCCAGCCCCTCCTGGAAGTCAGACTTAATGCCCTTAGTCTCTCACTCCTCCAGACGTCTAAACTAATACAACATGGATCAAAACCCCCATCATAAATCATGTTAAAATATCTGGTGGCCAAAGCCCCTAAAGATACTTCTGTTAGGACATTTCAGCGTCCTAGAGATCACTTCCCAGGAGCCAAGAGCAAAGTCCAGACCTCCCTTTGGGTAAGGTTAATTCTTCACTGAACATACCTGCTCTTTTTGTAGACTCCAAATAATTGGAACAGTAGTGGAGACTCATACCTAGAAACGGCCAGTTCTTCCTGGCAGTATATCTCATGTTGACTATAGAAGCAATTAAGTTTCTCTTTAGTTTCCTCTATTTTTCTAGACCTGGAACATCTCTGCAAAAGACACCACAACCTGGAGGAAATTCTTATGCTCAGTTTCATACTTTCTTTTGAGATAATTCTATGTCCAAGGTCTGCTTCCGTTGTGGTTTGGAATAGTGCAGAATAGTATATTAAAGCCAGAAGCCTTTTCATTTCAGTGTGGGATCAAGAGGGAACTGTTTGGTCAACCTAGGATGCAACATTACACTAACAGATATCTGTTGACACCGAATTGTAAAACAGGACAGAAGAGCTAAGAATAGTCATATCCATGTTAATCAGCGCCCTCACTTGTTTAACTGGGTTACTGCAGACACACTAAGTGGCGGGCTGTGTAGAGGAAGAAAACCTATACGTTAACCTAATTACTGAGGCTGATCTCTGTATAATGTAAAATTCTCTTCGGTACGTATAGCATATATATAATGAGGAAATTTGAAAGACTTTACATACTTTCCCAATGACTCCTGAGTACTTGTGAGCATGTAGCACTACTCTGAAACATGACAAAATGAATTCCACTTCTACTTGGGGCTATGGTTTATTTCCTTTAAACAGGCTACCAATAATCAGTATGTCTAGTGGAAAGAGCAGTGGGCTGGGAGTCAGAATAGAGATCTGACCATGACTTTGACATCCTCACAAATGGGTCACTTGGGGCTAGTTACTTCACCTTACTGGACTTCAATTTCCTTTTCTGTACGATACATAGTTTGGATTAGATCCACTTCTGACTCTAAATTGACCTAATTTCACCAAAAGTACATAATTTCTCTTTATTGTAAAAGTGGACCTCCTTTACTGTTAGCCTAGGCAATCAAATTATTTCTGGCAAGTGAGGGGGTGTGTGTATGTGTGTATGTGCGTGTAATTGACTATAAAGCAGAGGTACTTTAAATCTCCGGTTGCTTCACCCCAATACGGCATATTAGGTCTGTGTTTCAATCAAATACATTAAGCAACTCTTTAAGCCAGTGATTCTTAAAGCGTGGTCCCAGAACCAGCATCATCAGCACCACCTGGGAACTCATAAGAAATGCAAATTCACAGGCTGCACTCCAGACCTACTGAATCAGAAACTCTGGGGGTGGGTAGGTCTATCTACATAGAAAGTGCAAGCATTCTTCTCAAACCTTTTCAATCCCTCATTCCTTGTATGAAAAGAAAGTCTCTCCTTATCCCCTTTTGCTCCTCTAGATATTTAAATCCTACCTTTTCCACTGAATTTTTACCAACCTTTAGCTTTCTATATTTACAAGTATACATTTGTGTATTTATACATGTACTAGTTAATGGTTAAGCTTGAAGGTTCTGGAGTCAGACTGCCTGGATTTGAATAGTTCTCCCTTTTAACCAGCTGTGTTACCTTGCACAGTTTATTTAGCCTCATTAAGCCTCAGATTCCCTCAGGTATAAAATGAATATAATAATATTAACTCCCTCAGGGGTCTTTTTAAGGATTAAAATATAGGATGAAACATAAAGTATAACAGTAAATGTTGGCTATTGTTAGATCTGGTCTGGTCTCTTACTATGTAACATCATTTAGTTTTATGTACCTTTCTGTCTTTTTAAGTTTAGGCTGCTTCTTATTCTAAGTTCCTAGAAGAAAAGGAAAAATTATTGTTATCGTATTAATTAGGACTACTTCATTCTTAACTGGAACTTTATGGGTGTTGCTATTTTTCTCTGTTAGTTACAAGCTGGGTTTTTGGATATCCCATTATACCCAGCACAGGACTGGGCTTGTAGATCCTGATGGACTGGATAATGATCTATTCATTAATTCAGTCTCCAATAATTTATGCTGTGTTCAAAAATGTATGGAGCCAGACTGACATTTAGCATTATTTAGAAAATCCTTTTTTTCATGGATGGTACAAATTAATAGTAAAAGTAATATTTTAAGAAAATGCCTAAAATAAGACAAAATATTTACAAATAATGACTGCTCTATTTATAAACTCGTTTTGTGACTTATTATAAAAACATTAAATGTTTGGATTTTCCAGGATAGTCTGAGTGTGAATATTCTATCTCATTGTCAGATCATGTATCAAAGTCCATGTTTTCATTTTTGGTTCAAGAAATATGATTACCATCTCCACATAGAATTCTGCTAGGCAGCATTTTGTTAACTACTTACCTTCTTTTACTTTCAAGTCTATAATTTAGACTTTTTACAATTTTAGCTGGATCTTTCCTCAACTAATCAGAATAGTGAGGTTTTACTATAGTGATAATAATCATCATGATAATGAAAATAATAGCCACTATTCATTGAGAGCCAGACACTGTGCTGAGAATTTTGGGTTATCTCATTAAGTCCTAACAACAATGCAATTAGGCAGGGATCATTTTGAGCCCCAGCTTACAGAAGACACTAAATTATAAAGAGGTAAAGTAACTTGCCCAGTATGATATATACAATATGTGTAGATCTTTAAATAGGCTATGACATGTTTGTGAAGTAATCTTGAAGAAGTGTGGTAGTGACTCTGAGATGTTTCCTATTTAACTAGTAACTCTTAAAAGTTTTGCTTTTATGCTTTATTAATAATGTGTCTTTTTAAATATATCTTTATAAATGCTTATTTGACTTAACTATTAAACATATGTTTGTACAAAAAGAATTACCTGGTCTTGTGATAAAAATTAGCTTTTTAATTTGTTTTGGAAATTATATTTCAAAAATCCAACAGTTGTATGTTAACACTAGCCTTGGAAAGATTGGAAATAATTGACAGTTTGATATTGTCACTGTCTTTCGTATTAATTTCTCTTGATTTGCCAGGTGCATGCAATATAAACATGAATGAGGTTAAAGTGATGAGAATGACTCAGCCAAACTCCATCTTTAGCAGAGATGAATAAAATGGAATTTTATATTGCTACTGACAATATTGAGTCTGGCATCATGGCTCTTTTACACTCTAGAGCAAATCTTTGCTACATAAAATCTTCTAAGGGCTTCTTCTTATTGAGCTGCTCTGTCCCTAAAGTAACAAAATAATAACCTTTCTCCAAGTAGAAAATGTATGGAAAGTAATGTGTTTGATGATCACTGAGATAATAGGTGACATGTAAAACTTCAATATGGTAGACTGGATCTATTTGAAGAAAGAACAGCCATTTTGAACTTAAAATCTCTTTTCCTACCCAAGTCTAGTGTAACATTTCCTACAGGACTTGTCTCCATTACAGTTAAACAAACAGGTGGTTATGAAGAGGGATGAAGAAAATATCTGGCAAGAAAAGGAAAACCTCTTGAGAAAAATTAGGGAGCATTGCTTTTCAATCCAACAAACATCTACTGAATATCAGTTATAGTGTAATGAGTTTCAGTATATAATTCAGGAAAGGAAAATTAACATTTGTTCAATGTCTTCCTATGTGGATAGCACTATACAAAGCACTTTACATATTTTAACTCATTTTATTCTTGCCACTCTTCTAAGGTAGCCGTTATCCCTATTTTACAGATAAGAACACTAAGCCTTTAAGAGGCTAAGTAACTTTCCCAAGTTTAGTTTAGTAAAGGAGGAAGCAGGATTCCAGTACATACCTATTGGCACCAAAGCTTATATTGGTTCATATTCATACATATTACCTCACTTTCAGTCAAGAATTCTAATAAGTAGGGTAATTATTCTTTTTTTCTTGATGAAGAAATTAGAGGTTCAGAAAATTAGGATGATGTATATGGAGATCATGTAAATGGGAAGTGATAGAGCTACAAATTATGTTCAGTTGCCCTTTACTGAGTTCTTACTATGTACCAAGCCTGATACATATTATCTCACAACTCTATGAAGAAGTATTGTTGCCCATACAAGACAAATAAAAAAAGCAAACCTTTGGTACCCTGATGAGTAATCCAGGGCAGTTTTCACTCCCTCTAGCAGTTCAAAGACATAATTACAGAAAGATACATGGAGCTACAGATACTAGAGGAAGGAAAATCAGTGCATTCAAAGGAGGAACCGAAAAATAGGGGCCTAGAAAGGGCCTTGCCCTTGAACTACCTCTTTATGCTCTCCAAATGTTTTCAGACAATAGGTGATAAGTCAGCTTGCAACAGTAATTTGGACAAAACCATCGAAAGAAGTACATCTTCACCCTTAATGCCTACAAGCAAGGAGTAGGTGTGTTCAAATTTCAATCTGTGAGCCTTGAAGGCTTTACGTGACAATTTGTGCAGAGTACAAATGACCAGAATGTGTCTACTAGACTGTGATGCCCATCAGTGAGAAGATGCAAATTCTGATCTTTTGAATACTTGGCTCTGTGAGAACATTTGAGAGTAATCAATAACGTAGGTTGGATCAATGTGTGAGTCCAGTTATACTAACAGAAAAGGTAACCATTTCAAAATGCCTTTAGCAACCCAATCTGCAGATTGTTATTGGTGTGACTATTGCTGAAACAGGTGTTGGATTCATAAATTTGCATAACAAAATGTTTTTCTTGTGGCAGCAGCCCATATAATAATTGGTGCCATCTGTATTTATCTGAAGTTTGGTTTCTAATATGAATGCAGAGAATCTTGTGCTTTCTAATTTCATAGTGCCCATTTTATTCTGAGGGTGCCTGACATTGGAGAGATGTTCATCGTTTCCAAGAAAAATACAAATTGAAGGGAAATGTTAAAGTAATAACATGTGGCTTTTTCTTCAGGGATTATTTTAATTTCTCACTACATGAAACAAAATCAAGGCCACAACACCTACTGAACTGCTTCTTTAGAGCAGTAAGTGGGGAAGATCCAGCCAGGGTGGAAAACCAACAGGCCCTGTCAATACATTTATAATACTCTTTTGAAAGACACTAGAACTTCTTTGCTGGAAGTTTTCTGTTCTTTTTCCTCTTAACCAATTTGTACAAACTGGAGTCTGGCAAAAACTTCTTATCATCTCTGGCTTACCTGTTTTACCACCTGAGAAAGCAGAAGCCATTGAGTTGCAGTTTTATCTTAAATCTATTTCTAATGAAAGGGGGAAAAATCCCAGAAATTGCATGAAAGCATTGTTTTTCAAAATCTGAGGGACAGTAATGGAACATTGTAAATAATGAACATGTTAGAACGATAGGGGTGGTCCTTTTCAATAAATATCATAATATCAACTTTATGGCTCTAGCTACTCCAAGCATATTATAAACCTTAAAGATAAATAACTGCTATAGGTGGACTATGTCTGTATTCTTTCAATTTTTTATATTTATTACACTTATAGGTCCATGAAGACCTTTATCAATTAAAGGAAAAGTTTACCAAATTCTCACTTGAAAAAAAAGAACAGAGATTAGACATTCAGAATCTTGAAACAGCAATCAAAAGGACTGAAATGGGGTTAAAAGTAAGTAGAGCTTTAGATATTAAACAGAATACTAGACGGAGAAAAAGAAGCCTGTAGAAGGAAAGAACTGTGGCAGGATCCGTGTAATTCTTCAACAGAGTTGGATTTATTTTAGGGCAGTCATCAGCATTCTTATTTTGCTGGGTTTTTAAATGATAATGATAATTATTAACTGATTGATTTGTCATATGCCACAAAGAATTTAAGTAGATTAAATGTAAGATTATGCACTACAACTCCTAAAATGTGGTTTGATAAAAAGAACTTAGAGTTGAAAATATAATTACTATTAATCCAACAATATGCCTAACGAAAAAGGATCCATACCAATACAATGCAGATTTACTGGGATTTACCAGGATTCTAAAAAATAAGAATTGACTTTTCTCTAAGAGCTTAACTATTTTGAGTTCTTCTTTTCTTTTTTTTTTGGAGACAGACTCTCACTCTGTTCCCTAGGCTAGAGTGCCATGGCATCAGTTTAGCTCACAGCAACCTCAAACTCCTGGGCTCAAGTGATCCTCCTGCCTCAGCCTCCCCAGTAGCTAGGACCACAGGCATGCACCACCGTGCCTGGCTAATTTTTTCTATTTTTAGTAGAGACGAGGTCTTTGCTCTTGCTCAGGCTGGTCTCAAACTCCTGACCTCAAGCGATCCTCCCGCCTCAGCCTTCCAGAGTGCTAGGATTACAGGCATGAGCCACTGTGCCCGGTCAAGTTACTCACTTTTGTAATGTTGTAATCAAGTGAGTAAAACTAAAGAAATGTACAAATTTTGGAACAGAGAAATTAAGTAGATAGGAATTTCATCATTATAAACAGAGCTAAGGGCAGGGAAGGCCAGGATAATATTCACTTATGAAACAAGGATGCATTAGCTAATGGGATCCATCTTCCAAATAAAGTCCATCTCCATCTTCTCGACCTCTTATTTTCAGTGTCTCTGCTTTTGCTTCAGACTTTCACTCTTCTGTGTTAGCAGCTTTATCGCTAAGCTCCTGAGGCTGTGAGAAATGTGTGTTTTGTAGCCCTTTCAGGCTACTAGTACATCATAGTCTTATATTACCTGGTAATGATTACCAGCTGGAGTTTTTGGGTTGGCCATTTTAAATAACCTGTTACCTAAAGGCCAAATACTTTCCTTGGAAAAAGGAAAGTTTCTGTAAGAAAAAGACATTACTCCATGTCTGTATTGCCTAGTACCTGGCTAAGCAATTTACCAACTATTGTGCACAATTTCATTTTTAAAGAATGCTGCAGGTCACTCAGGCTTTGAGTTTCAGTTATTTATTATGCTGTTTGGGATAGTTGAAGTAATTTGGCCTTAAGATGCCTAATGATACCTTAGGCATGTAATAACACATAGCATGTTGTGTTTTTTGGCTTAATTACACGATTCAGAGTGTTAACCTAATGAAATAAAGTAAATTAGCTAAGTATCTTAAGTCCACTATAATCGCCTAAACTTTGACTTTTTTGTAACAGATTCACATTGAGAAGTATTTAAATGTTGTAAACCATAATGTGTTAACGACTCCTGTTAATGATGAGAGCTTATATACTCCTCAGGCTTCCAAATGGTAAGTAAAATAGCTATTTTAGAGCCCAAAGTAGGTAAAATTAAAAAAAATTACTTTTCTCACTCAGGTAAGATGATGATAAAGGCAAAATTTTCTTGGCTTTGGTCATATCCTTTCTACTAATTTCAGTAGAAGTTTTACGTAAGACATTAATGGAAGGATTTGGACTTTAATGAAGTTTATTGTATGTTACTTCTACTGAGTTCTAATGCTTGACAATTATTTCAGGTTCCTAGTAGTGTTACTCTATGTTGTTTTTTAGTAAAAGATATCTAAAATTCAACTCCTAAAGGAAATGTTTTAATGCAAGTCAGTTTTTACACTATTTAGATCACATGGTACTTTACAGTGTCATATGTGCTTTATTATAAAGATGATTTTGGTCTCCAGGATAAACAAAACAAAAATAATATAACTTGCTTGAAATATCTATTAAATATATCCTAAGAGATGATTAATAAAATCAGAATTGAGTTAAAAATAAGTGGTGGACCTTCTTACATATAGGTATTCTGAATTTGAGTGAATGTAGAGTAACATTTTGTACTAAGCTTAAAAATCCTGTGGCCCTTATTTGCATTTATATATATACACATGTATATGTGTATGTCCAGCATTAGTGAATAATAGCAGGCAGTGAAGTCAAGTTTCCAAAGTAGTGCATAAGGAGTCATGGAAAGCTATAGACATAGCCAAGTCCCAGCACTCAGTAGTGGGGAGCAGAGCTTTGGGTGTACATTACCTGTCTCCCTTGCCCCCACATGAAGGTGATGCCACCAGCATCCATCATCCTTTGGTAGAGGCAGCCCTTCCCTGGTCTTCCTATTTATACCTAGGACTCCTTGCAGACATAAACATCTGTCATCTCAGACTACTCTGTATTCATCACAGTTCCATACCTACTGCCTAGAAGGTATTAGTTATCTATTGCTGTGTAACAAATTACCCATGTAGTGGCTTAGAACAACAAACTTCATTTCATAGTTTCTATGGATCAGGAATCTGGGCACAGCTTAACTAAGTGCCTCTGGCTCAAGATCTCTCATAAGGCTGCAATCTAAGTGTTGGCTGGGTCAGTCTCATCTGAAGACTTGATGAGGGTTAGAGGGAGAAGGAGAGATCTGCTTCCAAACTTACTCATATGGTTACTGGAAGTCCTTGGTTCCTCACCATGTCTCTCTTAGGCTGCCTGAGTATTTCCACAACATGGTAGCTGATGAGAGACCCAGAGAGTGCCTTAGATGGAAGCCACAGTCTTTTTGTAACCTAATCTAAGAAGTGATATTACTTCTACCCTATTCTGTTTGTTAGAAGTGAGTCAGTAGGTTTAGCCCACACTGAAGAGGAAGGGGTTACACAAAGGCATGAATACCAGGGGGCCATTAGGGGCCATCTAGGAGGCCAACTACCACTGTTCTCTTTTGGTCCCTCTTCTCTATTAAGCTTGCCCTCACCTCTTCAAATTATCTCTGAATTTTTATAGCATTCAGTACCTCTGTAACTTATTGGCATACATAATTTACCACTTTATATTGGTAATTACTTTTTTATTGTTCTTGAGGGCAGTGACCAAGTCTCGTATATCTCAGTAGTCCTAGTTTACCATAGTGTCTTGCACATGGTAGGGCCTCAACAAATGTTTGCTCTTGATGATAATACTTTATCCCCTTCCATGGATAGTATATGTAGTATATTTATATTATTTTATTTGATCCCTAAAATAAGTATGTCATGGACTTGATAAGTATTATCCTCATTTTATAAATATGTAAAATAAGGTCATAGAAGTTAAAGGACTTGACCAAGATCTGAGAGTTGGTGAGTAGAACCAACACTAGAACCAAGATTCCCTCCACTCAATGTTATTTTCATGAATTTAAATCCTCTTTGCACATATTAGAATAATTAGCCAAAGTGAAAGAATGCAACATTGAGGTGCACAGATAGTAATAGACTATATATGATTTAGTACCCTCATATCTCTTAGAAAACTGGAGAAAATTTTAAGTATCCTCTGCCTTCCTGGCAGATTATTAGCATGTTGATCACATGAGGTGCTCTACTTTGGAATAGGAGAAAAGTTATTCCAGAATGCTAGGAACCTAGAGTAGCAGAAAGGTCTGGGAATGTCCCAGTGATGTGGACACCATGATGTAGGAACACTGTCTGTCATCATTACTTCTTTATAGTGTCAACACACTGGCACTCCAGAGTTCCACCAATGTCTGGGTCTATGGTGAGTCTTAAAGCCCATTTCCTTGCCTTCCTCCTTGTCCCTACTTTGGCATCCTGAATTAGAACACCTGTTCAGTCCATGTTTAATTCAAGTCAAGAGGTATCAAATGAATTTGAACTATGTGCTAGTACCATGGCTAGTGCTCTTTGGAATTCGAAAGAAGGTCACTACCTCAAGGATCTTAGAGTCTGGTCAGAGTGACTAGCTCAGTGCAGATTACAGTGCATCATAGCACATGATTAAAAGGTGATATAAGTTAAATAGGCGATCAGAACCTTGAGATGTTAATATGGGCTACTGTAGTCTGAAAAGATTTCAAGGGTAAAGTAGTACTTGGACTCAGGCATGCAGAAAAGAAAAGGGCGAGCTTTTTGAGAAGGAAAAAATAAGATGAATGAAAAACCACGTGGCGAATAAACATAGGAGGCCTTTTCAACTGTGAAGACCAGCAGGCTTGGAGAAGAGAAATGGGAAAACAGTTGAATAGATGAAGTAGGGGATAGATTGGGCAAGAGTTTAATACTAGATAGTAAATTTTAAATTCATCATTTAGAAAGTAGGAAACCATTGAAGGTTTTTGTGTCAAATTATGACATGATGAAAACGACATTTTATAAAGATTAACCTGGAAGTGCTGTATAGAGTGGTTGGGAAACAACATAGTCTAGAGATAGGAAATTAGTAGATAGATTTCCACAATTACATATTCATTTAATAATTTATTTATCATTGACTTATTCAACAAACATTTATTGAACAGCTGCTCTTTACCAAGCACTATCCTAGATATTGGGGATATACTGATTAGTCATAGACGTTGTCCCTGTTACTCAGTTTAATCTGAGATACATAGGCCTGGACAAAGATGATGGCATGATGGCGGGGGAGTAAAAGGAAAGGTTAGGTGTGAGACATTTGGAAAGAATCTCAATGAACGTGAGATTGTATAGAAGTAGAACGAGTGAGACTCAAGGTTGGCCCCAAGATTTGGGGACTGGGTCAGTGAGAAGGTAGAGGAATCATTGATCTAAAATGATAGCTAAGAGAAATCAGTTTGAGGAAAAAAGCACTACGTTTTGTTTTTGACTTAGGGTCTGAGGTTACTTGGAACTTTCTAGTGCACATGGGACTTAGTTTTGGGGAAGATGACACAGAAGATATGCAGCTTCAAATTTTAAGTCCCTGTAGATTAAGATGAGGAGCTAAGATCAGGGAAACAGATAGGGCCATATGCCAATTTAGAAAAAGTCTTGGAAAGGAGGAGGCCAGAAGTCAGATAAGCAAATGTACATTATATAGCATGTTAAACTTTACAAATCACTTTTATATACATTATCTCAAATAACCTTTACAATAACACTGTGAAGTCAGCATTGTTATTATCTACATTTTATAGATGACGAAACTAAGATTGAATAAATTGCACAAGATCACATAACCAAGAAGTCTGCAGGAATTCTAATAAAGTCCAATCTTCTTCTAAATCTAGTGTTTTTTTCTGTCATGCTAATGAAAGGTAAAATAATGGTATTTATAAGTTATTTTCAATATTTTTAAATTCTTAAAATAAATTATCATTAGTCTAAAATTTCAAAAGTATACTCTTGAGTTAAACAATTCAATGAAATAAAATGTATGAGTCCATACTGATTAAACATCTTAGTTTTTGGCCATTTATATGTTTAATTTTTAAATTTGGTACTAAAACTATGGCTTGTACATAGGTTAATATATATAATCTTTTAAAATAAGGAATCTATAGGGAAAATAATAAAAGAGATTCTTGGAGAAGAAAATATTGGAGGTTACCTTATCAACTGAATGTGTTGACTCTTAGTTTGAAATTAAGAGAGCCCAGGAGGGCAAAGTGGGAGGCCTACATAGCCCAGAGGTCTGTAGGAGGTGGAGAAGGTGTGTGATCAAGTACCAAGCATAAAAGCAACAACTAAGAAAGCCTCAGAACGGAAGGGCTGGGGAAAAGTAAACAAGAGAAGAGATGTCTGTCACCAACTTTAATAAAATAATCCAATACTTAGGTTCTCCTGTCTCCAGTTTTCTCATTTTCTCCTCATCTTGACAGAGAACAGGGAGTCTGGCCTGTAGGTGTGCAGGTTATGATAGCTGAAAAGAGCTAACTAGGTAGCAGTTGCAGCTAGAAGAACAAAATGGAAAGTTTATGGCAGACATCTTTTCTTATATAGTTCTCTCTTGCCAAGGAGTGTCCTTGTCCCTTATTAGGGTCTGAAAGAGTGAAGGAAAACGTTGACTGGGGCATGGAGTTGGCACCTAGAAGTAGTCCTTGGATCATATATTTCCTATTCAATACAATCATATAATCACTGGCCTTCCTATCAGGAGGATGGGAAGACTTCCAAGTTTGTATGGGCCCTACCAGCCTGGGGGAGACGGCAAGAGCATCTTTGTCCTCGCTGTGGATATGTGGGGCTAAAGTGGCATGTAATTTGAAATGAAATGAGGTGGGTCAAAGTTTGAAAACTGGAGAAAAGTCCAAACTGGGTCTTCAAAGTAAACAAGCCTGAGGCAGTTCCTGGAAGTCAAAGCAAAAGTCCTAGGGTGTGACTCAGGGAGGAAGAGAAGCAATAGCAGCAGGTGGAAATAGATAGAAGCAGGAGAATCCAGGAGATTGAGGACTGTTGCCCGTGGTTGACATTTTCTCTGCTCCCAGGTAGATAATCACACCTGGTTCTGCACTTGCCATGAAAGACTGCCATAAATAGACTTGGTTTCAGAGTCTGGCATGACCTACTGGGAGATTATATGCAAGGCAGGTTGCAGAGCCCAGAATTCCTTAGGTTCTCATGCCTTGAAGAAACAGGACTGGCCAATTTAGTGCATTTTTCTTCTGAGGTTCCCTGATGAAGTGCTTATAGTATCCAAGTAGGAAGGTGTTTTTTAGTCTACCAATGGCATGCCTCACTGAGGAGCAGGTTGCTTAGTCACAACATTGATCATTGATCAGGAGGTCAGAGGGGGGACTTAACTTCCTGCAGTTTTCAAGCTGGGACCAAAGTTGGACCTGGCCTTTTATTCCACACAGCCATCATTTAAAGAAATTTGGGCATGTACCCATAATATATGTATATTTATTTATAAATCATATACTTTATCATATGTAGTGAATACATTATAAAGTACATCAGTAGAATTTTAAAAATAGAAATTTTTAAGTAATGAGATAAAGATAAAATAAAAATTTTTAAATTTTAAAAATTTTGTTAACATAAAACTTTTTGTTCTTATTAATAAAGGTTATTAATTATAATGTTCTGTTTGCATAATCTTATTAATCATCATGACTTTAAACTGGCTGTAGCTAATATCTCAAAACATACTCCACACTTAGGTGAAGTTCAGCATTGATAATATAAGTCCATGTTTAGTCTTCTGGATAATTTTTAAGTTTTGGGGGATTTTTTGGCTGACTTGAGTTCAATTGGATTATCATCATTTTTACTTTCTAATGTGGCTGAAGAAAAGCTTAGGCTAAGAGTAAAAATGTCAGCTCTACCATTTTCTTGTTGTTAATGGATGCTTGTTATTATCTTCAAAATACAGTATGTTTTTTGCAGAAATCTTTTTAAGACATGTGTCCATTTTTTCAGGTTTAGTTAAAACTAAATAATACAATTCATAAACCCGCCACATAAGTAAACTGCACTCCATTCTAATGCTCTGAAAGCAGATCTATTCAGGATGTCTCCAGAATGGCAAGAGACAGGACCATGGGAGGGATCCAGTGACAAGCTAAATATTAAATGGTAGCACAAAGTAATTTCTTATAATTCATTTATTTTTTAATGTAAATAGAAGTTCTTATACTTTGCTTACATGACCAACGGCATTGTCTTATGTATTATATCACCTGGGATGTGGGTACCCTATCTGAGAGACCACAGGTCTACGGTAATGGTTCTTAAATTTTGGTATGCAATTCTCTTTCCTTGGCTCCCAGATAGAGTCCTGGAATCTGCATTTTAACAAACATTCTTCGTTTTTCTAATGCAGATGATTTGTGCTTGGAATTCTGGGATGAACATGACTGCCTGGAATCAATATTCTTTTGGCTACCTAGAGGGCTTGTCTATGTATGATCAAGAACCTGCTCCTGGAAATTCTGCTACCCTGTTGCTATAAGGGTGGGAATAAGCCTCTTCCACTGGGATTGAACCAGGACTGGGACGTGGCAGTCAGGCTGGCAGGAACTGTCTGCTCAAACTGTGAGACTGATTCAGTATCAGAGGCCAAAAGTCCTGCAGCAGAAACTCCTTCTGAGAGGATAGGCATATAATAAGGACTGCAGCTCTCTGTTTGCTCCTTTGACAGTGGATCACAGTTCCTGTGAGTAACTGAGAATCAACATTGTTCCAACATACGGGGGCTGCACTCTATAGAAACTCAGGAAATCAGGAGAGTTTCTTCCAAATGACTACTATCCTTGGATAGGCCTTTAAAAATGATTTAGAGCAGATATGGAATAATTATCATCCTCATTGTCATTATCATAATAATCATCGTCAATATTTTCATATAATTTGACAGTTTGTAAAGGACTTTCTTTAAACCTATGAGGTAGATATTTACTCTCTCCTTTTAAAGATGAGAAAACTGAGGCCTGCACAGGTTAAGTAAACCCGTCCCAGGTCACACCCGTGGTCAATGTTGAGTCCCAGACTCAGGTCCTTATCAAATGTCTGTAATCTAGCACTCTTCTACCGCTCCATAACCGCCTGAAAACCAGAAAGCCTAGTTTTCACAAAAGATGGTTTTCCTTTTAAGCATGTATTGCTCAAGAGAAAATCTAGTAGTTTTGTCTGGTAGAGACAAAAACCAGTAGGTACACAAAGTGATAATAATAATGGATGCCAGCAAATGCAAGATTTTCCTGGCAGTCATTCTGAAACAATGATAAGGACATTATCAAAAGTGGCATATTTTCTCCAGAGAGCTTCAAGTGCTGTTGTATTTTTTCAAAATAGATTTTACTATTATCCTCACTTTGGCAATGATTCTTCTTCTGTGTCAAAGAGTGATTCTTGCTTTTATCGTCGCTGGCTTTCACAGATTTTATTGCTTGTGCTATCTGTTCACACTGTTCTTAACGACCATGCTTTGCTTATTGACACTAGGAGGGTGACTGCCATCTGTACCCGCACTATCAGAACTGTGCAGAAATCTTCACTTTATGCTCACTCTGTTGTGTGGGTATTTGAGGGAAACAAAAAAAGAAACAAGAACAAAGCAAGTAATAGAAACGGTGAGAGGAAAAGAAGAGGTTTTATTAAATGGTGAATGTAGATAAGAAGGTACATTGTCGCTCAATTGTTGAAGCACCTCAGATCCAATCTGTTCTGTGTTGTTCCAGCGCAGTGTACAGTTATATAGAATATGACTACAGTCTAGTTAGAGAAAGAGAGATAAAGCATGGGTAACAAGATGTTAAAACTTGGTAATATTTGTGAGGGGCATTTGAGTGCTCCCTGTTCTTTTAATTTTTCTGTGGGTTTGAAATTTTTTAAAACAAAAAATAATTTTTTAAAAGCATTATAAACTGAAACATAACAACAAACTGGAAAAAAATTTGCAACAGATGACACAAAAATTGGCAATATTCTTTAATACAAAGTACTATTAACAATAAAAAAATAATATAGACAAAAGAGTATCAACAAACTACTCAGATATAGAAATGCAAATATCTGGGGAGTATGTGAAGAATGTATAATGTCACTGGTAACTGATGAAATACAAATGAAATAAAAATGTTTAGTCTTACAGGTAAACCAGAGAAATGCAAATTAAACAATATATTACTATTGTTTCTTAAAAAATAAGCAAAATAGATCATTTAAACCACCATAATATTCAGTATTGATGAGGATACAGCAAGATGGACATACTTTGATGCTACTAGTTGAGGTATAAATTGGTACAAAGTTCTTTATTTCAATTCAATTTATTATTTTATTGATGTATAATAGATAAGTATTTTGGGGGTATATGTAATAATTTGATGCATTCATATAATGTGTACATATCAAATCAGGGTAATCAGGATATCCATCACCTTAAATATTTATCTTTTCTTTATATCAGGAACATTTGAATTATTCTCTTCTAGCTATTTTGAAACATACAATATAGATTATTGTTAACTATAGTCATCCTACTGGTCTATCAAACACTAGGTCTTATTTCTGCTATTGAGTGTATATTATACCCACTAATCAACCCCTCTTCAACCCACTTTCTCCCCTACACTTCCTGGTCTCAGGGAAACACCAGTCTACTCACTAGCTTCATGAGATCCACCTTTTGTAGTTCCCACAGATGAGTGAGAACATGAGATATTTGTCTTTCTGTGCTTGGCTTATTTCATTTCACATAATGTCCTCCAAGCTCATCCATGTTGCTGCAAATGACAAGATTTCATTCTTTTTTATGTCTGAATAATATTCCATTGTGTGTGTGTGTGTGTGTATATATTATATGTACACCACATTTTCTTTGTCCTTTCATCCACTGATGGGCACTTAGGTTTATTTCATATTTTGACTATTTTGAACAGTGCTACAATAAACATGGGAATGCAGATATCTCTTGGATGTATTGATTTCCTTTCTTTTGTATATATACCCAGCCTTTGTCCTTTCATCTACTGATGGGCACTTAGATTTATTTCATATTTTGGCTATTTTGAACAGTGCTACAATAAACATGGGAATGCAGATATCTCTTGGATGTATTGATTTCCTTTCTGTTGTATGTATACCCAGCAGTGGAATTACTGGATCATATGGTAGTTCTGTTTTTAGTTTTTTGAGGAACCTCCATACTGTTCTTCGTGGTGGTTGTACTAATTTACATTCCCATCAAGCAGTGTACAGGATTCTCCTTTCTCTGCATCCTCACCAGCATCCAGTATTACCTTTCTGTTTGATAAAAGCCACTTGAGATAATATCTCATTGTGGTTTTGATTTGCATTTCTCTGATGATTAGTGATGTTGAGCATTTTTTTATATATCTGTTGGCCATTTGTATGTCTTCTTTTTAGAAATATCTATTCAGATCTTTTGCCCATTTAAAAAATCAGGTTATTTTTTTTTTGCTATTGAGTTATTTGAACTCTTTATATATTCTGGTTATTAATCCCTGTCAGATAGATAGTTTGTAGATGTTTTCTCCCATTCTGTAGGTTGTCTCTTCACTTTGGTTGTTTCCTTTGCTTAGCAGAAGCTTTTTAGATTGATGTAGTCCCATTTGACTGTTTTAGCTTTGCTTGCCTGTGTTTTTGAGGTCTTACACAAAAAAGTCTTTGCCCAGATCAATGTCCTGGAGCGTTTCTCCAATGTTTTCTTCTAGTAGTTTCAGGTCTTTAATCCATTTTGATTTGATTTTTGTATATGGTAAGAGATCGGGGTCTAGTTTCATTCTTCTGCATATGGCTTGCCAATTTTCCCAGAACCATTTATTGAAGAGACTGTCCTTTCTCCATTGTAGGTTCTTGTCAAAAATGAGTTGCTAGTAAGTGCAGAGGTTTATTTCTGGGTTCTCTGTTCTGTTCCATTGGTCTGTGTGTCTGTCTTTATGCCAGTACTGTGCTGATTTGGTTACTATAGCTTTGTAGTATAATTTGAAGTCAGATAGTGTGATGTTCCTGGCTTTGTTCTTTTTGCTCAGGATTACTTTGGTTTTTCAGGGACTTTTGTGTTTCCATACAAATTTTAGGGTTATTTTTCATATTTTTGTGAAGAATGTCATTGGTATTTTGATAGGGATTGCATTGAATCTATAAATTGCTTTGGTTAGTATTGTCATTTTAACAATAATAATTCTTCTAATCCACAAAAGTGGGACAGATTTCCATTTTTTGTATCCTCTTCATTCCTTTTATCAGTGTTTTATAGTTTTCCTTGTGTAGATCTTTAACTTCTTAGGTTAAATTGATTTCTAGATATTTTATATTTTTCTAGCTATTGAAAATGGGATTGCTTTCTTGATTTCTTTTTCAGATTGTTCGCTGTTGGTGTATACAAACACAACTGATTTTTTTATGTTGATTTTGTATCCTATAATTCTACTAAATTCATTTATCAGTTCTAACAGGTTTTTGGTGTAGCCTTTAGGTTTTTCTACATATAAAATCATGTTAGCTGCAAAGAAGGCTAATTTGACTTCTTCATTTTTAATTTGGAAGCCCTTTGTTTCTTTCTCTTTCCTAATTGATCTGGCTAGGAATTCCAGTATTCTGTTGAATAAAAGTGATGGAAGTGGGCATCCTTGTCTTGCTCTAGATCTTAGAGGAAAGGCATTCAGCTTTTCTCTGTTCAGTATGATGTTGGCTGTGGGTTTGTCATACATGGCCTTTCTTATTTTGAGGTATGTTCCTTCTATTCCCAGTTTGTTAGAGCTTTTATCATAAGGGGATGTTGAATTTTATCAAATGATTTCTCAGCATCTATTGAAATAAGCATATGGACTTTGTTCTTGGTTCTGTTAGTGTAATATATCACATTTATTGATTTGCGTATGTTGAACCATCCTTGCATCCCTGGGATGAATCACATTTGATCATGGTGAATTATCTTTTTTTTTTTTTTTTGAGACAGAGTGTCGCTGTGTTGCCCGGGCTAGAGTGAGTGCCGTGGTGTCAGCCTAGCTCACAGCAACCTCAAACTCCTGGGCTTAAGCAATCCTACTGCCTCAGCCTCCCCAGTAGCTGGGACTACAGGCATATACCACCATGCCCGGCTAATTTTTTCTATGTATGTATTTTAGTTGACCAGATAATTTCTTTCTATTTTTAGTAGAGACGGGGTCTCGCTCTTGCTGAGGCTGGTCTTGAACTCCTGACCTCAAGCAGTCTACCCGCCTCGGCCTCCCAGAGTGCTAGGATTACAGGCGTGAGCCACCGTGCCCGGCCAATCTTTTTAATCTGGTTTTGAATTCAGTTTTCTAGTATTTTGTTGAGGGTTTTCACATCCATGTTCATCAGGGATACTGGCTTGTCCTTGTCTGTTTTTGTTATGCCCTTGTCTGATTTTGATGTCAGGGTAATGCTAGCCTCAAAGAATAAGTTTGAAAGTATTCCCTACTTTTCAGTTTTTTTGAAGAGTTTGAGTAGAATTGGTATTAGTTCTTCTTTAAATATTTGGTAGAATTCAGCAGTGAAGCCATCAAGTCTTGGGCTTTTCTTTGATGGGAGGCTTTCCATTATGACTTTGATCTCATTACTCCTTATTGGTTTGTTGAGATTTTCTGTTTCTTCATAGCTCAATCTTGGTAGATTGTATGTATCTAGGAATTTATCCATTTCTTCTAGGTTTTGCAATTTGTTGGCATATATTTGCTCATAATAGTCTCCAACATGCAAGGATTATAGATGAGAGCCCAGCCTCCCCCAGAATTTTTAACTCTCAAATTAGTCCACACCAAGCCTCAAGAAATTTGTCAATTAAGAGTTTAAGTGTTCTTGTCAGTACTGGCTGCAGCAGCAGGTTTCTGCTCATATAAGCTGTGATACCTTGAATTCCCCTCTCTCTCCAGTTTTCAGGGCAGCAGTTTGCCCTGTGATCTCAATTCTCTGATAAATATAAAAAGAATTGATTTTAGCTTTTTTCTTGTTGTGCGAATGGGAGCAACAACTTCCAAGCTCTTTACATGTTGGCGCAAAACTAAAAGTCCATAAGTTGCTTTTTAAAGATAATTTTACAAAAGAGGGCATCACAGTAGAATCAAGGAATTGAGTTATTGGGGGGTGAGTTTCGTTGATCTTAGTTACATTGACCATTTTAAAGAATTAGGTCCTGTTTTCAAATTAAAATTTTTAAGACATAAGATAGCACACATACACTCATTTTTACAATTTTAGTTTATTTTTACATTGCTTTCCCATGGAACTGTCCACTGCTTAACAAGGAAAACTTTTACCTTTGATCTTGAAATCTTTACAATCATATAAAATAGCAGAGATTTAAAGAATGTAAGTATTAACTACTTAGGGACCATCATTTTGAATATATTTATCATTGACTATCCTGTAATTTGATTTTATTGAACAAAATACAACATTATGTATTTTTCTTTACCAAGAAATGTTTTATAGTACAATAATTCTGTCGATTGTTAGTCATATAAACTTAGCTAGAGAAGAGCTTTTTATTCATGCTATAGTTGTCTTTATCAGACTTCAAAATTCTTATGCTTAATAAAACAACTGCAGGTTTACAGTGGTAAAAATGCTAAAGATTGGTTTAATTTATTGTAATTACCAATGGAATATTTTCTATAAAATATAATCTTAACTAGGAATCATTGTTTTAAAATTATAATTTGAGGCCGGGCGTGGTGGCTCACGCCTGTAATCCTAGCACTCTGGGAGGCCGAGACGGGCGGATAGTTGGAGCTCAGGAGTTCAAGACCAGCCTGAGCAAGAGCGAGACCCCGTCTCTACTAAAAATAGAAAGAAGTTATATGGACAGCTAAAAATATATATAGAAAAAATTAGCCAGGCATGGTGGCATATGCCTGTAGTCCCAGTATTCGAGAGGCTGAGGCAGAAGGATCGCTTGAGCCCAGGAGTTTGAGGTTGCTGTGAGCTAGGCTGATGCCACGGCACTCATTCTAGCTGGGGCAACAGAGTGAGACTCTGTCTCAAAAAAAAAAAAAAAAAAAATTATAATTTGAGAAGCTTTTAAGACAGCAAATTTGATTTTAAATTTCCTTTTTTCTTATTTAGGTTGCTTCCGACTTTAATTGATCAGAAATTATTTGTTTTCCCTCTGGAATCTCAGGATAAACTTTGGCAAGCCCAAAGACAGCATGGTTCATTTCCACGTGTCTTTCCAAGAGCAAAGGTACGAATAGAGAAACTCATAGAGACAGCAAGTGGGGTAGTGATTGCCAGGGGCTGGGAGGAGAGGAGACCAAGAGTGACTTCTAATGGGTATGAAGTTTTTTGGGGGGATGATGAAAATGTTCTGGAGTTATATAGTGGTGATAATTGCACAACTCTGTGAATATACTAAACACCATTTGAATTGTACACTTTAAAAGGGTGAATTTTAAGCTGGATGTAGTGGCATGAGCCTGCAGTCTCAGCTACTCAGGAGGCTGAGGTGAGGGGATCACTTGAGCCCAGGAGTTCAAGGCCAGGCTTGGCAACATAGCAAGACCCTGTCTCAAAAGAAAAGGGTGAATTTTATGGTATATGAATTATATCTTAATAAAGCTGTTAAATTTTTTTTTAAAGTAAAGGTAAGAAATTTGCTTTGTGTTCTAAATTAGAAAACATAGTAAGTATACAATTTTATATTGTTGTTTCAGATATATTCATGGCATAGTCAATTTCTATTATAAAAAAGCTTTCTTCAGAAAGCAAAATAGATTAAAACATAATGCCTTTAAATTTTTGAATAGAGCCCTCAAAGAAAAGTTTCCGGGTGGCAAGGAATAGAGCTTAAGAGGTTTCTGACTTTGCCTTTATTTGTTGTTCTCTCTTTTTGATTCCTGTTTCTTCCCCGTTTTAGTTCAGGCTGCCATGACAGAATACCATAGACTGGATGGCTTAAACAATGGAATCTGTTTCTTATAGCTCTAGAGTCTGGAAGTCCAAGATCAAGGTGAAGGCAGATCTGGTATCTGGTGAGGGTACTCTTCCTGGTTTGCAAACAACCTTCTTCTTCTTCAGTTGTTTCTCCACAGGGCAGGAGGAGAAAGAGAGAGAGAGTAAGCAAACTCTTCCGTCTTGTCTGTTTTGTTTTTGTTTTTGTTTTTGTTTTGAAACAAAGTCTCCCTCTGTTACCTGGGCTACAGTGCAGGGATGTCATCATAGCTCACTGCAATCTCAGATTCCTGGGCTCAAGTGATCCTCCTGCCTCAGCCTCCTGAGTAGCTGGAACTACAGGCACACCCCACCACACCTGGCTAATTTTTTTTGTATTTTTTGTAGAGACAGCTCTCTCTATGTTGCTCAGGCTGTTATATGTCTTTTTATAAGGGGACTAATCTCATTCATGAGGGCTCACCCTCATGACCTAATTACCTTCCAAAAGCCTCACCTCGTAATACCATCCCATTTGGGGTTAGGATTTCAACATATGGGTTTTGGGGGGACACAAACATTCAGCCCATAGCCCTCCCTTACTCCCCAAAAGTAATAATAGCTCACCTCTTTTGGGTTCGAGGTACAGTTCTCAGTGCTTTGTAAATACTAGCTTGTTAACCTTGAGAACAATCCTAGAAGGAGGTGTTATTATCTTCATTTTATTGATGAAGAAACCAAGGTACAGAGATGTAAATAAGTTGCCCAAGAGAACACAGCTAATAAGTGTTAGACCAAGATTATGAACCCAGAAATGTAGGCATCCAAAGCTGGTGCTCTTATCTATGATACTGTTTTTTTAATAATAGCTTTATTGAGAGATAATTTATATACCATAAAATTAATCCTTTTAAAGTGTTCAATTCAGTGGACTTTTAGCATATTTACAAAGTTGTGCAGATATCATGTGGTACCCTTTTTATAACTGCTTGTATTACCCTGTGTTTTTCCTTCATCACACTTGCCACCATTTGTAATTAGATAGTGAGTTGTGTGATTTTTTTTAATGTCTCTGTATCCCACTGGATTATAAGCTTAATGAAGTTAGGATCTATGCCTGTTTGTTCATTGCTATATTATGCCAGGGGACTCTCAATAAATGTTTGTTGACTGAATAAATGAAACCACTATAATAACCTCTAAGAGTGTGCTTGTCCCCATGTAAAATTCAATCCAGGTTCCTCTGCACTCCCAAAGCAGCCCTCTCCTACCTCTGTCCTTGCACTAGTTACATTGAATCTGTTCAGCCACTCTGTGTGGGTGTGCCAAGGAGTATTAGAAGCACACTGGGATGAATAAAACAGATCAAGTCCCTACTCTCGGAAAGCTTACTTTCTAGTGGGGGGAGACAGACCATCAGGAAAATATCAGATAACAGTAAAGGCTCCAGTAAAAATAAAACAGAAGGCTGTGATAAAGGAAGCTTAAACTTCACATCTTACTATTAAATAGATGCTTCAGTTAAATTTTTATTTGTTTGATAAGAATCTCAGGAAGGCTACAGTTGGTCCACAAGACCAGAGATTGGATGGAGATCTCTGATGTATAAGAACAATGAAATAAAATATCTGAAGTTAGGACTATTGTAGAATGTATAATTGCTCTCATTGTTCCAGAAAAAAAAATAAGACTATGGCCAGAAATTTATTTTCCCCAAAGAGTTTTGAATTCTGGCTAATGATCATGAATATAAGGAATCCTATATGTTAAGTATAATCCTGTGTTCTTTTAAATGCTGTGATCATGGGTGAGTTTCCCTTAGAAAGGGGCATGGACTGTTTCTCACCCTGACTTTGCCTCCAAGGCCTGGATCCCTATCCTTGTTTTATTTCTAATAATGGTGACATCTGCTTAAAAATGCATACCCTCTGACACAAAAGATAGCCCTAATTTTGCATTGTAAAGTCAATGACAAACAGTGCTGTTTTGCCAGCTGTTACACATGCCTACTACACCAACATAAAAGCTGGTATTATTAAGTAGTTGTGAAATCCAACTGGGATATTACCACCTTTAATTGCCTACTTCCAACCTTTTCAACTAGGTAAACCCCAGTTGCTTCTTTAAGCTGTCTTTCCCCAAAAGTGGATAGCTGTTTTTGGAATTCTAATTCACCCCAAAAAGCTTAAGTGACAAATAATTAAGAGTTGCTCAATTGTAATTAAGAATCATAATTAAAATTGGTTTATTAAGCATCTTTAAATTTGAAAAAGCACGTTCAGAAACACTTATAATTTTAAAAACCGGTTTATGCTAATCTTTCCCTTTCTGAGGGTTTTCTCTTGAAAACAAAAGAATCAGTAATGAAATATTAGTAAGTAGAATTGGAATGTAAAGTCTTATTTTCAGGATTTACAGATAATTGTGGGCAAAATCAACATAGACTCCATGTTTGCTAATTAAAATACTCATTTTTAAAATTTTTTTCCTTCAAATTTATCAGTAATTTGTTTGTTATAGTAAGAAAAATATAACATGAATATGTAAAGGCAAAGCTAATTCTTTCACCCAACTCTCTACCAAACTGCCCAATGCCATGAAGTAGCCAACGTTAATAGTTTGATTTTTATTTTTCCACACATTTCTCTTTGTTTATAATAAAACATACAGTACAGCACATTTGCAGATATATGAGGTTTGGGTTGGTTATGATTTTTTTGCTTTTACTGAAACAGATTACATTTTAAATTATTAAAACTAAAAGCCATCTTTTGTTCACAAATGTTATATATGAAGCTATAATCATACAATTATTTACATTAAATATATGCTATTTTAAAATCAAAGAACTTTGGGATAAAATGTAAATGGAATGTAGTATCATATTTCTGAGTTTTTTCTATTGAATATTCCTGACAACAAAAGAGGGAAAGTGTGACACGGTAGGTTCTGGGGTTGAATCTAAAGACCCTAAAGCAAGTGGGAAATATCTTTGATATCTCATGCTTTGTCATATAAATGTATAAGAATTTTTTGCTTCATTCTATTATATATCCATTTTAGTTTCAATATAGAAGTAATGGATTTTAACCCCGAATATATAGCAAAAACTGATGCCCCAAGGATTATCTCTCATGTTTATTATATTCCTACCACACTACAACACACTCCCAATGGTGCCCCAGTTTGAGAAGCAGAGGCTTGTAAAGCATCAATTTATTCATTTGCCTAATGTTTTTCTTATTTTAATTTTTGATTGATACATAACAGATAATACATATTTTGGGGATACATGTGATATTTTGATACATTCATATAATGTGTAAAGATGAAATCAAGGTAATTGGGGTACCCATTATCTTAAATATTATCTTTATATTGGGAGCATTCAAATTATTCTCTTCCAGCTATTTTGAAATGTACAATAGACTATTTTTAACTATAGTCACCCTACTGATCAAACACCAACTCTTATTTCTTCTATCTAACTGTATATTTGTACCCATTAATCAACCAATTTATTTATTTATCAGATGTTTATTGATGTCCTTCTATGTGCTAGGGACTCTATTAGGCACCAGGGATACAACAGTGTTCTTGTACTCATGAAGATAATGTCTGTGGAAGAAATAAGTAGGTGACAATGATAAAATGTGGAAAGAAATGCTATAATGGGAAAAGTGTAGTATTCTATTAGGGCATATAGGACACCCAAGTCAGACTGAGGAGGAGTGGAGTTCAAGGAAAGTTTCTTAGAGGTGATATCTAGAGAATCAGTGGAAGTTAGCCAGAATAAAGGTGTGAAGACTGAGTGAGGACGGTGGGCACTGAGTGCGTAGGTAGAGGAAGCCACATTTACAAAAGATGAGGGGTGAGAGAACATGGGGTATGAGGAAAACTGAGAATATTCCAGCCTGACTGGAGCCTAGTCTAGGAGGAGAGGAGAGCTAGAGGCTGTGGTCCATGGGGAAATGCTCTTATGAGCTTGGTTAATGAGTTTGTACTTGTATAAAGTCCAGGAATGGAGATAATGAAAGTTGTTCAGCAGGCAAGTGAGTAAGTATATTTATTTCTTTAAAAAAATATCACTTTTTGGCTATAGTGTGATGAAAGTATTAGAGGGAGCAAACTAATCTGGAAACAGTTGCAATAAGATGAGCAAGAAATGATGATGGTCTAAGCAAGAGTGGTGGTGAGGAGATGGAAAGTGTAATATACAAAGGAAAGAGACTCCAGGGATAAAATCTAAAGTATTTGCAGATAAAGGAGAGAGAGAAGTCAAAAACCAGGCTAAGATTTTGGCTCAAGCAGTGGGAGTGGGTGTGTGGTGGTGCTGTTTGCTAAAAGAGAGAACATAGGATGCATTGCTTCTGTTTGGGCTTTTTGTTATACAAAATCATGCAAGTTAAGGGAAATTAGGTATTCACATAAACAATCAAGACTGGGCCATTAATTACATGGAGTATTAGAGTTTGGGGCTAGAAATAGGTGGTTCAAATTAGGTGATTTGAGGAGGATTTCATAAAAGAACTATTTCCCAGGTTGAGATGAAGATGGAGGGAAATAAGAGACAATAGAGAATACCTGGGACTAGCAATAACAGGACACAACCAACCTTAGTTCTTAAGGGTCAAGGGGAGGGAATGGTGTAGTGGTTGCTATAGTATGCTGTCTAGATTCCCCATTCCATTCCCCTCCAACCCCTGACTCAGGACTGAAGAACTCACTCCCCCAACTGCCTGAAATGTTAGAGCTAACATCCTCCCAGGGCTATGCCAAAGGGAGCCGCTCACAACAAGTTACCCTTCTTCCCAGGGTAGCCACATCCTATGACTGGTTGATATGCGGTACAAAGTCTAGCCCCCTCGTCTCAATTTGGGGTAAAAATAAGGATCATAACTGCAGAACTCCTGTAGGATCAACTGAGGAGCTTATAACTGCATCACAATTCAGCTTTTCCCCTGTCTAACCATATGTCCCTTACTCCTCACAGGCGTTGATCCTGAGAGCTCTCCCCAGCAAACCTGCTGTGTAAATCTCTGGTTCAGAGTCTGTTTCCTAGGGAACTCAAACTAAAACAAATGGTTATGGTTACCTGCTATGGAGATGGAGGGAAGGCCCTAGACAGAGCTGGCCCAACATGGCCTGATCTTTAATCACAGTATTTAGTGGGGCACTTCACCTGTGGCAATCCTTTGGGGAGGGAGTCAGAAGAAGAAATGCCCTAACCTCATGCTCCTCCATCCTTCTGATCTCCTGCCCATCTTCCCAATGGCAAATGGAAGATAATCCAGCACAGGGTGTATTATTTTTTTAGAACTACTCATTTCCAAAAGACATATATGAGCCAAGTGACAATATAAGCTACTGTGTCCAAACCATGGTGCTTTTAAGAAGAAAATAGAATGCTATTAGTAATTAATTCAAGACAACAGGGATAAACCAACTTCCCCCAGACTACCAAAACATTCATTCATTTATTAAGTTATTCAATCATTCAACAAATTGACTGCTTACTGGGCATTAGACACTGTCCTAATCACTGGAGGACTTGTTCTTGAGAATATATTGAGGGAGATAGACAAACAGGATCTTACATATCATCTGAGACAGAGAGAAGCACTGTGTGTTTTGGTACCAAAGAGAAAGGTCAGGCTTATGCAGACTGGGTCAGAGATGGGAAAGGTTTCCATAGACGGTGACAGCTGGGCTGAGTCTCACTGAGAGGTGTCCGCAGTGGAGGGAATGTGCAAAGACATGCATGTAAACAAGAGCATAGCCCATTTGGGGAGATCCCAGTGAGTTCCTTGTAATTAAAATATAGAGTATTATTTGAGGAGAGATGAGAGATGAGACTGAATAAGAGATAAGGGAGGACAAGATTATGATGCAACTTGCTAAAATTATATAGCATGAAGGAGTTTGAATTTTTATAGAGTACTAAAGTATTTTAAATAAAGAATTAAAGAGTGACATGATCATAATAGTGATTTGGAAAGATCACTATGTCAGCAGTTATGGAAAAAGAGATTGAAGTTGTAGGCAGATACTGGGAGCATTGTCAACCAAGTGTTATGGTGATCCAGGTGAGAGATGACAAAGGTCTGGGTTATTGCAGTGACATGTATATAAAGGGAAAAGAACTGATTCTCAGTCCTATTGTGACTGGAGGTAGAACTCACATGACTTGGTGTTTGATTAGGGGATAGAAGAGAGTGAGAGGGTCAAGGATAACTCACAATATCCAGGATGAGGTGGTCGTGGCACCTTCATTGAAATGGGAGACATAGGAGAGGGAGCAGACGTGTTGGGGTGATGGTTGAAACAGATCAGATTAATTCAGTTTCAGACAATGTTGAATCCGAGATACTTGTGTACTCTTCCGGGAGGAAATGCCGCACAGGCAGCTGGATATATCCACATGTATCATGGAGCTCAGAAGAAATATATGAGAATATGATCTAAAGATTTGCTCTGGCCAACATTTAGGGGATGGTGCAAGCAAGAGAAAATGAGATCTCTCAGATTAGAATGTCGTAGTTGAAATTTTCATTTTTCTTAGATTCTTAGACAAATCATGGGTCAAAATCAATTAATAAGAGGTTTTCAGGTTAAAAACGCATCCAATGTAATTTTTTAAATCAACAATAATCTATGTTACACTTTCATGTCACAAAGTTTGAGTCTAAGCCTTTTTATTCACAGTCTAAAGATTCCTCCAAATCACCTTTGGCCATTTGATGTTATGCATAGCATCGTGATGACAAACTGACTTGAGTTGTTGAATCTTTTTGCCTCTTTTGACTTGTAATATAATTGTGGAGCATGATGAAAAATATTAGGGTTTCTTTTCATTGTCTCACTTGGTTGAGCTCATACTTTCATATTTTCCTCAACTGAATTTCCCATCCCTGAAAGTTAAACACCTTCTCTTGAAAATCAGGGAAAGGCTTCTTTCAGAGAGCTGTTAAGTACTTGAGCGACTGCATGAACTGGTGACACTAGCTCTCCATAGCTCTGAAAATCCATGAGATTTGCTTTGCTGGTTTTTGACAGACAATTTCTGCATCTACAATAACTCTTTTTAAAATGCTGTATCAAAATGTAATCTTTTAAAAGACATTTTAAGCAAAAAATTAGAGATCCTAATTCAGCTTAAAATGTAAGCAGCTGTGGTACTTCTAGGGCACAAAATTCACTTGTGGTAATGGTGCTGTGAACAGATTCTTATGCATGACTAAATTCTGAGCTACATAATTGTGTCACAGCTTACTCCTACAAGTAGTGAGTGGCAAGTTTCTTTTGACATTATGTATAATAGTGGTCCCCAGCCTTTTTGGCACCAGGGACTGGCTTCATGGAAGATAATTTTTCCGCAGACCTGGGGTGAAGGAGATTGGTTTCAGGCATTACATTTATTGTGCAGTCAAACCTCTCTGTGAATGATAATCTATATTTGCAGCCACTCCCAAGCACTAACCACTCTTCAGCTCCACCTCAGATCATCAGGCATTAGACTCTCATAAGGAGCACACAACCTAGATCCCTCACATGCGCAGTTTACAGTAAGTAGGGTTCACTGAGAATCTGATGCCGCTGCTGATCTGACAGGAGGTGGAGCTCAGGCGGTGATTCAAGGGATGGGGAGCGGCCATAAACACAGATGAAGCTTCGCCCACCACTCACCTCTTGCTGTGCATCCTGGTTCCTAACAGGCCACGAACTGGAACTTGTCCACGGCTTGGGGGTTGGAGACCACAGATGTATAAGAAAGGCTGATTATTAAAATGTTACAACCTGAAAACACATTTGTCTTTGAATAGAAGAAATAAAGCAAATATAAGAGACTTTGCACTTAATCCATTAATTTCAGTGTTGAAAGCATTGTCAGAGACTTTCTTTTATAATTGCCTTCACGGCAGTCTGTGAGACATTAATTCAGATTATTCTACAAATATTATGTATTTTATGTACCATTCACTGTGCCAGGCTCTGGGATATAAAGATGTTCATTACAGTCATGTTCCCTTTCCACATGGAACTTAATATAGTGGTTCCCCTCAGGAGCTTTGGGAAACCGGCAACCTCTGGACTTCATATACATGAGAGGACTAAATTCTGTCTTATTTAAATAATATTCTTCCAGTTTTTGTCATGTACAGACAAATTAATCCTAACCAAATCTGTCAACCTTTCTATGTCTAGACTTATATTCCTTATCTTCCTTGTTATCATAATGGCAGAAGTGTCCCTCCTCCTATTAAGGCCAGCCTCTTATTAAGGCCTTAGCTTCTGCAGTTATTGCCTCTCATATCATTTCTTACCCCTCAGTCATTCCCATATCTTTGCATGACTAGCTCAGTTTCTTCACTCAAGTCTAATTGTCAGACAGAGAAGCTGTTGTTGCCTACAATATCTAAGACAGTCTCCCAATATTCTCTATCCCATTATATTATATTAAAGTACTTTATTTTATTTACAGTACTTATGGCAATCTGAAATTAATTACATATGTGTTTATATGTTTATTGTCTGATTCCGTACATTCCTTCAAGAATGTAAAATCCATGTGGGTAGAGACTTTATCTTTCTTCTTTCCAACACCTAGTAGTCTCTCAATAAATGTTTCAAAGAATGAATATTTCTTGGGAGTAGAAAAGGAGAGATGGAGGTGAGAGGAGACCTCCCAGAGGAGGTTGTGCCTGATCTGAGATCAAGTTTGAGTAAGAGTGGGCCCAGAAGTCACTGCAGAGGGGAGAAGAAGACCTTCCCAGAAGAGGGAGGACCATGCTCACTTCCAGAGGTGGAGAGAGCATATTGTATGCAGACTGGTTGGTCATTCAACATGAATAGAGCACAGAGCAGTCAGGAGGGAATGGCAGGATAAGGGGCTGGAAAGTAGGAATGGATCAGGTCATGCCACCCTAAGGGAAACTGTTGTAAGATTTTCAAGGTGAGACATATTCCAATTAGCGATTAGAGGCAGGAGATCATGCAGAGGATGGATCCTTGAGTGCAGCCTTTTGACTGAATCCAAAATTCACAGAATAAATCCTTTTTTTTTTTTTTTTTTTTTTTTGAGACAGAGTCTCACTCTGTTGCCCGGGTTAGAGTATCGTGGCATCAGCTTAGCTAACAGCAACCTCAAACTCCTGGGCTCAAGCAATCCTACTGCCTCAGCCTCCCGAGTAGCTGGGACTATAGGCGTGCGCCACCATGCCTGGCTAATTTTTTCTATATATTTTTTAGTTGTCCAGATAATTTCTTTCCCTTTTTAGTAGAGACGGGGTCTCGCTTTTGCTCAGGCTGGTCTCGAACTCCTGAGCTCAAATGATCCTCCCGCCTCGGCCTCCCAGAGTGCTAGGATTACAGGCGTGAGCCACTGCACCCAGAAACAAGTCCTTTTACTAAAGGATTTTCATAAAGAGATTTGTTCTGTGAAGTTTAGATTCAATCAAGGGGCCACACTTCTGGATCTGGAGAGCCACATGTGGCCTGGAGGCCGCAGGTTCTCCACCCCTGGATTAGAAGCAAAGAGACACATCTTAGGGACCATTACAGAAGTCTATGTAATAATCAGTGAGGGCATGGACCAAAGCAATGCCTGTAGGGATTAGAGAGAGGATATAGGATCTGATAAAATGATAGGAAGTTGAATCAAGAGTGCATCAGCTAACCTTTCTTTATAATGTGGCAGCATGTTATGATGGAAAGAGGCTTTGGAGTCAAAGACTTAAATCAAATCCTGTCTCCCCATTTTTGAGTTGTGTGACCTTGAGAAGTCACTTAACCAATTATCCTCGTTGGCAAAGTAGTGATAATATCACATACTCCCTCTTGTCATTTTAAGGAGTAAATTAAATCAGTCGAATATGACAACACCCACCTATTATGGTGGCCCGGCACAAAATGGGAACTGAATAAATGTTAGCTCTCTCCCTCCACCTTTCTCTTATTCTCTAATTCAACTCCTGTAGGAATCAGAAAACTGGATAGGAACACCTGAATAGAAGTAGTTAAGTCTTTAGGTTTTGTGAACCTGAGGCAGTTAGGTGGCAGCTGGGCTTTTTAGAAGCAGCATGGAGTTAAGTGATGCTTTGGTTGTGGAGGGCTTCTACTTTTTGATCCTTCTAGCCCTAACAGCAAAGTAAGAGGGGAAGTCATAGACCATAGAATGTTAGAGCTGAAGTCATAATAAAATCATGAATAATTACATTTTAATTCCATCTTAATTTTAATATAACTTGTTAGGAAAATTTATTTTTGAGTAGGCACAAAAATAGCTTTAACAGTTAACATAATTATACCATTTTTATTTCACCTATTCCCTTCACTTTTTTGGGCAAAAATTTTTTGTTTTTTTTTTTTTGAGACAGAGTGTCGCTCTGTTGCTTGGCTAGAGTGAGTGACGTGGCGTCAGCCTAGCTCACAGCAACCTCAAACTCCTGGGCTTAAGTGATCCTACTGCCTCAGCCTCCCGAGTAGCTGGGACTACAGGCATGTGCCACCATGCCTGGCTAATTTTTTCTATATATATTTTTAGTTGGCCAGATAATTTCTTTCTATTTTTAGTAGAGACGGGGTCTCACTCTTGCTCAGGCTGGTCTCAAACTCCTGACCCCGAGCCATCCACCCGCCTCGGCCTCCCAGAGTGCTAGGATTACAGGCGTGAGCCACCGTGCCCGGCCAAAATTTTTTAAAGCAAGTCCCAGACATCGTATCATTTCACTCCATGGTATATTCTTAGATAAAAATTTTTTAAAAACAACCATTATCACATATAAGAAATTTAACAATTCATTAACATAATTCCCAGTCCAGGTTCAATTTTCCCCAATTGTCTTAAAATTGTTGTTCTACTGTTATTTGAATCAGGATGCAAACAATGTCCACACACCATGATCATATTTCATTTTATCTGTAACAGTTTCCCTCATTTAAAAAGTGTCACTTGTGTATTGAAGAAATCGGGTCATTTGTCATATAGGTTTTTCCTACAGTTTGGACTTGGCTGATTGCAATCCCACGGCATCATTTTACATGTTCCTCTGTCCCTAGTAGTTCTTCTAAACTGATAGTTTTATCTAAAAGCTTGATTGGATTCAGGTTCCATTTTTTTGCCAAGAATACTTTATATTATACAGTGGTGGTGCTATGTACTTTCTTTTACAGCATATCAGGAGGCAATTTCTTTTTTTTCTTTTAATGGTATTAGATTGGTCAGTGAGTCCAAGTATTATCAGCTCAATTTATCCTTTATAAAACCCTCATCAACCATTGATGTTTACCTAAATACATTATTTCATTAGGGACTGCAAAGTGGTTATTTTATAATTCCATCATTACTTTGCATTTATTAGCTCCTACAAAGAACTTTTCCCCAGGAACTCTTTGGTGAATCTGAAAAATAGTTTTTAAGGAAAAGTAGAATAAATGCTTAATTCCTTCCTTTACTTATCAATTTTCAGATTAATTTATCAATTTTTGTCAACTAGCTTTTGGGGTGAGAGGGAAATATTATTAAGGACTCATGGATTTTTATATATTTGAAGTGTTTCAATCCATTGTAGTTGTTATTTTTTGGCCAGTAGAACCCTGTTTCAAATTGGCACCTGCATACTACTTTATAATTTATGAAATACTTAACATACATTAGTCATTTGAAACTCAAAAACAACCCTGTGAAGGTAAGTGTTACTACCTAGTTTTACAAATGAGAAATCTGGATCATATAGCTCGAACCACGACTTGACATCTATTGCTCTTTCCATTACAAACAATAATAGTTGAGAGAATGAGTGTTAAAGGTGACTCAAATTCTTTTCCTATTTTTCTTTTCTCTAGTTTTGAGATTAAACAGCAGACATCCTTAACCACTGGGAGTATGATATTAAGCAATATCTACTTTAGAAGACATCATTTGTAGCAAACACTGTTGATAATACTGTAACTTAGTAAATAGCTTCTCTCAACTTTGTTTGTGAAGCATTTCAATTTTGATTACTCTGTATGGGATCTGCTGCTCAGATGTGTGTCATTTTATGGTCTGTCCATGTCTGGGGAGCTCGCATTACATGCTGCCTAGTGTTTTTAATTCAGAAGTTCTTCTAAAAGAAACCTTAGTCTCTTCTATTCCAGCCCTAGTTTTAATAGCATAAGCTATTTCCTTCTTATATAGCTTTGTGGGCATAGTAATAAAATAAATACCACAAAATCACTGATGAGATGAAAATTGAGCTCCCTGCTTCTGTGCAGCCATGTAGGTAAAACAGTAATTGGCTCTGATAATAACTTTTGTTCTTACAAACCAAAGTCTAAATGAGAGTCACATTTGATATATATATCTGCTTGTAATTACTATCAAAAGGAGAGAATACAAAGTTTAGATTGTTTAGTGACTCAAGATAGATTAAATAAACTGCTATCTTTTCTTGACTAATTTAAGAAAAATTTCTGAAATTATTTCTTATATTTATCTTACCATTGGTAAAATATGATCATCTTCCAGAGCATGCTTTTCTGCTTAATGGAATGATTGATTTTATTTTTGTTTTTGAAATCTATAATTGGTTTTCTTGAACAACCTTATTACTGGATCCGATAATGCAGCTTATGCTTGTAAGTATTTTCCCATACATCTCTATAGATGTATAAAATAAATTTAGGTTTTGAATGCGTTCCGTAGTGATTGTCAGTGAAGCCTTTTGAGGTGTTAATATTATTTAAATATAGATGCCTTTGAAATGTTTGTTGAAAAGGGAAATTAAATCATGTGCTACATATTATTATTTTGATATGTACATGCTTTGGTGCCAAAATAGTGAATATGAGACTATTAATCATTTTAAAACCTTTCCCATTGCTTTGGAAGCCAACAATAAAGAATTGATATTACAACTATCATTTCTGTTAAATTTCTAGTTACATACAGATTTCTTTCAGAAATATCTGTATCTAGTGCCACAGAAATAGGCAAACACAACTGGATTTTAAGGCCAGTTTTAACTGTGGTTCTGTATTTGGTCATTTCCTCCCTACATCAGTCTTATAACCACACAAAGTTGATGGAGCATAATAAAACTAAGAAAACTGCTATGGTCTACTGAGCCAATGATCCCAGAATTAAAAAGTTCTAACAAAGCTTAGATATGATAGATGAAGCTATTACCATCAATTCTGTATCCAGAATACACATTTTAAAAGCACCCTAATTACAGAAACCACCAGTCAATATAATACATACTAGCAACTTCCTGATCCTTTGTAGAATGGAAATTATTCTTAAAGTTTAATTAAGAAGGAAAAATTATGTTCAGGTATTAATTTCAATAAAAGAGGCACTTGGCTTCCACACAAAAATCCCGGAGTAGTGCTGTGAGTGTGGTTTACCCACAGAAGGAAAGCCATTTATAATTAGGTACTACATTACTTTTGTCACCACGTACATGTACCTCAAAGAGAAGGGAATAGACATATCTTGTTTGCAACCTGCGTCCCTGCATGGTTTAAATAAAGTGGACAGTTGAGGGCAGTTATTTGGTAATTTGGTTTAAAAACACTATTTAGAAAATAAAAGGAAGGTTGGAGAATGTGTTAAGAGATAGTTTATCTAGTCTTATCTGTGCTTATCTAGCATGCATTCTATAGATACTTTTGAAGCCATCTTCACTTTGACCTTAGACATAGGCCAATTAAGACTGCTTATGAGCAAAGAAATAGCTGAATCATGTACTAATCTGTCTGGTTCCTACAATCACTTTAACAATTGCATCAGATCACCCTCAACCACGACACTTAATTGAAAGAAAATCAGTTTTTAAGTTGCTCATAATATCTCCAACCTCCTTTATAAAATGCCACATATTATATGATTCCATTTATATAAAATGTCTGGAATAGATATATCAGTAGAGACAGAAAGTAAATTAGTGGGTTGCCTGGAGCTGGGGGAAGGAGGGAACAGGGAGTGATTGCTAATGGATACAAGGTCTCATTTTTGAGGTGATGAAAATGTTCTAGAATTAAATAGTAGTAATAGTTGCACAACTTTGTGAATATACTGAAAACCATTGAATTACACACTTTAAAGGGGTGATTTTAATGGTATGTGAATTATATCATGATAAAAAAGTCACCTCAGAAATTGTTAGTAATACCATATACCCTAAGTGCCAAATTATCTTTTAGCCTCAAATCATAGAATGCCAAAGCTCTGGGATAATTCCTCAAGAAAACATGAAGTCTAACTTCCACCTTTTGCAAATAAAGAAACCAACTTCCAGAGAGGTGCAGTGACGTACACAAGGTCACATATAGCAGTCCAAGGTAGAACTGGAGCCCAGGTGTCCTGACACCTATGCAGGGCCCCTTCCCACCACCACTGTGCTGCCCACTCTTATGGTTTACTTTTAAGCTTCTCAGCAGTAACTATTTCAGTTATTTAAAATGAGGAATAAATGTTTCAAACAAGATGCCTTTATTTTTTCTAATGAAAGCACTAATTATTCTTATAGAGAGCAAAAATCTCCATGAAGAAGTAGATAAATTTGTTGTAGTAAATTTATTAGGTCCAAACTGAGATTTACCTGTAAATATCCCTAGAGGAAAGTGGCCACATTAACAGACCAAGGGAGCCCTCTACCTGTGCATTTGTAGTATAGATTTTATTGACAAAATCCTTGACCTGGAAAGCTAAAAATAAATCAAGCCCAGGTATTCTAGTCCTTTGTCCACTTTGGTTGGCTTCTAGCATTATTTTTGAGAAAATGAATGGTGTCTGAGATGTATTTGTGTGAGCAATAGGATACGTAGAGGAAAATCTACAGAAAGTTCTTTTTCTGTAAATAAAAGGGACCAATTAGCAGCCTAAATAAAAGATCCAAATATATTTTTTCCAGTGAGAATTACATTAAAATAATTATTTTCAAAGAACTTTATACTCCTTTGAGGATATAAAATGTTAGTAAGCATTTTTGTTCATCCGGAATGAAAGTTTCATTGTTTCTTTGTTTCAGCGAAAGATAGGGTTGAATGTAAAAATCATGCAGGATCCTGAAAACATCTACCACAGAGCTGCTGTAAATGCGAACTATGGAATCAGTTTGCCATGTATTAATCAGAGAAAAGCATGTGTAAGTAATGAATTATTTTAATGAGCTCTTAATTTTTTTTAAGAATTAAACTCATTTATTAGTAATGTAAGATAGAATGTAGATTTTAAGTAAAGATTGTGATCCTTTTGTCCTTGAAATTTTTTAGACATGAAATGGAATGGATTTCATTCTGTTTATAATTCGAGATGATTAAGAAAATATAAACCTATTTTAAATAATCTATTTGTAGCTCATTCAAATTTTATTATTTTGCTTGATATTCCTGAATAATCTAGGACCATAATTTTAACACAGAAGAAATAATTTACCAACAAAAAGAATTAATAGAGAAATTTTAAATATTTTATGGTAGGCTTACCACTAGAAAAATCAAAAGAAAACAATAGCACAGTATCCACTTCAATGGTATATGCTCACATAATATGCAAATATTTAAGAATATTATTCTAAACCTGAAGCAAGCAGGGACTAATCCTTTATGTCAGCAAAATAATGAGAGGGAAAAATAATGAAATGTAGATTTGCATTAAGGGATCTCAGCCTGTGCCTATCTTTGCCATTGACTTGCTGCTACAGTGTCCCAAAGCAAGGATTGTGCCCTTTCTGTGTTGTGGGGTTTTCTTAAGAGAGTTAAGGGTACTGCTTCATTTTAACTGGGAAATTATTTAATTTAAGGTCATTTGTAATACTGAAAACAATTACTGAGGTGACATCTGTACATTTTTTAATACATTTTTAACCTTGGCTTCTCTCAAAAGCTCTTAAATGTATATGTTTGTGAAATCAAAACTAAAACTAAGATTAATTTTAGGATTAAATTGCAAAGCCATTTCTAACTGGTGTAATAGTTTCATAGATTAATGTTCCAAATTTCCTACATAGATGTTTTCAACTGCTTACTTTATTCATGTAATCCTGAAATATATTTTTAGTTTCCCTATATGTGCTTTATGTTATACTAACAAGTTTGTTTTAAGAGCACTTTATCATAGAAATACTTTAACAGCCTAAGAAATAACCAGAAAGTTAGATATTTTTATTTCTGCTGAAACTTTATTTAAAATGTCACTGTGAATAATGTGAAAGGGTTTTTATCTGCTTCCCATGAGCCCAAAGCCCTTGAAATAAAAATATTATTTCTCTGGCTGTACAGACAGAAGCAGATTTCTCTTTTGTTGTTGTTGGTTTTCCTCTTCAATCTAGAATTAATATTGGCTTAGCTGGCGGACTGCTGAGGCTCTGTAGCCCAAGGCAACTGCTGCATTTCATGCAAACTTTCTCTGATGAGTATGGAAGTTTTAAAAGGTATACCTCTAGATTTAGAGAGGATTATGCTTTGCTTTGTGAATCTGAGTGAAGATTCAGATTTAAATAGGGAATTCAAAATTACATCCAAAATTTGGGGCAGAATTTTAGTCATTTATCATATTTTATTCTAATTTCCAAATAGAATGAGTGCCTTAGATATTGTATCCATGTACTTTGAGCAAAAAGGATTTGGGAAAGTACTTTGCCTTCTATGACGTATAGATAATATGTATTCATTTACTATAGTAAAGATCCTTTTTTTTCTTTTATAAAACTTGACTCCAGAGCAATTTAAAATTGGATATACATTATACACATTTTGCTCAAACTGACTATTAGCCTTTTGATCAAAATAGTCAATTGACTCTATCATTTTATGTTGATATAGATATATGATGGTATTAACTAAAAAACAGTATTTTCATTTTGCATTTATAAAACAGAAGCATTGTACAGAAAGTCCTGTGAGAGAAGTATTCAGGCATTTCATTTTAAACAATCATGTAGAACATTTGGGGATAAATACAATTGTGATTTACCCCTTACAAAAATGTTTTTTAGGCACTTAGCCAAACTGGAGCACTATGTCTAGCATTGTGATGTATGGTTAATCAGAAAAGCAGTATCAAGGCTAATTGTTTTAGAACTACTCTAAACACTCAAAGGGGATTATTATTTGGCTGCTGAGGGCCATGTGTTTCCTTACTTCTTATGAAACTTGATCAGCTTGTAAAAAGCCTGTAAATAATCTTAGGCATTTTTGACAGAGCGAATTTGAATATGTAGCCAATTTACGTTACTAGTTCCCTAGAAGCTGGTATTTTCTCCATCTTACGAAGTGTATCCTTCCTGATAATCAGTGGCTGATGAAAGGATTTTAGTGCATTGGAAATACATACAATCCTCACCACACACCCTCATATCACAAAATCAACTTCAGAATTTTATATCTTATGACTTCAATTTGCAAAAAAATATATTAAAAGTGAAACTCACTGATAATTTTTTTTCAGTATCTTAAATCTGCCAAATAGTAACAAACAACCCTCTAACATGTTTTTGAGTAGGTCCTTATAGAGATTCAGAGACAAGAAGAAATCCCTGGTACTGTTTACATTTACTCACTGACATCTAGTTCCACTTAGAGTTTATAATGCAACACATTAAAAGATCTACAGAAAATTTGACTTTGATTTATCTTTTTTTAAATAAAAAGGGTTTCTTAAAAGGCTTGAAACATGTATCTGTTAGCATGAATTTTAAAAGAACGATTATGAATGCATAACAAAATAGCCAAACAAAACATTGCTTTGAATTGCTGCACAAATAACTCTGATTATAACTGTTATGACCTAGAAAAGAATCATAAAAACATTTTTCTTTTTAGCAAGATATGAGTTGCTGTAGAATTATACCAGTTCTTTGGTCCCACTTTCCAAATAAATAAATATATAATGCAATGTAAACTTAGAACCTTTTACTTATTCATGAGGTTGAATTTAATACTATTATGATTTCTAGATTTTATGAGTCATATGTTATGCAGTGTTTTCCACTAACTTAGTTGGGTAGCAACCACACTTCACAAATCATAGTTTCATTCTTTACTGTTTCACTTGGGGTGTACATAGTAATCTCTCTCTCACTGAAAGCATATTCATTTCTGAAATGATAAAGTAATGGAAAGTGAGGCAATTGCGTTAATGTCAAATGATTAGAAGAAGCACCAGAAGTAAGAGGTGGGGGTGGGGGGGTGGAGAAAAAAGGACGATTTCAAAACATGATTGTGTTTTAAGCCCATGCATATGGCCACAATTACAGTCACAACATAATTTGGCAATGGTAGCAGAATTAGATTTAAACAAATTGATGTTACACTGCAGTAATTCAGAATGAGCTTGTTGCATTTATAAACCATAACAAGAAGCAGAGTGAATTAATAAAGCCTTCTTGTCACTAAAAATAAAAAAGGGAATAATTGCTGAGATGGAGTTAACTTAACAGATGACTATAGTCAGCATCCTTTCAGCCTAGATATGGGAAAGTGAAGGTCACCCCCATCTCAGATGACAAAGAGGGAACATTTTGTTGGTAAACAAATTAATCTTTTGAAAGGTCGCCATTTGTTTTAAGTTTTTATCCAGTTCTTGTCATCTGGAATCAGAGATTGACTGTCATTTCACTAGGCAGGGGTGCAGTTGAAGCAGACAAAGCTGCTTCTGTACATATCAGCATTCCTTGACAAAACTCAGTGCCTGATTGTGATGCTATGGGCTGCTGGTTTACAGCTGTCTCCGGACAAGAATGGAGGCCCACCCCTGAATTCCAATAAGATGGGCCTGCATATTCCGCCTGCTGTAAGCTGGCCCTCTGCCCACAAGTAAAATGTATTGTAGTTCAAGCCAGCAATTATCTCTTTTACTTCCTTCTGTGCTGCTTCTGTTCCCTTTTTCCAAAAACAGATGTGGATATTCACTCAAGTTCTGCATCTATTCTTTCTCACACCTGCCGGGGCAGAATTTTGACAGAGGTAGAGTTTGAGGGAGCCAGCAGACAACAATCAGATGTAATTTCTTTGAGAGCAGTTTAAAAAGAAAACGTTGATTTTTCAGGAAATGTGGAGTCAGCATCTTGGTCCCCCTCCTTTTTCCCAGGAGCATTTGGTAAATTAAATTAGTTGAACAAAAGGAAATAGCTTTAAAGACATTCTGAAATGCCATATCCTATTTATGACACACAGTCATTACCCAAGGACTGCGATGGCATGCACAACATCCTCACTTCTATCATTTTTTAAAGAGAGCTTTCTCTTCAGGTTGCTTAGAAAGAGTTTTCAAAAAAGCGATGACTTTTCATGTCCTTTCTGATTCACAGCCTATAAAATGTATTCCACCAATAGGTCAGTGTTGGTGGCAGCGGAGGTAGTGGCGCAGTGCCTTTGTATGTTGTTGCTATTCAGAATTTCAGTTCTGCTTTGGCTTGGAGTAATGGGAAAGCTGAAGAAAGTGATGTGACGTTGGCTGGTGTATGGCTCTCTCACAAAAGCCTATTGCTCTGGGAGCAGAGAGAGGCAATGAGAGGCTTCTGTACCCTCATCAGATGGCATTCATAAAAAATCTAGCTGTACTGAGTTCTCTAACTTCTTTAGGATGCTGTGTTTCTTGACCTTCTGTGCTAAAAGATCCTGCATGCATTTCCAAATCAACCCTGTATTGAAAAGCACTTTGCATAGTGATTTCGGGTCAGACTGCCTCGTGTGAATCCTTGCTAGATAGGGGACTTCCCAGAAATAGCCCCCAGTTCCTCATGTAGAATGTCCATAATAAGAGTATCTATGTCATAGGATTGTATTTAAATGAGATAATTCAAAGCACTTAGCAAAGGTCCTGGTACAAAGAAGTGCTTTGAAAAATATTAGTTATTACTGTTGGCAATTCTCACATACTGTATTGTGCCATTGTTTTATACTGTCACTTAAAATATATTATTGTCGGAGTCTGGGGAGGGAGCCAGAATATTGCTGAGGTCCCCTCCAGGGATACTATTTAATATTTTATATGATTATGCCTTCTTTCCACAGATATGAGGATAGGGACCTTGTTGTCTGTTCTATTGGTCTGTTTTTCAGATCCTCCACTGCACCAAGCGGTGTTTTACACATAATAGGTACTAAGGAGAGGACTAATTTGTCCCTTCCTCCGTCCAGTCTCTGCTTTGAAGCTATATAGCCTGATGTCGAGTCTTGAAGTGAAGTAATGATTTTGCTGGCCCCTGGTGGGCATGGTTGCACAGGGCATCCTCCCACTGGGCCATCTCATAGGATTTACCAGTACTGCATTTTTGTTACAGCCTTGCCACTAACTAACTAGCTGTTTCCAGGAGCAAGTTACTCTACCTTGCCCATTCTCATTTTTCTGGTTTATAAATGGGAAAAGCTAGATGGGGAGGCAATCTGGTGTGGTGGGAGGGATTTGGAGCCAAGTAGATCAGAGTTTGGGTCCTATCTGCTGTTTTCCAGTTGTTGAGCCCTAAGTAGGCAAATTAACATTTCAGGTCCTTAGTTTCCTTTTCTGTAAAGTCAGGATAATGATGCTTACTAGACATGAGTGTTAAGGGGATTACAGACAATATATTAATATTGCTGGCACATAGTAGGTGCCTAATAAATTCTTGCCTTTCTGAAAAATGAATTAGTATTTAAAATCTCGTACTTCCTTCTCCCTTATTTACACTTGTGCTTTCAGGAAAAATCTGATTCAATTCCTTTCACACTCTAGTGTAAATGAGTGATTGGACTGAATGCTCAGGTTGTCAAATTGCGGTAGAGAACTCCAGTGAGTTTCAGAAGGGTTGTAAGCATTTAATTTGCATTTCATTTTTATAGTAAATATTAAGTTATTTTAAGTAAAATATACTTAAAGATGCTAAATTTTAATGCATTAGATCATCCGTGGGTTAATTTGTGCTGTCAGGTTTACTCTGACTCTGTGTGTGTGTGTGTGTGTGTGTGTGTGTGTGTGTGTGTGTACATTTGAATTTTCTATAAAGGTGGTTTTTATTAGATAGTGTACAGCTTTATACTAGTAATGTTTTGAAATTCAAATCTGCTCATACACACTTTTATAATCATACAAATAAATAAGCAAAGATTAAATTAGCTAATACATGGAAAGGTCTTAAATAGTTCCTGGCTTCTAATAATCATTCAATAAACATTAACCAGTATTAGTATTAGAACACCTGTGTACTACCATCAATTAAAAGCCAAGCAAGTTCTCTGGTGCATACTTTTGGCACAACAAAATAATTAACTGTACAGTTACAATAATGTATGTTACATTTTGATAATATGGCATTACAGATTTTTTCTTTTTTTTTTTTTTTTTGAGACAGAGTCTCGCCTTGTTACCCGGGCTAGAATGAGTGCCGTGGCATCAGTCTAGCTCACAACAACCTCAAACTCCTGGGCTTAAGCGATCCTACTGCCTCAGCCTCCCGAGTAGCTGGGACTACAGGCATGCGCCACCATGCCCGGCTAATTTTTTCTATATAGATTTTTAGCTGTCCAAATCATTTCTTTCTATTTTTGGTAGAGACGGGGTCTCACTCTTGTTCAGGCTGGTCTCGAACTCCTGACCTCGAGCGATCCACCCGCCTCGGCCTCCCAGAGTGCTAGGATTACAGGCGAGAGCCACCACGCCTGGCCCAGATTTTTTCATTGCTTGATTTAAGTTTGGGGTAGTTCTTATATGATTTGAAATAAGCTGTAGAATCTTTGATAGTACAGGGTTGCAATGTTACTTTGTTTGCAACTGCAGATAAAAGTCAACAGTAAAGCATTATCTCAAAATTTGGACTGAACATGCGAAATGAAATCAGATTGTTTTGAAACTCTGAGTGAATATCTGAAAGAGAAAGATGCTGAGATACCTGAAAAGAAATTTAAGGGAGAAGTGATGGAACATCTTAAAATGTATTGAAAAGTATTTTTCATCTCCCAGCCCTTCAATAATAATACCATTTATTAAGTTTGCCACTGTGCCTTATGTACACTATCTTACTGAACCCCTACACCTATAAAATAGGTGCCATTTTTACAACCATTTTACAGATGAGGAAACTGAGACAAAGATTCAGCTACTTGCCTAAGTTTATGCAGTGAGTAAGGGGAGTCAGGATTCAAATTAATTATGAAATCTATTTGTCAACTCTCTCCTAATTGACTACTTAGCAACTAATCCTTAATTATTAAGGAACATGAGCAGTTGTTAGATTTTGTTAGTGATTCTATTTTGAAACAAAAATTCCTATTATTCTTTAAAGCTTCTGGATCATTTTAATTGAAGAAAATCCTAAGATTATAAGTGCCATAACAAATTGTCAGCCATTTGAAATTACTTATGTGTTCATGTCAGGATTTTCTCCATCTTGTGCAGGCAAAATAAAATACATAAATAAATCGTATGCTGTGATGGATGTAAGACCACAGTTATTATTTATAACTCTTGATTTCATAATTTTCCTTCATCAAAACAGCCTCATTGTTTCTAGTGTTGATTTATAGTTATATAAGTATAACTAGAAATATATAAATACACTTATATAATAAATATATGATATATTTATATAGTAAATATGTAATATAAATATATATGATATATTTATATAATAAATATACACATATAAATATACTATATATTTATATTATTTATATATAAAACATATAAAATTATACTAAATTCTTATAAAACTTGCATTTATTTATATTTGCATTTGAAAAACAGGTTCTACTGCTGGAAATAAATTTGAAAATCTTTGGCATAGAGTATTAGCTCTCCCATGAGTATTTACTTTTTAACAAGAGCAAATCCTATATTTAATTAAAACAAAGGAGTTAGTCTCTATTAAGGGATTTCAAGCATGAGTAGACAAGGAAAAGAAGGATTTGGGGGATCTAGGAAGAGAACCTTTGCACTGCTCTGAAATCATTCCAGGTCAGCAGCCACCTGCTAAAAGGACCAGGCCTGCTCCCTTATATAATTCACTTTTCACTTTGTGCCTTTTCACTTTGTGACTTGGGCTTTGGACTTGAGTATTTGTTTGACTCCATACTAAGAAATAGTGTTTCTAACCTCATAATTCCACTTTGAAGAGCCAAAAACTAGGTAGACAGAAGGGCCTGAGTCACATCTATGATAGGTTTTAAGGCATAGGGTCCATGCATAGAACTGTATTTTAATGTAATAGGTTCCCATGTATTTTATTTTATGTATTTATAAAAACATCATTCTAAGGAGGGGTCCATAGGCTTCACCAGACTGCCAAAGGAGTCCATATGCCCCCCAAATTAGAGCTGTCTATGACAGATATTTTCTTTCACACAAATATCCAGGGTGGGGCAAAGTATGTATCAGAACAGAGAAGTATCCTAAAAACCCTGTATGCTTTATGGATTAAATATCTACTTCTCTTAGTTGTTGGTATAGAAAACCTACCAAAAAGTAGATGTATCTAGATATCCACCCCAGATTTTTGTAAGAATCACATCTTCTTCATAAGTAAAAATATAAAACTTCATGCTTTTGTCTCACTACTGTTGCTTTTCTATTGCAAGAAGGAAAATGGAATAGCTACAAAAGTAGTAATGCTTGCAATAGTATAATAAGTGTTGTGTTTAAGAGGAAGCAAAGGAAAAATACTATAGCAAGTAGCACGATAGCGTTAGCCACAAGAGAAATGGGCCTAATGGAATTGTTTTTATCATGGCCCCGGTTAATTATCTACTGAGAGGTACTTGAGATGATTAAATTCTATTGCTGTGTTCTCCAATATTCTAACCCATTATACCTTAAACTGTACTTGAATTCAAGTATACATTCTTAGCCTTTTAAAACCTCTTTGGTAGAACAGAAGTAAGTATCCATAGAGTGATTCACCTTATACTTTTTTTAAAAGCATACCCTCTGAATTACATTACAGAATGTATAAAGTAAACTCAGAAGATATTTATTTAGAAGAGATTCCTCTCAGGCTGTAAAGTTGGGGCAATGTGACCCCAAAATACCAGATTTATATAATCTTTTGATGTCCATCTCTATTTTCAACAATAGCCTGAATAAATCTGTTAATGGCGGGCAACTAAGAGGTCTGAAAGCAGCCAGGCACACATTTGTGGAAAGAGTCAGAGGACTTAGGTTTCAATTTTGCTCTCTACCACTGCTATAAACCAAGTTGCCACAGGTATGTCAGTTAGTCTCTAAAGACTGAGAGTCCTCATCTGTATACTGAGAAGATAAATTGGCTTGTTCAGAGTCATCGTCAGGGCCACAGCCTTGATTGTGTAACTCCCAGATTAATGCTCCTTTGGTTCCTTGTGGAACTACCAGTCTCTCAGGGTGATCAGCGTAACTGAGGAATGGAGGCAAGACTTAAGATGGGCCTTAGAGGAACTGATGGGCATGGCTAAAGGAGAGGGAATGTCCATTTTTAGCACTAGAAGAATACAAGAAAAGGCAGAGGTTGAGAATAGTCAGAGTAATGGAGGATGGCTTAAAGCTTTGCCTAATCATCCTGAATTTTTACAAAGGGAAAAAACCCAAAAGATGTGATTGGGTGTGAAGGCCAATTGATAGATGGCTTGGAATGGGCCATTGAAATCTAATTGTGTGATCTCAGTCTGGATCATAAAAGGAGGGACTTAAGGCAGACAGTTTCTGAAATTAGATCACTTCTCCAGCTGCTCTAACTGAAGGGCAGCTTTAGAATTCTTCCGAACAGTCTCTGTCCCTTGATGTCCTCATCGGTTATTAAACTTTATTTCCTCTCCCTTTGGCTATAAAGTAATGGTTCTTTCTTGACTAGCATTATCTCCTGAACTTGTTAGACAGTAACTGCCTAATTAGAGTTCTACAGGCAGCACCTCTCCCTGACCATTTATTTATATACAACTCTCTGTCCCTTTCAGATGAATGGCTACTCAGAACTGGGCAATCTGGCTGGGTGGCTGGGATTTCCTCTCTTACTTCCTGTCCTAATGCTGAATACCCACTGCTACTTAGGATTCTACCTGTAGTCCCATCCCTAATCCCCACTTCTCACCTCTCCTCTAATGTTAGCCAAAAGCAGGACTTGTTGGGGCAAGAGTGGTGATGGCAAGAGAGAAGGATAGAGAATAGGAGTGGTTGATTCCTCACAAACACATTCTGCCTGCCTCCCCTATTGCCAGTTCCCAGCCTCAGCACTGGACAGTGTGAGCTTCCTCTCCCAATCTCACCTTCTCATCAACTCCCTTGTGGTGCCGATCTGCCCGTGCACAGAAATACCCAGGAGCCTATCTTAGTCTGAGTGTTTTCTGAGATATAGGTATGTTTCCAAATTTATCATCTTTGCACTAAATGAAAAAAAAAAAGGAGAAATGTTTACTTCCCAACTTTTTCCGTTGTGCAAGAAGTAAAAACCCTTAGAAAACGTCCAAAGTGTTCTTATTTAAAATAGGAGTCACAACATATGTGTGCTAGGGCAGGGCAGGTAATAAATGTCTGAAGTGACTGGGTGTAAAGGTGAGCTCCACATTGCTGGAGTGCTGAACTGGAGATAGACCCTCCCTGCAGCAAGCAGCCATCTCAACTCTAGCCCTTTGTGCTTGGGTTTTCAAAAGAAGCTGGAAATTCATGTCGTATCTTTTTGTGAAATCTCCTGATTTTTAAACGCTTGCTCAGATAATTTTTTAAAGACCGTGTATAGTTAAAAGAAAGTATTCTTCAGGCTATACCTGTCTCGCACTTCAATAATTTGCATCCCCTGCTTTAGAAACAGGAGGAAGTGTGGTTTTTAGATATGATACTACTGGTGTCTTGTAGGGAGCTGGCTGGCAGCTTACAGCCCTCTAGAATGCTATTACTTTAGTGCAGCTCGAGGTATAACCCTCAACTTTATAGGATTAGAGATTTGATTTTGCCAGAGTTGATCAATCTCTTGGGTGCAACTGAACTCACAGGAGACTGATATACAAACTGGAATGCCACTTTATGTATTCTAAGGAGAACTGTAATAGGCAAACAGACCTGAATGTTCAAATCAGCCTGATCTGACAAGCATATTTTCTCCTTATTAGAAAGCTATGCAGAAAGCCCAGTTAGAAGGCTGCTTAGTGAACAGGGAAACTGACTAAGGGTAATTAGTTGGATAATCTTCAAGTTGAGCAGCATCATACATTTATAATCTGATGCATCCATCTGTGAAGCTACACCTGCCAAAGGGATTTGAATACATCCCTGTAAAGTGAGTGCTTCATGGATACTGAGAAATTCTGACTCTCCAACTTTTTATAATAAATAGCTACTATCTGCTTGGGGTTGACTGTGAATTATATTTTACTGTGCTGAGTTCCTTATATCACATTAATTCCTAAAAATGAGTGATATTATCCCCCATCTTACTGGTAAGGAAACTTCAGCTTAGAGAAATTAAGTTACTTGCTCCAGTCATTCAATTAGTAAGGGATAGAAGCCAGACTCAAATCCTATTTGTTATTAGAACTTATTTTCTTAACCACTGCCTTCCTTTTTACTAATTTCCTACTATAAAAGACCACTCACTTTCAGCTTATGTTTTGTGTCTTTGATAGCACTAATTAGACTACATTCCTTTTTGGAACCTGTCTTTTAAATCAGTTTCTGGATGGAGCTGACCACATTGAGCATGCATCTATTTTTCTAGTTTTAAAACTCAAGAGTTGGGATGAGGAGTTGCACATTTCCTTGTCACTTGTCTATACTTCCTTCCTAAGTAATTATACTATGCAGAGAATGAGAGAAACTTTGGCTGGAACAAACAGAATGTGTTAGGAGGAGAAGGATAAGAAAAAAGGTGAGAGGGAACCAGTCCATGTGAGAAATATTCTTGGGAGATTTGTTGGTAAGAAACGCTGCTTGCCTTATCTCCCCATGTTCCCCAATCCCTAAACCACTAGGAGTCACTTAGAACAAAAGAATTATCCTTTCTCTATGTGTAGCTGGTGAGAGGCCCAGTTATATCCGATGATTAGGTTCAGATGTACTAATACTTAACATGCGTTTGTTTGTGAACCTAACGACTTTGTTTAAATTGTTCCTAAGAAAACTCTTTTCTGAGTTCCAAAATGCCCTTTCTCATTTCTAACTTAAGATGGGGCTGATCTTTATAGAACATTATCGGGAGGAGTTGTAAAGTGAAAACACTGACCCAAGAGACCACCGAGAAAATATTATCCCAGCATCATCTTCTCCACTCATCGAAGGTGTACTTTATACTTAATACTGGGTTAGTTCAACATAACTGTAATGGGGGGGATTGACTTTTTCAGCAAAGGATTTTCAAAATTGTAACCTTCTTACTTGTGGAATTATCATTTCATCTAAACATTGAAATCCCAGGGGAAGTACCTGTCACCATCTTTCTACCTGCTTGGATTTAGTCTTCCATTTACCCATAGTTTCAAGTGTAGAGGCTAGAATTTAATAGAAGGAAAGATAAATCCCTCAACAACCTCCATTTTCTAGTCTTGAACACTTGCAGAACACCTAACTGTGCTTCTGCTCCAGGCTGCATGTTAAGGTGAAATGAACTACCTGCTCAGGAAATACTGCATAAGTGTTAAGCAATAACTAACATTTCTAGGGGATTCTCTGAGGAGTTGGGCATGGTGTTAAATACACTTTGCATGGATTATCTCATGTAATCTTCACAGTAACCCTAAGAAGTAAGCACTATTACTACATATGGGGAAACTGAGGCAAAAAGCAGTTAAACTTGCTCAAAGTCAGACAGCTTCAAGTCAAAGGGTCCTAATTCAGACTCAGCCAGTCTGACTTCCAAGCTGGCATTCTTAATCCTTACTTTATACTACCCCCCAGTCAGCTTTGAGGGTGATTTTGACCTGCAGCTGAGGGGCAGATCTGGGGCCCAGTCAAAAATTGTTTCCTTAGTGGCCAAGGAATTTGATGGAGAAATTTCTCTGCCCTGGTCTGGGATAGAAGTAAAAGATCAAAGTACTTAGTAAGAGGCTATATTAACTTAAACACTAGAACTAGAAGAGGAGCTGGTACTTTTAAGACAGAAACTTTTCCCAGCTAGATCGTAAACCCCTTTGAGGACAGAGACCCTATCTCTATCTAACTCCAGCCTGGTCAGGAGCCAATATAAATTGGCTGTTGATTTGTATGTATGTGGTTAATGACTTTGAATAACAACTTGTTAAAGACCAGTGTAATTGAGTTAGGCTGTGTTAAGCTAATTTAAGTAATGAAATACCATGTACCTAATTTGACTACTTTTGTAGATAATTCTCTTTTTGGCCATAAAAATGTCTTTCCGGATATCTTCAGGTAGAATTAATTTTTCCTTGCCTAGGTCATCATAGCATAGCATAATACGATCTTTCTTTCCTTCCTTTCTCCCTCCCACTCTTCCTTCCTTCCATTCTTTTCTGCCTCCTTTTCTTTTTCTTTCCTTTTTTCTTTCTCTTCCTTTTTCTTTTTTCCCGTCTCCCTCTCTCCTCCTCTATTGAGGACCAGATTACCTAGTAATAGTCTTAACATAAAAAGTGGGGGACCCATGTAAAGAAAACTCCAAAACTTTAATGAGTGACATCAAAGAACACTTGAATAAATGGAGAGATATATCATATTCCTGAAAAGGAAAAATATTTATAGTAAGTATGCCAGTTCTTCCCACATCGATCTTTATATCTAATGTAATTCCAATAAAAATTCTTATGGGTTTTATTTGGTTTGTGTGGAATATTAATTCTTTTCAACTTGCCAGTGTTCATCATCTTGAAGAATAAGTGGGTAGAAGGCCTCATTTTTTCCCTAAAGATGATTAATGAAAGTGAACTTTTCATACCACTTATTAAAACATAAGATAAAATTACAATAATTATAATAGTATTTCTTCTATGGGTAGAAAAATTAACAGATCAATGGAGTAAAAAAGTGAGCATATATATTGACCTTATTATAAAAAAAGACTTAGAATGTGGAAGGACTTGTTAGATGAATGGTGCCAAGTCACTTGGCTAATGATTTGGAAACAACATTAAGTTAAATCCTAAACTTGTATTCTATACCAAAGAAAACTCCAGATGGATTACATTAAAGTAAAATGTTAGGAAAGAAAAACATAAGAAAACCATAAAGAGAGAACTAGTTTTCAAGTTAGTTAAAGGAAGATTTTTTAAGCACCATAACTTCATGCAGTATTGACAATCCTCATCACAAGAAAAGTCCATGTTTATATTGGGCTCCAATCCTAGATCTGTCATAATTCCTATGTGATTTGGGGAGGGGGGGAATCACATATACTCCTTGAGCCTTACTTTGTTCATTTGTAAATTTAGGTGTTGGATCAAATCATCTTTAAGATCTCTCCTAGTTCTTACCATCCATAATTCTGATTCTGATTAAAATCTGTTTCCTTTCCCATTTATGACCACCAACAAGTGACAGGCAAGACAGAAAAGCAGACCAAGTGAACTATTTTCTGTTCTGATTGTGGAAATAAGATTCACAGGAGGTATTAATGTTTTAAATTTTCCATTTGTGCATTTAACACAACATTTGTTATGTGCCATTTATGTACTCAACAAAACATATAAGCTGCCCTAGTCATTTTTATTTATCACTTTTTTTTTTTTTTTTTTTTTTTTTTGAGACAGAGTCTCACTTTGTTTTCCGGGCTAGAGTGAGTGCCGTGGCATCAGCCTAGCTCACAGCAACCTCAGACTCCTGGGCTTAAGTGATCCTCCTGCCTCAGCCTCCCGAGTAGCTGGGACTATAGGCATGAGCCACCATGCCCGGCTAATTTTTTTGTATATATATTTTTAGTTGGCCAGATAATTTCTTTCTATTTTTAGTAGAGACGGGGGGTCTCACTCTTGCTCAGGCTGGTCTCGAACTCCTGACCTCGAGCGATCCACCCGCCTCGGCCTCCCAGAGCTAGGATTACAGGCGTGAGCCACCGCGCCCGGCCTATTTATCACTTTTAATACTCAGACCATGTTAGAAATATTATTACTCCCATTTTACAGATAAGAAATTCAGAATCATAGAGGTTAAGATATATGACCAAGTCATATAATTAATAGGTGGCTCTTCAGAATTTGGAGATATAGTTTCCTTTGCCAATCTGATTCAGAACCTAGGAAAATTATTCTAAGAGAAATTGTGCAAAAAGGACAAACCCTTACACACATATAAAATATTAAGATGATCTAATTAATACTCCTTAGAAATTGGTTTCATTACTAAATGACTTAATGTTGTATTTTTAAAACAAACTTAATTTGAATTTGGGGTTAATTCCTTTGTTGACTTCAGCAAAAATACCTGAACTGTAAGTGTTCTAGCCTCCTTTCAGGTTTGCTTAGGCATCTCTTCCACTGACTTCACTGATACAGCATAGAAATTATGGCAAAGCCCAGGGGAGTTATTGAAGTAAAAGTGTCAACACCGCTCAGGAAGGGATGCCAAATTAAATAAAAAGAGCCCCAGCAGTTCTGCAGCTGTGTGCCAACCCAACTGCTGCTGTGAGGTAAATGAGGACCAAACTTCATTTCACTTATGACCCCAGCCAGTATTTAAACAAAATGCCTAGAGATTGGCATACTGTTCTATAATGGAATAAATAGCAATAGCAAAAATAATTATAATAAATGATAAACTCATTCACAAAGCCTTTCTTAGATCTTAACTGAAAGACCATCATTTAAAAACATTTCCTCTCATGTGGTCTCAAGTATATACATTTTTTTTCTTGTGTGAGTTGTAATAGAGATGTAGAGACAGTTCTTATCATTCTCTAGTGATTAATTTTCCAGATTAAAATTTCTCTGGGAATGCCACAAATAAATGCTATTAAACATAGCACCAAAAAAAATAGCAATAAAAAATGATTATATTTTTGCCAGTCTAAATTCATCAGAAATTTCTGGGTCTAGTGTGTTTCAAACTCCTTTGAAGAAAATTTTTATGTGAAGTCAAATTATTACTTGTCTTTTAACTTTATGGAATGGTATATTATTAACAAATTATAGCAATATGTTAGGAGTGTTTTAATCCTTGGATAAGTTTTTTTTCCAAAATATATCCCAAAGAATGCTGGTTCTTTGGAATGTGAATAGGTATTCCATGAAAGGAGAGTTTTAAGGCCCCATGAGATTGGGAAAAATGAGGTTAAAGGGAGTCAGACTGGTTTTTATGCCATTAGGCCCCCTCAAGTCACTAACACGCTGATGTGCATTAGGGATCTTTGAGAAGAGAGAATGCAATTAGCAATGTTTCCCAAACTCCCTCAGAATGTCTCACAGAATTATATTCTGAGGAACACACTTTGGGAAATTTTGCTTAAGTGTTAGATTTTATTTTAACTATTTTAATGGAAAATTTTCTAGACTATATTACATACTTTCCTTCCTTAGTCACATTTTACTGGAAGTTAATATTTTCTTGAGGCTTGGGGCATCATCATAAACTCTATGTGCTGTGCTGTACAGGGTTTGTGAGACATGCAGATGCTTGCACCTCGGATAGCTGCAGTGTGTTCAAAATAGTGTTTCTTCTGGAGTCTCCTCCATGGTCATCTCTATTCACCACATTCTTTGAGTCTCTGTCCACAATCCCGTTGCCACTTCTGCTGCTAACTACTCTTTTGTCATCCTAAGACCCCTCCCAGCTCTGAAAACCATGACCTTCTGTGTGCCTTTTCTCTTTCTTTCTCTGTCTTTCTTTCCTTCTTGTCTTTCTTCCTTCCTCCTTCCCTCCCTCAGCTCTTTCTTTTTTTGGGGGGGTATGAGGGGTGGGTCTTATCTCTTTTCGCTGAGGTCTTTCCTGTCCTGGGCTTTGGCAACAGTGTGGCTTGGCTTTTACTAGGAGGAGAATGTCAACACTGTTTTCTCCTGGCTATTGCATCAGCCAGTCTCACTGTGTGGAATTTTGTTTCTGCCCACACTTAGAAACTTCATTTAGTTCCATTTCCATATCTACACCTATTTTATACAACATAGTCTGTAAGATTTCAGTCTTTTGAAATTGATTGGGACTTATTTTATGGCCTAGGATGTCATTTATTTTGGTGAATGTTCCATGTGCATTTGAAAAGAGTATATATCCTACAGTTGTTGGTTTGTAGTGTTTTATAAATATAAGTCAGGTCCAGGTGGCTCATGGTAATGTTCAGCTCTTCTACATATTTACTGATTTTTGAAAATCTACTTGTCCTACCAATTACTGAGAGGAGGACTTTAAACTCTTCAACTCTAAAGATTTGTCTATTTCTTTCTTTAGTTTTGATAATTTTTGTTTTACATATTTTGTGTCAATATTATTAGAGACATACACATTTATTATTGTTGTGTTTTCTTGGTTAATTGAGCTTTTCATCTTTTAAAGAAAAATCCCTTTTTCTCTCTGATAATACTCCTTGTCTTAAAGTCAATATTGTCTGATGTTAATATAGTTACTCCATCTTTCTTTTTCTTATAGTTTGCATGGTATATCAATCTTTTTTGTTGTTACTTTCAACCTGTATCTTTAAAATTAAAATGCATCTCTTATAGATAGTATATAGTTGTGTTCTGTTTTTAAAATTCAAGTGTGATAATCTTTGTTTTTTAACTAGAGTGTTTAGTCCATTTCCATTTAATGTAATTATTGACATGCTTTGATTCAGAACAAACATCTTTCTATTTGTTTTGTACTTATCCCATCTGTTTTTTGTTCCTCATTCCTTGTTTACTGACTAACTTAGTGTTACATGATTTTTAAAATTTTTTGAATATTCCATTTTAAGTCTCTTATTGGCTTTTCAACTATACCTATTTGTATTATTTTTAGTGGTTGCTATAGGAATTAAAATATCCTTAACTTAATAGAGTTTCTTCGGAGTTAATATTGCACCAGTTCACATAAAATGTAAGGATTTGCAACTACAGAATACAATTTACCGCCTCATCTTTTGTGCTATTGTTGTCATGTACTTTACATACATTATAAACTGTACAATATGTAATAATTTTTTGTTTTAAATAGTCAATTGTCTGAGAGGAATTAAGAGAAGAAATATGTATAGTCTTTTATATTTACCACGTAGATTTGAGTTCTCATCTTGTGTCATTTTCTGTCAGCCTAAAGAACTTCCTTGAAGCATTTCTTGTAGCTCATGCCTGCTGGTGACTGTTAGGGTGGGGAGCTCATGAAGCGGGTTGGAGAAAGAATTCTCACATTTAGAATAGAAAGAAGTACAAAGTTTATTTGTTTTCCCAAGAAAGAAAGAAGAAAGAGGGAGAGAGAGAGAGAGAGAGAGAGAGAGAGAAAAGGAGGTAATCACTGTAGCACACAGAGGAAGGAAGGAAGTGCCAGGCAGCAAGGCCCAGCAGCTCGGTGCTTTTAAAGGGTAAAAAATGGCTTTTCTTTCTCTTCTTCAGCAGACTGATAACAGAAGCGGCAACAAAGCTGTTGTAGGTGTTCTTTATTTTCTCTTTTCTCTGTGAGGCCAGGTTATCTGAGTCTTTGAAATTTGTTTCTGACAGGAACTTAGGCAGAGAGCCGGGAGTGGGGCACTTGCACCCCTACTGTCCGCTAAGGGCTCTCAAGGCTGAGAAAGAACTCAGAGATAACAAGTTAGACCACAGGTGTTTTAATTAAACAAAGGGTAGTTGTATTGTGAATTTTTTTCTTCAAAGGGACAATTATGTGCTATGTTTATTTCCCTTACTTTCTGTTTGATAGTTTATTTTCCTTTGTTAGGTTATTAGTAAGGTCACCTTTCAGTGACACATGATCATCTTTTATTTAAAAAAAAAAAAGGGTCTTTATATTGCCTTTATTTTGAAAGATTTTTCACTGGATTTAGAATTTCCGGTAGCCATGGCTTTTTTTTTGTTTGTTTTCCTTACTCAATGCTTTAAAGTTCCATTGTTTCTGAAGTCAGCCATCATTCAGATCGTTAATTTCCTGTATTGATAATGGGTCTTTTTTTCTTTTCTGGCTGCTTTTAAGATTTTCTTGTCTTTTATTTCTAGGGGTTTGATTATGATGTGTCCACATATGGTTTTCTTTGTGTTTATCCCGCTTAGGGTTCATTGCATTGAGCTTCTAGGATCTGTAAGTTTATGTTTTTCAGTAAATTTCTTTAAGTATTTTTCGCTACAATTCTCCTCTTCTGGGACTTCAGTTACAAATAAATTATACAACATGATATTGTCTCACAAGTCACTGAGGGGCTATTCTTTTTTAAATATTATTTTCTTTCTGTTATTCAGATTAGGTAATATCTATTGATCTCTCTTCAAGTCCACTATCCATTCTTCTGCCCACTCTAATCTGCTATCAAACCTACTGAATGAATTTTTTTAATTTCAAATTATTTTATTTTCAGTTCTAGAATTTCCATTTGGTTCTTTTTTTATACTTTTCATTTCTCTGCCAAGATTTTTCATCTGTTAATTCATTATGATCATGTTTCCTTTAAGGTCTTTAAAATATGTATAATAGCATCTCTAAAGTCTACCTGCTAATTCCAATGTCTGGGTCCTCTTGTGATCTCTTTTTATTCACTACATTTTCTCTAGACTATGAGCTACCTCTTCATGTTTCTTTGCATATACAGTAACATTTTTTGTTATGGGAATTATAAATGATATGTTGTAGAGACTTGGAATCCTGTTACCTTGCTTTCTAATGCACTGATTATTATTCAAGTAATTTGGCTAAATTCAAACTCTGAACTCTATCCTTGCTGTGGTTGGTAGCAGCTGAAATCTCTGCTCAATTTTTTCAAACCTTTAACTGTTGTGTTTTTGCTAGGCTGCTTAGAATCTCTTTCATATATGTGGAGCTCAAAGGTCAGCCAAGGATTTACATGGCATTTATTTGCAAATTTTGGAATCTCCTCTCCTCCTTACAACTTCCTCATTTCTACAATTCCCCCTTATTTTCAGCCTTTATAACAGCCCTAAACTCCATCCTCTTACTTCTCAAGCCAGTAAGACTGTGTGATGTTTTCTTCTTGAATTATAGCCACTCTGCATCTCACTGACTGAGAAGTACTTCCAGGCCAGAAGTCACATGCACATAAATCTCAGTTGTTACAGCTCCCTTCTTTCAAGGCCAGCTCCCCTCTAGCTTCTGTCTGCTTTCAGTTTTTCTTAATATCTTCAAATAATTGCATTTTTAAAAAATATTTTGTCCAGAATTTATCAATGTTGTCTTCAGGAGAGTTAGTCCATTAACAGCTACTCCACCATTACCAGAAGGGTAGCTGGGCCATTATTTAGTCTTGCTATTGTATTACCATTATCAAAAAGGGAAATATTTCCTGCTAATATGTTCATGTTATTTGTCCCTTAAGTGTTTTTTTTTAAACATTCTTTGCTCTATTCCTTCTTCAAATGCGATAATAAGACAGAATTAGATGAGTTGTGAATTATGTAATACCTTCAGGATAGTATACAAATACTTATAATTTTAACAAGAGAATTACAAAAAAAAGCTATAGAAACTCAGAGGAAGTCAAGTCACCAATAAAGAACAAGGAAAGAAAAAAAAAGAAAGAAAGAAACTCAGAGGAAGAAGAAATAAGAGATGATTCCCTAAAGAAGGTTACCTTTAAATGAGTTGTTAAAGGGTGACAAGAAGTTAATAGAGCCGAGAGAGAGAATATTCTAGAAGGAACATTATAAGAAACCCAAAAGAAGTGGTAGATTGAGGTTCAAGTCTTACTCGTTACAGCTATAATATAATTTAGAACTTAAAATAAATACTTAAAAGTTCAACATGGTGAATCTCACAACCAATTTTAAAAGAAAAAATCCAGATACAAAAAAATACATGGTATAATAATCCATTTATATAATGTTCAAAACCAGAAAAAAATGGCAGGCAATGGAGTTCAGAATACTGGTTACCTTTGTGTTATGGTAGCGACCGGGAGGGAGCACAAGAGGGGCTTCTGGGGTGCCTATAACACTCAACTTCGTGTCCTGGATGCCAATACCCACAGTGGTCACTGGTAAAAATTTCATCATGAATTTCAAATTATAATTTGTGCCTTTTAAAAATGAATGTTGTACTTCAATAAAATGTTTATGTGAAAAAAAAAATCAATTCCTGGTATGTATAAAAGTTTATGGTGTGCATCTCCATATATTAATTCATTAATTCCTCAACAATAGCTTTATGGAGAAACAGTGATGCTGGATTTTATGTGAAATTGGATTATATACATTCTAAATATCATGATGTAAAATAATATTAATAAATTCTTGTTTTATACACAAAGTTTGGAATACTTTAAATACCCTCAAATTTAAAAAGTGTAACAGAATTTCAAGTTTTTTTCAAAACTGGTACAGCTTGAGTGAATTTAATATGTATATTTATGCTGAAGTGAGAGGCCCCACTTGAGTAAATAAAAATATCTTGTATTATTTTCCCATTTGTGATCTAAGATCAGCTCCTACCATTTGTCTGGATTCCAGTGAGTAGAATCACTAGGTTCCTGTACCACTGGCCAGAACCTTGTCACTAAGCCACATGAAGCTGCAAGGAAGGTTGGGAAATGTAGTTTCTGGCTGAGTAGCATGTTGGAGATCAGCCAGCAGTCTTTGCCATATCTGCCATTCTTTGTCTGGCTGTCTTGAATTATGTGAGTTCAGAATTATGAAATGCCTCCAGGAATAGATCCTTTATATAAAATTCAGTTGCCCTGTAGATAAGAGTTTCCTGCTTTGCATAAGATAAAACTGAGACTTAGAGAAGTTAAATGACTTACCGCCCCTGCACATTGCTAATTAAGTAACAGAGCTAGGACTCAAATCCTATGCTCCAAGGCCAAGATTCTTGCCTCTATTACAGCTGCCTCTCCAAGAAATTTTTCTTCTATCTCCAAGAATGCTGGTAAACCTGAGTCTAAGAGAAAGTGAGACTCCTGTACTTAGTACATCTAAGATAGTGCTCTAATGTGAGGACATAGGGGTAGAGCTGGTGAGCTAAACTGTGCTTGGGTCTAAAGATTCTGAAATCAGGATGCAAGAAAGTACAGTTCATAAAAAAACACTGGGTCATGAAGTAGTGATTTGCATTTTCAGTTCTGCCTCTGAAATTGATTAGATATGTGCTTTGGTTATTTTCCCTTCCTGGTTCTTAGCTTCCTCATCCATAATATGGGGAGGAAGGTTGGAGCAGGATTGCTGAATATGATCATGCAGATTGTGCACAAATATATAAGCAGAATATTCTGGAGCAGAGTAGAGAGGTACAGCATACCTCCAATCCAAACCTCTCCCTAACTCTCAAGGGAAAGATGGCCTCCCCCTCAAATACGTAGAGCAAACCCTGACATAGGATGTTTATCAAATCTCAGGAGGGGAGGAGAGCCTAAATATTTTAAGAAAGACTGCATACCTCCTCAAAAGCAGCTTCCCCCATCCAAGCCCTCAGGTAACAGAAAGGTAGAAAACACAGAATACTTAGTTCTCACATGTTGCGGGGAGAGATCGCACACTGGTACCAGATAATGGGAGAGGAGATACTACACCACAGCAAGGAGAATGTCTGGACAGAACTGCCCAACTATGCACGAGGGAGAAGGAAATGACATGGTCACTATACTGATTTACTGTGATCTTTGCGTTTTCTTCATGTCAGTATTTCACCCATAGCTAAGAAAAGAAAGGGAAGAGAAGGGGGAGGGAGGGAGCGTCATGGGCTGCAAAGACAAAGCCTAACCTAGAAAAAACATAACTCAAGTAATAGAAGGAATTTTCTCATAATTTCTTCACATTATAGTACAGCCTGATAAGAACATAAATTTAGTAAAACTAGAGCTCAAACATGAGATGATAAAATAGCAGAATGAGACTAAAAAGGAGGTTGCAGATAAACAAATTGAATACCAAAATACTTCATGGAGCTAGTAAACTATAAGTAGAATATACAGAACAGGCCGGGCGCGGTGGCTCACGCCTGTAATCCTAGCACTCTGGGAGGCCGAGGTGGGTGGATCGCTCAAGCTCAGGAGTTCGAGACCAGCCTGAGCAAGAGTGAGACCCCGTCTCTACTAAAAAAATAGAAAGAAATGATTTGGACAGCTAAAAATCTATATAGAAAAAAATTAGCCGGGCATGGTGGCACATGCCTGTAGTCCCGGCTACTCGGGAGGCTGAGGCAGTAGGATCGCTTGAGCCCAGGAGTTTGAGGTTGCTGTGAGCTAGGCTGACGCCACGGCACTCACTCCAGCCCAGGCAACAGAGCGAGACTCTGTCTCAAAAAAAAAAAAAAAAAAAAAGAATATACAGAACAGACACTCCTGAATATTGAAATACTGACATAGAAAAAAGACTAAGTACAGTAAATACAGAGGAAAAAAACAAGGGAAGTTAATTAGAAGGAATAGATATACATATTACTTAAGTACAGGTTAAGCTGCTGTAACAAAGAAATCCAAATAATGACTTCAATAAATTAGCTTATTTCTCACTCACAAAACAGTCCACAGGTGAGAAGTCCAAGGCTGGCAGGACGGCTGCGCTCCACACAGTCATGCAAGATATGGTTCTTTCTATCATGACACTCCATCATCTTTTCATTCTGGTCATTACAGGATATCCTCATTCTGATGGTGGAAGCTCTCTCCTCTCTACACTCACATTTCAGCCCATAGGAAGGATAAAGGTAGTCCAGGGCATGCACTCTGAGAACATGACCCAGAGATCACACATGACCTCTGCTCACATCTAATTGGCCCTGAATTTGGTCACCTGTCAACATTTAGCCACAGGGGATGCTGGGAAGTATAGTCTGTAACTGGATAGCCATGTGCTCAGCTAAAACTCAGGGTGCCCTATTCTAAAAGGAACCAGGAGAGAATGAATAGTTAGGTGCCATAATATGAAAGATAAAGATGAACCAACATTTAAGGATACTTGGTGCCCCTAAAACAGAGAACCCAGCAAATGAAAGAGAAGATGTATTCAGTGATATAATGTAAGAAAAATGTTTCAAAGTGAAGAAAGAACTGAGTCTGCAAGTGGAAAGAAAACACCAAATCCTAGGAAATTTTGGTTTAGAATAGTTAATATAAAAGTATTTCCTAGTTCAATACTTGAATGTCAAAGACAAAGAGACATCCAGGCAGAAAAAAAGTAAATCGCCTACAAGGGGTATAAAATCAAGTTGGCATCAGATTTCACAACAATAGTCATTGTAGAAGACAATGATGCAATGTCTACAAAGTTTTGAGAAAAGAAAGGATGACTCCAGATATAATTCGAGTATGAAAGCTCAGGGAAGTAAAGGACCCACGAACACTTGTTGGGAAGAACTGCTTGATAACCAAAGCCAGCCAATTAAGAGATCAATCAAAAGAAAGCACTCAAGCAGAGAAGCTATGGCAAAAGAACTGTTTGTGAGCACAGGACCCATTTACATGAATTAATAGAACTAATGCTAAACAATCATTGCAATTATGGCATCCAAACATGTGAATGTTGTAAATTTGGACAGTGTAAATATAATAATACAGTAAAAAATTGGGAGGTGAAGGAGAAGAGATGGGGATATCAACAGAGTTCTAATGTTCTCATCTTTCGAAGCTAGGATATGCTATCCAAAATAAAATCATGTAGTTAAAAAAACTAAACATTTTTCATAATCACCTTTATTGAACTCTAGTACATGGATTCACAAACTACAACTTGAGGGCTAGGTTTTATAAATAAAGTTTCATTGAAACAGGCTGGGTGCGGTGGCTCACACCTGTAATCCCAGCACTTTCGGAGGCCAAAGCAGGAGGATCCCTTGAGGCCAGGAGTTTGAGACCATGCTGGGCAACATATTGAGACCCTGTCTCTACAAAAAAAATTAAAAATTAGCCAGGCATGGTGGCACATACCTGTAGTTCTAGGTACTTAGGAGGCTGAGGCAGGAGAATCCTTGAGCTCAGGAGTTTGAGGCTGCAGTGAGCTATGATCACGCCACTGTACTCCAGCCTGGACAACAGAGCATGACCCTGTCTCTAAAAAAATAAATAAATAAATAAGAAAGTTTCATTGAATTACAGTGTTTTGGTTCATTTGGGCTGGTCTAACAAAATATCATAAATTGGGTGGCTTATAAACAACACAAGAAGCTCGAAGTCCAAAATCAAGGTGCTGGCAGATTTGGTGTCTGGTGAGGGCCTGTTTCCTTGTTCATTGATGGTGCCTTCTCACTGTGTCCTCACATGGTGGAAGGGGCAAGACAGCTGTCTGGGGCCTCTTTCATAAGGGTGTTAATTCCATTTATGAGGACTTCCCCCTCATGATCTAATCATTTCCCAAAGGTCCCACCTCTTAATATCATCACATTGGTGATTAAGTTTCAACATATCAATTTTGGGGAAGACACTAACATTCAGACATAACACACAGCTTCATGCATTTGTTCACATATTGTTTGTGCTGCTTTCCAATTACAGCAGATATGGACAGAGCCCCCACACCTAAAATATATTATGTGGCCCTTCAAGAAAAAATTTGCCAGCCCTTGCAGAGGAATATTTTTTAATTCAGAGGAATCTTGTGATAGAGAAATATTTATTTGAAGTTTAATAATTTGTTAGGTTTAATCCAGTCCTTTTTCCTCCTATTAAGTTCATGTTAAATTAAGTTTGATAATTAAGTCCTATTTTTATACAGTCATATATCAATTACTTGAATATGTCAGGGATGATGGATTACCTAATGATATTTGGCATTGTGTCTTAAACTTTTGCCTTTTGTATTTCTGCCTTATTTGGCATCTTTATAACAAACATGTATCATTTTTACCAAAATAATAAAATAGAATGTTTTTTCTATTTGAAAACACTGGAAGCAAATATACCAAAATGTTAACAATGGTTAAGTCTGGCTGATGGAAATATAATTGCTGTTTTCTTCTTTAAGCTTTTCTATATTTTGTAAATTTAAAAAAATTTAAGCTTTTATAGAAGGTTTAGACATCAAATGATAAAGTTCTGAATTATAGTTTTGGGAATAAAAATGAAGGACCAGATATAAGGGACATTATTAATAACATGATTCTTTTATAATATGATATTTCATATCATATTATACAAACTACAAAGCGTAATTCCAGAGTAAAATGTAATAAAAAGCCATGACAAAAAGGAGAAACCACAGTAGATGATATTTGAATTCTTTTAGGCAATCAGCACATTCATCAAGCTGGTTTCTTTAATGTGCATCAATCTCAATGTACCTTTCCAGTCTCATTCTCCCACCCAACCCTCTTTCTCATGCACACACCCTGTACTCCAGCCACATAGGTCCTCACCTTCAGTGAAATCTTCATACATTAATGTGCTTTGTTGCCACCTTTATTTCTACCTATAATTGTATTCTCCTTTCCACCTGATATAATTCAATTTTTCCTTTAAGATGTCATTTAAATGTCACTTACTGTAGTACATCTCAACCTTGGCTGTACATTAGAATCACCTGCAGAGCTTTGTAAACATACCAAGGCTCAGGCCCCAGCCCAGCTATTCTGAATTAATTGCCCAGGGTTGGGGCCCAGGCAGCAGTATTTTTTAAAAGCTCCCCAAGTAATTCTAATACACAGCCAGGGTTGAGAGTTGCTGCAAAGCCTTCTGCAATACTAGCAGGCAGAGTTAATTACTCCCTCTTCCACGCTCCTGTAGTCCTTAGCTTTTCCATTGCTCATGAAATTTAATGCTCATTGTATTAAAGTTAGTGTTATATAGTAAGTGCTCAGTAAATGCTGAAGGTCGTTACAGTCCTTCTCCCTCCAACCAGGCATATGTGGAAGTGGTTATCCTTACCATGGGAATGGGACAGGTCAGATGTTTCATATCCAGTGACACTGAGGAATCTATTTCTGTATACTATAACCCTCCCCTCTATTCTGCTACACACACACACACACACACACACACACACACACACACATCCCACTGCCTTTTCAGCATAGTTCGTGGGTCTGGCTTTTACTTTTTTTAGATGTTGGAATTTAAAGAATTAAAGAAAGCAGCATTATGAATGTGCTGATTGCCTGACAGAATCCGAACATCACCTGCCTTCTGTCCTGTCCTTTGTGTCGTCCTTTACATCGTGTTTTATGTTGGATCCTGCTACTTTAGCTTTCAAGAGCAGGTTGTCAGGTGTTCTTTGTCAAAGGCTTTCAGAAAATCCAGATAAATTATGCTCTGTGCCCTGAAACTGCCAAACCTATATTTTACATCTTCACAGTGTTTGACAATTTTATTTAAGTTGAATCTTTCTCCCTTCCTTCAATTTACCTTTGCCTCACTGACCCTGATATCAATCAGACAAGTGGAAACCCTGCCATTTTTGATATTGAATATCCTCAGCTACGTATATGCTGTTTCCAGATCCCCAGCCACAAATGTGTCAGTCACCTTGGGTGATTATCTCAGGCTTCCTGAATAGGAGGTGATCCTGGAAAATACTCGTTCATATCTGGAAGTGAGGTGGGGAGATGCTGAGGATGAGGGAAAGCAACCAAGGTAGACCAAGAAGATCGGAGTCTCATAAAAATGCCATCTGGCTATGAGTCCCTCATCCTCATTAAGGCAAGGTAGCTCCTCCCTTTCCCCTTCCAACTCACCTGGAAGGAAACAGATTGCACTTACAGTCTATTCTTTCCTATTAAAAATATGATTTCTTTTTATTATTTATTTATTTACTGAACATCATCAAAGGGTACAATGTTCATGGGGTGGTGACTGCCTTATGGTTACCGCATCCTGGCAGTGGGGGCCCTAACATTTTGTTCATACAGACATTTCTTAGCCAAGAGATACTTATTTTGTAAAGTGATTTTTTTTCTCCCCCCCAGTCTTGATGAAATTTTCCCTTAAAGTCATCCTGATCTTGCTGAGCAATGAGGTGTCATACAAGTGAGTCCAACAGCAAATCTCACTAATGTAAAATCAGATTAATCTTAAAATTGAATAATCTGTGCATATCTACTATACCATGTGACCTGAATCGACCAAGCTTTCTGTCTTGAGTTCTTTATTAATTAAATAGTAAACTGTTACCTAGTTCCGTTGGAAGTTCTGCAAATTAATTACTGTTTGGAAAATTTAAATCAGTTTATAAACACCAAACAGTTGCATCTTCCCTGCTGAGAGGGCCTAGGTAATTCATAACCTCCTATAGTAAAGGTAAAAATAGCATACTTGGGCAATACAATCAAATGTGATTTATATGTAATACATATAATCTTTAAAATCTAGAAACCATTTAATAGAAACAATTCATATTTCATAACTATAATAAAAGCATTTTATGACTTTAGGAAAAGTAATTATCTACTGTAACTGATCTGGACATCATGTCTTTATAGCCATTTCTGAGCTCTGCAGAAGAATCTACTCAGAGTTCATCTTTAACCTGTTAATATTGATTGATACGTTTATCTTTAAATTCTCCCATTTTTTTTTAACCTCAAAACTCTAATATTTATTTCCTGGGAAATTTTTCTGTACAAAACTTTGCTGTATTCAAAACCTCCTCTGTTAAGATTTAGGACTTTTATATTGTAGTCATTAAAATTGAACAAAATCTTAATAGTTCCTTTATTAACTACTGTACTGACTCTGTATAGTGGAAATCACAACATGTTAATTGGATTTAATTAAGTATTTTAAATTACACGAACTCCTGACAGTAGTAGACAATAGCACAGGGTACTCATGAGCAATAAAATTGGAGCTAATATTGCTACTTTATTAAAACTTAATGAAACTATTCATAATCTTATTTATTGTTTACAAGATGAGAACTGTGTTCACTGTGAAGGCAAAAATGTCTGCTGAAAACAAATTTTTGATCATCCAGGTGACGGTTCAGAAGTTAATAAAGGGGTCCACCATATCCAATCTCACGGTTCTGCCATCTTCTCGTCGCACAGATCCCCATTTCACCCCCATACCAGTCTTACAAGTGGATGCCAGTAAAGGTTGGTGCTTTAATAGCTACTTTATGTGTTTAGGAAGATGAGAGAAAGAACATTGAGGCAGGATCTGGGGCCTGAGTTTGGACTTGCTCAGCCACTAATTCTAATTCTCCTAGGTGGCCTCAGACAAGTAAGGTCCTTACTCTGGCCTGAGTTTCCTCCTCTGTAAATCAGAAGGTTGGACTGGTGGATCACTAGAGTCCCTTCTACCTCCAAAATTCATCATTCTATGGATTTGATATTGATTTAAATATTGTTATTACATATTAAAATGATTATTGTGTTTATATGGTATTATTAGAATTTATCAAGCTCCTGAGCAGATCATGATACTATTCTGGTAGCATTGAAAAACTATAGCAAAGACTATCAATGGCCAAGTCACAAAAGAGGAAATATAATGGTCAATAAACTCATGAGTACATATTCAACCTCTGGGACCTGGGGAAGTAAAAATTATAAGTAAAAATAAAATGCTATGTTTTACTCATCAGACTGACAAAAATGTAGAAGTAATAATGTTAAATGCTGACAAAGATGCAAGGATATAGGCACCTTATATATTGCCAGGGAGAATATGACTTACCTCAATCCTTGGGAAAGTAATCTTAGAGTATATATGAAAGTTAAAGTAGGCATATGCTTTGACCCAGCAATTCCACTTTATGGCTTTGTCTTGCAGAAATAAAAGCATTATTTTTAAAGCAAAAAAAATTTTATTTCAATATACTATTATGCAGAAATATGAGGCCAGAATTTATATAATTAACATTTAAACTATACATGTCTTCATCTAAATCCTAGTCCTGTGAAATCAGTGGATTTCATTTTTAAGCAAAAGGATCTCATATTTGTCTCGGTATTCCTAGGGCCCACAACAATATCCACCATTTTGTAGATACTAAATGTTAGTTGAATGAGTAAGTAAATGAAAGGGTAAGCAATTAACTAAGGACTGAATGTCCTAAGTATAACCCTCTGTACTTTTCCTTGCTATTTAATTTAATTGACTGAAGTGTTAAAGAATGCCTAAGTGGATCCCTTTTCCTGTCTCAAATGTAACTGAGATGATCTTTAATTACTTCTATCTCACTTTCTATCTGTTGTCTAGAATATTTGGAACTCAAATTTGGTTCCCAAGGGTTCTTCTGGCATCTGGAGATTCAAAGTGTTCCATCTTCTAGCTATTGTATCCTCTGTCTGCTGGTGGTGAAGAACCCAGGAAAAATATGTATCTGAATTTGTTAACCTTCCACAGTTGTACTCATTACTTCCCTAGATATGAACCATTGTTCAGTAATCTTTATGACATATGCTTTCTAGTTAACTTATGTAATATTTACTTCCTGAGAATACTGAATAACACCAGCAGAGTTCCTATTTCTTGTTTTAGTACCATTTTATATTCTTCCTGGATCAAATTAGGGTGAATGAAATAATGAATGAATGAATCAATCAATCAATCCTTGCTTTAGCAATAGACACAATAAAAAATTGGTACAAATAAAGGTAAATCTATTAATGGAATCATGGCAACTGGTCAAGAAAAAAAATCACATTTTCATCTCTAAATTATCTGTGAGAGAACACATGACCTACCTATGATATTTGTAATTAATAAAACAATTTAATCAACATATATTTGTTAAGTACTTGCCATATGTCTGGTATTATGCAAGGAAATATGAATGTCAGGAAACCATAAGCCACAGAAATGTAAATACAGTATATGAAGTGTATACATTTTTTAGGTGTTCCTGGTGTCCTTAAATGTCATTTAAGCCTCACTTCAGGTCTACATAAGTCCAGCAGGAGATGAACTATTAATAACATCCAGAAGAGAGAATCGTTTAGAAAAATGTACTGTTAACTTCTCTGCTTTTTCTTGAATTATCTGGCCAAATCTAAAAAAGAAAGCTTTTTTCCCCCCAAATGAAATTTGTATTAAAAATACACATTTTGGCCGGGCGTGGTGGCTCACGCCTGTTATCCTAGCACTCTGGGAGGCCGAGGCGGGTGGATTGCTCGAGGTCTGGAGTTCGAGACCAGCCTCAGCAAGAGCGAGACCCCGTCTCTACTAAAAATAGAAAGAAATTATCTGGACAACTAAAATACATATATAGAAAAAAAATTAGCCGGGCATGGTGGCGCATGCCTGTAGTCCCAGCTACTGGGGAGGCTGAGGCAGTAGGATCACTTAAGCCCAGGAGTTTGAGGTTGCTGTGAGCTAGGCTGATGCCACGGCACTCACTGTAGCCCGGGCAACACAGCGAGACTCTGTCTCAAAAAAAAAAAAAAAAAAAATACACATTTCACAGTATATAGACCAAGTTTTCAATTCAGGCTCTCTGTGACCTTAGGCAAGTTGCTCTCTGATGTTAGAATAAACTCTAAGCTCTATGAACAAGGCATGCCTGACCCAGCCCTCACCTACGTCCCCATTCTCATCCCACTCGGCTCTCTCTGTGCTCAGCCACGTGGGCTTCCTCTCTTCTTCCCTATCAGGCCAAGTACGTTTTCAGATCAGGACTTCACAAGTGCCTCTACCTATGCCCATAAAAGTCAGTTCCTCAAGCACTTGTCCTTTTCCTTCAAAAATTATCACAATTTATAATAATATATTTATTTGTGAATGTATTCAATGTATTCTCCATCACGAGAGGCTCTATGAGGTCTCTCTGGTTGACCACAGTATCCCCAGCCCCCAGAATAGTTCCTGACACATGACAGGCACTTAACAAATATTGGTTGAATGAATAACAGAATAAATGAACTTCTAATTCCTAATTTATTCAACAGGAAAATAAGAGTGTTGTGAGGATTTAATAAAACAATGGTGTTAAAGGACAATTTTCAAAATCAGGTAAAATCATGACTCATACAATTATAAAATGAACACATGTCAAAGATTTTATTTAACTCATAAATTAAAAGAGAAAATCTATAAGGTGTCACAATCAGCTCAAAAGAGAATACAAAGACAGGACACATTTGTAGATCAGGAATATTGAAATATATTTGCAAACAAATGCAAAACTGGCTTTTCCATGAGAAGGAGAATTCCCTTTCACCAGAAAGAATTTATTTTCAGGTCCACAGGTAAGCATTACTACTTGCATTATTGCATTATTATCAGGTTTTTGTTTTGTTTTTTTTTTTTTGCAAATTAACCTTAATCTCTACACAGTTATAAAATAGCCTAGTCAAAGACTAGGTTCAGATAATCCCTGGAGGCTTCAGCATTCCATTGAAAGGGTATCCAGTAATCTCTTTGGCTTATTCAAAATTAAAAAAAAAAATTCTTACAATCTTGTCTTCTCTTGATCAAAATTATCTCAAAAAATATTCACACAATAAGGCTGATCTTAGTAGGGTTGGCCTGATTATTTATATAGGTGCAGCAAGAATGTTAATTCACCATGTAGACCACCTTAAGTTTGTTTTCCTGGAAGTTTTCATAAGGAATCTCAGGCTGAATATAAAATCCCCTATTATCTGCTATCCCAAGGTTAGGAAATCAAGCCCAAGAAACTCTGTTCACCAGAATTCAACTGTAGGAACTATAAATTTGGGTAAATTCCTCTCTTCTAGAGATCCTCCAAATAGCCTAAGGTTCTTTGGCCTGTAGGATGTGACCTTCCTTACAACCTGTAGAGATGGAAATTCTGTAAGCCATGTACCAGGCTAGTTTTTCTGGGAGGACTTTGTAAGCATTGCCCTCTAAAGTCAACCTTGGTTCTTTAAAAGTGACTTGTCATAGCCGATTAAATAAGCATCTTCTCAAACATGAAATCCCAGGCAAGGCCTTGGTTGTATAAGTGATTTTTTCTAATTATATCTTTTACTATATTGCCATGAAAAGTAAGGAGACTTAATGAGAGTTTCTGAATTTGGGAGGTAAGGTGAGCACATTCAAAGTATTAGAAGTTCAGTTTACTTGTTTTCTGGGAACTTTAGGAATATTCAGTTTATATAAGCATTTATTTATCCCTGTAAACCAATCAGAACAGAACTCCTTTAAGAGTATTTACTATCTAATTTATTAATACTATCTGGAGGCAGGAAAACATTCTACACTTACAGTGAGAGAGAAAAAGGACTTTCTGAGTTATACAGATAGAGATAGACATATGTATATGATATACATAGACATAAAGAGCGTATACCCTCAATTCTACAATTTCAGCCACAGATGAACAATAAACATGAAAACACAAAAGCTTATCAGTCTAGATATCAAAGAGTTGTTCCACTGCCATAATGGCAAGAAATTACTAATTGATTTGAGCTCAAAACAGGTAAATGGACAAAGACTAACAAACTATATTCTCTTTTGTCTCTCACCCAGCAGGAAATAGATCTCTATAAGACATTAATTCATTTACAGAGATCACCAAATTCCCAATCTTTGCAACTACCAACAGGGAATAACTTGTCATCCATAAATGAAATAAAAAGAAAAACAAATTAATAGAGAGTAAAACTAAAATCAGAAAACCAAGAATCAAAAAGTTCTATTGCCACTTAAAATTCACCGGTGGCAGCCAAGAAAAAAACATGCCTGGGCCTGTGAGGTACCCCATTTCTGATGATTTCAGATGACTGTTTTGCTCATCTCAATGAGAACTCCAAAACTGTTAAAGAATAATTTTTTTTAAAGTCAAGTCATGACTCTTATACAAATATAAAATGAACACACATCAAAGATTCTATTTAGCTCATTAATTAAATGAGAGAACCAGTAAGATGTTATAATAAATTCAACGGAGAATCCAAACAACAAAACACATTTATAAATCAAGAAATAGTGAAATAAATTTGCAAATGGATGCAAAACTGGCATTTCAGGGAGAAGAGTTGTTCTTCCATGTGACAGAATTTATTTGCATATGTATAGACAAGAACTATTTGCATTGCTATCAGATTTCTACAAATTAACCTTAATTATTACTGTGAACTGCAATATAATCTTAAGCCCCCCAGCCAACTGAATGGACTCCCTCTTGGGCAAGGGGACCCCAGAAATACACTAAAGCTAAGTTGCTGGCCATGAGAAAGGAGGTCAGACATGCCTCGTCATGACCCCTTCCCTTCTTGGAAATATCCTTTGTAATTCATTGACAGGCCTAAGGCTATGCAAAACAAAGCCTAAATCACACCTGCAGGTCCTCAATTTACTTAACAGATTACTTGAGTTTGGTATATGTCCAATGGCTTGTCTGTGATTAGTAGACTTCCTTAACTTAAGACATTCCAAGCCTTTAGACAAAACTTCGTTTCTTAAACCAATTAGAAATCAAAGAATCTTTAAACCCACCTATAATGCTATGCCCCACTTCAAGATGTCCTACCTTTTCAGGCCAAACAAATATACACCTTCCATATATTGATTTATGATTTTATGTGTAATTCCTGTCTCCCTGACATGTATAAAATCAAACTGTAACCCAAACACGGTAAGACCACTTGCTCAAGGCTTCTTGGGCATGCTCTGGGCCACAGTCACTCATATTTGGCTCAGAATAAACCTCTTTAAATTATTTTACAGAGTTTGGGTTCTTTTCTGGCAGCATTACAGAACTGTAAAATGGACAATCAGAAACAAAGATATAGAACCCTGTAGGGTCAGGTAATCTTCAGAGGTTCCAGCATTTCAATGAAACAGATAACCTGTCACATACATATGTGTTTGTCTAAAATTTAGTGAATTGCTTCAGCTAGCACTAAAGGAAGCATTAAAATCATGCTTATATTCTTTGGTATTCTTAGAGAATAAAACTGACTCTTGAAATGAAAATATACTGAATTTTAAGGAGCTTTGTTTTTCACATCTGCAAAATAAGTATAGTTCTTGGAAATGGGATTTGATATTTATAGGTGGAAAATATTTGTGAGGACAAAGAATTAGTCTTACTATTTTAAATCTAGTGTTGTAAGTATTAGAACCTGAATTACTAATTTCAAAAGGGACTTAAAGAGTTATATTCTGGATCAGTAGTTCTTAAGAGTACAAAAGATCAATCTGGAGTGCTTATTTAACATGTATGTTACTGGGCTGCAATTCTAGTGGTTCTCAAACTTGAGGACACATAAATATCTCCAGGAAGCTTTAATAATGTGGATTCTCAGGCCCTGATCTTGGAAGTTTGGACAGATCTGAGATGGGGCCCAGGAATCTCCACTTTTTTCTTTTTTTTGAGACAGAGTCTCACTTTGTTGCCCGGGCTAGAGTGAGTGCCATGGCATCAGCCTAGCTCACAGCAACCTCAAACTCCTGGGCTTAAGCGATCCTACTGCCTCAGCCTCCCGAGTAGCTGGGACTACAGGCATGCACCACCATGCCCGGCTAATTTTTTCTATATATATATTTTTAGTTGTCCAGATAATTTATTTCTATTTTTAGTAGAGACCGGGGGCGGGGGGGGGGGGTAGGGTCTCACTCAGGCTGGTCTCGAAGTCCTGACCTTGAGCGATTCGGCCTCCCAGAGGGCTAGGATTATAGTAGGATTACAGGCGTGAGCCACCGCGCCCGGCCCACTTTTTTCTTTTTTTAATTTGAGAATATTACAGGGAAACAAATGTTCTGGTTACATAAATTGCTTTTGTACCATTTCAGTCAAAGTTATAAGTGTGCCCATCACCCAGATAGTGTGCATTGTACCCATTAGTTGTGAATTTACCTATCCCAACCTACCCCTTCCCATCTGCTTGATTTTTGATGAATGTTGTTTCCATGTGTTCACGTAAGTATTCATCGATTAGTTCCAATTTAATGGTGAGTACATTTAGTGTTTGTTTTTCCATTCTTGTGAAACTATACTTAGGAGAATGGTCTCTAGTTCCATCCAGGTTAATATAAGAGGTATTAGTTCACCATTTTTTATGGCTGAGTAGTATTCTGTGGTATACCTATACCACATTTTATTAATCCACTCATGTATTGATGGGCACTTGCGTTGTTTCCACATCTTTGCAATTATGAATTGTGCTGCTATAGGCACTTGAGTACAGGCATCTTTTTTATAGAATGTCTTTTTCTCCTTGGGGTCAATACCTAGTAGTGGGATTGCTGGATCAAATGGTAGTTCTACTTTTAGTTCTTTGAGATATCTCCATACTCATTTCCATAGAGATTGTACTAGTTTACAGTCCCACCAATACTGTATGAGTATTCCTATCTCTCTGCATCCATACCAGCATTTGTTGTTTTGGGACTTTTTGATAAAAGCCATTCTCACTGGAGTTAAATGATATCTCATTGTGGTTTTGATTTGCATTTCCCTGATGACTAGAGATGTTGAGCATTTTTTCATATGTTTGTTGGCCATTAGTCTATCTTCTTTTGAAAAGTTTCTGTGCACATCTTTTGTCCACTGTTTAACAGGGTTGTTTGATCTTTTCTTGATGATTTGCTTGAATTCTTTGTAGATCTTGGTAATTAGCCCTTTATCAGATGTATAGTATGTGAATATTTTCTCCCATTCTGTAGACTATTTGCTCTGTTGATTGTTTCTTTGGCTGTGCAGAAGCTTTTTAATTTAATCAAGTCCCATTTATTTATTTTTGTTGTTGCTGTGATTGCCATCAGAGTCTTCTTCATAAATTCTTTGCCTAGGTCGATATCTAAAACAGTTTTTCTAACATTTTCTTCTAGAATTCTTATAGTTTCATGTCTTAGATTTCAGTCTGTTATGTAACAGAGAAACAAGAAACTGTAGCCCTACCACAAGTTTATTGCAAGCAGTCCCCAAGTTTCAGGGTTTCTGGCTTTAATACAATAGATCCACCTTAATGAAAATTTTGCCCCTGACAGCAGGCTTTGTTCAATTATTCATTTATTCATTGATTTATTCATTTGTTTATTTATTTAACAATGTCTCTTATCCTTAAAAAGGCTTGGCACTGGCCATGCTGACACAGTATGAGGTCTAGGAATTGTAAATTACTTGCATTAATACTAACCATGTTGTCCAGTTACACTAAAATAACCTATTTGGGCATTCATATCTCCTGGTGATATGAGAAATGTCTAAATAACTCCTTCTTTTGTAAAGTATGACTGATTATATCATACAGGGGATGGTTTCTAGCACATGGACTTTCTTTCAGAACAAAAGATCTCCTTAGTTATTAAGAATATGTGCCTGATTTCTCTGAATTTTAAAAAGAGTAACAATATTAATAATGATTGAAAATGTCATAAGTATAAAGAAGTTTTAGTTTGCCTTGAAATTATATTTCTACCTTAAAATGAAATTACCTTAGTGCAATTTCATTTCATGTTACTGCTGTTGGAAATGACATTTTTCCTTGGGTTAGAATATTAAGCTTAAATGAACGTATACCGTAGCTATTTTTTCATGCAGAGGATTAAGGCACTAGACGGACCCTCACAAATAAGATGATGAATGAAGTAAGTTACACTTGTGAAATTTATAGAGCTCAGACTTCATAGAATTGCTTGGGGTTAAACTCATATTCTGTTAATCTTACCTTTTAGGGATTTTAAGCATGATAGAACGAGGATTGATTCCACCAACAGCAAAGATTAACCTGAAGAATCCACCCATTGCACCCAGAGCAGCTCCTCTGCATAGTTTTGATGAAGCACGTAAGATTCCAACTGTAGGTAAGTTGTTCTTGCCTCTGTGCTTAGTTGGGGATACACAGAAATTATCTCTTCCCTAAATCTAGCCTTCTAGTAGCCAACTTTTATCCTTAATAATAGGACAAGATGAAAGTTATAATCCTCCTGAGTTTCACTTTACTGAGTAAAGTAACTTCACACCTATAATCCCAGCACTTTGGGAGGTTGAGGGAGAAGATTGCTTGAGGCAGGAGTTCAAGACCAGCCTGAGCAACATCGTGAGATCCTGTCTCTACATACATACATACATGCGTAGACTAACTTTGGCCACCTTTGTAAACTACATATTGAGAGCCTGTGCTCTGTGTGTGTTAGAAGGTTGGTATTTTCAAGGGGCTTGCAGTTTGGTTGGGGAAACAACACAGATATAATACAGATAAATAACAATACAAAGTAGCATGGAATAAAAACCAAATGGATGCTAAAGTCTAGTGCTATAGTAGTTCAGAGGAATAATTACTCAGGGGTGAGATAATAGAAGAAGATTTTAAAGAGGAGACTGGATGAAATAGGATGTAATGACCTAGGAATCTACTGACTAGTTGTAGAACCTCAGGCAAGCCATTTACTTTCTCTGGGCCTCAGCTATCCCAGTTCAAATTAGAGGTTTGGGCTAAATTAACTCATCCGTTCAACAAATATATATATATATATATATATATATATATATATATATATATTTTTTTTTTTTTTTTTTTTTTTTTTTTTTTTTTTTTTTTTTGAGACAGAGTCTTGCTGTGTTGCCTGGCTAGAGTGAGTGCCATGGCGTCAGCCTAGCTCACAGCAACCTCAAACTCCTGGGCTTAAGTGATCCTACTGCCTCAGCCTCCCAAGTAGCTGGGACTACAGGCATGTGCCATCATGCCTGGCTAATTTTTTCTATATATATTTTTAGTTGGCCAGATAATTTCTTTCTATTTTTAGTAGAGACGAGGTCTCGCTCTTACTCAGGCTGGTCTCGAACTCCTGACCTAGAGCGATCCACCCGCCTCGGCCTCCCAGAGTGCTAGGATTACAGGCGTGAGCCACTGCGCCCGGCCTCGTTCAACAAATATTTGTTGAATGATTGCTTTATTGAAAGTAGCACTTAGATTCTGGGGATCCAGTAGAGAATAAGTAAGACAACATTTCTATTCTCATGGTGCTTATGTTCTAGTGAGAGATACAGATGATAAGCAGGTAAGTAAATGAGAATTTAAGCTAGTGATTAGTGCTAGAAATAAAACAATACGGGTTAGAGAGTGATAGGGAGGGGGCTACTTTGCTTGTGAGGAAAGGGTCAGGGAATGGCTCTCAGAAGAGGATGAGGCTTAAGCTGAGATCCAAATGAGAAAAAGCCAGTCATGTAAAGATCTAAGGAAGAGCATTTCAGATATATAATAGTACACGGACAAAGGCCCTGAGGACTGAAGAAAGGATGAACAAGAAGGCCAGTATATGAGCAACGGAAGAGAGAGGGAGGAGATAAGGGTGGAGATGTGGAGTGGGATCACATGATATAGGCTAGAGCAGAGACTACGAGTTGTCCTCAATGTTCATTCTTCCCTACTTCCATAGTAATAGGCTTGTGGGTAGGCACATGTCAGTTTGACTAAAGACAACATTTCCTAGCCTTCCTTGCAGCTAGGTGTGCCATGTGACCAGGCTGTGGACAATGAGGATGTAAGCAGAAATAGGTAGGGAAAGTTCTGGGCTGTGCCCTTTAGAGAAAAGGGGCATAGCTTCTGCTTTTCCTTTCCTCCCTCTAACTAGCTGGGTTGCAGAAGTGACGATGAGAGCTGGACAAGAACTTTGAAGCCAAAGCTGGGACTCCATGTTGAGTCTAGACTATCTTCCTTTGGCCTGTGTGTGAGACAGAAAGAACTCTTAATTTGTTTAAACCACCCAGTATATCTTAAGATCTTTCATTTTAAACATCTTAGACTATACCAGAACCAGCATGGTAGCCTTCAAACCATGGTGAGGAGTTGGATTTAATGCAAATGACAGTTAAGAACCCACTGAAAAGTTTAAACAGGAGGATAAGGTGATCTGATTTATGTTTTAATAAGACCATTCTGATGGCTTTGCAGTTAATGAAGCAAAGGGGAGCATGAGTGGAAGCAAGATGACTAGTTAAAAGACTATTACAGTAAACCAGAAACAGTGGTGAATATCAGGAGGATGGTAGCAGTGGAGATGAAGAGAAATGAACAGATTCAGGTTATATTTTGAAGGTGGAAACATGAGGACTGGCTGATGGATAGGAATGAGGGAAAGAGAGGCATAAAGGACAAATATGTATCAATATATGAAATACATATGAATGCCCTTCAATTTTATATCTGTTTTGCTGTTGGTGGGAATTACAGTGGTTTATACTTTAGGGCTACTGGGAATAATATTACTATGAACATTCTTGTAGGTGTCTTTTAATGCACATATGTATGCATTTGTGCTGGATATGTATCAAAAAGTAGATTGTTGAGTCACAGGGTAATCATATATACCAATTTAATAAATACTGCCAGTTTTCCAAAGTGATTTTACTGATTTATTTTGCTACTGGCAGTATATAAGAGTGCCAGAAAATTCATCTTTGTCAACACTTGATATTTCAGTTTTTAAAACTTTAGCTATTTGGAAGAGTCTATTGTAGTATCTCTTTGTATGTCTAATTTCCATTTTCCTGATGACCAATAAAATTGAGCAAGTTTTTTGATGCGTGTATTGGTCATTTCAGTATCTTTTCTTATAAAGTAAGTTAAGACTTTAACCTTTTTTAAAAAAAATTGTGTTATTTTTCTTTTTCTTAGTGATTTATAGGAATTATATACATTCTATATATTAATCTTTTATCAGTTATATATATTGCAAATAATTTTTCCTATCCTGTGGTTTAGCATTTCACTCCCATTGGTTTGTTTTAATTAAACTTTTGATTTTGAGATAATTATAGATTCACATGTCATTGTAAAAAATATTAAATAGTACAGAGATCCCTTGTACTTTTTACACAGTTTTTCCCTAACAGTGACAGATTCCAAAACTGTAGTACAATATCGCAACCAGGGTATTGATACAGCCAAGATGCAGAACATTTCCATCACCACATGTTGTCCTTTTATACCCACACCTACTTCCCTCCAACCCTATGCCCCCTTAATCCCTGGTAACCAATAATCTGTTCTCCATTTCTATAATTTTGTCATTTCAAGTATGATGTATGAATGGAATCATACAGGCATAACCTTTTTGGATTGCCTTTTTTCACTCAGCATAATTCTCTGGAGAGTCATCCAGGTTGTTACTTAGATCAGTAGTTTGTTCCTTTTTATCGCTGAGCAATATTCCACGTCAGAGTGTACCATGGTTGTTAAATCATTCACCTGTTGAAGGACATATGAGTTTTTGGCTATTATTAATAAAGCTGCTATAAACATTTGCATACAGGTTTTTGTATGAACATGTGTCCTTGTTTCTTTAGGATAAATACCCAGGAGTATCATTGCTGAGTCTTATGGTATTAATAGTTGCGTGTTTATTTTCTCCATGTACATTTAGAACCACATCAGACAATGTTATAATTTTTTGGTTCAACCACCAAATATAATTTAGAAAACTCAAGAGGAAAAGGAAAGTCTATTGTTTTTACCCATGATTTTGCTTACTATGTTCTTTCCTTCTTCCTAATGTTCCAAGGTTCATTCTTTTATCATTTGCTTTGGTTTAGATAATTTCTTTTAGCCATTCTTTTAAAGTCAGTATAATAATGACAAATTATCTCCATTTTCCTTCATCTTAGAATATCTTTATTTCCCCCTTCATTCCTGAAGGATATTTTCACTGGAGATAGAATTCTGTGTTGGCAGTTCTTTTCTTTCAGCACTTGAAAATAGTTGTGCCACTTCCTTTTGGCCTGCATGTTTTTTCTGATAAGGAATCTGCTTTTGAATTATTTTTACCGTGTACTAAGGTGTTGCTTTTCTCGGACTGCTTTCAGCATTTTTTTTTCTCCGTTTTTAGTTTTCAGAAGTTTGACCCTGATGTGTCTTGGTGTATATTTCTTTGGTTCTATCCTGTTTCAGTTTGGTTCAGCTTCTTCAATCTGCAGGTTTTACATCTGTTGCCAAATTTGGGAAGTTTTCAGTCATTACTTATTTGAGAACTTTTTTCATTCTTGCCCTCTATCTCTTCTTCATCCAGGACTACACTGATACAAATGTTAGATCTTTTGTTATAATCCCACAGATCCTTGAGGATCTATTCATTTTTTTGTTTTTTTTTTTATGTTGTTCAGATTGAGTAATTTCAACTTTGCTATCTTCTAGTTCATTGATTTCTTTGTCTCCTTCATTCTGTTGTTGAGCTCATCCACTTGATTTTTGTATCTAGGTTATTGTATTTTTGAGTTCTAAAATTTGCATTTGGCTCCTCTTTATATATATATATATATTTATTTATTTATTTTGAGACAGAGTCTCACTCTGTTGCCCAGGCTAGAGTGCCATAGCATCAGCCTAGCTCACAGCAACCTCAAACTCCTGGGCTCAAGCAATCCTCCTGCCTCAGCCTCCCGAGTAGCTGAGACTACAGGCGTGCACCACCATGCCCAGCTAACTTTTCTATATATATTTTTAGCTGTCCATATAATTTCTTTCTATTTTTTAGTAGAGACGGGGTCTCGCTCTTGCTCAGGCTGGTCTCTAACTCCTGAGCTCAAACAATCCACCTGCCTCGGCCTCCCAGAGTGCTAGGATTATAGGCATGAGCCACTGCACCCGGCCTGGGTCCTCCTTATATATTCTGTTTCTTTGTGGAGACTTTCTATTTCTTTGCTGAGACTTTATATTTTTTCATTTGTTTCAAGTATGTTTGTACTTGCTTATGGGGGCACTTTTTATGGTGGCTGCTTTAAAACCTTTGTCAGATAATTCTAAGGTCTCTGTCACTTCAGTGTTGATATCTATTCATTATCTTTATTCAGTTTAAGGTCTTTCTGGTTCTTGGTATAATGAATAATTTTCAATTGAAATTTTGACATTTGGAGTATTATGTTATGAGACTCTTATTCTTATTGAAATCTGTTTTAGCTGGTACCTCTGACACCCCTATTTATTCCCTATCCATTTAAGGAATAAGCCCCATTAGTTGTGATATATCATGTATTGCTGGACGTCAGTTGCTAATAATTGTTTACAGTTTTTTTGCATTTTTGTTCATGTATGAAACTGGCCTGAAATTTCTTTCTTTCTTGTAGTGTTTCCCTTAGGTTTTAGTATCAATGCTAGTCTTGCCTCAGTGGGTGAATGCTATCTCTTTTTATAATCTCTGGAGGAATTTGGATGAAATTAGTACTATTTATTTCTTAAATATTTGGGAGAGTTACCAATGAGGCCATTTAAATCTATAGTTTTCTTTGGGAGTAGGCTTGTAATTGTGGATTTAATTTCCTTAACAGGTATAGGACTATTTTAGTTATCTCTTTGGTCTATTTTGGTTTAAAAAGTTAACTTTGTCTAAGGAATTTGTCCATTTCAACTAAGTTTTCTAATTTATTATAATAAAGTTATTTACAGTATCCTCTAATTATTTTTGTCATGTCTGTAGGATCTGTGATGATGTGCTTTTTCATTACTGATGTTGGTTACTTCTGCATTTCTCTTTTTTCTTGATGAGTATCTCTAGGTGTTTATCAATTTTTTTTATTAGTATTTTCAAAGAACCAGATTTTGACCTTGTTGATCCTTTCTGCTGTTTATTTGTTTTCTATTTTATTGATATCTGCTCTTTCCTTTAGTATTTCTTCCTTCTACTTTCTACAAGTTTAATTTTCCTATCTTTTTAACTTATTGGTACACATGCTTAGCTCATTAATTTTCGATTGTTTTCAACTGTTTCTGATATGTAAATTGAAGGCTATAAACTTCACACAAAGCACCACTATAGCCATATTCCCTAAGATTTTATTTCATATTTTCATTATCCTGTAATTCAAAATATTTTCTAATGTCCATTGTCATTTCTTCTCTGACCCATGAGATATTTAGAAGTGTACACATTTCAGTAGTTTTTAGTTATCTTTTTCATTATTGATTTATAGCCTAATTCTGTTGTTTGAAGAACATTTCAGCTATTTAAAATCTGACTTGCTTTTTGATCCTATCATATGATTAACTTAGGTGAACTGTTCATGTGCATTTGAAAAGAATATATGTTTTGCACTTGTTAGATTTAGTGTTTTGAATATATTTAATCAAGTCAACTTAATCATGTTATTCAAATGTGTATCTCTATTAATTTTTTGCCTATTTTATAAGTTGTTAAGAAAGGTGTGTTAAAGTCTCACACTGGTTGTAAATTTGTCTATTTCTTCTTATTTTTAGTTCTGTTTTTCTTTATGTCACACATTTTTAATTTAGTCCTTTACAGAAGTAAATCTTTTTCCCACAAAAGAGCATGAACTAAGTGCACATTGGTTTTAAGCAAGAGTGAACAAACTTTTTCTATAAAGGGCTAGATAGGAAATATTGCAGGCATTGCATACCCCATATGGTTTCTGTCACTACTTCTTCTCTTCCTTTTTCTATCTTCTTCTGCTCTTGCTTCTTCTCCTTCTTCTTCTCCTTTTAAAAATATCCCTTAAAAATGTAAAAACCATTCTTAGTTTGAGGACCATAAAAAAACAGGCCTCAGGCCAAATTTGGTGTAGGGACCATAATTTATCAACCCCTGACTTTAAGTATTAAAGTTAATGTGTTTTAGTAATTATACCAAGAGACAAATAAAATAAAACTCAATTGGTATATTTGTACACCTAAAATGTGATCAAGGACAAAAATATATAATAAGTATAATATAACTACCTAATATAGAAATTACTTTAGAAAGTATAATTAGATAGAAAGATGCACAAATGAAAAAGACGGTAGTATTAGATGTAAAAACAATATATTCTGAGTATTTTTAAGAGCTAAGTATTATACTTCAAACAGAGAACAGGAGAATACATGTATAGCTAATAAGCAGAAAACTGAGATAATAGAGGATGACTGAAAGTCTTTATGGATAAAGACCTCTTCAGACTGGACCACGAGACATGGAATAGCAGAGAAAATAGAAAATAACGTGCACAAAGGTGAAAGAGAATTTGGAGCTGGTGGTGCAATGAAGGTAACCATGACAACAAAACCCAAACCCAGTTCAAATGCTGATCACACCCAATCTCCCACACTAATGGCCTTGAAGAAGAAGAAAAGCATCCATTTCTAGGCACAAATACTATTTACCTCAGTCTTCACTGTTCTAGGTCCTATGTCTGGCAATCAGTAAAAGTTGTGAGGCACAAAAAGCAATTCACTGTTAAGAGACATAATAATCAATAGAACCAGACTAAGAGACTAGATGTTGTAACTATCAGAAAGAGATTTTTTTTTAAAAAAAGAGACAGGGTCTCACTCTGTCACCCAGGCTACAGTACAGTGGCAGGATCATAGCTTAATGCAACCTTGAACTCCTGGGCTTCAGTGATCCTCCTGCCTCAGCCTCTGACTAACTGTGACTACAGATATGCATCACCACACCCAGTGAATTTTTCTTATTTTTTTGTAGAGATGGAGTCTTGCCATGTTGCCCAGGCTGGTCTTGAACTTCCGCCCTCAAGCAATACAAAGCGCTAGGATTACAGGTGTGAGCCACCATGCCTGGCCTATTTTCCTTATTTTTAATTGCTCTAAAAGATAACTGATGATATAAAGACAAGGTCAACAAGTAAATAATTTCAGGTTTTGTGGACCGCATACAATTTCTGTTGCATATTTTTCCTTTCCTCCTCTCCTCCTCCCCCTTTTTATTTTGCTGCCATCACCACCTCTTCCTATCCCTCCTCCTCCACCCTTCTTCTTTTCTTCTTCATGACCCTTTCAGTACTATTCTTAGCTCAAGGGTTATAAAGATACTGTGTGGTGGATTTGGACTGTGGGCTATAGTTTGCTAACAACCCTTGATCTAAAGCAAAATTATTAGCAATGTGTTGTGGCTTCATGGCATATGTAAAATTAAAATGTATGACAACAATAACACAAAAGATAGGAGTGAGAAATTGATAATAAGAGCTTTAAATAATAATCCAATAGTGGAGACAAAATGGAATAATAAAAAATACTTATCCAAAAACAGGCAGAAAAACAGTGAAAAATGTAAAGAAAATGTGGGACAAATAGAAAAGAAAACTTAACAAGATGGTAGATTTTAATTCTGCCATATCAATAATTACAAGCATTCTTCACTTTGCATGGTGGTGTGGGACCATACAAATGATTGTGCAAGCAGAAACCATGCAAAGTGATTTTAACAGTCAGTAGAAAAAATTACAATTGTTACATGACCTTTAAGATTTTTGTCAAAATATCAGAAAGCTCTCTTTTTCATTACAATGTATAGGGCAATAGAAAAAATAATAAAACAAATATTTATTTAGTACCCTATCAGTGAAAACATTAGAAACATTAAAAACTAATGTTTTCTTCATAAAAAAAAACTTATCAAGAATAGCTTGAATAGTGCTTGCCTTTTTTATCACATAACTTGTGATGTGTAGTGATAATATTTACTGTGGTATGATGAATGTCATACTTCTTTCTAAGTTTGGGTTAGCTTCCAACTTTTTATCCTTTGCACATTTAATATTATGAAATATCTCCGAGTTCATTTAATGTGAATTTTTTTTTCTGGCATCAGATCCTCTCAAATATGTTCATCCTTTCATCACAACCACTTTCCTCATGTATGTCAATAAATTAAACCTGACTAAGTTCTTCTGGATGTATTCCTGGAATCTTTCAAACAGGAGCAGTGTCAGCATTTCTACAGTCAGCTATTTTTTCTATAATTCTACTTAAAAACTATTTCATTTTCAGTTGGAGCACCATCAATTTTGTTCTTTTGCTGTACTTTCAACTTTGTTACCCAATTCCTTCGTTTGTCCATTTTTTGAAAAAAAAAAAAAATCATGTGGATTTATTACTGGGAGACAAGACCACCACATTCTTTACAGTCTGTGTGCAAACTCAAAAATAGATGCACAGTGACCAATCACTGACAAACTTTGAAAGGGATGACATGATTGGTCACTGATCTTGATATGTATCTGTCATTTATGTAGCAATTTGTGGAATAAAGATCTAGCACCAAAGTTTGCACTTTATGCAATTACAATTAATATACCATGGTAACTGAAACTTGAACCATGTTGTTGGGGGACTGGTGTTATTTAACTAAACTATAATAATTAAAATGTGTGCATATTGGAATAGTGCAAAGTGAGGGCTATCTGTACATTAAATGTGAATGTCCTAAATACACCAATTAAAAGACAGAGATTATCAGATTGAATAAAAAAGCAAGATCCGACTGTATGTGGTCTATAAGAATCTCACTTTAAATGTAGAAACGTAGGTTAAAATAAAAGGGTGAGAAGTAACAAATTTTTCTCATAGAACGATTACAAATAATTTAAGTAGTTACTGCCCCATCAAAGAAATGGAGCTTAATTCTCTGCCCCACCTTGCTCCTTGAATGTGAGCTGGATTTACTGACCCACTTCCAAATAATAGAGTATGGAAAAGGGAAAAATCAAAAATTTGCAGTGGATAAGCCTGGTAAACCCTACCTTATCCCAATGACCAAAGTTAATACCACCAGTGATAAGTCATGTTCATATCATGTGGCCCATGATACGATGTGATGAAGAAGGTACTTCACCCTTGTGTTATTCTGCCCCAATAACCCATAACCACAGTCTAACCATGAGAAAAACATCAGATGAATGCAAATTGTGGACATTCCACAAAATACCTGACCAGTACTCCTCAAAACTGTCAAGATCACGAAAATAAGTAGAGACTGAGAAACTGTCACAGACCAGAGTAGACTAATGAGGCATTATGACTAAATACAATGAGATATTTTGGATCAGAATATCTTTTATTGGAACAATAAAAGGACATTAGTGTAAAAACTAGTAAAATATGAAGGAAATCTGGAGTTTAGTTAATAGTAATGTATCAATAATTGTTTCTTTTAACAAATGAACCATGACAATGAAAGATACATACACATATATATATATATATATATTTTTTTTTTTTTTTTTTTTTTTTCTGAGGCAGAGTCCTGCTCTGTTACCCTGGCTAGAGTGCCGTGGTGTCAGCCTAGCTCAGAGCAACCTCAAACTCCTGGGCTCAAGCAATCCTTCTGCCTCAGCCTCCCAAGTAGCTGGGACTACAGGCATGCGCCACCATGCCCTGTGAATTTTTTCTATATATTTTTAGTTGTCCAGCTAATTTCTCTCTATTTTTTAGTAGAGATGGGGTCTCACTCTTGCTCAGGCTGGTTTCAAACTCCTGAGCTCAAACGATCCGCCCGCCTCGGCCTCCCAGAGAGCTAGGATTACAGGCATGAGCCACCATGCCCAGCCAATAATGAAAGATATTAACACTGGGAGAAATTGAATGAGGGTATACAGGAATGTTCCGTGTTATCTTTGTGACTTTTCTGTAAATCCAAAATTATTCCAAAATTAAAAGTTCATATGTATTTTTTAAAGTCAAAAGTAAATTATTATGAGGGTAGGCACCAATTAAATGTAAATTCAAAATTAATAAAAAGGAGAAGGATAGAAAAAGATATAACATGCAAACAATAATAAAAAGAAACTGGATTGGCTCTATTAATATCAGACAAACATGACATATTAGCAAGGATAAAGAGATATGTCAATGATAAAAGGGCTAATCCAGCTAGAAGGCATTCATTCCTAAATGTGTGTACACTTAACAGATATCATAAGCAAAAATTAATAAAATAGAATAAACAAATCCACAGCTTCAGTTGGAGATTTCAATAGTTTGTCAATAATCAATAGAACTAGTAAATGAAAAAAAAGTAGCAATTTAGAAGACTATACTAGAACACTATTATAGAACTTTAAAACACACCACCACCACAGAACATGGTAGAATACACCTCTAATCCCAGCTACTTGGGAGGCTGAGGTGGGAGTATTTCTTGAAGCCAGGAATTTGAGGCCAGCCTGGGCAACACTGTGAGACCTCATCTCAAAAAAACAAAACAAATAAAATGCACATGGAACAGTCACCAAAATAAGCTGAACCATAAAACAAATATTAACCAATTTAAAACAATTGAAATCTTACAAAATATGTTCTCTGACCATAATAGAACTAAACTAGAAATCAATTAGAAAAAAAAATCTACAAAATCCCCCAATATCTGCAAATTAAACAATACACTTCTAAATAAGCCATAGGCCAAAGAGGAAGTCATTAGGATATTAAAAAATATTTTGAATTGAATGGAAATACAATTGAATGACTATACAACCTACCAAAATTTGTAGGATGCAGCTAAAGTAGTGCTTAAGGGAAATTTATAGCATTAAATGGTTATATTAGAAAAGAAGAAAGATCTCAAATTAATTATCTAAGCTCCCAACTTAAGAAACTAGAAAAAGAAAATTACTTATGCCCAAGCAAACAGAGGAAGGAAATAATAGAGATAAAAATAGAAGTCAGTGAAATTGAAAATAGAAAAAAAAATAGGAACTCAGTAAAACCAAACTCTGTCTCCCTCCTGATTTACATGCTATTGTTCTCATTGATTTTAGTTGTATCTTCTTTTTAAAAGCCCTAGAAGACATTATCGTTAATGTTTTTATGCAATTAATACATATTATATTATTCTACATGTTTACCACTTTCTTTGCTCTTTCCTTCTTGCATCTTAGATTTTCAATATTGCATCAATTGCCTTGTACCTAAATTACATTCTTTAAATTTTCATTAATACAAGTCTATTGGTGGTAAATTCTTTCAACTTATTTATTTGCCTTAAAATGTGTTTATTATGTCCTTATTTCTGAAAGATATCTTGTCAGAACATTAAAGATATTATTCCATTATTTTCTAGCTACTATAGCTGCTACTGAGGAGTCGGTGATAAATAGAATTGTGGCCGCCTTAAAAATAATTTGTCTTTTGTTTCCCCTATAGCTGCATATAAGTTCTTTTTATCTTTGGTGGTCTACAAGTTCACTGTGATGTGTCTAGGTATATAGGTCTTTTGATTTATCCTGCTTGGTATTTATTGGGATTCTTTAATCTATAGACCAATGTCTTTCATCATTTCTGGGCAGTTATCATCCATTATTACATGCATTTAGTAGAAAATAAGAACAATTGATAAGTAAGCTAAGCTTAGTTAAACTCAAGAAGATAGAAAAAGAGAAGCAGTAAACTAGAAAAATGAAATAAAAGAAATAATGAAGATAAAAGCAGACATTAAGAAAATAAAAACAATTAAAATAATCCAAGAGAATTAAAAACTGGCTTCTTGGAAAAAATAATAAAATATGCAAATCTCTAGCAATAATGATAAAGAAAAGAAAAGAGAAGGTACAAATAAATAATATTAAAATGAAAAAAGATGTATAACTACAGATACAGTCAAATTTTTAAAAATTATATTATGGTAACTTTATGCCAATACATTTTAGAACATGAAATGAAAAACTTCCTAGAAAAATTTAAATTGCCAAAATTAACTCAAGAAAAGATAGCAAACTTAAAGAAAACAATATCATTAGATAATTTGAATTGGTAGTCAAAAATATCTCTGTCTTAAACACACACATGGACATATGCACACATACACAAATATCCCAGAGAACAAAAGGCCCTAAGTCTTTTATAGAGAAGTTTTACCAACTTTAAAGGATTAGTCGATTCTTATTTTTTACTATTCCATGGGGAGGAAAAAAAAAAAGGAAAGCTTACCAATTGATTTTATGAAGCTACTATAACTCTGGTACCAAAATTGAAAAGTATCCTTTTCAATAAAGACACTTATAAGAAAACAATACATATAGCTCAATCTCACTTAGGGACATAAAGGCAAAAATTCTAAATAAAAGTTAGCAAGTTTTTTTATATTCATCATAATCAAGGAAGAATGTATTAATAAGAGATCCAACATTTAAGAAATCTAACAATATAATTCATATTAACATGCTTAAAAAAGAAAAACCCTATAATTATCTCAATATTTGCCAAAATGAAAAAAAAAAAAACCATTCAATACTATTCAACATTAATGATAAGGAAAAAGCCTCTGGGTAAAGTAGAGTAGAAGAGAATTTTCTAAACCTGATTGTTGTTATCAACTAAAACCCAGAGCAACTAATATTCTTTGTAGGGAAACTTTTGAAACATTCCATTTCTATTTCTCCATTAAAAACAGAGACAGTTCAAGGATGATCACTATTGCCACCATTATCGAACATTGTACTTGAGACCCTAGCACAATCAGTAAGACAGAGAGTGGAAGGGAGAGAAGAAGGAAGGAGGTAGGGAGGAAGGGGAATAGGTACCAGTCAAGAATGCATGTGACTGCAAGTATCAGAAGACTACCAGTGGCTTAAACAGTGAGGAGTTTGTCTCACACACTAGAAATTGGGAAGTAAGGATGGGATTTTTAGGGATGGTGGCACTGATCAGCAGGGTTGTCATGATGCTCTCTCTGCTTTACGCTCTTTAGCATGTTTGATTTCATCCTCATGCTTGCCACCTCATGGCAGTAAGATGGCTCCCGCAGATCTGGGCCTTCCATGCACACTCCAGGCAGGAAGAAGGGGGAAATAGTGGTGTCAGTTTCTTCCCAGAAGCCTCTGGGTGAACTTTCCCTTACATCTCACTGGTCACGTGTCCACTGTTAGCTGCAAGGAAGGCTGGAAAAGTGAAGGAAAAAAAAAAAGTCCTGGGATAGGGTTAGAGTTAGCATTAGGATTAGTGACATACTAAATACTTAGTGTGATAATTTATGCTTAAACTAGCCCATTCATGAAAATTTTGGTCTTTGTTGGATATTAAATATATTTAATATATATATCATGCAGATTTTTCCAGCAGGGAAATTGAGTAGCAAAATAGGCAGTGCCTTAGGATACAGTTTTGCTAAAGATGCAGACACATTCTTCAAAAGCATGTCTCATAAAATCCAAGGCTGCAGGAAGTGATAATTTAGTGATAGCATTTCTGCAGGCAACTGAGAAAATTCCTAAAGATACTGTTAACTGTGGATTAGCCATGTCAAATTACAAATCTTAGAAATCTTCATCCTACCAAATTGTATTAGAATTTTACTAAAATCCTTTAAAAGTTATGCCCACTTGAAAACTTGTCAGCAGCTATTTTGTTTCCGTATGGGTTTAGCTATAAATCTCCCTTGTCTGCAGGAACCTGAGAGTTAAACAAAAAGTACACTGAGTCTGCAAACAATAGGAATAACGAGTTTTACTGGTGAATCTGTGGATGCAAAGCAGCCTGGGAGCAGGGTGTAAATTTACCTTCAGAAATGGGAGAGCAAAGTCCAAAGTGGACACCAGGGCAGGAGAGCACAGAAGTTGAAGCAAAAACTTACAGGCTTAAAATGGGGTCTTCATACACTACCACACACCGGCCAGAGGGGTATGAGGACTACAACAGATAGGGACGGTTGCCGGAAGCCAGGGAAACCTAAGAGGTATAAAACTAGGTTGATCAGATGCAGCAAATAAATCCCTTTTGTGAAGGCAGAGTTTCAGTGATAAGGTTCTGCAATTCTTCCTACTCTTTAAAAGATGACTGGAGATATTCCTTGTAGTCCACTTGAGACAATCTGAAAGAAGTGAGTCCTGAAAGTGAGGTTCTAAATTATATATTGATATTCTTGCTGTTTTTCATCAGTATCTGTCAATTCCTTCTAAGATTGTTGTTACAGAACAAGTGACAGAAAAGGGGATTGAGTTGAAGGAATTGAGTTGAAAGAAGCCTCACTTCTTTTATTCAATTAACTATTTAAATAAAATTATTTGTTCTCTTCCTTGGAATGAGTAATGTATGAATTCTTCTCTCCTGAGACTGTCAGACTTGGGCTATTTGTAAAGGGCAGTCAGGTTTGCTTCCAGGCAGCAAGAGAGGTAGGGCTGAGAAAGTACTGTCTAGCATGTAGGTCCACTCCCCTGTGGACTAGGTGTGTTCTCCAAAAGTTGTTACTTACGGATTTAATTAATTTTAAAAATAATCTTTACAGTACTTTTCACTTGTATCACTTCCCCAAGTCGTTTAAATTTTTTTAGAATCATCTTTTTTTAATGGCTATACAATAAAATAATCCATCATATGTAGCTATATTAATTCCCTTTACATGAACTTGAGAATCCAGTTATTCAAAGAAGTCTTATAGCGAAGCATTTTATAAGGCAAATATTATTCTAATTTGCCTGCTTTTAAAATTTGCCTTTTCATCTGGGCAGTTTGCATAAGGCAGGCTGACCTTGTATTCTGCTGGAACTGTTGCCTTTTGATGCTTTTGGCTTTCCTTTTGACGTCAGTGATCACAGATGTTTCATTGAATGGATATAGGAAAGACAGATAGTGAGCCGATAGTGGGTGACAAAGCCATTTGACTTTCAAGGTGCAAACTCAGTAGCATCCATCCAATGACTCAGCCTCTCCTGGAAAAAGTAACGTTGCACCACCTCCATCCACAGCCCCTTTTGCTGCATCTCAGAAACCACGGCAGCCTCCAGGAGAAGTGAAGTTCTCTCCCAAGAAACAAAGATCAAAGGTATTCGTATTTCTAACTACAGAAAGAAAATTGTTCTTATTTACAGTATTGTCTGTGAGATTTTTGGTGATATACACGTTATAGAGTTGTACCTTTCACATAGAAATAAGTGCTATTTCAGCTGCTGCTGGGGTGCATTGGATTTTAAAAGGGCGGAGTCACAAGTCATCTTGACACTATCAGTGGGGTTTAAAAAATTCAATCATCTTGCCTCATTGTGAGATTAACTAGATGACTGGGTCAATCTGTACTGCTAACTGGTCAGGAGTCCAGGATACAGTAGCTATTGCTTTACATCCAAATTTGTGTTATATAGGATACATTATTGTGAGGTTCTACTGTATTTCATTTGTTTTTAAGCATAGGTTAAGAAGGCAAGATCTCCAACTTTGCAGAGAATACCTTAATGAAGAAGGGAAGGAATTTTGTATTCTTTAACATTAGGACCTCACATTACATAATTCATCCTCATGGATATTCCTGTACTTTGAAGATGCTGGACTTTCGTAGCTTGATTTCCTATGTTGAGGGGCCCCATACAGACTTGTGATAATTGAAACTTTTCACCACAGAAAGGAGACAGCTGGCAGTGTCTTTTTCTGGCTTACCCTAATGTGGTCATGTTTTCCACTACTCTCGTAAGAAAAGAAAAGAAGAGAAATTGAAAACTGGCACAGGAGAAATTAATCCTACTGTGTCTCCATAGTAAACTGTTACCTGTTCTTCCCAGATCTTCTTCTTTTAACGCCCAAATCTTCAAGAGTTTTTTACTGTATTTTCAGCACTGGTGGGCTGTTTTCCCTTAAGAGATTTCCAGGCTGTTTATGTAGCAGCATGTCATGTGACACCTCAGTTGCCATGGCAAATATTTGTGTTTCGTGAAAAATGTGGGTGAAAAAAAATCAATGTAAATGGCCAAATCCCAAGACAGACAGGCCTTCAGGCGAGTGTTTGGCCTGCACCATTATTGTTTCAAATTCAGCTGTTTAACAGGCTGTGAGAAGGCCATGGGCTAATGTGCATAATGGGAACAGGCAGAGAGGCACCTGTTTTGATTCTCATCCTGTTGGAGTGCTCAGGTCCCATAGTTTTATAGAAAACAGATCTACAGGTAATACAAATATTATGACTAGGTTTTAGCCAGGCAGCAGTTCCCCTCTAAAAAAAAAAAAAAAAACCTTTCAAAAATACTGACATGTTTCCTGAATGCTAATTAGCCCTGGCTTTAATTTCCTCTGTTGACTTCACAAAGCTTTCCCCAACTGCTGAAAGCAGTAATTTTTAATGACTTTTTCCTGTGCTCCTGGATCGGTACAACATTTCTGAATTGACTCTTCGACGGTAAATGTAATTATTCATATACTTTGTGGGAAGTGTCCTGGGCTAAGAGAAAGACTTCGATATGCCGAGCCTCATGGTAGAGCTAGTACAGACCTTTGGTCAGTTTCCGCCACCGTGCAGTGTGGTGCCACATGGAGAAGGCCTTTCTTGTAAATACTTGTCCAAGTCCCCTAGAAGTGGTATTTGGCATCTGATTATAGTTGTTTTTGTAAATATTTACTTTGTCAAACTCTTTAAAGCAAACAGGGCTTGGCACACAGAGCATCTTTGTCCAGGGTGGAAAAGGTCTTTCTAATTATTAACTCCTGCCTGCGTAGAAAGAGGGAACAGGCTGGCCCAGCAGGGGAAGCGGGGTGGGGGGTGGGTTGGGGGGAGCCTTCTATTTGTTTTGTAAAATTGCCCATGAGAGTCCTTTTGATTTAAACTGTGTCTCATTCTTCATTGTAGGGGAAAGGCAGAAGGTCAAGAGGACACCAGGATAGGAAGGTCTGTAATTTGTGTGACTAGTTGAAATTTGGGATCTGTCACCTGAGTCCCTTCCTTTTGCTGCAGGGCAAAAGTATGGGAGACCACTTGACAGCTGGAGATGGCAACAAAATTTCTTTTGCACTTCCTTTATAAAAGAAATTAGATCATGTTTTCAGAAAAAAATCATGGTTCATTTAAAGTGAAAAACCTTTTTTTTGTCCTCTATTGGGACTGAATTACTGCTCAGGCTTCTGTCCAAACAAATGATTTAGCACCCTCAAAACTGGCTGAATCACATCAGTTTTCAAAGATGTTCATCTTTTAAAAGTACACTCAAAAGGAATTAAAATATGAAAAATAAATGCAATTGTCTCCCAGCGTGTGCTTACATGTGTGCATGCATATAAGAGCACATCCATGTACATGTGTACACACACATACTACATGTATGATGTCATAAGGGTATGGTATTTAGAGTTAAGCTGACCATAACTAAGGTAACAGGAAAATTGGAAAAATGAAATAGTCCCCACATATGGCAAGTGCATGCCAGCAAGTAACATTCCACAAGGCCGTGCATGGGTAATAAAAGCCCTGAACATGAAACAAGGATGCAGTGGATTCTCCTTGTTGTAATACAGTAACTTGAGCAAGTCACTTTAACTCTCTGTACCTCACTTTCCTCCCCTGACAAATAAAGATAGGGCCTCCTTTCACCTAGGGTCACTGCAAGGACCAGGTAAGTTCTTGTGTGTGAAAGTGCTTCGGAACTATAATGCACTTATCATAAATCATTGCTCCATTTTTAAGAGTATCTTCTAGGCCTCCCTTTCTTGGTGATCTTAGTAAGAATTTCAGAGGAAACTTAGCCACCCTTTTCAAGGAAGAAGAGCCCACCTTTTGGGTCTCCTTTTACTCCTGCAGAGCTGTGCCTAGATAGGACTGTATTTACAATGATTGCATAGTCTTTCTGAACCTAGGCACATTGTTCCTAGATAAACTAATAAGTGCAATTAGATCCTTCGTCTAGCTTCCCGTGACTTCTTACTATGAAGAAACTGTGAGCTTGAATGCTGCACTTCAAGTATTGTCACATTCATTCATTCATTCATTCATCCAACTCATCCTTATTGACCTTTTGCTATGTGCCAGGCCATGTACTAGGCACTGGGGATACAGCAGTGAACAAAGAATAGAATGTAAGGCATTATTTATCTGAAATATTTGTAACTGCTAATGTTGATTGAGTTTGTCCGTGTGCATGGCACCAAGCACCTTCCACACCCACTGAACCCTCATGGCAGCCACAGAACCTCTGTGCTGTCATTGTCCCCAGGCCTACTCAGATGGTAAAGGAGTTCAGAGGACCCAGCTGAAAGAGTGAGGCTCCAGGGTTTGTGCTGTCTTCACATACCAGGTTATGAACTCTTCCACATGTGCCAGTTTCTCAAAATTACTACTACTGCTACTATTACTGCTGTTGCTGTTGCTGCTACTGTTGCTGCTAGTAGCAACTAACGTGTTAAGTGTTTACTCTGTGCCAGGCTTTGTTCTTCGATTCTCTCATTTCATTTTCACAACATTTCTGTGCAGTAGATACCATTATTAGTCCCATTTTACTGGGAGGAACAGAGAGATTAAGTCATTCAACTATAATAGTAAACGACAGAGCCAGCACACAAAACTTTACTTTGGGACTACCAGAGCCCCAAAGCATTAGAAATTTTTATAAATTTCAATTATTTTTGAAGTAAATCTTTCTAAATTATATCTCTGCCTATCTAATGTAATTTAACATTTTCTCTATTCAATACCATGTATGCAGATAACCAATTTCTGTGTCTTGTTTGTTTCCTTCAATATTAGACAGCAGTTGTCACCTCTGCTGTCATATCTGCTTTCTTTGGCTCTGACTTTAACAGCCTTTTCTATCTTCTGTGTCAGTTAACCAAATAACCCAAACTCAAGAAGATGAATGATAAGTTTGAGACAGTCAGGCTCTGCATAGGATCCAAAGAATAAAATAAAAAACTGTAGTAGTGTTTATAATAGTTATTTTAAGAAATCCAAAGCATCTTTATTTTCAGGAATCTAGTTCAAAGATTTGAAGTTGCTAAAATTGCCTCTGTCAACAATTAAATCTTTTTATTATCTTAAGGCAGGCATATTAACAACTATGTTAAAATTTGCTTAAGTTTAATTGATGTTTTGATAATAAAAACTATATGGGTAAAACAAGCAAACAAATATACTTATTGTACTATCAGAGTACAGACTAAATTCATGAGTTTGTTTGCTTCTGGGAAGGGGAGAGAGGAATTGAGCTGAAAAGAAATACAGAGGGGACTTCATTTATTTATACACACACACACACACACACACACACACACACACATACACACATACTATATCTCAGAGGCAAAGAAGACAACAAAATAAGAAAAAATGTGTCCATAGTAGTTTTTTATATTGTTCTCTATACTTCTCGTTATGTTCAAGACTTTTCAAAAAACCTTTCCGATTAAAAAAGAAAAAAAGTCCAAATTGAAGGAAAAGAAAAAGAAAATCCTTTTTCCTAAGCCGTATCTATGCTGTAAAATTTCCTTTGGTATAGGAAGAATAGGTTTGGGTGATAGCATGTTAATCTCAAAATTGGGGCCTCACTTCTCTTAGTCATTTTTTTATTGTTACCTTCTTTAGTATTTTCCCAACATATACTTTGGATCCTCTCATTAGAAAACTGTGATTATTTTATGAGTCAGCTGAACTATTTTAATCAGGCAATGTGTGACATTAAACATTTCACTGCCTCTATCTTGTCTCATTTTCTCCTGTCTGTATAGAGAGGAGATTGGATCAGAGTGTTGTTTTTGAGGGGCTTCCATATCCCCCACAATCCTCACCTCACAGTCCAGCCCTAAGGAAAGGAGAATAGTGGAAGTTGGGGTGGGGGGTGCAGTGTTCTCTAGGCCCTTCATACCCAGCATCTGGGTTATCCATTTTACCTCTCTACCATCAAATTATAAAGTGTTTGAGTAAAGTGTTCCAGGCTTTATACTTTCAGAACCACTGGTTGATATCTAACAGCAGTTGTGGCTTTAACATGGCATATCTGGTGGGGGAGTAAGCCTTCTTCTTAAAGAGTGCAGAGTGCCTCCCTGGGTTGACTTTGTGCTCCAAGCACAATCTAGTCTCCTTTCTTGTCTTGCCCTAAAGGTTAAAAAGAGAGTGGGTCTCACTTTGACAAGAGTTAGAACTCTGCAACCTGGAGATGCAAGGTGAGATTCAAAAGCAAGTCCAGGCTATTTTTTTCTTTTAGACCCATTTTCTCTCATAAATCCTCATCTGAGTTACCACCTTAAAGGAAGAAGAGAAGAAAGTCCAAAAACAGAAAAACCTTAGAAACTTTTAAAACCAGTTACCATTTCCTCTAATTCATTAGAAATTATCACCCTCATCTATACATTTTTAGCATTAAACTTTCAAAATGAAATAAAATTATGTGGTTTTGTTTGCAAAACAGTTTTTTCTTGCAATTCTTACAAAACAATTTTTATTGTAATTGACAAGAAAAACTATAAGGATTGTTTTTGCTACTCTTCATAGCATTGTCTAACTGTACATTTTCATTACATGTGCTTAACAATTTTACTTATATATACCAGAAAAAAGGTTAAATTATCAACAAGCCACAAAATAATCTTTATTTTTTTTACTTTATCTCTTTCATTTATCAAATTATGACCTCATATTCATACAAAATTTGGAAAGTTCAGAAAGAAGAAAAAATATGCAAAGCATGCAAGAATGTTTTTTCAATAATATCACAACCCTTTGTGATATTATACTTTGGCATATTCCTCTGTTGGTAACATAGTGTATATTTAACTGTGATTTTACTCTTTTCACCTAACAATTTATCATAAGCCTTTATATATGAGATTTAAAACTCATTATGAAACATTTCTAGTGGCTGCATAATATTCTGTATTAAAGATATACCATAATCTTCTTAGCCATTATGCTATTGTTCAACATTAAATTGTAAATGTCAAATTATTAATAATATTAATAAATTATTTACAGTCTTCTCTATTATAAATAAAACTGCCACAAACATTTTTCATTTTGTATGTAAATCTTTGAATTTGGGCTACCTCCTAAGGTAGAACTTTTTGGTCAAAGCATGTGGACATTTTTGAATGTCAAACAGTCTATTAGTGCTCCAAAACTCAAGCTATGCATTTGGAAATAAATTGTATGATCATAGGACAGCTTTGTGCTGAGAACCCAGTCCAAGTGGCTATGAGCTTAAATTTTAGTATTGTCACATTCATTCATTCATTCATTCATCCAACTCATCCTTATTGACCTTTTGCTATGTGCCAGGCCATGTACTAGGCACTGGGGATACAGCAGTGAACAAAGCAAACCAAGTCCTTGCCCTCTTGGGATTTGCATTCTAGTGAGAGGGACAGGCAATAAATAGATATTTAAAACAGTGTCAGAGAGTGATAAGTGTTACAAAGAAAAATGTGGATATAGAGAATGTGATAAGGTAGAGTGTTGTGAGAATTCTGCAAGTATTCTTTGGTGATTTGTGATTGGACTTACTATCCACACACTTTTCCTCTGGAAAATTGGAATGTCAAGCTTCCCTCTGGTGATAATCGCAGTCCTTTTTAAGGATTGCTCTTTTGTGTAACTATAGAGAAAATGATGATGTGTCTTTAGGCTTGGGGATTGGGGAATCCAAGCTTTTTCTGATTCCCATCCTGTCAGGCTGCCTGTAAATTCCCCAGCAGACTCAACCCCTCCGTCACAATTATCCCAAGTGGTCCTTACCCATGTCACATTCTCTCAGAGAATATTGGAGGGGTAACAGAAAAGATGAAATTGATGCAGCAGCAAAATGAAATGTGTCTCTAGGAGAAGAAAAAGAAATTTCACATTCGACTGAAAATAGGCCCCATCTATTTAAAAAATTTTCCTGATTCTGTTCTGTTTGATCTTCAACCAGAATTTGATCCATTGAGTGTTTTCGTTCCATGAGAATGCATCAAAGTGTGCAGATTTTTTCTCCTCAGGAAGTGTTTCAGAGTTCAGGAAGACTCATTTGAATAAAGATACCTTTCAAAGCAATTGCAGAAATTATTCCTAGAAAATTGCTGCTGATCCGAGTGGTCTTTACACTTAATTCTCTTCCTTTTATGCCTCTGCTCAGTGAGTTCTCTGTTTTTGCCTTTTATTCTCTTTATAAAGGTTAAGGACTCTGACTCACTTTTAATTGGCACTTAAGGCTTAGGCAGTTTCTGGGTCCTACGAACTGAGAGCCATTGATTTGCAAGCTCCAGAAAACTGGAACAGCACTTTTTGGGGTTCTCTCCCCATGACCACCCTTACACATTAGGTAGTGTGGGCAGCTATTCATCTATTTTGGTTTGAAAGTTGCTAGAAAGAGTTTTCTATCTAAAAAAATAGAAAAGGGAAAAAAAATCCCCCATGTCTTTTTCATGGTGCATGGAGTGATGCCATTGGAGATAGTTGCCTTTGACTTGATGGCTTTATTGGCTCCAGATGTTTATTAAAAAGCCAATACCCCTGGAGGGTGACGCATTAAGTCAGAGAGGCATAGGATATCAAAATTAGAAGTGCTCTGAATGATCCCTTAATGGAAACTGGAACCCCATGGGAGAAGTGGCTTCCCAAGGCCTCAGAGGAGGGTGGTGATAGATTAGATTCCAGGTCTTCTTGCTTCATATCCACCACTTTTCTACCACACCATGTTATGTTAGCATGTTCATAGGGGTTACTTTAACAAATTGCTTTCCAGCCTTTCAAATAGGAAAAAACAGCAGGTCAAGGCCAGGTTGGCTCTGATGCAGGAGGTGGCAAAAGGAAGGCTGAGCAAGGAGAACACGGTGCAGTAAGGAGCCATTTGGAGTATTCTGGATGGGTGGGGCTGTGGGCATTGGTGGCATGGGTGCAGGGGACAGCATGGAGTAGGGTGTGGAAGAGAAAGCACTGAAAGGGAAGAAAGAGGGACTGGAAAAAGAGATGGAAGAGTAGCAAAAACACGCTTCATCCAGGACTACTTCTCCTTCCTTTAGTTCTGTATGGATTCGGGAGGTTTAAGAACAGAATTTTCTCTTATAGTAGCAAACACATTTCCTTAGAAGTGAAGAAGATCTACCAACTGGCTCTGTGATCTTGGGAAAGTCATTTAACCTCTCTGAGCCTCAGTGTCCTTATCCATAGTAACAACCACACTGACTGGGGGTGATGCACTGTGAAAGGTTCTTTATACATGTAATAAACACAGCAGCTCTGCATGGACATTTCGTTTTTACAGATGAGAAAGTTTAGATTCAGAGAGTGTAGTAATTTGTTGAAGATTATGTAGCAGATACTGGCAGAGCTTGGATTTGAACACAGGTTAGCCCAACTTCTGGGCCAAGGGTCATTTCCCTGTGCCCATAATAGCCCACGGTGCAAAAGGCCAAGCCAGTGACCTTCATGATCCCTCATGCTCTAATACTCAGGGCCGTGTTTATGCCAAATACCTGACTCCTGATTAGGGCAGCTACTCTTTCTGAATACTGTGTATATCTTCTGACCAGTTCTAGCCAGCTGAGGTCCTGATGTTTGTTCTGTACAAAGCTCAACACCTCATGGACCCTCAACAAAAATTTAAAAACAAAGGTCAGACAAATGGCATCCCTGGTCTCTGGGTAATAATAAAGACTCCCTCTCTGAGGTCCACTCCATTCATATTATGAATCTAAGCTGTCACTTAGAGCCATAATCTGCAGGAATAACTTACTCTTTTTCATACCATGCAGTTGCGTAGGCTAATTACTAATGGATGTGTTTTGGTGTTTGAGAAAGTAAACATTGGCTTATAGTTTCAAACGTATTTTAGCCTTTCTAGGCAAAGGTATGATTATTATTCTCTAAAGATGATATACATGTTGGATTATCCCAAATAGTTGACCATTTGCCCCTAGGAGATCTTGCTTATATCCAATGTAAAGATCCAGTTTAATCCTACACCCACTGCTTTCCACATATGTGAATAGAATATTTTTCATAAAGACATTCAACTTAGAAATATATTCCTTTTTTTCTGGAATTTTTCTTTGTGGTAGTTATTGCTAAATTTAAGAATGCAATGATAGGCCTGTCTTTTTTGTTTCACATCTATGACTTACTAACACACATAATCATCGTCCTGCCTTCCTGTTTTTTATTTCAGATTTAGAATTTTCCCCAAATAACTGCTCCAGAAACTCTCCAAGTTGCCTAATTAGTGATTACACTTTGCAAATGAAGAAAAGCATTTCCCAGCTAGTTGACTTAGTTAGTTAGAGCAGGATGGTAATAATTAGGCCACAGCCACAGGTTTGGGCTCTGTGTGGGCCAATTAGTGAGTGCAGCAATCTCACAGAGGTAAAGGTATGGCTGTAGTCCCAGGAAGGACCAGGTAAGAATGTAGATGCCTCAACAGAGATCCATCCCCACTAGAAGGAGAAAATTTTGCTATTGAGTCAGTAATATCACAGTGGAAGTACAGCATATCCTAAACTAAAAGGGAGAGAAGGAGAGAGAGGAAGGGAAACAGAAAGAAAAGAAATGAAAGAAGGGGGTGGGGAGAGGGAGGGAAAAGAAAGAAGGAAGGAAGGAAAGAAAGAAAGGAAGGAAGAAAACCAACAAATAATAGTAGACAAGTTCACAGAGATAAATAATAAAGGAAGCATGACAGAAGGAGCGGAACCTGAAGCATGGTGTGACCTTTAATCAGGGCTCTTCTTCCTAGCAGGCTGCGAAGCAGCTTTGTCTTTACCTGCTCAATGGATCTCACAATGCTGATGCACTGCTTTAATTTGGGAAGCCTTTCTCTTGAGAGGCATGTCTTTTCTTGCTCTAAGTCTAAAGTGCTCCCAAGTGTGGCATTCTCTGTGACAGATGTACTACAGTTATGCTTTAGCTGACTCCAAACCCGTAGTTTCCCAGTGCCTGAGTGGTCTATTTGATGTCCAAAAGTATGTTTCCTTCAAGAGCAGGTCTTTGCTGGAATATCATCCAAGAAAGTAGGAAGGTGTAATCCCTTTGTTCTAAAACAGCCACTGATAAATTCTGCAACCCCAACCGCCCCAGGGCTATTCTTTCAGAAGATCTAAAATGCATATGCTGGTGTACAAAATGTCCCAGAGAGACATAAGAATCCTCTCCTTTTTGAACTTCTCCCAAGGTTATTCCATTTTCATAGATCATCCCAATTTCACATAACTCTCTGTAAAGATAAGGAATTTCAAAGATATTTGCACATCACTAAGCAAATAAGATTCTCTGGCAAATCTCCCATCCATAGATTTGCTTCTTATAGGAGTCTCAGAGTCTTGGTTGACAGTATCAAAACGTGTGACTGGCAGGACCAGCCAGAGCCATACATGTCCATCTGTGATGATTTCATGTGCCTGTTTCTCACTGATGAAGCGCTGTCATTCTTCTCTGAATTCTGACCTTCCTACCATCAGAACCCATTCCTGAAGAGAAGCAGAAACGTGGCCATCGGCCATTTCTGTTGGAACATGTGTCACTTGTCTTCTCCCAGGAGTCACATCTCCCGCCAGCACCGAAGTCTGCTAAAGGAGGCATTACTTCTCTAACTCTCTCTTGCCTATCCAAGAAGAAGGAATTTCTTTCCTTCTACCAAACAGCTTGCATTCTCTTCCGGTGCCTTGATTAGATCAAAAGGGGCCAGAATCTTGGCAAGAGGACTTTTTATAGCATTTTTATGCCTTATAACAACTCTTTAGTTAAAAGTATACAAAAGTTCACTCCTGTTTAAAGCCTGATTCTAAAGTTAAAGGAAATTTCCCCTTTTGGAATTAACACTTGCTTTTCAGCATTTTTACTTGAAATGACAGTCTAATGAATTATTCCACTGCCCAGAACCTGAGAAAAGAAAAAGAATTTGCAGGGTTTTAGAAAATTTCTTGTGTTTTCTTATCGTGTTTTTATTGTAAATATTCTCTTGGCTTATTTTTCTCTTAGATAACTTTCTGTCTTGAATTTGTTAGTTACTGTCAGTTAACATTTATTTAGTAAAGACAAAGCAGGAACAATCTAACATAGTAGTAACACAGTGTTATTACAAGTGTTACTGATAAATTAACTGGGTTTTCTTTTTCCTTTGAGTTTTGTGAAAACTCTTCAAAATACAGAGAGCAATATAATCCTTGGTAAAGATGGGCTTGTATATCTGAAAACATTGACATATTAAAGACAATCTATTCCTTAAATCCCTCAGCAAGAAGAAACAATCAGTACAGTAAGTTAATACCTGGCTTACTAAAGAGAACTCAAGGCCTGAAACATCTGTGCCCTCTCCCTGGGACCCCCAGCCCCTCGCTCCTGCTCCCAGGCCCCTAAGAACGTTTAGACCACAGGGCAGAACATCAGTGTTTTTTAGGGCAACAGGTTTCAATGGACACAGATGCAACAACATTTCCCTTTTTAAAAAAAAAAAAAATAGGGTGACATTATGAATTGCTGCTGTCCTCCAAACCTATTCTGGTTTGATTTTGAAAACAGCATTTGTTCTGGGTTTCTTTTAACATAGAAAAGTATAAAGAAGAAAAAAATCTGTTCATGGTTCCATTCTTAGAGAACCCGTCTTGACATTTATAGATAAAAGTAGTATATTTCCATGACTTAAAATTTCTATCAATACAGATAGGAACAAAATTAAATCAAATGCTTCCTTGGTTTTATTTGTTACGAGATTTCTGATTCTAATCTATCTGGGGACAGCTCCAGATACGTCCCTAAGAAGACATCAGGCTTAATAAAAGAACACTTGTCAGGAGAAACCTAGAAAATGACAAAGGTGATAACACACAACATAATGCTCCTTGTAAAAATCACCTCTGGATATCGAGAGAAGATGGCAAAAGAACTCTACAACACTAAAAAGCAATGCTCTGTTAGAAAGTCAGAAACAGCTTTGCAAAGAAACCCGTCACCCTGTTTTTCAGGATTGGTGGATAAGTTATGAACAAGGAATCAGCAACTTGCCTCTCTAAGACCAGGCATGCATGTGTGAAAAGTAAATCACAGAGATTAGGGGTCAGCTGACCAAAGTGAACTAAATGCATAATTTTTATGATCAGTTTCCTCAAGCAATTTTATAACACTTTTATAAAAATGTTAATAGCTTTGAGTGATCTCTAAGATATCCTTCTGGTAATAGATTTTAATGATATATATTATACTGGCCAGACTTTCAAATTATGACATGTATGTGATAAATCAATATGAGGATCCACATCTTCCCACTATTGAGTGGTAAATAATAATGACATAGTGTGCGTCTTGACTACTCATTTAAAGGAGATCACAATATATTTCATATCTGGAAATACTTTCTTTCTACAGGCCACGAGAGTCTCAACATCTTTGAGATCTCTGAAATCACCGTGGGATTATGACTTTTTTATTTATAATGGTGTTATAGACAAGACAGCCCCAGACTTCTTAGCATTCAAGAAACATTTTATCTCAGCTTGGGGAAGTATTTTTTCTCTCTTGGAACACATCGAGAAGTTTCTCAGGGACTATGCAATACCAGAAGTCAAAATACAAGGCAGGAGTTTGATGGCTCTCCTTCCAGAATTTGAGCTGAAGAATAAACTTACCAGATATGAGTTTCTGTCAGTGTTAGAGAACCCAGATCACGTCCAAATGCTGTTAAATCTTCCAGGGCAGAGGTACAAGGGTCAAGATGGAAAGTCAGAGGCTGCCAGGAAGATCCAAGCCATGTGGAAATGCTACACAGCAAGGAAATTCTTCCTCATGTATCGCCGGCAGAAGTGGGCATCAGGTGTGATTGCCATTGCTTGGCTTTTATATTGCCATAAGACTCGACTAAAGAAGATCCTGAAGGAATCACGGCAGAGACACCTGGAGAATTTCCGCATTCGAGCCAAGGTGCACAAGGCTGCCAGCTGTTAAGGCAGACCTCTTTTCTAAACATTTCTTGCTTGAGCGATTGCAATAAGTTGTCTCTTTATCTTCCCTTTCTCTCTCCAACTACCTTCTCCCTCAGTCTTTCTTGCTTTTTACTCCTCTCAATGTATGATGCACAAACCCCATATTTGTTTGTGTATCATATTTTAGCCCTAATCAGGATCTGGCTTTTGCACCTGCAAAATCTGTTGGAATTTTTCTATAGGAAAAAAGATCCCTTCACTTGACTATGGTAGTTCTGTCAGAAAATCAATGTTTTAACTGCATTACCTTTTCTCCCTATATATACCTTCTGGCACTTTAATTTGCTAGGAAAAAAAAAGTCCTCTCTTGTCTACATTGCTGTCACCACTTTGTCAGAAAGTATTTAAGTTTGCAGACAGCCTTTTAATTAGTGCTCACAATTTCATTTATGTTTGCTTTCTCTTTTTTTCATTCATATTCTGTTAATTAAGTGAGCTGCCTCTAATCTTCCCCTGCCAGTAGCATCATGTAGCCACCTAATTAAATTAATTGGGGAAGATGTTTTAAGTATGTAATTAAATCAATTAATATAATTTATGCCCGGCTTAACTGTACAGTGGAAAAACAGCTGAAGTTTGACTAGATGAATCCACTACAGCTTCCTGTCACTGATCAATGCTCTTCTTGATTTTTAGCATCTGGCAGCCAACTGGAATCGCATCAGGACTTCCAGGAGGACTATTATCCATATCCCATCATTAGGTATAACACTTTTGCCTGCAAATCTATCAGCAACCTCTATTACCCACCACATTATGGCTCCTTGATTGAGTTCAAGGAAGGCCCCTTGTTTTATTCAAATTGGTCTCGGCAGGAAAATGTTCTCGACATGATGAGAGTAATAACACAGGGCCCTCGCTCGAAACGGCGTTTAATTTGGGGATTAAGCAAATAAAGTCATTATGTGGGGGCTGCTATTCAGTGGAGAGGTGATTTGCTGTAATTCGCTTTCATCTGTATGAAATGAACTAAAAAGTTGTATTTTTCCCCCTGAAATAACAGATAATGTTTTCGATCTTCTTTAATGATAGAAGAACACAGGCTTGTGTGTGTTGTTGCTGTTACGCCAATAAGCCAGGATATTGCTTGTACACTGTTTTTAATCAAATGTGCAGTCAAAATGATAAGCTACATTCTCTGAAATTATTTAGTTCTAATTACGAGCAGATGGGATGCTTTATTTGCACCTAGGGCGCCTGAGCAAAAGGAAATGCTGTGTGAACAAGAATAATTAAGAAGTTGAATAGTGTTTTTTGCGCTTAAATAATCTGCAGTTTCATGTTAATTAGCACTAATGTAATTATTTAATTACATTTATGAATTGGGGAACTTAAAAGCTGTTGTCTGAAACACACTGGTAAAATAGGTATGCCAAAATGACATCGGGAATTTCAGAAATTTGCATTGGAAGTTCTTTTAAAACACGAACTACTGTCAACATGTTTGAGATTTCTTTGCTTATTTATTTTGTTTTGTTTTATTTCTACCTAGTGTGTTAAATTTTCTTGGTGAGGCCAAATTTCCTAAGCTGCCTTGGTAGAGTTTTGAGAAACAGCAAAACCCATTGAATCTCCCATATTAGCTCTTTTGTTAAAGTCTTCTAAGTAGAGCAGTGCATTGAGTGATCTAGTGTAATAGAGTTCTGGGTTATAACTTATTTGTGCTCATGTGTGAGTATACTTGTTTGTGTACTTATGTGTAGTATAGAAACAACACATTTAAATAGCAATATGAAAAGAAAAAAACATTAAAAGTATTATGCAATATAATTAAGATAATTTTTAAATTAGCAGAACATTAATAGTAACAAAATAATGCAGACTTTTCAAGATCCTAGAGTAGTTAAATCTGAGTACTTGAAAGTTAAGAAAATACTTGAGTTAGACAGAGTCTTTTAGTTTTGGCTTTCATCATGGATCACAGAAAAAAAATTTGTTCCTTCTTAGGATGTGAGGTAAGACAGACCTAAATTTCGTTCTAACTTAGGGTTTTGTTTTGGTGGGATTACTTTTGCACACAAAATTAGTTCACACACAGAAATTGCACTTGTAATTGATTGCAACCAGAGAGGCTAATTGCAGACCCAATTAGCTGGCTCGAGTCCTCACTATATAAGAGCCTTTGCTTCTACAACTAATTGTGGACCTGACCTGATATCATATGGAAACTTTTGTTTTTCTTTCTCTATTTTATTCAAAACTAGACCCAGAAACATGGCTCCCACTTTGCAATGTTGATAAGTACAAAGTTGTGGTAGACACAGTTTCCATAAACTTCTTCTCTCCTATACTCCCACCTCTGACCCTTCAAAAAACTTTCATGCAGTCAGCACTACAGACAAGCTTAATACCAACGAGTCACCAAAGAAGTAAAAATTTGAAAGTAATGGTAAACTAGGTAATAAAAAAAATTTTTAAATGAAAATGTCTTAAAATTTAAAAAGGGCTATAAATTAAAAGAGTATAAAGTAAGTGGGAGAATAATCTGATCAAAGAAACTAGAATCAGAAAGCATTATTTTAAATCTGATATTAAAACTAGTTTTCTTCTAGACTACAAATCCTCAGTTTAAGTACGTACATAATAAATATGAAAGTCTTCTCTACTGTAGTAATTTTTGCTTGTTAGCAACATAATATCCATTTTAAAGACAAAACTGCTAATTATATATTTTCTAAGAAATAAGTACAAGCTCAGATATTTTTCTCATTGAGCACTTAAAACGACCATTTAGGCCAGGTAGAGTGGCTCACACCTGTAATCCTAGCACTTTGAGAGACTGAGGCTAAAGCATCACTTGAGGCCAGGAGTTTGAGACCAGTCTAAGTAACATAGCGAGACCCCTGTTTCTACAAAAAAATTGGCTGGTCATGGTGGCACACTCCTGCAGTCCCAGCTACTTGAGTGGCTAAGGCAGGAGGATTGCTTTTAGCCCAGGAGTTTGAGGTTGCAGTGAGCTATGATTACACCACTGCACTCTAGCCTGGGCAACAAAGCAAGACTCTGTCTCCAAAAAAAAAAAAAAAGACCATTGCACATTTTTTCACAAGAGAATAATACTTGGGCTTTGATCATATAATATGTGTTTTAGGTTTTATAAAAATGACTTGCAGGCCGGGCGTGGTGGCTCACGCCTGTAATCGTAACTCTCTGGGAGGCCGAGGTGGGCGGAACATTTGAGCTCAGGAGTTCGAGACCAACCTGAGCAAGAGCAAGACCCTGTCTCTACTAAAAAATAGAAAGAAATTAGCTGAACAACTAAATATATATATATATATATATATATATATATATATATATATATATATATATATATATATATATATAAATTAGCCAGGCATGGTGGCACGTTCCTGTAGTCCCAGCTACTTGGGAGGCTGAGGCAGGAGGATTGCTTGAGCCCAGGAGTTTGAGGTTGCTGTGAGCTAGGCTGACTTCATGGCACTCTAGTCGGGGCAACAGAGTGAGACTCTGTCTCAAAAAAAAAAGGCCAGGTGCGGTGGCTCACGCCTGTAATCCTAGCACTCTGGGAGGCCGAGGCGAGTGGATCGCTCGAGGTCAGGAGTTCGAGACCAGCCTGAGCAAGAGCGAGACCCCATCTCTACTAAAAATAGAAAGAAATTATCTGGCCAACTAAAATATATATAGAAAAAATTAGCCAGGCATGGTGGTGCATGCCTGTAGTCCCAGCTACTCTGGAGGCTGAGGCAGTAGGATCGCTTGAGCCCAGGAGTTTGAAGTTGCTGTGAGCTACGCTGACGCCATGGCACTCACTCTAGCCAGGGCAACAAAGTGACACTCTGTCTCAAAAAAAAAAAAAAAAAAGACTTGCAGACATTAAATTAAGTTTCAGTAACATCCAACTGTCATCTCCTACTTATTCCATAGACAGAATTCTCAAACTGTATCTTTTTTTAAAGATATGAAGTGCCCATTTCTCATGTACCATATCCCATGGGAATCTGTCAAGGTTTCAGCTAGATACAACAGGCTTCTCTGTTGCGTGCACCAGGGACTTACCTATAGAGTTCATAAAAATATAAGTAGATTAAAGCGAAGCAAATTTTTCTCTAAACACTGCAAAAATTTATCTATTCAGTCTAGTAATTTCATTTCCAGAGTTGAGATGGATTCACTAGTCAAAATCAGTTGGTAGGATTATCAGGTTCAGGTAGGCATTTAATACAAGTTGCAGCCTTGTCCTCTGTTTCTCTTTCCATAGGCAATTTGCTGTAGTATTAGCTCTACAAATAATAACACCATGCTGCTAGCCAGTTGGGTCTATACTAGCTTGTTTGAACCCTTAAAGTGAAAGCTAAGAAGCTGATAAATGCATAATATATTGTAGTTTGTGGGCACTTGGTTATTTATTTATGCAGTTTTGCACACATGGGAATAATTACATTGTCCATACTGGTGATCACAGAGAGGATAACCTTTCAGTAATGTTTTTGACCACAAAATATTTATACAGTATTTTTAAATCTATGGCTTGATAATATTGACATTAAGACAATTACACATTGCAAAATAACCTCTTTGAAAGGAGTAGTCATGAAACTTGTTTGACTCTTATATATTTCAGGTAGTATTCCTAGATGTAACAAAAATTTTTAGCTATTTGTAACCCACAAGAAAGGTGGAATGCTGTTGACTATCTGAAAAAACTGACTGGCCTTGCAATTTTATAAGATAATAAAAAAAATCATCCTTTCCAGAGTATATAGGTTGATCTCCTATTTGGATATTGCATATTTTTATCATTTTTATTAATGAAATATAATTATAACAAAATCATCTACAGTGGTTCATAGCAGGAATGGAACATTAGGGTCTATTTTAAGCAAAATCTATCAGTCAAATAAGAATGAACTGCAACAAAGAATCCTAATTCTTCTAGAAATACCAGCTGTCTAAATAAAACCTACAAACTAATTCCATTTCTAGTTTCTTTGGCCAAGTTATTTCCTACACTTTTAATTTAACCCCTGTGTTTCTTTATTACAGCACATCACTTGATGCTACATATAAACTCAGTGCCATTTTAAATAAAATATATGGACATTAAATGAGATGTGCTGAGTATATAGCTCTGATGCCCTGAGCAGGTACATGAATGAAGCCTGCCAGCCAATTAAACCCCCAGAGATAAGTTTCCCCTCCCCTTTCTCGTCCTCCTTTAAAGTAAAAATAGGAGATGTATTGAGGTAGGATTTTTTTTCTTTTCTCCATGTAATCTTTCATGTCATTGCCAATTGATTTAATGACTAAAAGCCATATGTGTGTATATATATATATGTATGTATATATAGTTGGACTTCATATTTTTTCCCTCTGTGCATTATTTCAGCAAATTATTCTTGGAATTAAAACAATTAGTGGTCCCCCTCATTCCATAAAAATTGTGGATCTTGTTATTATGAATTTCATAAAAAACATTTTCCAGCTTGTCTGTACTGTCACAAAAGCCTAAAAGGAAAGACAGGAAAACTTACTTTTGTGTGTAACTGATCATACATTGGACTGAGAAAGTCCCAAGTACTGATAAGACAGTGGCTTCCTGATTCTATTTTCTTCTCCCAAGAGATGAGAACTCGAACTCACGTCCCTTTGTGAACAGGGCAGGGTGCAGGATGGCAGCCACGAGTATTAGGTCTGACATCACGTTTTTACTATGTCTCTAAGCACTTTGACACCCTTCTACTTGCTCATATTTGAGTTGACAACTCAAAGACAAGATAAACTCTGTTCCTTCCACCTCAGGCTGGGAAATTGGGACTTTCAATCAAATCTTTGCAGTCTTAAAGACATATTTTGGCAAGTTATATGGAATCTGTAGTTTAGCTATAGTGTTGCCACACCAGATCCTTGAAACAGGTGTACTACCAAGATCTCCCAGACAGGATTTTCCAGAAATATACAGATCTTTGGGGATCAGGAACAAAGTACACTTAAACTTTAAAACATTTTTATAGCCCAAACTAAAACATATTTGTATTCATCCATGTTATATTTATCCAAGTAACCCAAATCAACACCATTCACTGGTTAGATCAGAGTTGGCCCCATGACCCTGCAATATGAAATTATCTAATTGGTCTTGAGCTATCTGATGTTGGACCATGAAACACAGAAACAGTATTGAACTGGATGTCAAGTACTCTATGCTCTAAAAAGAATTTTGCATCTACTAAGATAAAACTACAATCTTTGTAATCTTCTTCATTGTCATAAAAAATATTAAAAGGCTTATTTATTGATTCTCAAGCTTTTTGGTGTCAGGACCCCTTTACACTCATAATGATTATTGAAGACTCTAAAGAGCATTGGTTTAAGTAGCTTATATCTATCATTATTTACTATATTAGAAATTAAAATGGAGAAACTAAAATTTAAAGTAGATATTTTTATTTAATTAATTTATTATTTTAAATCAATAAGTCTATTACCAATATAACCTAAATAACATATTTATAAAAAGGAACTATTTTCCAAAATAAAAAATTTAATAAGAAGAGTATCATTAATTGACAAGTTTGCAAATTTCTTAATAAAATGCAATTGGATTCTCATATCTGTTACTTATTCAGTCTGTTGCAATGTTGTTTTGGTTGAAGCATATAAAGAAAATCTGGGCTGGGCGCGGTGGCTCACGCCTGTAATCCTAGCACACTGGGAGGCCGAGGCGGGCGGATTGTTTGAGCTCAGGAGTTCGAGACCAGCCTGAGCAAGAGCGAGACCCCGTCTCTACTAAAAAAATAGAAAGAAATTAGCTGGACAACTAAAAACATATATAGAAAAAATTGGCCAGGCATGGTGGCGCATGCCTGTAATTCCAGCTACTAGAGAAGCTGAGGCAGAAGGATTGCTTGAGCCCAGGAGTTTGAGGTTGCTGTGAGCTAGGCTGATGCCATGGCACTCTAGCCTGGGCAACAGAACGAGACTCTGTCTCAAAAAAAAAAAAAAGAAAATCTGGCCTTACACAGGTAAGTATTTGGAAAATTAATAATATTTTATAACCTTTTCAGATAATTGTATATCTTCTTCTTTGACTCTATACTGGATTCTACAATGATAATTATGTGTTAGTTGCAATGTGGAATCTGAAATTATATCAATAAACTTTTTGTATTTTGCAATTTATGAGAGAATAAGATTGAAAAAAGCAAATAACATCTTAGCATCGTTTTGAAAATGGTTTTGACCTAGCAGACCCCCTGAAAGGGTCTTGGTACCCCGCAGGGTCCCCAGATCACAATTTGAGAATCACTGGCTTCTGTTAAATGCAATGCTATACCAGCCACTGACAAAAAGATTGAACAGGCAACAACAAAAATTAATAAATGGTATTTGACAGAATGGAAGAAAATATTCACAAGCTGCACATCTGATAAAGGGCTAATAACCAGAATTTACAAAGAACTCAAGCAAATCAGCAAGAAAAAAACAAACAACCCTATTACAAAGTGGGCAAAAGATACAAACAGAAGCTTCTCAAAAGAGAAAGACAAATGGGCAATAAACATATGAAAAAAATGCTCAAAGTCACTAATCATCAGGGAAATTCAAACTAAAACCAAAATGAGATATCACCTTACCCCAGTTAGAATGGCATTTATCAAAAAGTCCAAAAACTATAGATGTTGGCATGGATGCAGAGAGAAAGGAACACTTATACACTGTTGGTAGAACTGCAAATTAGTATAACTTCTATGGAAAACAGTATGGAGATTCCTCAGAGAACTAAAATAGACCTACTATTTGCTCCAGCAATCCTACTATTAGCTATTTACCCAAAGGAAGAAAAGACTTTTCATCAAAAAGATACCTGCACTTGAATGTTTACTGCAGCACAGTTCATAATTGCAAAGATGTGGAATCAACGCAAGTGCCCATGAATTCATGAGTGGATTAATAAAATGTGGTATATGTACACCATGGAGTACTACTCAGCCATAAAAAAGATGAATTAATACCTTTTACAACAATCTGGATGGAACTGGAGACCATTCTCCTAAGTGAAGTGTCTCAAGAATGGAAAAACAAATACCACATGTACTTGCTATTAAATTGGAACTAACCAATGAGCACACATATGCACAGCGGGAAGTAAAACTCAGTGGAAATCAACTAGGGGGAAGGTGGGAGGAGGGGAGGGGCAAAAACCTACCTAATGGGTACTATGAATACTATCTGGGTGACAAGCATACTTTTAGCCAAGACAAAAGCATTACAAAAGTGTTCATGTAACCTAAGATGTTGTGTCCCCTTAATATTTTGAAATTAAAAAAAAATAAGAATGTTAAAAAAAAAAAAAGTTTTAACAAGAGAAAGTCGTTACCCTTTTGGAGGTGAATCCATTTGGCCCATTTGGTTTGAGGATGTTTTCAAAACTCACCAGATATACCTACTATGTTTTCTACATCCTCATAATAAAATTCCCTAATTTCCTTCAACAGCCCCCAAAAACAACTATCTATTTTATTTTAATCTAACTGGCACTGGATGTGCTATATAAATAACCCATATAGGGCTCTCTCTTGCCATCTCTTGGTATCCACTCTCTTGCTCTCTAGTATCTTGTGCTTTCACACTATAATTAAAACCTGAGAATAACCATAATGTCTAGATCACATTTCTCCAGGTTATTACAAGATGTTGGGCATGGTGGCTTACACCTGTAATTCTAACAATTTGGAAGGCCAAGGCAGGAGGATTGCTTAAGGCCAGGTGGTTGAGGTCAGCCTGACCAGGAGTGAGACCCCGTCTCTACAAAAAAAATAGAAAAATTAGCTGGGCGTGGTGGTACATGCCTGTAGTCCCAACTGCTTCAGAGGCTAAGGCAGGAGGATTGCTTGAGGCTGCAGTGAGCTATGATGACACCACTGCACTCCAGCCTGGGCAACAGAGCAAGACCCTATCTCAAAAAAAAAAAAGAAAGAAAGAAAGAAAAGAAAAGAAACAATGTTGACGTGCATTCATTTGTGAAGTATGTCACATGTCCTCTTACTTTTTTTTACCATTAGAATAGCAAAGTTTTTTATGAATTACAGCAAGCAATTCCAGATTATTTCTGTATTCATGTCACTATTGCTCAGCTTGCATCCAGTATGCTTTCTCATCCAATGGAAGAGAAAGGGATGGAGTCAGTGTCACTGCCATTATAACCCTGCGAATGCCACTGGGAAGATATGATGCATTGAACGTCACTGATCACTTGTTTCAAAATGAGGAAACAATTGAGAATTACCACTCCAGACCTTCAAACTGAGGCATGGATGACTGTCATCTCAGGCCAGGGTCGTCAGATGAACAACAACTACTTTGTAACCAGGAATCTATGGTTAACCCCTTCCCTGCCTTGAGAGACAAAAGAAACCAGGAGTCAACCACAGGGTGATAAGCCGAGTGTTCAAGAACATGTGATCTGCTGCAACAACAGGGGCCTGTCATGGAGCCACACGCCAGTTCCAAGGGGTCTTTGTCACTGAGCATGGCCTTACTCATGTCCTTGGGTTTCTGTACTGCTGTGAAAGAAAAGCCAATCCTAGCAGAGCTAGTTTGCTGGGTGCAAAGAGCAATTAGCATCATCGGATGGGTGTGTTTATGTGAGAGGAGGGATTAGGAAAGGCAGTGGAGGTAACAGTGAAGATGGAGAAATGATTTCCAGTAATCACTGATGAGCATCCTTAGTTCAATGGAGGACCAAAAGTAGTAGCTGAATAACTTCAGAGGGGCAGCTCTCAGGTAACTTTCGGTGGTGTGAAATGGGAGCAATGATATTTGGCAAATACTCATTTGAGAAAAGATGGAATGTTCTATCAAACTAGGAATATTTTGTGGATGACAGGGTTGGCCATGAGGAAAGAGGCCGTGTTCCTTTCTAGAGTGATGAGGAGGAGAGAGTGCCCCTTTCTGCCAGTGCTGATTTATTCTGTGCTGATAAGACCATTCTTTGAACTCCCCAGAAGTTCTCCAGATCAGAGAACCCAATTTTAGAAAAGTTGAAAGGAGGGGAGGGAATAATGAGAATGCAAAGGAGAAAGGGCTAAGAATTTAAAAGACAGATTCTTTGATAGGGGCTTCACACTCATTGCATTCACTTGTTTGGGGATTTCACAGGTGCCCACTCTAACGTAGCTTACAGTCAGTTTACAGGAGCTGGAGTGGCACAGGGGAGAGGAGAGGTAGTAAACAAACAAGCCAAGAAATGTGTAATAACAAAATGAGAAAAGGGTAGCAAAGAAAAGGGTGCAAGAGAATGACCGTGAGGGAAGACCAAGGACCCTCTTAGAAAAGGGGGTTCAGGCACACCTCAGGGCGATCATGGCCTATCAACTCTCTGCTCTTCTGCCTCCCTCTTCCTCTTTGAAGGACCTTTATGATTACACCGGGCCTGGCCAGGTAATCCAGGATAATCTCCTTATTTTAAGCAACCTTCATTCCATTTGCAACTCCTTTTCCCCTTGGCCATGTAACCTAGTGTAGTCACAGTTTCTGGGGATTAGGACATGGACATTTTTGGAGGGCTGTTATTCAGCCTACCACAACAATTAAAAATAAAAATTAGAAAACAGCCCAAAGATCTTCGTCCCTTCTGGAGTTCTTTTCTGCTCACGTTTGGTGAGTCTTGTCTTCTGTTTTATTTTATGTAACTAAATTTCTCACAAGAGCTAAATATGTATTAATAGTATCTAAACTATTAATATATAATAATTATAGATTTCTGTGATCTTGGACAAGAGACATCTGAGTTTCCTTATCTATAACATGACAGAAATGAGGTTGATAGTCTCTCAAAACTCTCCCAGTGTTCCTAATCTGACGTATGAAGAAAACCACATTTTTTGTAGATGATATTCCAAAGTGTGGTGTCTCATGGACACTGGGCATGTCCGCTGAACTCCCCAATGCCACAACATCCTTGTTGATAGTTTCCTGGTTAAGTCACTATTATATTTGATATATACTGCCAGCACTGATGAGGTCTTTTCACCTGCGTATCAACCCATGTATCTTGTGAATATACAGAACATTAGAATAAACCTGACTTTTAAAAAAACTGACTCCCAACTTCTGTTCTGCTGATGGTAATGTACATTACATTGTGTCTTGTCCAGAATGCTCGGTTGCTTGTCACAGAATTTGTTGTTGTTGTTGTTGTTTTGTGCTTTGGAAGTGCACATACCTTGTAACATTAAAAACCTTATGTTTATACAGCACTTTACAGTTTACAAAATGTTTTTGTATCTGTTACTGTATATGATACTCTATAACAATGTTTTGAGGTTAACATACACTTCTTTAAAGTGGGTCTATTTGTAGGGCTAACTGAGTATCCAGTTCTTCATAATTCGATGTAGACATTTTATATGCATCCTTGATCAGTGGTAACAGAGGTACCAAGTAATTTGCTGGAAAACTGACCTCAAGCATTTGAATGAAGCACAGACTTATTCACTCACATGCTGCATATACAGCAACAAAGTGATCAGACATCTTTTATATTTTAAATTGGACATCATCTTAATGAGACATCTTATACTGCCTTTTATCTTTAGTTTTGAAAGGAAATGCATTCATGGGTTGCTCTCAGGCACTTTTCTTAATCATACTTTATTCTTTAGTCATTTTCCCTGCCTTTTTATCGTCTTGCTATGTAAGTTATTAACAATATATCTTTCTAAACATTTATCTAAATATAGATAGATTTATACATATGCAGAATCTGAAGAGTTACAATATTGCGATCACACATAAAGACAGCATTGGAATAGCAGCTGTCTATATTAGCTTTTATATGTGGAATGGTTCTCTAAATTATTTGAGAGATTGATAATTTTTCAAAAATGACTCTAACAGCCCATTTGTCCTTCTACCTCTTTAATTCTTAAGTCCATATGCATAAAGCAAAAGTGAGACTTTTAGATGATTTGGAAACTCATTTAATTTCCAGACATTGTCTAGTGTTTAAACACTGACATCAAAGCAAAGAGCTAATTATCAGAGTTCATTTGGTCTGAAGCCCCGTTGCCTGAATTGCTGTAGTTTTCCTTATGCTGAAAGGAAATCTGTGTCACATCTTGAGGATGTAGTATATAAAATCACTTTATCTATAGCAGTTTAACTTGAAACATGTGTTTGGGCTCACTAACCACAAGGAGGCATTGAAGCATCTCTTCAAAATGTGAAAAGCAATTTTATAAAGAAAAAAAAGTTGCACCTACAGTTGCTGAATTTCATGTAAGCAATTACACTGGCTTGTGAGTATGCATGCCTTTTAAGTTTGTGTTTTGATCCACACTTTAGAAGACCTGAAATATCAGCAGAAATTGTTGCTACTGTTGTTTCTTTTGTGGAAGGTTTCTGGACAACAGTAATCTATACATGTTTTCCTTCTGCTCTGTTTCCAGTGGGAAGGAAGGCAAACTGCAGGACTTTTATTAGTACTGACAAAGTAACTGCATTAACCTTTCTTGCCCTTTGAAGGTTATAAGTTCTTTTTGACTGTGAGCAGAAGGCTATTTCTTCAGTATTAGACTTACTTAAATACATGACCCTGACAGCATGGGGGTTTATCTGAAATCTGTGTGTCAATTTAGAACAATTCTGGGACACATCTTCAAAATGCCACATAGGAAGCTCAAGTTAAAAAGCCCAAACAATTTTTTTAACCTGAGCATAATTTTCTTACATGTCATTTTAAATATCCATGTTAAATGTCAGAAAATTTCTGCATGTTTTTGTAACCTTGATTCTTAGCTACTTTGTTGGTATTGAAAAATATGAATCTCTCTATTGCAGAATATGCTGCTTAGCATATCTTTCAGAATAATGCTTAATTAATTCCCCTGAGAAGCAAGGACCTCATTCTAAGGAGTTGCGTTGTTTCTGCAGGATGCTTGAGAGAAATTTTTTTCCTGGAAATGTAGACTGTGACATTTTCAAGTTCTTTTGTGCCATTTTGCTATATTGACTTGCTCTTTCTGGGATTTGACACCTTGTTTTCCTTTTAGGATATTCCCAGCCTGTGCGAGAACATATTGCCGATTTCGACACACTGCAGAACATGCAGCTGGGGAGACTGTGTGACATCTTAGGTACAGTAAATAGTTTTACACAAATGACTCTTTGGAATGTTTATCAGTGGATGTTGATAAAATGTTTAATTTTTGCTTTTTGTTCCCCTCTACAAGGAAACAGCTCAGCTTTCTAATCTACTTGCCTGCCAATTAAATGTTTTATTTTAAAAAACAGATTTATAGTGACATCAACTTGAATAAAAAATGACATTTTAACCAATATACTCCATACACTTAGACAGTTTTCAAAATTGTCATTGCTGCTGGTTTAGATAAAAATTTCTCTCTTACAGACCAAAATCATTTTCATTTACCAGTCTTACAGTGAGTGAGGTCAGAATTTTGTATTTGTGTCAGTATTGTCTATTATATTACCTGGGGAATGAGTGGAAGGTGGTATCAGAAATGAAACATTGTGTTTTCATTGTATTAGAATAAGAAGGAAATTAAGATAGTTTTTTAAAAGAAGATTTTATTCAAATATAGAACATCTTATTAGACAACAAGAAGTACCAAATAGAGGGAATTTTTAGAAATATAGACCTTGATTGAGTGATAGATATATCTTTGTAAAAGTCAAGTTCTGATACAGGTTTGGTCAGTTCTTAATCAGGCACCGGTCTGGGGCCAGGAGAGAAAGATGCCTGAATGTGATGGCTTTGGTTAACTCTGCTCAAGGCTGGGATTCAAATGAGGTTTAAAGAATATTGGTTGCAAAGCCCCTAAGTAACAACATTGAATCAGTGAGGTACTAGCCCAAAATTCAGGATTAAATAAAAATTAGATTCTTATTAGTTATCAAATGAGAACTTCTTTGTTTTGTGAAAATAGAATTGCTTTGGCCCTTATTTAAGCAAAACAAGGAAGGATTTTAAATTATCAATGACCAACTTAGCTGGTTCCCTGGAATGACATACTTACATGATTCATATATATTTCAGCATCATTATTATTTTATAAATGCCATTTGGTAACAAAAATACATCAGTACTAAAATTTACCGTGTCCTAAAATAATAATCGTATAATTGCTTTAATCTATTATCTAGGCACTAATACTGTTTTTCAGTGTTACAAAAAAATTTTAATGACTGGAGATTGATTTGTTAGTGCTAAGCTATTTCAGCTAAAAACCTGCCTGAATGGAAACCACTGAAGTGCAGCAGAGGGCAGACTTTGCTCTAATTTATTTGAATTAATTTCTTCTTCAGCTTTTTATATACCCTTCTAAATATAGTACAAACCATCACCAAAGAATTTCTTTACAAAAGAGTCTCATTATTGGAAAAGACTTGAAAGTATTAGACTTCTGTTTTAAACAATTCAATAATTCAGTCTGTGTCCACCTGCAATGGAAAATTTTGCTAATATGAATGTTTCTCAGAAATTATGAATGAAATGCTTTTTCTTGATACACTATCTTCATGATACAGTAATGCAATCATAAAACCTCTTCAAGAGGAGTAATGAAAGTTTAGAAATAGTAGTTAGATGAAAGAAAAAGTACTTTCTTGTGAAATAAAAACATGACAAAGCTAGAAAAATTAGTAACAATTTTATGGAAGAATAAATAATTATCCTTTTTTATTGCATTCAGTGATAGAAAACCTTTGTTTTTTGTACTTATTCAGGGAAAGCAAAGATAATCCAATCATGCTGGTAAGACTTGTCCTGAGATATTGGCTGTGAAGCCACAGTTGTCAAGTGGAAACCCCAGTGGCTAGATGAGTTAAGCAAGAGAGTGGCTGGTTTTGACTATTGACTAGCAATCAAAACAACTTTCATCTTTGTATCAATTCCTTTCCAAAACTACCCGTCAATTAATTTTGAACATTTGTAGATTCATGGTGAAACTACACTAATACTGGGTATTAGAGTTAGTGATAGGTATTCCTTGCCAGAAATGAACGGGAAAGGTGAAGCCAGCAATATTTGTTATTGTTTGTAACCTAGAAATTTCTTCCCAAGAAAAAATTTATTTTTCTTCCACTACAGAGTCTGTAAGTTATTTTTGCTGTTTTTGTGCCCCTATTCTTTTATCCTGAAAAAAACCCACTAGTTTGATTTTAAAGCCACTAGTATAGTTAAGTAAGACAATAGTCTCTTCTTCAAAACAAGACTTGGGATAGCTGTTATAATTTGATCATTCAGCAATTGGATGCAAGTTATTTAATTACTTTCTTCTGAGTTAATTTATTTTGAGGCTTATGTGACAATTTCACAATCAAATGGGAGCTACTTAAATATTCACATGTATGGAGCACCTACTCTGAGCTTAGCGCTAGGCTAGTTTAGAAAACATCACCTCTACATCTCAGGAGGAGGAGATTTCTCCTGCATGCTGTGGGTCTAAGTGTGTAAGACTTTCCACTTTCTGAACCTCTCCATTTCCCACATCCCTTTGGTCAGCCCACGGGTGTTTACTGAGTGGCTCCTAGTACTCCACATAGTACCAGAGCATTGGGAAATATAGGAAAGACTATAAATATTGCCTTTAAAGAACTTAGCAAGACAAGAGTAATAGACTTGAAACAACAGGATGGTACAACAAAGTACACTACTTCCTTGTGTTAAATCTTGAGGCACTGATCAAAAGGAGCACAAGCGTGGGGGCCAGGGCAGCGAATCACCGTTGGCTGCCCAGTCAGGGTGGGCCACGGAGCAGATTCATGCACCTGTGCCCTTCCTTGAGCACTTACTATCTGCAAGATGCTGCACTGGGTACTTTTTTCTATATTCTTTCCATTTAACACTAAAAAGTCTATTCCCCAAATGGTTTTATTCCCCATTTTATAGATGAAAACACCAGTGCTTAGAAGGATTAAATGATGTGCCCAGGGCCCTAGGCAGCTGGCCTACACTTTAATCAGTCTATGCTCTGTATACTCTCCCAAACTGAACAGAGGAGTTTTAAAATCCCCTCTTGACCCTACCTGTCCAAGAAAATATTTACAGTACTCCCTCCTCTGAGCTTCCTTAAGTACCTGGCTTGCATTCTTCATTGTGCCCACAGTCATTGCTGTATTTCCCTCTGTGTCTAGCCAAGTGCTTTGCCCCTACAGATCGGTCAACTATTTTGTGAATGAATGAATGAGTGAATGAATGACTTTACTGGCTGCTGATTTCCCATTCCTACTCCCTAAAATATTGTGCAGCACAGAGTGATTAATCTCATCTCACTATTCCATTTGGATCTAATACTTAATTAGGATTTCTTTTTATGTACATACAGGATGCACATCTTAAGAAGGAGAATGGTTAAATTAAGAAACCGTTTCTTTTAAGCCAAGAACCACTAGATGAACTATTTAAGTAATATACTTCTCTTTGGGAATGGAGCAGAGGACAGGTTGATTTCCTGAAATAATCATTGCTATGGTCATAATCAGACCGTTTATTTGGACAGGACATTCCCTGAATTGGCCTAGTCAAGTCCAGACAGAAAATGAAATTGCAATTTCATCAACTTTCTAAAGTTAATAGCTCTGTTTTATAATTTACTGAAGTTAATGGGATAAATTTTTAAAGTAGTGTGCAATTCCCAGTGATGTTAATGGGAGTTGTGTGGGTAAATCCCTATGTATTATTTGAAAGTCCATTTCAGTGGTACCTCACAGCGCTCCTTCTGAAGGAATCGCTGCATCTATTTTGTTGGTGATGGTGTGATTTATCTTTTCTTTAGAGAAATGCTAAAGACTAAAAGGGTCAATTGGATTGCTAAAATTAAGATTGTACAAACAAAACCAATCTAAATTAACTTCAATGTAGCTTTTGGATCTGCCCTTTATTTTAAACTGCACAACATCAATTGGATGCCAGAGTTCATAATGTCATTTACCTTTATACCAGTAATTAACAGTGTGCCTGTTGTTTTTAGATGCCAATGTGAACGTCATCTACATCTGCTCCCATCATATGAATGACGAGTTACTGCTATATTACAGTAAAATCTTAAGTCTACAAGCAGCTGTCAAATCAGGGAACCTTGAGGACAGAAGTGACCTGCAGCACAGGTTCAAAATTATCACCCCTGAAGCTGTAAACATCTTCGCTGTGAGTTTGTCTTCTAATTACTACGGCTTCAGGGATGCAGTAAAATTAAATTGGAAATTTTATAACTTGCAATGCTCTGGTACACATCAGTGAAATATTATTGCAAGTTTTAACAGCTTTACTGATTAGACTACTAGTTGGGCTGTAGGAAATAAATATCCCAGTTTAACTTTCAGACTTAGTTGAGCTACCCGTGCCCAGTTTCTCTGTAACTGAAGCCTAATTGCAGTTATTGGGTGGTACCATCAAGTAGGTGAGTTTATCACAGGTACTGTTCTTTTTTCTTAATTTTGTATGGAGGACACCAAGGCAGGGAAAGGCAGGGCCTGTCCACAGTCACAAAGCTAGTTAGGGACAGAGTCTAGACGAGGACCCTGTTTTCTGATTTCTACACAGGTATTTCTTGTTACTCCACGGTAGTTTTTCCTTAGGGGAATTTTGCCTGATTTACTATATCACATACTGTGTCACATGGTTCATAATGAACAATGTTCAGTTTTTATTTAAATGTGTACTGACTTCTAGTGACTGGAATGAGTTCTCAGTGGAATCCCATTCCTAGACAAGAGCCTTTGTGAAATTCATGGAACCACGAGGGCAGCATTCTAGACCAAGGCAGCATAAAAGATGACTAGAAATGAATATTTCTACATTTTAACAAGGATTTAAACTTTCCATGTTAAACAACCAACATTTTAATCCCTAATGGACTGTGCAATTTTTAGGAAAATTTTTTTTGTATAATTAAAGACTGAATTTTCTGATAAAGATAGCTCTCTCCGTTCACAATTGAGACACCAAAGTCAATCCTCTGTTATAAGAAAAACTGATTGTGTACTTTACATAGGAAGCATCTATGTGTTGGTTACTACCCACTAACACTTTAGATATACCATAATTTGCTATAAAATGGCAGGGGAAGGAGATGGGACCTGAGAAAAGGCCTGCCAGGGCTGGGGAGGGCTGCTCTAACATTTCTATTTTGCTGTTATACTCAGTGAATTGTCATCAGGGTTTATTCTCTTCTACAAAGATGAAGATTTTATTTTTTCATAACTGGGCACCTCAGTATTACTCCAAAGGCTTTTTGCTGAGCTGTTTCATTGGCACCATTGGCTGTGAAAGAGGAAGGCAAGGCCATGGACAGGGGAAGCAAGAGAAAGGACAGGTGACAAGTCATCGCCACTTACTTATATTCTTAGGAAGCCTCCAATATCCTCCACCAATGCAAAAATGTCTTTGGTACTTCCTAACTATTCCTTGGCCTCAATGGCATAGTTACTGCAGACATTAGGAAGCAAGAAAGAGAAAGAACTATCATTAGTGTTTAGTTAAATTCCTGATTTTCTCCAGTCAGAAGCTTGAGCTAATACCTGGTAGCTGCTAGTAAGGAGTTTCTGCACATCTGAAGTGCTCATTTACATTGACGAGGTACAGAATAGGGAAGGGACACTAGATTTAGGAGAAGTCAAGTAAGAGAACTAACATTTACCAAGTGCTTAGCATGCATTTTTCTCATTGGAGCCTCAGAACAATGCAACAAGACAGAAATTATCAATCTCCCTTTACTGCTGAGGATACAAAGACTCATTCTCTAGTCCAAGGTTACTAGTAGGACCAGAGTGTGAACCAAAATCATTCTACCCTAGTCTACCATGAATTGGAATGACTGCTTTGCTCCTGGGTGACCTTGTGGTCTTGACAAGCCCCTTTACGTCTCTGGGCATCTGCGCTTCATCTACAAAATGAGGTGATAAATTAGATAATTTTAAAGCCCTCTGCAGCTCTATAATCCTATTGCCTGAGAAATTTAAACTTACCCTTGCCGGTGCACTCTTCAACTTCCAAGCAGGAGATTGACAGTTAACATTCACAGATGCACCAACTTACACTCATAGTAGGTTTGCATCTTTTGGAGTAAAAACAAGTAGGCAAGGTTTTAAGTACTTTATACTTCTCATAGTTTAGGTTTAAATTATTTAAGTAATTAATCGCTCATAGGCAACCAACTTTTTAAAATTCAAAAATTAAATTCTCACTTTCAAATCAGTTCCTGCTCATGTTTAGCCATTGCTTTATTTCTATCTTTTTAATGGATTTGAGAGATTGTATCAGTGCTGATTTTCATTTAAATGAATGGCTTTGAGGAGATTTTTTAAAGCATGCCAAAAATCTGTTTATACATTTCTCCAAGTTACTATATGTTCCTTGAGTTTGTAATGGTAAAATGTGTTCTTATAAAAGTCATCGTGTCTATTTTTGGACATTTTAATGTTTATGAAGACATCCTGAACAACTACCTTTTGTCTCAGGTCAAAAAAGAAATCAGTGTTGATAAATTAAATGTAGCCATAATGCAATGGAAGCAGGAACATTTTAGATTTTTTGTCATCTGTGTTAATCCACTGCCTGGATTTTGATGGTACTGATTTGCTCCAAATAATCCTACAAGACCTGTGGTCAGTGATGTGTCCTCTGCCCTCACTCCCTCACATTTGAATCTTTATTAAACTCATACGGAACACAATGCTATGGTACCATCCTGCCTGAAGAATAAGGCATGCCCACAGTTGACTATAATACAGAGCTGGGTTAAAGAAACAACACACACACACACACACACACACACACACACACACACACACACACACACACACAGATTTGGGTAGAGTGTTTGCCAGTAGAAATAAGCAAACATAGAGGAGATAGAAATGCATCCTGGCTGGAAAAGTGCTCAGAACTTTCAAGTTAAGTTCTATTGCTGCATCTGTCATCCCCTCTTCACATCTCATAAACCCACCAGAACTTCACTATTCACTCTACAAAATGAAGAAATTTTGGCAGCCATGGCATGCCAACTGTGTTAACTGAGTTTGGATCCTGCCTCAGCTGTTTACTAGCTGTGTGACTTTGGGCAAATCACTTGAGCCTCAATATCCTCATCTTCAAAATAGGGACTGTTAATTGATACAGTATTGTGTGGATCAAATGAGAGAACACATGTCAAAGGCTTTGACCTTGTGAACTTACCATGAGAGGATTGCCACCTTGGAATGCTCTTCTAGGTACCCTGAAAAGCCCACCGTGGACATCGTAACTCAAGTCACCAGTTCTCCTGGACAATTCATTTTTTTTATGTTTTCTCATTGGGATAATTTATGGGAAAAGGAAAAGAGTGAAGGGGGAAAAGCAGTGATGGACCAGATGGGAAACACACACTCAGCAGGTGCTACCACTAGCCATTGTGTTTCCTAGAACTGCATTCTCAGAAGGATGTTTTAAAAATGGATTTAAACTTATGGTAGAAAAGGCATATTGCATAGATCTAAGGAGCTTAGAATAGAACACCTATTCTGGAGGAAGGGCCCAATAGGGTAAATCATATAATCTCAGAGAAGCTCTCCGTTTTTTGCCTTTTATTTGTCATGGTAAAATATACATAATATAAAATTTACCATTTTAACCATTTTTAAGTATACAGTTAAGTGGCATTAAGTATTATACATTCACATTGTTGTATAGCTATCACCACTATCCATTTCTAAAACTTTTCATCATCCGAAGAAGAAACTCTGTACCCATTAAGCAATAAGTCTAGAAGAGCTCTGGTTTTAAAGGGAAAGTTATTTCAGAGCTATAAGGACCCTAGAGACTTTTCTAATCCAAACCCTCATTTGAATATGGGGAACTGAGATGCAGAAAGGTCAAGTTTGATAAATCACCTAGCAAGTTACAAATTCAGGCAGGACTGAAGTCCAGGGGCTGCCCCAGTCCAATTCTCTTTTTTTCATGCTCAGAAGCTACTATAGTCTCCAACAGTTTGCAAACTGATGCGTCTGATATTCCTTGAAACAGTTACTCAACATTTCTCCACATTTTTATGCTGAATTAGGTACTTTTTCACTAAAATTGGGGAGTAGGTGCTAGTTTATAAAATCCCTTGAACTCCCTTAAGACTCAGGAACTTTTATGTTATATTACTTGCATGACATTTTAAGCACTTTATTTTAAAAGGAGGATTTTCTCTGTAATAATAATCACTACCATTTATTGAGTATCAACTCAATGCCATGCATCATGCTAGGTATTTTACATTCAAAATCCTATTTTAAAAGCCTTAGAGCCATCCAGCAAATGGATATTTTGATTCCCATTTAACAGATGGAGAAACTTAGGCTCAGGGAGTCTAAGTCACTTGCCCAAATGCATGTAGCTCATAAGTGATAGAGCTGGATTCAAAACCAGATCTATTTGACTCCAAAGCCCTAGCGCTTTCCTGTATGCCACGCTGCCCTCTTCTCTAGAGGAAGCGAAACAGTCTTGGGTGCTTGTATTCTGTCCTTGGGTACTGTCTTTCTCATGCCCATGTTCACCTGATAAAATCCTACCCGTCCTTCAGAGTTCACCTCAACCCCAACCTCTTTCAGAATAACAATACTAGCTAACATTCAGTGTGTGCTTTTTATGTGCAAGGCACTATCATAAGTGCTTTACACGCATTATCTCATTTAATCCTCACAACATCCCTATGAGATGAATACTATTATTATACTCATTTTACAGATGAGGAAACTGAGGCACAAAGAGAATGTATAATTTGCCTTTTCAGCTCTCTCCATCAGTGTATGGCCTCTGCCTCTCTCTCAGTGCCTCTGAGGCACTTTGTGTCTCCTCGTGGCCCTTATCTGCCTTGTGTCAGGTTATGTCCTAGCTGTTCTTGTTTGTGTCCCCGCTCCTTGAAGGCAGAAACATGATTGTTTATTAATTTTGGTGTCTGCTGCCCATCTGGCTCTGTCCTCTGCCCCTAAACATGCCAGAATTATCTATTTAATTGAATGAGACAGACACATATATTGCTGAGCTGGGTCTAATTAGTCAAAAAACAAATTTTAAAAGTTTTCATTGGAAAATGAATGTGAGTCTTACTGAAATTTTCAAATATTTTCTATCTGTGAATCCTTCCCAGAGTTGTTGGCTAGAACCATGATAATCACCATACAAGAGCATATTCTCTGAAACAGGCTGTGATAGAATTTTGGAGAGAAGGTGTCAAGTGCCTTTTTCCTGCTGAAGCACTTAAAGAGTCGCCAGAGTAGGACTCTGTATTGTGAAGAATACTGTGGGGCTTTTCTCTTCATTTCTTGTATTGATTTTCCAGACACTTTAGTGTTAAACCATGCCAGAAGTGTTACAGAGATGAATCACTATTATCCAAAGGCCGCCAGCCTCTTTTCCTTCTGACAGAAGGATAATTCCACGTGGATCAAATAACTACAGATGTGTAGTAATTAGTTCTATTCCCAGTGAGCCTATTTCCCACACACTAAAGATGTGAGCGATTATGGAACCTCACCCCAACAGCTTTTATCAATTTAAACTGCTAAACAACAGGATAGGTCATAACCCAGCCTGCTATTAATAATGTATTTATTATGTGCAACATTATAAATTAGGTGTACGGACTAGAAAAAGGACACCTTTTAACAAGAATAATATCATCTTCCCTCAGAGGCATCATATGTGCCTGGCCACTCACCTGCTGTACAGTCCCAAGGCACTGAAAAGAATAAAAAATCTCATCCAAGGAAAAGAGGCCTACATTGTTGGCGGGCTCCTTCACCGAGATGATTTAGCCGTGGCCGATATGTTAGACATACCCATCCTGGGCTCAGAGCCTGAACTAGCTCATCTTTATACTACCAAGTCTGGAAGTAAACGAATCTTTGAAGGTGCCAATGTGCCAGTCCCTCCAGGAATATATAACATCTATGATCAGCAACAGGTATGTGGGGTGGACAGGGAAGGTCTCTTCAAATATTTCACATCCTTTTTGACTTTGTGCAACTTCAGGTCTTCTGGAGCCAGTCCTACCCCATGAAAAATATGTGGAATACTTGAGTTGATTTGAGGGGATCTACTTAAGGCCTTTGTGTTTTAAAGCAGTGGTCCCCAACCTTTTTGGCACCAGGGACTGGCTGTGGGGGTGGGGGTACAGTGAGCAATGGGGAGCGGCTGTAAATACAGATAAAGCTTCACTCTTTCGCCTGCCTGGCTGCTTACCTCCTGCTGAGCCCCTGGGTTCCTAGCAGGCCACAGATGGTACCAGTCTGCAGCCCAGGGGTTGGGGACTGCAGTTTTAAAGTATGTTCCCATTGGTCTTGCAGAAATTGCTGGAATTTCCAAAATATTTACTCATTTTGGATTAAGCTTCGAAGACTCTGTTGAAATGTATATATCATTTGGACTAATCTGCCATCAATATTTAATGCCTTAACATGAATTAGTTCATCATCCTATCAGCTAGCCTAAGAAATATGAGAGTCCATTTTGGCTAAAAGAAGCCGGTTTGGAAAGCTCCAGGGAGTGAGCCTCTCCACCAGGTCAGATTGCAGAGGGCTGCAGACATCCTTGGCTCTGTAAAAAATACTTTGGCTCCTCAGAAAGGGGCCTAAAGGGAAGAGGGAAAAGAGCCCAGAAAGGAGAAGTGAAATGGCTCCAGGAATAAAACTGTTTTTGGTTATACCTTGGACCAGATTTCTGGCTATGCATTCTTCTAGCAGATAGTTAGGGCCCAAAATATTTGGAGAAATATATTAGCCATTAGAAGTGTTTTCTGAGTTAGCTCTGGCAGGTGTTCTCCCATTTAACTGCCGTCTGTTTTCATAATAAAGGAAATTAAAAGACAAATGGCTGTTAATATTTCTTAACCTCTATTTTAGGACATCTCTTGACCTTTGCTCTGAGCCAATCACAAATTATCCCCTCTGCCCACTTCTTGGGAAACCAGAGAACCATGTTCAATGAGGCAGTTAGTGAGGGACAACATCTAGGGAACCCCTCCTACTCTCAGTCACCCAATCATGATGCTCTGCACCCCATAGCTACTGAGCTCAGAAATCAGGCCTTCAACCAATTATACTTTGCAAAGATTAGTTTGAAGATACTATTAGCCTATTAAATCGCCCTAAAGTGTTAGAGTCTTAGGAGAGCGTTCTCGGGCAATACATGAGCACATGAAGGAAGTTCCTCTTAAAGATATCACAGTCTGGGAAAGGCACAGGCAATTTTAGTAGGAGTGGAATTCCAGAAGGGCTCCTCTTGAGCTGGTGTGTCACTTCCATTGTCATTAACTTCCACTGGAATTGGAAGATAACAAGGGAGACTGCTTGACTCTGCTTCCCAGTAGAATATTTGGCTGTTAGACTTATTACAAGTGAAATACATTTTTAAATGATACAGTTTCACATGTGCACATTACATTAAAAAATCTATGTGTGGGCAATATTTATATTGAATTTTGCCTTTCATCTTCACTAAGGAGAAGTCAGGCATTCTTTGCTATGAAATATTTTAGAACTTTATATGTTGATGGTGGTTAAAGGTGCAGGCACATTTAAAACACTAAAATCTCCCTCTACTGCTGGTATTCAGGAGTAGGAACTAAAAACCTCCGCAAAGACACATCACATTTGAGGGATATTATTTGACCTATGGTATGTGCAAATTGTATAACAACAAACCAATTTTTAACTGAGTTCTACTCCACTTGTTTGGAAAACATATGTCCGAGGTCATCAAGTATTGAAATACTCCACTGAGATTTCTCCAGATAGTGACTATCCTACTTAATCTATGTGAGCATGTCAGCATTCTGAATCTGCAGATGGTGATGAATCAATAACACTGACTTTTTACCGATGTGCATCATAAACTTGAACCTGGTGAAAGAAAGCTGTGATCATTTTAGCTTATTAATAAGGATTCCTGACCATCAGTTGGATTTTAGCAATAGTCATTTTTATACCTCTGCCCTTTACCAGTGTAAAATGAATCACAACTAAAAAATTTACTACCTCTTTTGAACAAATAGACTCAAACAGAAAATGATAAATGTTTGGAAATAATATAAAGTCATTTGGTTTATGATTAACTAGTTTTTTAAAAATCTGGCATGAGCACAGTGAGCATTTCCTGTTTTGATCCATAAAGTAACTGTGCAAGTTTTCTTTTGGGCTTATGCTCCATATGAAATATTGACAGCTTTGGTTAAATAATCAAAAATGGCAATGCTATTTTAAAGCACTGTTCAATTTTCACTTAAAGATAGCACATAATTCTTTCCAGTGGTACAGTCTTTACAATACTATTGATCCTTTTCATTACCATAGGGGATCCATCAACAGATGCCCATTTATAGGATTCTCAGAAGCAACAAATAATAGGATTTGGAAGAAACAGATAATAATTCTGTTAGTAGTCGAAACCTCCAAATATACACTACATCCAAATATACAATAAAAAAGGCTATACCAGAACACCCTTCCTTACACTCGCAAAAGAATTTTATCTGATGTCAACAGGCCAAAGACCATCTCTACGTCTGCAAAATGTGATCATAATATGGCAAAATATGATTAAATATAGAATCTATCTTCTCACTACATTACAGAAAGAGGGATGCAACTTTGGAAGGCACATTAAAAACCTCCCCAGCCTGTGTTCATCACAATATGGTGTGAAGACCAGAGTACTTGTCATTTAAACACCCAAATTATCCACAGAAAGTACTTGATAATTAGGGAGCTAAGATAATTTCATTTTACCCCTAAGGAAAAACCCCATCATTGTATGGGGTTTCCAAAGACCCCAGGTATGGCCATTTTGATGTCTCTCCCACCCTGCTCTATAGTATATCACCCCGAGGAAGAGTTGCTGGACAGACACAACTCAAGAGAGCAGATTGTGCCTTTAATCAAAATAATTTTAGTCTTACAGCTCCAGACTTCAATAGAACTATAAATCTGGAGTCCTTTCACAATCTTTAGCTAAAAAAGATTTTTTAAATCCATTTGGTGGGCAAAGAGAAGAGAATAGGAATGTTGCAGAGACTTTCTTAAATACAGGATAGGCAGCCAACAAAAGCATGGGAAGGCTCAGGAGACAGAACGCTCGGCGTTATTTTTTTGCTTTCTGGGAAGTATAGACTGTAAAATTTGATGAGAAGACAAGACAAAAAAATCGTTCTGTGATCTAATGAGTTATTTTTCTCCAAGGCTCTACCAAGACAGTATTATTTATAATTAAGTCATCTTGCTGTAGACTTTTATCTGATTCAAACTCACTCCAAATGGCTTATTGACTATAAGGAAAGTTGCTTCTCTTGCTCCTCTTCCGACTTCTTCCTCCAGCTCCCTCTGCTCCACCTCTCTGCAGGTTGGGACGGGCAGCTCAGTGGGGAGGGAATCAGCGTCGGTTTTAGAGTCAAAGCAACCTGGATGGAATTCCTGCTCCACCACTCAGTGCTGTGTGATCATGGACAAGTTATTTAAATTAGCCAAGCCTCAGCTTATTCACATATAAAATAGAACTAATAATGGCACCTACCTCATAAGGTTATTGTATTAAATGAGAAAATTCATGTAAAGAGCTTACACGAGCCAAAGACATGGCTCCTCCTGAGAGTTCAGTAATGTTAGATGTTGTTATCATCATCTTTGTCATAATTATTATTTTGATGTTAAAGCATGGACTACTATTCTGTCCCTTAAACTTCCATGTGTTTGAGCCCAGTTCTTGAGGGAATGTTGTTTCATATGAAATGTAGGATAGGTGTGTATTCGAGAAAGGTTGCTTCCATGAATATTTTATCTTCTGTATCTGTCTTGTTCTATAATACACTTGTTCATATCATATATGTAACAAACTTGGCCAACTGACCAGCCAAACAAATGTATTTCATGTATGTTAAGGAGGAAAAAATGAAATGCTTTATATGTTATAACATTTAAAAGATCAACAAAGTTCCAAACAGTTAAAGTTTTCATGACTATAACTTTTTATAGTCTTGAAACTATAAAAACATCAGTGGAAGAATCAATAAATAAATGCGTAATTCTCTGGAAAAGAAAGAAAACAGTATCAAAATTCAATTACAGATATTCAGGAATTCTTTCTTTTGTTTTCAAAAGCCAGCAAAATGATAGTTTCGGAATTTCTTATAAATAAGACTATATTTTTAAACATGTCTTTGGTCCCATTTGTTAATGATTTCTTCACATTATATGTACATCGCTTAAAACCTTTAATCTGTCTGAATAACTAGAAGATAACTGAATGAACAGACCATTTAAAGTAAAGACACATAAGAAGCACAACTAAGTTAAGACAATAAAAAGGAATCCCAAGAAATTAGCTATATTTAACTTTGCTGTCTCTTGGGCCCCACAGATGGTGGAACAGCTGAGTCAGCTGATAGCCGATCACCTGCACATCCAACGCTGGGTCTTTAAAATGGACCATGAGTTCCGAGGAAATGGGACTGCATTTTGTGACATTCCTTGCTACCTAAAGTGCTATGAGTGGGTGCTGAAGGAGAGTAACAGATACGGCCCCAAAGACTGGAGGAAGAAATGGGCACAAGTGAGTATTCAACAGTGACTTCAGCCCCCCCCCTCCCCCCCACCGTGTTTGTGAATGGTTAGGAGATGAAGCAAAAGGCCCAGCTAAGAGATGACAGTACTTTGCTCTAGACTCAGCTCTGTCACCTACCAGCAGTGCCTTTTTTGGGCCTTAGTCCTTATATACAAAGTGAATGGAATTGATTAGGTCATTTTAAGTGTTTCTTCTTTGGGCTTTAAAAGTCTTTATTCACGTCTTCAAATTGCTTATGATAATTAGGAAGTCATTTTTTCATCATATTCAAGTAACATTACAAATCTCAGCACTTGCCCTGAGTGGGTCCTAACATCTGGTGTTATTAAGCTATCTGTATTTTATTATAAGATAGAAATTCTGTTAGTGAATGGTTGTCACCTGGAAGCTAATGTATAATAGCATTCCGTCAGCAGTCATATGTTTTGAAGACAATTCAAGGAAATTGATGTAACTGCAGGTCCCTGGGAGATGCTGAGAAAACAGTACATCCCAGCCAGAGAATCTCCAGCAAAAGCTGAGCTGTGAGTAAGAAGTCTTAGCATATGAGTAGACATGTATAGATTTTTCTGTGTGCATTGGTGGAGAGATGAATTGTACAACCTCTCAGTCTATTCCAAATTTGCTTCATAATCAATTTTATATGGTTTAACATGTAAACTAAACCTGCCATTCTAAAAGCTGTTCCACTTTGCATCCAGAGACCTAGACTTGCCTGGTTTCTCTTAATCCCAAATCTCCGCTTTGGCTGTCCTACTGGTTAGAGCATAACTGATTAGGAAAATTCAGACACAAATTTGCTTAACTGGTCCCTTCCCTACCAGCATACATAGCGGTGGGCTGTGAGAAGTGATTTGCATGTGCTTTGAGCATCCCACTCTAGAAGTATATGAATCAAGACACAAGTGGTAGAAAGGGAGGGGCACACTAGAGGAAACCATATTATTCCTGGGAACGTGAAATGATGAATAAATCTAGAAAACAGTCAGGAGAGAGAGTTCCCCTTGACAAATGTGACTGTTCTCCCCATGATCTATTCCAGGCTTTTTTCCCTCCTCCATCAGTAAATGGACTAACTGCCGTACCTGTCACGGCCAGCTCTTTACATATTATTTAAAGGACACCAAAATGAATTACTCTTCTAGAAAAAAATAAAACAAAGAAAATGTATTTAATTTTGAGACCCATAGAAGTTTCCCTTATGTTGTTCTTGAACTGGATTTTATTTCACATTATATAGAATTTTCTTTTTAAAGCAAAACTGTTGAGATTAACCATTAAAAAGTAGGCCTTTTTACTTAAAAAAACTGAAATGTTAGTGTGCAAAGTGTCCGCTGACCTCAATATTTCAAACCAATCATTTTCAAAGAATTCCTCTGACACTAGACTATGATAAATTGGAAATAAGTTTAAAAAAATTTTTAAATACTGACATTTGGCTGAATTGTATTTAGAAGTCTCACATTGTTTAATTTCAGTTATTTTAAACTATACCATTTTAAATTGGCACCAAATACATTTGGCACTGTCATTAATGTTACTAAATGTGAAAGCCTTGAATAATTAATAGTCTGTCGAAATCATTTTTTAAAACTTAACAAGGAAAAAATAATTATTCAGAAATCTTTTTACAGTCTGAGGCCTGTGCTTAGCCACAGTATGGTGAGAAGTCAAAACTAAAACTAAAGTGGTTCTGAAAAGGGTTTTTTGTTTGTTTGTTTGTTGTTGTTGTTGTAGGAGACTATTGACATTCTTTTGCCTTCAAAGTGAAATCATATTCGAACTGGAGGTGAACTGCAATCTCCATTGAGTGTAGCTATTGCAAATTTAGGATTAGAATTTTCCTTTGTTCCAGAAGACCATAGTAATGGTGCACACTTAGACATCAAAGCATTACTTTATGAGCACAGGCATGTTTTAATGTCCTATTACAGTTTGTAGACCTGTTTCTTTTGATAATGAAGATGTTGTATCATCAGGCCTAGCCTGCCACACACAAAACATATGCTGGCAGGTTATTAAAAATTTCAGCTTCTTGATGAAAGACTATCCTGCAGGCTAAGAGTCCAGAGAAAGACTCCATTCTGGGAGAATTATTAGAAATGAGAATATGACTGTAAGCACTAAATTATGTTAATACTTACAAATAGCATCATTTGCATAGCAGTTTATGACACGATACCATGATTTTTCTCATTGGTGTGTTGGAGGCAACAGATTAAAAACAGTGTGCTGTTTATGGGAGTTTGAACTGTTTTGAGATTCTCTTACTTCTTACGCAGATATTGGTTTTAGATGTAGACTCCAGTGTCTAATACAAAGAGCATCTCTTTTTCCATCTCTCTAATTTAGAACCAGAGTTATTTGGCTGGTTGCGGTGGAGATTTAAAACAAAGTCATGGAGTCAACAGATGCTGAAAAGCTATAGTCACGTTTTAAAAAATCAGTAAAGACATGTAGGTGATTTTAGGAAAAGCAGAATGTTATGCGATGGCCACAGTGAAAATGAGTACAACTCTCTTTCGTTTTTTCTGGGTGGCTTGGTACCAAGCCTATTCTCTTCATCCTACCGGCTGGCAAAACCTACTTTCCCAAACAGGTTCCAGTAAGCTCATTCACTTAAGTATTCAATGCTTGTTAAGGTTTAATGAATCCACTCACTTGCACACACTCCAAGCTCCCCTTTCCCCAGTTGGGGGTATTTATTTTCATTTAGTAGGAATAAAGGCTTAAACAAAGGAAGGCACACTTGTAGGGAAGCAGCCTTCCTGGGCACACTCACCTAAGACAGTGTAGGGAGACACAGGTAGACATTTACTGTAGTACCAGTTGTTCTTGTGGCTTTTTTTTTTTTTTTTTTTTTTTAAGACAGGGTCTCACCCTATCACCCAGGCTAGAGTGCGGTGGTGCGATTATAGCTCACTGCAGTCTTGAACTCCTGGGCTCAAACGATCCTACTGCTTTAGGATCTGGGACTAAGGCACACACCACCATGCCTGGCTGGGACTACAGGCACATGCCACCATGCCCGGCTAATTTTTTTACTCTTTTTGTAGAGACGGGGTCTCACTATTGCCCCAGGCTGGTCTCCAATTCCTGGCTTCAAGTGATCCTCCCGCCTTGGCCTCCCAAAGTGCTGGAGTTACAGGCGTGAGCCACCTCACCCAGCCTTTTCTTATTTTTAAAGGGTAAATCTTTCCTTCTTCAATTCCTGGGACATTGGCTTAGTGACAGTGATACTGCTGGTGACGCTGGTGACACTACTGGTGATGCTACTGGTAATGCAAGAGAAGATCTTTATAGAGCAGTTCCTCTGTGTAAAGAGCTAAGTTAGTTTAGGGTTTCTCTGTGCAGCCCTTGTTTGTCCCTCTGTTACCCCGGAGAGTCTGGGATGTGGAGGTCTTGGCATCACTATTTTACCACTTAATGAGAAAAGGGAAATTGAACTGGCTCTTGAATGTTACTATTAAATATTGCTATCTTAGCCCTTTGCAAGAGCAGTTTTCCCTTTACTTGTACTTTGGTTTAGTTTGTTAGACATTTGATATTAATTCAGGGATCACCAAAGGGGGGAAAAAAACTAATTCAAAGCACCCAAGCCTAGAAAAGGTAGAATAAACCACAGTTGTTGTTTTGTCTCCTTGTAGAGCTAAGTCAGCAAAGTACGCAATTACAAAAGAGAACCATCAACCAATTCATGCCTTAGAGCTCTCTGTGTCCATGTCCACTGGGAAGACTTCCATACATCCTGAACGGCCTTGTAACTGGTCATAGGAGCCATTGTAGGAGGGCAGAGCTTGGTGTCTTGTATGGAATTCATTAGGTATTTATTAGGTGATCCCAAAGAGCCATTGCCTTATAACCACATAATTTTTAGAAAAGTTAAAAGATAACATAAGAGGATTAAAGAAATATTTAACCAAATAAGTACATACTCACTTCCCCCAAACATAATTTTCATTTTTGTGTATTTCCAAATATGTGGTATTTATTTCTCATATCTACAATAATAGTATATGTGTTAGTTAAACATCAGATCTTAAACATTTTCCATGTTTCTACATAGTCTTCACATTTAATGGTTGTATAATAATATTCCCTTATGCTGATCAACTCCAAAATATTACACTGCTCAAATAAGTTAGAAATTTAGGTTGTTTCCAGCTTTCTTTTCTTGGTGAGGCAAAGGAAGGAGAAAGGAAATATCTGTTTGTTTTTATTTTGGGTTTTGGTATATACCTCTTTTTGCTTCTGTTGAATTATTTCCCTAGGAGAAAGACCCAGGAGTAGAATATTTTATGGCTCTTGTCGTATTTCTAAGGAGGTAGTACCAATTTCCAAACAACTAGCAGAAAATAAGTGTACTGGTTTTATTACAGCCTTACCAACACTGGATATTATGAACTCTTTGCACTTTTATTTTAGATATAAAAATATATCTAGTGGTTGCTATTATTTAATTGCTAGTAAAGGATATTCTTTTTTATGTCCTTATTATTTGTATTTTATATCAAAAACATAACATCTTTATATTAAAAAAATCTAGTAGGTTTTCTAGGTTAAGAAAAAATCTACAGTATCATTTTTCCTAATCATTAAACTACATATAAATGATTATTCATTCATTTTTCATAGTTACTTTTATATCTTAAAATCTTGACTTCTTAGATTATCTTTACATGTTTAGTAGTTACCAGAACACTGTCCTACACAGGAGATTAAGCATTTTGTAGATCCATAAATACACATTTGAAGTCTTGACATTTCTTTGTATTTCTTAATGTACTAATAATTAATTAATATCATTGTAGAATACCTATTGAGTGCCAGGCTTTGTGCTAAACACATCACAGAAATTGTCTCATTCAATCTCAGAAAAACACTGAGGTTTTTACTCGTCTGCTTCCACACCAACTTGATAAGAAAGGTGTTGTTATTCTGTTTACAGATGGAGAAACTGATGCTGGCTAATAAAGGTTCATGTCTGGATTTGAACCCACATCTGACTCCTCCTAGCCTAGGGCTTTTGCCACACTGAGCTGAATCCATTTAGAAAAGACCCTCTTCTTTGAAAATCCTGGAGAAGTACTCTCCCCTGGGTCCTTGCCTGTGTGACCTGTACCATGTGCTGCCTCTGTGGCGGTTTTCTGCTTCCCACAGAGACTTGTGGGAATCACACATGCTCCTGGAACACAGTGGCCACTGCTCTCGGATTTCTTTCCTCTCCTGGGTGACAGTGGAACTGCGGCCTTTCCCACAAGGCAGCAAACTTAGGGGTCAAGGGGGCCAGCAGTTCACACACCTCCGAGGTATGGAGGAGTTTCTAAGATTAGCCCTTGCAACCCCATTGCCTCACATACCTGGGTGATGAGAGACAATTCTAGATATCACACTTTGATTATTCATGGGGTGACAGGTTTTCAATGCCTGTCTCAATTTAATGTACTATCATGATCATTTTAGTGAGCCTGTAAATTCTCAATTCTTTGAGTAGCCTACCTCCACAATCAGATGTAGCTTAAAAATATAGTGAGCATTTAAAGCCCTGTTTTTTGCACAGGCAACCAAATATTTTGTTTTGGTTTTCTTTTTTTTTTTTAGGCTCCTGTTCCAGGTTGACATAGGAAACTCCCTTTTAAACAGAATGAGTATTGGAATAGGCTAGTCTGAATAGTTAAACATTCCACTATTCAGTGAGGCATTCAGGGTAACTAAGAGGTAGTTTGGCTTCATGGGGTTCCATAGCCCAGGCACACGTAGGTTAGGCTCCCAGGCTTGCTATGGGATAACCACAGGCAGATTTCTTCAGCTCTCCAAGTCTCCATTTCTTCATCTGTAAATAGGGGTAGTAATACCTGTCTCTTGGGGAGGTGGTGAGAATTAAATGAGATAATCCTGTGAATTGGCCAGCATTATGTGTAGCACATAACAAGATTTCAAGAATTGCTACCTGTTATTAATATTACCATAAAATTGTATTGCAACAAAATACAGGTAATTATTGAACAAGTACATACAATTTCATCTTTCTTTAGTGATTTAGAAGGTCCTTGAGGATCTTGTAGGCGTCCAGAAGATTGTGGTAGACATCAATTATCGTTACATAGGATTGTGGCCATTGAAGATTCAGACTGTTGATTCAGTTGTTCCTACCTATGATTTACCCAGATAATGCCTTTAAAAAAAATAAACCTTGTTAGCAGCCTTGTTTCTTACCATTAAAGAATAGAAAACAGTTCCATTTATTTGAACTTTCTACATATTGAATGAAGAGGCTTGATAAAGTCGAGATTATTCTGACCTAAAGATTGAGACTTGGTCGCTTTATTTTCTGGTTCCAGTCGGTGTATTTTCTAATTAGTGTAGCAGCACGTCACCACAATTGTTGGAAAGTCTTAATCATTTACATATTTTTCCTTATCTCTGAGAATGACTTAGAATGTTTTCTTCCAGTTCAATGGTTATTTTCATGAGGCTGCCAGGGTTGAATTCAAGGTGCTTCTCTGTGCCTGAGGAAGATGACAGGAGAAAGAAAATTGCCTCCCCAAGCGAAGTGAAAGCCGGGGTACCCCTTCCGAGGACCCATAATAACCAGCTACACAAGCTGTTGGTTTGTGTGTCCTATTGATTTAATATGCTTCTAATCAGTACATAAAGCTATGGGCCTGCAGTGTTAATTTTTCATATGCTTACAAAGTACCCTTTGATTTTCTGTCACACGTTAATTACAGCGTTTTGCCATTAAATAGGAAGCTTTGTGTAAACTAATTACTAGGTAATCATTGTCTACTGCAAGCGTGCTGTTTGTACCTTTTATTTTATTCTAAAAATGCACAGATCTCACAGTCTGGAAACACTCTACCTTCCAGCCATTAGCTCTCACTAATTCATAGCATTATTGTGGTGAGAGTGTAGGAGTTGTAATTGTTGTGGTATCAGAGCTGTTAATTACTGGAGTAAACAGTTGAAATGGTGCCAAGGTCTATTGTACAAGGCAGAGAAAAGGAGGTTTAAATGTTACTCCCGCCATCTGGGGACTGGAGGAGCGGCAAACGCTTGGAAACAGCAGTGAGGCGCTGTCGCCGCCTCAGCTCCAGGGTTGGCGGCCATATGGATCCAGAATATTTTGAATCAATTGAATTTAACTGCCAGTTTTTCGCAATAACAGCGTGGAAGGAAGGAATAAAGCAAAAGATGAGAGGAACGAGAATCGGTTAGTGTTTTCACGTCCAGGAAGTCCCCGTTGGAGTTCTTTTGGAGATGTCTGCTTTTCTGAAAACCACAGAGCAGGCGTGGGCATTTGGAACGGATTCAGAGTGAGGTTTATTCTCCTCTGACGGCAGCCGCGCCATTTGCTTCTGGTCGTCTGTCCTCGGTGCCCCTTGGTGAGGGAGGGATGCCCTTGAGAAGACTCTGGACTTTCCTGAAACTGCGCCAGACCCAACAAAAAGCTTGACTGTGGAATTCCTCGATTTATTATCCTGGTATTTTAATAAGCATGGTCTGTAGACATAAAGCAATCAACATATATTACGACTATATCTGCCTCAAGTAGATACATTTGTATATGTGGAAACATCAAAGAAAACACAGGTCTTCGGGCTGTGGTTAAGGAAAGTTGCTGCTTGCCCATTGCTTTTGTATAAAATTAAAATGTAAATTCTCCTGATAGTCTCGTCTCTCATTTCATTCCACAAACCCACCCCTCTCCCCCACTACTTGAATGAAAAATCAAGTCCAAAGGGCACATGTGTTTTCTTTTGTTTTTAATTTTCAATTAAAGAGCTTTCGTCGGCATATGCAATTTTCTCAACCAGTGATATCTCTCTAACTAGATAGAAAGAAACCTATTGCCAGTAATAATAATTATGGCTACTTATGGTTGATTTTAAAACTGCATGGTTTCTGCTTTAAAATATTGCATAATCTTTAAAACAGTCATATGTATTTACTTGATGTCACTCTTATATTTTAATACAATTTCCTTTCAAGCCATTTCCAACGTTAAAAATGTTTTTAAAACACCAGCCATTTGTTGCTGTAACTACTTTTTCATATCGTTCTCAAAACATGAACACATTCTTCTTTTTTTAAACCACCCTGGATTATTTATTTTTAATTGTTCCTTTAGCAGATGTTGAAGTAATTCAGGGAGTAAACAACTCCTTGAAAGAGATCACAGATCCCCACATATGCCATGAACCAAGGACAGTGTTTGTCGGGGCTTTGAGGATGACAGTTTTGTCCTGGGGAAAAATTTTCCTGCTTTTGTGTATGTGCAAAGTTCGATTAAGCATTTCAAGAAGCATTTAATCTTTATCTATTGAAACCCCCAGCATGCAGCACGAGATGGGGTGAGCCTAGAAAGAAAACCACGAGCCCCTGTGGTGAGGGGAAAAAAGAAACAGCAGTTTAAGTGCTGGAAAGTTGAAAGGGAATGAACCTTTCTAGTGTTTGTGGTCGGGGGCAAAGCAGTTGTGCTGAGCTTTGGAATGGAGGCACAACATATGTGCCTCAGTTGGACAAAACGCTTCTTGAGTCAAATCAACGGCCAGGCCTGCATGTTGGTGCAAGGCGGAGGCCCAGATAATGAGGGACAGACTCCTCGAGAAGCCGCGAGTAGATAATGCTACATAAGTATGGAATTATATACCGCATTTTCACCATTCTGTTTAATGAGAGCCGCCACCGCAGCGAATCACTTGCCACACAGCCGAAATGGGCCATTAGCTATCAAGGGAAAATTGTCTTTGCCGCTTTCAGCAGATGGAGCAAATATTTTACAAAGCAATTTTACATACCAAAAACATTTGTGTGCCTTAGTAATGTTGGCTGTTTTACATTATGTTACCTTCTACGGCAGCATAATTTTCCATCTCATCGAAGGCAAAGTTGGCATTTTTGATTTTTAAATTCTCAATTAACAATTAAACATGGAGTATTAAAGCAGTCCTTAAACTTTAAGTAGGTGTGGGAAGTACTTTATGACTTGCTGAAGACAGTTTCATTTTTTCTTCATTCTCTCAGCATATTTTTGCACCCTAAAGAGGGACTATTTTTAATAATCTTAATGGAAAGGAATGAGTGAAAACTTCACTGCTGATTGCAGAATGAGAGTAACCAGCACAGAGGGTGATCAGAGCATTTGCTGGCTTAAAACACTCCTCGTGAGTGGTGGGTACATAGTTTGGCCCAGCAATTTGTATCAGTTTAAAGTGTTTTAAGCTTCAAGTAACAGAAAACCCAACTCAAAATGGCTTTAAAAATAAAGAGAATTTATTATCTCAGCTAACTGAAAACCCAGAGATTGGTCTGGCTTTTAGACAAGGCTTAATCCAGTGTCTCGACGATGTCACTAAAGACCCAGTTACTTTCCACCCACCTTTCCTCTACACCTTGCTCAATGTCAGCTCCGCTATAAGGCTGGCTGTCCTCAGGGTTGCACAGTGGCTGCCAGTAGCTCCTAGAGTTTGTCCTTGGTCAAGGCAATAGGAAGAAAGAACATCTCACCTGGGAAGCATTCTCAGAAGAGCATAAAGCTGCTGTCTTATAGGGCTCCAGGAAGGGCTTCCTAACATTTGATTGGCCTAAATGGGCCATGTGCCACTGTGGCCAGGATGTGTCTGTCTGGTCAGTGGGCCACCCTTACAGCTGAGTGGAGGGGTCACTCGCAATCAACCTACATAGCTAAGAATGGGGTAGGTGCAGTTTCTGAAAGAAGTCTGGGTGATCATTCCTCTGAAAGAGGGGACATAAGACAGCCAACAACAGATGTCCACTCTTTTTCATAAACTTGACAGCAGAGGACTAGCATCACCTGTGGATGATCTCATCCAACCCAGATTGACCTTGTATGCCATGGTGGCAGTTACCAGGACGGATTCTATCGCACCATGGCACACTGGTAGCAACCGGTTTGAATCCCAGTTCCCGGACATACGACATGAGGAGGGGATGATACTGCCTACCTCGGAGAGTGGCTGTGGGATGGTAAACGTGAAACCCCAGCATATGCCTGCCATGTGGTAAGCTTGCAATAAGTGAGAGCTATTCTTGTACTTAAAAAGAGACTCAAATTTATTCTGTGCACCGCAAAGCGCCCCTTCTAAATTCACCCTCGTATTTGGAATCCTTCCTCCCTCCTCTCCACCTCTGAGCCACTGACTGATCCAAACGCTGAGCACCTTCCCTGGTGCACCACGCGTCACACCCTGAAAGAGGCAGTGGCGGGGGTGGGGGCCTGGGGCACACTCACCCACACTCTCCCTGTGTGACTCTCGAAGCCCCTGTTCCCTCTCCCCTTACACGAGCCATTTCTCCTAGGTGGTCCACATGGCCCTTTCCAACACCGACAGTAATGCATAGTCTTCCGAGTCACTGTCTCGCCCTTTTGACCTCACGCCACGTCCGCCACTAGGGATATCAGAAGCATCTACATAGCTAAACCATCTAGCCAGGTCCCTTGGTTTTCTTTTGAACAGCATCAATACCTGATATGGGAGACTTGAAGTGATTAGCCAAAAAGCTGTTTTATTTGATTTACTATTGCAGAGTCAGCAAAGAAGCTGCTAAAATAAAATATGAATTTTGGTGGGATTGATACTGAGAGTATTCTAATTTGTCTTCCTTCTTCTCCCATCCTCCCCAATACACACACACACACACACATACACACTCAGAGGCACACTTGGAATTTACTTGGTTAGAAAAGCTAAATCTCTAGAGTTTGAAATAGCTTTCGTCATTGAGGGCAAAATGAAACTGGATATGCTAGTGGCTTCCCCTGAGGTAGCATGAATTTCCTTCAGTCAAATATCTCTTCCTTCAAATTTACACTTTTCTTGATAGAAAAAGAGAGAGCGCAAGAGGCAAGATCCATGCTTGATAGGCAAGGATCTCTAGGAGGCATTGGTCAGGCTGGGGGAGGCCTTCTGCCTTCTGCAGACGTCTTGCAACCTTCCCAGGTCATGACCACCATCGCTGCACTCTGAAGGGCAGATGTGGGTGCGGACAAGCCGCTGTCATGGCAGAGATGGGGCTGAGGTTTCTCCTGATGGGCATTACCCAGAGCAATCGGCTCCACAAAGGCCAGCAGCTACTGTGCATTCCCAGAGCGAGTGCAATCATGAAGGAATGAAAATCTGGAATTCTGACACTTTTTTCCAAAAGTAAAGTGTATTTTTCTACTCCTTGTTTATCATTCACAAGGCATATATTTTCCTGTTCACACCCCGAATCATTTCTCTGAACGATCTGCTCCAGGTGGCTCAAACACTGACTTGTTCATCTATCACCTTGGTGTCACTCACTGAAAAGAAACTTCTAACTACTCATTTCACAAGTTTGTAAGACGGAGAAGTGCACCGCTGTGGCTGGCTTGTAACAGACATCCATACACACCTTCGGAGGGTGAGGAAGAAAGCAAGCTAGTGATGGTTCCCCAACTCTTCTATTTTCTGTCTTCAATCATTTGTTGAAAATTACCCAATAACAGAATCTGACAACTCAGCAAGTATCCTTAACAAGCCTCTTCATTCTAAGTGCTTCCCATTTGTAAAGCAAAGGAAATACTATTGCACTTGCCTACCTCAGAGTGTTGCTGTGAGGACCAAATGGGATTGTGCATATGAACCTGTGACAAACAAGAAAAAGTATTTTACAAATACTGTTCTAATGATTCATATGGATGAGAGAGTTTGTTTGGCATGGCTGTGTGTGTGTGTCTGTGTGTACTTAAGTTTTGTTCTGAACTGAATAAACCTGAGTCACTACACACCTTCCCTTACCAGCATCTGCCCTTAAAGCTGTGCTAATTACGTTTGAGCTTTGCAAAATGATGAACACTAGAGAACAGAAATTCATCCTCAAACCGAGAATTTGCATCTGAGACTGGTAGATGCCTTGTGGCCACTGAGACCTTGTTGCTTCTTAAAGAAGAGCCTGTTCTGGGCTTGTCATACTGCCGCTGGGATGGGGTCCTTTGCTCTTGGATCCAAGCTCTGGCCTAACCCACCAGTTCGCAGGCAGGTGCTGGGTCCCAGCAGAGACTGTGCTATTGAGGGTTGTTTGTGGGGAATAAAATAAAATGAAGCTCTTAACACAGAATGTCATTGTGTTGTCCTTATGTTAATATATGCAGGTCCTGTATTCTTTTTGTTTTTTGTTTTTTTTTTTGGTACAGGTAGGGGTATAATTTTCTTTTGATTGGTACTAAGGCCATTCTTAGTATAATCCTTATATTTTCCATCAAACACTTTCAAAATAAATAAATTAAACAGTTAATACCCCTCCCCTCCCACCCCCCATTATCCCCCCTCCGCGTCTTTTGCTTAGCGAGTTAATCATGGCCCCGAGCCGCCTCCGCGTGCCCCAGCATCCCCTATTGAAGTCACCGTGCCAGTGCCGTCAGCTGTGTACTTCTCACGACGGGCACAATTCATCCTCCAGATCCCTGCCGCACACTTTCCTCCAGGAAATCTACCCCCTCGCCGTGGCTTTGTGCACAGTGAAGACACTTGGTGTCAAGGCAGAATGGCTGGCCCTGGCAGCAGAGGCAGTGGTGGTGGCGGGCAGTGTCCAGATGCCACGCACAAGCGGCAGCCTTACGAGTGAATTATTGGCCCTCCCATAGCATGTTGCTTCTGAGGTGACACTTCGTAAATGTCACCTCATTTATCTTCCTGATGCCCCTCAGAAGCAGGGAATCCCATAAAACCCACTGAGGAAGAATTGGTGGTTCTTAAGCGGCCATCCCGCTAGGTGGTCCCTGGGCAGCAAGGAGGGGGCCTGTCAAGAGGTGTCACATTCTCCCTCATTGTGCACCTTCAGAACCACAGCCTGTGGTTCCCGCCAGTGTGATCCATTCCACGGACCTTCAGTGGCCCCTCTGCTGGGCCTGGGGAGACTGACCTCAGGGCCAGTGTCCGTGCCATTAGGGAGCCCCAAGGGAGCTGGAGAACAGGGGAGAGGACAGCCACGGGGTGGCACAGAAAGCTTCCTGGAGGAGGTGTGGCTGGAGCTACCTCAGAAAGGATGAGGAGGAGTCAGCAAGGGAGGAAGAAGGAAGAAGGGAAGGCAGTTTAGGGGGAGGCTGGGAGCTGGCGAGGGCAGAAGTGAGGCTACATCAGGAGCCAGAGGCCACATCCCAAAGGGCTTTGTTTTCTGTCGTGCTGAGGACTTGGTCCTCAAGTTGAAGGAGCTCTAGTTTCAAGGTTAGGTGGCAAGACTGTCACCTGCTCCTTCATTGCTTCCCCTCCAGCTCTCTCTGCACCAAAAACACCCACAAAATACATCAACACTGTTTTTCTAGCACAATTACTTTAAAAGGCCTGACATTCTATAATTTTTTGATATATGGATGAGTGAATGAATGATTTCTCTTGGACTGTCTTGCTGTGAGTGGGCACACAGCATTTAACTGGTAGCTGGTTTCATACTCTTCAGAAGCAGGGCAGAAAAGGCCCCTTTCACCAACGCAAAACAGAAAGAGCCTTCCACCTGCCTGGGAGAGGGCCTGGGTGTGAGGCTTCCTTTCCAGCATGGGTGGAGTCTAAAGCTGGGTTTCATCCTCCTGGCTCCGGGCACCTCATGAATCAGAGACGGTGGGCTTCCTCGATAGGGCAGAGTGGTTTTCACTGAAGCAAGTATGAAACAGAGAGAAAGATGGGTTGGGAGGACTGCTCAGAGAAGGGATAGAGAGGGGTCAGGGTTGCCAGATCTGCGCATTTCGTGAGTGTGTTCATGATTTAGGTGCAGGGGTTTGGGGAGATCAGGTCATTCCCAGTGAAGATCAGAGAAAATGTGTACAGTGTATAGGATACGAAGGGAGGGGAAGGCCCATTGCTTTGGCAGCAATATTCCTTGCCTCCATGTCCTCTACGTCCTCTGTGTCGCAAGGCAGAGGCTCTGCACCAGCCGGCTTCCCAGCCCCTCTGAACAGACCTGCCACATGGGGCAGTGGGTCACTGTGCACCGAGTGCGGGGCTGGGCACGCTCCGTTTCTCAGGGCTTTGCCATCTTGTATGTCAAGCGCTTACTAACCTAACTCATGAGACTCTCCCACCAGGATTTTCTGGCTATTTCTGAACTTATTCCAATGATTTGGACCTGCCTGGAGTATCCCCTCAGATGTTTGTCTTCTATTGTGGATTTTCGGTGGGCACTGGACCCAGAATCAACCAGATGTTCCAAAGACTTGGGGAGGGGGGCACATAGAGGACAATCACTTTTTAATGTTGGGAAATTGGAAATAAATGACTATGCAGATTATTTCTAAGATTCCTTCCAGCCCCACCCCCAGGGCTGATTCCTCCACGGTATTCTTAGATTCAGAAGAACCCCTGCAACCTGCAAGCCTGAGTTTTTCTTGTCAATGTCCCATATTCTGAGTATAAATACTGTCTGTTGTATGGATTTGTGTCCGGTACTCTGTCCCACATCTGGCTGAAATAACATCTGCAGAAGTGGCTTCTATTTGAAAATTTTTAGATAGTCTAAGAGGAAGCGCACTGTAACTTATGACATCCAAAAAGAAAATTGTCCTGGCCAACCAAGGCTTTTTATATCAAAAGCCAGACTTCTTAGTCATTAGAGTGTTTCCGACTGATTTCATTTTGACTGGAGACTTTGTAGTGTTTGAATGGTTTTGCATGTGGTATGGGGCCAGCCACACATCTAGACAGATGAGACTGTGGCCTGGGGAATTCAGGCAGACGGAGGCTGGCCCCAATACTCTGCCCCACCTGACTCTACCAACCTATCCCTGCGGAAAACCCCACCTTTACAGCTTCAGCCTGTAGTTTAAGGCTTTGATGACAAAGTTGTCGGACATAGATATCCACCAAGGGGGAAAGAGCACAAATTAAAGAGATGAAGCTGCCAAAGAGAGACCTTGCCAACTCCATTATTTCTCCCACAGTCAGCCCTGTTAGGATCATAGAATAAAAAATGTCCCAGTCTGAAAGATCTTAAGGACAAGCTAGTTAATCCCACATTTTACATAAAGGGAAACTGAGGCCCAGAGTGGAGAAGCATATGGCCCAAGGACACTCTGCTGCTCAGATGGCAGCGGGTCTCAAACCTGGATGTCCCGATGCCCAGACAGAAGGGTGCTTTTCAGAGACAACAGGCACAATTAGCAGCAATTTTCAGGGGGCCAAATCACTTTGAAATATGAAAACCGAAATGGCTGGAAAAATAGAGAAAATTTTCAAAAATGGCTTTCTGACTCTGGGTAAACAGTAACCACATTTTTTTTTGCCTGTTGGAGGCCTGGTTTTTAATCACTCCACAAGCAGTTTTCATTTCTGTAGTAAAATTGCTTGTGGTTCTATTTAATTTGTTTCTGCAGGAGCCAGCTTTGGTGAAGATCTCCAAGGAGCTGGCGGGCATTTTAGCACAGCACGCACAGCCAGTCAATGAGAAACAGTTCCCGACGTGGAGGAAATTCCTCCCAACGTTTCTCAGTCAAGGTAAATAAGACTGTAAAGTTTCTATGGAGGATTAGTCTACACAGCCTTGGATTCTCGTTTGGGGTCAGCTGGGGCCAATTTAAATCCTTTGCTTCTCCTGTGTTGGTTTAGAAAATCGTTCCCACCATGTTTTTTTTTCAATATTGCCTAAATATTTATCTTGTACCCAGCCTCTTAAGTAAATAGGAAGTGAGCGTACCAAGCATGGGCGGCGTAGTTCAAGATTCTGGGCCTGTTTTTTTTTTGTGCCGCAGACTTCTCCTGAGAGGTGGGCTTTGAAATCAGACCACCTGCGTCTGAAGCTCACCTACCTTGAGTGAGCAAAGTCCTTAAAGCCTCGGAGGCCCAGTTTCCTCACTTTCCGACCTCACAAGGTTGTTGGGAGGACTCTATGAAATACAGGTATGAAAGCTACCACCACAGAGCCTGACACGACACAGTTCTTTAATAAATTTCAGTTTCCCCTTCTGTTGTCTGGGAGAGCAGAAATGGTCTCACTTCCAGTTCTGAAGGTAGAATTTCCAAATAAGGCTCCTCTACAGTCCAGGACCAAAGCCAGCCTGCATTCCTCTCTCCCTCCTCCTCCTCCTACCTCACAACAGCATGGGGAGGCCCATGAAGGAGGGATGGGCGGAGCGGATGTGGGGGGTCCCTTGCCAGGGCCCTCACTCCCTAGGAGGCTACAGTGGGGGGCAGATATTCCTGTGTGCTTACCCACAGGCACAACAAGAGAGGTGCAGTATAACAGACCACTTGGTTCACTGCTGTCAAGCGATAATAATAATATACTAGCAATAATATATAATGATAAAATAATGTTATGTCAGATGATAACAACAATGATGATAACAGCACGGTGACGGTAGCATAATAAGCATTATCTGTGCCAGGCGCTATTCTAAATATACATACACAAATGCACGTATGTGTGTGCGCTACCCACACAGGTACCCCATATGTATGAGAAGGCTACCGGTATCACCCTCACCTTACAGAGACAGAAACTGAAGTACAAAAGATTAACTTATCCCAATTCGCTCTGCTAACATGTAGAAGAGCCCACGAAAGGCTACCTCTGTGCTGCTCCAGGAGTCTTGGCCAGAGCCCGTGGGTATGTTTATCAAGGAACATACCTTAGCTCAGTGTATGAGAAAGAATTAGAAGGGACAGATCTGTTGGTTGTTAGAATACACTGGTAGTGACACCCTGTTCATGAATTCTTTAACCAAGGGGTTGAATGGCAGCCATCTAGCAAGAATGCTGAAAAGGGATGTTTTCGAGGGCGAGGACAGATAGGGAGTTGTGCTACATAACTTCTAATGTCCTCTGAACTCTTAAAATTCTGTGTTCTACAAATTTCCACATGCACCCACTGACAGAAAAGTCAAAATAAGAAAGCCAACCCCCTGCTTAAATGGAAGAAAATAAAGTAGCTTCCATGAAAAATGATCAAGAATAAGGGATTTTTACCAGCCTGAGCAAGAGTGAGACCTGTCTCTACTAAAAATAGGAAAATTAGCTGGGCATGGTGGCGCACGCCTGTAGTCCCAGCTACTCGGGAGGCTGAGGCAGGAGGATTGCTTAAGCCCAGGAGTTTGAGGTTGAAGTGAGCTAGGCTGACACCACAGCACTCTAGCCCTGGTGACAGAATAAGGCTCTGTCTCAAATAATAATAACAATAATAATAATAATAATAATAATAATAATAATAATAAGGGATTTTTTTAAGTCAAGAGGGAAGACCCTGAAGATCTCCAGGTACATCCAGGACAGGGTGTTAGGAAGAGTCCGGATCTTCCAGGGTCAGCCTGCGAAGCCTTCCTGTAAACAATTTCTTTCCATCTGAGTTTTGTAGATTAAAAAGGCTTTTCCCCAGCCACTGTCTCACCTGCTGTAAGGCTTCAACCCTATCTCCTGTTCATCTTTATCCTTTTTCTCAGCCATGTGGTAAACACCATGCTTATTTATGGGAGGCAGAACAAGCGTTATTAACCCAATTTTATAGATAAAGACACTGAAGCTCACTCAGAGAGAGGAAGTGACTTGAGCAAAATCATACAACAAATAAGTGGTGAATGGAAACCGAAAGTTAGATCCTACAACTTTAGCACATTGAAAAACCTGGTTCTTGGCTGGGCATGGTGGCTCACACCTATAATCCTAGCACTCTGGGAGGCTGAGGCCTGAGGATCACTTAGGTCAGGAGTTCAAGATCAGCCTGAGCAAGAGTGAGACCCCCCCCTTCTCTACAAAAATAGAAAAATTAACCAGGCATGATGGCACACACCTGTAGTCCCAGCTACTCGGAAGCCTGAAGCAGGAGGATTGCTTGAGCCCAGGAGTTTGAGGTTGCAGTGAGCTGTGATGACACCACTTGCACTCTAGCCTGGGAGACAGAGTGAGACTCTATCTCAAAAAAAAGGCAAAAAAACAAAACAAAAAAAACCTGATTCTTGTAAGTCTTGTGTTTTCAGAGCTTCTGCCTGAGTCTGAGCCCAGTGCATACAGCAGACCCTGCATCAATGTTCCCTGCTGGACCAGGTGTGCCCTAGGTTTCCTGACTCTAAGGTCACCATCTACCACCAGCTTCCACTATTACCTGTTTCATTCCATACCTACTCTCTGAAGTGTGCTTATGGCCACAAAGTGTGCTTACGATTTTATTTCTAAATTGTCATAGGATTATATCAAAGGCAATACATTTTTTAGAAGAAGAATTAATCGCTTTGAAATGAAAAAATTAATGGTGAAAAGGTTATGGTCATGATGCAGAGAAGAGCAAACATAAGCTACTTGGAGATAAAATATCTAAAGGAACCTAATAAGTTACGAAGGGTAACGTGTTTCCACTAAAGCACTATCTTTCAACACATAGGTGACAGCTAAAGCCGTAAAATTAACTAAATCAGAGACTCACTAGGTTTTTTGTTTTTGTGGGGTTGGTTGTTGTTTTTTGTTGCATTTACCTTGCTAAATCCCCCAAAACTGGTATTTCGGTATGGCACATACTACTGGGCCCCATTTGAAGGAAAAAAAAAACATCTTGAACCAACCGAATAGGTTAAGTTAGGGGTTGAACGTATACTCTCTAAAATCAGTGTTTCTCTTGAATCTTGGTGTTTATGAGGGCTACCTCTGATCAAATTTATAGACATTTAAGGTAAGTGCCTTTTGTATGAAGTAACAGGTGACTGCATTTGAGAATTGCTAAAATCTCAGGACTTAACCATATCTGCTGTTCAAAGTCTGTGGCTTATACCTTTGGGCAGAGGTTCCCCTCACCCCCCAGCAAATTGGTGAAATATAGGCCAAGTTTATCTTAATGCTGCCTGGTACTAGAGGCCACGCTGTCTAGGGAACACTTCATTGTTTTTACTTTTAAATTAAGATATCTCTTTACAAGTAATAACTTTTTTTTCTACAAAAGGGTTATGCACAGTAAGATTTGTAAGTTAGGCCTAAAAACAGAAGATCAGGGCTGTGTGATTGTCGTGGACACCACTGAGCTGGCCCACAAAATTAGTCGGTAAAATATCATTGCTGTGGTTGAGCACCAGATTGGCCTGCATGGTTTTTGGCATTCAGAGAAAGAGCCAAAAGATAAATTATAAAGCTCTCGTTATCAGCAAGGAGAAAGCATACCTGTTCCTCAACAATGCCAGCGTCTCCTGGCTGTTATATTTTTTAAAATGTTTTACCACTGGCTTTTATATAGGAGTCCTTTGGCTGACATGATGGCCAGTGTTCTCTCTGCCTGCTAAAAGCCCAAACCTATAAAACCTTCGAAAAGCAGCGAAGTTGACCAGAAAGAGCACAATGATCATCAAGATACAGACTGTGGACTCTGGGCAGTTAATTCTCCCTGAGGGATCTGACCGTAATTCTTGGGTTTGTTGTTTACGTGATGAACGGGCATAGACTCGATGATTTTCATAGTGTCTTTATAATTATGATCAGAATCAAAACTACCGTGCATTGAACCCTACTTATATGCCAAGCATTGGGCTAAATACTATAGACATAGTATCTCTAAGATTCACATCCACCTGGTGAGGTAGTTTTATTATGCCCACATTACAGATGAAGAAAAAAGTAAGTTCAGAGAATTTCAGCTATTTGCCTAAAGTCTCCCAAGACATGGTAGATGCAGAATCTGAGCCCAAGTCCACCAAAGCCTGGGCTCTGTGTTCCTGCTCTAGATGGGCACAGTCCCTGTGACATGTCCGTTCACCTACTCCATGCTTTTCCCACCAGGGGGCGTGATCGAAGCGTTCCCACCGGCAGACAATGTCACCAACCTGACAGTAGACATGCTGATAGAGCCCAGTGGAGAAATCAGTGTGCTGTCCACGGGGGACCAGTTTCACGCCGATGGCCCCTTCATCTCCTCTGGTACCACCCTGCCTCAGACCTCAGTGAACCCTGAAGTTCTCAGTTATTTGTGCTTCCAAATCGGAAAGGCCTGCAAAATGAGAGATGTGGTTGGTTACTTTTCTATAGATCTCGTGACTTTTATTGATCCGAGCACCTTGGAACAGCAGGTAAGTCAAATAGATGTCACATGAAATATTAAAATATGTAATGACTCCATACCCTACACACCAACACAACGGGGAGTATGAGGGAGCTTCTAAAATTCACAGCTACTCTGATAAGCTGACCCTAAATTCAGCATCTACATGGTCCGTGCCAATCCGTGAGACCAGGCTTCCTATCTGGAAGTACGGGGCCAGGGTCATCTTGTTCAGGTACAGTTGGAGTTTAAATGACTGAAACCTCATAGCTCTGTCGACTGGGCCCTCAGTTCTGTCCCTTGGTGCTATGCCTGTGTATTGTGAGAGTATTTTATGCCATCCAGGAATTGAACTTGTCTGAAGCCTGTTCTTAAATAGAAAATCAATCACTGGATAGGAGTTAAGAGCTCTTGTTTCTGTTTCTATTCTTAGAGTAGTTCACCAGCAACTCAGATTGTCAATCTTTTTCTTTAAAAAATGTATTGGGAAATATTTCAGAAATATAAAAAGGTCTAAATAATAATATAATCAATATCATGTGCCCCCACCTAGCTTAAGAAATATCACCTCCAGTCCTGTGTACTCCTTGCCAAACGCATAGCCCCTCCTCTGGAACAGGAGGAAGCTACTGTCTTATATTTAGGATTTTGATTCCCAATTCCCGTCCATATCTTTGCACTTTTACCACACATGGATATATCCAGAAATAACATGGTTTTATTTGGCATGTTTTCAAGCATATTGTAGATCGTAACATTCTATATGTCATTATTGTCCAGTATGCTTTTATTTATTAAATACTGCACTGGGAGGTTCTTCGTGTGCATATGTATGGCTCTGGTGTATAATATTCTGGAAAAATAATTTTTAGCCCTTTTTGCTTTGCCTTGTTTCCTCCAAAATTATAATGCTTAAATTCACTACCTATTTCATAGGACTCGTATTTAAAAACGTTCAGTGACCCTTGCCTCAGTGCTGGGCGTCCAGACCTCTGTCTGGAAGGCGAAGCGTCCTCCAGGCCCTCCCTCCGTAGCTGCTGGCCATCTTGCACTGTAAATGTACTCTAGTTGTTTTATATTTATTATTCTCAGCTTTACGGTTCTCCATTCCAGTCAGATGATGGTTTCAAAGTGAGAGTTTATGTTTTTGGCAGTTTTCAGCTTGTTCGATAATCATTTTCCACGTGCCTTCCCCAGCCCTCCATTGGTTTCACATTCTGTTCTCAGCCCCACACATTGAGAGGGAAAAGGACAAAGGGAAGGGCGTTCGGACATCTACCTGGGGGCAACGGAGAATAGAAACAACACGCCCTGGGGAAAGCTGGGTGGCAGGGAAGCGGGGGAAGGAGACAAGGGAGGCCACCCCCTCAGATATTTGTCACATGGAGAAAGGAGGGTTGAATCTGGGTTCCCGGGCAGTAGGCAGCATGGAGCTATGGGAACAGTTGACCTGTGGCTTGGTGCAGGGAGACTTCCACACAGTTCAAGAGGGATCTTCTCCAAACACAATGCTTGCCTTGCCCTGGGCTTGCCACCCTTCCAGGCTTCTGAGAGCAAGATCCCACCTTTCACTTGGCTGGTCCCATGTACCTGGCCAGCCTGTATCATACTGACTCCCCTCTTTTCTCCCTTGTCCATCCACACACACAGCTTCTCTCAGTCCCTCTTACTCATCACACTACCCTCTGCCACAGGGCCTTGGCCATGCTGCCCCTCCGCCTGAGGGGCCCTTGCCTCGTCTTTCTACCTAGTTACCCTCCTTCTCATCATCGTATTTCAGCTCAAGCCACACTTATTAAAGCCTTTCCCGTCCTTCCTGAAAAAGTCACATTCTCCCGTTTCAGGTTCTCATATCGTCGTGTAGCTCTCCCTCATATCACTTATCTCAGTTGCAAATTCAAACTTATTTATGTGAGTGTCTGTTTAATATCTATCTCCCCATAGACTGTGAGCTCCCAGAGGAGATGTGCTATGTCTCTTTCTGCTCTCCACTGTACCATCAGCACTTATCTCTGCCCTGGCACAAAGTAGGTGCTCAGTAGATATTTGTTGAATGAATGAATGAACAATAGCGGTTTTGAGCACATGCTGGATGCTGTCATGAAGGCTTTTAGAGAAGGAGCTCAGACATTCCTTGGATGAATGGGATCAACAGATATTAACCCAACATTCTTTGATTTTATCATACTATGAGTTCTCCTTGTCCCTTCCAATGATTCTTGCGTATATAGTCACTTGTATTACAATTATCAACAGAACAATTGAAGGAAGTTCTCAGTGACCACACCAAAGGGTGTTTCTATATTAGCAAAGGAAATATTTCTGTTCTCTGTATCTAATAGATGATTTGCAAATCACTGGCATATTCTCTAGCCATTTTGCAAGTGATATAACTCAGAAAGTACCTCAATATCTTGTCTAATTGGAATGCCTTGTGATGCCAGTGAAGAGACTGGTAGGCATATTATGAACCTCTCATTTTTGCCAGTCTAACAGAAAAAATGTTATTTTGTTTTACTCAGTATTTCTTTGATTATTAGTGATGATGAACATTTCTTTATATGTTTGTTGGCCCATTTATATATCTTTTCTTACTTGTCTGATCATGTCTTTTGCCCCCTTTAAATTGGACTATAATGCAAATGTTGATTTGTAGGAGCTCTCTGTATATGAGGAACTCTTGTTCTTTGAATGTTGTGCATGTTGCAAATACCTTCTCTCAGATTATTTGTGACCTGTCTTTTTTAAGCCATATTTCTCCACCATAAAATCACTATTTTTTCCTTTGTAATCAATTAGTAATATTTTGTAGAGAGATGCTTAAAGTATTCCAATATCTTAATCCTCATCAAATTCTACCCACAAAGTTTATCATACATTGCTAACTTTTTCCTGAATCAACTACCACTATGATAGTGATAATTTTCTATTTCCATCATTTTTTCTACATTTGTTAGTTGTCAGTCTACTGCAAGGAAGAATTTTTACTTCTCCACTTTTCATTTATGTCTATATGTACGCATGGATTTATATCAGTATGAACTCATGGCTTTCTATCTTATTTAATGGGTTGTATTTTGATACTTTCATGTTTTGATGCTCAAATTGTCCCAGATTTGGCCAGTTGGAGACCCTGCAGGGTGGTTCTTATGTTCTTTTGATATGTTCTTATCATTCTTTGAGCATTGTCTTACTTTTTGGCACAATAAGATGTCCCAAGTTTATTTTCTATTTTCCTTAACCCAGACCTAGGATCAACTGAGAAGCCCTGGTTCCTTTAGCAGAGGAGGATATTAAAATCTTGGCTGCTAGTGTTCTCATGCTGCTGGGATGTCATTGCTTCTGGGACCTCTCAAGTGGACAGAGCTAGAAAATACATGTGTTATATATGTATAAAACATATGCACAATTATATACATACCTATACACACATAAGCATATATATACATACATTTCTGTATCTATCAGTGTGTGTGTGTGTGTGTGTGTGTGAGTGTGTGTATTTATTTATTTATTTATTTTTAGATAGGGTCTCTCTCTGTCACCCAGGCTGGAGTGCAGTGACACTAACATAGCTCCCTGTAGCCTTGAACTCCTGGGCTCAAGCGATCCTCCTGTATCAGTATATATATTTTAAAACCATGAGTTCCTGCCAAATCTCCAACTGCAAACCAACACTCAAGATTCTTTCTAGACTTCCCCTTTTCCAAGCTTAAAAATGGATATCCCGATCACACTGATTTGGGGCACAATTTATAATCTATGTACATTATGTACATGTCTCAAAATATCACAAGTATCCCTAAAATATGTACAACTATTATATATCAATTTAAAAAATACAAAGAAAACCCCAACTTCATGCTGTTATGTTAATTAGCAAAGGGAAAAAATGGTAAATAGAGCCTGATGCATAGTAACTATGTATGTTTACAAAAGAAAATCGCATGGGGTTGGGATCAATGTATCTAAAGCAGGGGTTGATAAACTGGTTCACAGGCCAAATCTGGCCCAACATCCATTTTATGTAAATAAAGTTTTATTGGAACTCTAAAAAAAAGAACCTTATCCAACAGTGAGAAATTATCTTTATCCCTCAATATATTTATTAAAACTTATCTGCTCAATTTACTTATTTGCTAATGTAACCAGTCTCCCGCCCACTCCTGCCATCTCCTTTGCCTGCCACATCTGTGCCACGTCCCCAGTGCCTTATGTGCTTGGATACCAAACCCTGTCATTTGGGTATTAAGTTTATTTGTAATGCTCTTCATCATACTAAAGTTTCATATAATGAAATCCAGCTCTGTTTTCTAAATTGTTTTATTACCTTGAGCTTATTGCTTTGTCTCTCATCTTTAGTTTTCTTAGCTATAAAATGAGGAGGTTAATTACTTGACTTCTGGGGAAACTTCCAATTCAAAAAATTATTGATTTCAATAATATTTTTGTAGTCCTTATTTTTCTGTATCAGAAAATTCAAAATTTAATAGTAATAAGAAGAGGAATTCACTTTTTAAAAATTATCACCAGGAAATAATCACAAAGATTTATATACACATATTAATCACTGCATTATTAAGAATAGCAAAACATTTCAAATAGCCTAAATTCCAATAATAGAGAATTTTTAAGCAAATTATGATAGATCAATGGAATTGAATACTACAAAGACATTAAAACTAGTATTTTTGAAGAATATTTAATAGGAAACTCTATAGAATAGCAGGAGGGTAAAAAGCAGATCACAAACAATATATGCAATATGATGACAATTTTGTAAAAAGAAAAAAAAAACATACAAACACAGAGCAAAGAGGATCTAAATATATACACTAAGATGTTGCAAGTCATTCTTTCCAGATAGGAAGACTGAGGGTGTGGTAGTCAGAAAGTTGGTCGCCCAAAGTTGTCCACACCCTAATTCCCAAAATCTGTGAAGTTGCCTTACATGGCAAAAGGACTTTGAATATGGGATTAAGTTAAGAATCTTGCAATAGGAAGGTGATTTTGGATTATCCAGGCGGACCCTTGAAAGGGTCCTTTCAAGGGAGAGGCAGGGGGGTCAGAGAGAGAGACTTGAAGATTCTATGCTGCTGACTTTAAAAAAGGAGGAAGGGACAACAGGCCAATGAACACAGATGGCCCCTAGAAGCTGGAAAAGACAAGGAAGTAGATTCTCCTCTAGAGTCTCTAGGAGGAATAAAGCCCTGCCCACATCTTGATTTTAGTCCAAGGAGACTGCTGACCTACAGAACCTTAAAATAATAAATCCGTGTCATTTTAAGCCTGTAAGTTTGTGGCAATTTGTTACAGCAGCAATAGGAAACTAATACAGAGAATGATTGCTGTTTTGTGTTTTGTGCTTCCTGCATTTGCAGTTTGAAAAGTAAACATGTTATATTTCTAATCAGAAAAAATAATAATGATAATTATAAATTTGCATAGAATGTTACATTAATAGTTTGCAAAACACTTTCACATACATGATCTTACTCACATGCACACACATCTTGCAATAGACACGGAGGCAGAAAACTGAGGTGACTGCGTCCATTTCAAATCCTTGCCTGCTGGCCCCAGCTGGGCCACCATAATTTACCATGCTTGAGTGGCAGGAGCAAAGGTGGCTGGGAACCAAGGAGAAGTAGAAAAAATGACAGCAGAGCAACAAGAACAGGTCCACATTGTGAATCAGCTCCAGATCAGAATGTGGAAAATCCTGTCTATAGATGTAAGGAGATGAGAATGAGGTTCTAGAAATAACAGTTTTGGAAATGTAGGATTTAAATATTGGGAACATCAGGCAGAACACAGGATCATTTGGGCATAAAATAAAAAGGGGCCAGTTGCTGGGAAATGGCAATGATGGAGCAAAAACTGCCCTTGTCAGTGGTCATAGGTCCAAGACTGGCCTTCAGAGATTGCATTCAGAATACGTGGCACACCAGAATGCACTCAGCTAAAGGTGGCCGTATCGGAGATCTGGCCTTCCCATGGGAGGATGAGAGGAGGAGTTCTGCCCCAAATTGTGGTGAAGGGATCCAAAGGCAAAGGCAAAGCTATTTCCAAAGGCTGATGGGTCTTGGAGCAAGGGCCAATGATAGACAGCATCTAGTGGGTTCTACGAGGAGCGTGAAGCACCTAGTGAAGGCTCTAGGTTGAGAAGGACTGACATGTTCATTGAACAAACACCTTCCAAGGACCCACTCTAGCCTATGCTAGTACTGAGGGAGCAGAGATAAACAAGACATCTTCCTTATTATGAAGAAACTTATGTCCATCCATCATCCAGTTTCATTTGATGTACATGCATATCATTGTTTTGTACTCTTATTGGTTCATAGGTATAAATATGGCCTCTATGAGATTTTTTAATCCTCTAGAAAATGCACTGGGCCTTGAATTTTTTACCTCTTCATGATGTCTAACACAATGATGGTCATATTAGGCTTGCCACCTGATCATTATTTGTTTATTGATAGACTCTTAGAACTTCTAGATGACCCAGATTTGTTGAGCTTATTTACTCACTTTTGGGAAACTCTTAAACAAAACAAGTGTTTATTGAACATTTGTTACGTACAAGCCAGTATGCAAGGTACTAGAGTAGCGCAAAGATGTAAGAGACAAGGAAGTGCCTGCCCTTAGGGAGTTCACAATCTAGCTGGGGAGAGAGGCTTGAAAAATGAATGACAAGAAAAGGCTTAAGTGACAACTACACTGAACAATAAAAGAGACATCAGAAAGATAATGTCAGTTTAACTGCCAAATGATTCGCTACTAAATTCAGACAGGAGAGAGATCCCTTCTGTTTGGAGCAATCAAGAAGGGTTTTTACAGAGTAGGTGGGACTTGAGCTGAAAGATAATTAGGATTTGAAGGAGCAAACAGTGTGTTCCAAGTGAGAAAGAGGCTGGGAAAGGTGAGTAGCGGAAAAACACAGAGCATATCTGGATAAAAATGATGAGCTAAGTCTTACTGCCGTCATATCTGACTCACCTCGTAGACACGTGCGTTTGCATAGCATTCCTCTATCCCTGCTGGTTGTAGAAAAGTCTCTAGACATATAATAGATTAGCAAAGATGCTTTCTGTTGAAATTCCTAGATGAAAAACTTCTTTGTTTTTAAACAGTTGTGAACTTTTGAAACAGCTGTCTCTATTACTAGCATTGATAGTTATTAGTTTAAAAAAAAAAAAAGGAAAGGAAAGGAAATCCAATCTTTAAGAGTTTACACAAAAAAAGGCTACAGGCAACTTAGTCATGGCCCTTCCTAGATACGTAAGGTAGCTACAAAAGGAAATAAGACTTGTCACAATGCACAAATTGTGAGGAAACACAAAAATGGAGACCCTGATGCGTATCAGAGTATATTCCATTTATTCTGAAAACTATTTCTAAGAATTTCTAAATGCAGAATATCAACCCAGAATAAAAAAAGAAATCTGAAAATAGTTTCATTGTGATGCTAATGGGTTCTGGCCCCAGTGTTTCCCGTAACTAGTATGATACTGTAGACCGTTCACTTGACCTCTCTGACCCTTGTTTTTTCCTTAACATCTGGTAAATTCCTGCCCTCCTTCTCACGGGATGTTCTGAGAGGCTGAGCAGATATAAGGTGCTGTACTTATTAAATCAAATGGTGTAACCACGTGTAAAACTGTCACAGGAGTCCTCAGCAGGTTCTCAACCTGTGAGTGGAATCGGAATTGAATTAGCATTATTTTTAAAAGTCACTGAGCATTATCATCATCTCAAAGTGATATATAAGCATCAAAAACGAATACATTTACTTCAGAGAATGGAAAAACTGAGGTCTACAGAAATATCATAATTCCTTCTTGTTCATTGCTGTATACCCGGCACCCAGTACCCTGTCTAGCAAATAATAGATGCTCAATAAATATTTATTAAATGAATGAATGAATACTTCCCTCCGAGTCCCCCTCTAGTACTCTCATTTGCAAGATCTCCCTATCTCTGTTTTCAAGATATACAAGGTATTCACCAAGGGAGCTCAATGAGATTTACTTTTCCTCTTTAGGGAAGGTATTTTATTTATATGTAAGAAGGCTAACAGTGTATATCTGAATTAAAATTTAATAGGCCTTTGGTATAAACAGAAGTGCCTATTATTCAGCGTTTTGTAATGCTATAATAGGCACATTGTTAATCACAATTAATACCTAGTGAAGGGAAAATAGATCCCAAAGGGTTTTGAAGTATTAAAGTAAAAGACCTATATTCGTGTCAATGAAAGAGGCGTATAATATACAAGTAATAGTAATGATGATGGCAATGGTGATGACTTCTACAATAAGCACTTAGACAATGGTAACAAATTTTACAGTGAAAATTACCATTCTGTTTCTTAATAATGCTAGTGCAGGTAAACTAGTGGACAACTTTGCTATGTACAATATTACCATATGTGACTGTCCTTGAATGGTTAACATACCTTACATTGTAAACCTTGACATTAAGGAAGATTGAACCTAAGCCTAAAAATCAGCTCTTGGGTAGAACTTTGGTTGGTCTACATGCAATAGACCTAATTCTTCTGCTTACATCCACTTGTCCCCCACGGCTTCAGAAGATGCCCACTCTCATCGTAGAGATCTTTGCTTCCTTTGAAATGAAACTGAGACACCTCTCTCTGGGCTTTGAGATCTTTAACTAACTTTAACCACCAGAAACATTGCCAGGACAAGGAGTATCTGGGCATCTACGCTGCATCCTGCACTTTTTAGTAGGTACCACATTTCTGCAGGACTCAGGAGGGCAGCGGATAGGAAAAAAGAAAAAGTCTCCCTGCTAATGCTAAGAAATACCAGAAGATTCTTTACACACAAGTGTTTATAGCTTTCCCCCAAGCAGCACAAAAACAAAGCTGAAAATCTCCTTCCTACTTCCAACTGTCACCTGCGGTCAAGACTTTGTGTGTGATAAATTTTCCTTTGCAAAATTGTCCTTTTTCTCTCCAGCTTTATCGAGGTGTATAATTGACAAATAAAAATTGTATATATTTAAGGTGTGCAACGTGATATTTTGATATATATATACATTGTGAAATGATTACCACAATCAAGCTATTTAAAGTATCCATCATCTCACATGGTCACCTTTTGTCTGAGTGGTAAAAATACCTAAGATCTACTCTCAGCAAATTTCAAGTATACAATACATGATTATTAACTATAGTCACCATGCTACACATTTGGTCTCCAGAACTTATTCATCTCATAACTGAAAATTTGTACCCTTTAACCGGCATCTCCCCATTTCCCCCACCTCCCCAACCCCTGGTAACCACCCTTCTATTTTCTGTTTCTCTGAGTTTAACTTTTTTAGATTCCACATATATGGGAAATCATGTGGTATTTGTCTTTCTGTGTCTGGCTTATTTCACTTACCATAAGGGCCTCCAGGTTCATCCGTATTGTCACGAATGACAGCATTTCCTCTTTTTAAATGCTGAATAATATTCTATTTTATATATATACACCCCACAGTTTCTTAATCCATTCATCTGTCCACAGAAACTTAGGTTGTTTCCATATCTTGGCTATTGTGAATATTGGTGCAGTGAACATGGCAGTGCAGATCTCTCTCCAAGATTTTATAATATTTTCCTTGGATACATACCCAGAAGTAGGATTGCTGGATCATATATTAATAGCAATTCTCTTTTTAATTTTTTGAGAAACCTCCATGCTGTTTTCCATATGGCTACACCAATTTGCATTCCCGCCAGCAGTATCTAAGGGTTCCCTTTCTCTACATCCTCACCAGCACTTGGTATCTTTTGTCTTCTTGATAATAGCCATCCTAACAGGTGTAAGGTGATATCTCATTATGGTTTTGATTTGCATTTCTTTGATGATTGGTGATGAGCACCTTTCATATACCTGTTGGCCAGTTAGTTGTATGTCTTCTTTGGAAAAATGTCTATTCAGATCCCTTGCCCGTTTTTAAATGGGGTTATTTGTTTTTTTGCTATTGAGTTGTATGAGTTCAGTAAAAGTATCCTTAGTGTTAATTTTAATTTAATATTACCTATACCATAATGTTGGAGTGACAAAGTACAAGGTAATTTGCTCCAGGCCTTACCTGTGTCTTAAGACAGTGCTGAATCACCCTCCTCCCACCATACGGCACGAATTGCTTTCCTCATTGATTATGTCTGTAGGACTCTAGAACAAGCAAGCCTGGTGGCCCCATGTTCGGTAAGTGCATTCTCATCCCACTTCCCACATAATACCTTCACCCTGACAACTTGTTTTTCTTTTTCTCTCTGTCAGTATACAACTTCCTTTCCTTTCAAAACATTTTTCAAAATCCAACTCCTCAAGGAAATCTACCTTAATTAATCCCCCTTCAACTGCCACTTCATCATCTGGCCTCTCAAAGCTGAGGCCAGTACTGATGGCCAGAGTAATTAGTCGCGATAATGTTAACTGTTGATTGAATTGTTATCATGTTCCAGACACTCTGTTATATATTTTACATGTAGTAACTCTAATCCTCACACCCTGAGAAGTGGGTGTTATTATCCCTAGTTTACAAATGAGGAAACTGAGGCTAGAGTGACATATCCAAGGTCACACAGTTATTAAGTGGCGAATCCAGGGTTCAGAGAAGGACTTACCTGGCTGCCAACCCTGTGCTCTTTCCCTCACAGCAAATGCTCACTGTGGCACTGCGTTGGATTCACAGTGACTTCCTTTGTGAGTTTCTTCCCCCTCTCCGCCACTATCACCGAAGAAAATGCATGTTTCCCTCGTATCTCCTCAATATGCTTGTTGAATTGAGCTGAACAGCTTAAAGCCAAGAAAACACATCTCCTATTTTTTTTTAATATATTCCATCCTTGTGCTCAGCACATAAGGTAATCATTAAATGTTAATGACTAAGCGAAATGGAATAAAATCAGTGTTGTGGTAGCCATTTTTAAGCTTTAAGAGTTGAAATGTGCAACCCATACACAGCACCACAGCTGGGAGCACCATATTGCCATTAAGCCAGAAGGTGGATTCACGGGATGGGAACATTGAAAACAGACACCACAAGAATGGTTAAGTCAGTTTTCCAAACCACTTTCTACAAGTAGCTACTGCTTTCCCCCCCATAATAATTTTACAATGATTAGCCTGCTAGGTGAGAAATCCCAGGCAAAATCCTGCATCTCACAGGAATTTCAAATAGCCATTGAAGTACTGGGTCAAGGTTAGTGGTGATGTGGACAACAGGTAGAGTCATTCTATTTAACTAGTCAAAAATGTAAGAGGACTGCCATCTAGATTTCTATTATGGGCTTTATCTTTAAAGATAAATACCTTTGTTCTTATAATTGGATTGATGAAATGCAATCTCGCATTCCAACACATATGGATATCAAAATGTGTATTTGGTGAGGAATGGTGTGTCATGCTACCAATTTCTGCTTCCTTTGCTTTCTTGCTCATAGCACAAAACTTCCTACTTTTTGCCAAAACATTACTATGTAGCTTTTTAACTTAATTAAATATATAGGCAATTACTGACACCATCTGTCTTCATAGAAAAAGAACAAGGAGTGACACAAAAAACTGGGATTCTGAAGGGGATATTTAGCAAACACGATCTTCTAGTTGCACTATAATAATATTTATTTTTAGGAGCCCTTCTGTTATTTTAAATTATTTATGCTTCCTAGAAATAATGAATTTGAGCTATACTTAAAATGTGGTGGCTTTAGTATGATTTTTTTAAATGAAAATATCAGGTAATCCATTGCTTTTTCAGTAAAACAAAAACTTAAACATGTCGTTGAACATCTGTTACTAGTACAGTCTAACACAGCACTTAAAATCCTTTAAAATCCCTGAAAACCTTTATAAAGTTACATGAATCTTTTGCATAAATAGAACTGTTTTAACAATATGTATTCCTTTAAACATATATTTTGCTTTCTTAATCATAGGGTTCATTGTGTTCCCTATTGTTCCAAGCCCTTATAAATAAGTAAATGCAATGACTTCCCTTCTTGAAGGGGTCAGTCCTCCCGTCTCGTGCCACCACATTCCTGTGCCCTCTGGAGTCCCTTCCTTACTTACATCTGTTTTTTAACCTTTGTCTATTTCTCCACAAATGACTTAATATGTAAATGATATCAAACCAACCCATTGGAACTTGATCAGGCTAAGAGTTATGAACCAATACAAAACACAAGTCCAAATAAACTAACAAAATTCACCTCCCATAGGGAGAACATAGGCAGCCCATATAAAGAACATGGAGTTCCCCTAACATTGGCAGTTACCACCAAGGAGGACAACTGTGTTCCCAGCAGCTATTCCTAGAATGGAGGGAGCGTGTTTTGAATCCCATGTGGCAGTAACTAATTTCCCAATCTTCTGTAAATAGAAATGTGCAAAACAAGAGGACATTTTTTTTTTTTTGAGACAAAGTCTCACCGTCTCATCCAAGCAGAAGTGCCATGACGTCAGCCTAGCTCACAGCAACCTCACTCTCCTGGGCTCAAGCAATCCTCCTGCCTCAGCCTCCGGAGTAGCTGGGACTATAGGCATGCACCACCATGCCTGGCTAAGTTTTCTATTTTTAGTAGAGACGAGGTCTCACTCTTGCTTAGGCTGGTCTAGAACTCCTGACCTCACGCCATCCTTCCACCTTGGGCTCCCAGAGTGCTAGGATTACAGGTGTGAGCCACCGCACCAGCCTTGAGGACATTTCTAAAGAGGCTCAATATAAAGATACTTTTCAAAGAAATGACACTGTACAACTTCTAGTCATAGTAACGATTTATGGTATACCCAAGAATATGCTGTCCCAGATTTGGAGGGAAAGCATCAATGTATGTATTTTGTATTTTTTATTCACTTGTTAATGAAGGAAATGTGAAGGAAATAATTTCGCAATTATTTTCTACAAATTGCCTTGAAGATTCTGCCTAAATTGCGTAGTAGATACAGGTAGAGCTAAAACTAATTTACATTTACCTGCCATGACTCAAGAGCCTTCTAGTGTATTCCCCAGAGAGGAAGCTGTACATTAGGAAAGAGTGCATTGAATTTTAGAAGAGGAAAGAGGAGAAGGGGTGGGGAGAAGAAGGAAGGAGGAAAATACCCCGCTGAATGCTGTGTCTTACATTTGCTAGAGATTGACCCTAAGGACAAACGGTATGGGGGGTGGTGTCTGTCACTTAAAAGCAGCCTCTGGAGTAAGAGAGCCCTGACAGGTGAGCCAGCACTGAAGGACGCTTACTCGGTGAAACTCCAGAGTGACTTGATTCGGACTTTTCCCAGGGCCCCAGAGCTCCACCCATACGTTTCTGGAATGTGCCACAGGACTTTCATCGATCACGGGTAGGAACCGTGACTTTTTGCCCATACTGAAGGACAGTATTTCTTTGTCCTCACACAGCTCTTACATCATAGGCTCTCAAAGTGCTTCACAGACAAATGATGGGGAAGGTGAGGAAAAAGGTGTTAAGCAACTTGCCCGGAGTCCCACAGCCAATGACAGGCCTGCTGCGGCTCCAGAACTCTCTGGTAGAACTCTGCGGCTCCAGAATCTCTCGTGTTGTGACTGCCGGTGTCACTGGGCCCTCTCACGGCCTCCAGAGCACGTGTGTCCCTTGCCAGACTGAGAGAAATGGGCAGGTGTTTTATGCCCATACATGGCAAAGCTTTTTAAGGTTTAGACTTGAAGACTCCCTAGAATAAACTCAGAAAGCAACTTGGGAGGTGGTTTGTCACAGGCTCACATTCAGTTATTATGTACACACTCAGCTAGATGCAAGCAAGTGGTCATAGAAATTGCACAGGCGTCCATTCCAAAAGGAGTTTCCCGGAGACTGGGTTGTATGCATGTGTGTGTGTGTGTAACTGCTTTATTGAGATACCACATACCATAAAATTGACCCTTTTAAAGGTTACATTTCAGTGGTTTTCAGTGTATTCACAGAGTTGTACAACCATCACCATTATCTAATTTTGCATTTTCCTCACTGCAGAAAAGAAACACTGTACCCATTGGAAGTTACTCCCCACACCTCCTTCCCCTCAGCTACTGGAAACCATTTTCGGCCTCTGTTGGTTTCCCTATTCTAGACATTTCATGTAAATGGGATCGTACAGTACATGGTCTTTGGTGATTTGTTTCTTTGACTTAATGTTTTCAGGGTTCAGTCATGTCATAGCATGTGTCAGTCATGTCATAACATGTGTCAACATTTCCTTCTCATGGCTGAGTAACAGCCCATTGTATGGCTAGACCACACTTTGTTCATCTGTTCATGGGTGGATGGATATCTGGGTTGCTTCCACTTTTTGACTGTTATGGATAATGTTGCCATGAACATTCATATACATGTTTTTCATTTCTCCTGGTTCTACACCTAAGAGTAGAATTGATGAGTCATGTGGTCACTCAAAGCTTAACTTTTTGAAGAACTTCAAACTATTTTCCAAGGTGGCTGCACCATTTCACAACCTCACTAGCAATGGAGGAGCGTCCCAATTTCTCATATTTTTGCCAACACTTGTTATTGTCTTTTTATTTCAGCCATCCTTGTGGGCATGAAGTGGTATGTTTTGTCTGCATTTTCAAAGAAGATTTTTCACCTGTTTGTTATTTGATTGAACCATACAACAAAGGTTGATTGGGCACTACTTCTATCAGGGGTGCTGTGCTAGGTGTCGTGCAGGATGCAGATTGGAAAAAGAAAGGTCCCTGTTCTCGGTCTCACTCTCCTGTCTAGGAGCTTCCCAAATGTAAATGCACTTGCCTTGGATTTGGAATCAAGCGCTCTGAGCTCTGGTCTGCACTCTGCTCCTGAGCAGGTCTCTTCCCCTCATGGATCCTCATACCTAGGGTTTGAAGGGGCTGGACTAGACCAACTCCAAGGCTGTAGCTCAGACAGTCCATGGTTCTTGCCTACATATTCTGCAACCCACGTTGTTCTTTGTTAAAAAAAAAAAAAAAAAAAAAGTTCTGGTTGACCTGAACTGTCCAGGAAACGGGGAAGGAAAGACGAACTCTGCGGCCAGCTCGCTGCACTGATGGGGCCAATGCCATGTGCTTGTCCTTACCAAGAGAGGGCCTCGCTCTGCGTGCCAGTTCTCCCTGTCCACAAGGTCTGTGCCCAGAAATCCTCTGCAACGGGAGCTACAGAGCAAGAGCTCTTCCGCTTTGAAAATCCACACAGAAGCCTTTTGGAGATCATTCGCAGTGACGTTAAAGGAGCACTTCTCATTTAAGCAAATCATTCACCAGCCCTGACATCTATAGTATGAAAATTAAAGGAGAATAACTATATACAGTATGGGATTACTATATTGAATTGCCATGGAAGAAGCATATACAGTTACTAGTCCTAGAAACCTGTAATAGGTTATAAAAATTGGGTTTTCATGTTTATTGTAGAATAGTGCTTAATGTTAAAATAAGAAAGTGGCCTTCTAAAAATTCATAATAAAAAAGCAAGGAAATACTTAAAAAGAAATGAGCATGTAATTCTGTACCTTAAGAATATAAATTATAGGGCTGAGCACAGTGGCTCACACCTGTAATCCCAGCACTTTGGGAGGCCAAGGCAGGAGGATCACTTGAGGGAGGCCAGGAGTTTGAGACCAGCCTGAACAGCAGTTTATTGTTATTTTGTAGTTTTCTTTTCATATTTGGGAGCCAGTAACACTTATTTTCAGAATCCAGAAATTTTGAAGGCCTTTGAAAATTATGGAGGCCCTTGGCATGTTGGACTACCGACCCCGAATGCTAAGTGGCAAGGCCCAGACTGTTTGCAGCCTCTGACCCCGGCTCCAAAGACCCAATATGAGGCAGTGTCCAGGGGGCTGATACAGAGAAGGAAAGCTCTAGTTGCTCAAAGATAGCTTCATGAAGCTGTAATTTAAGCCATGCCCAAAAGGACAGATAGGATTAATAGAGACCGAGGAGAAGGCCTCTAAGATGAATACCAAGTGTCTCACCCGCTGACCGGGGTGACTGCCCTGTCCAGCGGCACCGACCCTCCTCCGTCAATTCTCCAAGAGACTGCTATCCCAGTCGCCGCCACTAGGTGGCAACATGCCCAGAGGCTGCCATCCCCTCTGCCTGTTGATTTTTTTAATGTAATACAAACTCTTACCAAATATCATAATCCCGTTAATAGTTTACTAATTGAAAATTATTTCAGTGCAATGTACCAACTCCTTTAAAATTAAGTACCAGGTATGTTGTTTACCACAATGGAGAGCTCAATGCTATCTGGCAATTCAGTGATCCAAATGGTTAAAGAAAAGAGGTGTCATTCAGTAACTGCCTAAGAAAGCACGTTCTCTTTATAATAGCTGGGATTCTGGACCACGGCTGTAAACAGCAACTGAAAATCAGTAAATGTGCTCCCCATCTTTGAGAGGCAGGCACGAATACTGACCTGAGAGCAAGTGACTTCTCAACGTTTGCTCTGACTCTGCTCTCGAAAGTCAAATGGGGCAGTGGTCAGGGGCCAACATGAATTCGTGTCTGTCAGGCCCCCGCAATAATAGTCTCATGCACTGTTGCATGTGGCCACTGGATCCTCACAACAGCCCTCGGGGACGGGACCCATCAGGCCTGTGTTAACAGACAAGGAAACAAGCCCAGAGAGGGGAAGAAAATTGGCTGAGACCACACAGGCAGCGGTGGCCAGGCCGGCTCCCAGCGAGGTCCTGGAACTCTGGTCTAGTGCACTTTCCATTCCCAGGAAGCCACCGCCTCTCTCTGCCACTGTCCTCTCCAATCTCATTACCCTCAAGGTGCTGTCACTTCTTTTCCCCCCGCCAAGCTGCCACTCTCCTTTTCAACTTATTTCATCTTGGTCTAAACATGGTGCGAAGCAGGGTGACCTGCTTCTGCCTGTGTCCCCTAGGGAAGTCCTCAGGTCCTGTAGACTTTACCTCTCTCCAGCCAAGGAGAGCCTTGAGCCCCGGGCCCAAAAGTGAGAGCAGAGCAAAGGATGCCTCCTGCCCAGGAACTGATTCTGTCTTGTCCCTGCAGCCCAGCCAAGCACGTGCTCCTGATTTCACAGCCGAGAAAGGAGAAAAGGTACCTGAGATTTCAGCCTGCCCTCTGGAGCATCGTTCAACAAAGGCATCGCAAACTTAACATGCCCAAACCTGAAAATAAAGTCTTCGGAATACAACCACTTCTCCCACCCCCTACTCTTACCATACTGGCCCAGTTACTGCCGTCTCCCACCCAGGTTACTGCACTGGCTTCCTAACTGGACTCCCAGTTTCCATCCTGGCCCCTCATGGTCTCTCCTCACTGCACTCAGAGTAACATAAGTCAGATCATGTCCTGCTCAACACCTCCAAGTGAATTCCCGGCCCCCATGGTTATTGGTAGGAAATGAGCCCTTGGCACTGTGCCTCGCCAAACCAGTGAGGACAGAATGAATCTTGGCCTTCCGGGGCTGCATTCCCCAGCGGCCACAGGTGCTGGGCAGATGTCCTGGCGTCCACAGGTCAGCCATAGCTGTGGGGACCCCCGGGTCTGACTGAGGCCTTGGTCTTGCTCTAGAAAGAACCAAGTGGTCCAATGGTAGATCTTCTGTTGGACTAGGGCTGTGAAGGGAGACATGAACGTGGGCAGGGAGGAGAATCACACATCCCTTAGCCAGATGGGCTGCCGAGGAGGACGGATCATGTGTCACAGTTTGCTCTGAAGGCCTGATGCCATCTTTGTTGGGGGTGAATTCTCAGGGCTGCATGTCTCAAAGGCTGTGTGTCTGTTTTTAAAAATTCCTCATGATGTGGGAAGTCTTCACAATTCCTGGTTAACCTTATAGATACGTCTTGGGGCCACAGGGGGGAGGTCCACCCAGACTGTTATCCCCAGTGAGGAGTTGAGGAAAGTGGCCCAGAGAGGTCCACTTGCTGTGGGTCACAGATATTTGTCTGAAACCCTGATACTGAAAGCTGGGGCCTTTAGCAAGTCATTTATCCTGTCTGGAATCTCTGGTTCTTCTCCTTACAAAAAGAAAAGGCCAAGAAGATGACAAGAAAACTATGGGATGAGTCTTCAAAACATCTGTGGATTCTTAAAGCTCTGAAATTCTGATTCTTCAATGAATGTTATTCGATCTATAAATCAGTCTCTCCATTGCATACCTGCCCTGATGCCCCTAAGAGAACACTGGCAAGAGGCAAGAGCAACTCTTTGCTGCAGAACTGTGTTTGCACTTGTAGACGGCCACATGATGTAGGGCCTGAGCACATCTGCCCACATGTGTGTGCTCAGCCACCCATTCATCCCGCCTGTCACCAGAAAGAGGTAGAAGCAGCAGGGGTGAACAGGCGGCCTCCATCTGCCTGGAACACCTCAGGCAAAAAGGGCTCAAGATCGGGCCTCTCTCCCACCCCTCCCCACCCAGAAGCATGTGATTACATTGTCAGCCCAAAGCTGTGGCACAGAACCTGGGAATGGAGCACTTCTGGGCAGGCTGGCCTCTGCCTGACCCCCTCCCTGCCCACTGGTTCTCACGTGCCCAGGCCTCCGGATGCAGCTGCAGTAGCGCTCATGGCCGTGGAGAGCTGGGACCTTGGCAGCCTTTCTCCCCCTCCCACCCCCAACTGGTCCTACCCCCTTGCTGAAGTTGCAGCGGACTTCTTTGCTACCAACCCAATAGAAATAGAATTCAAGCCCTACATAAACGCAAATCACATGTGTAACGTTTAATTTTCTAGTAGCCTCCTTTTTTTAAAGTTAAAAAATAGATAAAAATAATTTTAATGGTATCTTTTATTTAACTCAGCATAACCAAAATATTATTTCAGCATGTAGTCAGGATAAAATATTATTTATGAGATAGTTTGCATTCTTTTTTACATCCTCAGTGTTCAGAATCTGGTGTGTATGTTTGAGCCAGCCACGTTTCAAATGCTCGCTAGCCACGTGTGACTAGTGGCAACTGTATTAGATGGTGCAGATCTAGAATATACAGGAAAGTCTGTATATAACTGCAGTTATCATAATGCCACTAATACTAACATTGACTGTTAACATTTTGTTATATTCTCAGCTAGTCCTTTCTAAGTATATTATTTTTGCAAAGCTGAAGTCACATTGCTTATATAACTAACTCTCTGGGCTCCTCTTCCTGTATTGTTCATCTTCCCAAATCACGAAAAGTCATTCACAAACGCCATCTCTAATTCGAATACCAAACTGTCCCATCACTTGGATGTCATAATCTTTTTAACCAATGCCAAAATGTTGGACAGCTGCATTTTTTTCAATAATATAAGTAATCCTGAGATGACTATTTTTGTATTACTTGTGCACTTAAGGCCTTGCTGTAAATCTCTCTAGCATTCTCGCCATTTTTAAGAAATTATGTTTGAATATCATCACTCAGTCAAATAACTAGCAACAAGTGATTTCTGACTGGGAGCTGAGACTCCTCCGGTGTTCGGCATGCAGTTGTGACGCCTGGCTCTGCAACCTAGGGCAGGCCACTTGGCTTTCCATGCCGGAGTTGCTCCATTTATAAAGTAAACTGATTGAATTAGGCGATTTTTAGGGCTCTTTCCAGCCCTCACCTTCAGTGATGTTTTTCCCTAACCCACGAATCTAATCAATTAACCTGTCAAGCCAGTCATTATGTCATTATAAGCAAGTCATGTTAAAGCCACCACCTAAACATTTTAAAAGCCAGGCTCACTCACAGTGCCTTTGTACAGGCCACCGTCATCGCTCATCTAAATTGGGACGGGGGTACCCAGTGCTGAGAGAGAGTAGGTTTAAATTTAACAAATCAAGAATAGGACTAAATGAGAGATGTGTGAAAGCATCGGGCTGGCGCAGAGGAAGTGGTCAATGAATATTTGCTGCAGAGACTCACTTGGATCCCATTCCCTAAAAGTTGCAGAGTTCACAGTGAAATGTTGCAATTGCAAATGCGCCCCACTGCACCCCAGCCCCAGACATTGGATGCTTCAGAAAGACAAAGACTTGGCAGCTTCCCCTAAAGGGCTGACAGTCTAGAGGTGGAGGCAGGAACCCCTGTACACAAAACAAGCATGCCTCAGGCAGTGTCTTCAATGGAAAAACCAGATGGAGAACAGAACAATTATCCGAGCAAATCAGGCAAGCCTGCTGTTGAGGAAAAGGCTTAACAAAATTTGTCCTATTTCCTTTGTGAGCCCACGGGTTAGGGCAGCCTGGGAAAGCAAAAGTATTTTGGCTCCAGAAAGACTGTTCTATGCTCTGTGATCTTAGGCAAACCATGAGGCCTCTTTCTGATCTTACTATCCTCACCGGTAAAATGGAGATATAGTAATACCAACCTTGCCCAAACCTAACTACCCACTGGACTGAATTGTGTTGAACACAAGGATTACATAGGGTAAAACAGTTATTAAATGGGGTGATCTAATAGCTAACATGGACAAATGATGACGTGTCTCCTAAGAATCTACTCCTCTTAAAGGAAACGTCTGGTAATCACAAGTAGCGTTTGTATTGAACTTTACAGTGTATAAGGCAATTTAATGTGCATTTATTTTATTTTCAAAACCCTGTGTAGTAGGTATTGCCTTTGCTTCTTTGACACTTAAGGATACTGACATTGAGAGAGCTTAAGCAACTCCTTCAAGTTCACACTGTGAGGCTACATGTAGGCTCTTTAACTCCTTGCCCCTCACCCTTTCTCCTACACTGTGCTGCATTCCCATTAAAATCCTTTTCACCAAAGCCTTAATACTATTAACATAAATATTAATGATGTGTGTTATATATGTTTCCCTTTGATCAAGGACTCCAAAACATTAAAATAGAAGCTCTGAAACAAAATGCCTGACATGCAAGAACAGCAAGTTCACTTTCTCACATTAAGGGAAAGTAGCTGTCCCCATCTGATTTACATTTTATGCCATGCAGCAGGAAATATTTAAGTTGACAAATAGGATGTTTACAACTGCAACAGATACTTGGCAGTTAGTTTTTTAAGAATTGTTGCAAATGTGATTTATTTGCTATTATAAAAGAGCATTACTGTGCGAATATGACTCCTGAAATTAGCTTCAGTTTAGCAAGGGGCCTTGACAGTTTGACCTCTTAATATCCTTATAATGATGCCATTTACATTCAATGCTTACTCAAGTCACTCACTGCTAGTTCTGTTTGAGAAGAGTCCACTCTAGAGCAGATGTATTATGTATTTTAACACACAGAGTTGGAGAGTGGGGCACACGGAGGCCTTGTAAGAGGAAAAACTGTTTAATCAAGTCTTCATGAAAATGTGTTAGTTTCCAACTTCCTACAGTGAAAATGCATTACTGCTAATTGCAGCATATTCCATAAATACAATACTTCATGTTTTCTCCACAAGACATTTCCATGGCATGGATTATATTAAACAAGAACATGTTCTGATCCTCCACAACTTTAGCTTCTAATTTGACTGGAGAATTGGTACAGGGTAAGGATTGGCTGGGTCAGGATCACTGCCATCTCCTCCAGCAGGGAAAAGGAAGAGCCAGGCAGAATTGGATTCAAATCCCAGCACCACTACTTCCTAGCTCTGTGGACTTGGGTACCTCCCTGAACCTCTGTTTCTTCATCTGTGACATGGAACTGTTATTTTTTAGGTTATTGTAAAGATCTGAGATGTTTGTGAAGCACCTGGCACACTGTAGGTACTTGATACATGGGGGCCTAGTGTTTTTATCACTTGTTTGAAGCTCAAATGTCACCTTCATGATGCAGCCCTGACTTCACTAGGCAAACCCAGTCTGTCCTTTCTTTCTGTTTCAGTGGTACCTTGTTCATACTGACATCACATGCTATATCGCATATCACATTGCATTGTTTAATTGAATATGTATGTACCTGGTCTTCACTTCCTTGATGGCAGGACCTGCACCTATTTACTTTTAACTCTCCAGTGACTAAGACAATGATATTTCTTGAATATTGGACTGAGAGGGATTCTGGGCATGCTTCTGGATTCAGCATAGAGATAGGGGATGACATGGGCAATTAAGGTTGATCTGCCATAAGAGAGGGAAGAAGTAGCACATGACTTACTTTGTCATTGCCAGTTTAGCACATAGTAGATGCTCAGTAAATATCTGTCAGAGGAATTAATGGACATAACTCAGCTCTCTAGTAGTTGACATTAACTTATAACTACGATGTCTATTTTTCAAAGCATTTTAATTGCATCATAGTATTCTTCAAATAATCCTGTGATACAGCTAGGATAAGGTGTTATTACCTGTTGACAATTGAGAATACTGTGACACTGTAAGGTAGTAAAATAAGAATACCTTGCACTTTCATGATAAAATGATGGTAGAGCTAAGACTTACAGACCAGCCCTAAGTTTCCCTTAAGTTTCATATTAACATTCACGGAGAGGCTGTCACTGCTTTCTCTAAAATCGCAGCAAACTGCCCCTTACTCATATTTACTCATGTTTTTCCTCTTTCTGTTCCGCTTTAGTTCCCCACCCTCTGAAGCTTCTGTCTGGGCTCATTTTCTCAGTAGAAAACCTTGCACAACCTACCTTAGAAATGGCAGGCTCTGGGCAGAAACACCAAAGCCAACATGAGCTTTTGGGGACTCGGCATCTCCATTAGATTGTCTTGGCCAGGTATTTCTGTAACCTCCCACAAGAACCTTGAATCTTCCAACTAGAGTAAGACTCCACCCCTCCGTTGACTGATGTAGAAAGAGAAGGAAAAGCATCTACTCCGTTGAGCCACATGGTCACTGTTTTGTGTGGTCTCATGTGGTTTGGTTTGGCTCGGGGGAGCTGGGGGAGTTCTCTACCGTTTGCTGGTCTCACACTCACTTTTTTGGTTTCTGTTTTAATCAGGTGTGGGCAACGGGCCTTAACTTCGCCTATAGCGACCAGCTGGCCCTGACTCAACTCCTCTTATACCTGACCAACGGCCATCTGGACTGCAGTTTGGGCACCCTCGAAGTGCCCCGCTTTGTTCCAAAGAAAGGGAAGAAAACGAACTCTATTAAGTGTCTCTCAATGCCGGTAAGCAACAGATGCTTCCCGATTGTTCTCGGCGTTCAGCGGGGCTCTGTCTATGTGCCAGGCTCTTTGAGTAGAGAAGGAAGAAAGAGCTTCAGGCAAGTCACTGGACCTCTCTGAAATGGGTTCCAGGAATGTGAGTGCAATGGTCAGAGGAAAGGGGGCAGGGCATTCCAAAAAGAGAAGGCAGCGTGCAGACGTGTGACAGAGCGTGGGGTTCTCTTCTGTTCCCCTGGGCACGTGTGCGTCTGTACCCACTGCCTCCATTACCAGAACTTCTCTGCTTGCAGTCCTCAGGAGCCAGCTATCCAAAACTGCATTCATCATCTTTCTTCTTCCTGTCCTTCCTCTTGGTGGATCAGGCCAGAGGCTCCTAAGATACCCCCAAGCCCCACATCTATACAGCAACTAAGTCACGTTGAGTCTACCTGCTGAAACACCTCAATCTGACCCCTCGTCCCCCTCAACAAAGACCCCACCTTAGTTCTGGCACTCACCACCTGACAGTAGGATTATAATACCCTTCACCGAGCTTCCTGCCTCTCCCCTCAGCCTACACAGACACTGCAGTCAGGGTGGCAAGGGCACAAGCAGGTCTGAGCATGTTGCTCCCCTGCCTATGATTTTGAAAAGACTCCTGCAACCTTCAGGAAAACCCCACTTCTTGCTTGGTTGTGAGCCTCTCACGATCTGCCTCTTCCCACTGCCACAGCCCCCTTTCTCCTCACTAGCCCCATGGGGGGTGGCTGGGGCCAGGGTCCCAGGGCTGGAGGAGAGGTGTGCCAACCTCTGTACCCTGCGCAACAAAGTGCAGATCTCTGTGGGGACAGTGGGTGCCTGGTCCAGTGGGCTAAGTTGGTTGTAGGGTGAGAGAGCAAAGGTCAGGAGAACCAGATGGCCTTCAGTATAAGAGAGTTTGGGGACTTTCTGGCCACAACTGCTCCGACAGCTGCCAAACGGTTTCTTCTGCCTCCTCCTACAACAGTGGGCTTCACACCCTTTTCACAAATGAAGCTCCCCTTGAAATCCGAATATGTCACACAGTTGAAAGAGGAACTCCAGTGGCTCATAGGACCCCACACTGGTGTCCCAGAGATACTTTTTCAGAGCAGTGTCTCTTGCCTCTCTGCGGAACCCCTTTTGGGTCCAGGAGATGCCTCTGGATCTAAAGAGCCTTTGTTTGACTCTGCCCGGGGTATCCATGGTCACCCTAGAGGGAGGGTGCCTGGTGTCTTGGGGGGCTCCTCCTTCCCCTCGTTCTCATCCACCTGTCTAGTGAGGTGCTAGCAAGGACCTTGCTCACAGGCATCCTCTTGATCTTGTACCTGATTAAGAACAGAAGCAGAGTTGGACTGGGGAGAACAGACCTCTTTTAATGAGGTCCCAGGACTTTGCTGAGAATCTCCCAGGTCTGACCCCACCTATGGCCTCCATCCTCACCGAAGAGACCTGCGGGACCCTAAGTTCAAAGGCAGAAGGAGAGACAGCAGTCAGACTTCAGCCCTTCTGGCTAGGGAGCCTAACTCCATGCCATTTCTAAAAGGAGGCTGGAAGCTGAGGTGGTTTTCAACACAAGACTTCCAAAGACAATTTGCTGCATTTAAGTGTGTTGTTTCCGAAGGCTGTAAGCAGAAGTTGTACTTTGAATTAGAAGCACTCTCCCATTTTCCCATGTTGCTATAGGTTTCGTTCCTAGCTACAGGCTAGACAATATGGGAGTTCTCCTGTGATCAAGAGTCTTAAACAATTTTAGGAGCTGCACACACACAAAAGGGAGGCGTTATGATCTTCAATAAGGCAAATGTCTCTTCCGTCACTGAAGAAAAGCTATGCAGGTTTTCTGGTGGAGGGATAAACCGAAAGTGCTTTTGCTTTTAGAAAGATATGCATGGATGTTTCACCCTGGTGCCCGTGTGCTTGCATGTGCACACACTCCCGTGCACGTGTACACGCACAATAGCCTGTATTTTAAAAAGAAGCACGTACACAGGCACCACACAGTACAATTCCTAAGCAAACTGAGGGATCCTGAACAAGTGTGAACAGACTGTTAAGCCGTCAGGTTTATGATCAGTCAGGTGACAGCCCCCTTTGAAGACTGAAGAAACAAGAAACTCACAGAACCACAATGAGAATGAGAGCGCATCCGCACTAATACCTATGAAATGCTGCCAGTTTGGGCCTGTTCCTTTAATAACACGCTATACGAGGGAAAAGCAAAATCTTTTCTGGACTCTCAGAGGGGCTGTTGTCCGTATCAGAAACAGGTGGCAGACTTGTCACTTAGAGCCATTTAGACCAGGTCATTGGGCTTCTGATCCAGTGACCTCGCTAAAAAACCACTTAAAGGTATAAACAAGGTCTGAAAAATCCCAGATGTGCATGTTTTAGAAATGAGAAGGAATCACCTAACAATTTTTTAGCTTGTAGTTAACATTCTGTCAGAATTGGCATAAATCGTTCCCTTTTCCATCAGTTTTCACTCTTCCTCTTTCTTTCTGGCCCCTCCACACCATGGCTGGTGAGTGGCCGAAAGGGAACATCTTTGCAAACATCTTAAAACAACCCAAGTCATTTATTCGCATTTTAACAGAACATGATCTGTAATGAATGATTAAGTAAAACCTTTTGTGTTAAATTATGATGTTAATAATGATTCTGTCTCCTGTAATTTATTATAAATTCTCAAATGCTTCAGGTTTGATTTTGATAGAATGCAACAACAACAGAGTTTATATGATGACTTTATTTTTAGAACTCCTTCTTTGAAGGCACACATTTCCCCACGACTGCTGCTACTGTAATTATGTACAAAACCAATCACTCATTAGAGTTAGGATACATTATCTTCTAGACAGATGAGGCTAAATAAGCAACACATTAATAATTCAGAGAGCAGTTCATTATGCATGTAGATGCCTGCTTCGTAACTGAAATAAGAACCTCATCAGCCTCTGCCAACCCTTAAACAATAGTTCTGTGTTATTGCAGCCACATTCAAGTTTACGCTTGTTAAACTGCTACTTGGATTATTTTATCAAACATTCATTTATTTGTGGTCCCTTACTGCTGAGGACAGATTTTGGAAGCTCCTTTTTTAAGTTAATGATTTGAGCAATGGGTGTTATTAATTCTCAGAATATTATAAACATGATTAATTTTCAGGCAGAGATTTATTACATAAGGATTTCAACTATGTCAACTGAAATGCATCACTGTCAAAACAAGTATCATGGTGAAAATAGAATATGCTCCACACTTCAAGTGCTGGCGCTCAGAACTAAATCAATTTAAATTGTGGCTGAAATAAAATTATATTCTCCAGTGAAAAGGAGTATTTCAGGCTTCCTTTATTTGGCTCGAAGCATTCTTGTTAGATTGTGATTTAGAAAGGTAGTTTAATAAGACTAGACTTCCACCAATAATCTTTTGTCTTTTATTTTTTCTCCTGTTTTGCTCGAAAAGGCTAACCTCTGAAACTCCCACACATTCCAAACGTGGCCAGTGGAAACTGGTAGTGAAGAGCACTGGTCTGGGACATCAAGAGAGATCCCAAATTCTGATCTCTCTACTGCCATTGTCCTCATTTGTAAAATAAGGGAGGGAGAAATGATCCCCAAGGTCTCTTGAGGTATTTAATCTTATGGGGCCTATGGAAAGGGGTTCTGGCCAGGTGTGGCTCATGCCTGTAATCCTAGCACTCAGGGAGGCCGAGGCAGGAGGATCGCTTGAGGTCAGGGGTTTGAGACCAGCCTGAGCAAGAGCGAGACCCTGTCTCTACTAAAAATAGAAAGAAATTAGCTGGGCAACTAAAATAGAAAAAAAATTAGGCAGGCATAGTGGCACATGCCTGTAGTCCCAGCTACTCGGGAGGCTGAGACAGGAGGATCACTTGAGCCCAGGAGTTTGAGGTTGCTGTGAGCTAGGCTGAAGCCACAGCACTAGAGCCCAGGCAACAGAGCAAGACTCTGTCTAAATAAATAAATAAATAGAAAGGGACTCTGTACCCAGGCTGGCCCAGGCAACCTCTTGTGTTATGGAGGGCTGAAGGAAGGGACATCTCCTATGAGGGGACACAGGAAGGGGGCCCATCCCTCTATACTGCAGCCTTCCCTTAAAAGGTCTTTTTCTTGCAGAATCTTTTAGAAAGAGGTAATATTGTTGTAAAAGGTCCTCACCAACCATTACCTAAAAATTAAAGAGAATGAGGCTGAGCATGGTGGCTCACACCTATAATCCTAGCACTCTGGGAGTCCTAGACGGGAGGATCGCTTGAGGTCAGGAGTTCAAGACCAGCCTGAGCAAGAGCGAGACCTCATCTCTGCTAAAGATGTTAGCAGAAAAAATTAACTGGGCACAGTGGCCCGGTTACTTGGGAGGCTGAGGGAGGAGGATCGCTTGAGCCCAGGAGTCTGAGGTTGCAGTGAGCTCTGATGATGCCGCTGCACTCTAGCCAGGGTACAGAGCAAGACTCTGCCTCAAAACAAACAAACAAACAAACAAAAAAGGCTGAGTATCAAAGAGTTCCAGGTTTATCAAAGTACACAGATAGGTGAGCGGATAACCATAATGCATGTATTAATATGATAATAACATCCAAAATGTGTGGAGCCTTTACTCCACCCGAGGTACTTCGTTAAGTGCTTTACATCAATCTTTTTACAGTCCAATATATTAGGCAAGTGGTATTATTATGTTCATTTTTAGAGAAGAAGACTGAGGTTAAGAAATGTTAAGCAACTTGTTACAGGTCGCTAGGCAAGCAAGTGGTGCTGCCGGGATTTAACCTCCGCCGGTGTGTTTAATCACTGGGCTACCCAACCTGCCTTTCAGTGGCTGAGAGTCGATGATCCGGCCCCAGAGCGGCGCTGAAGCTCATTCCTGAAGAAGTCTCTTGCTGAGGCCGTAGAAAAAAACATTTTTCCAAAGGGGGATTCATTTCCCCTGTAATGAGGTTGCTTCTAGGTATATTACCATTGTCCATTGGCTTTTCATCCGCTCTGAGCTCAGCCAAGACTCGGTAGCACTGAATGGGTGGGATGGTCATGGAGGAGTCATGAATTTTAAAAAAGAAATATAAGCAGATATGGTACAGGTTTCCTAGATGGCACAGATTTTCAAATAAATAACAAAGAGTATGGAAAATATCGTGTCATTTATACCATGAGCCATATTGAGTGACAGACCCTCAACCTGCTTCTGGAGTTCTTTGGAGAAATGACTGTGGACTGGCAGGGACAGGGGACACTTTACTGAGAATATAGAACTTCATCCTGCCTTCAGGTCTAGCGCAGTCACCAAGCGGCAAGGATGGCGAGAGCTCCCTCAGCAAACGGGACAGAGCCTGCAGAGAGCCCGTGATCTGTCAGCAGAAGGCAATGAACCAGTTGGGCTGAAGCAGAGAATCTGGGAAGAGGGGAGCAGGAGAAGTGGTGGGAATGGTGCACTGAGCAGGTTCAGAAGGTCTGCCCACCATACCGGCGTCTGGATTTCATCCTGGAGGCAAGAAGGAGACACTGAAGATTTCTGAGAAGGAGAATGACATTGACCAACCTAGGTTTGGGAAAAGCAATCAATCCGACAACACGGCTCAGAATCCCAGGAGATGGACAGGGAAGGAACAGCCTGCGAAATTACGTTTACTGTAGGTCCAAATTGCTTTCAAAAGAATAGCAACGAAAATAGAACAGCAACAAAAATAGTAGCTACTATGTATCAAGCACTGTACTAGGTGCTTATTTAATCATCAGAAGTCAGAGAAGGGCTGCACACAGTGACTCACGCCTGTAATCCCAGCACTTTGCAAGACTGAGTCAGGAGAATTGCTTGAGGCCAGGAGTTCAAAACCAGCCTGGGCAACATAGTGAGACCCCATCACTTCCAAAAAAAAAGTCAGAAAAGTTAAATGATATATACAAGATCACACATATAGTAAGTGGCCTTGTCAGGTTTTGAACCTCAGTCTTTCTGACTCCACACAACCTCTCCACCATAGAATTCTGCTTGCATCCTCACCTGCTCTCCAGGCAATAAAGGTCTAGACTAGTATGGTTATGGAAAAGCAGAGGCAGTTGGGAGACATGAACCAAATATCCTGGTTCTTCTTTCAAATTCTTTGTGAGTCACCATCCCAGGTCTGGGGAGAGGGGGAATTTCAGTCTGCATCCACAGAGAGGACTAAACCTCAGGGTGGCCTGTCCTTACTTGTGCAGTAACGCAGTAAGCTCTTCTGCTGTGCTTTGGAGCCAAGACACAGCATTGAGCTGATCCTGCTACCAGATGCCTGCCCGCCTGCCTCTCTTGCCGACTGGGGCCTGATCCTGGTTTTGCTTGTTAATATACTATGGCAACATAAGACAAATTTGGAAGACAAAAATAACCTTGGAATTATCTTGTGAATTCATGGCAATTACCATGCAATTACATGCTCAATAACCACAATGGAATTCCAGAGTATTTACAGTTCACTTCCATGTGCAAAAGCTCAGGCTTCTGGGCCTTCATTGCACAGGCAGGAGCGTGGCCAGCCTGGCATGGCAGGGCGAGCAGGCCTGGTGGCCCTGCCCTTCCAGACTGACTAACTCGCTGAGCCCGAACTTCTCTTAGCCAGTTCTTGTTACCCCACCGATTATTCCTGCTTGGTTCCTCAGGGCCACGCTGTCCTCCAAGGACCAAGGCCTGGGGTGATTGCCCTGAGTTGTCCTTTCCTAGGGAAGATAGGACTGTCCTCTGTGCCTAAATAACCTGCTTCTGCCCCAAAGCATTTATCGACTGGCAGTCTCTTGCATGACATCCTTTGAAGAGTTTCTTAAGTCAGAGGGAAGTGCTGTCCGCCTAATCTGTATCATGTGTTCGTTCTTTTATCCATTCGGTAAGCTCTGAGCGCCTGTTTCATGCTACCGTCATGCCCAGCTTTGAGATGCAGAAACCAAACAGTGCCTGCCCCCAGGAAAATCCCAGGGATGGAAGGGACACGGCCAGGGGAACAACTTATGACAGATCAGGATGATCAAGTACAGTTGTGAGAAAATCAAATAGATTTTCTTTTGTTAAGATAAAAAAAAAAAATCCCAGTGGCTACACATGGGGCAATACGAATGGAGGCGCACACGCAAGAGGCATCGGCCTGTGGGCGTCTGACACTCCCGTAGACGTGGACTCTGCTCACGCGTGGGAAGAGTGGCCTTGAGTGGTGGCTCTAGTGACATGACCCTCAGATACGGTCCTTGACGTGAATATTGAAGGAAAAGACACCACATGTGGGGGAAGCATGTCACAAAAAGTAACCATGAAATCTGAGTGTGTGCTTTGGTGTGGTGAGAGCGCGGCAGGAGAGGAGAGGATGTCCGTTCTCTGCAGGGCACTCGGCCCCATCCCCCTGCGTCATCTCAGAGGTCGAGAGAGGCCTGAGGCCTAATGAATGTCAGGTCACTTAGGATCCCTATGGCCAGAGTTAGACCAGCAGTACCCCCTTTTCCTACTCCTGTTTCAAGTCACCGCACTAGTCCAGATGTCTGGCTGCCCAGCACCTGAGGGTCCCCAAAGTTCAAGAGTTGGGCCAGGCACCTTCACCTTCTATGCCCTAAGGTTGCTCATGGCCCCATATGCAGTTCTCCACACTTCCAGCTTTCCAACGAGAAACACAGCTGATTATCAAAGGCAAATATCACAGAACATGCCACAAAACTGCCAAGATCTAATATTTTATTTTGTACATATTAGATTTTAAGTGCTTTTAAGAAGTATATAATCAAAACGCTTTGGGCCTGCTAGAACCAGTCTCTTTGGGAGGGCTCCCAGTGACAGGCAAACAAGATAAGTAGCAGTTTCCTAAACAAAGAAAGTTAGTATCAAACTTCTAACACTGGCCACCCCAAGGAGGTAGGCTACGCTCACTGCTGTGCTTCCAAAGGGTATTGTATGGGAAGAGGGGAAAGTATCTTTACTGTGGAGAACCCTCTAAAGTTTTTGCTAAGGTAGCAAAAACTACCGTAGCCAGGTGATAAAAGTTACATCGTCAGGGATAAGTCGTGTTGGTGGCAGGTTCCTGTGACACAAGATGATGAAAATGGCTCTGTGCTCTTTTCTCAGAAACACATGACTCTAATCACAAGAAAAACATCAGACAAACCGAAACTGAGAGACAGTTTACAAAATGCCTGACCAGTACCCCTCAAACTGTTAGGATCATCAAAAACAGGGAAAGTCTGAGAAACTGTCACAGCTCAGAGAAACCTGAGAATATATGACAACTAAATGTCTTGGATGGGATCCTAAACAAAACAAAAAAAAAAAAAAAAAGAGAGAGAGAGAAAATTAGGGAAAAACCAATGAAATCCAAATAAAGTATGGACTTACATTGATCGTAATGTAGCAATTTGGTTCCTTAGTTGTGACAATTGTGCCACAGCAATGTAAGATGTTAGCAATAGGAGAAGTGGGTGTTGGGATATAGAAACTCTCTGAATTGTCTTTGCAATTTCGAGTCAATCTACAACTATTCTAAAATTAAAAGCTTATTTAAGTGAGTGTTTAAAGAGCCTAACCTTCAGCTGTGCACTTTTCCAGACGCTGGCAACCAGTCGCTATGCTGTGATGACCACCCAGCTGAGGCACGACAATCTCTCAGTAGTTTTCCACTATGTTTTCCTCCAGATATGCAGGGCCCATGGCATCGGCTATGACCTTGAGGTATGAAGGGTTACAGTTGACCAGGGCTGGACCAAATCCCAGATTGCCTGTAGGTGATCTAGGTAACAAGTATTTGGTGCCCCTTCAGATATTCTGTAAATATTGGTGGGACATGCATTTAAAGGAGAGCCCGGTACTGCTGGGGGAAGGGCAGAAAGGCAGCTCCACAGAGGGCAGCAGTTAGTTCTGGGAAGTTTGGCCAAACTTGCACACTCACCTTGGTAAAGCAAAAGCCATACAGCTCACCAGACTCAGGAGGCATTTGGGGACCATCTCTTGAACCTGAAGCATCCCGTAAGTTTCCTGACCCTACCCCAGCTGCTTAACAATGAATATCCTCCCTCTTAGTCTGCCCAGGCTGCCATAACAAAATAGCACAGATGAAGTGGCTTAAAAAACAGAAATGTGTTTCTCACAGTTCTGGAAGCTGGGAAGTCCAAGACCAAGGCACTGGCGATTTGGTTCCTGGTAGGGGTCCACTTCCTGGCTTATAGTTGGCTGCCTTCTTGCCGTGTCCTTACATGATACAGAGAGATCTCTGGTGTCTCTTTTATAAGGACATTAGTTCAACTGGTACAGTGGCATGTCCCAGCTATGTGGGAGGCTGAGGCAGGAGGATTACTTAAAGCCAGGAGTTTGAGACTCGCCTGGGCAACATAGCAAGACCCTATCTCTTAAAAAAATAAAAATCAATTGGCACCACCCCTATAATCTCATTTAACCTTAGTCACCTCTTTGAAGGCCCTATCTCCAATGGGGGTTAGGACACAATTCTGTCCATGGCATCCTGCTACCTACATATGGTAATTTTTTTCTGGAAGGAGTTCTGATAATAACAGCTTTCTCCATTTTTGGTCTATTTCCAGTGATATCTGCGGCTTCTGCCCAGCTGTGTCATCCTGACATAGCTGGAGAGGAGCAAGTACGATGTAATGTCTCCTACCTAAAATAGAACCTCCACTTTGTGCCTGGAGACTCATGTTACTCTGGAGAAATAATTTCATGTTTGATTCACATTTTCAAATCTCTGACACTCAGGGTGTTAAAAAGACCTTGAGTGGCCCTGTACACTCTTATTTGTGGAAGAACTGTCCCACATCACATCAAACATATTACAATATATTCGTCTCCTACATTAAATATAATGTATATATATAATGACATAAGAATTGAGCAGTAACCAATGGATCAAATGTTTTGATTTATAGGTATTCAATATTACATTTATTAATTTATATTTTTCATACTTGAGAACCAATATGCTTTTTAGGGATCAAATGTTTTTGTAGGCCCTTGAAAAGCAGGCAGACCTTAAACACAGGGCCAACAGTGAGTGGAGTGGTCTGGCGGACACTTGGCAATCCCCAGCGAGCTGCCAGGGCATTGTCACGGTGCATAAGGCCCTTTGGTTAGATTGATTCATGCTGTTTGCAGACACATATAATGGAGCTCATATTCCCTTGCAAATTACATTAAAATTGATAAAATAAAGAAGAACAAAAAAGCCAGATTGAACTGATTTACCTGAAATTCATTGTTGCATCTGCTGCACATAACCCCTTTGAATTAAATAGTTTTTAGCCCCAAACTGATTAGACTGATACATTTCCACGTACCAGAAGGTGGCTAAATCTAACTCTAGCTTTATCTGAGTCTATTTATTTTGCATTCTTCTAAAAATATCAAAGCATAACAAGCTCTGTGAGTGGGTACATTTGGCAGGGAAAGTCTCCTGCCCAAAAGAAAACATGCTCAGTCACTTTCTATTGCCTGAAATGATTATTAAAGATTTATTTCTTAGGCGCAAAGCTTTGTATTTGGTCGAAGTTCTAGTATCCCTGGGAAAAGTAAAGCACCGAACTTTATTTACACCTTTCTTTGAGTTGATCAGCTCCATTTGTAAGAGCAGATTGCAGTGGGGGGAAGAGATTGCTATGGCCGGGAAAGCAGGTGGATGGCGCAGAGGAATGGGCTCCACGGGGCTCAGGAGCTCCCTGAAGAGGGCTACGGAGAAGGCAGACGGGGGCGCCGAGAGATGGCGCAGTTTGGCACAGTTGTGCAGACTCGCCTTCGGGCCACCCAGGCTAAACAACCTGAAAAAGATGAAAGATGAAATGGGAGGAAAAGAGAAACACAGATTGGGGGCAATGGAGAGATAGGATAACACAAAGAAGAAAAAGAGAACAGAAGAGAGAGGATAAAATCCAGATACTGGAAGGATCCATTAAAAAGAAAGGAGGAGGAATCGGGGGCAAAAAAGAGCAAATAATAAACAGAAGTACAAGAAGAGAGAGAGAAGAAAAAATGGAGTCATAAAATTCCAAGGAGGGAAGGGGTCATGTAACGACTCTGAAATTTTAGAAATTATTCTTGCTTTATTTTCCTGAGATGGGTTCTCATCTTTTCAGACCCCGGGGGCCATCCCTGGTCAGGACTCTCTTAACTGCCTTTCCTTGCGGGGGCCAGTGGTGAACCCGTGTTTACGGAGTACCTACTTCATTATCTCATCCACTCTCCATGTCTGCCCTGCAAGAAGGTGTTATTTCTACGACAGTACAGTGAGGACTTTGGGCTTAAAGACTTTAAGTACTTTCCCAAGGTCACAGACCCAGGCATTTTGTGGAAATGACGTTTGACCCATAATTGTCCACAAAGTCAAGCATTATTCTTTCTCTTACACCAAGGTGCCTGCTATGAGCCTTTTTCCTCCTAAGGACTATTTCCCACTGTCCCTATTTTCTAAAATATTATTACCAGCCCAATCCAAGACTTCTGGAATCTATTTCAAATGAAATGTTCCGTCTAGGTACCTCATACATAGTCTTCAGCTGGAGAAGTACAAACTTGTCTTCAAAGACCCTATTGCTGTCTCTACTTTACAAAGGAGAAAAAAATGTGATTAAAAATTAACTTTCCTACAATTTTATTGCCTCTTTGGGTTATGCTGAGTCTAAAAAGAAGCTCACATACCCAAATTCCATCGTAACCTCTGCTACCTGCTCACACTCTTGGTTGAATTTAATGTGGGTGCTCTTTGCAGACAAAGAAAGTAACATTAATAATACATCATTGTCAATGCTACCAAAAGAAGAATCCTCAAAAGTCCTTATACCCAACATTGTTTTTCTTCCTATTATTATCACATAATCTCAAATGATGTTCTTGTCCAAAGTGTCAGGAAACAAAAGGAAATGAGATCACTGTATGAGGTTATTTTTCCTTGATGAATATCGTAAGGGAGCATTGCTGAGTTTGTCAGTGACTTGGTGGGTTTCATTCCTGGTATTTCTGTAATGCTACAGACTGCCCCCACTGATTTCCTAATGAAATGAGGTTGTAATGAAAGCCATATGGAGAAAGGCGTCATGTTTACTGCCTACAACAGTGTGGGGCAGGGCTGATCTCACACGTACACAGGCAGCGTGCCATGGTCCTAAGTAGCTCCACAACCGCCAGCAGCCATTTCCTTGGGCCAGGGTATCACCATGGTGGGAATCATCAGGGCTGCCCACAGATAGTCTGATTCTCCTCCTTCCAGGCACGTAATGGATTTACACTTCCTCAGCCCTCCCCCTAAAGTTAGGCATGGCCAAGTAACTTGTTTTGGCCAGTGAAATATGAGCAGAAGTGATAGGTGTCCTTGCTATGCAGAAGCCTTTAGGAGCCACTTCACGAGTTTATGCTTTTTCATGCCTTGGAAATCATGGAAGCACATTGACACAGAGCCTCCTTCAGCCTGGGTCCCTGAGTGTGCCAACAGTGATCAGAGACCTGTGCCAACTCATGCGGGAAATGGAGCATGCGCAAGAACTATAACTTCTGTTGTTATAAACAACCAAGAAGTGGTTTTCTAAAATTACTATGGTATAACCCAGCCTACCTGGTTGATGTTGAAATTAGTATCAAATGTTCTGAACACAGAAACCTAAAAGTTTGGCATTGACTTAGTGGTCATGCAATGAGTAGCAAGGAAACTGTTAATGGAAACTAGAGAGATGACAATCCATGTTATGAAGTGGTGACATATTTAGTAAAAGTGTCACCTGCAATAACTTGGAAGGCAAATAATATAGCTAACATACCTACAGCTCCACAAGAAGCAGCTGGAAAAGATAATGTTAATAGTGTATGTTGGGCATGGCTGCCTGCATTTGGCAAAGTATATATACAAAAATTATAAACTTTCAAATGAATGAGGCATTTTGTAAACAGAAACGAAAGGGAATAGGGAGATACTGGAAGAATAAAAAAAATTGAAAAGGCATTTGCACTACAAAAGCCAATTAAAATTCAGCCTGACAGTAAGGGTCAAAAGTACAGGTTTGACTCTAACCTGCTATTAAAACCTCTGAAAGAGTTAAGATATCTTAGAGGAAGTATCCAACAAGGATTATGGCCTCCAGCAAGTATTTTCCTTTAGACAGAATCACTTAAGAAAAAGAGACAAAGGGTGTAGCTCTCCTACTGAAGCCTGATAGGTGTAAGATACCTGAAATTAAGAGAGAGAGGCATAGACACAGGAAAGCAAAGAAATATTAAAAATCTAAGGAGTATATCTAGAAAAGAACTGCACGTGTAGCTATTTGTACTTCTAGCTGATTGAAATCAAATAGATTAGAAACCAAGTCAGCTTTTGAGAGGACTTAAGAGAAGTACCAGTCTGGATTAAAAGAGACCATCACTGATCAAGACATAAAACAATGCTTGGACCCTCAACTATCTACAGGCAGGAAATGGATGAGAAAATTTTTAAATTGCTAAGGAAGGCATAATCTCTAATGTCCACTTCAGAAGTGGGCAAGGATGATTGTGGAAAAGGAGTAAAAGCCCAGAAGGCAGAGCCAAGAACCACAGAGAAGAATGTCTAAGGGAGCCTCACGGAGCCAGTGGAATGAGGCCTAAACCAAGGAACATTTCCCGCCCACAGGATAGGGGCCCTTAAAATGCCTGCCCGTGGGATTTCACAGTTGCTACAGACCCCGTCTTCCGTTCCTCTCTCACTCTTTCCCTTTCCAAATGGAGAACTTATTGTGGTTATACAGTCCCCGTTCCACCGGTGTTTCAGTGATGAGGGCTGAGCAGATAATTTGGTTTTTTTCTTTTTAGTCCGTAGTTATTTATAATATTATTTGATAGCATTTTATACCATGTAAAATATTTTCACATATTTTGTTTCATCCTTGCCGTAACTTTGAAAGGTAGATATTCCTGTTCTGATTTAGTAGATGAGGATGCTGAGGCTTAAAACAAATGACTTTGCAAGTTTACATAGCAAAAAATTATTTATTATGGCGCTTTCTAATACCTAGCTTGAAAAGAATTTTACACAGAGTAAAATTTTAAATATGGTTGAAGGCAGGGAAAGATGGATAAACACAGACAAAAAGATCTATAGCCTGAGATGCTACCACCTGGGGAAATAGGCCTGAGTAGGAAACAGCCGTTGGGACTCTGACAGCGTATTGTCTAGGGAGAGACCGGGGTACATAGATAGGTAGCAGTTGCCTTGGGAAAATGTTGTTTACAGTGAGGTTTACTTTGGTGAGCTGCTTGTAGACTCTTACATCTCTCACATGAAAAATAAAATACTGAATTGTTTTATGGGGTATTAAGGAAAAACACCTTTGTGTAAGCCTTTTACTTCTGTTATTCTTTCTGGATGGAGGCAAAGAAGACTCCTGGTGGCCTTTCTTGGAGAGTTATACAAATTGCTTCCCTATATTTTTTTACCAACTGCTCTTATAACAATGGTTTTCAAATTTTGATGTGCACAAGAATCACCCAGGAAAGGCAGATTTCCTTCCAAGGATTCTGAGCTTGGATGATGCCAGTGAAAAGGCCTTTTAAAAAGCACACAAGATGATTCTGACGCAGGTGTTCTGAGGATCGTACTAGGAAACCCAGTCCTAGAACGTGCCTACTCCGTGTTCCGGAGACAGCCTTTTCAAATGTGCTTCTCAGAATATGAAGGTAGCTCTAGATTTCAATTCAAATCAGTCTCTGTGGTCTTAGTGGTCTTTCTGTGCTAGTAACATTTTCTTTATTTTCAAAATAATATGCTATGTCTTTTCTTCCCACTCAAATTTTACAGGACAAACAAGGAACTATTTTTTTATTATATGAGCACCTGAAGAGAGACAAGTTGGGAATGTTGTGAGTATGAAGTGTCTCTATGAGATAGAATAAGCTAAGAAAACAGACTATAACCACCACCAAGAGTGGTGCTTCTTGTGCATTTTAACCAGCATGATGATTTGTTGGAAATCTGTGTTGTTTTATTTAGTTCTTCAGGTATTTCATAAAATGAATTTAGATGTCTCCATAGGGGTTCATAAATATAACTGATTAATTATCCAAAATTGGCAGGTAAGAGTTTAGACTTAACAACCTATCACACTCAAACATATATGCGTGTAAGTCATGTCAAATCTGACTGATAGGGCCAGCTCAGGTGTCCAGATTATGGAAAGGCAGCTGTCATCCTGGCATGCTTAGAAAAGTGCTCTGGTGTCTTGGCAAGATATTCCCCAAAAAGGCAGAGTCTGTAGCCCCTCCTAAGATCTAGTTTCAGCCCTGATCTTCTCAAGGTACGTGTAATGCTGAGCAGAGTCCTGCGGCAACACTCAGGAGGTTTCTACATACACTTCTCCCAAACTTCTTTCCAGGGTATTTTGAAGAGCTAGCAAAATTGTCTCCTCATCCAGGACTCAGAATCTTAGAGCCACAACCTTGAGTTATCTAGTATTCCATATCTTGGCATATAGTTATTTGGTGCCTTTAAGTCATCCTACCTTATTGGGAAACTGTTTCTGCCCTGTATTTCTCTTCCTTGTACCATCTGCAACAGTGTAGACATTGTAGCTTCACATTGAAACACACCACACACACACACACACACACACACACACACACACACACACACACACACACACACACACACACACACCTGGTCTTATAAAAACTAACCAAATAAGAGCCAATTCTTCTATTAAGCATTCACGTTCTTGAGCGGCCTCAGTTCCCCATGGCCCACCCCCACTCCCCACGTCAGTTTCCTGGAAACTGATCCAAACAGTTGTGCACCAAAACAAGCAAACAGGTGCACAGGGCAGGTCTCAACTCCCCTATCCAAAACACAGTCCTTTCTTTTACCAAAGCATTCTCAGTTATTTATAACAAACCATTATCAATACCATGATATTCACTCTCATCAATCCTTCTGAACTTTTGCAAATGTTCTGGTGTCTTCTCCTTTGGAGGTAGAATGTGGCTACAATTTAATCTAGTGCTTACAGTCTTAAATGCTTCTCGTCACCTGGGAGGAGGACAAGCTGGCTGTTTGAGTCCTCCCCTCCAGTTCCAAACCTTTCCCAAGATCCCATAAACATGCAAAACGTATTGGCTCTTGTTAAGAAAGTCCCTTCACTGGGGATTCTCCCCATCCTTTTGTCACACTGCGCTGAAAGCAACAGAAATGAGCCTTAATCCACAGGAGCCCAGCAAGCATGCGTTCATCTTCTCTGCCCAGGTCCTCACATCCAGGATGACAACAGAGCCAGGGACACCTCTGAGGATGTGCAGGGAAGCAGTGGCTTTTTTTTCCCAGTGGTGTTCTGCCCCTCAGCTCTCTCCCTACCCTACCCTTACCTATCAGAAAATTCAAAAGCATTTAATCAACTGTGCCGGGCACAGTTCTAGGTGTGGGACAAACAGCAATGAACCAAACAGACAAGTCCCTACCCCCATAAAGCTGACATTGCAGTGGGGTGGGCATACAATAAACAAGTAAACAGGTAAATGTGTTCTAGCCTGTCAACTGCTGACAAGCCAGGAAAGGGGCACAGCAGTTGACTAGTAGCTGGAACACTTCCTATTCTACTCTCTGCAAACTTGACAGTATGATGCCTCGGCTGTGGTAGGACATAGGTCACCAGGCAGTTACTGGGACTAGGAAAACCAAGCAGTCAACTGGATGTGAAGTTGGCAAGCTGGGGCATGAGAAATTTGCATTTTCCTGAGTTAGGAGTCTAATTAAGCAGGAAAGGTTCAAGGTCCAAGTATATTTCTAATCTCAGGATTTCAGACAGATGGGTTAGTTAAGTACAAAGAACTACAAATCAGAACACAGAGATATGAGCTCTGTCTTACGTGACACCAGCTGGCGTGAGGGATTAACTGCAAAGACAACCTGGGCCAGGACTGGAACTAGACAAACCCTCACGCACATGGGATGGGGCTGGAAGGGGTGTGCTCCCTTCAGGTGATGGAAGAAGAGCAGTCACACAGGCCAAATACAGGACCCACGATCCAGGTGCCTGGAGGTCATCCCGAAAAGCAGCCAATTCACAGCATCAGGAAAGTTCCAACCACAAAGAGTGAAAGGACGACCTGAGAGCTACGTAGGGGGAGCTCGACCACAGGAGCTCAGAAAGGAGGCCACTTTTAGAAGACCCAGGCCAGCTGCTGTCGGGGGGTGTGGGGCCATGAAGAAAGCTAGTCAGCAGATGACGGAACCCAGCAGAGGCTGACACTCAGGAGCAGGACTTGTGTCCCAGAATGGACAGATGAAACCTGGGTAGGATTAACAGGGCAGAGGCAGAGTCCCTGGGGTGTGGGCCACAGGAAGATTTATCCAGGTGGGACTGAGGCATAGAGGAGCGGGGCAGCAGGAAAACCATCGCAGAATTTAGGAGCCAGCAGGAGAGACTGTTTCATGAACAAAGAAACCCCCCATCATCAAACTGACCTAGCAGCACAGTGGATTTGATGCTGAAGCCCACAGAATGAATTATTAGACTGGTAACCAAGAGGAACTCGCCCAGCTGTCCCTACACCTGCACCTGAGATTTCAGGCAAGGATGCCTTGACCTGCAGGCTAGCTTCGGCGGTAGAAATAGTCCTATTGGTGTACCTTCTAGATGGCTGTTGCTACTCACATGTCCTGCAGAAAGGGCACTGTTGACAGGGACCTCCTGAAAGATTCCTGGGCTTCCTCCACTGCTTTCTGCTCCACCTTATTCTCATCCCTTACTGTGGTCATTGAGCCAGAGAATGTTAGAGCAGGGAAGGACTGGGGGATTGATGGATCTTCATATTATAGATGGGAAACTGAGGCTTAGAGGGGGTATGAATTGCCCAGGTCCCACAGTTGCCTGTGTCCTTGTCCTGAACCTAGTGTTCTTTTCACTACACCACAAAGTCTACACTGAGTGATCACCTTGTATAGGTAGCCCTACTGTGTAATGCAGAGATTCTCCGACTGTTGTGAGGTGCATCGCTTGTGCAAGTTTGTACAGATTTTGCTAATTTGCTTTTTGTGAATATTAGATAGGATTCAAGGTTATCCCTAGAATTCTCACTTGCATATAGCTGTGCTTTCTTAAGTGTGAGATAAAAGGCTGGAATCACAACTGCTGTATTAGGAATTGCACTGAAGTGTAAACACAGGAGGTTGGGAAAAGATGATTTAATAGACAATGGCCAAGACAGTCCCATTTTCTAGAACTCAAGTTGAAAAAGAAAAGACAAGAAAATAAAAAATTTTTTTCTTTGTGTTGCTTAATTTTCCCTGGAGCTTTAAAGGGAGTCCTTTCCTGTGACCGTGGCTTTGTTTGGCTTCAGTGCAATCAGGTCATGCCAGGTGACTGTCAAAAAGGAGAGGGAGCTCACACGGAGTATGGCTTTTCAGACCAGAGATTGTGGTTTGGCTTTTCTGGGATAACTTCATACCAACTCCATCTATTCTGGGATATTTCTGGGAAATAGTGGAATTCAAGGAGAAATTTTAAGGAAGAGAAAATGAAGGAAATTCTAGAAATGAATTAATTAATAGGGAACAGGGACTTGGAGTCCATCCAGCCTTAGTTCCCAACCCAGAGAACGTGGACATCAGGAGGCTGAAGAGAGACCACGGGAGGGGCATGAATCCGTTTGTGAACAGGGCATCGTACACACATGTGCACACACAGACACGCAGACACAGCTATAACTTAACTATGAGCCTCAATTTTTAGTATATGTAAGAATCACCTGGGGAGCTTGGTGAAACTGCATATTCCTGGACCCCCAACTCGAAGATTCTGATTTTGTCAATCTGGGGTAGAGCCTAGGAATCTGCTGTTTTAAGAAGCATTCAGGGCCGGGCGCGGTGGCTCACGCCTGTAATCCTAGCACTCTGGGAGGCCAAGGCGGGTGGATCGCTTGAGGTCAGGAGTTCGAGACCAGCCTGAGCAAGAGCTAGACCCCATCTCTACTAAAAATAGAAAGAAATTATCTGGCCAACTAAAAATATATATAGAAAAAATTAGCCGGGCATGGTGGCGCATGTCTGTAGTCCCAGCTACTCGGGAGGCTGAGGCAGTAGGATCGCTTGAGCCCAGGAGTTTGAGGTTGCTGTGAGCTAGGCTGACGCCACGGCACTCACTCTAGCCCGGGCAACAGAGTGAGACTCTGTCTCAAAAAAAAAAAAAAGAAGCATTCAGGGTCTAATATATACTGACCCTGTGGCAGTAAAATACAAATCACTTTTTTAAATTACTGACTCTGAAGTTGCCTTTGGCTACTATTTATTTTCTTAAAAGAGATACTAATGTTCAGCAGCTGTAAGAGGTGGGTTGTCCTCAGATTCTGGGAATGGAACTCTAAAGTTTAGAATCACCAATCCAGTCCAATTCCTTCATTTCAGAGAAAAGGAAATGAAGACCCAGAGAGCTTAATTAAGTAACTTCCCCAAAGCCATACAGTCAGTGGCAGGACAGCGAGCCCTGGTCTCCTGTCGTAGGGACTGGGAAGCTTTGGGCTCCCACCCAGGGGAAAGTCTGATGAGGCTGGACAGCGCCAACACAAAGGGGTCTGAGCCTTAGACTGTAAGGTGACTTAGTTTACAGGTAAATGAGAAAGAAGTAATCCCACCACCTCAGGGCAGAACACTTTTTAAATGTTAATCCAGTCATTTAACCTATTTTTTTCCTTCAATAAAGAACATTCAAAAAATAGCTAGAAAAATACCCTAGAGTTTTGTTTCCAAATTAAAACTTACAACGATCTAGTTGTCTGGGAATGTTCACTGACCGCAGTATAATGCTACACAGTGGTTTGCAAGCTGTCTCTGAAATCTTCTTAGAGGGAGAGTTCAGATTCATAAAGACGGCCGTTCATGAACGGGGCACATTCTCTGCTGAACATGGGCAGAGCACCCTCAGGAGGAGCAGGACTCACTTGCACACCTGAAATAGATAATAAACCCCAGACAAAAAGTCTCCGGGATCCCGAGATGCAAACGTCTCTGTAGACAAGGCAATTGTTAGGCATGAATCACACTTAACAACAATTCTCTTAAACTGACTCAAACAATTTTTAAAATGAGCTCATACAATGTCCTAGCTCAGTGGTAGCCTTTCCTGGAAATGACTGACCCTATCGCTGTATTCTGCTAAGTTGATTAATAAAAAATATTTATTACGCAAATCCTTTTTGTTGACAAGTTAAAATGGAGCCTCATCTTTCATATCTCCCTGAAGATTGCCACCTTGTGAGATTGAAAATACTCATTAAATTCCATCACCAGACAGGCACAAATGAGAGGGCGATTGTTTTTAAGCATGTGAGGGGAATCGTTGGTAAACTCATTTGTTTGGATATCATTAACAGAACAATCGGCGAGGATCTCCAGGGGGTCCTCATGACCTTTGCTCACAGTCTCTTCATCATCCATCAAGAAATATCAGCACCTAATATGCAAGGCGAGACCAATTTTAAGGTGAGGTGTTAATTAACTAACGATCCTGGTTAATTTCTATACAACGGCTGAAAATACCTCATGCTGTATTGTAAACAAGTGCTAAACCATCTTTTTTTTTATTGTAAGCAGTACATATTTTACAATGTGCAGGGTCAATATTGCAAGGTTCCCACTGAAGCCGTTAGTTAAATTTAATAGCTTGAAACTTTTTTCTTTGAAATATAGTAGAGTTGCTTTTAGCTTGCTGCCATTTTCAGACCCAAGCTCATAAGGGAGAAGAGCTTCCTCATGTTGGAGGTAAAGCTAAAACATCACAGTGGAACTGAAACAGAGATTGTCACAACCATAAATTGTGAATGTAATCTGTCCATATTTCAGATAATACAATGTCTGGCTAGTGATTCCTGGGGAGCCCCAGTTTCTAGAGCTGGAGAAGTTCTAAGACCCAAGAAGGAAATGTGTGTTAGGGAGAAGAAGAAAAAAAAAAATCCCAGAAGCAGTGATAGAGAGCAACCTTGTCTGGTTCCAGTTCAGACTTAAACCAAGACATGAAACTATAAGAATTCTAGAAGAAAATTTTGGAAAAACTCTTATAGACATTGGCTTAGGCAAAGAATTTATGAAGAAAACCCCAAAGGCAATCATAGCAACAACAAAAATAAATAAATAAATGGGACCTGATCAAATTAAAAAGCTTCTGCATAGCCAAGAAACCATCATGAGAGCAAACACACAACCTACAGAATGGGAGAAAATATTTGCATGTTACACATCTGATAAAGAGCTGATAACTAGAATCTATATAGAACTCAGGAAAATCAGCAAGAAAAAATCAAACAACTCTATCAAAAAGTGGGCAAAGGACATGAACAGAAACTTTTCAAAAGAAGATAGACTAATGGCCAACAAACCTATGAAAAAATGCTCAACATCTCTAATTATCAGGGAAATGCAAATCAAAACCACAATGAGATATCACTTATCTCCAGTGAGAATGGCCTTTATCAAAAAGTCCCAAAACAATAAATGTTGGCGTGGATGCGGAGAGATAGGGACACTCACACACTGCTGGTAGGACTGCAAACTAGTACAACCTCTGTGGAAAGTAGTATGGAGATACCTCAAAGAGCTACAAGTAGAACCACCATTTGATCCAGCAATCTCATTACTGGGCATCTACCCAAAGGAACAAAAAACATTCTATAATAAAGACATCTGGGCCGGGCGCGGTGGCTCACGCCTGTAATCCTAGCACTCTGGGAGGCTGAGGCAGAAGGATCGCTCGAGGTCAGGAGTTCAAGACCAACCTGAGCAAGAGTGAGACCTCGTCTCTACTGAAAAAAAAGAAATTAACCGGACAACTAAAAGTATGTAGATAAACTTAGCTGGGCATCGTGGTGCATGCCTGTAGTCCCAGCTACTTGGGAGGCTGAGGCAGGAGGATCACTTGAGCCCAGGAGTTTGAGGTTGCTGTGAGCTAGGCTGATGCCACAGCACTCTAGCCTGGGCAACAGCATGAGACTCTGTCTCAAAATTAAATAAATAAATAAATACAAAACATCTGCACTAGAATGTTTATAGCAGCACAATTCACAATTGCAAAGATGTGGCAACAACCCAAGTGCCCATCAATACATGAGTGGATTAATAAAATGTGGTATATGTATACCATGGAGTTCTACTCAGCCACAAAAAACAATGGTGATCTAGCACCTCTTGTATTATCCTGGATAGAGCTGGAGCCCATTCTACTAAGTGAAGTATTGCAAGAATGGAAAAACAAGCACACCACATGTACTCACCATCAAATTGGTATTAACTGATCAACACTTCAGTGCACATATAGTAATAACATTCATCGGGTATTGGGCAGATGGGAGCGGGGAGGAGGGGATGGGTATATATACACCTAATGGGTGTGGTGAGCACTGTCTGGGGGATGGACACGCTTGAAGCTCTGACTCGGGTGGGGTAAAGGCAATATACATAACCTAAACATTTGTACCCCCATAATATGCTGAAAGAAAAAAATTAAAAAAATAAAAGAAATGCAAAAAAAAAAAAAAATCCCAGCATATATGTGTGCCATCTACCCCACCCCATTTCTCCAAAGTGGGGTGGATGTTTCACCACTAACCTTTTGAAGCCTCCATGTGGCCTGTAAAGATGTTAGTCCACAAAGTCCAGTTATATGTAATTGACTAGCAGTCTCCAAACTCTAAAATACAGGAGCAAGATCTGAGGGGGGGGGTTTGAAATACCAGCTGAACAGAGATGACCAAGTGGTATTGATCAGGAAAGTCTGAATCTGATTCCCAACCTAGGCCTTCATCATGTTTGAAAGCACTCAATTGGAATCCCCATGTAGTTTCTCTCTTAAATGGAAAGTTCAACAAAAGCTTGACAAAAATACAATTTTTAGGCTAGGCATAGGAGCTCATACCTGTAATCCCAGCACTTTGGGAGGCTGAGGCCAGAGGATCCCTTCAGTCCAGGAGTTCAAGACCAGCCTGGGCAACACAGCAAGACTTTGTCTCTACAAAAAAATTAGAAAAATTATCCAGGTGTGGTAGTGCATGCCTGTAGCCCCAGCTACTGGGAAGGCTGAGGCGGGAGGAATACTTGAGCCCAGGAGTTCAAGGCTACAGTGAGCTAAGATCATGCCACTGCACTCCAGCCTGGGTGACCGAATGAGACTCTGTCTCTAAAAAAATAAAAAATATAGATATATAATTTTTAATACATTTTTTACTTGAGTTGGGGCCTAGCTCCTTTAGTAACAGTAACAATGATAACAATGCTTATTTGTTAAAGTGGTTTTATGAGCTGGGGAATGACCATTGCTTTTCCTACAACATGATTGAGAAGATCCAATAAAAAATAGACCCCATGTTACCTCAGTGTACACTGGCCCTAAAGGATATAGGCTCCTCATTTACACTTTAAGTTCCTTCTAGCTAGCATCATTTCAGCTGTTACTGCCATATGCAAAATCTCAAGCCTGTCCAAATATAGCTAATAAGCAGGATGTGGTTTATCCCCAAATCCACACAGACTAAGCAGACTCTGAGCTTGGACTTGAGATTGGCAGAGTAAACCACCCTTGACAGAATGAAGGCTATTTCTCTGCCCTTTCTCTGACTTTCAAAATCAGCAAAAGTCAGATGTTTTCAGGTAGCTTTTAAGTAGCTCATGGTTTCTCACCTTCTCAGATCAATCATTATTTTCTTGATTTTTTACTTGTGTTAGAAGGTCTAAAGGCAAAAACTTTAAATCCCAATATAATATAGGTATAATAACAAAATTTTGAAAAGTGGAATAGATTCATCTTTGGTAATATTTTCTGTCTACTACCTAGTGGCATTATAATAGGTATTTGCTGTTTGTAAACAAGGATTTACCAGCCAAATATAGGATGAATACAAATGGAAAGTGATGCAGGAAAGGCATTTAACAAAATCCAATACCCTTTGCAATAAAGACACTCAACAGAATAGGAGTAGAAGGTAACTTCCTTAACCTGAAATGGCCATCTGCAAAAAACCCACAGTCTTTGGGCTAAGATCAAGTGTAATACAAAAAATTGACAGCTGACATTTAACAAGACCCAAAGTTTTTCCCCCAAGATCAGGAACAAAGTGAGGATGTCTGCTCTTGCTACTTTTATTCATCATTTTACTAGAGGTTTTAGACAGGGCAATTAGACAAAGAAAGAAAAGGCATCCAGATTAGAAAGGTGGAAATAAAACTATCTCTATTAGCAGATGGCAAATTCTTGTAAATAGTAAATCCTAAAGAACCCACAAATAAAGTATGAAAACTGAGCAAGTTTGCAGAATATAAAATCAATAGACAAAAGTCAGTTGTATTTCTATACACTAGCAATAAACTATCCAAAAATAAAATTTAAAAATTTTAAGTTACAATAGCATCAAAAAGAATAAAATACTTAGGAATAAATTTAACAAAAGTGCAATATTTGTGCAGTGCAAACTACAAAACATCTGTGAAATAAATGGAAAGACCTGTGTTGGAAGACTTAATATTGCTAAGATGCCAATACTCCTCCAATTAGTCTACAGATTCAATGCAATTCCTATCAAAATTGCTGCCGGCTTTTTTGCAGAAATTGACAAGGTGATCCTTAAATTCATGTGGAAACGCAAGGGACCCAAATAACCAAAATGATCTTGAAAAGGAAGAACAAAGTTGGAGGTCTCACACTTCTCAATTTCAAAACTTACTACAAAGCTACGAATCAAGACAGTGTGGTACTAGCATAAGAATAGATATATAGATCAATGGAATAGAATTGAGAGTCCAGAAATAAACCCACACATTATGGTCAGTTGATTTTTGACAAGGGTACCAAAACAATTCAATGGGGAAAAATATTAATAGTCTTTTTAATAAGTGGTGCTATTATTGAAACCGCAAAGGGGCTTCAGACAAGGTCTGGTTACTCGCCACACAGAGACAAAGAGAATTGCCAAGGAAGAAAGAACATTTTAATGTGAAAGATGTCTGTCAAGTGATGGGGAGAAGCAGCCTCAAATTCATCTCCCCTACTAACAGAGACTTCAGGCTTTCTAAAAAGTGGATATGCGCATGGGGACAGGTTGTGTTGAAATTAACGAGGGACTCTTTGCATTGGGGCGGGCTAGTGACTGATGGTGTGTCTTGGTGTCAGGAAGTCTGCCAGGAGCCTTTAAAATCTCAATTCTTTTGTCTTGCAGAAATCCCACTATATGTGGGAAACAACTCAAAAAGTTCAAACAGTTAGTTAAGGGAGAAGATTATAAAAAATATATAGGGGTCATTGAAATTTGTTCATAGAGCCAGTTACAGTGCTGGGAGGGACAAGTGGATATCCACACACAAATAAATGAAGTTGGACCTCTATGTCACATCATATACAAAAATTAAGCCAAAATAGTTAGAAAAACTAAATGTCAGAGCTAAAACTATAAAACTCTTAGGAGAAAACATAGGTGTAAATGTTCATGACCTTGGGTTAGTAATGGTTTGTTAGACCTGATGCCTAAAAGACAAGCAACCAAAGTGAAAATAGATAAATTGGACTTCAACAAAATCTAAAATTTTGTGTATCAAAGGATACTATCAAGAAAGTAAAAAGAAGGCTGGGCACGGTGGCTCACGCCTGTAATCCTAACACTCTGGGAGACTGAGGTGGGGTTGAGAGGTCAGGAGTTCAAGACCAGCCTGAGCAAGAGCAAGACCCCATTTCTACTGAAAATAGAAAGAAATTACCTGGGCAACTAAAAATATATAGAAAAAAATTAGCCGGGCATGGTGGCGCATGCCTGTAGTCCCAGCTACTTGGGAGACTGAGGTAGGAGGATCGCTTAAGCCCAGGAGTTTGAGGTTGCTGTGAGCCAGGTTGACACCATGGCACTCTAGTCCGGGCAACAGAACGAGACTCTGTCTCAGAAAAAAAAAAAAGAAAAGAAAAGAAAGTAAAAAGACAGACAATATTTATAAATCGCATATCTGATAAAGTGCTAGTATCCACAATATATAAAGTACTTGTACAACTCAACAATAGAAAGACCAATAACCCAGTAAAGGGAGCAAAGGATTTGAAGACTTTTCTTTGAGGAAGATACACAAATGGCCAATAAATATATGAAGAAATGCTCAACATCATAAGTCATTAGGGAAATGCAAATCAAAACCATAATGAGGCACAATTTTACACCCACTAAGATGGCTACAATTAAAAAAAAAAGCAGGCAATAAGAAGTGTTAGCAAGGATATGGAGAAACTGGAAACTGGAACCCTCATACATTGCTGGTCAGAATATAAAATGGTGTCATAACTGTGTAAAGTTTAGCAGTTCCTCAAAAAATTAAACATAAAATTAACCATATGACCCAGCAGTTCCACTCCTAGGCACATACTCAAGGGTATTGAAAACATGTTCACATGAAAGCTTGTACATTAATGTTCCTGGAAGCATTATTCATAATAGCCAAAAAGTAGAAACAACCAAATGTCCATAAACTGACATTGTATTATATGGATGAACCTTGAAAACATTGTGCTAAGTCAAAGAAGCCAGTCACAAAAGACTACATATCATATGATTCCACTTATATGAAATGTAGATGCAGGCAAATCCATAGCGATAGGAAGTAGATTAGTTGTTGCTAGAGGCTGGGGGGTGGGAGACTATGGGGAATGACTGCTGATGGGCACAGGGTTCCTATCTGGGGGGATGAAAATGTTCTGGAATTACATAGTGGTGATGGTTGCTTGTGAATATACTAAAAACCACTGATTTGTACACTTCATAAGGGTGACTTTTATGGTATGGGAATTATACCTTAATAAAATATGAATTAAGTAAAACGGGAAGGTTCATTTTTCTTCCCAGCAACCAATGGAAATAAACCCTGCCATAAGCCTACTAACCCTGTTTTTAGGGTGACGAGACCAGTGCTTCTCAAACTATCTGTAGTGAAGAACCTATTGGTTTTGTTTTGTTTTTTTCTGACCTGTCATGGAGCAATATTTCTGTAAAATACAACAAAATCGAATTACTAAAAAAAGAAATGAAAAAATTAAAGATGTGCAAAACAGAAGCCCAGTGTTTTCATTATTAGACTTACTAGACATAAAAATTCTAGAAAGAGTTACAAATTCTTACTCTCTACTTTTTTACTCATTTCAACAAGACTGGTAACCAATGATTTGTAGACAGGTGCCAGTCAGTGGAACATACTTTGAGTAGAACTGGTCTAAATCATACTTAACTTCAAAAAGGAGCAAATGCTTGCTAGGGGGCTTGCAAGAGGTATTTAAGTAATGACTGAATGAATATTGTTTTTATTGTTTGTTTACAGACCACCATTAAAGATATTGAAGCCATTCTAGGTGTAACAGAGGAAAACAAAATGAAGTTTCAAGAAGAGCAACAGTCCAAAGTTGATAAAAAACCTCTCTAATCCTGATAAATGATCCTGGAATACCTTATGATTTTGGATCCCAATCTGGAGCAAAAAAGGCAATATTCCTTTTGCTGTGAGGAATTAAAAGTAGGGGAAAATTAGTGCACTTTGTTTGCTAGGAGGTAAATTAAAACAGATTATAATGAAATGCTCTTTTTAAAAAATTGGTTATTAAGTGATCTTATTTTGCTTATTAAATAAACCAAAACCTATTTGTGTTTTCACTCGAGAATGTTGAACAATCCTTTCCTCTTCCCAGATTTAAGAAAAAGAAATCTAATAGAAGGAAGTTAAAAGTCTTACTGATATCACTTCTACATTTACTTCTTTATAATCTTCAGGATTATGGAGCTTTTAAAAAATGTTTTATAAAGTTTTCTCCTTTCTTTTTATCTTTTATTTTCTTTAAGAGATAGGGTCTTCTATGTTGCCCAGGCTGGAGTGCAATAGCATGATCATAGCTAACTGTAACCTTGAACTCCCAGCTACTCCAGAGCTTAGGCAGGGCTCGAGCGATCCTCCTGCCTCAGCCTCCAGAGTAGCTGGGACTACAGGTGCGCGCCACCAGGCCCAGCTCACTCCTCCTATTTCTGATGTCATTTATCTTCTGCATTTAAAAATTGAATTAAGGCTTAATCATTGCTATTTGGAAAAAACACAAATGCCTTTTTTTCCAAGACTTGAAATTATATGAATTTTTTAAGTGATTCTTTACCATTCATTGTATTTTGTCGTACCAAACCACTGTTGTTTGTTGTTGCCATTTTTCAAAAAGTAGGAAAAGCCAACATCTAGTTAGACAAAGCACCAGAATTAATCTAGATGGCAGTATCTGCTCTTAGTTTAAGATAGAGCGTAACTTGAGCCCTCTAGCTTGAATAAACATTTGTATTCTCTAGTTCTCCATTTAAAACAGCAGTAGGATTTTTTCAAGCGTTGTTCAACAGTGCAGTACCTTTAAAAGAGCACATTATTAAAATTTTGCAGTGCTGGCACTAACTTTCAGCATTTGCTTCATAATTGTCTAAAAATATGCAAGCTGCAACACCAAAATCATGTATTATTTTAAAGAGTGATCTATAAAAATATCCGAGTGTGTTGAAGAAAGGAGGAGTATTCTTACCTATGGAATTCCAATAATTTTTTTACTGTGTTTCACCCACAGGCTAAGAGTTTCTGCAATAAAATTAACATTTCTCTGTGTGTCAGCTTTTGTTTTGCTATAGTTGGAAATACATTAATTAGCCAGCTTCCCTGCCTGTGCTAGGTACAATGATGACCTCTTTTTCCTGCCAGTTCTCTCGAATCCATACGAGGGGCCCATTGTCCAGACAGTTGACAGATAGGAAGTACTACATGCCCATTAGAGTCGCGCCTTGGTTGAAGCCAGAGCAACATAAGGTCCAAGAGACTCATTAGTTCACTGGCACAATCGTGTCCTGAGAGTAAATGAAGCCCTCTGTCTCCCTATGGCTCTCATCTGCTCTGGACTTTAAAAGAAAACTGTCTCCATTTTGTTCAGCACAGCAGTGGCTCATTCACATGGGGCGAGCCCCTTCTTAATGCAAAACTGTTCAATCTATCAGGGAAGTTTGTTATGTGAATTTTGATTAGCACTCCTGAGCCTCAAGCTGCTGGCAATACTGAAACGTGTTCGCTGTCCTGAACCATTTTTTTAGCCACTTGATTGGTTTCTCAGACAATGCCACTTTCCTCCTTTGCATGTGCCATTAGCATACACCACAGAACACCTGTTTCCAAATTCAGGCCTTCTACCCAGATTCGGGTCTCACTGGAAAGCGACAGGGAGCAAGGTTCTCTACCTAAACACCTACAGCTTCAAAATGAAAGGAGAAAAATTGGTATAATAAGACAATCACTTCAAGTAATTATGTGGAGAAGCCAAAGGACCAGATTACATTAGTGAAATGTTTTAATTACAGAATATTTGAAGGGAAGCATAGTCCATTACCTTTGGCACATGTATGTTATAAAGATACTGTACTATGGGTAAACTAAGGCAAGTTTGAAAAAAGAACCATTTATATGTGTACAATATCTAAAGTCAAGATTAATAATTGAGCTTTTATTATACTAAATAGAAAACTGATTTGAGGGAAAGGATATACCATTTTTCAGGAAGTTTTTGGGAGAAGTGTGCATTAAACAGTAGAGGTATCTTTGTATGAGAATTGACCCATTATTTAATGTTAAATGTTTGTAGTGGTTGGAGAGCATTCTTTTTTTTTTTTTTTTTGAGACAGAGTCTCACTTTGTTGCCCGGGCTAGAGTGAGTGCCATGGCGTCAGCCTAGCTCACAGCAACCTCAAACTCCTGGGCTTAAGCGATCCTCCTGCCTCAGCCTCCCGAGTAGCTGGGACTACAGGCATGTGCCACCATGCCCGGCTAATTTTTTTTTCTATATATATTTTAGTTGGCCAGATAATTTCTTTCTATTTTTAGTAGAGATGGGGTCTCGCTCAGGCTGGTCTCGAACTCCTGACCTCGAGCGATCCACCCGCCTCGGCCTCCCAGAGGGCTAGGATTACAGGCGTGAGCCACCGCGCCTGGCCGAGAGCATTCTTTTGTTTTTGTTTTTCCCCCCACCTTGGCCTCCCCAGAGCATTCTTTTTTTTTTTTTTTTTTTCTTGAGACAGAGTCTCACTCTGTTGCCCAAACTAGAGTGCCGTGGCATCAGCCTAGCTCACAGCAACCTCAAACACCTGGGCTCAAGTGATCCTCCTGCCTCAGCCTCCCGAGTAGCTGGGACTACAGGCATGCGCCACCATGCCCGGCTAATTTTTTCTATGTATAGTTTTAGTTGTCCATATAATTTCTTTCTATTTTTAGTAGAGACGGGGTCTCGCTCTTGCTCAAGCTGGTCTTGAGCTCCTGAGCTCAAACGATTCTCCCACCTCGGCCTCCCAGAGTGCTAGGATTACAGGCGTGAGCCACCGTGCCCAGCCCCCAGAGCATTCTTGAATAAGTAGCAACCCACTTTATACTGGCTTTAAAGAACCCAATTAGATGATAATATTAAATGACAATCTGTGCTGTCTACCTACTTACCTACCTTCCACAATCTGCTTACATTTACCATTTATTGAACTCTTTCTAGGGGCTAGGTTTGTACTGTACTAGAAGCTTTATATCCATTATTTTGTTCCATCTTTCCAACAACCCCATGCAGGTAGATACTACTCCTGTCTCCATTTTACTTATAAGGAAACTGGGATTTAGTGAGAGTATCTCACCTTATGTCTCAGGCTAAATGAAGAGAAGTGTGGGATTTATTGTCTTTTAGCACAAATTCTAGCATGCAATGTAAAATAGAAGGTTCAGTTTCATTTGCCCCAGATCATGCAAGGGATTTGTACATTTTTTTTAATCTTTTTTTAAATTTTATTTTCCAGAACTTACAGTGTTGACATGCACATTTTTAGAATAACAAATTCTAGAGTATTGCTTAAAATACAGGTAGACAAGTTAACTTAAGCACACTTCCTGCTAATAAAATAAACTTGTGCAGTTGACAACATCATAAGGCATCACAATTATGTGATCAAAGAAAACAAGAGGAAAAGTGGCGCCGGTGGAATTCTCTGGTGATGGATCTGTAAGACTTTGGTGGAGAACTGGTGATGGAAATGCACAGGAGAGTTTGGAAGCTGGGGTGTCGGGCCCGAAGTTTTGTTTGAGAGATGGGAATGAGGCCAAAAAATCCTAAAAGGGTTGGGAAAGGCTTCCAAGAAGATGTAGAATAACCTAGCAGAAGGTTGGGGAGAATTTTTTCAGCTACGCCATCCTAAGAATTGCAAGCATCCTATTTTTCAAGTATAAAAACGTGTATTTTATCACAAGTAATATATCAGTAACCATCTGATAGCTTTAACAATTAATAATCATTTGTATTCAACTGGCACCTTTCTTCTAAAGAGCTCAAAGCACTTTACATTTGTTATCTCATTAATTTCCAACACTGTCCCTGTGGGGAAGGTAATAAGTATTTTAACATTTAAATGTTTATCTTTCAGGATTTCTCAAGCATACATTAATTATATTTCCAAAAATGTAAATGCTCATTAGTTTTATTTTACTGTTCCTCTGGCTTTAATGTGCGTAATGAATTTGTTCAACTCTTGAACAATGTACACATCATGGTAAATCTTATCTGGAAAACTACAAATTAAGTTGCCAAGATAACGGGAAGGGTAGAGGTTGTGGGAGGGAGGAAGCATTTGACTTTGCTTTTCCCACTGGAGAAAGTTTGGACCAATCCATTCCAAGCCCAGGTGAACTATGCTGCGGCTCTTCTGCACCTTCCCTGCATCCCATTCCTTCCCAAAGGCAAGTCACAGGAGAGTCGGGACTGTGTCTAAGAGTCCGAGGCAGATAGAACTGCTATTTATATCATTGTTTTATTAACGATTTCATCAATGTGGGACAGAAACCTGATGCATTCCATCAGGAGTTACATCCCAAAGAGTCACAGAATAATAAGGGCCGGGAACTCGTCTCCCCAGCCCTCCCTCTCTTTGGCCTGGTCATACCTTCCTCAATTTTCTAACTAGAAAAATGGCAGATAGTAATACCCTACTCCTTAGGGAAGCAGTCGAGATTAATTAGCCAACGTTGGGAGAGTGTTCCAAAGATGAAGTGTTCTACATAAATGTTTAAGTATTATTATTACATCGCTACTTCAAATGGAAGTTCTAACTTTGAAATGTGATTATACACTTTCCAAAAAAAAACCCCTTCATAACCACATATATAGGTTTATTTTTCACTCTAACAGTCTAACTCATGGTTGTGAAACTTTATTGCACTTGATGGAAGGCCTTGGCTTTTATTAGTTTTAAACTGCTGGTTTCTGGGGTATTTATGTAAATGAGGGAAAGATACCAAAACAGTAAATAATAAGCATGTCCCTGCTGTTTAAAAATCTGTTGGTAAAAACAACTTTTGTTTTAAGACCCTAAACATAGCACAGAAAAATACAGCTTTGGCATGTATGCATAAAATAGGTTTGTCGGTTTGGGTTGTTTTTTTTTTTTTTTTTTTTGGATGGTAGTTTTCCCCTCAAGCATTTCTTTACCATTCTGTAAACATTTTGTTTCAATTCTACATGTCACCATATATATGTGTGTCACCAGACACACACTGACAAACACACACACACACATACACATACAGACACAGAAATCAGAAATGAGAGAAGTAAAATGCTACATTTTAAGATTTTTTTATTTAACAAACTGTTATAAAGTAAACCAGATGGCTAATTACAGCTCCCAGAAACAAAAGGCCACACCCAAGTTTATTGCAGTTGCCTCATAAGGAATGTTATGATGAAATCATCGTCCCATAAACTTGACAACAAAACAGCAGACCTTCCATGATTGCAAAATACACTCCAAATTCAAGTTCAAATTTTGGTTCATTTAAACATTTATGCCACTTTGCTTCCCAGCAGAGGACACAAAATTCTTACTTTGCAATCACTGAAAAACTCAAAATTAATTAGGAATACATTTTTTGTTTCCAGATTCCCTTTACAGTCACTTTCCAGTCATTTTCTTAGGTTTTTTTTTTCCAAGTTGAATATCTATAACCACATTCCTAAGCCAAAAAAACTAGATCATTTGCAACAATAGTGAAAAATCAGAAAGATCTAAAATTCAACAATCCAGGGTATTGCTTAAAATTATGGAATATCTGTATGAAATACCTCTATACAGTCATTTGAAAAATCATGTTATTACACCTACCATATGATCCAGCCATTCTACTCCTACATATTCACCCAAATTCAGATTTTGGTTCATTTAAAGATTCCTCTGTTTCCCAGCAGAGGACACAAAATTCTTACTTTGCAATCACTGAAAAACTCAAAATTATCTAGGAATACACTTTCTGTGTCCAGATTCTCTTTATAATCACTTTCCAGTCATTTTCTTAGGTTTAGAAAAGAAAGCATATGTCCATAAAAAGACTTGTCCACGAATGTTCACAGGAACTTTATTTGTAGTAACCCAAAGCTGGAAACAAGCTAAATGTTCGTCAACAGATGAATGGATAAGAAAATTATGGTGTATCCATAAAATGAAATACTACCTAGCAATGAAAAGGAATGAACTTGCAATCCTGAGCTGATAAGCTCAACAACATAGAAGAATTTCAAAATAATTATGTTGAATGAAAAAATCCAGGAAAAAAAGTATACATACCCATTTATCTAACATTCTAGAAAATACAAACTATAGTGAGTGATTGCCTGGGCATGGAAGATGGGGTGGGAGTCAGGTGAGGAGGAGTGGGGGTGATGAATATCTTTACTATGTTGATGTACAAATGGTTTCTTGGGTGTGTACAGATGTCAAAACTTATCTAATTATACACTTTAAATATTTTCTAACATAGACCATGCACGGCCGCTGATGCCTGTAATACCAGCTCTTTGGGAGGCCAAGGTAGGAGGAAACCTTGAGGCCAGGAGTTCAAGACCAGCCTGGGCAACAGAGTGATACCCTGTCTCAAAAACAAAAAGGAAAAAAAAAAAGAAAAAAGAAAAAAAAAATATTGTCAAAGGTAAATAAGGCCAGACACTAGTTAAAGTGGTAAGAACAGTTTTTAATCAATAATACACTATGGGAATTGGAAAAAGAATGCATTGTGAACTGAATTCAACTTCACCTTATACAAAGGTGACTGGGAATTTTAAAGAGCCAATGAGGGGATAGAGCAGGAAAGTGGTGGCTCAGTAGAGTCAGGGAAGTGAAAACTTAGAAAAACCAAGATGGAGGGTTGGTTCGTGGGAAACCCATTGTGTTTGCTAACTGACACTTACAGAAGTTAGGCTCCTGTCTTCCCACAGAGATTGGGAGGCAGGGGCCCTAATTTAGGTCTTGGCTGGAAGAAACAGAACATTCTTTTGGCAGCTTTGAGTTTTCTCATGCAGGCAGTATAAGGCAGGCTAGTGTCATCCTAGGGATGCAGACTTGAGCTGTTAGAAACCATATTAGTGTTTGTTCAAGTCTTCAGAGGCCAAGGTTAAGGGCAATCAAGAAGAGGGCTCAAGCCAGGCACAGTGGCTCACGCCTGTAATCCTAGCACTTTGGGAGGCCGAGGCGAGAGGATCGCTCAAGGTCAGGAGTTCGAGACCAGCCTCAGCAAGAGCAAGACTCTGTCTCTACTAAAAAATAGAAAGAAATTAGCTGGACAACTAAAAATATATAGAAAAAATTAGCCAAGCATGGTGGCGCATGCCTATAGTCCCAGCTACTCGGGAGGCTGAGGCAGAAGGATTGCTTGAGCCCAGGAGTTTGAGGTTGCTGTGAGCTAGGCTCACACCATGGCACTCTAGTCTGGGCAACAGAGCCAGACTCTGTTTCAAAAAAAAAAAAGAAAGAAAGAAAGAAAAAGAAGAGTGCTCAGAGGAGCCTGGCTAGAATTTAGTCAAAGAGAAAACCTTTATCAGTATGTGCAGTTTTTGAATATCAATAATACCTCAAAAACCAGTTAGACACACACACCCAGAAGACTGTAAGGAAACCACTCAAATGTTAACAGTGGTTACTTCTCAATGATGGGATTTTTTTTCTTTCTGTATTTTCTATTTTATAATGAACTTGTTTTTAATTTATGCAGCAAGTGAAACAAAAATTTAATGGGATGTAGGGGTTGGGAAAGGAAAATCTAGGAATGTCTTTATTGTAAGCTCTACTCTCCAAAGTGATAATGAACTTTGGAACATGGCATGGGAATGCCATCATGACCCCCCTGCGCCAAGTTCCCGACGCTGCCACCAGAGAATAGTGGCATGTTCCCTAGTACCCTGGGTTGATTGTTTTTATTCTAATACCCTTAGTCTAAATATTCTAGAGTACTCACCAGACTATTGCTTTGGTGCCATGCCTATTCAAACAAACAGAAAATGCATAGAAGGTTAAGTGCTTCCACTCACCTGCAAATATTTGGAAGGACAGAATAATGATTATGTGGAATTGGTAGATATTCTAAATGGATATGGAATATATATGACATCTGTTTTAGATTTAAATGTCCTAATGGGTTTTAGCTCCAATTATTTCCTTAATAAGTAATTTCTCCTCTCTAGTTCTCAGGTTTCAGATACAGAAAATAAGAAAGTAGAACTGATGTTTAAGCTTCCTTCCAGCCCTAATGTTCTATGATTCCATGCCACCATCATCAATGTATCAAAAGGGCAAAATTTTATATATCACACAAGCAGGTGGTTTCTTCTACTAGCTTTCTTCTTCTATTTATTGGAAACAAGGGATGAAAATATTTTGAAAATACTTTGCAACCTTATATGGCCTCTTAAGCTCTCCTGTCTACTATCCAAAAGAGCTGTGATTTTAAATGGTTCCAAATATCCTATAACTTTAAAAAGTTCATTACAACACAACTGTTTTTCTCTTGAAGGGAATCGTTTTGACTGAAACCAAATACAGTACATCCTTTAGACTAGGATCATGTCTTTCATTTTTTGGGTTTCACTCTCCTACACTGAGCTCTTATTTATTGTTAAGCAACTAAAATAATGGAAACATTTTATTTTGAAAGCATTTTTACCTGAACTGATGTAATATGTACCTTCTGCACTAGAAGATCTCGGTGCAAGTAGATGGAATCGAAATGAGAATAAAAAGCTGTAACTGGTGTTGCGTGAAAGGTGTATATTTACAAAGTGACCCCCAAAAGCAGGAGGAGCCAAGAAACCAAAGAACGAGGCAGACAAATCCAGTTTATTGGTAAAAGGTGATTTATTGGGGAACTTAAAGACAGAGGTGTGATTTTGGGTGGCAGCAAGACAGGTAGATCTCTGTGCTATTACCCTTCAGACCCAGGGCTTATAGCGAGGAAAAGGGTACACCTGCTCTGTAAGAAATGTGTAGGACAATTAAAATCGACCTTATGACCTATAATTTGTGTGATAACATCAAGATTGAGCCGGGCACTGTGGTTCATGCTTGTAGTTCCAGCAATTTCGGAGGCCAAGGCAGGAGGCTCGCTTGAACCCAGGAGTTCAAGATTACAGTGAGGTGCACTCCAGCTACAGCAACAGAGTGAGACCCTGTCTCTAAAAAACAAAAACAAAAAAATCCATGTTGTTTTGACCTAAGGGCAGGATTTATCAGAAATACACGTTCTTACAGAAGGAACAGTAGATAAAGTAGAAATCTTAGAAGCATTCTCTGGGGTTAATGAGAAGTCAACATGGTGAATTAGTATCCAAGATGATGTTACTTTAGCCTCCACAACTGGACAATTGTCCCTGTACAAATCAGAGCATATCTCCTTTATACATCTGCTTTGCAGGGACAGGATGGATAGCTGGGGTGGTGTCTCTGAGATTTCTTTAATTTATGCCTGTTCCCAAAAAAGAGATGGAAGATGCATTTTGCAACATTCTATTTTGCTGTATAGTAGATGTAGCCCCTGGTAAACTGCAAACGAGATAGGAGAAGACGGTAAAAATATTTCTACCTGGCACCTTTCATCCATCTTCTAAAGACATCCTAAGATGCTACTGTTTCCTGGGCCATGTCTACAAGCAGGCAGGCTCAGCCTTTTTAGGAAATGTCTGACATCCATGTAGCAAGGCCTGGACAAGGAGCTAGACGTAGGATGATTCTATATCCCTCCATAAAGACCACACTGATTGTTATGACCAAACGTTATAGCTGAAAGACTTCTTTGAACTTCATTGCCAAGACAGAAACCTCCCTGCTCCCTTTATCCTTGCTACCAGCTCATAGGTTCTTGGCATTGAAACCATGAAAACAAAAACTTATCAATGATATAAGCTTTTAAAACTACTTAAAACATTTTTCTTAAGATTATTTCCTCTTTCAGTACGTCTGTGGCATTTATATTTTTTTCTAATTATAAAGACATATGCTCATTCCAAAAAACAAATAGGGTCACATAGCTTCTTCAAAAAAAAAATAAAAGTCAAAAACTTTGAAAAACAGGAAAGAATGGGGAAAAAATTTAAAAATCAGCTATTATGCCACCACCTGGCGATAACCACTGTCAAGGTTGTGGCATGTACTGCTGCTATTCCTGCCATTCCTGCCTACGGCCTCTGCGTTTGCCATTCCTGCTGCCTGGCTCACTGCCCTGCTGCATTCGGGTCTTTGCTCAACTGTCACCAGCCCAAAAGGGCCCTCCCTGACCACTCTCTCTAAAGTATAATAGCATCATCACTCTCTATTCACTTACTCTGCTTTATTTTTCTTCAAAGCACTCGATAATATGTAATAATATTACATAACAAGTGTGTTTTTTATCTGTTTCACCCAATGGAGGGTGAGTTTAAAGGTACTGTATGTATGTATATAAACATATATATACACATGTATACATATATACATACACACAAGTATATATCTTTCTTAGAACATTATCTTTCAGTAGTGAGAGTTGCTCAATTAACATCATTGCATTTGGGTTTTTTGTTTGTTTTGTTTTGTTTTTTGAGACAGGGTCTCACTGTGTTGCCCAGGCTACAGTGCAGTGGCATCATCATAGCGCACTACAACCTCAAACTCCTGGCCTCAAGTGATCCACCCACCTCGATCTCCCAAAGTGCTAGGATTACAGGCATAAGCCACCATGCCTGGCTCTTCATTCTACCTCATCATCCCAGGTTGAAGCCTTCATTTTATAGACAATCCATGCTTAGAGAAGGGAAAGTATGTGCCCATAGTCACATGGCTTCTTTAAGAAAGAATTTAGATAAAAACCCAGGACTCCTGATTGCCTGTCTAAAAGCTCTCTCAACTACACCATCTCTCAACTGCATGCTGGCTCAATAAATTAGAAAAAAATTGCTAACTTACTGCATAGTTAAAATGGTGACCAATACATGCTGTTATACTTCTCTGAAGATTACACAGTATATTTGCTTGGTGCTGCGAAGTGCCAACCTGATGACACTTGCAATCCTGAGCTTATTTGATGTGGTTGGGAAGCAAATGAGATTCCAGTGCCCCTGTTGCGCATAGGTGCTCAGTGAGCATTTCCTGCATGGTGGGGAAGTGCCCTATATTTACAGTATTTGATCCAGTTTAACAGCAAGATCTAACGTTAAAATTAGCCTTGTAAAAGTTTTCACCCTAGTTCACACGAAAACAAGATTCTGAGATTACGACTAGCAATTTTTCATGAGTTGATTTGTCTGAATAAAACGTAAAAGGTTTTGTACCATTAAGCATTAGATTTAGAAAAAAAATTTAGTGTACCAAAGAATAAACTGAGAAATGGAACAGGTTTGTTTCTTGTAATAATTATGAACAATATCTCAAACTCAGCATCCTTAGACCATTGAGCTGTGTAGGATAAATGTGCTAATTAATCAATTACTACCCAACAATGTACCCTGTTTATTTACTGAAATGCACCAGAAATGTATGCAGAACTGGTAATTATTAATCATCTTCAGTAACAAATATGACTCAAGTTCACCTTCATATAATTAATAGAGCATGGAGTTAGCTTTAACATCTTGCTTTATTAGGAACAGCAATGAGGAATAAAAGGAAAAAGCTGAACCACAAGTTGTGGTTCACTGGAATGCTGGCCTGGACTGATGCACATATTATCCATAGCAGTGGTATTACTCATCTCCACCCAAATTATGGCCACATGCTCTCTCCGTTAAATCCCAAGTTTTAAAAACTAAATGTTTTAGTTTGAATGAAATTTTAGGCTTATGGAAAAGTTGAAAAAACAGTCCAAAGAATCCCCACATAAAGTTTACTCAGGTTCCCCAAATAAAACCTAAGTTTTAGGACTTGATAACTTGCTTTTGGGATCTGTGTTGATGGCGTCCAAACTCCTTAGCACATGGCTCTCAATTTTAAAGATGTTTAAAAGTACGTTTCAATATACATAGAAATAGTTGTTTTACATCAAATTTAGCAAGTGATCTAGTTTTTTGGAGGGAGGAGGTTGTTGTTTTTTTTTTTGAAACAGGGTCTCTCTCTGTCACCCCAGCTAGAGTGCAGTGGTGTCATCATAGCCCATTGCAACCTCAAACTCCTGGGCTCAAGTGATCCTCCTGCCTCAGCCTCCTGAGTAGCTGGGACTACAGGTGAGCACCACCATGCCTGGCTAATGTATTTTTTAATTTTTTTATTTTTTATAGCGGTGAGGTCTCACTGTTAGGCAAGTGACCTAGTTTTGAAAAATTATTCTTGTTTGAGAGTCATGATGTATGCCCCAAACTGTCCTTTGGGCCAGACAGACATCTGCACTAAGTGAGCTATATTTTGGCTCTAGAATGCTATTTCCTGAGTCCTTACTAGCTGTGCAACATCTAAGGGATGCTAAACTGTGCCGGCTACATTAACATCTGAGTCTGACATCATGTGACTCTTTCAAACTGTGTTCAAAGCATGGGTTTTTTAGTCCTGCTAATGTAGGTTCAAATCCCAGCTGCACCACTTACCTGCTCTGTGACTGCAGACAACTACATTACCCTCTCTAACCTCTGACATTCAGTTTCCTCACCTTGAAAATGAAGAAAATGAAACTTTGAAGTGTTATTTAAATGAGACAATAGGTAAAAAAAAATACCTAGAACATAATAAATACTCAGTAACCAGTAGCTAACATTACATTGATATTATTACCCTCTGTAGCCAGTTTTAGCTTAAGACACTGAAATGTGCACACCTATGCACCCAAAAATAAAACCGTATTTCATACAATGGAAACTGAAAAGGCAGATTGACATTTCTGAAAGTTTTCTCCTGAAGGAAAAAATTGGAGAAAATCTAGTGTTATTATACAGCAAATTAAAAACCTGTCCCCTCTGAAAATACCAGTGGAACTTCACTTCAAGAACCAAAACTGACAAATCATAAATCAGTGGGCAGACTACTGTATTTCCATTATAAAATGATTCAAGACCCCTTTAAATGGAGAGCCCCTTAGGCATCTCGGTATTTGTTTATAGATCATTAACTACTTGACAGTGAGAGTGGGGAAGGGGCAGAGACACTTAAAGCTAAAGGACCAAGAGCCATTGTCGTTGAAGATCAGCAATGAAAACAAAATATCTTTGAAATTTGGTATGAAAATATGATTCATGTTACAAAAATGTCATATGCTTTTCACGAACGTATCTGTTGGAAAACAAGGCTCATTTTATGAAGCTGGAACCATAACGAGGACCCACGTGACAAAATGAATTTACTTGGCCACGTTTTCAAATACCTCTCCAAACATGAGGATTTGTAATATTGGAAACACCCCCATAAAATGGATTTATTTGGTTTAAAAAGTCACAAATATGTCTTCTTGCCACTGGATTCCAGAGTATTAGCATCCACAGCAGGAGATGGGAGAGTAGAACTGTTTCCTGATGAAAAGCTCACTGGAAGCAGGAGGTCAGGATTTTTATTCTTGATTCTGATGTATGACCTATCCTGTAGTTTAATTTCTCCAACTACCAAAATTTAAACTTAAATTTAATTAAATTAAAACCACTGACTCTACATACTATAATTTCTTTTCTCCGGCATTCTTCAAATACACTAATTGTATTGATTTTAACTACTTTTTCTTTCCATTTATTCAACGAGTACCTGCTATTAATATATTCCAAGTACTGTTTTAGGTGCCGGGATCACAAAGGTTAATAAAACAGAAGTCCCTGGCCTTAGGAAGTTTACATTCTAGTGAGGGGAGACATTGAGGGTAGTTTAGATACAAGGTGCTTTTGGATGAGGTCCCTATACCCACTAGGTTAGCAGTGAAATGCTTTACCAGAGTAATTCTTCTTGCCATTTTATGTAACAGCAGCCCCAGCTGCCAGCCAGCTCCTTGGGGGCTTTCAGATTGTCAATCAGTTCCCTGGAAGGACTCAAGAAGACTTAGATAAGAATACAGCAGTTGGGCTGGGCACGGTGGCCCATGCTTGTAATCCCAGCACTTCGGGAGGCCAAGGTAGGAGGAGAGATGATCGCTTGAGTCCAGGAGTTCCAGACCAGCCTGGACAACATAATGAGATTCCTATCTCTACAAAAAAAGTTTCTTTGTAATTATCCAGGCATGGTGGCAGGCACTTGTAGTCTCACCTACTCTGGAGGCTGAGGCAGGAGGATCACTTGAGCCTAGGAGGAGTTGGAGGATGCAGTGAGCTACGCTCATACCACTGCACTCCAGGCTGGGTGACAGAGTAAGACCCTCTAAAAAAAAAAAAAAAAATACAGCAATTCCTTCCTTTCCTAATGACTTCTGTCATACTCAGTACTTCCATGAGGATGATTGTGCATAAAGCCAATGTCTGTTGTCCTTGCCAGGGTAACACAAGGATATAGGAATGGAGCAGCAAGCAGCATCTGCCAATGATGGGGGTGGGGAGAATCAGCAAACATTCGCCCAGATTTAGGGGTCTCTCAAGCCATCTCTTCTGGTATGAGCTTGGCTTAGAGGGCACTGAGCCTTTAAGCAGGTTCGGGCTCCTAGAAAACCTGGGTGTGTGGCTCCTTTGGGTACCTAAGTTTCAAATCGTGCTGGAATAGGAATTGGACAGCATCATTTCCATGGTACTTCTTTCCTGGAACCAAAAGTCTTTAGGCCCCAAACTGGAAATTTTAAACAAAAGCATTAATGTAGGTATTTCCGTCTTTTTTTCATAGTTCCTTTATCTTTTACCAATATGCTGATACATGCACCCAGTAACTTTTTTATAATTCTCCCTCTGAGATAGCAGAGACCTGAATTCTATGTTCCTACCCTACTGTTTTAAATCACACTATCAGAAATACATGAGTAAATGAGGATCTCACAGTAAGGCTGGAAAAACAATATGAGAATAAATATTCTATATACATATAAGATCAAGTCTGGCTCAGGTCCACAGTGACATGTTCTCTGTAGGTATTTAATGAACACTAGTAATAGGATGTGTTAATAAATAATACTACCCATGGGACTCATTTTTTGTCTTTTTCAAACTTTCTATTGAAGTGTCATGTATGTAAAGTACACCTGTCATATATGTTCAGTTAAAAGAATTTTCACAAACTGAATACACTTATTTAACCAGAACCCAGATCAAGAAAGAGAATGTCTTCGTCCCCAAGAAAGTCCCGCATGAGTGGCCCCACCCCCCAGAGGTCTCACATGGGTGTCCTCATCCCCCATAGGTCTAGCATGCTCCTTCCAGTCACTGGCTTCCCCGTGCCCCGCTCTGCTGAGGATGACTGATCACTGTCTTGCCTTCTAGCTACAAACATGAGTCTGTGCCTGTTTTCATACCTTATATAAATGAAATCAAACAGTAAGTACTTTGGTGTCTGGCTCCTTTCATCTTATGTTTGTCAGATTCATGCATGTTGTATGTGATTGTAGATTCTTCCTTCTCATTGCCATTTAGTATTCCTTCATATGAATATATCACAATTTGCCTATCGATTCTACTATTGATAGGCATTTGAGTAATTTCCAGATTGAATATTACAAATATGAACCGTGCTGCTGTGAATATGCTAGTACATGTATTTTGGAGAATATATGTACACAATTTCTGTTGGGTATTGTTATGGACTGAATGTTTGTGTCCCCATCCCCCAAGTTCGTATGTTGAAGTCTAACCCTCAACGTGACTGTATTTGGAAATAGAGTCTATGAGGAAGTGTTAAAGGTTAAATGAGGTTCTAAGGGTGGACCCGTAATTCAATTGGGCTGGTGCCCTTAGAAAGGGAGGAAGAGATAGCAGAGTCCTCTGTTCACCGCATGAAAACAAGCTAGGAAGAGAGGCCTCATCAGGAACCCACTTGGCTATTAACCTTGATCTTGGACTCTCCAACCTCTAGAACCGTGAGAAGTAAATTTCTGTTGTTTAAGCCACCAAGTCTGTGGTATCTTGTTATGGCAGCCCAAGCAGATCGATACTTACGAGTGGTATGACTGGGTCAGAAGGCACACATATATTCAGCTGTAATATATACAGTATTGAACTGTCAAAAATTTTCCCAGAGTGGTTCCAATTGCTTCATATCCTCACCAGCACTTAGTATTGTCTGTCTTTTCTACTTTAGCCATTCTGGTGGGTATGTAATGGTATTACATTGTGGTTTTAATTTCCATTTCTTGGATGATTATTGAAATTAAGCACTTTTCACAAGTTTATTAGGTATCTAGATATTGTCTTTTATGATGAAATATCCATTCAAATATTTGTTCCTTTTTCTATTGGGTTGTCTTTTTCTTAATGATTTGTAGCGGTGTGTACTAGATACCAAAATGCTTTGTCAGTCAGATATATGTATTGTTACTTCTCCTACTCTATGGATTTTTTTTTCTTTAGAGACATAGTCTTATTTTGTCACCCAGGCTGGAGTGCAGTGGCATGATCATAGCTCACTGGAGCATCAAATTCCTGGGCTCAAGTGATCTTCCCTCCTCAGCCTCCCAGGTAACTAGGATTATAGGTGTGTACCACTGTGCCTGGCTTTTTTTTTATTCTCTTAATAGTGCCTTTTCATGAATAGAAAATTTTAATATATTCCAATTTATCAATTTTATAAAATTCATTTTTAACAAGTTCTAAACATCTGTAATGTCCTAGATGCCTTTAAACAAAAAACAAGAATGCTAAATCCCTTCTAGGAGCAGCATGATATATTCACACACATGCCAAATGTTGTACACAGTATTAGTCTTCATAATTATTTTTAAGGGATTCTTTCTGAGGGATATGTCATTTCTCTATGCTTTTTGGGAAGCTGAATATTCATGTATTTAATGTATTCTTAATGATTGTATGCAATACTTTTTAAAAAAAAAACATTGACTTAGTGTTTTGAGTGCTGACTTCAGACACATCCCTAAGCCCCTTTGTTTCATAGCCATCAAGAACTAGAGCTGAAAAGGAAATAAAGCGTCTGATATGAATTGTGAGGTCGGTTGTGTTTTGGGTTTTGGTTTTGTTTTGAGAGATTATTTCAAATATAATCTGAAAGTCAGAAGAGATGTCATATTCTCCATCTCTGTATCTTTAGGTAGGGGAATGTTTCATTCAAACACTCTTGAATACCTGGATGTGGTCCACCATCTATCAGCCCTATTTGGAGCAACTTCCTTACCTTAGAATGGAAAACAGAGGGAGATAGTCAAAGAGCCTTGGATTAGGGGAAACCCTCACCGCTGATGAGATTTATCCAAGAGAGCAGTTTCCAACACAAGTCTTTCAGTTCGCTAGCCTTTTACCTAAGACTTCATAATGAGAAAATGCAGCGAACCTATCTAATACGTGGTTCTCTATATCAGTGGTTTTTATCTCATATGCCATAGAACCTGGGGTTTCTCAGACATACTTCAGGGATTCTGCACGTTTGGTTCAAATTTCAGTTTTTAAAAAATAGATTTTTATGTTGCCAAAAGAAAGATAATGCCAAATTTAACATATTACACACTGCCCACACATTAATTTGAGGTGAAGTCATTTTAGTGTAGATCTCACAATTAACTGCTGCTGCCGTCTTTGTAATTGAAACACATGCCCAGATGTCAAGGTGAAGCACTTTAAAACCATTCTTATTTGTATCTACTTTTCTGGAGAAATCAGAATTTTCTTGATAGTATACAACCAAAACAGAAGATGCAGAAATAAACTGGACGGATTCTCAGGCTACCATAACTGCAACTGTTGACTACAGCCCCCAACTTCAAAATTTTGGGGCATAAAACAGGGTCAAAAGTGCAGTGGCAGTGAAGCCAGTCATGGCATGTTCACCAGACTAGTTCCTGTCATTCTTATCCATGTCATTGCTGTCCAGACTCTCTTGGTTCCTTCTTGGTTATCCAGACATCCTATTTATTATTTTAGCTACCCAATTTCCTTCCAATAAATCCCTTTCTGCTCAAAACAAAAACAAACCCATGATAACAAAAATGTTTAGTAATAAAACAAATTTTAATCTACTTTCTATGTTGGAGTTCTGCAATAGATTTTGTTTGAAAAAGGACTCCAATGCTTTTTAAAATTTAATTTGAAAATCATATACTGCCTCACCTCTCTGCCTCCTGTCTTAGTCTCCCTTTCAATTGTGCCTTCAGCCATCTCCATGCAAATCTAACCACATCATGCCTTCACCTAAAATCCTTTAAAAACTTTTACCTAATTGGAAATTCTATAAATTCTATAAAGTTCAAATTATTTGCATGACTACAAGGCCCCTCTAAGATTTGGCCCATGTTGGGGGGTGCTCAATCAATGTTTGTTGAACGAACGGATAAAAACTGGAGAATATAAAAACTAGCCACACTATCCTTGAGTTTTCAACAATAATAGTAATTGTTATACGATGATTACACATAACTGCTGTGCCTCATTTACATAAGGTGCTTTCAGACCCACCATCTTATTTATGTATGGTCTCTCCAAAAAAGATGAGTTTAGAACAAAGAAAAGGAAATGCTTCTTTAGAAAACCATTGTATATATAAGTTATTACCCCAAGAGGCTGCAAAGTTTGAGAAAATGTTTTCCTAGTAATGGGTAATTGAGGATTATAAAGGTTGATAACTAAAAGGTTCCTGGTCTGGCGTTCTTAGGAGGGAGGTGGCTCTGTGCATCTGGGCATTGCACCCAGAGACGTGGGACTTTTTGAAAATAAAATTTTTATTATTTTTTTGAGACAAGGTCTCGCTCTGTCATCCAGGCTAGAGTACAGTGGCACAATCATAGCTCATTGCTGCCTCGTACTCCTGGGCTCAAGCGATCCTTCTGCCTCAGCCTCCCGAGTAGCTGGGACCACAGGTGCACACCACCATGCCTGGCCTTACATAAACTTTTCATTTTTGAAATATCTGGGGCCTACTTTAAACAGTGAACAAGACAGCGAGGACCTATGCACACAGCGCTCCCTGACCTTACCAGGCAATGCAAATCTGGTGTCTTGGCTTTTAACTCACTTCCCTGAGAACACTTTCTTAAGTGTTTCTACAATGCCAACTAAGGATTTCAGTAGGGCCCAGGGCCTGGGTTTGAGTTCTGCCACGCGCTAGGGCGGTTATTTCATTGTTTTACACCTTACTTTTCCTCATACCCAGACTGATAAAACCTCCCCACCCTGCGGTTACTAATAACGACATGGGGTCATATGTGAACCAGCTCCTTTGCGCAGGTGTCCCTCACGCCCACCGCGCGTCACTCCTCCCGCCCTTCCACGGCCCCCCCCCGTCTCCACGGGAGACCGCGCGACCACTGTGCGCACGCGCCGCCGCGCCCCGGGGGCTCTCGCGCACCCGCGCAGCGCCCGCTGGGCGTTCTCGCCGCTCGCCCGGGGTCGCGGGCGCGCGCCCGTCCGACTGCCCCGCCCCCGCGGCGCGCCCCCGCGGCGGCCACGAGCACGGGCCTGCGTCCTCGGCGCGGCGGGCCATGGAGGCCCTTCGGCGGGCCCACGAGGCCGCGCTCCGGCTGCTGCTGTGCGGGCCCTGGGCCTCGGGCGCCGCCTCCCGCCCGAAGCCCCGCGCCTCGGAGGTGCTGACGAGACACCTGCTGCAGCGGCGCCTGCCGCACTGGACCTCCTTCTGCGTGCCCTACAGCGCCGTCCGCAACGACCAGTTCGGCCTCTCGCACTTCAACTGGCCGGTGCAGGGCGCCAACTACCACGTCCTGCGCACCGGCTGCTTCCCCTTCATCAAGTACCACTGCTCCAGGGCGCCCTGGCAGGACCTGGCCCAGCAGAACCGCTTCTTCACGGCGCTCAAGGTCGTCAACCTCGGTGAGTGGCGGCCCCCGGGGACGGCCCCGCCGTCCACGAAGCACCTCGGCACACGTTGGCGGCCCGAGGCCCAGAGCCGGCGGGGTCGGGCCGTGCCCGAGGGTCCGCGACACCGCCCCGCCTCCACCCCCGGAGCGACCTTCTAGGGCCGGCCGTGGGCGCTGGCCTGGTGTGTTCCCTGCCCGGGAGGTCCTTGCCACGCTAGGCTGTTGGCTGCTGAACTCGTTCCCCGGAAGTGGGCTTACTGACGGGCCTGTACTGAGGGACCATCTTGCGTCTCCCCTGGGGAAGGGGCAGTCAGTCCGTCCCCAGGTCCCGCCGCTGTGAATCGGGGAGGACCCTGCACTGGGCACTAAGGAGGGTGGAAAAAAAAAGTCCCCACCGGAAAGTGGCTCTGAAGTTAAATATCTATGGCATGGCGCAATTCATTCCCATGAACATCACTTTGCGGGTGCGTTTATGTTACAAAAACTAGAACTACTTTTTAAGTTTCTTTGTTCTTTTTATATGAAATCCCAGCAAGTTCGTTTTACTAAAAGCACTCAAGGTTTCCACCAAACATATTAGCCTCTTCAGGTGCTAGGCCTAAAAGATATTTTAAAAACTACATCTTTGATGTTTGTTTTCATGGATATATTCTAATTCTGAAAGTATTTACCCTCACCAGATGTTTGTTTTCTTTTGTTTTAATGACAAAAGAGGCATGAACATTGACGTGGGTTTATCTTTTATAGGTCAGGGAAAAATATAAGGTCTCAAGACGTTTTGAACCTATTAATAGCTGCTATAAAATTAATTAATCTAGATTTCAGTAATTCAAAATCTAGACATGGAGCTGAACCATGTTACCCAACCAGTTTTTTAAAGCCAGAATTAAAGCTAAACCCTGTGCGGCTATACCACTAGTATTACATAATTTGTTAGCTGATTAAATATGGCATATGTATTTTTACTTAAAAAAACTCACATATGTCAGTCACGGGATTTTTGAGCCATTACTCCACTAGTGCTGTCCTGGGCTCAATCCAATAAGGAGAAGAGGGTTATCCTTTAAAAATTTGTCTTCTTATTTGACTGGTAGACTGTCTAGAGCATGACCACTAATTTGGAGGTTGATAAGAAGTTGAAGGATGAGGAGACTTAGAAAATTCACCTCAAAAGTGTTTGGAAAGACTAGAGTTTTGACTAGATTGAATAAGAATAAGTTTATTTTAATGTTTTCAGAATCAAGAAATCATTCTTCCCAAATATAAAGAGTAATTGGTTAGGAAAAGTATAATAGGAGGGTTATAGATAAACCATGAGTCAAATGCCTTTTTTAAAAAAAGTTGTCACAATTTCAAATAACATTTTGTTTAAGATCACCTTAATAATTAGGGGCTTCTCTTTTAGATGTAGATATTAAGACATCCCAAAAAAGTAGGATACCCAGCACATTCCCCACATAGAAAAGTTAAACCTTTTGAGGAAAGAAACAGTTGTAGTTCTTTTATATGGGAGAGTGATTTAATGGTCTGTATGATCTTTTGGAAATTCTAAAAGTCCTGCTCAAATGAGAATAAGAGTTTTAAGTTAAGCAAAAAGGAAAAGTTTTTGCTCATGCATGCTTTAATACAAATTGGCTTATACTGATAAGGGGAATTTTTTTCTAGGCTTTTTAAAGCGTAGTATATTCACCAATTTGGTAATGTTTATTTTTTATTTTTGCGAATTAGATAGTAGGATCCTTTCTTATTTTGTGATGTACAGTTACCTCTCTGGATCATCAAGTACATATTCTATTAATAAAAATACTTAGGATTTTATTCCCTTTCTTCCCTTCCAAATTAGTAATTATCAGAGTAATTCATTTTTCCACTTTCTAAATAATGAAGATTTCTGTGTACCCATTTGTTCCCTTTCTCCTCTGCCTTGCCTTCAATGGAAGCTGACATTTTACTGATGGTTTATCAGTCTGTGTATCCTGCTGGGAAATAGATTGAGATTTAGGAAAAGCAACTTACCATTGGAATGAATGGGTAATCGGAGATTTACTAGCAAGTTCTAATTTTTTTTTAAGTGCTTAATTTGACAGTGGTTTACCTACTGTTCAGTTGACTCAAAATGAATTATTATGCAAAGAACTGATTTTCAAGTTCATTTTGATGTTATGTTTCAGATAGTGTAGAAAAAAATTAATTTTTCATGGAATCTTATAGACTTTAAAGCATATGTGCTGCAAAGAAGATTCTTTTTATGTGTACGTTATAAATCTTCCCATTTAGTGTGCTAGTCTGACTGAATAAACAGATGGCAGAAAAAAAGAAATACAGAATTTATGCCTCCTATATCACAACTCCATCCCCTGTCAAACGGCATTACTGATAATGGTTCCTAGTTGTTTCTTAAGAAGAGGTAATGTAGTTATTATTAAACTAGTAATCTTTGATCAACCCCCCATTTTAGCTGAAAAAATATCGACAATTTGTGTAATTTTTCAAAAGTGTGAATTTTTTAAAGTATCAATATTTTAACTGAAAACTGTAATAAATACTATAAAGCAAAAATCTCAGTGTGACCAGCCATTCCTTAAATTTATATACTCAGCACTGGGTTAAAAGTCATATTTTGTATATTTTACTCCCAGTATGTTTAGAAAATTAATAATTGCCTCTAGAGCCTACTTTTTTCTTTCTCATTCTATTGATTTTCAGCTTTTGGAGTTATGATACTGTATTTTATTTTTTATTTCAGCTGCTCTCTCTACTCCTTCCTTATTTCTGCCTGTCTTGTTCATGTTTTTCTCTAGTCTACCTCCCACCCCTGTGCCACTTGCCTTTTTTTCTTTTTGATTAAATGATTTCTAAATAGCTTTATTATTCTAGTTTTTTGTATTTTTTGAGACATTCCCTTGAGGCACTAGAGATTCTTTTGGGCATTACTAGGGAAAAGAAGGCAATATAAAGGGTTTCATAGGAATTCTAGGGAACCCTGTGAGAGTGACAGACTTTGACCTAGCATATTCCTAAAAATAGAGGAGTATGAGCCTGAATGGGCATTTTTTTACCTTCTTCTCATTGCCAGTTACTGATGCTTCTCCTGATTAATCACAGTGGCTAGAATGCAGGTTCAGGGAATAAGCACTAGGTAGTCCAACACACAGACTCAAAAAGAGCATAACACAGCAAATATATCCTTGCAGAAAAATAAGAAAAAAAGATTAGCAATTTGATTAGTCCTGAGCATGTGTTGATTTCCTTATTAACTAGAAAGAAAGTGATTTTCCAAACATACAGCTATCCTTTTAAATTGTCACTTTCTGCCCATTTCCCACATGGGAGCAATAAAATTAATACTTGTGCAGAGCATACAATACTTGCTATTGATTTGCCTATGGTTTTATACATATGTTTTTAATATGTTAATAGTCATTGGTTTTAAATAAGTGCATTAAAAGAAAGGAATTATAAAAGTTTGTTTTGTATACAATACAGTAGCATACATTCAGAAGAATGCTTAATCCATCTTTGGGTAGTGTGTGTTTGGTTTCATATATCACAAATGGCAACTCATTTCAAATAATCAGCAAAATCTTACCAATGGAAATATTTCAAAGAAGAAACATGGGTTGGAGTTTACTCTATACCTATTTCAAATTGGTTGAAACAAGGTTGTTTTCAAATCAATCATAAAAATACTGATGATAGTGTTTCTTTCTCATGCCTGTTATACTGAAATCTTCCTTAGACTTAGGCTTTGCCTTAGGTTTTGAAGAGAGCCATTTGACCCAGTTTCTTTTAAGTTGTACAAAAATTACTTTAGCCATCAGTGTTACTATCTAACTTAAAGAATAGTAATGTTGACCTCATAATTCTAGCTCAAGGATAATAATCAGGAGTATCTACAATTAAATTAATCAATATTCTTCTCCATTTGCTTATTTATGAAAAGAATATAGAATTACTTCATGAGTATTTGAAGGTAATGAATTAGTGAAGTGCTTTGAAATAAAATTTATACCAGCCTTATCTATAGTTTTAAAAATCTCTAGGCTCATAATTGCCATTGTGTTCCACAAGATGAAATTGAGCTCTTAGATGGTAATCATAGTCAGTGTTAAGTAATATTTTTATATTTTCATAACTTTATAATTTGTTAACATGGCTGAAGAGTGTTATGTGATTAGTAGCATGACAAATACATCGGTGCCTGATTAATAAGTATTGATGTTATAAATAACATTCATTTGTTTTCTAGGTATTCCAACTTTATTATATGGACTTGGCTCCTGGTTATTTGCCAGAGTCACAGAGACTGTGCATACCAGTTGTGGACCAATAACAGTTTATTTTCTAAATAAAGAAGATGAAGGTGCCATGTATTGAAAGTATGCATTGGAGAACATAAATATCATTGGATTTCCTCTGTGTGTATATGCAATATTTATTTTTCATCTTTTAAAATAAAACTTTTGCAAACATCTTTTTCTTTCTATGTTGTCTGGTTCTTTAAGATGAATCATTGCCCTCAAGAGGTAAAGCTTTACATACATTTTTATATATTGCATACTCTGTTTAGCTAATGGGAACTACAAACACGTGAAGCTTCAAACCATTTTTTTCCTAGAACTAGGTTAAACTACAGGTAAAAAATGATTATAATGTAATAGATTCTATAGTTGGATATTAACAATTTAAATTGACTCTAAAGAGAAAACATAGATGCCCACACAAAAGAGGAGGGGGGAAATCTTATATAACATTGGAAAAAGAGGTAGAGGATATTAGGGTATATGGTGGAGATAACAGTACATCATTGGCAAATCTGAAGTCTGAACCACTCCGCTGCCAGGATTTTAAATAGAAATGTTTTAAAGCCCTTGTGCCATTTACCTGGAGGAAGAGTTGGAGTGTAATGAGTGTAATGTTAGAACTTCTTGTTGCTTAAAGGATCCAAAACCATAGTGCTTTTTAAAAAAATGTAATAATAACTCTGATTAATGTAAGTACGGCAAGGTGAATGAAATTAAGACATTAAAAGTTAAAGTAGCATGCCAATAAAACTGTTAAGAACAATTAAGTTCTAGAAAGATCCAGAAAAATTAATTTGGTAACTATTTATAAAAGCAATGAACTGAAATGGTACATATACGTAGACAATAGGGAGTGGACTGAAATTTTAAAGACCTGATGGCACTTTTGTATTAGAATTTTATTAAGTTAATTGCATTTTTGAAAACAAAGTCATTAAAAAAATTTATCCTTGGGGTAGTCACAAAATACTGACAAATGGTAAATTTCAGAAATTTGGAGTAATTTAGGGAGAACTAAGTAGAACTATTTAATTTCTAAACCAATGGGTGTTTAAGATTTATGATCTCTCCCATAATTACGAACATACATTATATATCATTTTATGTTAATGTGTTGCTGATACTCTGCAACATTTACACATTTTTGTAGCAAAACGTTTTGTAAAATGTAACCAACATTGGGATGCTTACTTCTATCAAGGCAGTAGAGAAAGTGAGTGGAAGTGATTGAGGTGAAAGCACCAGAATAATGAAGTAATACAAACTGGCTTCGTTAAAGGTAGTCATTTTAAATGAACCACAGAGAGTGAACTGTTCTTCAAATATATGTAGTGCTCACTTGTCTAAAAGCAATTCTAAATAACACTTTAATCAAAGAAGTACTTATGCCAATATATTTAGTCCAGAAGAATATACTTGACACTAGTTAAATGAATGGCTTACACAAAGGAGATAGTGTTACATTAAGCTTCATTAATAATAAAACTGACTATTAGCATTTTGCAAGGAAGGCTAAAACTGATTTCCTCTGTAATGGGCTAAGTTAAATAACTATAGCTCATAAGTTTTAAGTCAAATACTGCTCATTCATTGCTGCTGGTCTTGTCAATACTTGCTGTACAGGTTTGGTCCCAACACAAGGCTGATAAAATGGTTTTTAATTACCAGACTATAAATACAGCTTTTTAGTAGAGTTGCACCTCTTTTCACACTGGCCTGTTTGATTTCTGATAATTTGTACTGCTGACTCTGCTTACCTATTTTTCAATAGCTACCATCAGTGTGACTTCTTGTCCATATAGTGATAGGTAAGTCTCCTTGGAGAACATCTTTGACAAACTACCCTATTGATCTTTGTAATTCTCTGCTGCTTGCAGCATTAAATAGAGCCTTGATTTCTTGTCTGATGTGCTCACTGTGTAACAATTAAGCAAATGTAATATTTTCTTGTATTACATGAAAATCAATAGACCTCTTGCTCTTACAGAGTTGATCATGGTGAAGGATGAACTGAATGATGGCTAAGGGCATGGTTCAAAAATTAAAATATTCACTGGATTTAAGTCTTATAGAAAACCTTTTAGTCTGAAAAACACTTCTCGATGAACAGCAATAGTTTAAGTTTTTTCTTTAAAGTTGCATATTACACTGAAGCGTTGTGGCCTAAAAGGGATAAAGTATAAATGCTGGCAGTCAGGAGACTGAGTCTATTTTTAGTATCAGTACTGTCTTACATTTTGACCTCAGGCTAATAATTCTACTCCTTTGTGTCTGAGTTTTTCCACCTGTAATTTGAGAAGAATGAAACAGGAGACCTTTCTACCTTAAAATGTAACATGGATATGCTTGTAAGCACATCAGTTTTACTTTTCTTTCAGAAAAAGCCCTGTGTTTGTGATCCACATTCTTCTGTTACATATATTCATATTTAAAGGACTTCATTAATAAAAGGATTTCAAAAATAAGGTGGGAGGGAGAGACACATTGAAGGCATTTTGTGTGAGTAGATGTATGCACATGCCAGTTAATCCCAAAGTGTCATGGAGGGATCTGAGCGGGCCCTCCCCTTCTAGACATCAGGAGTTTTCTCAGTTGATGAAACCATGAATTCAGCTTTTCTGCCTATACTTTTTTAATGGGATTTTGTCTTTAAAATAATCCAGGAAAAACTTTTAATGAAGATGTGTTTTTAGTATAAAACATCGCATCTCTTCTCTTCTTATTTCCATATATCAATTATCAAGTATTGGAAGAAATTTCTAGCAAAATTCTTAGTTCCCGTATAAGTTGTGAGCCACCATACAGATGCAGTAACCAGGCTGGGAGCATGAAAGAGGCTGCTGACATAAAAATACCTATTTTCTCAGTGCTGATGTCCTAATATACCAAATGGTACAAATAGTTGTTTCTTTTGTCATACATATTTGGTCATTACTATTTTGCTAATGTTGACTTCAGTAAAAAGTGAAACAGTTTTAATTATTAAAGGTCATATGTATTTCTTTTAAAAAGTACATTTTATTGGCCAGGCGCGGTGGCTCACGCCTGTAATCCTAGCCCTCTGGGAGGCTGAGGCAAGTGGATCGCTCCAGGTCAGGAGTTCAAGACCAGCCTGAGCAAGAGCGAGACCCCGTCTCTACTAAAAATAGAAAGAAATTATCTGGCCAACTAAAATATATATAGAAAAAATTAGCCGGGCATGGTGGCACATGCCTGTAGTCCCAGCTACTCGGGAGGCTGAGGCAGTAGGATCGCTTAAGCCCAGGAGTTTGAGGTTGCTGTGAGCTAGGCTGACGCCATGGCACTCACTCTAGCTAGGGCAACAAAGTGACACTCTGTTTCAAAAAACAAATAATAATAATAATAATAATAAAATAATAAAAAAGTACATTTTATTTCATATCATTGATATTTATATTCACCCAAAACTATCAGCAGAAAACATCTATAATTCTTTGTGAAATATCTTTTAACTCTTAATGAATGATACTTAAATGAGTGGGATGACATAAAAGGCAAGGATCTTGGTTTCACTTCACTTAAAAGCCAATGCAGATAGCAGAAACCTTATCCTAAAGCTAGTGGATCAACTATCTACTTTTTTTCAGCACTTACTATTCAGACAATAATGACGTTTGGGGGCATCTTAACCTAAACAAGTACTGAGCATTACATCTCACCTGGGTCAACAGTCTAGGGTATCAGAGTTAAACTTGTGTTACTGTAAATTAATGGAAAATGTAACTGCACTTTGCTGAAAGATCAATGTCCAATAAAGGCTGCACAATCAAATCTTGTTGCAATGATTGAGGTCTTTAATTGCCTTTCAAAGATAAGGTGGTAATCAACACAGCTTTAACTGATCTTTTTTACTAGTTCAATTACATGCTAATGACTAGTGTCAAGTCAAAATCTTTAACTACTTAAACTTATTAAATCTTATATTAGTAATGAAAAATTACTTAAACTATACAATCAATAGAACACAAATCTTAATTACTATATTTCACTTTCATATCATTTTATGTGCTTGATGAATGTTTCATAAGGGCTTTCCCAACAATGAGAAGTGTTATTTGTAGTGTCCACAGTCCACAGAGTATTTTTCTAATATAAATTGGAGATCAGATGTTGATTTTTTTTTTCCTTTAATGAAAATGTGGCTAAAATGGTTTCCACTAACACAAGCTTGGCCATCCAGTTACTACTCAGAACTCTCTTCTGCTAATTGAGAGTGCTAACACAACTGAACTAAAGTAAATCTAGGTTGTTATTAGTAAGTATATTTCTAAACAGTTCAGTTAGATTTCTAGTAAAGAAATGATTTCACATACAGCCTACACAATTTTCATATTTGGGGAAAAGATAAATGTAAAATGCAATGACAAAAGAAAAAACAGATAAATTGGACTTGATCAAAATTAAACATTTGTGCTTCAACGAACACTATCAAGAAAATGAAAAGACAACCCACAGAATGGGAGAAAGCATTTGCAAATCATATATCTGATGAGGGACTTACATCCAGAATATATAAAGAACTTTTAAAACTCAACAACTCAATTAAAAAATGTATTTGAACAGACATTTCTCCAAGAAGACATACAAATGGCTAATGAGCACATGAAAAGATGTTCAACATTAATCAGTAGGGAAATGCAAAACAAACCCACATTGAGATAACATTTCACATCCACGAGGATGAATATAATCAAAAAGACAGAGAATAACAAGTGTGGGTGAGGACGTGGAGACAATGGAAGCCTTATACATTGCTAGCGGAAATGTAAAATGGTGCAGCTGCTTTGGAAAAGTTTGGCAGTTCCACAGAATATTAAATATGGAGTTATTAATACTATACAACTTAGCAGTTGTGCTCCTAGATATATACCCTAGTGAAAACATGTCCACACAAAAACTTGTACAGTACATGAATGTTCGTATCAGCATTATTCATACTAGCAGAAAAGTGGAAAAAACTCAAATATCCATCAATTGATGAACAGATAAATAAAATGTGGCATAGTCACACAGTGGAATATGTACTGATACATGCTATAGCATGGATGAAGCTTGAAAACATTATGCTAAGTGAAAGAAGAGTCATAAAAGGCCACATATTACGTAATTCTATTTATGTGAAACTTCCAGAATAGGCAAATCTATAGAGACAGAAAGCAGATGAGTATTTACCTAGGCCTGGGGAGGCTGGGAAGAATAGAGAGTGACCATTAGTGAGTGTAGGGTTTCTTCTGGGGATGATGAAACTGTTCTAAAATTGATTATGGTGATGGCTGCACAATTCTGTGACTATATTCAAACCATTGAATTGTACACTTCAAATGAAAGAACTGTATGGCATGTGAATTATATCTCAATAAAGCTGTTAAAAATTATTAAAGGGGAGGGGAGGAATGTACAATTAGTGTTCAATGGGTAGAGAGTTTCAGTTTTGCAAGATGAAAAGCATTCTGTAGATGGATGGTGTTGATGGTTGCACAATAGTATGCATATATTTACTACAACTGAATGGTACACTTTAAGATGGTAAATATTATGTGAATTTTACTATAATTAAAAATAATTTTTAAAAATTAGTAAAGAATTTAAAGTTACCATGATAAAATATAACTGCATGATTCCTATAGAAAATAACTGAGTTTAGGAAAATGTTAGCAATTAAAATAGTTAAAACATGTTGATTTAACATCATTTTATATGTTGAAATCTCAAAATTTTAAAAATTTTAATTATGAAACCTAGTTTTAACTAAGTAGATGAAATCTCATTTGGGATCATTTTTAGTAGTATTAAAAAAAGATATTTTCATATCTCTACTCACACTCACAAAAATTAATTCAAGATGGATAAAAGACTTAAATGTAAGGCATGAAACCATAAAAACTCTAGAAGAAAATGTTGGAAAAACTCTTTCAGATATTGGCCTAGGCAAAGAATTTATGAAGAAGATCACAATGGCAATCACAGCAACAACAAAAATAAATAAATGGGGCTTGATTAAATTAAAAAACTTCTGCACAGCCAAGGAAATAATCAACAGGGCAAACAGACAGCTTACAGAATGGGAGAAAGTATTTGCAAGTTATACATTCAATAAAGGGCTAATAACCAGAATCTACAAGGAACTCAAGCAAATCAGCAAGAAAAACTCAAACAACCCCATTAAAAAGTGGGCACAAGATATGAACAGAAGCTTTTCAAAAGAAGATAGACAAATGGCCAATAAACATATAAAAAATGCTCAGTGTTACTAATTATCAGGGAAATGAAAATTAAACCCACAATGAGATATCACCTTACCCCAGAAAGAATGGCTTTTATTAAAAACTCCAAAACCAGTAGATGCTGGTGTGGATGCAGAGAGAAAGAAATGCTTATGCACTGGTGGTGGCACTGCAAATTAGCACAATCTCTATGGAAAACAGTATGGAAATCCCTCAAAGAACTAAAAGTAGACCAGCAATCCCACTACTGGGTATTTACCCAAAGGAAAAGAAGTCATTTTATCAAAAAGACACCTGCACTCAAATGTTTATTGCAGCACAATTCACAATTGCAAAGATGTGGAATCAACTCAAATGCCCATCAATTCATGAGTGGATTAACAAAATGTGGTATATGTATACCACAGAATACTACTCAACCATGAAGAAGGATGACTTAATGCCTTTTGCAGCAATATGGGGGGAACTGGAGACCATTATCCTAAGTGAAGTATCTAAAGAATGGAAAACAAACACCACATGTACTCACCACTAAATTGGAACTAACTGATGAACACACATGTGCATAGAGGAAAGTATAACTCAATGGAAATCAATTGGGGGGAGGAGGTGGAGGGGATGGGTGAACACGTACCTAACAGGTATAACAAGCATTACAAAAAAAATCCTTGTAACCAAAAACATTTGTATCCCCATAATACTTTGAAATAAAAAAATGAATAAAAAGGGATGTATTTGGTTTGAAATTATTTAAGATAAGACCAAAGTAAGCATGTAAAGTGTTAGTAAAAGAAAATATCCTCTCTTAGATCCTAGTCGCTAGATAAAGAATATCAGCTACTACTAGTACAAGGTTTTATATAGTATTGCTTATGGCTATTTTAGTTGCACTTATATCATTTTAAATACAGCTTATGAACATTGTACTACTCCATTATATTATTAATTTATCTTCAGTGATATTTATAGTATCAATTTAAAAGCTGTAAAACTTCACAAGAAGTAGCTTAAACACAAGTATTTTGATAAACAAAAGCTTTTGGTTTTTAAAAGGAAATCATGTAAACAGTACTTCTTAAAGAAGATTTGAAGTTTTTGTTGTTGTTGATAGAATTATGAACCTTATAAACTCAGTATTTTTTAGTTAACCTAAATACATAAATCTGTTTGAATTCATCTTATGAAAACAGATATGTCATTAGATATATGATCATTATATGCTTCAGTGATTCATGGACCTTGTTACATACATGCTTTGTAATGTATGAATTATTTAGTAAGAAAAATCACAATAATTTTGTTGTTACTCAAAAATTTATGGGCTGGCAGAAACAATTATGCAGCCCCTGAAGCTGGTATGTTAAGGTAACATCATTAACACTACGTACTATGATTTTTTTTAGTAGTTATTTGACATAACCTTTACTGCTTCTGCTAGAATATATCAGTAATTTTATAACAATCTGTCTGTAAACAGAACATTGAATTTATTAACCACAAAGTGATTCATTTTACTCTATTTTCATATTAGTACATAATGTAAAATCAGACCTAAAAAGTTGTCTACTCAAACCCTAAAGCAAGAATAGAAGTATACAAAATAAAAATTAATACTCTAGCCAATAATATAAATGTAAAACTCCATTTAATGAAAATGGATATTTTTATTTTTAAAAATGTAGATATTAAAAGAATTGGATGAAAATAATTCATGAGAGCGGGAGACGATCTTGTAACCTTTCTTATACGTTATATTAAGACCCTTACTATGGGATGAAGACCAAAATTTTACTTTCTCATGCTTTCAAATCTCTAAATTTACAAAATGAAGGAACCAAGAGTTTGAATAAAAATCTAAATAGTGTCACTTAATTTTAGACCACATTTAAAAATCAACAGTCATTCCTTTATCCAACAAATACTTTTGACATTGACCATGTTGAAGGCAAATTTTAGTAACTTTACCTGCCAATAAAATCTAGCAGTTCTGAATCTACACAGAGGCCGTTCAAGCCATTCTGAAAAAGATTGCTTCTGCACACAACTTGATGAGAACCAGGTGTTACTAATTTTTGTTTCCAACACTTGTCATATAATAAAGGTTCTATTTTGAATAAATATGTGATGATTCAAAATTAAAAAGAAAACTTGCCTTTGTCTTTATAGCTTTTAAAAAAGGACACTAACTGGAGATCATATGGATGCTTTTCAAGAACAGCAGTAAGTTTTGAAATATTATCTCAGATGTAAGGAATTAAGTATGTATTCTGAAAAATGAAAGATTGGAATCTTGTTGCATTATCCATTTGAGGCATTTCAGAAGGTGCCATCTATTTTCTCATATTAAGAATTTTACTGGCCGGGCGCGGTGGCTCACTCCTGTAATCCTAGCACTCTGGGAGGCTGAGGCAGGTGGATTGTTTGAGCTCAGGAGTTTGAGACCAGCCTGAGCAAGAGCAAGACCCCCGTCTCTACTGAAAATATAAAGAAATTAGCCTAACAACTAAAAATAGAAAAAATTAGCCGGGCATGGTGGCACATGCCTATAGTCCCAGCTACTCAGGAGGCTGAGACAGAAGGATCGCTTAAGCCCAGGAGTTTGAGGTTGCTGTGAGCTAGGCTGACGCCAAGGCACTCTAGCCTGGACAAGAGAGTGAGACTCTGTCTCAAAAAAAAAAAAAAAAGAATTTTACTATTTTAAAGTCAAACTTAGAATAATATGTAGAAGTAAATGAAGTGAAACATTAAACAGAAAGTGCTAGAATCTTTTTAAACAAAGTAAGAAACAATGTGTTAGTAACTAGGAGGCAAGAAGAATGTTTATTAGAGTTGTCAAAAAGTGGAATGGGTTACCTCATGGGGCAGTGAGTCCTCTGTTGTTGAAGATGTCTGGAGAGGATATATGATAATTCCTCAGGTAGATGGGAGGAGAATTCTTGAATGAGGCAGGGGATTAGATTGGTGATTTTGTAAGTTCCCTTTAATTCTCAAATTTTATTATCATTCTTGCTTGCCTATGTTTGATTCCCAATCATGCTGTTTGGTTTGGTGTTTACTGCTTTTCCACTATACATGTAATAAAAAGAATCATCTTTTGAAGAGAAAAGAAATGGTTTAAGCTATTGCTTTACCATTACTGGTTGAGTAACTTTGAGAAAAATTAGAGTTTTCTAGGTCTTAGTGTCTTCAAGTATACAATAAGTAGTTTGTCTAACACTTCTATAGTGTTTATTTGTGCCAGGTCCTCATTTAAGGACTTTACACATAAGAACTTACTCATCCTCTCATAAGAACCCCATGAGGTAGTCACTATTTTTATGCTTATTTTTCAGCTGTGGAAACTGGGGGGGTCTTGCCCAAGATTACACATGGTGTCATTCCGATCCCTGCAGTCTGTCCACAAAGTCCCCGCTCTCAGCTGCTACCGTGTACTTGTCCTACGATGCACATGGTCAGACAGTGGATACGCAACTGCTGTTAAAGCTGTGAAGCGCCACACTAATGTGAGTTATGTTTTGTTACTACTATTACTCCTACAAATAAAGAAAATAACATAGATATGTTCAAACAATGAGAAGAGAGACATTATAAAGTTTAAGTGATTTGTAGGAACACCAGCCTAAAGGAATACTCTACCTAAAGGAAAATGTAGTATGTAGAAATGAAGTGCAATGGCATTTTAATGAATGAATGAATTCATGTTAGAGTATCTAAATTCCACAGTGCCTGGCCTACAGTGATGCTCCATAAATAACCGGTTGAACGTTCATGTCTGCTCCTGCATGAGTGCTGGGATTGTTCCCGTCGCTCTTTTCCATTCCCACCAAAGCACAGGAAAGCAGACTTTCCCGTCAGGCTTTTGGGAGTTTGTCTGTGTCCATTTTTGTCCATGTCTCTTCATATTCTTTTTTTTAAACTAAGAGATATTAACCAACATGAGGAGAATGCTTATGTTTATTGTGTTGTTATTCTATTGTAAATTATATTTTTTTACAAATTAAAATTATTGCTGGTGTGTAGAAGTGCAACTTATTTAAAAAAAAACACTTTTTATTTTGGTATAATTTTAGCTGTACAGACAAGCTGCAAAGATAGTACAGGGAGTTCTAGCATACTCTCACCTACATGAGAGTAGCTAGTTCTAGCATACTCTCACCTACATGTGCCCCTAATGTTAGCATTTTACATGACCATTGTACATACCTGGAAACTAAAGTCAACACTGGTACATTATTCTTAACTAAATCTCAGACTTTATTCAGACTTCACTAGTTTTTCTATTGATGTCCCTTTTCTGTTCCATGATTCAGTCCATGATTCACATTACATTTAGGCATCATGTCTCCTTAGTCTCCTCTGGTCTGTGACAGTTTCTCAGACTTTCCTTGCTTTTTATGGCCTTGACAGTTTTGAGGAGTACTTTTCAGGTATTTTGTAGAATATCCCTCAATTTGAGTTTGTCTGATGTTTTTCTCATGATTAGACTGGGGTTATGGGTTTTGGGGAAGAAGACCCCAGAGGTCAAGTGCCCTTCTTATGGCATCACATCAGAGAGTACATGATGGCAACATGATTTATCACTGGTGATGTTAAACTTGATTGCTTGGTTAGAATGGTGTCTGCCAAGTTTTTCTGCCTCAAAGTTCTTCCATCCTCTATTCTCTTCATGTTCTTTTAAATCAAAATTAATCGACAACTATTGGAGTGATATATGCAAGGCCCCATACTAGGTTCTGAAGGAGACAAGTGGATTTCTTGAACATAGGAGGCAATCAATTTTATAAAATGTACTGTTTAATGAGAGTCTATGATTGTTATTGTCTCAGTCTTAGTGATGGTGGTGGGAAGGCAAAGAAGCAGGTGACACTCAAGCAAGCCAGGCAGGAGAAGCACAAGGAAGTTGCATTCCTATTGCTCAATATACATTGCCTTCAAAACTCACTCATTCAACAAATATTATTAAAGTGCCCGGGATGTGCCAGGTACTCTCTTAGGTACTAGGGATATGGAAGTGAATAAAACACACAATTCCCTCCCCTCATGAAGTTACAGTCTAGTGGAGAGACAGACAAATGAGTAAAATATGTGCTATGTTAAATGGTGATAAGTGCCAGGAAGAAAATAAACTAGAAGAGGATTAGGAATCATGCACACCTTCATGCTTGTATCTGTGGGTGAGTGGGTTTGGGGCTGGTTTGCAACCTCAATAGAGGAAAGACCTTAGGAAGAAGGTGACATTTGAGTCAAGACCTGAAGAATGTGAGGGAATGAGCCATGTAGATATCTAGGGTCAGAGGAATCCACACAGAGGAAATGGCAAATGCAAAGGCCCCAAGGTGGAACGCCTGCCATATTCAAGGAACAGTGAGGACAGGCTGGTGTGAGTGAGGCAGAGTAGCAGGAAATAAGGTTCCAAAGGGATGGGGGAAAGAATGTGTAGGGTTTTGTAGGCCAAAGGAAAGGACTTTGGCTTTTACCCTGCACAAGATAGGAAGCCAACCGGAGAGTTTTAATCAAACAAGTGACCTGATCCAACTGTGACTACTTGTAGTAGGGGAAAGGGTAAAAACAGAAGATTAGGAAAGAATAGTTTGGACTGGGGTAGTTGCAGTGAAGGTGGTGGGAAGGGCTCAGATTCTGGGTTAAAGATTCGAGATTGAGAGCAAAGTAATCAGATGAAAGAAAACCTTTCTGAATTTATAATAGCAAAATGTGATTTTCCTCATTAAAGAAAATCACTTTAAAACAACAACAAAATAACTTGATTAAAAAATGGGCAGAAGACTTCAGTAGATATTTCTCCAAAGAGGATATACAAATGGCCAAGAAGAATATGAAAAGATGCTCAACATCACTAATCATGAGAGAAATACAAATTAAAACCACAATGAGATATCACTTCACATCCAATAGGATGGCTGCTATAAAAAATACAGAAAATAACAAGTGTTGGTGAAGATGTGGAGAAATTGGAACACTTATGCACTTTTGGTGGAAATGTAAAATGGTACAGCCATTGTGGAAAACAGTATGGTGGTTCCTCACAAAATTAAACAAAATATGACCTAGCAATTCCACTTCTGAGTATGTATCTAAAAGAACTGAAAGCAGGGACAGAAACAGATATTTGTACACCCATGTCCACAGAAGCATTATTCACAATAGCCAAAAGGTGGAAGCAACCCAAATGTCTATCAGTGGATGAATGGATAAACACAATGTGGTAAATACATACGATAGAATTTTGTTCAGCTTTAAAAAGGAAGGAAATGCTGACACATTACAACATGAATGAACCCTGAGAGCATTATGCTAAGTGAAATAAGCCAGTCACAAAAAGGCAAATGTTGTATGATTGCACTCATATGAGGTATCTAGAGTAGTCAAACTCATAGAAACAGAAAGTGGAATGTTAGTTGGCAGGGGCTGGAGGAAAGAGGAAGTGGGCAGATGTTTAATGAATGTAGAGTTTCAGTTTTGCAAGATGAAAATCTGGAGACTGGTTATACAAATTGTAAATATACTTAACACTAATGATCTGTACACTTAAAAATGGTTAAGATGGCAAATTTTATGTGTATTTTGTGACAATTAAAAATTTAAAAATGTAAAACAATGACTAGACACCTAACTTTACAGAAATGTATCTCTTTTGAGTTGTTCACCAGTTAACTGGAGTCAGTACAGGCCAGTTTTAATATTCCTTAATGTTATTACCCTGATGAACTGCATTGTTTTTATTTTCCCCTCTGGGTTCATTTTTCTCATAGTGTTTACCACTATCTAACATATATTTCACTCATTTGTCTGTCTGTCTCCCCCCATCAGAATACAACTTTGTGAGAGGAGGGATTTTCTGTCATACTTATGAGAAGTCCTTCAAGTAGGAAAAATATAAATAAGCACAGGTTTTTACTATAGTAAATCTGCTTTATGCCTAGTAAATTATCTCAGCCAATGCCTGAGTAACTATACCGACTTATATCCACTAATAAAAAAGAAAAAAAGTACTATATGCAAAAGTCTTAAGATTGCAACTTTAATGTTGAATATTAAATATTCTTTAAATTTAGACAATTAAGCTCTATTTCGTAAAGAAATGAAAAAGTTATATTTTGTTATTTATGATATCCAGTGGAATGGTCTTGTATTATCTGTGACTACAATGTTTTTTGCAATGAGGGTAAGAGTTTTCTGGAAAATCCATGCTCAAATCATCAAAGTTAAGATTTCTTGCTACATAAAGGCTATGAAGAACTGAAGTGTGATTATATTGGCTCTGCAAATATTGGGAAGAGTTATTATGAGTTTGCCATTAGTGTAAGAGAAGCTTCAGAATATGTATGCAAATTTGGCAAATTGAGTTGGTTTTCCCCATGGTACTATGAATAAAGGAGACATTTTAACAAATCATAGATTCATAGAAAATCTCTAGTTTTGTGGTCTATTTCCTCTAATAATAGGAAATGAATTTTGAATAAAAAGTACACGGGGACCTTGGATGAACGGTTTATTTTTCACTGGATTGAAGAAGTGCAGGTAGAAAGGGGCAATTCCTAGAATATCTGGAGGATCTGACTAAATGAATTTCTACCTAAGCTAGTAATTTGCAATAACTAAAAGGTGATCATTTATCTCCTACCGTGGCCTTTCAAATTAAATATAAAAGAAATTCAGGGAGAGAAAATTATGCACAAAAAATTTGATATTATACTGAAAATGACCAACATTTAAATCATTTTTACTCTGGCATTAATCAACTGTTACAAGGGAAACTGACACCACTCCTCCACTGAATTAATACAAAATTCAACCCAAAAAAGTAAGCCGATGTTTGCACCTTGATGAGAAACAGAAAAAAGACGAACCCATACGCTGCAATTTATAAACAAACTTCTGTATAAAGCACCAAAGACCAAGAAGATCATGCGTTAAAAAATCTGAGGTAACAAGGCATTTAAAAATAACCAAGGTTTAGTGCTACTGCCGTGGTATCACCGACTGCGTAAGCATTGCAATTTAGTTGAAAATATATGGACTAGCCTGGATATTTTTGCAATAGTTTAATGAGTGATGATGATGCTACTACTGGAGCTGTCCCCAGGCAATTAAACTCTTTACTGAATTTCTTTACTATTGCTTTTGAATAGGGGACTGTTTTCTATTTCAGGGCACTCGTGGGGTAAAGAACCTCACTGAAAAATTTATAGACGTTTGCCAATGTGGGAGAAAGATGATCCTCTGGACCTGTGATTTGGGAAGAAAAAAAAAGACTATTTTTTTGAGTTCTTGCCTTTCTCTTGCTGATTTGATGCACAAAACTCCATCAATATTCAGGTGCATGGCTTGAAAAACTAGGGATAAACCCGAGCTGAAGTGCTGTCTTTATGAGGCTTTTGTAAAGGGAAACAGTACGCAATTTTAAGCCTTAATTGGCTTTTGGCGGATTGCAGCCCTAGGTCAGTTTTGTCCTTCGTTTGTTAGACATTTTCACCTTACTGTATTTAACCGGGGTCCGGCAAAGAGAGGGACGCGATCCCGCTGCCGCCGGCGCTCACGTGGCGCCGAGGGTCTCGGGAAGCAGCGGGACCGGCCCCGCCCCCCACCCCGCGCCGCCTGCCCCTTTCGCGGGTCCCGCCCGCCGGGAGCTGCCCTCTTCCAACATGGCGCCGCGGGAGGCGGGTCCCGTTCGTCGGCTCCCGGGGTTCCGGCGCCGCGCGTTTTGGTTCCGGAGTAACAGTGCCCTCGCCGCCGCCTTCCTCCTCCTTTCGCCGCTGCTGCTGCCGCTGCTGCCGTCACCGCCGGGACGCGCGGCCTGAGGCGGCCGGGGCTGAGCCTGCGCGCGCCGCTCGGTCTGTCTCCGTGTGGGGCAGGAGACTCGCCCCCTGACCCTCCCGCGGAGGGCCCCCTCGGCGTTCTAGTGGTCTGGAGGTCCCGGGGCTCCTTCCTAATAGCCCGGGACTGAGTCTCCTCCAGTCGGGACCTTCTCCTCATCCCCTGAGGAGGGGCGGACCCCTGCCGCTGTATCTGCCCCAGACTGGGTCCTTGCTCTGCCATCTCACACTCACACGGACGGCAGAGAGCTTCACCAGACTGTTTGCCTTCCTTTCCAACTCCAGAACCTTCTGACCTCCGCCAGTTCCTGCTGGCCCCTGCCCGCTTCCCAGTGCGCCCCGCCAGGAGACACCCTCAGACCCCGTACACCCTGGGGCTGGCTCGGTACCTGCGGGCCCCTGCCTGATCACCCCTTCGCTCTTCATCACACCCTCATCCTCCAGTCCCCTGTTTTCACCTTCTGTTCTCTACCCCTCGCTCCCTTTGTCACCTCTTGAAGTCCCTGCCTAACCAGGGGCCAGCCGGTACCCCCCCTGCCCCAAGATGTGAGCCCCTTTAACCTGTAATGCTCTGGCTGACCCTTGGCCCCTCCCATGCCATGGAGAACCAGGTGCTGGTGATTCGCATCAAGATTCCAAATAGTGGCGCGGTGGACTGGACAGTGCACTCCGGGCCGCAGTTACTCTTCAGGGATGTGCTGGTGAGTGGTAATCTCAAGTGTCCAGATCCCCGAGTGGGGTCTCAGGGACTTGGGTAGTCAGCAGCTTGACCACTGGTGGCATGTGTTAGTGGCAGTGGCAGTTTTATTGCTTCAACCACAGCATTGATTAATTGCATCGACCCAAACATGGCAAATGTGCAGGTCTCTGGGGAAATAGATGAATCAGACTGAACCCCTGCCCTCAGGGAGCTCATAGCCTGAACTGAGACACACACACAGAGGCAACTAACAGGGATGCAAAATGCTGTCTAGAAGAGTTTTTTCCTAAGTGTTTCAGGGAATGTCCCTGGCCAGATTCCAGCCGTGTCTTTCTACTAAGTTCTCTGAACTTGGTGACCAGCCAGGAAAGGGAAACAAGGGCAACTTTAATTTACCATGTTGAGCAAATTTAAGGCATCATTGAGTGTAAGACATCTTGCCACTAAGAAAGAAAAAAACTGCCTGTTAACTATGATATACCATCCGTTGTACAAAAATAGCCCAATTTCAAAGATATTAAAATAGAGGGAAAATGTGCACCTTAGAATCGATGATGTATTACCTTCAGGATACTCAGGATATATTTCAAATAAAACTATGGAATGTTAAGAGCCATAAATAAAATTATGGAATGTAGGTGGCCTGTTCAGCCCGTGTATCTTTTTTGCAGGTAGTTACTGAAGAGCAGTGAAGTGACAAGACTTTTTGAAAGCTGTGTAGCTCCTGAGTGACAGAGTCTACCAGAACTTAAATTTCCTTACTTTCACTTAGTAATTTTTTCCCCCACATGCTGCAGCCATATTTCATCTTTCTAGGATTCATTTGAGATAGATAGGGTACATTGTGCCCATTTTGTATACTGAATGACAGAGGCATGGAAGGCAGAAACTGACATACCAAGAAACACTGTGGCAAGTAGCAGATCTGTGGTGGAACTTACCTGCAAGATAAGAGGGGGCTGTGTGACACAGGTTCATGGGAGGAGGAGGATTGCGATGTGATTTTTTATTGTCTTGGGTGACTCAATCAAAACTTGATTTCTGTAACTTGATTTTGAGTTGTGACCATACTGACCACCCAGGCCATGCAGATGTTCAGGTGCCTGGCCAGGAGTGTAGAGACTACAGTGAGCCAGCAGCCTTCAATCCCGTGCCTCAAATGCCACCCTTCTTTTTGCATCCAGAGCTCTGCACACACTCACATGCACACATATTTTGCCTCATGATAAGGCCCAAATTCCTTCACATGGTCCTCTGGGCACATCTTGATTGGCTTTTGCCTGCCTGGCATCAGCTTCATCTCTCACCACACCCCTATAAGCCTCCTGTGCCCGGGGTTCGTAGAATTACTTTCATTTCTCCCAAGTGCCCAGGCTGTCTCCATTCTGCCCTTTTCTTCAATTGGCCAATTCCCACCTATCCTTCCAAGCCAAGTTTTGATTTTTCTCCTTGTTAGTCTTAGTGTGTGCCCCACCTCTGTGTTCCCACAGTTTCGTGTAGTTCCTCCAGCAAAGCACACATGTTCAGTCATGATTATCTCCTCTACTAGATGATAAACTTGTGGAGGAGATGGATGTATGTTTTCCCTGTTTCTGTTGCTTCATAGGACCCTGAAATATTTGCTTAATGAGCATGGAGCTTAAAAGAGGATATGTGCAGTTAGGGTTCTGTGGACAGAGCACTAGGTTTTGAGTCAAGAAATTTGGGTTTAATTGTAAGCTGTCCCGATAACTAGGGAAGTCACCTATGTCTCTGAGCCTTAGTTTCCTTGTTGTAAAATAGGAATACTTATACCTGCCTCAAAGACTTGTGAAGATTAGGTGAGATTGTGTCTATGGTGAGAAAGATGAGCTTTCTCTCACTTCACTCATTGAAACAACAGAAGATTATTTTAAGTAGAGTAGTACAGTGTTTAAGACCACAAACTCTGGAGCCAGACTGTCTGGGTTTAAATCACAAGTTCTACCACTTGGGGAAGTGTCTTCTGTGTCTCAGTTTCTTCATTTGTTTAAAAAAAAGAGGGGGCATAAAAATAGTGCCTATCTCATAGAATTTTGAGGACTGCTCTGGGCCTTGTCTTTTGTCTGAATCTTCAGGGGCTGGTCGTAATGTCAAGGAGGCCTACCTGGTCCTGAAGGAGAGAGACATTTGGATTATCTGTTGTATCTGTTTTGCAGCTTTCTGTGTTTCTCTTCTTCCCTGAAGAATGAGTCCCTAGTTCTGGGAAAACTGCAGGAGGTTGAGAGAGTGTCCAGTCCTCTCTGCTCTGCTCTTTATATTCTATGGTCTCTAAGTCCCAGCTCAGATTCCCCTCCTCTGTGAAATGTCTGTCTAAACTGAGCCTTTGATTTTTCCCTCCTCCTGAATTAGCAAATACTATCTGCTATTTATGTTTTTTGTTTGGTTCTTATTATACTATAGAGCCAAACATACTATGCTTTATATTATTAATCTTTTAGGTTTTTCTAAGGTCGAGGACCAAGTCCTTATTTTCCTATAGCCTATAGCTTTGTGAGCTTTATGCTCCTGGCATGTTGTAGATGCTCAATTATATTTTCGGTCTGTCAGATATTTGTCTGATTTATTGAAAGGAAGGAGAAGAAAAGAATCAAGACATGATCACTATTAAGATATGTAAACTTAGTTTTTCTTTTGAAATCTTATTCAGGTTAGGTAAAATGGTTATGTTGTCGAAGGGAGGAGACGGTCACTTGGAAATAAGTCACTTAAAATATTACTGGAAAATGTACCTAAAATCATTAAATGTACCCTACTTAAAAATTACTAGTAGATATTGACTAATTTTCAAACTTCTTACCCCTTTGTCATTATGATAGCCTCACTTTATTCTCTTTAAAGAAACAAGATGGTTGTGTTCACATGGTTCTTTCCAGCAAGTTTGTTTTTTTCTGTCTCCTTTTCTCCATGTCACATGTAAAACGTGTGTGGCGCCTTATTTATGTTGATGGGCGAAAGCATGCCTTTGCTGCCCAGTGGAGTTTTCAGCTGGTTGTTAGAAATTTGCTGTTTGATGGGGTCTGCTATTCATAAGTAGACAGGATCCTAAATTAATTTGCTAATACTGTAGAGGGAGCAGAGTTCCCCAGAAGTAACTAGTGATAACCTACAGGGTTGGGGATGGAGCAGTTTTTTCCACCCTCCTTTTTTTTTTCCTTTTTTAACGTATAATAGCTGGAAAGCGTCTTCAGTAAATGCTGTGGAAGGATGAAGTCAGTGAATGAATGACTATCCTCCATTGATTGTTGGGTGCTGGAATTTGAAGTTTTTATTATGAGGTAAGCTTTGTAATTTTTCAGTGATCGGTGATGTGGTTTTTTGTTTGTTTGTTTGTTTGTTTGTTTGTTTTGAGACAGAGTCTTGCTGTCACCCAGGCTGAAGTGCAGTGCTGTGATCATGGTTCACTGCAGCCTCAAACTCCCTGGCTCAAGCAATCCTCCTGCCTCAGCCTCCTCTGTAGCTGGGACTGCAGGCATGTGCCACCACACCCAGCTAATTTTTAAATTTTTTGTAGAGATGGAGTCTCACTGTATTGTGCCAAGCTCCTGGCCTCAACTGATCCTCTCACCTCAGCCTCCCAAAAGGTGGGATTACAGTCATGAGCCACTGTGCCTGGCCAGTGATTGGTGTTATTTATGTAGCAGGCACTAATAAGATATTTGCCATGTGCTAGATACTCTTCTAAGCGCTTCTCAAATATTAACTCATTTAGTCGTACAAGGTAGGTACAGTTACAATCTCATTTTACACATAAGGAAACTGAGGCACAGAGAGATTTTTTTTTCCCTCAGCTGTGAGAGGCAGAGCCATCATCCAGCCACAGTTTGGCTCCAGATTCCATGCTTTTAGGTTTTACACTGGACTGCCTGTACTTTATTCTGTATTCGCTCTATAGTTTTCGATCAGTAAGTACTTTCTACCTATGAACGTAGAAAGAATTTTTTAACACTAAAATCTTTTACAGATACTTCCTCAAGAAGTTGATGTTTCATTTACTGAGACTAGAATCAGAGAAAAAATAATCTCTTTTGGCTCTAATGAGCAAGGGCTGCCTGAGATAGTTCTCTTTGATCAATTTTATATGCACAGATTTATTTTTGAAGAAAAAGAAAGCGCTGTAGAGGCAAGACTATTATGCAAATTGCCACTGCTGCAAAAGCTTCTAAAGAATTGCTTTTAGAAGGAAGTTGCAGCCGCCACTCTGCTAAGTGCCCTGCTTAGAAGGGCTGTGGGCTCCCTGCTGAGAAATACTGCAAGCAGCTTTGTCAGCCGGCTGCCTGGTGCCAGTTCTTGCGCAGCCTGGGAGGGACTTTGTGGCAGAGCTCCCAGAGAGAAATGAGGTCTGCAGGCCATTCCGGTTGGCCTGGACATAATGGAGGATCACTTCCCCAGAACTGAGGTGCACTGTGCCTCTTCAGTTAAGCTTCTCAGTAGGCTAATTTTCAAGTGTTTTCAACTTTATAGATTTATTTAAACATTAGTATCATATTATATACACTTTTAAGGGTTTTTTTGGTAGCCCAGATTAACTTTATTTTGGTGTCATTAAGTATGTTTTCTATTGCTTAAGAGTAAAGGTTGGTAAGAATTGTTTGTATTCAGTGTAGCATTATGGGTTTATGTCATCATCAGCGAAACTTGTGTGTTAAACTCCCACCATTATGAGTGCAAGGCACGGTGTTGCTTGTTATATATCAGAACTACATTGTTGAAAATGTCTACAATGTCTACGCTTATGTTTATTACATTAATTTTTACATTATCTCTGTAAGTATTATTAGACCCATTTTGGAGGATAATTGAATTGAGGCTCAGAGAGGTTAAGTGATTTTTTTTTCCAAGTCATGCATCTAATAATAAATGCAGAGCTGAGATTCAACCTAGGTCAGTCTGATTCTCAAACCCTTTTATCTTTCCATTGCAGTATATTCCACAACCTCCCATAGAAGAAACCAACTTTTTGTAAATACACAACAGTGTATTTCTATATACACTGTTGAATTGTGAGTAAAAGATTATGTTATTAATACAGAGTAGAAAAGGTTTCCTAAAGATTTTTCTCCCTGGAATAGAGATTTAAACTCTGGGTTTACATTGCTGGGCTAAGTGTGATTATGAACTAATGTTTTTATAGTTTATGCCAACATTTCAAAAATCTTTCCCAGGTTCTCATATTTCCTCTAGGATTTGCCACATGTTAGCAATAAAGAAGATGGCTAATTGTGTTTCTTTATTCTTTCTTTGTTTAGGATGTGATAGGCCAGGTTCTGCCTGAAGCAACAACTACAGCATTTGAATGTAAGTCTGGCTTGTATACTTTCTTGACTATTTCTTTCTGCAGTAATTTTTTAAAGGGTTTATGAGTTGCATTACTTTAGAAACTGACAAAAACAGATTATTTATGATTATCATATGGTACATTTAAATATTTATAAATTAATACAAGTTTAATGATGATACTTAACCGAGTAATATTTTCTTATTTAATCATATCTTGGGTGAGCATATTTCTACAATATAGCTTTAATTACCAACATGACCTTTATTTGCTCTTGCTCCTCATTGTAATAATGTTGCGGGACAAAATGAAACGTGTAAACTACCTGTAGGCCAATGATTATTGATAAAGAGATTTTAATACATTGCTGTTTTAAAACAGCAACAAAATAGAGCTTTTACATGAGAATTGCACAAAATAATTCTGTTTTAGTGGGGCTTGGCAGGATTGCTAGATGATGACAGGAACACTTCAGGTCTTTAGTCCTTCCTTTCTCCCCACAGTTGTCTTGAGGACAGGGCTGGGATGGCTTAGGGACTAGAAAACTGGTTTTGACATGAACCATGTCATTGCAGGGGAGATCATGGTCTGAGTAATATTAAGATGAGAGTTTAGGCCAGGCTATTGGGCTCATGCCTGTATTCCTAGCCCTTTGGGAGGCTGAGGCGGGAGGATGACAGGAGGCCAGGAGTTCAAGACCAACCTTGGCAACATAGTGAGACCTCATCTTTACAAAAAAAAAAAAAAAATTAGCCAGGCATGGTGGTGTGCGCCTATAGTCCTCGCTATTTGGGAGGCTGAGGTGGCAGGCTCACTTGAACCCAGAAGTTTGAGGCTGCAGTGAGCTATGATCACACCACTGTACACTCCAGCCTAGGCAACCCAGCAAGACCCTTTCTCAAAAAAAAAAAAAAAAAAAAAAAGATTTTAGGGTTTAGTCAGTAGCATAAGACACTAAAGTGCTGAGAAGGATAAAGTAAGGGTTTAGAACTGTGGTTCCCATCTTTTTTTTTGAAGATGAGGGCCACTTTTCAATGTAGAAAAGTTTCAGTGTTTCCACATAATAGTATGCTTTTTTGTTCCTATTTTTTAAGAAGATGATTACTAACGGAATATAATGGGTACATCCTCTTTGGAGGACAATTTGGCAATACTTATTAACACGTAAAATGTGCAAAACATTTGAGTTAGCAGATCTTCTTTTAGGAAGCTATTCAACAGAAATAGCTACACATGTGGTGAATACTCTTCAAACTAAGTATTCATTGTGGGATTATTTTTAAGAGCAAAAAGTTAGAAGCAAAGTAAATACCTAGCATAGTGGGTTAATAAATTATAATTATACATAATTTGAATCAGTAAACAGCAACTAAAAAGAATGAGTTAGGATTTTTGCATTGACATGGAAATATATCCATGATATATTATTGAATGAAAAATAATACGTATGATATGATCCCATTTTGTAAAAAGTCTAACCCTTCTCCCCCGACATCATGTATATATTTATTGAGAGATAGGCTCTGAAGAGTGCCCACTGCAGTGCTTTCCAGTGGCTTCCCCGGAAAAGTGGCTTTGAGACCTGGGAGGTGGGGTAGTGGTAGGTGAATGAGCACACTTTTACTCTATATACTTCCCTATTATTTGGATATTTTTCAATAATCATTATTTGTTTTTAAAGCTATAAGTAGAACTTTTAATGTAATTAGTATTTTATTAATCACACTGGGCTTTATATACTATAGCAAAATAGTATGGTATATCTGAAATACATGTATTAGTGTTGCAAGCTCTATTGAGATTCCTTTTAGTAACTGCTTGAGAGTACCAGGAATTTCATGGACAATCTGATAGTTAAAATTTGGAATATTTACTGTTGATGGATGATGTACTAAGATCATTTCATGGGTTATCTCATTTATTTTAACCATTACAAGATCCTCATGAAGAACTTTGAAGGACTGTTATTAGCTCCATTTTAGTTGAGGAAAGGACATCTCTTTAACCAACTTACAGTGTCACAGCTAGTAGGTGATAAAGTGGAGTTTCTGGAGTAGATTCTAGAGCATATATTCTCAAACACTGTGCTCAACTTGTCCTGAGAATTGTCAAAATTCTTGAAAGCACATATTCTGGTTGTTCTTAAGCATGGCAAAAAGCAGCTTACTTTCTACTTTCTACTTGCTTTCTGGGTCCCCAAAGTGCCTTGATAACTTGTGCCTATCTCATTAGCTTCCAATTAGGGTTTATAATAATAATACTGATTCTTTTAACTATAATTATTGATGGCTTGCTTTATGCCAGGCAATGTACAAGATGACTTAGCTAGGTTGTTACTAATCTTTACATTGACTCTGTGAGGTAGGAAAATTATACCTGTGAGGAAACTGAAGCTCAGAGACATGAAATGATTGTTGAAGGTGATTGCTGGGAAGTGGTGGAGCCCAGATTAAAATGCATGTCTTTTTGACTGTAAAACTTGCACTCTGTAACCAAGTGTGTTGAAAGCCTGTGAAGTGTAGTAGAGAAAAGTTTAAACCTTGAAGTTTAAGTTCTGTGTTATCATGCTCTTCCTTTTCCCTCATGAGGGGCAGCAGCTCTGTACCCACCTGTGTCTGGACCAGTTTTAGATGAAAAACAATTAAAACAAAAACATACCCACAGACAAAATAATGACAGTCCTTAGTTTTTTAAGTCTGGATTATCATGTAGTTTCTATTATAGACTTGGAATCCTAGGCTGGCTTTTTTCACGAGTGCTCTAGGGTGGCTTTATTTTCTGAACCAAAAATCTGAAACAATGGAATCTGTGTATAAGAAATAGTTCAGAAGATAAAGCTGTTAAGCAAATTTACTGGATTTTGGGAGGATAGTCCAGTGGTTTATGGATACGATAGAACAACCCTGAAATAAATACAACTTTAATCAAAGAAATATTTATGGTAATATATTTAATGCTGAAAAGTATACCTAACACTAATTGATTTTTATACAACAGAGATGGTGTTATATTTAGTGATATAAATTTAGTAGCAAGAGAAAGGGTAGCTGGCAAATTTACCTGTTTTACATAAATATAGAGAAAGAGTTAACTGAGTAGAAAAGAGGGGAAGGGTCAGGGTATTATAGATTCTCCAGTTCTGAGAAGTGCCATCTCTTTAATGAAACCACTGATGATTCCAGGTAAGGTTAATCTCTCTGCACAAGAGCAGGGAACCCCCTCAGTCTGCCTTCTGGTCGACTGTGTGTGTGTGATTTCCTCCCTCACTGCATTTTGAGTCTCTTGGTGATAGGCACCATATTTTATTCCACTCTTTCTTTCTTCTTAGTAATGAGCTTACTGCCTTAGAGGAACACACTTGCTGAATGAAATGGAATGTTATATGTGTCCATATTCAAATGAAAATTATAAAATGCACGTGATCTAAAGCTAAATGAGTAATTTGCTTTTTTGGATTATTTGTTCTGTTGTCCAGGCTTGGGATATAATCGGTTGGTGGTGGACAATTCAGACTCCAAATTCAAATTCCCACATTTGACTGTCCTGGGGAGGCAGAGGGTCTGCAGTAGCTGTATTCTTTCTGATTTCTATTCCTGGGGATGGTATTTCCAAGGGGAGTTAGGGATGGGTGAAAGGAGGGAGGCCTGTCACTGCTGAACTCACCTTTTGGGCTGATGGTCCTAAACCTCTTTTTCTTCTTATTCCTTTTAGGTCCTTTTTCCCTTACAGCTAGAGCACAGATGAAAATAGTTTTTAGTAGCTAGTGTCTTTTTTTTTTTTTTTTTTTTTTAGTTTAGAAGGTTCAGATAAATCTTAAAAAAATTCAAGCAGTATAGAAATAAAGCAAAAAGTAAAAGTCCCAATTTCCCCCCAATTTGCTGGTTTCATTGTTAACAATTTCTTCTGTATCTTTATAGAAATTTTTTCTGCACATGGTATGTATTATACTGCACTAGTTTTTCCTGTCCCCACTTAATATTATATGTTAGACCTCTTTTCAACACCAGTGTGCACAGATCAACGTCATTCTTTTGGATGACTACATTATACTTAATTTTATGGCTGTGGCTTAATTAATTTAACTTATTGATGACATTTAAGTTGTTAACAATTTTTTAGTATTAGAAAAAAAATGTTGAAGTCAATGGAGTTGTCTTGTATCTTTTTACATTGTGGAAATAAATTTTTAGGATTAAATTCTTAGGATTTGGAACTATTGAGACAAAAAGTTGCCAGGAGTGGTGGCTCACACCTGTAATCTGATCACTTTGGGAGGCCAAGGCAATAGGATCAGTTGAGCCCAGGAGTTTGAGACTGGTCTGGGCAACATACTGAGACCTGGTCTCTACAAAAAATTAAAAAGTTATCTGGGCATGGTGGCATGCAACTGTAGTCCCAGCTACTTTAGATGCTGAAGCAGGTGGATCACTTGAGCCCAGGAGTTTAAGGTTACAGTGAGTTATGATGACGCCACTGCACTCCAGCCTGGGTAACAGAGTGAAATCCTCTCTCTCAAAAAAAAGAGTATTAATGTTTTATTATCTATTAATATTACTATGTTTGCTCTCTGAAAGATAGAACCAATTTACACTCCTAGCAACAACAATGTATGAGAAGGCCCATTTCCCTCTACCTTTACCAACTCTGGGTATTAGCAGACTTTTTAGTTAATGTCAATTTGATAAGTGAAAAAGATTATTACAATACTGTTTTATTTTATATTTCTTTAATTATAAATGAGCTTGAACATCTTTTCATTTGTATTTGGTCACTTGTATTTACTTTCTATGAACTGTTTGTCACCTTTGCCCGTATTTTTATTTGGTTATTTGTCTTTTTCTAATTGATTTAAGGATTTTCCAGTATTAAGAAAACTGATCATTTGTTGTATAGGTTACAAATATTTTTGTTCATTTATTGCTCTTTTCAGCTTGTTTTAGTCTTCTATTGTCTCTTCTTTTTTCCATAGAGAAGTTTAAAGTTTTTGCATGGTCAAATTTATCATGTTTTCCTTTGTAACTTCTGGTTTATGTCATACTTAGAAACGTCTTCCATATTCCAGGATATTGAAAAAAATATATTCTTTTTTCTTTCTCCTTTAATGAGGTTAAACACACATATTAGTTTTATATATAAATTTGTATGTTTGTATGTTCATAATGTGGGTTTTTTAAAAAATTAGAAGCATGCATTTTTATTACAAAGGTCAGAAGAATTTTTTTAAAATTTATGTACCATCTTCAGTTTATTTTGGTGAAAGGAGTCAGGTCGGGATCCAACTTTATTTTTAAAGCAGATAGAAAGTTTTGACTTCATACCAGTTATTAAATAATTTGTCTTTTCTCAAATATGACGACATTTCTAAGATGAAGTTAAGTCTATAACCATAAAAGATCCTGTATGTTTGCATTTCTGGGTCCTATGTATGTTGTAGGAGCTTGACATTTATATAAGCCCAGAGACCCCTGCTGATTTTCCCGGTTTCATTAGCAGATTAATGAGTAAACCAACACATGAGTGATAAAAATCAACCAGGCCCACTAATGCATTTCCTGTGCATATCTGTTACTTGTGTTCCTCTGCCTGGATTTTTCTCTAGACAAGTAACTGTTGTAAAACACTGTTGGATTGGTGCTGCTGGACAGTAAAATCTCACTGTTAACTTGAAAGAAACATTTTAAGTCTGCATAAACAAATGCTGTCTTATACCTATAAATACCATATGGTTTTATTTTTCCATGATACTCATGTATTCTTGATCTGTAGCTCTAAGTATCTTAACACTTGTCAAACCACGCATCTGAGTTTGGTGCAGAGAATATGGTTAAAGGATAAATATTTATTTTATTTGTGCCTTTCTTCAACCCTGACTATTTTATACTCATTGAATAAAATCCTTTTTGTTTGTTTTGTGAAATTCTGGAAGATGATTTTATATTTTGAGTGGAAATCTTTAAACCAATACATCATATCTGATTTTCAATTTGGCATAATATGACCATTTAAAGCTAAATTGCAATTAAGTTATAAGTTCTCAGAGTATAGAAAACAACTATAGCTGATTATTAGAATGATACCTGTAAGAGATATCCTTATATCCAAATAGCAAAGACCATCTTATTAAGAGTAGTTGGGTGGGAGTCCCTTTTTGCTTCAGAAAGGAGTCTAAATCATAAGGTACTTGGAAAAAAAAGAAGTTTCATTTTCTTAATCTGTGTATATGTAAAAGATAAGTGGTTGCTTATAAGCTGAACTAGGTAAGTTAGTGAAAAATTGTCATTCACAATAAACCTGCATTGATTCTAAAACTTATTCAACATATAAGATTTAATATGCATCCTGGAGAGTGAGACAATTTGAAGAAAGCTTTAATTTATTGAAATTTTGGCTTAAAATATTATTGATGCAAAAAATCCAAATCCTTTTTAGTCTTATGAAAGTAGTAGTTGTTTCTTATTAGTAGTCTTGCTAATTTGTATGAGAATTAAGATGTTTAAGTCCTTTACCCAAGCGCCAGACTAGTTAGTTGTTCCTTGAGTTCAGTAGACAGTACTGCTCAGTTTTGAATCACTAGAAATCCTACCATAGTATCTGGCACATAGTAGACACTCGATATATGTTTCCGGAATACATGAATAATTGGAGGAATGAAGTAATAAGGACAAGCTTTCTACATCCCATTAATCACCAAATCCTTCTGTCTTCAGAATTTATCCAGCATGTGATGAATTCTCAAAACCTTACCTTGGTTTAGGCTGCCATCATCTCTCATCTGGAGTAGGACAGTGGCCTTCTAACTGGTTTCCCTGTCCCTGTTTTTGCCTCCATAGAGCCTCTTCACACAGCAGCCAGAGTGATTCTTTTAGAAATTAAATGAGATTACCATACTTAAAACCCTCTGTTGATTTCCATCTTACTCAAGAATAAAAAGCCAAGTCCTTAAAATGCCCTACAGGGCCCTGTATTTTCTCATCTGCCCCCACTGCTGTCTCACCATTACTTCTCTGAACCCATTTATTTCTCTCCCCACCTCTCATTCTGTTCTAGCCACTCTGGCTTCCTCTTTGTCCCTTGAATATGCCAGCCACTCCTGTAACCATGGCCATTGCATTAGTTGTTCCCTCTGCCTGGAGCACTCTTTCCCAGATATCTACCTGGTCTAATCCCTCACCTCCTTCAGTCTCTCTCCACTAGAGTGTATGCTCCATGAGAGCACGGTTTTGTTTGTTTTTTCTTTGTTCACTGTTACTATCCCAGTGCCCAGAATAATGCCTGCCACATAGTGGGTACTTTTATTTGCTGGAAGGAGGAAGGAAGCAAAGAAATAAGGAAGAATCAAGAGGAGGGAGGCAGGGAGTTATATTAAAACTCGTAGATATGAAGATTTGACCATAGAAACTGTAACCTCTAGTCCTGCCCAGATCATTAAACTCCATAGCTGAGAAGGGCCTTAAACTTGACATCTTTTCTGGTAGTTTCCTGTGGATGTCTTTCTAACCTCTACAATTATGTTTTCATTTCTTTTCTCTTGCCTGGGAAAAATGCCTTTGCTGTAGTTCTAATTGACTCCCACCTGGCACAGAAGGAGTGTGACAAATGACATATAATATATTGCCTTAACTTTCTGTTGCTCTTTGTAGAAGTGAGATTGTTTCTCTTTGAAAGCCCTCTTGAGCCCCTGTCACCACAGTGGGTGCTGTTTGGCTGAGAGCTCTCCAGAGTCTGTTCCTCACTCAGGAGGCCGTTCAGACCGCCCTTTACCTGAGGCTGCCTTTCCTCCTCTGTTGGGCCTTTATGTTCCTCTTCTTGGTTTTTCTTTTGGATTGTATGTTGCTTCAAATAAAATCGCTAACAACATATGGCCTGTTATGATTCTCTTTTCCCAAACTCTGCCATTTTGTATATTTGTGACACACTGCAGATTTTGTGAAGATTGCTTCATAATATTTGTTTACCATCTGCTGCACTCTATTTGGTATCTTGCTAGGATTTTTTCCTCCATTTTAAGTGACATTAACAAAATCCAGCCAGTACATAGACTTTCTGGTTCTACTTTTGCTTCCCTAATGTGCTGGAAAATCATATTACTGTGCTCCAGGCAACTAGAGAAGCCTGGAATTCTCATTGTGAACCAGTGTATCAGATCTGTTTTCCCCACCCTCCCTTTTCTTGGTCATATCCAGTAATGCTTTTTTGGTCAGATGGCAAAGAACCTCCATGTATAAGACAGAAAAAGTTCAAATTATTTTTCTACTTCTTTCTACTTAGTACCACTACTTTTTAGTGTTCTTCACCAACATATGTGTACTTTTGAAACTCTTTGTCCCATGTTAGTTTTTATGATTTATAGTTCCAGCTACTATAATTTTTATAGCTAATCCAGTTTGATAGACAAATATCCAGAATCTCTGCTAGATGGGCTATGTCCAACTTTTTGTTTAGAAAAATGGTTTAGATTACTGTCATACTAAATTGTTTAGTATGTATTTCTGCTTTCTTACCCTTCACCAACTTCTCACACCTATCAATTCACTGTCTTTAGAGAGAAGTGCATTTTCATTTTAAATGTTAAGCTGAATGGTTTGCTCTTGGGCAAACCATCAAGGGGTCAGAGAGAGCTCAAATTTTGCCTTTTGGCTAGAACCCCACCAGTCTTCTCATGGGTGTGGTTAGTTTTCCAACTCAGTCTCCTCTTAGATAAGAATGAGTCTTCTTTAAAACAACTAAGCACAAATATTAAAGAATGAAGCAGATAGTCCCCCAAAGAACAGTTTGTAAAGAAAACTAGTACCTACGTAAAATTAAGTCTTCTATTAATCCGTAAGAACTATTAATCACTGTGTCATGTAAGTCTGATTTTATCCCCAGGCTTTATTAGAATGCCTCTTTCAACTTATCTGAAATCTTTCTCTTGGCGTCAGACCCCTTATGGGGTTGCTCTAACACTTTACCACCAGGTTGGCATCAAAAGCTTTTGGCTTCAGTTTTCTGTCCACTTAAAGCAAGTGCCCTTGTAGTGTTTCATAGCTGGTTTTTATTATTCTGGTAGCTAACTTCCCTCACAGTTTTTTTTTTTTTCCTGTCTGAAATAATCCCTCAAGAGATTTCGTGGAGATCTAGAATTCTAGAATATTTTAAGCAGCCTTAAAAGGTTCAAACCCTGGCTTTGAGAACTTTAAGAACTCTCTCCTCTTTTTTTTTTTTTTGTTCTTGATTTAGAGAGATTATGATGCAAATGATCTTTCTGGAATCCGTGCCCTCTTTAGAAATTATAAGGTTTTTCACGAAACCTATTTTAATAAACTATAAGCACCTCCCCATCCCATGTGAGCAATACCTTATTGAGGTCTTATGTGTATAGAAATTTGAATATAAGCAGTACCTCTGCAACCATCATCTCTACAAGCTAGCCGAAGTGCAGAGGTGAGATTTATGAAAAACTACCTCATTCAGACTGGAAATTGGTGTTGTTTTATTTGTTTGTTTTGTTTTGTTTTGGCCAAGTTCAGGTCCTCATCAAGAACAAATCATTTTAATCTATATTTAAACAGAATTTGACCTTGTTTTAAAGCAAAAGTGTGAAGTGCTTTTCATGTGTGGTAATATGTAATATCATATCCTTTTATACTCTGTTTTGTCCCTCTCCTGTATTTTTAAGAAAACTTTAGACTTAGCCTTGAAAATGTAAGTGTTTGGAATGTATATAGAAACTGTTTTCTTCTCTTCCTACAGCTACAATGGCATTTCTCCCCCAATTTGGCCCTAGAGAATCTATATCCAAAACGAAAGAAAGAAAGAAAACATGCTAGATTCCTCTGTAGTTCTTTATATGTGAAACATCCCAGAATTGTGCCTTCTTTGTTGCTCAGAGTGGCCAGTGTGTGCCTTTTACACCAAAAATGCAACTCTTGGTGACGTTAATACCAGTAGTGACTCTCAACAGCTTCTAGCTATTTAGATAGTGTGACTTGATTCTGAATCACATCAAATTGGGGAGCTCTGTGGGAGTGAACCAGGATCCAGACAATGCTTTGGAGAGAAAACCTGGGTGAGAGCTTTTGGCTTGGTCACTGTGTGGGGCTGGCCCAAGTGTTGTTTTCCATCATGCCATCACATTGCTGTTGGCTACCGAGGAGAAAAGGGAAGTAACATTTTGCTTGGAAATAGGCTAATTGGGAGAGAGCACAAACTCCCTCCTAGGGTCCCTACAGCCTGGTCACCAAGCAGGGAGATATCTTTAGAACTGCAGCTGTGCCCAAGGAAGGATCTGCTGACTTATGTTGGGGGAAGAACCCTGTGTCGAACTGAACTCTCCCTGTCCTTTCAATGTGTTCCCAGAGTGTGCTGTGCAGACTTACCCTCTTCATGATGAGAGATTTATCTGGTTCTTTAGGCTCGGGATCAGTGTTCTCCACATCTGATCAAATCAGCAATTGTATGCCGAAGACTGAACAAAAAAAATAATACCAATTGTTAACAGGTGTATCAGAGCTGAGGCTTCCTACCAAGAGCCTGCCCTTCCAAGTTGTCCACTTGGGAGGTTCTGTATATTACTCAAAACGTTTTTGGCATTTTTCTTTCAAATGTGCATTTAAAGTCTAACACATAGGCTTGTTCTCACTGTTGACAAATCTTTATCTTTAGAAGGATGAAGTGGCTAGCTAAATATTTAGAAATAGCCAGAAGTCATTCTGAGTCCTGTCTGGCAGATGGTGTGAGTGGGTGACCAGGACAACAATTCCATTTTGGGTTAAAAATGATATCTGATATTTTCATGCGGTTTATCTTCAGGTTCTGAAAGCTATTTTGAAGGGATATTTCAAAATGCTACTTTGGATAAGAGAAATATCATTGAAATAAGTACATTGTTTCCAAATGTTGCCTCTTTGATGATACTTATTTAAAACTTATATCCTTTAAATATTTATTTAAATACTTTATTTAAATAATTTAAATGCTTATTTAAAACTCATTTTTAAGATTGTTAGATTATTTCAAAATAGCATGAATCATCATTTGAAGCTTGTTATGGTCAGAGAGCACCCAAAGCAAATGAAACTGTTCAGAAAGAGAGAGAGTGCTGCTAAATAGAATGTGATATGGGGGGACCTGTGTTAGAGCTGCTTGGCAAGTTAATCTTGCACCTGGCTCCAGGTTTGTCTGTGAAAAGGGAATAATAATAATAATGGTTATGATGTCCACATTGTAGGATTGTTGTGAGGTTTTAAAGGAGGAATTGCATATGAAGCAAAGCTCATGGTATCTTGTGTATAGTGGTGTTCATTAAATATTAGCCATTTTTATCATGGCCACTGTGACATGATAGATTGCCTGGGAGAGAGGAAGAATGGAGAGAGAGATGGGTAGGGGGCTGTTTGAGAAGTTAAAAAAGTACTGATAGTAGAACAAGACTGGCCTCTCTTTGGGTTTTAAAGTTCTTCAAACCAAAAGTGTTTTGTCATATTCCAGTTATATTTACTTTAACCTAGATATATGTTGTGAATGACTCAGCAATATTTTAATTTTCAGCTGTCTCTAACAGAAAATTTTAGTTCTATATTGAGATCCCGATTGTATTCCGAACAAAAGCAAAACAATAAACAAATAATCCCAACATCCTCCAAAAATACGGTGTTGAGGGTTTGGATATCAAGTTATAAAAAACCAGTTGTATTATGGTCCCACCCAGCATGGTTTTTGTACACTTAAAAAATGTAAATCTTATCACTCGCATTATGTTTTTTTGTTAAACAGATGAAGATGAAGATGGTGATCGAATTACAGTGAGAAGTGATGAAGAAATGAAGGCAATGCTGTCATATGTAAGTATATTACAAATGAAGACTATTTTTAAAAGTGTTAATGTAAATGAGGATGCTGTTTCCTGGGTATAGTGAAGATATGTAAGTTAGTCACAGTTGCCATATATTTTTCTATATAATAGATAAGGTTTTCAAAGACATCCTTACATGAAAGTTAAGGGCATTCTTTTCAAAAGACACTTACTGATCATATCATGAACATTAAGAATAATGCATCTTAATGACTTTTGCATTAGGTATGGTGCAGACTAAATGGACTATCAATTTCCTGTATTTTTTATGCAGTACTTAAAGTAACGGCTCATTAAAAATGAACCCCTGGGCTCTAAAAAATTTTTCAAAATCTACTTTCAACTGGAGATCTCTTTCACCCTTCTAGATTATAGTTATAATGTAGCTGCAGGCTTAATATGGATATACAGTTTAAAGATGTACTCTGTTATTTTATGCACTACCCATCCTCCTACCCCCATCTGAAAATGAACCACAGGGTTACTTACTGAATCAAAATGATTTGAATATATTCTGAAATGATTCTTCTTTTGTGTTTCAAGTTTCAGTGAAAATTTGTGTTAACATTTATCTGGTACTAAAGTAGTCAAACAAGAGAAAAGGGTACATTTCTAAAACTTCTGTACTAAGCTTGAAAAAATTCAACTATGATGAAGAGACAGACATAGCTTACCTGATTTGAGCTTTCCTCTCAAGTTTTATTTTATCTGAGTTTGTAATCTGTTTACAAAACCTTTTCCAGTGGTCTGGTAGAAGGAGCTTTGGACTGAAAGTCAGAAGACCACAGCTCACTCTGGTTTCCTGGCCTTAGGCAAATCACTTAACCTTTCAGTGCTGTAGTTGCCTCATCTGTCAATTGTGGATAATAATACTTGTCTTTTATACTGCACAGGGTCATTGTAATGATCAAATGGGATAATGGATGTGAAAGCCCTTTGAAAACTTAAAAGTTCTATACAAATGCAAAGTAGTATTGTGGTGGAAATGGTGGAATCAAGGCCCTTGCTTTTCATTGAGACTCTAATCTTAGCCAACAGTTAGGTTGTAGGTTTTTGATAGACTTCAGCTTCAACCAGGATATTGTTTCATTGTAATGAAAGCTGTAGAATATCTGTATGAGTTTCTGCCAATAGTTTTAATGTAGGGTAGGAGGAAAGAGAACAAGAAGGATGAGATGATTAACAGAGCATTGCATTCCAACCAGCATAGAGTAGGAAAAGTCAATTTCCCATTGACTTCCCATTAACTTACGTGGGAGTCTTTGTGTGCTGAGAATTTAGAGCTGGGCTCATCTGTACCTTGCAAGGCAGAGTAGGATTGTTTGCTGAAAAGGTCTAGCACTAGCACTGATAGATTGGCTACCTCTCCTGAGAATGTGACATGATTATTTTTAAAAACATATGCGCGCGCACGCACGCACGCACGCACACACACACACACACACACACACACACACACACACACGGAGATGGGTTCTAATTTTCTCATATATGTCCATTGCAGAGAACTGTCATCAGTATATTTTCATTATGTAGTCAACATAACTACACGCAAAAGATACATACTATTGGTATGATCTTACAAATTGTGCTTTTTGAAAATGTGAGTGAATATGATCATAGTGATAATAACAACCATTTCCATTTTTAAGTGCCTGCTATATAAAAAATGCTTGAGATATTTCATTTTTTTAACTTTTAATAATCACACCGTGAGATAGATATTACCATCCTTATTTTTTAGATGAGGAAGCTATGGTTAAGAGACATGCCCAGGATTTAACTAGTGTGAATGTGAATATGGAATTTTCCTATGCAAAGCCAATGCTCATTCACTATTTTCCACTGTCTCTCCACCCCCTACCTCCTTGCAAATTCATACTGGGATCTTTTTATGTCATCTGCATTATTAAATTCTGAATGATTTGTGTTTTTATAATACCTTAGTTGTGATTTCTATACCATATGTTCCTTACAACTTATGCTTACCTTCTCAAATGCAATGTTTAATTATTTTTGCGTTGTAAGAAAATATCAGAGTCATGATTACATAACCTTACATTACATGCCCTGAACTTAAAATTCCCAAGATTTCTTGGGAGCCACTTTTTAGTCTGAATAGAAGTTCTCTAGCTCATTGATCCCCAAATGTTTGTATTTCATGAACTAATCAGTTTTTCATTTTTATGTTGGGGGACAGACATAGGCATGGTAACTTTTAATTTTACCAAATATAAACATTAGTAAAATAAGTACACTAATGAAAATTATCTATTATCATTATTTAATTAACAACAAAAAAAGTTGGACTCATTTTGAGGGTAAAACAGTGGGCAAGACATAATCTCAAAAGTAAAGATGACCATTTCTTTAAAGTGAGTATATTTAGTTCTGTGTACAATTCACTACATTATTATTGTTTTTTCTTATTTTGCTGTGGATGGATGAAAACTTTTTATGCATTGGCACTGGTCCATGTATTGTGGTCTGGCTGATCAGCTTCAGGTTTTCTTATTAATTCACCCAATAAATATTTATAGTTGGAAACTGAGGCCCGCGCCCCTGCCCCTGTATTTTCACGTACATAAAGGTAGAGCTCCATTTTTCTGACACTGAGTGTTTCAGTAAAATATTTTGAAATGAAAATATGTCTGAGAGAGTTAACATATTTTAAATAATTTAAAACTTAAATGGGTCTCCTTTTCCTCTTGTCTTTTGCTGTAGCCCCCACCATTGCATACCCTTTGTTTGTATAGAGTCAAACGCTCAAGTAAACATTTAAAAGGTAAAGGGTAGGGGAATATCTTTTGCAAAAAGCACAAACAAGATTGGTTGGCTATCATTTTGATCTGTCTCGGTTCTTATGTTGAAATTCCTTTGGGTTGCAGTTTTGCCATAAAGAGAATTATTTGGACCTAATCTCACAATAGATACTGGTTATTAGCCTCATGATTACCAGCCTGTTATTAAAAATTTGTATTGGTATTTATTTTTTAGGTTCAATTTGGTCCTGAAATTTGATTACAGGATTTGGTGTAGTGGCATAGGGAAGATACTGACAGATGAGCACATTTTGTTTTTAAAAAAACAGAAAACAAACCCAGCTTAGTTTTCCATATGAAATTCAATCTGTGGTCACCTTAGTATTTCTTTAAAAGGAAAAGTAGAGACACTTTTACCATTAGTTCTTTAATCATTCTTTTCTATTAATTACAAAGGTTAAGTGAATAAACAGCCTATATCTCTGCATAAGAATAAAAACAAATTTGCAACCTCTGAGTTCAAACTTGGAGAATTACTTTTCTTCTCTCTTGAATGCAAGCATTTTCTGGCTTTGGGCCAGTACAAGTGTAAGTTTTTATCAGTAATTTAAATAGATTTCTGTGTTAGACCTGAAAATGTTGCCTTTTTAATTGAAAACTTATCAATTATTTAAATCGCTAGCAGCCTGAAGCTGTTAATTTTATGAGTGCCATAATAATGGCATACAGTGGTTTTTGATACATATGACGCATAGAATATTGTATTGTGGTAAGGATTTGTCATGACAATAGGTTGTTGTGTGCTGTTAAATAATAACCAACATATTAAACCAAAGTCTGTTGTCACACATTAGTACCATTTTATGTAAGTTATTTAGAAGTTCTATTCTTTCCTTCATTAGATATATTTTTAAGAGATAATGAGAAGAAAACAAAGCTATAATAAATTGTCTTTTAAGAAAATGTAAAGTAATTTGGTCTCCAAGGAGATATTTAATGTATTGAAAGAATTCAGCAGCCAAGTGTTATTGCAGAACCATTGTGATAGCTCTTTGCGTTTTGTTATGAGTTTGTGTTAATCAACAATCTGTTTTTATAGCATAGTTTCTTGTAAGTTATGTTGTTAGAATATTCTACTTCTGGGATCATGGCTTTTCCTCTGACACTATTGTATCTTTTTAATTCCTCCATAAAGTATTTTTTTAATTAGAATGTGAAATGCTTTATTAGGAAAAAAAATAGACACAACCTACATATTCTGAAAACTAAATACCTGATCATTACTAATTATTTAAAGGACTCTTAAATATTCCTTTAATGTAGTTTAAATTTGTTGTTCTTATTTTCCCTTCTCATTTTCTAGAAGGATTGAAAATAGTATGATGCTTTTTTCCTTCTATCTTTTTGTATTTGTTGTCTGGTAGTGCTATTGAGGTCCAGTTCTAGAAAGGGATTGTTTTATTGTTAACCTCTGATTTTGGGTGATTTTTTATTAGGAAACTCAGCTGTATATTTTTGTTTCTGCTAAATCCTGTGTCTAGTAAAGGATTTACATCTGGTTCTTTTGATATTGAGAGGCTTGTATGAGTGGAGCACAGTATAAGCAAAAATAATTTTCATCATTTTGACTACTTTTTTTTTTTCAGACAGAACCTTTTTCTGCCCCCCCCCCCCCGCTGTAGACTGCAGTGGCTGATCATAGCTCACTGCAAGCTCAAACTCCTGGGCTCAAGTGATCCTCCTGCCTCAGCCTCCTGAGTAGCTGGGACTACAGGAATGTACCGCAACATCCAACTAATTTTTCTATTTTTCGTAGAGTTGGGATCTTGCTCTTGCTCAGGCTGGTCTCAAACTCCTGAACTCAAGCAATCCTCCCGCCTTGGCCTCCCAGAGTGCTAGGATTACAGACATGAACTATAGTGCCCAGCTTTCCTGGTTATTTTAAATAAGGTTTATGTTTTGGTATCTATTGAAATCTTGCTGAGGAAGCTTTACAAATACTGCTTTTTTCCTGATTGTAAAAAATAATGCTTTTTGACATTATGAGTTTGATCAGGAATGTAAAAAATACTCTGTGGGCATCTTAAGTTTTAAAGATTTTGTCCTTACCTACAAGACTATGTTTTACCACAAAATTTGTTGCCTGTTTAGGAGTTGAATGTTTAGTTGCCTCAGGGCCTTTGAAATTAGGAAGTTTTCTTTAAAGAGCAAAGAGGTTGGAAGCTCATTTTCCACATGGTACTTTCAAATATGCCTCATGTTAAATAGGTCCTACTGTTTTTTTTTTTTTTGAGACAGAGTTTGCCTCTCTTGCCTGGGTTAGAGTGCAGTGGCATCATCGTAGCTCACTGTAGCCTAAAACTCCTGGGCTTAAGCGACCCTCTTGACTCAGCCTCCCAAATAGCTGGGACTACAGGTGTGCACCACCACACTTGGCTAATTTTTCTATTTTATGTATAGATGGGGTCTCACTAGATTGCCCAGGCTGGTCTAAAACTCTTGGCCTCAAGTGATCCTCCCAGCTCAACCTTCTCAAGTGCTGTGATTACAGGCATGAGCAACCACGCCTGGCCACAGATCCTATTTTGTACTTACTTTGCAGGTGGCAAAATCAGCTCAGCCTTTAATGAGTGCTTAGTTCCTGTATTCATTGCAGTTTATCCAAAAAACTGATAATACAGTATATTTTTCAGGTAAGCTGGAGAAATGATAAAAAGAGTAAGAAAGGGAAACTGAAGGAAATAAATTATTTTAGAAATTAGTTTATTTACTCAAATAATGACATACTCCAAGCTGTAAGTAAAGTTTTTGTTTTGTTTTCTCATCCTAGTTAAAGAATAAAAGTTTTTTTTTTCCAGAGGCAGATTATTTTAACGGTCTTCACTGTGTTGTCTGGGACATTTGGATGCCCTTGAAATAGTGATAAAAATGTAGTACCCACTTATTTAGCCCCTGTTGTGATATATCTTGGGTCATGTTTGGTATCAAGGAGCAGAAGCATACTCAAATTTGGGTCAGAACAAGGGCTTTCTTATGCAGTTCTTAGAAGCAAAGAAAAAGATGAGCATGAGCTGGCCTCAGCCTTGGTGGCACCAAAGCATGCTGGGGACTGCTGGAATAGGAGCTTTGGACCACCAACATTTTGTCACTAATGTGGCTCTGCTCCTAGTTCAGCCTCATCTCTGTGGAAGGCTCATGTAGCCTATTTATAACAGAATGTCTCATTTGGCTTACTGTCTGCATGACTGGATGGTCCCGTTTTATTTATGTAGCAGGTTTCCTGAAGCTACTATTAAACTTCTCTTACTTTAGAGGTATAGTAGAATTGCTTCAGCCTAGAAATCAGATGAAAGGTTAGTGTAGAGTCTATCGAAAGGATTTGTTCTGTAAAATTTGGATTCAGTCATAAGGCTGCTCTCAAGGATCCAGAAGGCCACGTGTGGCCCCAAGGCTGCAGGGTCCCTATTCCTGCTATAGATACTGCCCTAAACTAACCATGGTGATGACTCTGAAAGCTTCTGCTGAGATGATCCTACAAGTTTTGGACCTATCACTGAATATAAATTTAAACTCCTTCTGCCAACACACATTACTTTAAACTTAGCCAAGTTGAATTTCATCTGCTATTGGCTGCCCAGACTTCTATTAAGACCATCTGGAGCTCCCTAAAGTCCTTTATGGTGTTATCCAAATGGTGTTATCATTAAACTTAGCCAACTTGCTGTCATTTTCACTTCTAAATCATTAATAAATACATCTATCCAATAACATTAGCCTGTCAACAGGCCCCAGAGTTGTTCCCTGTTGACCTTTACACTGGAAGACTTTTCATTGTGATTTTCTTTCTTATCATCTAATCAATCCATGACCATATGTGCACCCTCTTGGTCAAGTCATTTAAGGAAGAGCTTGGGCACCTTGTTGTCTCCTCATGGCAGGGACAATGAGTTATTAGGGAGTCAGGGGACCTGAAGGCAGGTAAGTAAATGTGGCTATTAATTTGGTATTCAAAATAGATTGGCTTCATGTTATTTTTCGCTACTGGGGTAGTTGTGTGCTTTGTGAGAGGTCAGTATCACAGAGGAAAAGCCTCTTAATGTAAAGTATAAGAAATAATTGAAAGAAGGTATAACTGATGACACATCTGAGTAGTGTTGTAATTGAATTTGTAGCCATTTGACAGAATTAAGATTGTTGGGTTCTTCACTGGGAAAACTAATAAATTAACTATGGACTGCAAATAGTTGGTTGGTTTATTGATTATTGCTGTAATTACTGACTGAGTTACATATAATGGGGTATGCTTGCAGTATTGACAAAACAGGAATTTGAAAATTTTATTGTTAGTAGGAAAAACCAGCATGAGTATTCCTTATAAGTGAAATACAGTACCAGTTATGTTGTCTGTTAGAAGGAATACTAAGGAGAGATTTAGGAAACTGTCCTGTTATAAATGTGTGGAGGAATAATAAATAGGCCTGATATTTCCTTTGTATGGGAGACTTGCTGCTGAGTAAGTTTGAAGATATGACCAATGAGAGTAGTTACCATGTCTGTATTAGTACCTGCCTGTCTCCTTCCTATAAACATTTGTGGAATACCTATTATGTGCTAGGTACTATATGGCAGTGATTTCTTAGGTTTCTGGAGGCATGACCTTTTTGAAAATCTGAGGAAAGTTGTTTATTCTTTTCCTAGAAAATTCACATAATACATTTCACATATTTTAGAAGCTTCAAGGATCTCTTAAAGGCTGTATAGATCCTAGGTTATTACCTCTCTGCCATAAGAGATAATAAAATGTATAAGACATGGTCCCTGCCCTTCATGAGCTTCTAGAAAAGAAATAATGTTCCCCATGATACCCTTTAGTATTTATAGTACTGTTATAATTGAGGGAAACAGAGGGGACACTGACTCAACCTCAATAAAGCAATTAGTTAAATTCTACCTGTGTACTTGGTCCATATATTTCAGTGATCTTGTTTAGTATTTTTTGTGTCACCCTATTGTTATGAACATTTTTCTTGTATGTGCTCTTGCTTAGAAGTGGGAGATTCATAGCACCATGCCTTATTTCAAGATTTTTTAAAAGTACTTGTAAGATTTCCCATATACCAGCTCCTTTAATTTTAATCTTCTTAACACCTTTATAAGGTGAACAAGGCAGATATTTTTTCCATTTTTACAGCAGAGGATACTGAGGCACAAACAATTGCATGCCTTTATTGAGGTCACACAGCTAGTAAATAGAGAGCTGAGACCTGAGATCACTCACTCACTGATTTGCTCCCTTATTCATACAGCCAATTTTTCATGCAGCAAATGTTTATTGGATAGCAGTTCTCTGGCCAACCGCTGTGCTAGGTGATGGGGGTGCAGTGAGCATATAGCTCCCTCAAGGAGCTCATGGTCTTCTCAGAGAGATTAACAAAAAAGGAAACAGAGGTCAGTGTAGGAGGACAAGAAAAACTCATAATTGCCAGGCAGAGTGATAAACGCTGTGGTATGCTTAAGCCTTAGGTGCTCTGTGAGCACAAAGGAGCACCTAATCTAGCTTTGGGAACTGAGAAGGTTTTCTGAAGATGGTGGTGTCCAGGTGGAGTAAGCTAGGGCAAGAGGACTGGAATGGTGTTTGGGGCAGAGAGAACATTGTGTTTAAAGACTCAGAGGTATCCAATAGCTGCAGAGTTCACATTCTTCTCCTCAGCTTGTGGGATCATTCTCAAGGGCAGACCATATGTTAGGCCACAAAACAAGTCAAAAAATTTAAAAAAATTAAAATTATACCAAGTATTTGCTTTGACCACAATGGAATAAAACTAGAAATCAGTAACATGAGGAACATTGGAAAATATATAAACACATGGAAATTAAACTGTATGTTCCTGAATGACCATTGGGTCAATGAAGAGATTAAGAGAGAAATTAAAAAGTTTCTTGAAACAAATGAAAATGAAAACACAACATATCAAAACCTATGGGATACAGCAAAAGCAGTAATAAGAGGAAAGTTTATAGCAATAAGTGCCTAAATCAAAAAAGGAGAAAAGCTTCAAATAACCTAACAATGCATCTCAAAGAATTAGAAAAACAAGAGCAAACCAAACCCCAAATTAGTAGAAGAAAAGAAATAATAAAGATCAGAGCAGAAATAAATGAAATTGAAACAAAAAATATAAAAGATAAAACAAAAAGTTGTTTTCTTAAAAAGATAGATACACCTTTAGCAAGACTAAGAAAAAAAGACAACCCAAATAAATAAAATCAGAGATGAAAAAGGAGACATTACAACTGATACTGCAGAAATCCAAAGGCTCGTTAGAGACTACTAAGAGCAACTATATGCCAATTAATTGGAAAACCTAGGAGAAATGGGTAAATTCTTAGACACATACAACCTGCCAAGATTGAACCAGGAAGAAATCTAAAACCTGAAAAACCAATAACAAGTAACAAGATGGAAACAGTAGTAAAAAGTCTCTCATCAAAGAAAAGCCCAGGACCTGATGGTTTCACTCCTAAATTCTACTAAGCATTCAAAGAAAAACTAACACCAATCCTGCTTAAACTATTCCAAAAAATTAAGGAGGAGGGGATACTCCCAAACTCATTGTATAAGGCTTGTATCACCCTGATACCAAAACCAGACAAAGACATAACAAAAAAAAGAGAAAACTGTAGGCCAATATCTTTGATGAACATAGATGCAGAAATCCTCAACAAAATACAGCAAACCAACTTCAACAACACATTAAAAAGATTATTCATCATCACCAAATGGGATTCATCCCAGGGATGCAAGGATCTTTCAACATATGCAAATCAATCAGTGTGATACATCATGTCAGCAGAACAAAGGACAGAAACCATATGATCATTTCAATTTTGTCAAAAAGCATTCGATAAAATTCAACTTCCTTTCATGATAAAAACTCGCAACAAACTGGGTATAGAAGGAACTTACCTAAATATGATAAAAGCCATATATAGATATGATATGACCCACAAGCTAGTATCATGCTGAATGGGAAAAAATGATAGACCCACAGCTAGTATCAGACTGAATGGAGAAAAACTGAAAGCCTTTCCTCTAAGATCTGGAACAAAACAGGAATGTCCACTTTCACCACTGTTATTCAACATTGTACTGAAAGTTCTAGCTAGAGCAATCAGACAAAAGAGCAAAATAAAGGGCACCCAAATTGGAAAGGAAGAAGTCAAAGTATCCTTGTTTGCAGATGATATGATCGTATATCTAGAGAAACATAAAGATTCCACCCAGAACTGATAAATTCAGTAAAGTTGCAAGATACAAAATCAGCAGCATTTCTATGTGCCAACAGTGAACAATCTAAAAAAGAAACCAAGAAAGTAATCCCATTTACAGTAGCTACAAATAAAATAAAATACCTAGGAATTAACTTAACCAAAGAAGTGAAAGATCTCTATAATGCAAACTATAAAACATTGATGAAAGAAATTGAAGAGTACACAAAAAAATGGAAAGATGTTCCATGCTCATGGACTGGAAGAATCAATATTGTTAAAATGTCCATACTACCCAAAGCAATCTACAGATTCAGTGCAATCTCCATCAAAATACCAATGACATTCTTCACAGAAATAGAAAAAATAATCCTAAAATTTATATGGAACCACAAAAGACCCAAAATAGCCAAAGCCATCCTGAGCAAAAAAAATGAAATTGGAGGAATAACATTATCTGACTTCTAATTATACTACAGAGCCATAGTAAGCAAAACAGCATGGTACTGGTATAAAAACAGACCAGTGTAACATAATAGAGAGCCCAGAAATAAATCCACATATGTGTAGTGAACTTACCTTCAAGAAAGGTGCCAAGAACATGCATTGGAGAAGGACAGTTTCTTCAATAAATGGTGCTGGGAAACTGGATATCTGTATACATAAAGAATGAAACTAGACCCTCATCTCTTGCCATGTACAAAAGTCAAATCAAAATGGATTAAAGACTTAAATCTAAGACCTGAAACTATGAAGCTACTAAAAGGAAACATTGGGGAAATGCTTTAGGACATTGGTCTGGGCAAGGACTTCTTGAGTAATACCCCCAAAGCAGAGGCAACCAAAGCAAAATAGAACAAATGGGATCATGTCAAGCTAAAAAGCTTCGGCACAGCAACGGAAACAATCAGTCAACCAAGGGAAGAGACAACCCACAGAATGGGAGAAAATATCTGCACACTACCCATCTGATAAGGGATTAATACCTAGAATATATAAGGATCTCCAACAACTCATAGGAAAAAAAATCAAATGATCCAATTAAAAAATGAGCAAAGGATCTGAATAGACATTTCTCAAAAGAAGACATACAAATGGCCAACGTGTATATGAAAAAATACTGATCATCATTAGTCATCAGAAAAATGCAAATCAAAACTACAATGAGATATCATCTCACCCCAGTTAAAATGGCTTTTAATAAAAAGACAGGCAATAATGAATGCTGGCGAGGCTTTGGAGAAAGAGTGACGCTTGTATACTATTGGTGGGAATATAGGTTAGTGCAACCACTATGGATAATAGTATGGAGGTTCCTAAAAAAACTAAAAATAGAACTAGCAAATGACCCAGTGATCCCACTGCTGGGTATATATCCAAAGGAGCAGAATTCAGTATATTGAAAAGATATCTGCACTCCCATGTTTATTACAGCATTATTATAGTCAAGATAAGGAATTAACCTAAGTGTCTATCAACAGATCAAGAAATTGTGGTATGTGTGTGTGTATAATATATATGCAATGGAATATTATTTAGCCATAAAAAGAATGCAATACTGCCATTTGCACCAACATAGATGGACCTGGAGAACATTATGTTAAGTGAAATAAGCCAAGCACAGAAAGACAATTTCACATGTTCTCACTCCCATGTGACAGCTGAGTATTAAAAACAATTAATCTCATGGAAATAGAGAGTAGAATGATGGTTACCAGAGGATAGGAAGGGTAGTGGGGAGGAGGGGATAAAATAGAGATGGTTAATGGATGCAAAATATAGTTAGATAGAATGAACAATATTTGATAGAACAACCAAGTGACTATAAACAACGATAAGTTCAGATATACTTTAAAATAAGTTAAAGAGTGGAATTAGGATGTTCCTAACACAAAGAAATGTTAAATGCCTGAGGTGATGGCTATCCTAATTACCTTGATTTGATTAATTTACATTGTATGCCTGTATCAAAACATCACGTGTACCCTATAAAGATATGCAACTATTATATACCCATAACAATTAAAAAAAACAGGCTCGGAGGTGAAAGAATGCACAGTAAATTCAGGAGGCACTCCCTCTGATTCAGTCTTTATGGACAGTGGGAGAGGGAGGGTCTGGGATGAGGGTGGAAGATAGGCTAGGTCATGGAGGCCATTAGCTCAAGGGAACAGGGAAGTGACATGATCACATCTCATATCTCTGGAGGGTGGCTTGGGGGAGAAAATTTCTGAAGCCATTTAGGGGGCTTTCCATGTGAAAGACAGTGGTGGTCATAGGGCTGGTGAGAAGTTAACAGATTTGAGAAGTGGAGAGGATGTCAAGTTAATAAAACCTGGTAATTAAATGTGGGGAAGAGGGAAAGAGAGATGGTCTGGATTACTTCCAGATTTCTGGTTTGGGAAACTGGATCATAGTTGTGGCATTTCCTGAGATAGTAAACCCAGGCAGCAGAAGACAGCTCTAGGGTATGAAGGAGGGATGGAGAGGTAGAGAATTCAGTGTTGGACCTGTTGAATTGGAGGAGGCTCTGGACAACCAATTGGATATGTTCTGAGTCTTAGGAGACAAATCTGGGCTGGAAATAAAGATTTGTGATTCATCAGCTCCTAATTAGTCTCAGTGACTCCTCTGGTAATTGAAACCTTTGAAGTAGCTAAAGTAACTTAAGGAGAGTATAAAATGAGAAGAGAAGGTTGATGAAAAACCATGGGGAACTCCAGCATTTAAAGGAGGTAGAGGGAAAGAACTACTTACAAGAAGTTGAGTGCAGTGGTTGGAGAGGTGGGAAAACCAGGAGGGCTGCCAAAGAAAGAGCCAGAGGTCACCCATCAGCACAGATGTCTTTGTACTGCTTCCCCAGTCTGTGAACAATCAGGTTACATGGCCTGACCCACACAGGGTGTGAGTGTAGAAGCCAGAGCTCTCTGCCAGCTCAGTAGTCTACTCAGTAACGCGGTCTACACAGTAAGCATACGTTTTATGCTTTGAGTGCATGGACTAGAATGAAAGGAGTATTTTTCTTTCTTTACTGATAAACCGTTTGCTTCATCTGTTAAATAGAGGTGATGATACTTGAGAATGGGATAGGGTTGTGAGAAATTAAATGAATAAACATAAATATGTAGTACTGAGCTTCACACACATAGGTATCCAATGAGTGATGGTTGTTTTTCTCTGTCTCTCTCTCTTTTCCCTCTCAATAGAGAACTTGTTTCTTGTAAAATTAAACTGTGACGTTTTTTATATGGCAGATTTCCATGAAGAAAAAAATATATAATTATTGATTGAATTGTGCTGTTAGAATTAGAATTAGGTTCATAACAAACAGGAACACTGATAAACTTGCAAAGAAAACAAAGCCAAAAATTGTACTTGTTATCCCCTTGTTGAATCTGGCCTTCTGTTTCAAATTAATTGGATTTTTTTCATAACTATGCTAAACTTTGTCATATCCTTATTAAAATTGTTTAAGGATTTTGAAGAACATCTCAGAGGGACTCTGAAACTAATCTGAGTCTGGGACTGGAGATTCCATTAGCAATTGCAAAACTGATTAATCTTTTATTCAGCTTATTGATTATTGCTGCAATTACTGCATGTAACAGATTATACAAGGGATAGCAACAGAAAACATTTTATAACTGCTGCTCATGTATTAGTTTGAGCACAATATTTTGTACTCTTTCATATACATAATTATTTTTACGTTTTAAAATACTGGAACATTTCTACTAAGATAGAAAGTGGTGTGCTTAGTATTGTTTCAGTATTAGTAGGTTTACTTTTTAATTTCTCAACTAATGTGTTACAGTTTACAAAGTGCCTTCACTAATTCTATTGCTGCAGTTTAGTTTTTGAGCCTCACAGTAATCCTATGTAGTAGTCAGAGTAGATATTTTTACTCTCATTTGGGGAAACTAATATTCTAAAAGGTTAAATGACTTCCTGAAGGCTGTACATGTTGACAAGTGGCAGGATCAGAATTCAGCCCCATTTCAATCAGTAAGTATTTATTGAACACCTACTGTGTGCAGAGCTTTGTGTTAGGGGTAATAAAAGCCAGGATGGGATTATGGAGATAAAGACAAAGAAGTTATCTGGATAACTTCAAGTAATGGTTTCATTAATGTATGATGGTCACTTGGTTACTTTTCTGTCCAAGTCGTGTTAAGTATCTTGGTATACTAGGTATAGGGTTTTTTGTTTGCTTCTTTGTTTTTGTCTAGTAGAAGTCTTTGTTATCGTTATCTATATTTTATCACTATTTAGAATGAAATTGGAGAGAATCCCTTTAAAAGAAGAATATATTTAAAAAGATACAGAGAAGATCAAAATCTAAAAACAATTTGCTTTGCAGTTTATTAATTGCTGTCATATCTGTTTTCTAACATGAGTCTCATAGCTGTGCTCTGGGGGATCCTATCTTCATTTTACAAATGAGTAAAGTGAGGCCCAGTGAGCCTTTCCTTACTGAGGTCAGGTGCTAGGAGATGGCTAGTGATGAGACGTCTAGGTTTGAGCACTCTGACTCAGGGGTCAGTTGTGTAAAGTGGGCCCACACTGTGAGTTTATCACCCTTTGGAGCATGTTCTTGATGGTGAATTACTTTGCTATGTGGAACACAACATTCCTTATTAATACAAACACAGATCAAATTCACTATTTCAGCAAGAGAAAATAAATATACTTGGATTTGGAGGAAATGTCAAAAACGAAACACAAAACCTAATTACTTGTTTTAGAGACACTGGTAAGTGGCATGCTTGATATCATTACTGTGACTGCGTTAATCATAGTACAAAGAGATATTTATGGATTGCTTAAAATTTTTCACAATGACTATAAAAATATATGTAGTTTGCCAGTTGATTTGGCACAAACCTAAAATGAAAGAGAAACTTTTTGTTTATTTTGTGAGGTAAATAAATAAAACTGGAAAACAGGTCAATTTCATGCATGCAAGGTTTTATAGTAGGGAAAAAATGCATTGCACCTGTTCTGACCCTTTACATTTGAGGTTGTTTTCAAACTTGACCCCAAGCGCCAGTTTTAGACAACTCTATAATTAATTTGTTAGATAAAGCATAAGGATATTTTATTTGTCTTGATTTCTAGGACTATGGTGAAGTAGTAACTGAAATTACTAGCCTATTGTACATAGCAGTTAATTAAAGAAAAGCATTAACTATAGGAGAACACCACCATTGCTGTTGTCTTGTATCAGTACAAAAAGGCAGTAATTTTTTTGACAGCCACTGATTGGAAAGTTGCTTGCAGCCTTTCAGAAGCAAGGGGGTACATGCTGTGGATCAATAACCGGCAAATTTCCCATTAAAGAGAATACCTGAGCAATGTTTCAAATAGCCACTGGCATCTTAATTTTCCATGGAAACCTCAAATACTTGTGTGCCGAGGACAAGTCATTTTTGGACAATTTTTCCAGACTACTTGTTAACAGTTATTGCTGTCCCAAAAGGTTGACAGCCTACATGATTGATATTTCATTTACTTGTCATCACTGTTTGAGTAATGGCGAGTGCTGTACTTCTGTGGTTTTAAGGAACAGAATCTCATGAAAGACATTTGCCTTAGTATGTATTCCAGAGAGTGTGTTGCCCATGTTTATGCTGTATGTATATAGTTTTAGGTCCAGAGAAGGAGAGGATCACTTTCCTTTACAGTTTGAGAGCCTTTGGAGAGCAGGGTACACTTACATCAGTCCATAACTATAAAAAATCCACTCTCACTTTATTTGTTGTTGGGGCAAAGAGCCTTAGACTTGTTAACTTGTGATTTTCAAGATGATATATAATAGAATTTTATAGCTCCCCTTTATTGGAGAATAAAAGCTTTGGTCTTATAATAATTTTAATGTACATAAAAGTAATAGGGAAGATGTATGTGTTATCTTCTAAAAAGAAACTTTTTTAGAATGTGAGCAAATAATGATAATCAAGGAGGAATTTCCTGAAAATGTGGTGGTTAAATAATATACATGTGTTTTTAATATAGAAACAGTAAGAATGAAAGGGGAGTTCTGCTCTTTGACAGCCCCTCAAAATACAAAATCAGCACTTTTCATCATTAGTATTTTTCTACCAAGAATATTGGTTTGTTGTGTCAAACGTTATAAAAAGCAAGAGTGCAGAAGCCATCTCTTAAGTTAGGTGGTCATATACTTACCAGTTAGCATATTAAGGAACATGGGAATCAGACCATAGTATAACCTATGTAGTAATTTGTGTTCATGAAGGAGTGTGAAAGCTTTTTCATTTAGAACTTTATTTTTTGTGCCCAGAATTTTACAGTGAAATTTGATCCATACTAAAGTATTTATAAGCCTAAAGCATAACAGGTATATTTGCTTGAAGCTAGGCTACCTTTTTATCATATTAATTCTGTCATCTTTGGAGGGGGGTCATATCTTGTTTCCTGGTTCCACAGTCTCTCTGATTTAGATTTCCATTATTTATGCATTTTATAGACAAATGTTAATAATATTTGATTAAGTGGTATGTAGGTCCAAAACCATTGTGAAGCTTCTCCACTTTACTTTGCAAAATTCAGGGGAAAAGAACAAGAGGCAATTTGAGAAATTTCTACTAAAATGTTTTATGTGTCATTTTAAATACTTATTTAAAAAATTTCTTAAATCAAAAACTAATATAAAATCTTAATCAACACTTTTAAAGATAATTGGCAGTGTGAAGGGTAACACTGTACTGGACTTTTAATCCTGAATATTCACAGTAGTCATTTTGATGTGCTAATAGGGGAAAAGTATTCTCGAGGCTGATATGTGTAGATCAGTAATTTACAAAAGTACTATGAATTAAACAACCCATGAATGTCTATTCCAGTATTCATATATTACTGAGTAATCTATTTCTATAATCTCTTTGCAGTATTATTCCACAGTAATGGAACAGCAAGTAAATGGACAGTTAATAGAGCCTCTGCAGATATTTCCAAGAGGTAATGTTGAGCAAATTCTAATCAACAATGATTATTTCAGTAAACTGTTTCATCAACAGTTATGTTTTCCAAAGGTTTAAATGCACATAACATGATGTTTAGATCTTAATTTGAAAAACCAAAAGAAGTATTCATTATCATGGGGATTGCAAGCTATATTATAGTTATGGCAGATAAAATATCTAATTTACTAGAGTAAATTAAACTAACTAGATTGTTTTTTGTTTTTGAAGTACATACTTACATTAGCTTAAAGAACACTTTGGGGGCCCACATGGTTTCTAAACCAAGGCAAATGAATGACTTTAATTCTGGATATTTATAAATTTTGGCTCATGATGGTAGCCAAAGCTGCTATTGAGGAGAAAGCTTTCAGCTAGTACAGAAGCTAAGATTACTGATGGGTTTTAGGAAAGAAATTTTGGTGAAATGTTCAGTGCTTCATTTTTTGAGGAGCTATTTTCTAAATAACAGAAAATCCTCATAAATGGAAATTTTATTGTTAAGTCTTCAAAAATGTGAGCTCATCTTGGTGAATCACCTGGTCAAATAATTTTCTTTTTTCCTTTTAGGTTTGGCAGTACTAGCCTTGTAGATATGATTGTTCAACTGCGTATAAACGTTCCCTTAAAATTTGAATAATGGTGAAAAAGAACAGTTAATTATATAAACCATTAAGTCTTTCACCCATTATACATTGCCCCACTTGGAATCCATGTTTTCTAACTAATGGAACAGATAAGGAAATTCTCTAAGTAACCCTTCTAGAAATAACTTAATTGAAATAATTAAAAGTTAAACTTACCTTCGTTAACTGATACTGTACAAATAATCATGGTATGAGTTTTCCAATTAAACATTCTAGACTTTCATTACCTGTAACTTTGAAGTTTGAATGGCTCAATTAACCAGTAGGCTCCTACTTGCACTAATAAAGTCTCCAAAGGCAGCTGGCTTGGCCAACCCCACAAGATATGGGTTCAAGAGTAATATTGCTCTTCTAGCATATGTGTGGGCAGCAGAATTGGGAGTGCTTATTACATTATTAATAACTTATTAAAATGCTAAATAAGTAAAGTTGGGCAATTTAGGACCAATGATAGTCCAAAACAAGGATTATGATTTATCCAATTATATTGTACTTGAAGACTAATACCGAAACAGGAAGAAAAAAAAAAAAGAAAGAGAAAAAGAGAAAGAAATGTTGCCATTTCCGTGTATTAGGCCAATAGCAAGGATGCACATTTTTTTTTTTTTTTTTTACTATTGCAATGACTGGAGAACTTAGGCATGTTTCAGAATTGTTTTTCTGCAAGGAATAGTTTTTACAAGCTGAAAATTTCCATTAATTTCTTCCCTACTTGATAGCATTATAGCTCTGTTGTAGCAAACCTTAGTGCAGTATCCTGGGGAATTATAGTTCCATTGTTGTGGGTCTTCATTTTTCTTTTTAATAAAATATTTACTTCTCTTCATCTGCAATCTTTTCAAGTTCTGTTTGTTTTCTTTCATTTTGTGAACAGTCCCTGTCATACTCACTGTCCATACCATTGTGCTTCCTCTGTGATAATAACAAAACCATTTTTAGACATCTGCTCAGTTCAGGCACTAATATTGCTGTATGTGTCATCATTTCTAATCCTCCCAACAGTTCTGGCTATTAGGTATTATTGCTTCCATTTCTTAGATAAGAATATTGAGGTTCAAAGAGGTTAAGTAACTTCAGAGTCACATAGCTTATAAGTTGTTAATATCCCTTAGAGTAAGAATTTCACTTAAATTATAATTTGCTTAAAGTGGAAGGGTATATAAATTAAAATATTAGTAAAATATGCATGGGGTGGTTTGGAGGGCTTGGAATAGGGACAGGGAGAAGCGTTTATTATGGGGAGCTGATAATTAAAAGAAGAAAATGTATGAGATGGTAGTGTCACATGTAGTCCTAGCACAAAACCTACTAAGTTACAATAAATTATTAAATATAGTCTTTCCAAGTCAAATTTTAAAAATTTCAGAACATGAAAGACTCAGTCTTCCTATCTTTGTGATTTTTTGTATGCTGTGGTACAATTCTTTCTAGTTTTTTGTGGTCTTCTCCTTTTTGCTACCTAACTACATTGAATGTACATCTTATCATATGAAGATAAGTGAGATTATACAAATTTATACAGTTGGGGTACAGACATATTTGGTACCTGGGCCTTCCTAGTTAGAGGCCTTCAGATCTTAGATTTCTTGGTCAGGCCCCATGTAAAGAAGAATCTTTAGAATGAACAAGTAGGAAGGATGGGAGAAAATGATTCTGTTTTAATAACATACGTTTTCCTCATTCAAAGTAGCACGTTACCTTGGATAGTAACTCCCAGCTGTGGCTAAGTCCTCTCTGTTGTTAAAAGATATGTTAAATAATAAATATGAAAATTTACTAGCTTTATAATGACTTCTGATTTTATAACTTTAGGAAATATGAAGTTATTGGGTTTTTGAATACTGTTTAGATTTCCAGTTATAAAGATTTGAGAAGCCAATTGAAGAGTGAGGCAGATGTTAAAGTTAAAGAGTTTATGCTCGTCTCTGATTCCTTGGTTAGCTACTTTCCTTAGGTGAAGTTTATGAGTGCGGTGGTTAGTACTATGGGAATATTTTAAAGTGTTGTTTTAGGAAGTGTTGATAGTCCCTCAAGGACCAGGCATCAAGTATATGTGACTGTTATTTTGTTCAAAAAGTTAATTTCCATTTTAAGGAAAGATTTGGATGATGATGATTATTATTATTATCATTATTAGAGACAGAGTCTCACTTTTGCCCTGACTAGAGTGCAGTGGTATCATCATAGCTCACTGCAGTCTCAAATTCCTGGGCTCAAGCAATTCTCCTGCCTCAGCCTCCCAAGTAGCTGGGCCTACAGGTGCGAGCCACCACACCTGGTTAATTTTTCTATTTTTTATAGAGACAGGGTCTCACACTTGTTCGGGCCGATCTCAAACTCCTGAGCTTAAGTGATCCTCCCACCTCAGCCTTCCAGAGTGCTAGGATTACAGGTGTGAGCCACCGTGCCTGGCCTGGAGTCTTAATTTTAATGTGTTTTAAAAAGACAAGTAAAAACCCTTTATTAAGGTGTAGGTATATTTTCTAGGAAAATAACATAATAAATTTGAATATATTTGAAATATACAAAATGAAAGCAACTGATGTGCTTTGTAATTATTACCCACATCATCTTATTAAACAGCTCTATTTCTTATCAGAAACAGAGGAAGAATACATGTATATTTGAAAGAGGAGCAAAAAAAATCAGATTCATCCTTCCCCAAATAATCAATCAAAACTGATGGCTCCTTAACATACAATTTGTAGGGCACTATAGTTTTCAAATGGAAGCAGTCTGTAGTATGGGCAGGAGGCTTTTGTATTTTTAACATTTGATGAAGAGGCATTTGCTAAATTTGGAAAGTACTAATCTGTAACTTGAGATGGTGTCAGGAAGTTAACATTATTTTTCCTGGCACTACTTTATCTTTAGAACTAAATATTAGCAGATGCTAAGATTTGTAAGACATACTAAAATTAGTTATATATTTGTATTTTAATAAATTTGTGTGCTTATGGCTATGCAAACTAGTATTCAGACTTCAATATTTCATCTTAGAATCTCAAGCAATCTTTTTGGCATTAAAACATCCCTCTTCCACCCCACTCCCCCTCAAAAAACCTTAGCTATTTTCAAAGTAGTTTAAGTGATAGCTGATACACAATGTAATAGAGTGAGGACAGATTGCAGAAATTTGAATTATGAAAGAAATCTAATCATTTTAGCTCAGTTAACTTGATTTTTATATGTTTTAAGCAGAAATTGGAATTTATATGAGGTGGTGTCAGAAAGCTCTTTGCATTTATAAATGCTCACTCCTGCAAGTTAAAACCTTGGTTCATAATTCCCACTTTGGGTCTTGGGAGCCACTTTTCAATCATTTCTCTCTGCTAATTTTGGTGTCACCCTCATTTCTTTTTAAACGATTCATTTTGAGCAAATTTGTAAATGGCCCTGATGTGTTCTACAATTTAGTCAATTACTGTTTCAGCCTGCAAGCCTCCTGGGGAACGGAACATACATGGCCTGAAGGTACGATTTTCAATAATTGTTTCAGTAAAGTTAGATGGATTTGTAATGCTGTGTTCCACTTATTGAAATGTCAAATAAAACTGCACTTTCTCAAGCTCTGACAAGCGATCCTTTTTTTTTTTTTTTTAATGGGAAGTGGAGAGGGATTCATCTGTAGTATTTGCTCAATATGTGTATATATTTGGATACTGGGGTTTTGATGCTGTATTTTTAATTACTTAAAATTATTTTATTGGTCAGTTTCTTCAGTATGATCATGGGTACTGGTCTCCACAAAGATTTGTTTGAGTGAGAATATAGACTTCATTTCAGTGATTAAGCACATAGGCATATTGCACTTGGACTACCCCCCTCTTCTTTTTTACATATTTATGCTAGAAACATATATCTAGTTAATGTCTTTTTATTGTTCTGTGTATTTTGAATTCTGGATTTCTGCTTAGGGCTTCATCTCTGAAAGAAAAGCGGGCTTTGATATTAGGTTCAAATATTTTATAGTTGATCATTTGGATCTCATTTTTTAGTGAATAAGCAACATTCTACAGGGTGTCCCAAAAGTCACCATAGGGAAAATGGGAAATTATAGCTAAATGTACCTTTATTGACAAAATATTCATTACAAAATTTTATAAAATTTTTCCTTCATCTGGAGGCTTTTGGGACATATTGTAGGTACAGTGTTCTGCTTGGTTGTAGAGATGGCAGGATATGATAACCTGTGGTTCACTACTAACTCCTGGATATATTCTTAATGTACTTTTTCGAACATACCGTTTTTGTATGTGTTCTAGACAGTGAAATGAATTTTTTCCTTGTTTATCTTTCCTTTTTCCAGCACTAACTATTTGAATAATGACAGGAATAGAGTATTATGTAATATACAGGTTGTATGGTTCTGTAACCTATATGCTGAATAGACTCTAACTGTGGGTCTGTCTAGCAACAAGCTAATTAACCTCCATAGTGAAATGTGAAATTTGTGGCAAATTATAGGTTAATTAGAACTGTGTCCTCAGAACACAAGACTGATCAAGATTCTTTCTTTACTTATAGGTGAATACCCGGGCTGGACCCTCTCAACACAGCAGCCCAGCAGTCTCAGATTCACTTCCAAGCAATAGGTGAGAACAAACAAGTGAAGTGTGCCCCTGGTGTAATTATCTACAGAGTTGGGGGTGGGGTGGTGAGGAAGAGGCTTGTGGGATGACATTTCTTTTTTATAAGACCAAAAAAGTGTGTATGTGGCTAAAAAGAAATTTGACCAGGTCATCCTAGCTATATATTGACCAAAGAGAAAGGACTTTATATAGAAAGATGAAATTAGAGATGTTAAAGTATTAATTTGGTCTGTGGCGTGGTTCTCCTTTATTCTCCAGATCACATAGAAAATTCAGTGCTTTGGCTTTGACTATTTCCTGCCTTGATGGTCTGTTTTGTCAATTGCAAAATGCTTTTTTTTTCTTTTTTTTGCTTGCCCATCTTTTGACAGCGTCATCATCCACTGGCATCTTCACCAGAAAGAGACAGGGAATAAGTAAAGTGGCAAAATTGAAATTGACCACCATGTTGCTCATTGGTGTCTTTGAGAAAGCCCTTCCATTTTATGTTGAGGTTTTTCTGGGTTTAGGGCTTCAGCCAATTTTTTTCTCGGTTTAGGACTTTAGCCAATATTTATAAAGTGATACCCTATATCGGCTGAGATGTAGTTCAGGCTTCTACTTTACCATCAAAATCTCTCCCACCCCTCTTAACCCACAGTCTTGGTTTTTGGCCAACAGGCCAAAGTCTGTTCTGACTCTTTCCTTACTTTCATGCCTCTTCCCCAAAGTCACTTCCCCGATTGCGTTATTATGATGTCAGTGTATCTACCCACCAGCTTTCCTGCTGTGAACATACTGCTCTTAAGGTATGTTTCCTTTTTAAATAATTTATTCTGTCTTAAAATACAGTTGGTCTAGTGATTTGCCGGTGGATCATCTACCTTGTGGTGATGAGGGATAGATGTTCTCAACAAAGGGCTTGGCCCTGCCAGGTGGTACTTCGCAGCTTCTCTCTCCATGCGTGTTGCGCACGTGAGCCATGGCCCAGCACAGTAGAGGCATTGGGCCTGAGGGTAACTTGTTATACTCAGTTTGAAGAAGGCAGGGCATTTCATCATTACCACTATTTCCAGAACAAGTGTTATTTATAGATTATGACCCCAGAGGAAGAACAAGGACTTTCCCAGGTGTTCTAAGTCAAATTTCATCATGGTATAAAAAGCAGAATTGAGTTGAAAAAATGGCAAGACAGAGAAGGTAATTCTCCCAGATTTGGTTTTTAATAACATGAGTGAATTAGCTTTGTTATTCAAAAATTGTATATTCACAGAGTATTACAAAGTTATTAGGTTGGGCAGAGGTTCTGAAACCATCTGATGATCAGTGGTTCTCAGCCTTTTGTCAGTGGTAACTTCCCTTAGGGATATTACATCCTCCCAAATAATAATGATAGTTTGCTCCAGGAGTGATTTTTGTTATGAGAGGAATGTAATTTGAAAAAGTCCTACAGGTGATTTTAATATGCCACCCTAGTTTGGCCATGTTCTATGCCCCAGATTGGTAACTAATCAACAGGTATTTATTGAGTGCCTCCTGTTTATTAGGTACTGTCCTACACAATAGAAATGCAGCGTGATCCTTGTCTTCTGAAGCTCACCATCTAATGGGTGTACAGATAAAAAAACTATGCAAATAATTACACTTTATATTTAGTGTCATGAAGGGGACAAGCAGGATGTGAAGAGAGCAGACACTGCACAGGAATATGTTTAGATTTAGATTGGGTCCTCAGGGAAGGCTCTCCAGGGAGAGTGATGTTTCCGTCTAGACCTGAAGGAAGAGAAGGACCTACTCACATCAAGCAGCAGAGAAGGGCATTTCAGACAGAGGGAGGAGTGTAGGTGAAGGACCTGAGGTGAGAAAGGAGCTTAGCATGTTTGTAAGTAGGCCAGTTTGGCTGGAGCCCAGACATGGGTCCTGAGGTGGGGCAGGGCTATGGGAGGAAGAGGAAGAGCAATAGAAGTGACAGGACATAAGGAAGTAGACAAGAGTCAGATTATGCAGGGCCTCTCAGGCCCTTTAGCATTTGAATTTTCCTCTCAGTGCACTGGTGAGCCATTAGAGGGTTTTCTGCAGGCAAGTGCCATGGTGGGCTCTATGTTTTTAACAGATCCTCTGCCTGTGGGGTGGAGAATGAGTAGGAGAAACACTGAGTTAATCCTGCCCTCCTTTGGTGCGTGATTCCCCAGTCCTTGCCAAATAGTAATGCAGACTGTTCCTGAGGATCTCTGTGGGAGGAATGCACTTTATTGTTCAAGGCAGCTCTCTCCATTTTCCTTTAGCTATATCTTAGCAAGCTCTTCTTTGTGAGCTGGGATTTGTCTCCCTTTAGCACCCACTCCTGATAATTCAGTTTAGTCCTTAGAATGTGGCTGTTCCAGGTAATAGCTCTTCCAGTCATCTTTGCTCCAAACATACTACTTCTCCTAGATTTCCTGTCTCCAGATAACCTGCCAGTCCTCTGTCACTGCTCCTAGGCCTTCCTCAGCCCCCATCCTTGCAGTTGTGGGTTCTATCTTCTGAGTAGCTCTCAGTCTATCTGCTTTCCAGCGGTGTTGCTGTGCAGGTGGTTCAGACTGTCCAGAACACTACCACAGCCTCCTAATAGCTTCCTCCCTCCAGTCTTGCCCCATTTCAGTCCCTCCTCCCTGCTGTAGCTGGAGTAATCTTGCTAATGCACAGTTCTGAGCCATCATTCCCTGCTTAAAAACTCTTTATTGCTCTTCACACCATCAGGATAAAGTGCAACCTCCACAGCAGGTGAGCCGTGGCCTTTCACGTGTGGGTGCTCTGCCCACTCCAGCTTGCTGGCCTGCCACTTTGCCCCTTCCCATCTGAAATTCTAGTTTTGCTGATGAATACATGGTGCCCTGAATGTATCACTTTCCTCTCACTAGTGGGCCTGCACATGTGCTGCTGCCTCTTTCCTGTTTTCCTCCTCTTCTAATCCCCACCTTCACCTTCAGTCTGGCTCTTCTTGGTCATCTTTGATGACCAAATTATCTTCTGATGAAAACTGTCCCTAATTACTACCCACCTCCCTGTCTATACCAGGTTTTTCTTCTTGGAATTCCAATAATCATCCCATGCTTCCCTTTATTGTAGCAGTGAGCATATCGTATTGTAATCACCTCTGTCCCCCAATAGATTCTATACTCTTTGAGGGCAGTGACCGTGGTGTATTTTTTGTCGAAGTCCCAATTCCTAGCATGATGTTCAGCACATAGGTGATAGTCAGTCATGAAGGAATGAATGAATGAATACACTTACATACTCTTTAAATCTTATCTCTGGATTAAATTCTCTCCTAACTCATTCATCTTCACTGACATGACATTATTTCTAGTCTCCTTACCCTTTTACTCTTCCTTGGATATCTCAGTGTCCCTCTTCAGGTATCATACTCAGATTACAACTGTATCACATTTAAATTTTAAAATGTTTTTGAAAGTGATTTTTAGATAGCTCAGGTCACTATGACCATACAGATAAATGAAATACTGAGTAAACTGAGTTACAAAGAAATTGCCAGGATACAGAATGTTTTTTTTTTTTGTTAGACCAAGTTGGTAGTCAGATATTAGCATAATGAATGAAATCAGTATTTTCCTCTCTTATTATGAAAGCATGAGTTGTGTTTTGCCTTAGATGAATGAATGTTTATTAAACTGAGCTAATCCACATGGTTTTCCTAGGCCATAATTACTGAATTCAAGTCCCACTGTCAAGGCAGGGCCTTTCCTAAACAACTTGACTTTCTCCTTCTGTAAAATTAGGATGATTAAACTTTCCATCTAACTACCTCTGGTGTTAGGAAGATTGATGAAACTATATTAAGGAATCATGTTTTGTTTCTTGGATGAAAGGTGTTTTGCAAATGCAATGAATCAAAATGTTATTATTTCAAGTTTATAACATAATGGAATATCTGTGAAGAAATGTTGCCTGGGCTTTGTTTGGTTATTTTTGTCTTTACAATAATTGGAACTCTCAAATTGGGATTCATTTATAGGAGTACTAGGATCTAAATGTTTCCTAGAAAAAAGTGTGTGTGTGTATATGTGTGTGTGTGTGTGTGTGTGTGTGAGAGAGAGAGAGAGAGAGAGAGAGAGAAAGAATGACTTTGAGCAAGGTATGTACCTTAGTTTTATCTATAAATTAGGGATAATAACTATACTCTAAGGGTGTAGTTATTGTGAGGATTAAATTAGGATAAGTAATGGCATTTAGCACAGTGCCTGGCACATGGTTGTCACTTGATAAATGGTAGCTGCTATTATTATTTTGTTAACTGGACTGATTATAGGCAGTTTATCAGCTTTTGTTCCATTCTACAAAATTCTTAACTTCCACTTCAGTGCATGGATTCTTAGACTTTGTAGGACATTATTAAAATCTAGAACCCTTGAGTGAGGACATATTTTATAAAATCTAGGAAAGTAGGGACCGAGGCTCCATAGTTTGCGTTTGACCATAGCAAAAGTTTAAGATGTATTTAGAAAGAAGAAGAATAACAACTTGAAATGGTAAGTGTGGTCAAACTTAAAAGTCTGAGATTTTCTCAAATGTAACCTATTAAAGGTACCAAATGGAGTGTGTGTGTGTGTGTGTGTGTGTGTATTTCATATTAGGTCATGAGTCCTTTTGCTTTCTGATACATTTATGGTCTTTATGTCTTGCTGGCTTACTACTGCTACTCCCACAATATGATAAACAACAGGAGCAACGACCACCATTTATCAAACACTTAGCACATGCTAAGTCACTGGGCTAAGTTCAAGAGTGAGAAGGGAATGGAATAGATAGAATAGGTAAGATTTTGTCTGTGTTCTGAGGGAGCTCCCGGTCTTGAGGGAGGGTATGGTGGGAAGAAAGACTTCTATACTGATAACTAGCACAGGGGAGAGAGTTAACCTGGTATATAGGCAGAAGGTTAGAGTGGATAGATCAAGAATAGAGTTAACAAGCTTTAAATTTGAAATAGAACAGTGCTGGAGGAAGGTGCTATTTCATATGCCACTCTACTGGCCAGGAAGATATTTGCAGACATAGCTCATTCTAAAGCTGGAAGGAGTTCAGAGCTCCCCTTGGCCCACCCCTCTTTCTTTAAGAAGGACTTTCACTAAACTTATCCATATAAATGTTAACATAGCCATATCATCCAGGAACATTTTAATATTCCTTAAATAACTCTCGAAACTGACTACCTATAGGAAAGGAAGGAGAATGCAGCTGAAATTTATTAATTTTATTAATAAAAACATACTATGTACAAGAAAATGCTAGATGTTTTGTAATATTTAATTTTCTTGGTTACCCTCTAGTTGTTATTTTCCCATTTTTTATAAAGAGGAAATCGAGGTTGAGAGAGAATGAGTAACTTGTCCCAAATCACACAGCTAGTGAGTACCAGGATTTATTTTTACTACACATTTGCTTCCTAGGAAGCTGAATTATAGTTCTTAACTGTAGTAAGGACTTAAACCATGTATTTTAATCTTTTGAAGTTCTATAATCTTTGTTTGCTGTAAATATTCTGAGTGGGTTGTTAAATACTTTGTGCTTAGCAGGTGAGAATGTCCATGTAAAATTGCCACTGAAAGGCCACCCAGAGGCAGCAGAACTAAAAAAGTCACTGAAGTAGTCCATAAAATATTGTAGCTTCATTTTGACTGCAGGCCTTTTTATTGCTTTAGATTACTAATGGGGTTTTAGTCTCTTCATTGATACCTTTAGCATGTGGCCAGTTACTTTTGAAAAAATTTTATACAGGGAGAAGGATGCAAAGAGTATAGTTAGTGCCTACACCTAAAACCAAAGGTGGGGTGGAGGGCGAGGAAAAAAATAAGCAAAGGTGTATTTTAGTCTGGAATTTTGATGGTATTCACAGGTGTTGATCTTGCCACTATAAATTATGTCTTTCCTTTTCAGCCTAAAGAAATCTTCTGCTGAACTGAAAAAGATACTAGCCAATGGCCAGGTAGGTATTACTACATTTTAATATTTTCACATAGTAGTGACTTATTACTCTCCAGTGTTTGTATTCATAAACTTATTAAACACTTAAAAAGTATGTGAATTTCTTCTTGTCATAAATGAGTAACATGGCTTAATTTGATTGGCAGAACAATTTGCAGCACGTTTTTCAAACTGTGCTAATGGGTTTCACTCCCAGCAGATTGAAGTACCGTGCACACACCCTGCTGCCATCTCAGTTTTAAAAAAGTTAATCAGTTCTGAACAAGTGTGTCAACCCATGGGTTGTTGAAATGGCCCTGCATTCTGAGGTGACGGTTTCTTTCATTATCTTTGGGGAGAAAAGGAAAAACTGTTACTTTATTACCTTAGCTCCTTCTTTTGTTCTGAAACTAACACTGGCTTTTTAGGAGAACAGAGTGACAGCAGACCTTTGGCATTTAAAATTCCTGGCCTTCAGGAGACCTTGGTTTGCCTAGTCGACTGGCCATCTAAAGCTGAATGACCTAACCCCGTCAGTGAGGGACAAACGGGCCTGCAGGCCAGTTATTTCTCACTAATTTTGATTCAAGTAAATGGACACTTCTGAAATAGTATAGTGCTTTTAAACATACACTGGTAAATTAAGCTACCTACAGGGTCCTCGATTCTTCAATAGCAACATAAATGCGTTTTAATGTTTGTTATAGTGGAAGCCCTTTGATAGCCTTGGAGGCAGGCGCCTGTCCATTGCGATCAAGCCTGCCTATTAGGCTCTATTGACTGAGACATCTGTGTCACCGCAAATAAAAGACTCTTATTGATTTTCTTAACTGCTGTTCACTTCCCGTCCATGTTTCGAAGCCTGAAATCTTAATTATCTCAGATGCTTATTCAGTGCCTTCACACGCTGACCTCTCCAAGCCTCATTGGCATTTCATGAATCAAGTACTTGTAGTGGAGCATGTCAAGAAAACAAAGCCAGGTCCTCATGCCTGTCCTTTAATATCACCTGTAACGTTGTGGCCTAATAGATGTATGTGCCTTAAGATGGTGATTGTATGGTAGTGCTTCTAAAAGCCTTACTTATTTAGCACATAATTCCTTGAATGCAGTTAGAAAAAATTAAGTTGATCTGGTTCTGACATTTGATCATCATCCAGTGTGTGAATTCTAGTCCTTAAATATTCTGTATACAGTTAAGGAGAATCTAGTGTTGTGTGTATAATCGTGACAGTGTCTAAATTTTAGATGCTATTTATCTAATACTTTTAACATTAAGCAGCCAAAGATTTGTTTAGATTGAGGTCCGTGTCTATATCACCCCAGTATCCTATGTGTGTTCAGAACCGGTATAAACAAAATCTGACTACAAGCAGAAATAGTGAGCCCAGGATATTTATGTATCTTCAACATGCTTGAATTCTAGTTACTAATTGTAATTTATGTACAAGTCACTTGTGTTCTTCAGCTGGAAAATATATTTCAAAATTGACATAAATTAAGAAGCTTTAACTACATTTGTTCAGCCCAGGCAATGGAAAATAACCTGTCATAGATTCCTCTTTCAAAAATGAAAAACAAGGTTGGGCGCGGTGGCTCAGGCCTATAATCCTGGCACTTTGGGAGACCGAGGCAGGAGGATTACTTCAGGCCAGGAGTTTGAGACCAGCCCGAGTAACATAGCGAGACTCTGTCTCTACAAAAAAAAAAAAAAAAAATTTAGCCAGGTGTGGTGGCACGTGCCTATAGTCTCAGCTACTTGGGAGAATGAGGCAGGAGGATCACTTGGGCCCAGGAGTGAGCTATGATGACGCCACTACATTCTAGCCCAGGCAACAGAGTGAAAAAAAAGAAAAAAGAAAAACAGTTTATTTTCACTTCAAAAAATAAGCATTCTGAAATGTTCCTAATGTTTTGACAACAAACCTAGTATCATATATGTTTTAGTGGTCTCAGTTAGGAGGTTCTCTATTGTGGGAGATTGTGATTGTCATAGCAATGATTTTTGACACTTAAAGATGGTTTATTGCTTTCCTTTGGGAATGTGATAACCCCACATTAAACAGTATGACATTTTCTTTCTTTTAAGGATTAGCTTTCTCTATATTTACTTTGACTTAAAAAAAAACCCAAAAAACAAAAAACCCACTTTTGGAAGCTTTCAGAATACCTCCTGCTAATTCCTCAATTCCTTGGTGCTGTAGGGTAACTAAAGAGTGAGTGAGATTCCATTGTGGTGAGGTAATATACACAGTGTGGGCATCAATACATTTCTGGGCTGCACACTGACACCACTTGATATGGAAGATGTGAGTCACATTTAACGATACTTTAACACTTGAGCATAGTTTTTTATTTCAGTGGTTTATCAAAGCATTAATAATGATTTGCCTTTCCACTAGCCTCCACTTAGATTTAATAAGGAATTCATATTAATCATTAAAAGAAAGGGACATGATTCTTCAAGATAATCAAATATTGACAGGTTAGAAATAGCTTTCTGCCTGGGTTCATTGATATAGGTTATGTGATATAAATATTTATTTCTTTTCTGTCACTCAGAGTAAATGCCACCAATTGATTCAGCATTGATATAGTGTCAACAGTTCATAAGAAACATTTGACTGGCTTGTGTTTTCCGATTAGTCTCTGCTCTATAAAGTGGGATTTACTAAATCTCTCCAATTGTCTGCTCATAGAGTGTGACTGCTTTCTGAAACCATTATTGCTTCGATTTGTGAAGCAAAGGTCTAGTGATAGGACTAGTTTCTGTCAGACCTTTACATAAAAAATAAGGATTAATTGAGCATTTTTACTTTAATGATTTATAAGCAATAGGTACTGATTCTTCTTAGCACAGGCAGACAATAAACAAAAGAATGTTTTCTTTACTGATCTGTAATTGAATTCCATTTCATTTTCCCCATAAATTTCATTAATATTAATATATTAAATCAAGCACTTTTTTCAAAAGTTTAACATTTAGTCTTTGGAATTGAGACATTGTTTTCCTGTTAACGCTTTAGATGGAGTATTTCATTTTTTCCAGCTTAAAAAAATAAATCATAAGGTATTTTTGGCATGTTTTATTGAGAACTATAAATCAGTCTCACTGATGTGTTTTCTGGATGTGTTTTTCCTACTTCAGTTCTGGTGTGGCATCATCTGTTTAACATTGGCCCTTGATTTGAAACTGATTAGAAGTAGCCCAAAAGGTCAATTTAGAGGATTTAAAAAGTACACAGTTACTCTAAGGATATGTGACTTTGACCTTTGCATCTGTAAGGTTGTTTTCCCTGGTTTTCTTTTTTAGATTTTGTAGGAGACAGTGACAATATTTTCTTATTCCTGTTAAGTCAAGATGTACTCATAAATGTACTGAGAAGTCACAGATATAGAACTAATTCTGGTCCAGCTGCATCTTTGCCTATTATTTTGAGAACTTGAAATGCCTTTAGAAAAACTTTTTGTGTTTAGAAAAAAAAGGAGTTGGGGGAAAAAGGTATCTATTGTAAAATTAGCTTTAAAAACTGTATCATCACCAGTATATAAAACTCTTAGATTCTTACAGCTTGTTTTGGATGCCATACAAAGACTGAAACATAAATGAGAGTATTGTATATAAGTCCAAACTACACGACACCCTCCTCTACCCACATAAACACAGCCTGATTGCCCATGGGTTGCTGCTGTCTCCATTTCTTTCATGGGCCCCACCTTTCTTGCAGCAGGAGCAGAGCCCTGTGCCAGTCATTTCTCTAAAGTTATTTGCTGTCTTGGCAGTTGACAGGTAATTGTAACTCTGTGGCTTTTTCTTCTTCCTCTCTCACAACTATTATTTTGCCTTTTATTTGCTTTTTTTTTTTTTTTAGTCAAAACAAGGAAACTGAACTATATTTTAAAACTATTTGGTATCATTATTGAATGAAAAACTTTACCTCTTTTCAATTTAAAGAGCTATGTGATTTTTAAAACACTTTTCATCTTAAAAACAGACATCATGGCTAATGAAATTGCTTTTAACTTGTGAGTGCCCTTCAGTTGTTTCCCTTCCTGTGAGCTGGTGGCCATTGGTAGAGGAATGCCCCTCCAAACTTCCGCCTGAGACAAACTGCTGATTTATAACGTTGAGCTGGAGTTTACTCAAAGACTGAATTCTAGCCTTGACTAGTTGTTACTGACTAGCTATATAACATAAATGAATTGAGCTAAATGGCCTTAAAATGCTATAAAATTCTGTGATTTTTATGATACTTGATCCCAAGTATTATATATTTAAATGTAGTACTCTGAAGGCTCATAAAGCCCATTTTCTTATGTCATGAGCACTGTTCCTTTGCTTCATTTTGAAAAGTTGAATTAATATGCTCATCTTAACTAAAAAGGCAAAAATGTTATTAGATGTTTGTGATCCCTTTAATGATTTTTTTTCATAGTTAAGATTAATTAAATCAAAGATATGAAATTCTCAAAATTTTTTTGGAATCAATTCATGATTACAGTAGTTTTCTGCTTTAATGGTTTTCCTTTTAAAAGTTTTTCATGAGGAATATTTGTATACTGTATAAAAGTTAGAAAATTCAAGTAAGCAAAAAAGAGGAATCTGATTTTTTTAATATTAAAAAATTGTCAATCGATACTTAGACCAAAGGTCTGCATAACTTTAAAACATTGTAGAAACAACACTTTAATCATTTTTTATGGATACTGTCTTTTAAAATAATTAATTAATTAATTAATTAGAGATGGAGTCTCCTTTTCTGGTCTCAAACTCCTGGCCTCAAGCAGTCCTCCCAAATCCTTTCAAATTGCTGGGATTACAGGCATGAGCCCCTGTACCCAACCCTGGATACTATCTTTTTAAGTGACATGGTTCTAGAACTTGCTCTTCAAAACCATCTTTATGTAACTCTTGCGATCTTCCTTATTATCTGAAGGATTCTATATATCTGTCTTGATTTTTTTCTGTCCTTGAATTTGCTTACATAGTGCTTAGTGCATATGCAGATACATTTGTAACAAACTGCACTTTCCCTCTTCCCTTCTCCTCACCCTCCACCCACTCCTGGGGCTCTTAGCCTATCTCCTAGCTCCTTGTTAGGTTGAAGTGCTGGGAATGCAGGTTGGAGAGCTACTCCACTTCTCTTTGTATTTTAATGGGCATTAGTGGTAAAAAGACTATGATATCAGGATTATAATGGTTGAATGTGCTCAGAGATGTGCCACCACTACCCTGTGGTGGAGGGGATATGACCACATACTGTGGCCCCTCTGGAGCCTATACCCTAGATACTACGTAGCTACGTCCTGCTTACCCTTAAACCTCAATGCCACTAATTTAGAATTTGCGAGCTTGAATGAGTGAAATATCTCTCTCCTAGAAATTTATTTCAAGCCATGATGAGAGCGCAGCTTGGTAGGTAAATTAATGGTACAAATTAGGTTGTTAGAGACATGTTCAGATTACCTAGAGAAATGTTCTAAAGAAATTAGCCTGGTAGCCTGTTTGTACCCACTATTAGATACTGCTCTTTACATATCCTTCATTGATCAAAGTAAACCAAGTAGCTACTCTGCTAGTTTAGCATCTCAAGTCACTTTATGTGCTGCTTTTCTTTATGCTGCTTTAAAATTTATCATTCAGTCCTGAATGAGGTTTTTCTTTTCTTCATACATCATACTTTATACGGGTTAAAATATTTTTTTTTCTATATGGCTAGTGAAGAACAGACTTCCCCTCCAATAGGAAAATTGTTGCCAATTTTTCCGACCTGTCTGTCATTTCTTCACTGACCTTAAATATAGTAATTAGCTGATTATAAATTGCTTCAATCTGATTGTACTACAATTAAATTGGGTGCTGCATTGGCCTTTGCACATTAATCTGTCGATATTCTTTTAGTGATTGGCAAAACAGTGTGGAAAGGAAGCTGTTTCTGTTACTTGCACTGTACTCCTAATTATCACAGCTCTCTGAAGCTTCAACTTCAGAAATGTATAGAAGAAAAATATTTCCCTTGATAAATGAAGCCTTTCTTTATTCAATTGTTGGAAGTTTAGAGTAGAGCAAAATATTTAAAGCTTTACTATAATCGTCTGAGAGCAAACTATTTTTTTTCCAAGTGATATTGAATTAAAAACTCCATCCATTTTCTGCCCGTGTAAGGCAGTGCAATTCCCTGGAAATTGATTTTTTTTTTCAGGGCTTACTATGGCTTTTCCCAAGCTTTAGCTATATGGAAAATAACACCTCTATTAAATCCATTTAGTGAATAAAGTTGGCGGTTAATTTTTAAGCAACTGATCAGTGTGTAGAAAATTACTGAATGCATCAGTTAAAATCTGACTAGTCTTGAAGTTATTCGATAAATAATTATTTAGGGAGTTTCCTAAAAACTCTGAAACATTATTTTGTGGGCACTAATATAATTCACCTACTACTCGTGATACAATGAGAGTAGTATTTGTGGTATAATAGGTTTTATGGAACCTTGGAAAATGTGCCTTGTTTTATATATTATGAAGATGACTTTGTTTTACAAAAATTACATGTCTATATGTTTTCCCTTTATGCATTATAATATTTGACTATGTGTGGATTTTAAGGTGCATTGATTTCATGCTTTTCTGTCAGCATAATATGATTTCTGCCCAGTTATTGCTATAAACTGGTTTATCGTTTACAGAGAAAAGCTATACCTCCTATAGGAAAATTATAAACATTATTCAGTTAGTTTGTTAAACGTTAATTATAGGGTCACCTGAGGAATTTTCAGGGGCTGATTTACTTGCAGATCATGCATTAGATTACTGGGTGTGTGTTTATGTGTGTGTATTGTCTACCTAAGTTTGACTTTGGTTATGTGCAGTGCTATTCGGCATTTGTTATATGCAGTACTGGAGACTGTTTTCTTATCAGTATCTCTGACCTGACCCTTTTGAGCTATGTTATATCATTCCATTTTGACACCTTTTATCAAACTTTAATGAAATGACCCAGGCAAACAAATTGTCATTAAACTTTCCATCACTTTGTCCCTTGGTATCGTCTTTTATAAATTGGACAGCAAATGTTGTATTGATCTTCTCGTTCTTGCAGCTGAACTTGAAATGACCCAGACTGCATGTTGTTTATGGCCCAGAGTTGCTTTTCCTTGACATTTCCATCCACAGCATGACACCCTTTTTGTTTTTCTTTCTTTCTTGTGGAGATGAATGAACAAGACATACGGTATCGAGACACCCTTGGTCATGGCAATGGAGGCACAGTCTACAAGTGAGTAGTCAATTTTGTTTAAACTTTCTATCCACTTTTGCCAAATACTGAGTATCCAAGTTCTCCATGGCAAAGATTTTTAAATGACCACCAGCACTTAGATTTTATTTCCACATTTGACTCCAAAATTCTGCAAGGTATCTATTTTCTCAAGATTGCCTGAAAAGTACATTTATATTGCCTTTTTAATATTTCTGAGCCTGCATCTCTCCTGAGTGTGTACTTAATAGTCCACCATTAACAAGTGTACCTTTAACTGGCCTGAAGTTTAATGCATTTTTTTCCTTTGCTCTTTAACACTGTTTTTTTTTAACATTTTGCTAGCACCCTATGCTAGTCCCCTGCCTGTTTCCAGTTATGCCCAGTGGAAGCTAGACCTTATAAATACCATTGCTTTGCCCTATGTTGACACTGTAAGTTATTAAAAAGCCTTCTTCCTGTTGTATTTCTTTCTCTCCTCACCCTACTCCCCTGAGAGAATTTCTACACATTGATGAATATGTTAAGTTATAAAATTCTCCCAAATTCTAGTTGCAGTGATCTTACCCTAAAGGAGCATTCATTTTCATATTAAAAAATGTTAGCCATAAAAAATAGTTCTCTCGACAGGGAAGTCTTTCTCATGCAGTAGTGCAAAGTTTAAACTACATAATGTAATATCTGGTACTTAATAGTCTGCAATGGTGTATGAAAAATATTCCACTAGGAATTTAAAAAATCTATACTCTGTAAGAAAGCCCTGAGGGAATAATAAAGCTTTCCTCCAGAGAGCTGTTTTCCATATATACACTAACCCTGCATCACATTATGATTGTGTTTTTACCTTCGATATTTCAACATTGATATTAATATGTACTTTCAGAGTTATAAAATAATTAATTTTCTAATTAGTTACTCCTAGTCTTAGAATTTTAAGTTCTGTCTAACCACGTGTGTACAGATAAAAATTGCCCTGTTGCCTGTGACCAGGAGGGGTTATATCCTAAGATCCCAGAGCACTCCCCCAGCCCCACGTCCATGCAGCCTTAGCATAGAATTAGATTTGTCAGGGTTGGGAGCTACTTCAGAGACATCTGATCCAGTCACCTGTCCATGGCTTCAATCCTCTGTACAGATACAGCCAGGATGTGAGTCCTTTCTCCTCAATATAGTCCTTTAAGAACTTATGTTCATATATTTGGATTATTTGTTCCTGCGGATGACTGAGTATTGTGAAAGTAAAGTCCTTGCACTATGATAATTCAGAGAAATAAATAATAACATGTTTCTTACAGATCTTTGGGCCTTGCCCTTAAATGTTTGAGGCCTAATGTGTCTAATGAGTATTAAGACTACTATTATTCTTACCTGGATCATACTTTCATTCCTTCCCATGCAACCTCTAGTACTGCATAAATGGCATATATTTATCTTAGTCTTCTCCTCCTTACTCTTATCTGACTTGAATTTTTACCCAATTCTAAAGGCTCTTGAGTTCAGGTACCTGTAGAAAGGAAAGAAGAAGAAAGAACATGCTCACTTCAGTTTGCTTCTCTTGAGTTCCCTGGGAGGAGCAGTTTTCAAAGTCTCAACCTTTTTCTTAATGCTTTTATGATCATAGCCAAATATAATAAAAAAGGAAAGATTTTTTAGCAACTCTTTGGATTCCTTTTATTGACTTCAAATGGAATCTAAAAACATTTCTTTAGACTCCTAACCTACTTATCTGTGTTATTTCATCAAATGTTTAGCTTTATATCTCTTAATTGAAGATCTATTGTGAATTTACTGTCCTGGTTTGTTCTAGAAGGGAAGAAACCATAAGAACACCAAACTCCAGCAGAATTTTTATTAGACATAATATCCTAGATGTTAAAATTTTAATCCTTTATCTTAAAACATAGATTCATTTTTAAAAAGGGGGAGGGAGTATACAGGAAAGTGGAAATAATGGGCCCAACCCACAAGGAACGATTACAACATAAAATTATGTGAATGTTTTTAAAATTATTTTTTACTGTGATGAAATACATTTGACAAAATTTACCATTTTAACCATTTTTAAGTGTACAGTTCAGTGGTGTTAAGTACATTCACGTTGTTGTATAACTATTACTATCAATACCATCCGTCCACAGAACTCTTTTCATCTTGTATAACTGAAACTCTGTACCCATCAAACAGTAACTCCCCATTCACCCTGTTATTATTGTTTTTAGCTAAGAAGCATGGCTAGAACTTCTCTTTTCATTAGAGCCATATGCCCAAGGGAACATTGCCCCAGATGTCCTTAGCACAAGTTCTCTAATTTGCTAGAACACTGTGGTGACATCAGCAACTTATCCTAAGAGTTCATTTGGCTACCATTACCAATGTTCAGTGTGAGCGTTGTAAGATTTAATATGTTTTTAACAGTGGTTGCTTGTGGAGGGTGAGTGGCAGTATCATGATAATTTTAATTCCATTTATCTTATTGCCTATGTGATTCTTAAGGAGAGAGAACATGAAGATACCAAATTGCATAACCACTTGTCATTGATCACTGGGCTTCATTTCTGCCTGGGCTTCAGTTTGTGTTGTTGCTCTTCTATCCCTGACTTTTAGTTCAGCACAAAGAAATGGTAGAATCATCAAGAAATGAGAAAGCACTTTACTAAAGTCTCTATAAAACTAAATGTTTGATGTATTGTGATTGAGTTTCTCCTACACTAAGTTTACCTTAATGGTGTTGATGATAAAAATTGTGTTTTTTTTTCAAACAAAATGATTATATTATAGGTTATGCTACATAAACTAGATGAAGAAAATATTGGAAAATCCACTCATTGGTAACAAAACTGCCTAATGGGCCTATTTAATTTTTTTCATAAAATGTAATAACGCTAATAAGTGCAAAGCATAAGTTTAATATTTCAGTCTTATTCACTCCACTTGATGGGATGTTATGAATTTCAAGGCATATGATATCATGTGCAACTGCAGTGTATATTATTTAATAGTTGATAACATTTTCATCCTTTAAGTCTTGATGTTCTCTACAGTTATACAATATGAAATTCTGTCCCCAGACATTTAAACCAAATGGTAATGTAGATTCTGTGAGCTGTCCCTGCTGAGCTGTTCTCTGTATTATGATAGTGATCTAGGCAGGTAATTTTAAGTTAGTATCTCTTGGATTACTAATTTGGGCTAAATGGATCATAAAGGAAATACCTTGGACTAAAGTATAGGCCAAGCCTGGGAAGAAGAAAAGTTTAGGAAAAGGTAATGAATGCATTTTATTATTGCTCCATTTTCCAAAGTGCTATACGTTGCTTCAAAAAAATAAATTCAGGAAAGACTTATGTTCTATTCCCCTTTGAGAGATTCACAGTGAATTTCAAAAACTTTAAGAAAATAAAGAATAGTATATGTTGTGTTTAGTGTGGGAGCTCTGAGTTTCAATCTTGCCTCTGCCATTAACTAGCTGTGTGACCTTGGGCAAGTTATTATAATGTCTTATGCCTCAGTTTCCCCATCTGTAAAATGGAGATAATAATAGTATCTATCTTACAAGGTTGTTGTGAGGTTAAATGAGATGATACATAAAAGGCTTAACACTGTGATTGATACTTATTAAATGTTAGCTACTGGTAATAGTAGTACTAATAATAGAAAAATTATTTATTTGAACCCTGTACTTCTTACCCTTACTTGGCCATGGGACTGTTTTCGAGGAACATCTATAAACATCTTGTAGAATTACAGTTGCGTTGAACTAACTTTGAGAAATTCTGCATTTATATTATGATTCATATTACACTTCTGTGTTTTCTTGATTTTTTTAAAGTTTCAAAGTATTTTTTTTTATTTCAGCATATTATGGGGGTACAAAAGTTTAGGATACGTATATTGCCCTTGCTCCCCACCCCCCTGAATCAGAGCCTCAAGTGTGTCCATCCCCTAGATGGTGTGCATCGCATTATGTATGTATACACCCATCCCCGCCCCCCCATCTGCCTGACACCTGATTAATGTTATTCCTAAATGTGCTCTTAGGTGATGATCAGTGAAACCAATCTGATGGTGAGTACATGTGGTGCTTATTTTTCCATTCTTGGGATACTTCACTTAGTAGAATGGGTTCCAGCTCTATCCAGGAAAATACAGGAGACGCTATATCACCCAAAGTATTTTTTCTTTTATCATACTTTATATTCAAACTGCTGCAGGACAACTGGTATAATGTTAAGCCCATTTTATCACTGAAAAAACTAAGGCTTACAGTCGTGGCCATTCAGTGGCAAAACCAGATCTCTGCACACCATCTCCTTTCTTTTGCCCTGTGTTTTTCCCCCAGGCAGTGTTGCTTCTCAAGGCCAGGCAGAGTCCATTGTGTTTCTTTGTGTTTTCTAGTATACCCAGCACAGTCTTAAGGATAGAATAGATCCTTGGTATATGTTGGCTGATATGAAAATGAGGCAAGTGGAAACGTTTTCAGTCAGGTTTTAGTAGCGCTCTTTAATTGGATCATCCCCATATCTAGCTAGTTTTAGAGGCTGCATCATTGTTTTAGAAAATTCACCTACAGTAGGAATTTCCAAAGTAAGGACGTATATTTGAATCATTAATTTTCTTTGAAATGTTAAAACTTTGAATACTTAGCATCCATTGACCCAACGTAATGGTCACTATTCTGTTTTCTTAGATAGTATGTCACATTGAGATGAAAGTCATTAACAGGCCAGTTACTTTGGAAACATTTTTTCATTCCAAAACCAGTCACTCAGACTCTTCTTCCTTAACACATTGTTTGATGGAGTCACTCAAACTTTGGGTCCAGAAATGAAGTAATATTTAACTTCTAGGATTAAATCTTGCTAAGTCAGCCAGCCATCATTGAAGGATCATCTTTTGTATTTTTTCCTTAATGCAGATTATTCAAGCTAAAACTCAAATTGTCAGCTTTTTGACCATATAGTCTAGCCTCTAGGTGTTTGAAACAGTGAATTTTCTACCTCCAGTTCCTTCCTACAGGATAGTTAAGAATCTACTCTGGACTTTGGGTAGCATTTTTTCAGTGATATAATAGGTAGGACATATGCTGCCTTCACGGTGTTTTGAAAATTGGACATATACCATTATTTAAGAATTAATTTGAATATATAGAGACAATAAGAAGAGAGAGGGGTATAGTAATTCTTAAAGGGTGTTGGTCTCTCCTTTTTTTTGTTATCTATTTTAAGAAATATTTGTTGGGCAGCAGGCTGTGGATGGTCATTGGAGGTGGTAATTGAGAATATGTGAGCTATTAAATTGTATCCTGTACTTGTGATATGGCTGTAGACGCCAACTAAAACATTAAATTTGTGTTTGGGGCCTGGACTTAAACTAACTCATTATAGTAATGTGATTTATTTAATGAAAATTAGAAGGTATGATGGTCATTTATATAAAATGAGAAAATATATGAATTGTCTAAGTAAATACTATTTAGTAAACAAAATATTTCAAAACGTGGGATTCCTGAGAGGAAACACAATAAAAAGAGCCCTTGATGGTAAAAACATTGGGAACCACATAATTCCCAGAAAACTCTGACAATTTCTTTCCCCAGCCAACCTGAAGGTATCAAACCTAAATGGAGAACAGTAGGTCTGGCCCCAGCTTCATTAATGACTGTGTCAGTGACCCCACTCCTTTATTTATATGTATTTTTCCCTAACATGCATCTTATAAATTAAGAGTAGTTTTTAAAGGGTTTTGATATTGACCTGAAATCTAGGATGATTGTTTGATTTATTTTGACTTTAAAGTTCCAATCAAATGAAAAACCTTTTCCTTGCAGCCAAGATCATATTTTAAACAAGCAAACAAGACATCATCCTAATGTAAAATTAAATACTTTTATATAGCTGGATTGCATTATAGTATCATGTGATGAGCAACGATATTAATGTTTTCAAAACATCAATGAATATTTGTCAAATAAAATTAATTATGTATGTTTCCCTCTCTCCCTCTGTCAGCATTCACTGTTATAGGTTTGTTTCATATAGTAATGTGTATTATATTGATTAAAATCTAAAGAATGAACCAGAGCTCATGATTCTGTACACCTTTCCCACCTTTGCTCCCCACCATGTTCCTATAACCTCGCACATGCTCATATCCATTATGGCAATGATGGATTATTGGCATCCAGCCAACATGACAGGATGTCACAGGTCGCCGAGCAGAGATTTTCAGACTCTGTTTCCACCTGAATTAACTATTATTGAAATAGTTTATTGAGATTGAAGTATTGATCATTTTCTGCTAACCTTGGCTTAAGGGAAAGAAGAAGAGGCTATGGTGCTTCTGAAAGACACTAAATTTCACTTTAAAAAATCTCATTTATTTAGCCTTTTCTTCTTTCTATTTTATAGCCCTTATTATTGTATTGCTTGGAAAAGGGTAGCTTGGCTTTATTTTTTATGACAGTATAATTATACTTCAGAAATGCACTTGATTACTATGGGTAACAAAATTGTTCTAGTATATTGGTTTGGCCAATATTGCTATACAAACAACTTTTCAGTCAATTGAGTCTGGTAAAAATCAATACATTATAGTAATATTTCAAGTAAGAATTTGCTGAATCTAAGTGTTTCAACCCCATCTCCTTTCAGGGAAAAAATAGTTTTGAAGTGGCAAGACTTCTTTTTAATATTTTATTTTAATAAAAATGCTTTCTTTATAAAGACATCTAAAGTCCCCAGCAAAAGTGGTTGTGAACAGGTTAATGATACATTAGCACACTCCTATATTATAGACTGGATGGTATCTCATTTCCATTTGAAATCTATTCTCTTGCCGCATTAGGAGGATGTAACATCTGGGATTGGCTTCATCCTGCAGTATGCCACTTTTGGATTCCTGTGTCTAGTTCTGGGTGCTGAGTTTGCAGAGATGTGGACAGTTCAGAGAGCTTCCAGAGGAACATGGAGAGAGTAATGAGGAGTTGGAGAATTATGCCTCTTCAACCATTCTTCCTTCATTGGTTGAACAGCCAAGTTCTAAGTGTGTGCTATGTGGAGGTTACTGTGTTGGGTTGGGGACAGCCTGCCCTCATGAGACCTGTGTCCAAATGGATGTAGAAGTTCTGTCTGCAGGTAAGCACAGGACTGCATAGTCTGGGCTGCATGTTCATATGTGTGGTACATAGGCCCCAGGGGCTGAGGAAGGAAGGATCAGGAAAACCCTTCTTAAGGAACTGGTATTTCAAAAGTGGTTGAAGGAACTGGCTAACTTGTACCTGAGAAAGGGAAAATTAAAGGGCTCCATGAAAAGTCTGAAGGGCATTCTTGTAGATGTGGAACAAGTTTGCTTTGGGCTCACATAGCTTGTCTTGAATGTCTCTGTGACAATCTGCCTCTGGTTAGAGTGAGTACTGTACTCTTCCCATTGTTCTTCCCACTGAATTGTCTTCCCTGAAGGAGAGTTGTGTCTGGGTTATCTTGGCAGGAGTCCTCACTGTGCCCAGCTTGGTGCCTTACCTACTGTGGGCACTTAGTGTTTCAGGAATTAACCTACAGAGGCAGATTCTTCACAGCCTAAGCATGGACACAAAGTGTTGCTCATTGCTGGCTGGCTCTGGGAGGTGGCAAACTCCCCTACCTTAAGCAGAACCATGTGGCTTTTGTTCAGAATTGCTGAGAAAAGAATTCTCACTTAAGACCTGGACATGAGATGATTGCATAGGCTTCTTCCAAGTCTAAAAGTTCAAGAACCATATTTAGCATTTAGCTACCATAAAAATCTTAAGTGTTGCTTGGTTTTGTTCTTTAAATTTTGTCTTACTGCTTATTCATTTATTCATTGAGCAAATGAATGTGTGATCCAGTAGTGAACAAGACAGACAAGGTCCTTGCTCCTGGAACTCACACTAGTGGAGCAAACAATAATCAAGAAAATAAATACTGAAGTAAGATGATATCAGACCTTATAAGTTCTATAAAGAATATAGAAGAGGGCCAAGCACAATGGCTCATGCCTCTAATCCCAGAATTTTTGGAGGCCAGGATGAGAGGATCATCACTTTGGGGCCAGGAATTCGAGACTAGCCTGGGCAACATGGTGGGACACCATCTCTACAAATAATAAAAATGTTTAGCCGGGCATGGTGGCTCATACCTGTAGTCCGAGCTACTCTGCAGACTGAAACAGGAGGATTGCTTGAGCCCAAGAATTCAAGGCTGCAGTGAGCCATGATCGTGCCACTGCACTCCAGCCTGAGCAACAGAGCGAGACCCTATAAGAATGTAGAAGAGTTATTCAGGGAAGACTTGTCTGAGGGGATGCTATTGGAGCTGAGACTTGAAGGACAGGAAGGAACTAGTCATGGGAAAATCTGGAAGAAGAACCTTCCAGGCAGAAAGAACCACTCAGACAAAAGCCCTAAGATGGGCATGACCTTGTTGTGTCTAGGCCAGTGTCATTGGAGTGGACTGTGTTCTGGGGAGGGCCGAGACATGGGCAGAGCTTGATCATGCTGAGTCTTTTAGTCTTTGTTAAGTCTTTTCTAAGAAGATATGATTACCCCCCTTTCACCAGTGAGAAAGATAAAGCTTGGAAGGGTTAAGTGGCATGTCGAAGGTCAAGTCTAGAAGAGAACAGGTCTTCTGGCACCCAGATCAGTACATGGGGGTGCTTCTCAAACCAAAGTTTTTCTGTTTGCCATCCATTCTCTGAGTTTTCTAACTTTTAACCCAAATTATTTTTGGATGTAACATAGAAATTAGTGTATACATTCTGAAAGTCAGTGATGTACCATCTCCTGTTGTTAATTTTAGAGGCTTTTTAGTAGATGTTAAAACAACCATTCCTTGGTTGACAAAGTTATCACAGCATAACTTGTTATTTGGTCTATCCTTTGGGTGTCCTTACTTATCAAAAATTTAGATTTAATAATTGAATCCCTAGATTAATTGTATGATTGTGCTTGTGGAGGTGGTGCATTTCTTGATTTATAAGATACATTAATTTTTTAGCTATTTTATAGTATTTGATATGGTAGAAAATCGTAGCCTCTTGGTTGGCATATAGCACAAGCAAATATTTGTATACCATAGCATCTAGGGTATTTACTTAAATTGCTTTTTTGGAAAATAATTCACTGGAAAGTCCAAAAGGCATTTATTGTATATAACTTTCTGCCACAGTTTTTTTTTCTTTGCTCTGTCGCTGGTTACTTTGATATGAGAGACCATGTTTCTGTTAAATTGCTACCTTACTGCAATAAAATGTGTTTAGGTTCTGATTTGAACACTAACATTGTATTGGAGGAGCACGTTGCTTAATTAGAGGGGGAAGTAGCAATAGAGATTTAGGTTGTGAGTATTAAGCATAAAGTTATTTTTAAAAAAACAATAATTTGCTTTTTCAATGTGAATTGTATCATGTTGTTCTCTTGACTCTTAAATTTTTATGCTTTTCCTAGTCAGTATTATAAAAGGAAAGAAAAAGAGAGTACAGTATTATTACTAAAAGCAGAGTTCATGGTTTTTGTTTTGTGAATTCAAATAATGAAATGAAAAATGTTTAGACAAAATTAGAATGTGCTTTAGGGCACAATCAATATAGCATTTTAACAAGCTTAGTGTGTTGTGTAAAGTTCTCAAACACACTGATTCTATTGCAACTGTTAACTGTAGCAGCAAAATGTAACACTATAGTTAGTCGATAAACATAGAACTCTGATTAAACCATGATTAAGTTTTCAGAAAAGTTATCTAAAAACTATGAATTAAATATATATTTACATTGTCTCAGCAACAAAATGGATAGCCAATGAAACTTTATAGTGGTAGAGAAAATGATATGGGATAAAATTACAAGAATTTTTACCACAAACACATGTACTGAGTTAAGTTTGTGTACACCACTTATTTCTTCTTCCTTTTAATTTTTTGGTGATAATTCTTAGTGAGTGTTTGCAGAGCACAGCACCTGAGGTAACCGACAAGAAAGCAAATGAGAAGTTTCCTTGCTACTTTGGAGGCCCAAGTAAAGTGTTTCAAGGCCCTGCCTGCCTTAGTGTACCTAAGATGCAGAAGGTGCTCAGAGTCACAATGGTTGCATTCGTGTTTCCAAAGTGGGCCACCATCACATGCCCCGTGTCATTCCCCAGCTGTGCTGGAACGTGGCTGAGCACAATGGGTATCACCATCTTTATTTGACTTACAAGGAAACTGAAATACAGATAAATAAACGGGTTTCCCTGAGGATTCAGAGCAAGTCAGGGATAGTACCACCACTGAAACTCAGGCTTTCTCATTTCTTAGTCCCTTTCCAGTCCCTTGCCTAGTGAATAGTTACATTCTGGTTCTATCAGAAGCAGAATATGTGTAAACCTAAGAATTTCTGCTGGCAGTTTCTAGCAAGTGTACTTCAGGTGTACTTTGTGTTTTTACCTTGTGCACTAGGCACATGTACCTTATGGGTGACCCATATGAACAAACAGCCGACTCCCTGGAATTTATAATCTTTGAAGTAACTGATTAATCTGATGTCAAGAATGTTAATACTGATCTCTAAACCTCAGTCACTTCAGCATATGATTCTCTGAAAATTTTATTCTTGGTTTTTTTCATTGCCATGATTTTGTGAGTTTATTTGTGAGTTTATCCAGAGATTTAAATCATCTCTGGAATCTTGATGTTCTGGGCTAGTTGGTTTTCATAAGGAATTTAGTTTTCCTACTGTCACATAAACGCCTGTTCGCTTTCTCTCCCCATTTATTGTACTTTAAAAGTTATGTGACATCTTTAAGCCTTAATCTCCTAAATAGATTGATGAATAGCACTTTCTCTTGACTAATGTCAAGGGATTCTATAAAGCAAAATGTTGCTTAATTTTTCAAGAAGAATGTTCTAACACATTTCATATATTTTTGGAAATAACTAAAGATATCTCAAAATGAGTGTGGTGAAATTTGGTGTAAAGTCCAAACACCTTCCTCCTGTTGTTCACAACATAGCTTTTCAATGTAGAGGCACAGTGCCGTGTGCAGGGAAGTCTCCCAGATTCCTTCTTAATTGGTTTAAAGATGGCTGTCCCTGTATGGTGTAAGATTTGAAGGTAGTTTGTGGTGTTCAGTTATGTTAAAGGAAAAAGTCTCTCCTGGTTTGTTTTGACCCTAGTCATGATATGCCTATTTCATGAAGTCTGTTGTGCACAAAAGTGCACAAAATGAAGATAAAGTGTCCCTCTCCAGCCTGACAAAAGCCATTTCTTTGCAGAATGGTAGCTGCAGTGAAAGTAAATAAATGAATGGACAGCAATCACAGCCTAGTTGATGAAACTGTTCAATTAAAGCACAGGCATTTACATGGTGTAATTTCCCTAAATTGCCAATGAGCCCCTTTAGACACAACCAGTGTTCAAATTGATTTCAGCATTGATTTTGGCTGAAGCTGATAAATTTCTGCTTGTTAGTTAAAGTAATTTTGCAGAAGACTTTGTACTGCAGTATTGAAGTGTTCATTTAGCTGATGGTTAAAAGAGGAGTTATTTACAGAGGCCTCTACTGTTGTTCTGAGATGGGACAATTCCCCAATCATCTTTTACTTTTAATTTTTTAGGCTTCAGTATACCAATCAATAGGTGATTGAAACTGATTAAAACTTATCCAACCAGCTGCCTATGGCAGTTTAATTAGAAGCTGGATGATTCTTAAATTAAAGTTGTCTTATTTTCATTGCATAGCCATCTTCCAGAAGAGTAAAGGACTAATAGGGCTGAAAACTTAAGTTTGGCTTTGTTAAGATATCTCACAAATGTTAAATCACTCAATAGCTATTCCTAAAATAATTAAACATGTATTCAGAGGCTTTGCCTTTATGGAGATGAAAAGTAATAATAAGTTTACTTGCCAACCGAGGAATTTTTTTTTCTTTCAGGCATGGGGATAACCTATCATATAATGATATATGTGAAAGTCCAGCTGTTTGTGATATGTATCTTATTTCATAAACAAGATGAATTCTTGAGCTTATTTTTTAAACACTGTGGTCAGGATGAAACGAGCCATCGTGATATCCATGATATCCTGTGCATCTCCCCCCTGGAAAACAGCTTTGAATTTGTATGTTTTATTCTGTTTTGAAGTCTTGATTAAAATAAATCTCCATCAAATGAAAACAGATATTTTCATTTAAGTCCATATTGTGGGCAAGATTAGAAGAGATTTTTTCCTTCTCCTTCACCCCCTGGGAAGCTTCCCTATACTCATTTTATCTAGTGTGGGACAATTTTTTGAGTTTTTAATGGAAATGGGTTAATATTTCTGTCATAGGGGACATATTACATCTGGTATTACAGGGAAGAAGGGAATAAATGGCTCACTTTTCAGAGGTGCATTTACTCTTTGACCCACTAGGGTACTATTTAGTGTTCTAGAAGAGGTAATTTAGTAAATTGTACCCCAGTGGCCTAAAAAAGTTGATGCAACTCTGAAAAGTGAGTCATTCAATCGATTTTCCCTATTGCTTTTTAAAAATCAGCACTGGCTATGTCCAGAGAACCTTGAAGCCAACTGAAATTAGAGGATCTAGAATTAACTAGTTTATGTTCACACAAAGCTTATTCGGACATGTACTGGATTTGACTTCAGAGGACCCAAATCCACTTCCTACTCCAATGCTTATCAGATAGGAATCTTCAAGCAGTCATTAATCTCACCAAGCCTTGGTTTCCTTATCTATAAAATGGGGATAATAATAGTACTTATCTCACAAATTTTTGTTCAAATCAAATAGCTTCCCTGTGTGAAAAATGTCTTATAAAGTACAATAGAATATTAATTATTAATTGAAGAAGGTTTTCTGAAGTAGCCATTTTTTTGTGTCTGATTTTGGAAAGTGATTTATTGTTAATTTTCTAAGAAACTGTGAGCAGAGATTACATGGTAATCAAGCCATTTCAGGAGAGAGTTTCCTAGCTCGTTAATCCTCAAGATATTTTTTTCTACATGTATTGCCTAACTATTCCATTTCTTTCTTTCATTCTCATCATTAGGCTTTATATCTCTTGCCTCTCTGTTTTGCCCATTACATTCTTTTAGAACCTTTGATCCAAGAGATCACTATGACTGTAGCTTCCTCGATCTCAAAGATATTTAGGCCATATATTAAAAGACATTACTCTAGTTGATGTGGGGAGACCACATCAACTTATGGAAGAAATATGGAGGCAGTCATGACCACATTAACTCTGAGGCAAGTGTGGGAGTAAAAAGGGGTATATAGCCACAATAAATAGAAGAATGAGGAAATGATAAAATGTAGAGTTGCAGTAACTTTTCTTTGAAAATCTTTCTAACCTAGCCAAGTTCCCCATATCATACATTAAGTTGATTTATGAGCCCTGTGTATAATCCTTATCTTAAAATTAGTATCTGTGACCTAATAACATGTTTGATTTGACACTTAAACAGTTTGTTAACTACAGATTATTTTGCAATCAGTAGTCAAGCATCTGTAATGGGTTTTTAGACAGAAGGAAGGTTGGCATAGACCACTATTTGAACTAGTACAGTTTATATAAAAGCTTCTTTTTACAACTGCTGTTTACTTTGGATTTCCTGTTTTAACAGCTAGAGCCTGGCTGTGTTTATCTATTATGGAAGGCAACAACTGTCAGTGTTGCTTTCCCTGAAACTATCTGAATGTTTTCTGTGGATGGCTATTTTAGTATGTGACAATACTCAAAATTCCAAAGCTTGACCGTTAGTCCTAAACATATTAGTAAAATCCACTCCTAAAAAAACCTAACAAGTGAACAAATCTCTAAAAATACCAAGCAATAAAACAGATTTTTTGTTAGTTAAACCACAGCTAGTTTACATTTGATTACCGAAAATATGTCATTGCATTAAAAGATGACACTCAGAAGAGTTTTAAAGTTAATCTCAAGATAGCAAAAGATTTTGTTTTGTTTCTGTATTTGTATATTCATGTGCATTTATATGCTTGACTTCTATGTGGCAAAGAAGTATTCTGCTTATTTTGCATTTGCTTCAGAATTATTCAGCCTTACAATCTTTTGGACTAATGTATTTATTACAGTCAACTCTCAGGTTCCTTGTTTTTTATAGGAGATTCAAAGTCTCATGTAGGTATCTCTTCATAGTGGTGCCTTTAGCCCTCTTGATTTCTACCATCTCCTTTCTTTTTGTTCTAGTTTTCTTTAATGCCAATACTATAAAGTCTTTGAAATGGAAAAACTTCTAAGTTGAAGAAAGACTTCTATCTTGTTATTAAAAATTTACATAAAAGCAGAGTTAGCTTTTTTTGGGTAAATAAATAAAAGTCATTTAAAGAATGAGGAAATACCGTAAGTATGGAAACTGATGATCCTACATCACATTGGCTTTAAGAAATACCATATTTTTATTTTTTGTTTTTTAAATATTTTATAGAGACAGGGTCTCACTATTGCCCAGGCTAGTCTTGAACTCCTGGGCTCAAGTGATCCTCCCGCCTCAGCCTCACAAAGTGTTAGGTTTACAGCATGAGCCACCATGTCTGGCCAAATACCATATTTTTTTTTGATAAGGAATAGATTTAATAATTGAGTCTGAGTGTGACCAACTCTTAACTTTCTGTGCTAATGAGAATTCAGAATTACATTTTAGACAATGGAAATCCCAAACTTTTTGTCATAATGAATCAGATCTCAGAGAGCTTTTTTTTACGGTGTCTTTTTGCCCCTAGTAGACATCCGGGAGTCCTAGGGCATTCAAAGAACAGAGTCAAAGAACCCAGGATATCCCACAAGCTGTGAAATCTTTGTATGAAAAACAAAGAACTGATTTTATTATTTGGGAGAGCCATGGCTATTTCTGCAGTGAGTTAATAACAAATGCTTTTGTTTGTAAATTTTATTTATTTTAAAATAGCCTTTGATCATCTTTCTTGTCTCCTACGTGTCCTCTAACACTGCGGTCCCCAACTCCCCATGGCCTGTTAAGAACCGGGCCCCACAGCAGAAAGTGAGCAGTGGCCAGTGAGCAAAGCTTCATCTGTATTTATAGCTGCTTGTCATCACTGGCATTACCGCCTGAGCTCTGCCTCCTGTCAGATCAACAGCAGCATTAGATTCTCATTGGAGTGGGAACCCTACTAAACTGTGCGTGCGAGGGATCTAGGTTGTGCGCTCCTTATGAGAATCTAGTGCCTGATGATCTGAGGTGGAGCTGAGGAGGTGATGCTAGCACTGGGGAGCACCTGCAAATACAGACTACATCAGCAGAGGGGTTTGACTGCACAATAAATGTAATATGCTTGAATCATCTTGAAACCATTCCTCCTAACCACTCCCCCACCTTGTGGAAAAATTGTCTTCCCTAAAACTGGTGCCAGAAGGTTAGGGACCGCTGCTCTAAGACCCAGGGAGCAAAATAAACATTACCTTCTTTTCTGCTTGCCTAGAATGAGACCATCCCTTTCTAATTACTGGCTATTCTAAGCCAAATCCTAACTATTGCTTTCACTATTTTAGTGACTGGATTATTTCTTAGGTTTGATCCATTGGAAAAACTTTTCAACAATTGATAACACTCTATAAGTAATTCACAGGGTAATTGTGTCCCTCTTTTCACTAACGTTCTTTGAAGTATGTTATATGAGAAGTAGAACTTAAGTCAGTGGCATTTAGTTCACATGGTTTAGGAAATAAATGGCCTGCATCCTTCATAGGACAGTGACAAAACTGTTATTTCAGTGTTCCTCTTTTGCCATTGTAATAAGTTATTATGCATGCAATTACTCGAGGTATTTTCTCTAAGAGGCAAAAAAAGGGGGGGATGTTTCTGTATTCATTTTGATGACTATTTTGCCAATAAATTGACATTTATAACATATCATCAGTTGTGCTGAAATCTTAAATATTTTTAGTCAGATCATAGGTCAGCCTCCCCCAATTCTTTAATTATATCCTACCTCACAATCACTAGGGAAACACATATATTCCCTATTATAAATTCTCTCTGCTCATAATTTAAAATAATTTGATTGGAATATGTTCAGAAATTAATATACAAAATAGTGCTATACCCACAATATGCTAAAATAATAATAAAAAATAGTGCTATAGAAATTAGATGCCTACTTTAATTGTGTGAGATCATACAATCTTTATCAGAAAATATATGATCAGCTCTAGGTTATTTATTTTGTAAGCAGGAATCATCTGGGACGATTCATATTTTTTGGGTTCTCCTAGAATTTGAAATTCTAAGCATAAATAATTTCAGTAAACATTGTAAAATACAGATGCAATTGATCTTATACATGACATAAATTTGTGTGGGAGTCCATATGTTGGAATGTGAACACAGGTTGTTTCTCCCTTATGTCCTATGTGGACTTTTTAACATTTGTTTTCAAATTTTTATTTTCCTTACATTTAAAGATTCTTGCAGAAATCCAGTTTATTCTTCATAGTGATGTATTTAATAAATTCTTATTAAGATTTAGATGAAAATGAGCACATCTCTAACCTTATATATATATTATATATGTAGACTCATGTGTAATTACCAGTTGGATGTCTTTTAGGCATTTCAAGATTATCTAAAACTGAACTCTTGATTTCCTGTGAAACCTGCTCCTTCTACTGCTTTTCCCGTCTCAGCAAATGGCTTATTTGATTATTGTCAGTCAGCCTCTATTAGAAAGTAAGCTTCACGAGAGCAGGGACTTTTCCTGGTTTGTTCTCTGCTGTATCCACACTGCCCAGCATACTGCCTGACAATCAGGGGTGTGCATTAAGTATTTATTAAATATATAAATTAAGTATCTAAACTAGGAGGAGAGTGTATCATACAATGTGGTGGAGGTTGGGCATATGGTAATGAACAAAATGGATCTTGACCCTGCCCTTGGAATTTACAATAATGTAGAAGATAGAGACCCTATTTTAGGCATTTGTAATATAATTAGGTAATTAGAGTTTACAATATAGTTAAATTAACTATATACTATTGAGTTTAAATAACTATTAAAGAGAAATAATAATTTATAACAGGAACATGTGAAGGATCATAAGGCAATAGAGTTGATGCCAATGGATAAATGAAACCACAGGTAGGAAATCTGGTAGGTAGAATTTTCTTGCATTCTTTCCTAAATCCCACCTTCAACATTTATGATATCTGGAAGTAAACTCATCTCAAACCACTACCTGTATATACTCTCTCTGTAGTGGAAAGAGCACAAAGATTATATAGAGATGGACCCCGATTTGAATCCTGTATCTGCTCCTCATGAGCAGATGTTACCCTGAGTGAGTTTCCTAATACCCTGAGTCTGTTTCTGTTATCATCTATAAAATGTGACTTAAGATACATAAGTCATAGGGAAGTTAAATTAATTCTGTAGAGACCCTTAGGTATTGTGAGTTCCCCCCCTTTTGTTCCTTTTCCTTTCTCCCATCTCCTGACTACCCCATTTATTCATTAATTAATAAATATTTGTATATTTACTGTGTGCCAAATATTGTGCTAGGTACTGTATACACATTGTTGAATGAGGTAGATATGGTCTCTGCCCTCATGGAGCTTAAAAGTACAGGGTATATAGTCTAAGGCTGACTAGGTAAAGTTCCCCTGTTTGTGTTGGTGAATATGGCTACAATACTCCCATCATCTTAGCTTGAAATTTTAGATTCATCTTTCTGTTCCCCGTGTTTCATAAATTCTCTCTGATCAAAGAAGGTCTTTTGCGTGTTTCCCCTTTCCCATGTGTGCTGTTACTACCCAGGTTCATGTTGTTAACACCTCTTGCCTTGACTACTGTAACAAGCTTTCTAAGTGCTCTTGCTTTGTCTTCCTTTCCAGTGGTAGACTGATAATCTGCAGCCAGAGTAATGGTTTTAAAGTTAAGGTCTGAACATATCACTATCCTGTCTAAAAACCTTCAATGACTTTGTATTGGCCAGCAAATTGAGTACAGCAAACTTTCATCATCAGTAATAAAAGACAATGGAACAGCATTCTCAAAAGTTTGAGAAAAAAATAATTTTCTCAGTTACACTGTCATTCCAGAGTGAGTGTAAAGTAAATGAATAAGATGGTAGAAATAAATCCAAATATATCAGTAATTACAATAAATATTAGTGGACTAATATTGCCAGTTAATAGGTTACTTAGATTAAATTTTTAAAAATATAGCTATGTGCTCTTTTAGACTATTTAAGGAGAAATTCCTAGAACACAAAGACACAGCAAAGTTGAAAGGAAAAGGATGGGGAAAAGATACCTGGCAAAAACCAATCAAAGGAAAACTGCTGTGGTTCTATTAATATAAGACAAAATAGATTTTAAGGCAGAAAGTATTATTAGGGAAATGTAATGGGAATAAAAATATTTACAACTGAACAATAAAGAAATACTATCTTTGAAAACTGGCCGGGCGCAGTGGCTCACGCCTGTAATCCTAGCCCTCTGGGAGGCCGAGGCGGGTGGATCACTCGAGGTCAGGAGTTCGAGACCAGCCTGAGTGAGACCCCGTCTCTACTAAAAAAAAAATAGAAATAAATTATCTGGACAACTAAAAATATATATAGAAAAAATTAGCCGGGCATGGTGGCACATGCCTGTAGTCCCAGCTACTCGGGAGACTGAGGCAGTAGGATCGTTTAAGTCCAGGAGTTTGAGGTTTCTGTGAACTAGGCTGATGCCACGGCACTCATTCTAGCCCGGGCAACAAAGTGAGACTCTGTCTCAAAAAAAAAAAAAAGAAAGAAAACTTATGAGATGCATCAAAGTCATACTTAAAGGTTAGTCTTATATACATTTATTAGAAAAGAATACCTAGATATTAATAGGCTTGGCATCTAACCCAAGAAATTAAAAAGTAGAAGGACAAGGGAGTAAACCCAAAGAAAATGGAAGGAAAGAAATACTAAGGAACAAAAGTTAATGAAATAAAAATTCAAGAAACAATTCAACAAAACCAGAAGATGGTTCCTTGGAAAAATTTATCAAATGGAGAGGAGACATAAATAAGAAAATTAGGAATAAAAATGGGCACATAATTCTAGACAGAGCAGAGATTTTAAAAATTAGAGGATACATTGAGTAACTTTATGACAGTAAATTTAATTTGAAAGCAGACAAAATGGACAATTTCCTAGAAAAACTTAATGAAACTCTCTTAAGAAAAATAAAAAAACAAACCCATAACAATTAAGAAAATTTATTCATTCAAATATATAACAAATATTTATAAAATGTGCCCAACATAGTTTTAGGCACTGGAGGTAATAGTGAACAAAAAACCAAAAGTCTGTATTTTCATAGAGCTTGCTTTCTTGTGGTGGGAGACATAATAAATTAACAAACTGTGTAGGATATTGATAATTCTATGAAGAATAAAGAAAGTGAAGGGAGAGTGGGCTGTTTTATGTAGGAAAGTCAAAGAAGTTATATTGGACCTGAAAAAAGTGATGGAGCAAGCCAAGTGGATATCAGGGAAAGTGGTCCAGGCATCAGGAATAGGTGCAAAGGCCCTGAGGCAGGAGCATGTTTGGAGGAGCAAAATGAGTATTGTGGATAAGGGAGATTGGCAGAAACAGAAATCAGTGAGGTAACCAGGGGCCAGATCATGAAATCCTTGTAAGGACTTTTGATTCAGGTTAGAAATTTACCTATGAAATGGGGGATTATAATAACTTCTCATAAGATTATAGAATTAAGTAAGTATATATGGAATTTTTTATTTTTTATTATTATTATTTTTTTATTTCAGCTCATCATGGGGGTACATAAGTTCAGGTTATATACATTGTCCATGTCCTGCCCATCCCCCCGAGTCAGAGCCTCAAGCCTGTCCATTCACCAGACAGTGCGCCTGGCACTCACCATATCCAAGTGATTGATTTTTTTCAGTCCAGAAATATTTACTATTTGTCAAATATTTATTAAGTATGGAGCACCTACCATGGGCCAGTACATTGCTAAGCATAAAAAATGCAAAGTTGATTAAGAAATGGCAGTGCTCACTGCTCAGTATGGGAGAGAGACACATAAATAGGTTTTTGCAGTGGGCTAAGAGCAATAATAGAGCAACTAAAGTTTGAAGCATTGGAGAGGTGTCAAAATATTACTTTATAGCACCTCTAAGGGTGTATATTAAAGGAAGGTATGTAGGTATTTTTAGGGTAGCTTATATTTTCCTATTTATTAACTCAAGGAGAATGAAAAATTGGCCTTCTCATTTAACAACAGTGATGATCAAATGGTGTTTCTACTGAGATGAACACCTGAATGGAGCACTTATCATACCTATAGTAGGCTAGAAATAAACATGGTAAGAAATCTAAAATTTGAATCGTAGTATATTGATACTATTTCAGATGGCTGTTTTAATTTTTTGTCTTTAGAGTTCGTTCAACATGAAGTAATACTACTTGTTTACGGTTTTTAATGGTAAAAGATACATTGCAAGCTTTTGCCAGTTTGTTGTTATTAAAGCTTTGTTAGAGACTCATATGTAGAGCACATAACCTGACCCTTAGAGGATATACTCTTGCTCTTTCAGTCTATTTTAGGCAGGTTTTACTCTTAAAATATTCAGCTACTCTGAAAACTTCTTAGCTTCCTAACATTTAACGCATGTTTACTGAGTACCAGTTTCTTTCCTCAGTATTATCTCTTTGGATCCTCACGACTTTATCAGGTAGGCACTGCTTTCCCTATTCCAGACTTGAGACAACTGAAACATGGTGAGATTTACTAACAGGTTTACATGGCTAAGAAGTGGCAGAGCTGGGGTCAGAGCCCAGGCAGTGACTTAAGAGCCCCATGCCCTTTCCTCTTCTACCTCTCAAGGATGGATTGGCGATGATTGCAAAATGCTTCCTAGCCTGGAGAGATTCGGATGTGATGGTCCTTAGGCTTATTGAAATAGGTCAGTACCTTTGTTAAGTTTTGAATTACTGGTTTCCCTGCCCTAGAATATAGTTAAGTAAAAATCAATCACATCTTTCCTTTAGGCCCTAAAATATGTATAGTCTGCTATAGTTCCAGTCTTGACTTTGCCACTGACTGTGTGAGCTTGGACAAGTTATTTAACCTGGCTTTTGGGTGTTTCTGCTGTAAAAGAAAGAGATTAGACTAGACAATTTTGTTTATTTCCTACTAGCTCAATAAATTCTCTGATTCTGTACTCTTACCAAGATTAAAGGTTGATACCAACTTCTTTGTCCATTCACCTAGAACCTATTGTTCCAAATTAAAAAAGAAAGTAAGAAAGTATGGATAGCAAATATTCTCTTGTTCTGGGCTCTTTATTATTTTAAATATTCAAAAAATTTATACGAGGCTACTAGCTTTTGCCATCCTAAAGTGTATATGTCATATGCTCAATTTTAAGGGCTGGGACTATTCCCGGAAGGCCTGTTCTGGTCACAAACAAAAGGGAACACTCAAGGAGTAAACACTGAAAATATCTCATAAAAATACTTCCTCTATGCATTCATTGGAACAGGTAATTACTGTGGCAACAGCAAACTAATTTGAAGTGTTAGCTGTTAATTAAAACATTACAGAGGTGTATAGTTGTCTTTTGGTGTAACCAGAGCCTCCATTCAAACTTCATTAATCACTTTACAGTTAATGTGTGGAGGAAGGTCAAGACAATTGAGATGCAGTATCTGTTGAAAGTAAACAAGTTCCTTTTCTCCAGGTAGAATGCCATTTGCAAAGTTAAGGGACACACTCGACTCATGCCTGGCATTGCCTTTGTCATCCGCTGCTCCTTGATGATTAAATGTTAAACTGGTGCTGTCATTGTACTGTAAACCAAACCACATAGCATCTTCATTGCTAGAAATTGAACCCAAACTTCCACGGATGAATTGGCGTGCATCATAATTAAATTATCAAGCCTCCCCTTTTAATTCACTTGGAAATAGGAGACCTTTCTTTTGGAAAAGAGATCAACTTTCTTGACAAGCCAATTAAGTTGCCAAACTGTCCAGTATGGCATGTATGTTAGACTGTCTGCTAATCATTTTCTTATTGCTGCTGCTGGTCTCAAAAGTCCAGGTGTCGCTTGTTCAAAGTAGTAACACTGATCTTTTTACAACTTTTGAATCCTGTGTATGCATTCAACTATTTGTCTTCCTATTTCAGTCCTTGGTTAGTGATTCTAATATATAATATTTTAAAAAGTTAAAATTTAAATATCTGTGATACAGAAGAGGGAAAATAATGTATCATCATTAAACCTTACATATTTTGTTACCTATATTTATGTCTAATATTTACTAAATTCCTTCAAATCACATTTCAGATTAGCTTAGTCCAACAACTTCCCTGACAGGCAGTAGAAAAATACAGTGTAAGTTTTATAAATCAATTTAGTACATGAGTTTAGATAGATCATGAATCAAATTGACTGGAAATTTACCTTTGCATTGTAAAAGGATGATGTTAAAATAGATAGTAAAGTAAGTGGTGATATGTTCTAAAACCAGTATAATATGAGGGTTCCATTCATAAAATGTGTATCACTTTATATTATACAAAGTATAAAATTTTTTTTAATTGGTTAGAGTTTTATAAGTAATAGATATACTAGGGAGGTTGTTGTTTAGACAAAATCTTTAGATACTTTAACAGGTTAAAGAATTCTTTAGTAAAGTGAACAGTTGTCACCTAAGTTTTATAACCTTACCTTTTGTTTAAATGAGATATACCTGAATTTCTGTCCAATTAATTAATATAATAAAAACTAAGTTTTTATACATTGCATAATTTGATTGACTTTTGTCCACTCAAGTAGTAAAAGCTGAATGAATAAGTTCTTATACGACTCATATATTTGGCTACATACATACACATACTGTATGTATGTGTTTTCCTAGTCTTGCCTGAATTTGTAACATTTTATATGTGAAAAATATTACAAATACCCATAAACTCAATAAAATAAACCATTTGTATAAGTCAATCACTTTCAAAACATTTGTCAGTGATTGCTCAACTCTGTAAATTTACTAAAAATTATTGAATTATACCTTTAAAATAAGTGAATTTTTATCATATGTAAATTATATCTCTGTAAAGTTGTTAAAATTTCTCAGAGGAAACAAGGAAATATTTTTGCCAAAAGAGCAGAACGTGATGTTTCTATTTCAGTTATGGTGGAGTATGTAAGTTGTGTTTATTTTTGTTTTAAGAAGTGAGCAGTTTCAGGGCCTGTTAAATATATTTTGCAACTGGGCAGGTGAGGCTGGGGAATTCCTGAGGCATTAACTTCTATTCCCCCATATTTTCGCTACCCGATTCACATCTTAACACTAGCCAGGTGAGAAAAAGAGCAATCTGATCTTGGCTAATATATAAATTGCTTTGCTGAGCAAGATTTTAGTTCTTCCAAACTAATTTGCTGTATTATACTTTTATGGGCTTGCAGTAACAATAGTTATTTATGTTATGTGGTTTGTTTTGAAGTTTTTATATAATATGAGGCAGATAATTCCTAGATAATGTTCAGAATATCCAGTCTGAATATCCAGTCTGTGTAAAGGCCACATTTCATTTAAACAGGAAAGGTCTTGATGAAGAGTATAATATTTTATTTTTATAAACCCTGTTTTCTTACTTTTTCATAAATGAATGTATTTATATTTCTTGATTTAAGTTGTAGTTATTTCAGTATATTTGATTACTTTGAGCTTGCCTCTTTTTTTTTAGGAAAAGTTGAACCAGATGCTTGAAACTTTTAACTCTGTGATTTCTTATATAAAATTTATATTGTAAGCCATAGCTAATTCTATGTTTTGAGATTATTTTGATGAAATGTAGTGATATGTATTATCTGCATATGTAATTGAAAGGAACACAAGCAAAACCTACCATTTTACGTGGCTCTGTGCAGTGCTTACCATAGGGCTACAGAGGACCCACACACACAGTGGCAGTCATAAGGGATCTGGAGCCAAAAGACCTGGGTTTGAGGTCTCATTCCACTACTACTCACTTTGTGCCAGTGGGCAAACTTCTTAACTTCTCTATGCTTCAGAGTTCTCATCTATAAAAGGAGGATAATAATATATTATCATTACCTCAGAGGGTTATTTTAAAGCAATGTATAATCAATCCCTTTGTAAACCACTAAGCTCCATAGAAATATAAATAACTAATGTTATTAGTGTTCTTTGAAAGTACCGTGTTTCCCATTGCTCCAGAAATGTTTGGATTTACATTTATATCCTTAACCATTTTGTAGATTGTTTAGTGATCTCGAGTAATTTTGTTATTTTTTTTCTTCCCGTAGAGCATATCATGTCCCAAGTGGGAAAATATTAGCTGTAAAGGTAAGCACTGGATACATTTTATGACATTATTGATGCTCACCACTTTCCTTTCCTCTGTTAGCTTGAGTCACAGGTATTGTCAAAGAGGAGATGAAATGCTTTAAGGTTTGGATGGTAGATAGGGGAAGCTGTGACCCTGGGGTGACATTCAGATACCTGAAAATACTTTAAGGATGCCTTAAAATGGTCATTTGTAAGGTCCTGGCATTGTAATTCTTCTCACCAAGAAGAGAACACTTCTTTCTGTGTTTCCTGCTAAGTGGCATCACTGTCTTCCTAGTCATGCAGCTCAAAACCTTTGTAGTCATGCATTTCTTTTCCTCCTTTGTATACCACATCCTGTAAATTGCCGTATCTTATTAGAAATTTTACCTGAAATGTATCTGTTTGTCTCTTTCTATTCTCATCCCCATTGCCATCGCTTTGGATCAGGCTCACATTACCCACAGTTGGACTTTTGAAATAACTTCCTCACTGTACTTTCAGTCTTTTTCTTTTCTCATGTACCTTTTGAGAAGTGGAATCACACATGACCGTGTAACTATCTTGCCCACCCCATCCTCAGTTGTGTACAACATAAAGCCCAAGATGTCTGCTGCGTTTCTGACTCCTTATGGTATCCTGAAATACCCAAGCGGTACACCTACCAGTAGAGTCATGCTACACATAACTCAGAGATGTTCTAGACAGTTGCCTAAGATGCTCCTTACTTGTTCCAATCCTGTTCATAATCCATACCCTATCTCTGCCCAACTGCAAGGTCTCAGTCCTGCCACACCACTTCATATTTAATCTCTGTCACTGGCTGCTGGTGCTTGATCTTCCCATCATCTTTAATCTCAGATTTCCCTCATGCACTTTGTCTTGGATTGCACCTCTGACTGGACTCTTTACTACCTCCATTCCTAACCCCATAGAACTTTACTTACAACACTGGGCTTAGCTAACAAACTGGTCAGGCCTGCTTTGCTCCCTTCCCTCCCCACAGATTGGTCATTCCCTCCACATTTTGGCCCCCACCTGCCCTTACAGACATGCCCTCTGCTTTACCAGTCTGTTATAGCCTTCATCTTCAGTCTCTGGGACTTTAGAAATGAAAGCTTTTATTTTTTGAGTGACTACTATATACCAGGTATTACGCTAGGTATTATATAACTATTATCTTTAATCCTTAAAACTACAAAGTAAGCCTATTTTAAATTTGAAGAAACTGAAATTCAGAAAGCTGAATGTCCAAATTTACACTGTTGGAAAAGGCAGAACCAGGATTTAAAATGAAGTACGTCTAACTCCAAAGCCCATGTCCTCTACTACACCACGCAGCCTTTATACTGCTACTGCTTATCTCTCTGAGTTCCATCTATCTTTTTAAGGTTCATCTCCAAGATGCCTTCTTAGCTATTCACAGTGATGAATTTATTCTCTTTCCATAGTATATATTTCTGCATCTTTTTCTTATCTAGGAAATGAAGAATAACAGCAGTGAAATTACAATTGGTTATACCTTTAGTAAGGTTAGAGAAAAACTAAGGCTCAGATCTTCTGACTGCTAGTGCAATCCAGAGTTCTTCTGTATCACACCTAATACAGCACTTAGAATGTGTTATGTGGCATTATGAAGTCTAGTTTTTATAAGTTAAATAGCTTGTGGTGAGGAGGTACAACAGAGCTCCCTTTGCGATGTTTTCTTTGACACTCCAACCAAACTAGTTCTTTAGAATTGTAGAACTGGAAGAGACCTTAGAGATCATCTGTTGTAGCCCCCACATTTTACAGAGAAGGAAACTGAAGTCCAGAGAGTTTTTAAGGTAGGCACTGTGGAGGCAAGACTCCCTCCCAGTCTTTCTCTGAGCTTACCCAGTGCAGTTCTGTCATACCTCCTTAGCATTCACAGAGTGCAGCTCTATTGTACCACCTTGGTGCTTGCCGAATGTAGCTCTGTTTTACCACCTTGGTGCTCACCGAGCACAGCCCTTTTGTACCATCTGGGCATTGTGTTGTCTTTTCTATACTTCCTGAACTCCCTTTTCACTAAGAGAACACCTCTACCAACTTGAGCACTATTTTTCTATCTATTGAGTTACTTGTTTTTTCCTTTGATGTGAAAAATCTTAGATTGTTAATGTTGATATATTTATTTAAAGACAATCAACTCTTGGTTATTTATTTTAAGAGAAGGGCATGCTGATACAAATCATCCAAAAAGCTATCATTTGGTCTTGCAAGTACCTTATTAATTTTACATAATTTCATATATTTTGAATTATGTTTAATGTAGACTAATATTAAATTCTTGTGCTTGAGTACCTAGCTGGGTATAGCAAGGGACCAACAACTATTTCTGGAAAGGATTAAAGGCAATTTTAAAGAAAGGACTTATTTATAAAATAGCTATTAAAGTAGAGACTTCGGCAAATGAAAATAATTGGGATTTACAAATATACTGTTTACTAGACTTGACATTAAACTGGGCTTTAGAGCAAGGACTGTCTTATATCCCTAGAGTCTGCAAAATCACGTTTTAGATGCTTAAACTGAGATAAATGATTTAAGAATAGGTATGATTATTGTGAATAAACTTTTTGTTTAGCCTTGAACTTGGTAGCCTAGGAACTGTGTAGCTTATATAACAGTTATAATCTAAGAAAAAGAAATGCACTATTTCTTCAAAACAGGCAGAATTTTTCATTAATTTTTAGAAGTGTGTCATTTAGTTTCCAAATATTTGGAGATTTTTGAGATATCTTTCCCTTAATGATTTCTAATTTAATTCTGTTATGGTCAAAGAACACACTTTGTATAATTGGAATTGTTTTAAATTTATTGAAACTTACTTTATGGCCCAGAATATGCTCTATCTTGGTAAATGTTCCCTCAGCACATGAAAAGAATTTATAGTCCATTGTGTAGGGTGTTGTATAAATGTCAGTTAGATCAAGTTTGCTCATAATATTCTTCAGATCTTCTGTATCTTTAATGATTTTTATCTACTTGTTCTGTCAATTATTGAAAGAGGGGTGTTAAAATTTCCAACAATAATTGTGGCTTACCCTTCTATTATTTTTTACTTCGTGGTTTTTGGAGATGTATTCTCTAAGTGCATTTAGAGTTGTTATGTCCTCTTAATGAATTGGCCCCTTTATCATTATGAAATGATCCTCTTTATCCGTGGTAATATTCCTTGCTCTCAAATTTGTACTGTCTGATATTAATATAGGCACTTCAGCTTTATTTTGACTAGTGTTAGCATGATACAGCCTTTCACTTTTAACCTATTGTGTCTTTATATTTGAAGTAGATTTCTTGTACACAGCATATAGTTGAGTCTTGCTTTTTAATCTAATCTGATGATCTTTGCTTTTTAATTGGGGTGTTGAGACCATTTACATTTCAACTGATTGTTGATATGGTTGAATTCAATCTGTCATTTTGCTGTTTATTTGCTCTTTGTTCTGCCTGTATACTGTGCCCTTATTTTCAGTGGTTGCTTTAGAGTTTGTGTTATACATTTTTAACTTTTCATAGTCTCCCTATATAAATAATATTTTACTACTTTATCTGTAGTCTAAGAACCTAACAATAGTATATTTTCAGTTCCCTCATCTCAGCCTTTGTGTTATTATCATATATTTTACATCCTCATATGTTACATACCCCAAAATACATTATTACTATTTTTACTTTAGATAGTTATTTATTTTTAAAGACATTTAAGTGGTAAAAGAAAAGTTGTATTTTATACTTATCCATGTATTTGCTGATTACAGTGCTCTTCGTTTGTGTAATTCAGATTTCCATCTGGTATTATTTTCCTTCTGTCTGAAGAGCTTCCTTACTTTTGTATTCCTTACAGTGCAGGTCTCTTGATAATGAATTCTTTCAGCTTTTGTAAATCTGAAAAAGTGTATATTTCACTTCCATTTTGGAAGATATTTTTTTTGCTGAATATAGAATTCTAGGTTGCATTTTCTCGCTTGCATTCTTTCCAGCGAGAAGTTTACTGTCTTTTTAAATCTTTGTTCCTCTGTACATTAGAACTTGCTTCTTTTGCTTCTTCTCTGGTTGCTTTCAAAATTTTTTCTTTATTGTTGGTCTTAAACAGTTTAATTATGATGAGCTTTGATGTAATTTTCTTCATGATTCATGTTTTTGGGGTTTGTTGAGATTCTTGGATCTGTAGGTTTTTTTAGTCTTCATCTAATTTGGAAAAATTAGCCATTATTTTTTCAGTTATTCTCCCCACCTTTGGGAACTTCAGCTGCAAATGTATTAGATCATTTGAAGTTGTCCCACAGTAAAATGATGCTGTGTTGTTTGTTTGTTTTAGTTTTTTTTCCTATGTTTCATTTTGGATAGTTTCTATTGCTGTGTCTTCGAATTCACTGATCTTTTCTTCTGCATTTGCTAATTTATTAATCCTGTCCAGTGTATTTCAGACACTGTCCTTTTTTATCCCTAGAAGTTTAGATGGCCTTTTTTTATACTTCCATGTTTATAGTTAACATGGTCAATCTGTCCTCCACCTCCTTCAATGTATATTATATAGTTATGACAACTGAATTAATGCCCTTATCTACTAATTCTATCATATGTGTCATTTCTGGGTCAGTTTTGACTAATTCCTTCTTCTCATTTTGGGTTATATTTTTTGCCTTTTTCATACCTTATGATTTTTTATTGGATGCCAGTCATGTGGCACAGGTGCTAGATATTTTTGCATTCCTATAAGTAGTCTTGAGCTTTATTCTGAGATGCTGTTGAGTGAGTTTAAAATAATTTGATCTTTTCAAGACTTGCTTTTAAGCTTTATTAGATGGGACCGGCCCAGTGGTTAGTATAGAACAGGGGTGGGGAACCCGTGGCCTAAAGGCCACATTTGGCCTTCTAGGTCCTTAAGTGTGGCCTTTTGACTGAATCCAAATTTTACAGAACAAATCCTTTTATTTTTGTCAATACATGGTTTGTCTTTTATATTTTTATTTTATTTTTAAAATGAACATATTTAAAAAACCAAAGAATAAAATAAGTTTCAACGAAATAATCCTCCCAGATTGACCAGCACAATTAGAACATTAGTAAGCCATAAGGGCTAAATTGATAGCTGCTATGCTTACGGTTTAGTTCTAACTTCCCCATCCTGATGGGCACCACTACTGCACGAGGCTGATTGGCAAGGGTTTATGGGAGTTGAGTATGCCAGTCTATTATCAGCTTTGGACAGCAGTGTACTATGTTTCTGTTTGAAGTGGAATTTGTGAGTAGTTGCACAGCTCGACGGTATTTTTTAATTCTGTCTGCTTAACAGCCTATCATGTCAAAGAAGACCACGAGAATGCTGAAGGAACAAAAGAGATTTTTTTAATGAGGATTGAGAATTGCAATGTTATCTTGTTTCTGCTAAAGATAAGATGATTGGCTTGCTTTGTGATACTGCAATGTCAGCATTAAAGAAATTCAATGGTCATCAGCATTATAACACTCATAAGGACCACAAATATTTTAAATTAGAGGTAGAGGCACAAAAAATTATATTGCAAAAATTAAAAAATGAAAAGCAAAAGATACTTCTTTCAAGCAGCAATAAGACCTGAAAATAATGCCACTGAAGCAACTTATAAAGTAGCTTATATACTCAGGGAAAAAAAGGGAAGCCATTCAGTGATGTAAAAATTGTGAAAGAATGCATTGTTGAAGTTGTAGGATGCTTAGACCCTGCTAACATTTCAAAGTACAAACAACTGCCTCTTTCAAGGAGAACCATAACTGATCTGCAGCATGAATTAGTCTTCAACTTAACAGAACAACTTCATGCAATACTTCAAAAGGAAAGTATATATTATTCAGTCTCTTTGAATGAATCAACTAATACTACTGACTTGGCGCAGGTTTTATACTTCATTTGGGTCATAACAGAAGATTTTCTTTACTATGAAGAGTTACTCACTTTGGGTACTCTTGTGAACAGAACACGAGGAATAGATATCTTCAACAACTTTCAAGATAAATGTCATGAATTTGGTAAATTTAGTGAGTGTATCTACAGGTGGTGCACCTTCCATGACAGGAAAACATGAAGGGTTTATTGCACACGTTAAGTATTAACAGATGCAGATGCTCTCATTTCTTTTCATTGTATCAGCAAAAATCTCTGTGCTAAAGCTACTATTTTAAGTGATACTTTGCAGCAAGTTATAAGTATTGTTAACTATATTCATGCAAATGCAACATGGCATTGTCAGTTTCATAACATGTTAAAGTTGAACAATGAGGTATACAGTGTGGATTTGCGCATACGGTGTGGATTTGCCATATCATCCTAAAGTGCATTGGCATCACAGGGACAGGTGTTAGCCAAAATTTTATCTCTGAGAGAACAGAAAAATTTTATGAAGAAACAGAATCAGCAATGTGAATTATTGAAAAATTTCTATAGGAATGCAGCGTTTATGATATGTCAAATCAAAATGACTTGAATATTTCTTTGCAAGGTAAAACTAAGTCTGTGTATGATATGTGGCCAAAACCCCAAGGATTTCGAAAAAAGCTATCTTTATTAAAACATTTCTTCTTAAAAAGGAAATTTTGGATGAACATTTTTTCCAGTTAGCAAACGTCATTGATGAGTAGGATGATATATGTCAATCATTTGAAGAATACACAACTGTTATAGACCTCTTAATTGGAGAATACGATGAAAGGTTCAATGACTTTGAGAATCATGACATCACACTCCTATTAGCTTTTCAGCCTCACCTAGTTGATATCACCAAAGCACCTAAAGAACTACAGATGGAAATGATTGAGCTCTCAGGAGATGACATTTTAAAGTCATTGTTTGATGCTAAGAAAGACCCAATTGAAATATGGAAAAATGCAGTAGAATACCCATGCCTTTGGCAACATGTCTGAAAAATGCTTCCATGCTTTTCAACCACTTTTTGCTGCAAATCTGCATTCTTCTACCTAACCCAAATCAAGACATCGTTTAGGTCATAAATGACTGATACCCCTCTAGAGGATCAACTGAAACTGCGGACCTCTCTGCTGCAACCCAATATTCAAATGCTTTCCAACAAAAAGCAGACATAACAAAGTCATTAAAAGGTTAATTAACTTTGAAATTAACAAATAGTTTTCACTTTTTGAAATTATTATACATAATAGATTTTTATAAAATAATGTACATTTTTAAGTATATCTAATTGAAGTTTCTTGAATGAGGCCTTATTTGATTATAGGTAAATTAATGCGGTCTTCCAACATGAAAATGTTCCTCACCCTGGTCTAAAATTAATTTTCCCTGTACAACTGAGGCAGTATTCTTCTGAATACTCTACCTGGTGCCTTGGGAATTATAAGGTTTTCCATCCTGTCTGATGGGAACACAAACTCTTCCTGTCCAGTGTTGGTCTGGAGATTGTTAACTCTGGTCCTTTCTGGTGTTTTTTGTTTTGTTTTGTTTTGTTTTTTCTGGCCTCAGGTAATTTCCTAATATCCATGTGTTGATTATTACTCAGCTGAAGACTATAAGCCCCTTCTGCAGATCTCTGGAGCTCTCCCTCAGGTCCTTTTCCAGCTTTCTGCTCTCTGGTCCTTTAGCTGCCTTGGGCTTCTCAGACTCCTAGTTCTTTCTTCTCACCTTAGGGAGACAGCTGAACTCCACCTGGGTTCCAGTCCCTACACTGAGGCCTAGAAACTCTCCTGTCAGTAATCTGGGCAACCATGGGACTCATCTCATTTGTTTTCTATCTCTCACAATCACTGTCCTGTTCTGGCTAATGTCCAGTGCCTGAAAGCCTGTTTATTTATTTCTCTCTCTCTCTCTCTCTCTGTATATTTTAGTACTTCTTCCTTTCTTATCACCACTCTAATACAGATGCTTGTTTTGTCTCTTATCAGACTTGTTGATCAGCTTTTGAACTATTCTGCCAGTAAATAGAACCACTTATTGATGATTTATACTGTGCTATGCACTTTATATACATTTTCCTCATTTAATACAACAAGCTTTTGTTACTATTATTGATCTCCATTTTACAGATGCAGAAGCTGAGGCACAAAGAAGTTAAATAACTTGTCCAAGGTCCCATAACTAATAAATAGTGGAACCTGGATTTGGACCCAGGCAATCTTGTCCCACGTGCTCATGACCCCATGCTGTTGCTGCTCACTATTCTCAGATTTGGCTTCCCTAAATCATAATTCTGATCACATCTCTACTCCTCCCAGAGGTCTTCAGAGGCTTCATGTCACTTCCCAAATAAACTAAAAAACTCTAGAACAGCAGTCCCCAACCTTTTTGGCACCAGGGACTGGTTTCATGGAAGAGAATTTTCCCACAGACTGCAGGTGGTGTTGAGGGGGGAGTGGGAAAGTGGGTAGCGGTGAGAAGGGGAGGTAGAGCTCAGGCAGTGATGCCAGTGATGGGGAGCAGCTGTAAATACAGACGAAGCTTCCCTCGCCTGCTGCCCACCTCTTGCTTTGCCTCCTGGTTCCTCACAGGCCACAGACTGGTACCAGTTTGTAGCCTGGGGGTTGGGGACTGCAGCTCTAGAAGACGACACTCAAGATCTTCCACAGTATGTCATCAGTCTGCTTTTATAGCATTATTTTACATGTCTGAATCCTGTGCTGCTTTTAAGTTGAACTCGTTGCCTTATCTGTACCTAGCACTTTCTCACTTCAACACTTTGATTCATGTATTCCTATCTAATTAGGATGCTTTCACCCTTATCTCTACCTATCAACGTCTTTAACACCCTTCAAGGATCAGTTCAAAAGCCTGTTCCTCCATTGAACTTTTCTGGATAAACCCTGTCACATATGGTATATCTCACACTCACTCATTTTCCTCTTTGAACCTTTCTGGAATTCTCTGTATGTGTCTCTTAAGGCTGTTATCACATACTGTCTTGTATTTTGCTATTAGTATACATGTACATTTCCCCTATTATGTTGAAATCTCTTTGTGGGGAACAGATCTGATTTATCTTCTTGCCTCACTGCTGCAGAATATTGAATATAGGGTCTAATATAGAGAACTACACATAAATGAGTAAGAATTCAACACATAATTTGTTGAATGACTGAATCAATAAATTTTTGTTCTTTTGTTTGTCCTTTAGTTCATTCATTCATCTTTTGAAGTAACATCTTGAAAGCAGGTTCAGCTCACATACAAAATATCCTATAGTGTTCTCTGTATGGACCATTGCTCTCACCCAGAATATTTCATAGCTTTCTTTATATTAAAGGGTGAAATGGAAGGTTAAGAGTTAGAAGTGCATTTGATCTTTTCCTGACCCCCTCCTGACTTTTGTGTGACTTCAAGCATGTCACTTGAACCTCTCAGTGACCTCAGCTGTGAAATGGGGCTGCCTGGTCTCACAGAGGGATTGTGAAGAGCAGCAAATCACAGTCCTTGCCTAAATAGAATCACCTGCAGGGCTCTGACACCTACATAGAATGATGAGGGAAATTTAATTTCCCAAGTCAAGTGGTTAGTTGGACCCACGCTTTGAATGTCTGTAGGAACGATTAGATGAGAGTCCTTGAAATCTGTTACTTTTCTCTTCCTACTCAAAATATTTCTAATTTGTTATGCTTCTAAATATTCTTATTTATTAGACAAAAAAGCATATTGTTATGTGTCCTTTTTCAGACTTCAGAAGTAGGAAGATATCATTTCAGATATTTTTAAAAGAAGTTGAATTTGGGGAAAAATAAAATTACCTTGAATTTTTATTTTCTGCCATTGAATTTAGAAAATACCTGCCTCAAAGAGAACATTTTGAAAATGATGCTAATCACATTTTAAAGATAACTATTTGATAATGACTATATGTAACTCATGAAACACGTTTCCACCTAGCTTTTTGTTTGTTTGTTTGGTGTAGGTAGGCAAGACAATTGCAAATAAGTAGAGCAGAAAACAAATAAAAATACGGTTAGCCATCTTGCAAACAAAACCTTTCTGTACCATTAATGTATTCTATAAAATCTTTCAAGTAGTAAAGCTTGGAGGATTTAATAGATTTCCCAGTATTGTTTGTTTTCTAATTGGGAAAAATCCATTTAATAGGAAATTTCTTAGCATTGTATAGGGCATGTGCTGATTATCATTCTTTGACTGCTTTGGGTTTCTGCTGCTTTTAAACTAGCATTTAAATGGACCATTTGATTAATCATTTGTATACTGACTGTAATCCTCCCAAATTTCCTTTCTGAGTTGTACATACTGTAGAAGACAATTATGTCGCCACAGATTAAATAAGTGAATTAAAACAGAATAGCGGCTTAATTTGACCTGTGATTTTGCTCTCCTTCCCTTTAGTGGAACGTGTGCCACTCCAGCAAATAAATGAAGTCATCCATGACAGCTTGTGATGAATTGCCGTATTTATACTGTATATTTTAATAGCCTCACACTAATTTAAATTGAGCACAGAGTAAATTATAATTCAGTCACTTGACTGCTTATATTTAACTTGACAACTCATCCTTATTTGTCCTGGAGGTGTAGTGGAGAGCAGTGGAAATGCACGCAGGTATTTCAGTTTCTTAGTTAACCCTTTCTCCATGAAATGCTTCATATTCAAATTCCCTCCAGTTTGAAACCTTTAGCGCTTCCTAAGGAGAAAAAAAATAACGAAGACTCAGGGAGTCCACACTTTCCTTGTACTTCAAAAAGAAAATTAGTATTTGCCATGCTTTTTGCCATTGCCTTCAAGTAAGGAATTGGACTTGTTTATTGTTAGCAGTTTTAAAGCTCACTCGCAATAAGGCCCAGGGGAAGGAGAATTAACCTTCCACCCAGAGTGCCAAGTCTCCCAGAAAATAGAGAGGATTTGACTAGAGTTATTTTAAGGTGGATTTTACTTTCCCTCTCAAGTTCCCAGAAATTGCTTTATTCACTTTTCCATCATTATGGAATCTCCACTATTGTAGACTATAACAAATAGTAACAGTGATTACTAATTAGAGTGCAATGGATTAGCTCCACAAATACTGTATTCAATGCTGCATTTTAGGTCAGCATGGCATTTTTATTTATTTTGATGTTTATGTCTTCGGTTTTAAATTCGATGGTAGAAGTCAAGCAATCCATTTCTTCTGTCTAGAAACCGCTTCTTATATAGAGGATTATGGTTGTGAGGAGCACTTTAATTAAATCCCACATCACTTACTTGGCACTACTGTGACGAGTTGAGCTAGTTTGTGGAATAATTCCTTGAATGTCATGCTAGAGTTTTAACTCTATTCTAGGCCATGGGAACCCAATTAAGGTTCTTGATCAAGGGAATGGTATGTTCACAACTAGTAGTTTGTGCTTAATTTCAAGGTGTTGGCTAGTCTGGTGGAATCATGTCATTTTTAGGTTGGTGGCCTGAAGATGAAATGTATCTTAGTGGCCATATATCTTAGCACTGAATAAATGGCATTTTTGAAACCTTAAATAAGTGGTTCACAACTTTACTGTGATTAGTAATCACCTGGGAAACTTTTTAAAACTACAAAGATGTGGGCTCAACCCCACAGATTCTGATTCTGTTGTTCTGGGGTAAGACATGTGCATCTGAATTTTTTAAAAGTGCCCCAGGTATTATAACATGAGGCCAGGGTTGAGAGCCACTGCTTTATGGTCAATAATAACTTCATTCATTTTAGCAGAGTTTTTTAGGGTGAAAGATTCCCTGTACTTGACAGAGTGGTGTGAATAGCTATAATATTTTACAGCACAGAGTTGAACCAACACCAAATGAATTAATTTTGTTGCTAAGTTTTATACAGGAACAAAAATGTAAGTGAATATTGTTGGCAAATGACTATTGATCAGGAGAAGTGTTTAAATGTTTCTTGGCAGTTTTGTATTACACTTACGGTCTAGTTTAGTGAGAGCTTTTATAAATAACCCTAAAGCAAACTCTTGATAGAAACTGGCTATACCTTTTTTCTCACCCTCCCCTCCCCTAAATCGATGTCAGTACCATAAAATGTATACTTTAGAATTGTCCTTTTCTTTCCTTGCTCTATCAGCAGTTTGCAATTCAAAATTTATGTTTTTTCTCCTATATGATTATATTTATATATATTCTTCAGTTGTAATACAAAATATTATTCAGCCGGGCGCGGTGGCTCACGCCTGTAATCCTAGCCCTCTGGGAGGCTGAGGCGGGTGGATCGCTCAAGGTTAGGAGTTCGAGACCAGCCTGAGCGAGACCCCGTCTCTACTAAAAATAGAAATAAATTATCTGGCCAACTAAAAATATATATAGAAAAAATTAGCCGGGCATGGTGGTGCATGCCTGTAGTCCCAGCTACTCGGGAGGCTGAGGCAAGAGGATTGCTGAAGCCCAGGAGTTTGAGGTTGCTGTGAGCTAGGCTGACGCCACGGCACTCACTCTAGCCCAGGCAACAGAGTGAGACTCTGTCTCAAAAAAAAAAAAAAAACAAAAACAAAATATTATTCAGTGTCGAATGGTGCATAACTATACTATCATGGTAATCCTAAGTGTTAAGTTTTTATCTAGAAATGTCTAGAGTCAGAAACTCTGCCTCAAATCTTAAAAATTGACTTCTATTTTATTCTCATCACTGTCTTTTTAAAGTAAAAAACAATTACTTTTGAATTGGTTTCACTGAAGTGCTTAGTAAAATTTTAATGGTATGGTCTTCTTTAAAAATAAGTGTTTGAAATAAACTCAAATTTATTCTGAGTAAATGTATAAATATTTTACATTTCTGCATTACAAATCTGACTCGGTGGTTGATATTTTAAGGAAAACCATAAAACCTCAGGAAATACTGGAAAGCATATGAAACACAGAGTCAAGACATGGTCCTACCGGTGCCAGGCCCTGTGGCTCCCTGAAAGGAAACCTTGGTTTCCTCTTCACTGAAAGAAGAGAGTTAAGATGAAATGAGGTTCCATCAAGCTCCAGCATTCTGTAATAGTATTAGCAGAGAAATTAGAAGAAAACTAAAAAATGATATATTTTTAAAACTCCTTATTACTCTTATAACTAAAACCCCCATTTTAAATGTCATTTTTACTCATCATCCTCTCTTTTTATCACCTAGTGTCTGAATCATGAGACAGTTCTTTTTTAATGGTTTGAGGGTCATTCCTATCTTACTCTTTTGAAAATAACCCATGTGGACAAAATAGAGTGCATAAATTAAGAGTGTTATAACTTAACTGACTTTTAAAGCCATTAATGCTGACCTTTGAGACCTGGCTTTTTCTTTGGTCCAATCAATCACTTCTGTACCCCCTCCCCCAACACAAAAGGTTAGACAGATGTGGATACAGTTTATATTACTGGGGATTATAGTGGTGGGGAGGTGGAAGGGAAGATGAATAAAGAAACCACCATATATTTGAGTTCTTATATTTCATAGTGATTATAGCTGTATTTAATTTGAAGGTGAACATCTAATCACCAGGAAATGGAGGCAAAAGAACAAGAAAAGAAAATAAATAAATAAAATTTTAAAAGTATATGAAAAAATTAAACAATAAAACAAATTTGAAGTTGAACAAATATGTGAATGTTAATACCTTTCTATATTTAGGTCATACTACTAGATATTACACTGGAACTTCAGAAGCAAATTATGTCTGAATTGGAAATTCTTTATAAGGTAATTTTTTCCTTGGTCCTTTTTACCTGTAAAGCGTGCCTATGATACTGGCTTGCAGGATTATAACTACTTTTGTCTTATTTTTGTTACAGTGTGATTCATCATATATCATAGGATTTTATGGGGCATTTTTTGTAGAAAACAGAATTTCAATATGTACAGAATTTATGGATGGTGAGTTTTCCCTTTTATAATACTTTTTAAATGATTTTTTTAATATAGAGTGCTTTAATATAGAGTGGTTTTGATATAGATGTCAAATAGAATTAAAAATAATTAAAATATGCTAATAATTACCTCCTTTATACTTTAAAATTATATTAGTGTTAGGGGTTCCTGGTGTTAAATATTTATAGCTGAGCTATAATTTTAAGAATATAACTTCATTTACTTTATTGAAAATTTAAATAGAACAGATTAAATGCTAGTCTAATCGGTGGTTTGATATTTGATTCTTCTATGCAATCTGTCTTTACTTGCAAAACAGATGTTCTGTTCTTTTAATGTTCCAATAGCCAAAACAGATTTTCTTTTAAAGAAATCTATTAACCCAATGTCCTGTGTCTTTCAGAGAGAAATCGGTTCTTAATTGCAAGATAAGAAATTGTTTTTCAACACAGCTGTTTAGCCAAGATGTGTTTAGTTTTCTTTGGATTTTAGCCCTTTCCTTCATTCTGTGTTTTTTATTTGTTTCTATTTCAGTAGCTCTTCTTTCTTGATCTGAATATTATGGCAAAATACAGATTTCTGGATACCTTATCACTGCAATGATGTCATCTTTATTATTGTACCCATTTTAAATATAAGCAGTCTTTAAATTTTGCATATGTAGTTTTTGGTGTCTAGTCCATTAAAATGCAATTTTTAGGCCGGGCACGGTGGCTCACGCCTGTAATCCTAGCACTCTGGGATGCTGAGGCGGGTGGATCACTGGAGGTCAGGAGTTCGAGACCAGCCTGAGCAAGAGTGAGACCCTGTCTCTACTAAAAAATAGAAAGAAATTATCTGGCCAACTAAAAATATATATTGAAAAAATTAGCCGGGCATGGTGGCGCATGCCTGTAGTCCCAGCTACTTGGGAGGGTGAGGCAGTAGGATCGTTTAAGCCCAGGAGTTTGAGGTTGCTGTGAGCTAGGCTGACGCCACGGCACTCACTCTAGCCTGGGCAACAGAGTGAGACTCTGTCTCAAAAAAAAAAAAAAAAAAAAAAATGCAATTTTTAAAAATATGCTTAGTTCCTTGTAGAGATTCTCAGTATACTACTAAAGCAATTAGTTCATGCCCAGTAAGACTTTTTAATGAGTCAATATTGATACCTTGATACTGTAATAAGATGGATAATGTGTTATAAGTTAGTTATTGTAGATGTCAAGAATTAAAACTCTTATAAGCATATGGGTAGTATGACAATTGCAGAGACTGACTAGAATAAGTGGCTTAATAGAGCCAATATAGGTTATTATGTTATAACTTTCATCATTTTTTCTTTGAAGTTTTAAATTTTTCAGTTATATTAAAACATTTTTATTGAACTATAATTCAAATACCATAAAAGTCACCCTTTTAAAGCTTATAATTCAGTGGTCTTTAATAGATTCACAGAGTTATGCAACCATCACTACTACCTAATTCCAAAACATTTATTACCACCCCTAGAAAGAAACTGTCCACCCATTAGCACTCATTCCCTACTGCTCCTTTCCTCTAATCCCTGGCAACCACTGATCTACCTTCTGTCTTCATGGATTTACCTATTCTGGGCGTTTCACATAAATGGAATCCTACATTATATGGCTTTTGTGTCTGGCTTCTTTCATATATTATAATGTTTTTAAGGTTCATCCATGTTGTAGCATGTATGAGAACTTTATTCCTTTTTATCACTGAATAATATTCCATTGTTTGGCTATACCACACTTTGTTTATTCATTCCTTAGTTGATGGGCATTTGGGATATTTCTATTTTTTGAATAATTATGAATAGTGTGCCTCTGTACTTTTGTATACAAGTTTTTGTGTGGATATATGTTTTTAATTCTCTTGTCTGTGTATCTAGGAGTAGAATTTCTAGGTCATATGGTAACTATATGTTTAACTTTTTAAGGAACTGCCAAACTGTTCCATTCCATTTTACACCATTTTGCATTCACATCATATATGTGGGTTCCAGTTTCTCCATATCTTTGAAGAAAAACTACATTCCACCCCTGTCCCCCTCCCACTGTGATCAAACTTCTTGACAACTTTCTCCCAAACCCTAATGCTATTCTGTTTTTATTTACATTTATTTATTTATTTTGAGACAGAGTCTCACTCTGTTGCCCTGGCTGGTGCAGTGGTGTCATCATAGCTCACTGCAACTTTAAACTCCTAGGTTCAAGGGATTCTCCTGCCTCAGCCTCCTGAGTAGCTGTGACTATATGTGCGCACCACCACGCCTGGCTAATTTTTTCTATTTTTAGTAGAGGCAGCCTTCTTGCTCTTGCTCAGGCTGGTCTTGAAGTTCTGACCTCAAGCGATTCTCCTGCCTCAGCCTCCCAGAGTGCTAGGATTACCGGCATGAGCCACCAGGCCCAGCCCCTAGGGCTGTTCTTTTAGTGTAGATTCTCGTTATCTATTTTGTTTTGATATCATATTAGTTATTTATTTCTAAGTATTTATTGAGCACTTTCTTTCAGATACTATTCTAAACCTGGGCATACAGTAGTGAACAAAACTACCTTCATGGGGCTTACATTCTGGAAGGGGACACAGACAAGAAACAAATAATATACTCTCAAAGAGGGATAAGTCTAATTATAACATAAAGCAGGGTAGATAATGACTAACAGAGTGCTAGATAGGGTGATCAGGAATGGTCTTTTTTGCAAAAGTGACATTTTAGCAGAGACTTTAATGGCAATGAGTTAGCTCAGGGAAGGTCAAGGGGAAGATCTTTAAGGTGTGTCAGGTATAACTGCTCCAAGGTGGATGTAAGCTTGGTGTAATCAGGGCCCAACAAGAAGGCCAGAGTGACTAGAGAGTAATGATGAGAGGACCTGGGGCCTGGCAGGGGTCAGAGAAGTAGGCAGAAGCTAGATTGTGCAGGTTTTGTAGGTCATGGTAGGGAGTTTGTGTTTCAGTCTGAATTTATTAGGAAGCCATTAGAAGGTTTTAAGCAGAGGAATGATATGATATGTTGTCTCATTAAATCAAAGCTACATCCACTCAGAAATACCCAAATAGAGGATCTTGGAATGTATACATGTATTTAGATTACCATCATTGGAATAAATTGTCTCCCAAAAACCCATGTTACAAAGAAAGAAAGGGCTCTTTATATTTTCAACTAGCAGAGGCTAAGGAGAGCTTCTACTGAAATTTTTGTTTGTGCTTCCAGATTTCAATTTTGTTAAAATTAATAATAATCATGGTAATTTTAAGGAAAATTTTGGGACTAATATGACTAATATATTCTCATTCATTTACTACATATTTGTATTTATCCTGTGTGCAAGATTCTGCTTTATATTTTAGACCCTGTGTTAGACTAAGCAAAAACCTTACCCCGTGAGTCCTTTTGGTTCATTTACGTGAAGATGATGGCCGTTATTTATCAACAGAAACAGGTAGTTATTTAGCAGTGGACATGGATTTTTGCTAATCTGTTAGCACTGTTCCTCTTGGTTGCCATGGTGGATAGAGACATGCAGTGAAGTGACTGGTCAGGGATGGCCTGTGAACAGGAAACATAGGGAAGGAAGGTCACGGAGAACAAACCAGTGACCTTGGAATCATAAGCAAAAAGTTCAAACCAACTGATCCACGGATGAATGAGTTTCTAAATGCCTTGAATACCAACATCTCAACTAATATTAAACTCCCTCTGTCAGTGTATCATAGTAATATCACATTGCTGCAAGATTTTTTAAACTGCAAAAAGTTGACATGTGATTCTCAAGCCATGTGATGTAATGAGGAAACCGTTTAGATCTTTACAGTTCTGGAATTTCAAAGGCGCAGATCTTCTCTGAGCTCAGGTTCCCCATCTGTCAAATAAGGCCATTGGACTGATCGTTAATGTCCCTTCCTGCACTAAATGTTTGATGATTTGATAAGTCTAAGAACCGCTTTTTTTGCATAGACCTGTGGGATAGAATTGATAGTAAAGCTGAGTAAAAATTAAAAACCAAACTCCCCTGCCATTTTTAGCCTGATAAGAGTTACTGAATTTCAGAAAGAGAACTCATCAAGTTGTTCACTTCATATGGGATTGGTCCAATAAACTGCATTTGTCAGTCTTCCCAATACCAGCGCGTAAACCTTGATCTTCTTGAAACTGTTTGTCCTGGCAATTCATCTGAAAGATCAATGAGAACATAAAATGTTTTTGTGCTGTATTTTCACTTTTATTGTATTCATAATAAAAATGCTATTTTAGTAGATAAGTATGGTTCAGTTCATTGCAGAAGAGTCTCTCTTTTTTTAAAAAATTATCTTTCCAGTAGCACTCAGAAGCGAAGCATAAAGTTTAGTCACACTATGGTTTCCCAGCTTCTCATCAGAATCTGGAAACTACAAGCAAAAATTACCTAAGAGTGATTATTTTCTTCTATCTGCTCTGAACAGGATGTAGCTTCATGTATATGCTATTTTTTACAGGGAAAAATAATTTTTTTTTTCTCTGATGTTCAGCTTTGGGAAAACTTGACATATAAAGATATTCACATTTGCAAAATAGACTTGACTGCATTTCAGAAGAATCGCATGCTCTATGTTATTATAGTACCTTATGAGGCATACTTATAAATCACCTAGTAGTAAAGTGGTAAATAGGAATTTTTAGCCTATGATGGAAAAAAAATATTTCTCAAATATTCTGGATAAGTTTTAGAACTGAAAAACTGCACCTCAACTTGATTCTTAAAAAGTTATTACATATTGTTAAAATATTAATAGTTTTCATATAATCATATCATTAATGACTGAAGCAGAGGTTTTTTTGTATGTACTCCTGAAATTCTTACACCACTTGCCCAATATTAAAAATTTAACAAGCATACCCAAATTTCTACTTCCAAGTGCATATTGGTTCCTTCATAGTAGTCACCTAAAAAGTTTCAGTTATTTCAGTGATGCTGTTGTTGCTCTGAAGGCTTTGGGGGGTCCCTTCTTTTGAAACTGCTTCAGAGCAAGTATACCTATCTGGTGAAATTTATGATAATTTTCACACATTCATTTATTCATCCACAGATATTTATTAAATATTTACTAGCTGTTAGTTGTGCCAATTTATAGATTGATGAAAATGAAAAACAAACAGAAAACATGGCTCTTGCCTTTACTATGCTTACAATATAGTGTTTTCGTTTTTGGAAACTGCCACAAATCATTAAAAGCTGAATTTGGCAAAGTGAAAGATGTTAGTGAATACCATTTTAATGAAAAATAAGTTGTAACATAAAAAGATTGATTTTTCTTTTTTACCTCACAAAGTAATTTTCAAAGTGGAGTCAAAGGGAATTTCCAAAAAATTTTTTGAACTAGTATAGTATCTTTGCAAATAGATTGATTACTTGTCTTGGTACCTAATTTAAAGCCTAACATTCATTTAGATACATGTTAACATTGCTATTTTTATTTTATTAGTTTTTATGTGTATTTTGAACATTATATCCACCAGCTTTTGTTTGGTTAATATGAAAACTCTAAGATAGTGTCCTGGTTTACATTTGAGAAAACTGGTAAACAAGGCAGACACCTGAATGTGATTGTCATATTAATCTAATTTTGTATATGTGTTTAAGTTTACGTAAAGTACAGATTCTTAGCCTTTCCTTGACTAGTTTCCTTCAGCTCTTTCATGTATATAACTATATATACTTGGGAATAAAATGGAAATATTTGATTATATTTCGTCTGGAAGTATGATTATGTCATAAAATTTGACCAAAAGCCAGTTTTATTCTAAAAATCTAATGCATAATGTAAGAAAAGGAAAAACAGATTCTCACAGTGAATATACAGAGGAGGAGACCCATGCCCTGTTTTGGTAGTTTCACTTGTAATAACACAATGTTTGTCTCTACAGGGGGATCTTTGGATGTATATAGGAAAATTCCAGAACATGTCCTTGGAAGAATTGCAGTAGCAGTAAGTATATGGCTTTAGTGTTAGGAAATTTGGGTGATTTAATCATTCTAATCAAGCCTATTCTTATATCTTCAGTATTTTTTTTTTCCTTTTTCTTCAATTCCAAATGGCTGCCAAGATCTTCTTAACTTTCTTCTACTTTTATCATTTTTGTCCTTTTTTCTTTTCATAGCCCAACCCGCTGTAACAACATAGTCACATGACATCTGACCTGTTCTCGTTTCATATATTTGCAAAGACCTCAGGGCTCTTGTTAAACAGTAAAATTTCCAAGTTCTTCAAAAAGGAAGCTGCTTTTTGGACACTTTGTAGTTATATGCATATGATAAAAAACACCTGAAAAGTCTAAATTAGTAAAATAGTCTATGAGACAATGCTACTTTGTTCTTAAAGATTTTTTATGTTCTTCGCTTTAAAGTTTTTGTCAGCTACATCTGGGAATTTATTCTCTTTGTGATTAATAACAGTTTTTGTATATTCCTGTATTTCCTTTATTCACTAATAAACTGATGAAATATATCAACTAAACTAACATTACTATGTAAATTACAGATTTCAAATTTGGAATAATGTAGGCTAAACAGTGTCTGAGAGAAGTCATGGGATAGTGTAATAGTAAACAATTGCTAAACTAAAGGCACTCTGATAACTTCAGTGGTTTAATGCAGAACAAAGTGATCATACCATGTACCATTTAATTAAATGGCTGGTTTTCACATTCATTATACATCAAACTGACAACTCAAATCCTTTAATCCAACATGGACACTTATTTAGTCTTAGTTCATCGTAATTCACAGCTTTCCTTTTTTCTTTCTAATTATTAGTGTGAACTGCCCAGGGTGATGAGAACTTTCTTTTCTGATGCTATTGCTTGCTAAGTAGCTTCTAATCTACATGTGTAGGTAGATTAGTTTGGTATGAAATTTGAGTACTTAAATCACCATTTTAGATGAAAATAAAAATGTTTCATTTCCTCTTCGAATCTCGGGATAGTGACTGCATTGTGGCTTTTGGCAGTTCTTGGCTCTAAAAGTTTAATAACATGTACATAAAGGGCAAAAAAAGGCAAGGATACTAACTGAAAAAGAAAAGTATACATGTTCTATATATTCAGTTATCTGTTGAACTTGAAAAAAATAGAAATCTGCCTTCAGTAGGGAAGCATGTTCTTCCTGTACTTCATAAATCTTACTTCCCTCTTGTGTAGGGCATCCACACAAGGCCACTGGTCTTTTCAATTCTACTGGAGTGGGAAGACTGAAGTGAATGGAGTCAGCAGAAAAAATAAAATTTAGCGTCAAGTACAGGGCTTGCCTATTGGGTGATTGAAAATATGACACAAATTATTTTAGTGAAAGGCATTGAAATAAGTGCTAATCCAAAGCATTGTCTACATTTGCCCTTACTGTTTTTTTAAATTAGGGTAGTTTTTATTTTCTAGAACGTGTCTAATTTCTCCAGGTTTTATGGCTTGTCAGGTCATAGTAATGAAAACTAATTATGACTGCAGTAGAAGAAATACTTTTGATAGTTTTGCTCTTATCTGCCACTTTTTATAAATTCTACTGGAGCTTAAGTTTGTATGATGCCTCCAAAGTGTATTTTTTTGTGTATAGTCTGAGTAGGCTATACATTTATCCTCTGCAGCTGACAGACACCAAATTGGCACATGGCTAATGCCTGACACTGGGAGGACTATACCAATCAAAATAAGACTAGCAAATTGTTGGGTTATAGGTCATGATTTGTAAAATAAATGTTCACACAGACTGATTGGGTTCTCGGTATCCATGGTTATCTCTCTTGGATACTGAAGGTGGCATCAACATCTTTCCCTTGAGCTCTCTTAGCGAGACCAAGAAAGCACATAGGTGCGATTGCGAAGTCAAAAGTAACAGAATCAGAAGGAGAGAGGGGAAAGATAGGTGTATATGGAATACTTCCTGTGCCAATCACTGTTATATGCTTTCTGTACAAATATTATGTCATTTAGTCTTTACAGTAACCTTGTAAAGTTTGGATTATTGAACATATTTTATACATATGCAAGATAGGGTTTAGAAAAGTTAAATAACTTGCCCAGAGTTATCATCTTATTAATCAATACTAATTTGAACACAGAAAGACGCCTTGCTCTTTCACTCTGCTTTCCTAAGAGAATGAGGGAAAAGTAGAGGGAAGAGTGAAAGTGAGAACTAGGTTAAAAAGAAAAAGTCATATGAATAAGAGTATAATGGAGCAACACATACAACTGCTTCAGATTCTTTTCATGTCTTAGAACCACATTTATACCAGGCATGGTGGCTCATGCCTGTGATCCCAGAGCTTTGGGAGGCCAAGATGGGAGGATTGCTTGAGGCCAGGAGTTCAAGACCAGCCTGGACGATGTAGTGAGATCCCTTCTCTAGAAAAAATTTTTAAAAATTAGCTGGCATGGTGTTGCATGCCTGTAGTCCCAGCTACTTGAAAGACTGATGCAGGAGGATCTCTTGAGCCCAGGAGCTTGAGGATGCAGTGAGCTATGATCACACCACTGTTCTCCAGCCTGGGTGACAGAGCAAGACCTTGTCTCTAAAAAAAGAAAAGAAAAGAAAAAAAGAATCACATCTAGGTATTCCCTCCCCCTTCTCAAATTAACTTAACTTTAGTTGCCTGGTTCTAATAACCTGGTATGCAAGGCAGGTTTGTAAATCTAAGGTTCATTACAGTATGGACCTTGTTAGCTTCTATGATAGGTTATTAAAATTTTCTCTTACAGGATGTATGGCAAAAGAGCATTTTTTCCCCAAAGAAATTCATGTGAACTATTTGATTTCAGCCTTCCAATTTGCTCAATAATTTTTAGCCACATTCTGCCTTTCCCTGCTATGTAACACATTTTATTTTTCCTCTCATTTCTGAAGCAGTGACACTGTGTACTGTATTTTGAGTGCTAATGTTGATTGAAGTTGTCCCTGAAAGGATGTGCACTTGACTTGTCAAGGAGTGAGTGATTGACAGCAGATATAAGTACTTTTAGTGTCAAGGCTTTGTCAAGTCATTTTTGGAAACCTAGCGTACTGAATACCAATAATATCCTCTGGATTTTCAATGGACAGGTTTCTAGTTCCCTTGTTCACTGATGCTTATATGCTTCTAAAGGAAAACGTAGTCTATTTTGACAAAGTTGGAAGAATAATATTTTCTTTTTGAATCTCTAATAAAATTTATAATTTTAGCAAACCACAAAATAAGTATTTGGTTTACTTTTTTTTCTACTTGACACTCTAAATATGTTGGATTGCCTTCCCCTGTGTGTTTTCTGATTATTCATTTTGTGTGGGACCAATTTTTAGTGGTGAGCTATCCTTAATGGAAAGGTTTTATAATATGCAACTAAGCTTCTAAGCTGAGAAGTTTAACCCTACTTCCTCAGGACTCAGAAGATGATTACTTCCATGCTAAATAAGATAACCTCCTCTTACTATTCAGAGAGAAAATTGTTTTCATTATGGATGTTATTTTTTATAAGCATTTAAAGAAATATTTTTTCCTGTTTCCTTTTGTGGTAAAATTATTATTAATATTTTGACATTTTCTTTCTTTCTTTTTTTTTTTTTTTTACTGTCTTACTGTCTGGAATACCTGTGTTTTATTGTAATGCCAGTTATTCCAAACTCTGGAAGAAATTATTTGCTATAAAAATTTATTCTGTTCTCTTAGAATAGACAAACATATAGTGGAATTGATCATAAAGTGTTAGCAAATCTTTCAAGAGTACATGCTGTTACACTCTGTGAGAACAATTAAAATATCTTAACCACTGCTCAGCCCTATTAATTGATATAGATTTTGTCTTCTAGATCTTTAGTATTTAGAAATTGGTTTTCTCCCATTGCACTGTTGCATTTCTTTTTTTTTTTTTTTTCTTTTTTCTTTTTCCTTTTGTAGACTTAGGTGGTACAAGTGCAGTTTCGTTACATGGATGTATTGCATAGTGGTGAAATCTGGGCTTTTAGTGTAGCCATCACCTGAATAGTGTATATCATACCCGCATTCCATTTCTTATTTTTACTATTGCTCTTAGTCTTTCTTAATCAACTAAAATCCTTCTATATTTACCCCCAACTCTCCTTTCATTATTTTCAAGATGTGTAAATCACTCAGTTACTTCTTGTCATGATAGGTTTTCTTGTTCTTGTCGTCCTGACTCATCTAAAATTTTCTATAATGATGGATACTTTTAAATTCTTTTAGTAAATTTTAAGTAATAGTGGTTCATTCAATGTATCTGGTATCTAATTATGAATAGTTAAACTGTGAAATTGGCAAGTTCACACTCATGCGCATACAGGGTCAATGATAAAACATGTGCATCTTCTTTTACAACATTTTCCATATAAAGAGTTTTAAAGTTCTTTTTTTTTTTTTTGGAGACAGAGCTGGCTCTGTTGCCCAGGCTAGAGTGCCATGGCGTCAGCCTAGCTCACAGCAACCTCAAACTCCTGAGCTCAAGCAATCCTCCTGCCTCAGCCTGCCGAGTAGCTAGGACTACAGGCATGTGCCACCATGCCCGGCTAATTTTTTCTATGTGTATTTTTAGGTGTCCAGATAATTTCTTTCTATTTTTAGTAGAGATGGGGTCTCGCTCTTGCTCAGGCTGGTCTCGAACTCCTGACCTCGAGCCATCCTCCCACCTCGGCCTCCCAGAGTGCTAGGATTACAGGCGTGAGCCACTGCGCCCAGCCTTAAAGTTCTTAATAGCAACCACTTATTAAATTTTCCACATAGAAGGTAGCACTTTATAACCCATGTATGTAGGGTCTTAGAAACATCTTTTTCAGTAACTCATTTGACTAATTGTTCCTAACTCAGGCTATTAAAGTGAAAAATCCAAATCTAATTCAGATGTTTGTATTTCCTCATTTTGTTTCCTTGGTCTGCCCTTTCAGGTATCTCCAGATACCTTGTCTGTGTGACTCCTGCACACAGGAGTCGTACATGCTTTAGACTAGCCACACTGGCTTGTGACGGTCATCTTGATATACTTTGTTCTTTCCTACCACAGTCTGCTTAAAAAAGTTTTTTGGGGACACTTTCTTTATTTTTAAATTATTTTATATCTACAGAAAAGTTGTAAGAATAACACAAAGAATTCCCACAGATGCTCCATCCAGATTTCTCAATTGTTAATAGTTTGCCACATTTGGTTAAAAGTCTGTATACATATTTTTTTCCTGAAACATTTGAGAATAAGTTACAGACATCATGCCCTGTACCCCAAAATACTTTAGATGTCTATATCCTAAGAATAAGGACATTGTCTTAGGTAATGACTGTATAATGATTAAAATCAGGAACCTAGCATTGATATAATACTACTAGATTGTATTCAATAGCATAGCCCTTATTCAAATTTTGCAAAGTGTCCAATAATACCCTTTATAGACCAAAGGAAAAAAATTTCTGGTCCAGCCTCCAGTCTAGGATTACACATTGCATTTGGTTGTCATGTCTCTCTGGTGCCTCATTGTTTCTTTCTCTTTCATGAATTGGTGTATTTTTGAAGAGTACACTGCCCCAACACTTCAATTATATATTTTTACCTTGGCCTGAGTACTTTCTTCTCTTTTCTTCACATCAGTTGGATCTATAATATATTACTCAAGGACCAACACTGGTAAAGGCTTTCTGACTACTGATGGGAAAAGCAGTATCTGTTGTACCCACCGCCTTATTTCATTAGCTAACTTTTTTTTTCTTTTTTTTTTTTTGAGACAGGGTCTCACTCTATTGCCCTGGCTAGAGTGCAGTGGCATCATCATAGCTCACTGCAACCTCAAACTCCTGGGCTTACGCCATCCTCCTGCCTCAGCCTCCTGAGTAGCTGGGACTACAGGCACACGCCAGCATGCCTGGCTAGTTTTTCTATTTTTTGTAGAGACGGAGTCTTGCTCTTGCTCGGGCTGGTCTTGAACTCCTGGCCTGAAACAATCCTCTTGCCTTGGCTCCCAAAGTGCTAGAATTACAGGTGTGAGCCACCATGCCTGGCCCTAGTTAACTTTTTAAAAATGTATCTCCTTTGTCATTAATGTCTTGACTTCAAAAAATGTTTTACATATAGAAGTACAGAAAATAAAAAATTGTTGTCCCCTTTTCCTGTCCCTCTCCTTGCCTGTATAGCACCATTAAAAATTTAGCATATGTACTTGTGGGTTATTTTATGTACATATGCACTTATTTCTTTCATTTGGCATACCTTATCTTCAGAACATTATAAGTTCATTAAAGGAAGGAACCTATAGCTTTTACATTTGGTGTTCCACAAAACCTGGCACAGAAATGGATGATATTCAATAAGTGTTTATTTGGTTGACAAAATTTTAAAGGAAGAATTATGGGTGATACGTTTAAATGTGGAAAGTTCCTTATAAAAACCATAATTGTACTGTTTTCTTTTTCCTAAATTTAGGTTGTTAAAGGCCTTACCTATTTGTGGAGTTTAAAGATTTTACATAGAGGTATGTGCTGGGCTTATAAACTTGGATTTAATTTGAGGTGGGAGGGGGGTTTTTTAAGTGAATAAATGATCTGACATTTAAGCCAGCTTGTGTATTTGGTAGTCAAAAAAAATGCCTTCTTTATAAATGTTATTCTTCTTTTTTTCTCCCTTAGCTGCTCTCATTTAGGTTATAAACTTGGCATTATATTTTTGTGACTCACATTTATCAAACATGTAAAAAGATATTTCATAGTATTTGAAAATGACAGGATCTCATTTGTCTTATTTAACTCTTGTTCATGTAAAGCTTTCACTTTCTGTACAATTTCATCCCCTCCTTTTAACATTTCAGATATCATCATATACTGTTCCTTAAGAGGTTACTTCACATACCTGGAAAGTGAAACTTTAAATAAGGACTGGCTAAAGCATCAGAAATAATCCCCTAGTCTAGTAACAGAACATAAGAGAGAATAATCAGAGAACCATTGAATGTTGCAAGAGGAACCTCTTTTTTTTTTTTTAATGTTCCCAAAATGTCTGAATTCATTTGAAGCAAATTATTAAGAGAGGAAGAGACTATATAACAAAGAAACTTCAGGGCCTGATGTTACTAACAGTACTGTTTAATTTTACACATCTGCTCATTGTAGCTTTATATACTTTCGGGGAATGCAACTGCATACACATTAGATGTGATTAAAGGAAAGTTTTTTTAAAAAAAGGTATAAACTGTGAGAGGAAAGAAACAATGTCTTAAACTGTAGTATCACATCTATCACTAAGGGTTGTTTTCTTTTGTGTTAGTTTTAATATCTTGGTTATTCCAAATCTCTTCTTAAATCATCCTTCTTTTAAAGAGAGTATCTAGATTTTGACAAGTAAAATATTAATTCAGTTTTTGAAGGTATTTATATTGATTAAATGGAATCATAAACCAAAAATTTTTTTTAAAACCAGTCCACTCTGTTTCTGGAGTATAGCTGATGCAAAATAACAAAATGTAGATGTAGGGAAAGTGAACTGAATTATTGTTAGCATTACTTTCTCTGGGTATAGATAAGTGTGTACACACATTTCATGGGTGAAAGAAAAATGGAACATTTTTCACTGCCACGGTTAAGAAAGAATGGTGTTCAACATGATATGACTTACATTGCTTCTATCCCCTCTACTTTCACCTCCTCACACCCACCAACCCATAAAGTAGTTACAACCATTTTAATAGGAATTAACCCAGTGGTCAGTTCTCATCATCTTATTGATTTTTTTAATGGACATCTGCTATCTATTTGACAAAGGAACAAAATGAAGACATCAGTTCTCAATAGCAAAGCTTTCTTTTTAAAGAACTGTACCATGGAAATTGGAGTGTTATTGTGAAAGTGAGTCTTAGGATCATCTTATACTCTGGGCATAGAGGATAATTCTGGCTTATAGTGAAATCTCTCTCTAGCCATAACTTTCTATGAGGAATCTTAGCAGCACTAAGAACCATAGTGGATAGGGAAACATGTTTTAGTTATTCTGTAATCCTCTTTAAAATCAGAAATCATGCTGATAAGTTGATATACCTTAAACCTTCCTGTATCTAAATTATTTGGTTTTAGTTTTACTCTGTGTTTCAGAGAAATAACTGAATTTTTCATTTGAAGTGAGATCTTGATGGATATATTTTAAATGGATCTATGTGGATCTAAAAATGAAGTCAAGGGTCAGATTCCCAGTACAACCACTGTGGGCAAATGTGGTTGACCAGAGCCTCTCAGGGGCCAGTAAATCCTTCTTCCCAGCTCTGGTTGCCCCTTGGGCTAACAAAGGGCTCTTTGATCAGTTTTGTACAAGGACTGCAGTGGTTTGACTGAAGACATGGAGGTTTCAAAAGGGAATCCTGAACCTGTACTTCTCTTTTCAGTCTGTGCTGGCCAGCCCTGTTCCTATGGAGAGTAGCCCTGTATAAAATACCTCTGATTGTGAGAAAAAGATATCTGGGAGGGGCTGAGTCGGGGCAGTGGTAGTATGCCAACAAATCCTCTCAAGGGATTTCACCCTTAAGTAAATACTAGTGAGTGAATGTGTGTCTACATCTGTCTAGATGCAAAGACTAATGAATTGCAGTGTAGATGAACAGTTATTCATCAATGGTTATAGATACTCAACTATAGACATAAATATGCTGTGGTAATATACCTCATTAAATATATTTATATATTTAGCTTTTGAGTTTCCTAGCTACTCACGGAATCTACCATCTGGATTTAGAAGCATGTGTTTTTATTGAAGAGTGGAAGAAACCAGGTGTCCCTGAAGACTTTTGTAAAGCATTGTAACAGGAAATTTACCCTAGATTGAGTAGTTGTTAACTTAATATTTTAGAGGTTTTGTCCATATTTAATAACTTGGATTCCATAAAAATAAGATTAAAGATGCCTTTTTATTTACCAAAAAGCTATTTAATTTTCTCCTTGATTAAAAAATTGTAGCTTTTTAGATCAGTTCAATCAGGCAATTAAAGATCAGAGCTTTTAAGTTCAGCTAAGGCAATTAAATAGGTAATATACTTGTTGATGCACTTTTGCTATGTATGCTTATTGCTGTACCTTCTTAAAAGCACATGTACTCATTTTTGCTTTCTCTAAATGAATGATGATGGGAATTTAGCTGAATATGTGTCACATTGTCAAATCAAAGACAGGTCTTTCTACAGGGTGGAGGGGAGCTGGGTATAGGTACTGTGAGAAGACAGTGAAAAGAAGATGGTAAAAGAGAAATACTAATGAGTGATCTACACCTTTTCCTCCTTTGTCTTGGGCTATGTCTGTGTGCTCCTCTAATCATCATTTTCTATTGCTGCCCCTAAAAACCAGGGAAGAAAAAAAAAATTGCTTTTTATTTATGAGTGGAAATTTCTAAAGATTAGAAAATGGAGATGTGTTCAGTTACTTAATGAGAAAAGAGGACCAACTGTTTCTCACATTTAAATGGCTTTTTTGGAATACAGTGGTGCTGGATTTTTAGCTATAGGAAGTGTATTATATATGTAGTATATTTTGGAATTTATTAAACATAGCTAATGACTTCTAAACAAACTGCTGATAAAATCTTTCCCTTAGTGTGTATCCAGTGAAGACTGTATAATGGAATGAAATCTGAGCAGTAAACAGTGACAAACTGCCCATCCCATGAGACTTGTTAGCCTGGTCAAAGTTAGTTTATTTGGTAGTAGTGTATTATGTCAAATGGAAATTGTTTTGGAAATTGGAGTACAACAGTTGCTATTCATAATGGATTATCAAATATTGTATTCAATCAGGTGTTCCTGTTGCTTATTTTGCTCTTTTTAAGAATTGGTTGAGATGATATATGTGAAAGTACTTTATCAAGTACTATCAAGTGCTAATAATGCAGGTATGTTTTTATTATAACTATGAATTAATCACTTTATCCAATTGATAAGAATATCCCACTCCCAAATGAAGCCAGAGAGTTTATTGTACTCTATATTACTGAGTCAAAATTATAAAAATCTTTAAGATAGACCAAAGATGATGAAATGTACATGAAGACATAATGATTAAAAATGTTTGAAACTCCCACCAAGATTAACTACTGTGGAAAAACTGTCTTTATTAAAAGGTATATGCGAGGTGCTATAAGCATAGCATGTGCTGACTGTGGGTAAAAACAAAGAAAATGAACAGTGAGAAAATCTGTTAGGCCAGATCCAACATTACAGCAAACATTGCAGCTTAACTTCAAAACATACATCGCCACTAATGAGGTGAGAGCCCTGCATATTAATAAACCTACAGCTCCAGTCATAGCTATCATTACCCACATCAAACATAAATACAAGATTAACACCTATGCCATTTCTTTGGAAGATGTGAGAATGCCCTGGTAGTAACTGCTCTCTCTTTCCCTGAGGATAAAAAATAGAAATGGGCCGGGCGCGGTGGCTCACGCCTGTAATCCTAGCACTCTGGGAGGCCGAGGTGGGTGGATCACTCGAGGTCAGCAGTTCGAGACCAGCCTCAGCAAGAGCGAGACCCCGTCTCTACTAAAAATAGAAAGAAATTATATGGACAGCTAAAAATATATATAGAAAAATTAGTTGGGCATGGTGGCACATGCCTGTAGTCCCAGCTACTTGGGAGGCTGAGGCAGAAGGATTGCTTGAGCCCAGGAGTTTGAGGTTGCTGTGAGCTATGTTGATGCCACAGCACTCTAGCCTGGGCAACAGAGTGAGACTTTGTCTCAAAAAAAAAAAAAAAGAAAGAAAGAAATGGAAGGGTAATGAAAATAGAACTTAGATTAAGAAAATAAAATTGGCAATCAGTCTGGGACAATCGTGTACAGATACAGAAGTTTATAGAAAGAAAAAAATCTTTCTATAGATTTTTGTTGGTGCCCCTGGACATTTTTTGTTTATAGGAACCTGGTTAGTTTCATTTATTAACACTTTCTCCAATAGGAGAGCTTTTAAAAAAAAAAAATTTTTTTTTAATTAGCTGGACATGGTGGTGTGCACCTGTAATCCAAGCTACTCAGGAGGCTGAGGCAGGAGGATTGCTTAAGCCCAGGAGTATGAGGCTGCAATGAGTTATCATGACACCACTGCACTCTGGCCAGGGTGACGGAGTGAGACTCTGTCTCAAAAATAAATTAATTAAAATAAATTAAAAATATATTTTTGAGACCGGGCGCGGTGGCTCACGCCTGTAATCCTAGCACTCTGGGAGGCCGAGGCGGGTGGATCGCTCGAGGTCAGGAGTTCGAGACCAGCCTGAGCAAGAGCGAGACCCCGTCTCTACTAAAAATAGAAAGAAATTATCTGGCCAACTAAAATATATATAGAAAAAATTAGCCGGGCATGGTGGTGCATGCCTGTAGTCCCAGCTACTCGGGAGGCTGAGGCAGTAGGATTGCTTAAGCCCAGGAGTTTGAGGTTGCTGTGAGCTAGGCTGACGCCACGGCGCTCACTCTAGCCCGGGCAACAAAGCGAGACTCTGTCTCAAAAAAAAAAAAAAAATATATATATATATATATATACATACACATATATATATATGTGTGTGTGTGTATATATTTTTTTTTTGAGAAATTCCAGAGACAAATGCTGCCCAAATAAATTTATGTTTAGAGAAAAATTTGTAGCTCCAGCATATATGTTACAAATTTTATTTTCCAGCCCTGGCTTTTACTCTTTTCTAAATCTGGCCTCACACAGAATTTCCAGTTGGTGCTACCTTACATGCCAAAGCCAGTGTTAGTTTGTTCATTCAGCAGCTATTTCTTTTATACCCACTGTGTTCCTGGCACTGTTCTAAGTACTTGGAATACATTAATATATAAAACACAAAATTTCTATGCTCATGGAATTTATATTCTAGCAGTGGTGAGGTGGGTTGGGAAATGACCCACAAACAATAAACACAATAAATGAGGAAGTAAAGAGTGTGTTAGAGGGTGGTTAGTAATATGGAGAAAAAGAAAAGTAAATCATGCTTAGGAGTAGCAAAGGGTCAGTTGCAGTATCAAGTAGACCTCACAGAGAAGATGAGGTTGTAGTGAAGGCTTAAGGGAAGAGAAGAACTAGACAAGTAGCTATGTGGGGAAACAGAACAGAAGCCACAGGTTGGGGATGTTCCTGGAGTGAGTGTTCATGGAACAGCGAAGAGGCCAGTATGTCTGTCCAAATATATGGGGACAAGGGTAGAATCAACTGTTAGGGAAAATGTCTCGGCAATCTAGGCGGGTTACGGAGGCCCAGATGGGGGAGATACATATGAAGATGGGGAATGGTGGTAGGATTCTGGATGTATTTTAAATGTAAAGTCAATAGAATTTCCTGATAGATTGCTTGTAGGTTTTTTTTTTTTTTGAGACAGAGTCTCACTTTGTTGCCTGGGCTAGAGTGAGTGCCGTGGCGTCAGCCTAGCTCACAGCAACCTCAAACTCCTGGGCTTAAGCGATCCTACTGCCTCAGCCTCCCGAGTGGCTGGGACTACAGGCATGCGCCACCATGCCTGGCTAATTTTTTCTATATACATATTTTAGTTGGCCAGATAATTTCTTTCTATTTTTAGTAGAGACGGGGTCTCGCTCTTGCTCAGGCTGGTCTCGAACTCCTGACCTCGAGCGATCCACCCGCCTCGGCCTCCCAGAGTGCTAGGATTACAGGCGTGAGCCACCGCGCCCGGCTGCTTGTAGGCTTTAAGAGAAAGAGAGGAGTTGAGATTGCTTAAATTGTCAACAGTTCAGTATGTTAAAAAGAACTGCACTAAAACTAAGGGGCAAATCCTGAGGATAATATCAAGTACAGGCACGAATACAGAGCAACTGGAACTCTTGTACATTGCTGCTGGGAATATAAAATGGTACAGCTCCTTTGAAAAATAGTCTGGCAGTTTCCTGCAACATGATTCAGCAATCCCATTCCTAGATCTTTACCCTAGAGAAATGAAAACATATGCCCACACAGAAACTTGTAAGCAACTGTTCACAGTGGCTTTATTCATTTTTTTTCTTATTTTTTTTTTTCTTCCTTAAGCTCAGGGTAGTGTCAGAATATAGTGACTTTATTCATAATAGCCCCCAACTGTAAATAACCCACAGGTCTTTCAGTTGGTAAATGGATAAACAAACTGTAATACATCCACACAATGGAATATTACTCAGCAATAAAAAGGAACATGAGCATTGATACATGCAGCAGCGTGGTTGAATATCAAATACTTTATGCTAAGTGAAAGAAACAGACTCAGAGGGCTACATACTGTGTGATTCTACTTACATGACATTCTGGAAAAGGCAAAACTATAGGATAGAAAATACATCAGTGGTTGACAGAGGGTGAAGAAGAGTTGACTGTAAAGGCATTGAGGGAACTTTTTGGGGTGTTGGAAATGTTCTGTATCTTGATTTTGGTGGTGGTTACATAACGGTACACATTTGTTAGAACACTAAGACCTGTACACCTGAAAAGGGTGAGTGAATTTTAGTGCATAAATTATGCCTCAGTAAACCCGACTTAAAAAAAAAAAAGGGAGAGAGAGAAGGCCTTCTCTTACATCTTAGCAGTGCGGTAGACACTCTACTTTATTTATTTGTTTGTTTGCTTATTTATTTATTTAAGACAGAGTCTCCCTCTGTCACCCAGGCTGCAGTGCAGTGGTATGATCACAGATCACTGAAGGCTTGAACTCCTAGGCTCACGTGATACTCCTGCTTCAGCCTTCTAGGTAGCTGGGACTATAGGTGTATGCCACCATGCCAGGCTAATTTTTTTTTTAACTCATTAATGTAGAGACGAGTGTCTCACTATGTTGCCCAGGCTGGTCTCAAACTCCTGACCTCAAGCAGTTCTCCCATTTCAGCCTCCCAAAGTGCTAAGATTACAGGTATGAGCCACCCTGCCCAGCCAACATTCTAGAAAGAAGTTTCCCCTGCCCAAAAGACAAACCATTCTGTCAGAGGGTCTTGGTGATTCTGTCATTATCACCGTATCTTTGTGGCTCCTGACAAATCCTACCTAGGTTTAGTCTAGTAACTCAGCTGCCTAAAAACCAACCAACCAACCAAAAAACTTCTCATGATTTTAAAGGACATCTCGATGCCAGACAGAGAAGGGGGCACGGGGCAGGGATAAGGATGGAGGGCAGGGGAGAGAGGAACTTAGAAGTTGTTGTTATCATTGGCCCAGCAATCTGGAACATCTGGAAATTGGACAAAGTTTTCTTCCTTAGGTAAGCCATTTTTTCCCTCAGAGATATTACCAAGAACTGCCAATGTGCAGTGCTGACTCGGCCTGTTGGACAATTTTAAAAGTTCAGTTTTTAAGAAGTAGGCTTTATTTAGTATTCCCGATTCAGTCCTGCTGACTGACTGCCTCGCTGGGTGACCCTGGAAAAGCAGGTCCCTCTTCTCTGTGCTTGAGTTTCCTCATACATACTGTGAAAGGGTGGCCAGATGATCACTCAGTTCCTTCAAGAGCTAGAGTTCTGCGTTCTGTGATTTTGTGACTGAAGGAAGTGTGACATGTTGACAAGCTAGGGGAACAAAGCAAATCAGAGAGACACATGGAAAAAGAAAATGAGAATTCCCAAAAGTAGATTTTGCTATGAAAAAAATAATAACAACAAATATTTATTAAGCACTTACTCCACTCTTCTAGGTGCTTAATGTATATAAACCATTTTCAGGCATTCCTTCAAAGTGGGAAATTCTAGGAAATATGAAATGTTTTAGAATTGAAGATGAGAGATTGAAGTATAAACAAATAATTGAGGATTAAAGCAATGTGTCTTAGCTACAAAAAATGCTTGTTTTCTAAACTAGACTGATGTAATCAATCAAAAACATCTTTAAGGGAAAGGGTTTTTAAAGTATAAAGTATACTGACAATAAAGTATTATCATTAATAATGAATTATAAAAAGGACATGTAGAGTCACAACTTGGATGGAAAGCAAAAGCATCCTTTTTAAAAATTCTTTTTATTTTGAAATAATTGTAGATCCACAGGAAGTTGCCAGAAAATGCACAAGGTGGTCCCATGTAAGGGCATCCTTTTTAAGGAAGGAATTTGGAAGAAAATTGGAGGGTGATAGTTCTAAAGAGTATAGGCAGGTAAATGTTATATATATTTGCTATTACCTTTTAAAGGAAATCAGTATATATTTTAAGATTTTTAAAATGTCATAATTGTATTATATTCCAAAATTACTTTATTATATTTATTCAATAAAAAAGATAAATGAGATGGTAAAAGGAAAACCTTTGAATTCCTTAGGAAAGAAATTTTGATGTCAAGGTGATAGTGTTAAAAGACTACATTAGTGTGTATAAAAGTTGGGATTTGTGGCAAAAATAAATTAGGGAGTAATCATTTGCTGGATAAAGTGATGTTTAAATGAAAAGATTGTTAGAAAGCATTGCTATTGATAGAAAACTAGCATGATACATTTTTCGTAATTTTATGAAGAAACATAATCTGCACAAAGCTTTTGTAACAGTCTGTTTTGCAGAGATCTGCACAGTCTGTGGTTAGCTGTAGGTTGCAGTGAGTTTTGAAATAATCTAAGTCTTTTCTTTCTGAGGGACTATTTTTTTTTAAAGAACTGGTTAGATTTTAACGGATCCAAGACACTTTAAAAAGAGTCATCCTGGTTGGTTTATGTTGTGACCTGTAATGATGACAGAGCAGAGGTGTGGGAACATCCTTCCCTGACCTCTGGGGCTGCTTGGTTAGATGAGTCTGGAAGGAGGCATGTATGTTATGGCAGTGCTAGTGGTGAGAGCACGGTTACACCTTGTTTTCTGTTTAAAAATTTAAATATTGTCCTTTAAATGTAAATATTAATCACATGCCATTGCTGTAGATCATAACTCATGAACATTTGTGCTTTTGAAAAAAAATAAAGACTTAGCCCATTAACTGAGGTAAACAAACTAGTTTAATGACTCTGGTTTGTTGGTTTTTCTCCAGCTTCGACTATCCACACAAATGAACATCTCTAGAAATTAAGCCTCCTTCCCCGTGTTGGTCATTCATTCTCTTTGCCTAGGGTAATCACTGGGGATTTCTGTATTTGTAGTATGGTAATGATTTTCAAAAGACAAGAAACCCTACATATCATTACTTAAAAGTGTTCTTTTAAGTATGCGTGAATATGTTCCTAGAATATATAAAGAACTCTCAAAACTGAACAGTAAAAAAAAAACCAAACAATCCAATTAGAAAGTGGGCAAAAGACATGAAGAGACATTCCACTGAAGAAGATACACAGATGGCAAATAAGCACATGAAAAAGATGTTCAACATCATTAGCCTTTAGGAAAATGCAAATTAAAACCACCATGAGATATTGCTACACACCTATCACAATGACTACAATAAAACAGTGACAACACCAAATGCTGGTGAGGATGCGGAGAAATAAGATCACTGATACATTGCTGTAGGAATATAAAAGGATACAACCCCACTGTTGACATTTTTTTAAAAATCTAAACACGGAATTACATATGACCCAGCATTTGCACTCCTGGGCATTTATGCCAGAGAAATGAAGACTTATGTTCACACAAAAGCCTGTACACAAATGTTTATAGCAGCTCTATTCATAATAGCCCAAAACTGGAAACAACCCAGATGTCCTTCAACAGGTGAATGGATTACTCAGCAATAGCAAGGAACAAACTATTGATACACACAACCTAGATGAATCTGCAGAATGATTATGCTGAGTGAAAAAAGCCAGTTACAAAGGTTACATAATATAAGATTCCATTTATATACATTCTTGACAAAATTATAGAAGTAAAGAGCAAATTAGTGGTTGCCAGGGGCTAATGAGGGGATGACAACAGAAGGGAAGTGTATATGGCTACAAGGGGGGCCAGATGAGGAGTCCTTGTGGGGATCGAAAAGTTCTGTCTTGACTATTGGTGTCACTACCTTGGTTGTGATATTGTACTATAGTTTTATAAGCTGTTACCATTGGGGGAAATTGGGTGAAGGGTAGGGTACATAGCATGTCTCTATATTATGATTTCTTACAACTGCATGTAAATCTGTTAGTTATCTCAAGATTAAAAGCTTATTGTAGAAAAAAAGATTATGTGATGTTTCTATAGTTGCCTGTATTCGGGCGGGCTACTTAATCAGAGAGGGTTATTCTGGACTTAGCTTTTCTCTCCCCTATGCATCTGTGATAGGGATTTGATCATAGGCAGAGTTATCCCTTTTAGGACATCTCTAAGAGGGTGAGTAACTCAAGGGAAATTAGCCTATCCCATTCTGAAAATGAGTATCAACGGAAGCTTTAGAGGAGAGAGAAGAAAAGAGGTCATGTGTGATAACAGAGAGGAAATGCAAATGAGAGAGGATAGTTAGTCTCCCATTCCCCTCCTTAAAATCCTCCTGCCTTGCTGGGGATTGAAATTTAAAGTAGACTACGTGATCATTGTATATTTTGACTCATAGGTCTTTATAGTATCCATTATGGTGAACTTCTGTCCAGCCATCCAGCAAGATGCACTCAATGTGTAGATGAATGTCTGATTCACCAAGCTCCACAGATAGCTCTGGTCGTAGCTTTGTCTCTTGGGCAAACCTGAAGTTTAGGAGCTCATCAGAGGGAGAAGGAGAACATCTCTGTGGTGGATGGTAGGGTCATTTCTGTTGGTAGAAGATGGAGGCCACAGTTAATTTATTATGATTTCTCTCAATCCAGAAGGAACTTAATCTTCTAAAAGCAAAAGACTGGATTTGACTTCCATTGTGCTGATCACCTTCAACCATGCCTTTGGAGAAAGGGACAGACATGGAGAGTTCTTCTAACTGTATTTGATTGTATGCCAGTGCATATTTGTTGAATAAATAAATTGAATCATAATTTCCTGGGGACAAGAAGCTTTTTATAATGTGACTTAATTAGAAGTCATCCTCTCTTACCTTTTCTAGTATTAAAGTGAGAGATTTATCCTCAGATAGAACATTCTGCCAAGCAGAATGGACAGGCAGCTTTAGCACTTAGAAGAACTCTGCATGTCTGTCCCCTTCTCCAAAGGCATGGTTGAAGGTGATCAATCAGCACAATAGAAGTCAAATCCAGTCTTTTGCTATCAGAAGATTACGTCCCTTCTGGATTGGGTGCAATCATAATAATAATAATAATTGTTAATCTTATTTATTGAGTGCCTTCTATATGTTACTGTGTTAGATCTTTTGTATGTATAATTTTATTTAATCTTCATGATATCCTCTTAAGGAAGGTATCATTGTATCCCCATTTTTAGATGGGGAAAGGCATTAAGTGGTTTATGCCCTAATGGAAGAGCTCTAGTTTTAGGGTCAGACCTTGGTTTAAATTCTCGTTCTGTCTCTTAATTCATCTCATCTGCGTGACCTTGGGTCAGTTTCTTAATTTCTGGCATATAATAGTTATTATTATAGTTAAAACAATTGCTTCTCAAGAAAAAAGCAAGAGGTTTAAGTGAGAGGGAATAATTAGAAAGTTCCTTAAACTTCCCTCCTACGTATCTCCTTTTCTTAGAGAGAAAACTAGCCTGTGAGAAGTGGAAAGAACCTAAAATAAAACATCTGAACCAGTTTCTTTGTAAATTTCCCAAGCTCACCCAACTATTTGCTGCCGAAGCTGAGATAATAATCTAGTCCATTAGTTCAGATAGATTTAGTTCATATGTATAATGTAGTTTGTTAAGGCTTAAAATGTACAGTCAAAGCCTCTAGCTGTATAGCCTTGAACAAGTAATTTTGTTAATTCAAGCCTCAATTTCCTCATCTGTAAAATGGGGTTGTAATCTATCTCAAGGATTATAATGAGAATTGAATGAGATGATGCATATGGTAATAATGTACTTAACCCAGTTCTTGGCGTATAGCAAGTGCCAAATAAGTGTTATCTACCGTAATTTTTGTTATTTCTTTAAAACAGTTTACTAGAATTGGTCTTCTGGACATGATGCTCTAAGTCAAGTCTATCATCTTACAATTTATTTATCCATTTAATGTGGTGTTGCTTTGTTTTCTTTTCTTTTTTTTTTTTTTCTTTTTGCTTAAAAGCTTTTATAGTCTGTAGGAGTCTTAACAATCAGCAGTATCTTAGATTGGGGTTAGTAGGCTGTTTAGGAGAGTTCCTCCTAACCTGGTATTTCCCATGCCCTGACCAGAACTGGTACACATAGCAGGTAGGAATGTAGGATTCACCACTTTGGAAGGAAATCTCTTTTACGTAATTACATGAAAGGATTGGGGAAGGGAGAATTGAGAAACCCAGGCCTTTTTGCCTTAGGTATTAGCCTTGTGTTAATAAATGCCCTATGTTCATTTGGAATGGGTTGTTGCAAAAAAAAAAAAAAAAAAAAGAAAAGAAAAAGAAAGAAAAGGAAAAAAAATAAATGCCCTATGTCTCCTGCCTTTATCATATGTGAAGGAGAAAAGCCATGTTTGTTGCCCCCATTCTGAATGGAATCATGAGACGCTAAGCAATAACTGCCATTGAGGATGGCTAATTATGCTGCTTAATTTTATTTAATGCTTTTGCAAGAATATTTGGATGACCTACCCTTTATTATGTGATAGGTGATTAGAATAACTTTTATATCGCATTGTGGTTTTCTCTTAAGTATGTTCCTGTTGTGCACAGATGAATTTGAAATGCAGAATGTCAGCTTAGTCTATATTTAATTGTACCTGCTGTTCTCATTCTTTAGAATGCAGTCCCCAAGAAATAACTAGATAGATATATTGGTTTTTGTCTTTTCATAAAACAATTAGACATAATGAAAGAGCTTTGCTGAAGCACCCTGGCACAGTGGTAGGAGAGGTTACTAGGCATGGAGCTAATGCACCCTCTGGCTTCTGGTAAACTGAGAGTGGCTTCCTGGTATCAAGCAGTATAATTGCTGTATAGAGGGAAAAAGTTGAAGATAAGTTTATTTCTACTTTGTTATTGCCCCACAATAGCCATGTGCCACATTTTAAAACTGAACTCATGTTTCTTTAAGAATTGTACCATGCCTATTGCTAAGAGCATTCAGTGAGACTTACATATAAAAGCATAGAGCAAATTGAGTATTTTAAGTATAAAACAGACACCAAAAGGAAGCAGAAATCTGAGATATCAACAGCACCAGATGTGAATAGATCACAGCAAAAAGGGAATCCTCAATTTGGATGGTTTTCCTTTGCTGACAAGAGAAAGCATATAGCACATACAGAGTCACAGTTTTCTTTACAACTAATTTTACCAGGAAATTATCATATGAGTCCCTATATAGAACACATTGAGTAACTCCAACTGTAGTTTTTTGAAAGAGCTTTTATTTATCTGATTTGAACAGCCCCCTCGGCACCCAGCCAGAGCCTGACTGAGGGTAACCTCCCACTCTGAGCCCTGATTGTGTTGGGGCAGAGGCTGGGCAGTGGGTGGAGGAGCCTTTTGTGAAGACCTGCAGAAAACACATGCTCTTGAGGGCTCTGGCCTTCATTACCAAGCTTTGGCTCTGTGCTGTTTTTGTGGATTGTTTAATGGCTAATTGATGCAGCGTGTGTAAAGATACAGTTTCCTGTGTGAGGCAGTTATGGGTGGCAACATGGGTTGTCTCTACATGATACCAATTTCCACAGTCAATTTGGTCAATTCAGTGGAAAAAAAAAAATCAGTCAGTCCAGCCTGAAAATCAGTCAGAGCAGTTACTGGAGGTTATTGAGGCAACTATGGTTGATTGACCAAATTTTTCATGTTCAAGAACCAGTTGTTTTTGCATTTTGTGGCCATAGCCTTAGTCACTTTGGGAAATAATCTTAAATACACAAAAGTGATGTTTTAAAATTAGTATCTTTCTTTAAATATTTGTGATCACAGTTTATAAGGCCTTCTAGTGCACATTAGTTTTAAGAGGAAATAACCATTTTACCATTGATATATAGTATATGTAATTAACTGATGTTTCATACTTTGAGTAGGAGAGTGACCACAGTGACCACAAAGTACCTGCAAAACTATGCATTACATAAAAAATGTACTTGTTAGTAATTAATTAGTAATGTTAATGATAAATCAAGTTGTGTTTTGTGGCTAATATTTTTAAGTAGCTTTATTAATGTGACTTATGTACCATAAAATTCACCCATTTTAAGTATACAATTGAGTGATTTTTAGTACGTTTACAGAGTTGTGAAACCGTCACCATAATCCAGTTTTAGAACATTCTATCACCCCCAAAAATCATCCTTTTGCCTATTTGCAATCAATCCTTGCTTCTGTCCTCAGTCCCAGGGGACCACTAATTTATTTTCTGACTCATAGATTTGCCTTTTGTGGACATTTTATATAAATAGAATCATGCAACTTGAAGTTTTTTGTGCCCGACTTCTTTCACTTAGTGTATGTTTTTGAGGTTCATACATGTTATAACATGTGTCAGCAATCCATTCCTTTTTATTGCTGAATAGTATTCCATTGTATGGATATATTGCATTTTGTCTATCCATTTACTAGTAGAGGAACATTTGGAATTGTATCCAGTTTGGGACTGTTATGAATAATGCTGCTATTCATAGACAAGTCTTTATGTGGTTCTGTGTTTTCATTTCTCTTGAGTAGTTATATTTTATTAAAGATAGAGTAGGAAAGTGACTGCATAGTGACCAAGTTTATGTAGTAAGTTTATATTTCATTTTTAAAGATGCTTTGAGGCTGATTTTTATTCAGTTACAGGCTCCTGTAGAAAACCATCTACTGTTATCCTCAGCATGACACAAGACCCTATTTGTAAACTCTTCCATTCTTCCCACTCCCTGATATTTTTCTAATAATTTAAGCACTTCAAATTATTGGATGGAACTGCATCATAACTACCTGTTATCTACTTGGGCTATCACTGCTGCAGCTCAGAGATTTAGTACATCATCATTAAAAAGCTCACCTTACTCTTAAATCTCATTAAAGGAGTGGGAAAATAGTGTGACAGGAGACACATGTTTTGATTGGATAATTGTTAATTCTTCTGTGATCCCAGCTGAACAGCGCTTGCCATTCTGGAAGAAGTCTATTTTCAGGTGGAGCTGGTAAATGAAAGTTAACCACACTTAGCATTTGGGTCTGTTCCAGTATATTAGATGATCCACATCCTGACTTTCTAGGGTGGAAGTCATTGTCATTACAGATTCTACAAAACAGTAGCTTATAGTATAGTGCATTCAGGTTTACAAAATGTTTTCCCATTCATTTGATTGATTTAGCAATTCATTGAGCTCTAGCTCTGTGTCAGCAGTGCTAGGCACACAGTCTTAATTCTCACAACAACCTTGTTAATGTAGGAAAGTCAGATATCCAAGATATGATTCGATATCAAGATATTATACATAAGATATGACGTACTATAAGATCAGGGGTGATATTTGATCTTCCTACACTGGCAAGATTGTCGGTAGAAATTCAAGGTTGTTATGAAAGTTAAATGAGACTGTGCTTGGCACTGAGCATGTATGTGTGAGTACACACACATGTGCACGTGCACTCAAAGAGGTTTAAATGAGTTGTCCAGTCTTACAGTCAGTGTGCAGGGACTGACTGTAGGATCCTGGATTAAGTCTGGAGGGCTCTTTTTTTTTTTTTTTTTTTGAGACGGGGTCTCTCTCTGTTACCCTGGCTATAGTGCAGTGGCATCATCACAGCTCACTACAACCTCAAACTCCTGGGCTGCAGCTTTCCTCCTGCCTCAGCCTCCTAAGTAGCTGGGACTACAGGTACCACCATGTTCTGCTAATTTTTTTTTCCTATTTTTTGTGGAGATGGGGTCTTGCTCTTGCTCAGGCTGGTCTCAAACTCCTGGCCTCATGCAGTCCTCCCACCTAGGCCTGTCAGAGTGTTAGGATTACAGGTATGAGCCAATGTGCCCATCCCTGGAGGGCACTTTACATGGCATCATTCTGCTATCTCTGAGAGAATTTGACCAACAGGAATCTATTTTGACTCCTATAAAAGCCAGTCTGCTTAAAATGAATGAATTTTTTTCCAAAATGGAAGAAGGTAATGAATATCTGATACTAAAAATGGGTCACTTTACATCGTACCTTTGTCTCATTGTCTCCAACATGATAGTGACATCTTGGCCAAGATAGATTAAAACCAAACCTCAAATTAGGAAATACCAAAACATGGTATTTCATACTGAATACAAAAGGAGATTACAATTAATTTGGTTTTGGACTAGAAGAAGCTTATTTCTCGTTAGTGGTATGAAAAGGACCCATAATTCCAGCCTTCTACACACCTCATTTGTATTTTCTCTGAGAAAATGTCTCAGTTAAAATCAATGCCCTACTATTCATTTAAGCTCCCTTGCCTTCAATAAAACTAATTGATAAACCCTAATAATTAATGGCCTGATTAAACCAAAATGACTTACATCTGCCCTGATGATTGCCATTTATAATCAGTCACTTTAATGACTCATCTTTTCTGCGCTTTGCTTACAGAAGAAAGGCTGTGATGTTTTAAGGAGCCAAATAAAAAGCTGTATGCCTTCGATTGCTGTTTGTTTTCCATAACTTGCTATTGCATTAAAATAAGCATGAATATAACTTCCTCCTTAAAAGTAATCTTGCCTAATCTGTTGTGCTGTTGTCTATGGCTTGGAGGGAAGCTGAAAACAGCCCTCCTCCCACCAAAAAAAATCCAATCATTGTGGTGTTCTTAACAGTTGTAGAATTTGCATGTGTTAAATGAAAACTTGAAGTAGTAACTTGAGTGGCCACATACTAGAATTGTTGATACCTCAGATATAAGGTGGAATATTTCATGTAAGATAAAACTTAAATCAAGGAAGCTTTCCTTACTCCAACATTTAAAGGGATTCTATTTGCTTCAAATTCTGCCACAGGAATTCAGATTTAGCCTAATTAAATGAGTAAAGTCCTAATCTAATTTATATCCCAACTACTTCAAAAAAGGATCTGAGGTGGCTTATCAGGCCAAAGCAGTGAACAAAAGACAAAAACAAGAATTTTAAAATAAAGTGATACTCAACTTTGCTCATGAAAGAGATAACTGTTATGGGATTTGCCTTTCACCAATAATAATTAGGAAACTGGACAAAATATATGAAACAGTTATCTTCAAACATTAGAAAACAAGCAATGTAGGACAGTAATCCCTGAGAGAAGGGAAACAAATGAGGTAAGCCCTACAATCACGCAAGCTTTCTTTCTGGAAACCCAAATAGAGCCCAGAGGTCTTAGTGAGCTGAAAAGACAGAGCTTGGAGTTCAAGGAGGACAAAATGGCTAGCCTTTACAGAGCAGAATCCTAGAAAGGCAGGAACTATTCAGAGAAAGAGCTCTAAAAATTGTATAGGAGTTTCCTTGTGTCTGGCTGAATATCAATGTGGATTCATAGGCTGAAATCTTGCAAAGCTAGACAACAAATTGCTGTCTGGGAAAGATATTTCTGGAGAACTATAAGACAATTCCCAAAGCTTATACAAGATTGGTAATGTTTTTAATTCCAACAAGCCAGTGAAGAGCATTCAGTGCTCTCATTAAATACATTAGAGCATTCAAGAGAAACTTTAGAAGGTTCATGCTTTAGTAGTGGGGCTACTAAAATAAAACCTCTAAAATAAGCCTTTTATATTGGGGGAAAAGATAAAATAAAAAATAAAAAATAAAATAAGCCTCAAAATGATTCAGCTATCTGCAAGTTACTTAAACTACTTGCTGGTATCAAGTTCAACACTCTTAAAAGGATTACAACAAAATCCAGCAGTCAACAGGAAGATTCACAGCATCTGGCATCCAAATAAAAATCAGTAGACAAGTAAAAATTTTTTCTTCTGATTATGGATGAAAGACCATAACCAGGCAAAAAATATTAGTCAATAGAAAAAGGACCCCACTCACTGCCCCCCCAACACACACGCCAGAGATAATGGACTTAGCAGACAAGGAGTTTAGATCAATTATTATAAAATTTATAAATATGCTCAAGGATTTCATAGAAACCGTGAGCATAATGAGGAGAGAAATAGAAGATATAAAAAAGAACCAAATGGAACATCTGTTTTCAATGATGAAAAATAAAATATCTGAAATAAAAATTTCATTTGATGGAATTAGCAGCAGATTAGACACTACAGAAGAAATGATTGTGATCTTGAAGTTAGAGATAGATTATCCAAAATTTCTACAAAATTGCTTTTTTCTACTATTAGAGAAAAGAGTTTTAGAAATGAGCATAGCCTCAGTGACCTGTGAGACAGTATCAAGTAGTCTAGGACATATGTTAACTGAAGTCTCAGGAGAAGAGGAGAGAAAAAGGAACAAAAAATAATTTGAATAAATAATGGCCTAAAACTTTCCAAGTTTGGTGAAACCTGTAAACCCACAGATCTAAGAAGCTCAGTGAACCCTAACCAGGGCGAACATGAAACCACACCAGATCATATCAAAATCAAAATTTTGAAAGCTAGTGACTAAAAAAAAAAAAAAATATTTAAAATGTTCAGACCAGGCGCGCTGGCTCACGCCTGCAAGCCTAGCACTCTGGGAGGCCAAGGCAGGCGGATTGTTTGAGCTCAGGAGTTCGAGACCAGCCTGAGCAAGAGCGAGACCCTGTCTCTAGTAAAAATAGAAAGAAATTATATGAACAGCTAAAAATATATATAGAAAAAATTAGCCAGGCATGGTGGCACATGCCTGTAGTCCCAGCTACTCGGGAGGCTGAGGCAGGAGGATTGCTTGAGCCTAGGAGTTTGAGGTTGCTGTGAGCTAGGCTGACTCCATGGCACCACTCACTCTAGCCCGGGCAACAGAGTGAAACTCTGTCTCAAAAAAAAAAAAAAAAAAAATGTTCAGAGAAAACAAAACACATTAAGTAGAGAGAACAAAGATAAGCATGACGGCAGACTTCTTGTCAGAAGCTATGCAAGGCAGAAGATAATGGAAAGATATCTTAAAAATGTTGAAAGAAAAAACTGTTAATCCAGAATTCTATGCCCAATGAATATATTTTCCAAAAGTAATAGCTAAATAAAGACTTTTCAGACAAACAAATCTGAGAGAATTCATTGATAGTAAACCAACATTATAAAAAATGTTAAAGGAAGTTATTTAGGAAGAAGGAAAATACCAGATGGATGGTTAGAGCTGCACAAAGGAATAAATAGTGCCAGAAAGGGTAAATGTGGATAAATAGGAAAGTTTTTTTCTCTTTAAAATTTAAAGCAAAAATAAAGACACTGTATTGTGGGGCTTATAATATACATAGGGGGAAAATGTATGACAACAGCACAGAAGATGAAGGGAAGAAAATGGAAATAATACTATTGTAATCATACATTGTAAATGAAATGCCATAGTATTACTTGAAGGTAAACTATAAGAAGTTAAAGCAACATGTTGTAAATTCTAGAACAGCCATTAAAAAACATAAAGCTTCAAACAGGCTGGCAAACTTAAGCTCATGGCTCAAACTTGGAGCTCTGTCTGTTTTTATAAACAAAATTGTATTGAAGCACAACCATGCCCATTCATTTACATGTGGCCTGTGGTTGCTTTTGAACTACAGTGGCAGAATTTGAGTAGTTACAACAAAAACCTTGTGGCTCCAAAAGCCCGATATATTTACCTTATGGCCCTTTACAGAAAAAGGTTGCCAATCACTGGCTTAGAAGCCAGTAGTAGAGATTAGTGGAATGCTAAAAAACAAACAAACAAACAAACAAAAAAAAAAAAACAGCCCAATTAACCCAAAAGAAAGCAGGAAAAGAAGGAAAAGGGCCAGGTGCAATGGCTCACACCTATAATCCTAGTGCTCTGGGAGGCCAAGATAGGAGGATCACTTGAGATCAGGAATTTGAGACTAGCCTGAGCAAGAGTTAGACCCCATCTCTACAAAAAACAGAAAAAATTAGCAGGGCATGGTGGCCTGCACTGATAGTCCCTCCCAGCTACTCAGGAGGCTGAGGCAGGAGGCTCACTTGAGGCTAGGAGTTTGAGGTTGCAGTGAGCTATTATGATATCACTGCACTCTAGCCAGGACAACAGAGTGAGACTGTGTCATTTGTTCATTCATTCATTCAAAAATAAATAAATAAATAAGTAAATAAAGTTAAATATAAATGGTCTAAATACCCCAATTAAAAGCATAAATGTCAAACTATTTTAAAAAGCTAGACCCAATGTCACAGTGTTTGCAAGACACTTGTTTTAAGTATAATGATAGAGATATACTGTCCAAACACTAATCATCAGATTTTAAAGCACAAATAATAGCAACATATTGTGGGGTTTATGATGTATGAGAAAAGGCAAACTGTAACTAGTCTTTAATGACAGAAACCACTCAGTCGTTACCATAGGCTAGCGGTCGGGGTCGAGTTGACTGTAAAGGGGCACAGCAAATTTTGGGGAGTGATGCAAATGTTCCCTGTTTTGATTGTGGTTTGATTACATGATGTATACTTTTGTTAGAATCATCAAATTGTACATTCAAAATATCTGCAGTTGGTTTTTCTAAAATGAATAAAAATTGATTTCAAAAAGTAAAGTGAAACAAGAGAAGATATTTCTCTTCAGATACTCTGAACTTTTTAGAAGTTAAATCAGAGGGAAATGCAGTGGATTATGTTGGTCTTTTCTAAACGCTGTCCTGCATACCATGCTGTATTGTACTGGTTTCTGATTCGGTAGATCTGGGGTAGAACCTAAAAAGCTTTATTTTTTAAATGCACAGCCAGGTGTTTTATAGCTCTCATTGTCTTTATTATAAGAAACAAGCCAATTGTTCAGAAGGAAAATCCCCTTAAGAATATACATAAGCAACATTGTTATCCTGAAATCTCATAGCAGTATTTTTGGTCAAAGAATATATCAACAACTTCTTGGTCTGCATGCTCCCAGAGGCCAGAGACAGAGTCTTACTCATGTGTCTCCCCACAGCATCTAGTATGTGCCATCTCTGGCACGTGGTAAGACATCAGTAAATATTTGCTGAAGGAGTATTTTTAAATGACTGTGGGCCAGGTGTGGTGCCTCATACCTGTAATCTCAGCACTTTGGGAGGTCAAGGTGGGAGGATTGCTTGAGACCAGGAGTTCAAGACCAGCCTGGGCAACATAGGGAGACCCTGTCTCTACCAAAAAAAAAAAATTAAAAATTAGGTGAGTATGATAGTGCATACCTATAGTCTCAGCTAGTTGGGAGGATCAGGCGTGGTGTGGTTCACACCAGGAATCCCAACAATTTGGAAGGCCAAGGCAGGAGGATTGCTTGAGCCCAAGAATTTGAGAAGAGCCTGGGCATCACAGCGAGATCCCCCATCTTTACAAAAAATTTAAAAATTAGCTGGGCATGGTGGCATGCGCCTATAGTCCTAGTGACTCAGGAGGCTGAGGCAGCAGTATTGCTTGAGCCCAGGAGTCTGAGACTGTAGTGAACTGTGATCATACCACTGCACTTCTGGGTGACAGAGCAAGACTGTCTCTAAAAGAAAGAAAGAAAGAAATGCATTCATTCTGAAGTGTATTCCATTAAATGGGAAAAGATGCAGCTCTTTCTCAGGTCAAATTTATGCTTTTGTGGGTGAGCATGTTAGCCCATCTATTTAGTAGAGACCTCATTCATTCACCATTTGTTCAACAAATATTGTTTCCTGTGTGTACTAAACACCATTCTAAATATAGTAGTGAACAAAACAGATCAAATGTGCATTCATGGAACTTCCCTTTAAGAGAGGAGGACCAAGAATTAATAGATTTATATGTAGAGATACAGTGTGTTGGTGGTACTAAATGTTTAGAAGAACATTGAAGAGGGGGGAAAGGGAAAGGGAGTCTCTGGGCAGGAGGGTATTGCTATTTCATACTGGGTGGTTGGAGAAGGCTTCTCTTAAAAAGGTAACATTAGAGCAGAAACCTAAAGGAAGTGAATGAGCAAGCCATGTGTATACAGTACGTGGGAGCAGAATGTTCCAGGAACATGGAACTACAAAGCAGGAACGTGCCTGGCAAGGAGGCCAGTGAGCTGAAGCAGAGTGGGCAGGGAGAGAAGTGGTAAGGATGAGACCACAGAGGGTGTGGGGGGGGAGGGGGAGCTCATGAGTACCTTGGAGACCATGGGAAGACATTTGCACTGAGCTGGGAAGCCCTTGGAGGTTTTAGGCAAAGAAGGGATGTGGTCTGATTTAGGCTTTAAAAGGATCATGTTAGCTACTGTGTTGAACACAGACTATAGCAGAACAAGTATAAAAATAGGGAAACCAGCTCAGTAGCCTTGTCAAGGAATGAGTACATATGGCCAGGCAAAAATGTTTCCTCATAAATGTTAAATCGGCTTCACAGTTCTACTTCCTGTGTTTTGGAAATTTTTTTTTTTTCAGCTAGAATTTTACTCAAATACAGCTTAAATTGCTACAACAGCAATAGAAATTATTCTCTAAATATAATGAAATATATTACTTTTTGTAGCTTGGTTGTTTATTAGTTGATAATAGTAATACCTTACGTTTATGGAATGTTTGACAGTTTAAAAAGCAGTTTTACATTGATTATCTCACCTGATCCTTACAGTTCTTTAGGATTGTCACTATTATATTATTATCTCCCTACAGAGGTGGAAACTAAAATATCACATGCCGGGCCGGGTGTGGTGGCTCACGCCTGGTATCCTAGCACTCTGGGAGGCTGAGGCAGGTGGATCGCTGGAGGTCAGGAGTTCGAGACCAGCCTGAGCAAGAGCAAGACCCTGTCTCTACTAAAAATAGAAAGAAATTATCTGGACAGCTAAAAATATATAGAAAAATTAGCCGGGCATGGTGGCGCATGCCTGTAGTCCCAGCTACTCGGGAGGCTGAGGCAGTAGGATCGCTTAAGCCCAGGAGTTTGAGGTTGCTATGAGCTAGGCTGATGCCATGGCACTCACTCTTGCCTGGGCAACAAAGTGAGACTCTGTCTCAAAAAAAAAAATCACATGCCAAGTTCAAAGTCATGTGCCAAGTTTGTGACAGGATCAGAAAGAGACTAAAACCCAGGTCTTCTGTCTCCTAGCTTGAATCCATTGACTTTGTTTAAAGGGGTCTGTTATGTTCAAATTATGTCTCAAGATATTGCTGGGGAAGGAGGCATTTATATTAGCAAATTTAATATATTGTTTAAAAAGCCATTAACCAGTAAGCAAGATACTATACTTGGGAAGGATACATACAAAGATGTATTAAATATAAAGTGTATTCCTACCCTGTGAATTCATTTCTTGGGTTGATGCTACCTGTAACAGCAAATATAGTAAGAAACTACTAATAGAAAGTGTCATAAAAGCTTGGCACAGTGGCACACACCTATAATACCAACCACTTGGGAGGCTGAGGTGAGAGGACCACTTGAGCCTAGGAGTTTGAGTCCAGCCTGGGCAACACAGCAAGACCCTGTCTCTAAAATAAATAAGGTGTCATATGCAGCATCCCAGACAAATGATATAGACAAAAGATGCTATAGCAATTCGAAGGAAGTAGTGACTTTGAAGGCCTGAGTAGTGTGGGCAGTAGGGAAGCAGGTACTTGAGATGAGGAATGGGCAGGACTCAGGTAGTCAGAAAATACAGAGGAAGCGTTTCTAAATCTGGGGGTGGGAGGATGTTGATAAAATAAATGAACAAAGGCTTAATGATGGGATTTTTTTTTGAGATAGTGATTAAAACAATCTAGTTGGAACACAAAGGTTGGTTTGAGGATGGCTAGATGTCTAGTACTTTCATACATAAAATGCTCCTAAAAACTAGTTTTAAAAAAAAACTAGGCTGAGAGGTAAATGTGCAAAAGTCAGACAGTAGGCTTACATGTATGTTAAAAAGATGTTGGAAAGCTGGAAAATGCAGTCAGGTTCTCATTTACACTCTGCCTCTTAGAATATAGTCTAGCAGTGTTGTTGTTTTATTCTTTCTCTCTCTATTGATCCACTTAAGTGTATGTCTGATTCACACTAAAGATTTGCTTTGTTTAGTGTACCTCATGATTTCCAGGCAGCCCCTTCTTCCAGGAGTTCATAATATTTGTTCATTACCTGTTTCCATCTGATGTGGTGGCTTAAGAGTGCTTTAGGGTATCAATATATTACATAAAAGAACAGATTGTCCAAAAGAAAAGTACTCAAAGTTGAGGGCCTATGGTGAGAATTAGATTTGGAAAATAAGACCAGGCTATGTAGGATCTAACATTTGTTTCAGTTTAGCAAATGTTTATTATACAGTGTCTGGTGTGGCTGTCTATGCTGTGTTGTACTGACTGCTGGAGCACACTTGAAAGCACAGCCCTGTTCTTAATGAGTTCACATTGTGGTGGGTAAGGGGCATGTCTGGGAATATTTAACTTCCTCTTTAAGGAGAGAAGTGATGTAGTGAAAGTGGTATATCTAAGGTTTAATGTGATGATGGTATAAGAAGTATATTGCAATTAGGAGAAAACTGGAGGTTGAGAGACTAGTTGGTAAAAAAGCTTATACCTACCTGGGCATACCAACTTTTATTCAGACAGAGAACCACCCCCACCCCAACATACGTTATAGTGTGTGTTATCTAAAGGACATGGCACAGAGACATGTTCTATGGTTTACCCCTCATCACTGAAACAGAGTCATCAACATAAAATAATATATGGTTTCCATTCATCTGTTCACTTAGCGATTCGACAAATATTTATTAAGCACCTACTGTACGCCTGGCATTCTTCCAGGGACTGGGAATACAATAATCAATAAAAGAGACAAAGTCCCTGCCTTCATGGAGTTTACATTCAAGTTCAGTCAGACAACACTAAGTGAGCTAACGTTTGAGATTGTGCCTAGCACATTGCCTGTCACAGGGTTCAACAATTGTAGATTACTGTATTTGAACTTGAAATTTGAAATAAGTACCTCCTCTCGGCAAGATACTTTGTTGGGGTGCTCTTTCGCAGGATGGAGGGCCGGGGGGAGATTAACTCATTTGCAGATTATTTTTTAAACGTTACATCAAAAAAATGAGTCTGTTGTTCAGTTTCAAGGTGGTTAAGGTTATATGCTATATTAAATATAACCAGTTGTCTGTTCTAGAACCACTTTTGCCCTTAAAGATGAAGCACTGAAGCAGGTGGTGCTCTGTACCATCAAAAGTGGTGTGCTCTTTTCCTGCTTGGATGGTTTTTGTGGGCTTCCGGAATTCCTGAAAAGACTCATTGTTGTCACTGATGATGCTTTACAGAAACCTTTTGTGTCATTATTTAGCGACTGACTGCTTTGCTGAAAGCTATGTCAATTCTTTTGTTAACTAACAGCAGTCAAAAATGATGTAAGAAAGAGAAGGATAAATGAAACAAAGACTGATAAATGCATGCATGCACACACATATAGTCATCTTTTAGATCAATTTCTGAGTATTATCTGAAGTAGTATTTGTCACATAAAACGTGGGAAATAGCAATACTGCATTCATTTTCTCATTGTTTCATTCAGATATGACCTGTTACCAGCAACATAGGAATGATTTTTTTTAACCTTGTTGACTTTCCTTTGGCCTTACTACTTCTTAGATGAGAGGGCTAGCTTGATGGTTACACATATAAAGCAAAGCTAATCCTTTTGTGCAAATTCTTTGTAAGAAGATTACATTTTCTTATCTATCTACTTTTCCTGAAAGGCTAGGAATAGGATGATGGATGTATTTACTGTTGTTATAAGCCAGGATTTGATTTGACTTTCACTTAAAATAAACCCTTGCTTCTATAGAAACCTGAATTGGTTGGAAGTAGAGGAGTTAGGACCTTACATTTTGCCTCCAGATAAAATGCTTTGCATTAAATTTGTGATTAGAATTTCAGGTTGAGCAGATGATGTCATTTCTGCAATGTGGCATGGTGTGCGTGTATGCTTTTTAAAAACAAGCACTGTAGAGATGGAATTAGTTACGTGGACTTTTCTGGTCCCTTTTTAGATGTGAAGCCCTCCAATATGCTAGTAAACACAAGAGGACAAGTGAAGCTGTGTGATTTTGGAGTTAGCACTCAGGTAGGTCTTTTTCCTCCCACTGTGTTCTCCTCTCTGCACCAACCACTTTTTATTTTCAATCTACACTCTGAATTGAAAAATCACCTAGCTGCCAGACAAACAGAAACTCTGTATCTTTTCCTCGGCTGGGATTGTGTTATTCATTTTTAATCTCTGAGCGAGTTTCCTTCATCAGAATATGATTGTTCATTGTTTAATGATAGTAAAAACTGCTGATATTGTAATTACTACTTACGAATAGCAAACTTCATTGATATGCAGCTTTGATATGAAAGCGTTTTGGCCAGACAAAAGGGAGGGCAGAGTGGGAGCTGTGCCTGGGGAGCCCAACTGGCCCACAATAAAAATTAATATTGGGAGCAACAATGGTGGAGGGCCATTACAATGTGCAGCACAAATTTTAATTAATTTCCATTTTGGTCCTCCCCTGAGAACTCCAGTGATAGTGACCCATGAGCGTGCTGTGATGTTGATTTGAATTGCAGCCACCTTTACTCCCAGCCAAACACGAAGACCAAAGCGAAGGTCATCGTTGTATTATGAGTTGTCAAAGTCTGTTATCCCTCCAGCGTATTTAGTGTTCATTTCATTCTAGTAATGCATGGGGCTTCATCCACATCTTGCGCCATCTGACTAAAAAATGAGTGTGTTCAAATTCTACTTCAAATTGACTTTTTATATCTGGCGGGTTTGGGGTACTAAAGCGATAAGCATCCTGCTTAAGTGAATTGTTTAAGGTTATCTGCTATAAACTGTAATGTTGTGCTTGTTTAAATTGGAAATCACATTCAAAAGAAAAGAGAGATTTAATCATTTTTAATGCCTTTGTAGATAAATTTGCTCCCTTTTACATAATTTTTCGTTGATTTATAGGAATGATGATTGTAGGTTAAATGAGGAATAATTGCCCATTTTATTTCCACATTATCTTTATATTGTTCTAACAGACTGTTTTGTCTCATAGCTGGTGAATTCTATAGCCAAGACGTATGTTGGAACAAATGCTTATATGGCGGTAAGTAAACTTATGCAAAAATAACATTTAAAACCAACATCTTTATCTTTATGTACTTGGTAATGCATAATTCTTGAATTAATTCCACAGCTTTAGCCTAGAAGATATAAATTACAAAGTCAATCCAGTCATGATTTGGTTTTTAAGTCTTTCTAAAAGACGTTAAGTTTTATATAGGAGCTATCAACTTATCTGACTTTGTTGACTTAACTGGTTGGTTCAAGTATGAAATTGCTGAGTTTTGAAGTTTAATCCTACAGAAAAATTGCACCTTATAGCATATTGGCTGCTTTTCTACATTGCTTATTTAATTAATCCTCAAGGATACCAAAATGTCAGTCAATAAGATTGGTTATTTTTCCCAGGAATAAAAACATGTTTTGTTACCAGCTCAAAATTAAATTATAGATATAGCCAAATTTTATTTATAGATCTCTGAATGTAAGGGCTTACCAGGCAATTCCCTTAGAATTTGTACCTCTATATTTCCTTTAGTTGTTGAATTCATGCCTATTGTAAGATAACTTATTTAGTTTCACTGAAATAAATTTACCAAGAATAAAAATTAGAAGCATAGAGTTATCGCAAAGACCAGTGTGGACTTGGCTTTGACCTCTTTTTCTTACCTTTTGAGTAAAGGAAGTTATTTGTGTCCATAAAAATGCTTTAGTTTATTGGTTTCCACAATCACTTTAAGAGTGGGAGAGAAGACCAGGCGAGGTGGCTCATGCCTATAATCCTAGTGCTTTGGGAGGCCAAGGCAGGAGGATTGCTTGAGGCCAGGAGTCCAAGACCAGCCTGAGCAAGAGCTAAGACTCGTCTCTACAAAAAATTGAAAAATTAGCTGAATGTGGTAGTGCATGCCTGTAGTCCCAACTATTCAGGAGGCTGAGGGAGGAGGATCATTTGAGCCCAGGAGTTTGAGGTTGCAGTGAGCTATGATTGTGCCTCTGCACTCCAGTAGCTTGGGCAACCTGAGTGAGACCCTGTCTCAAAAAAAAAAAAGAGAGAGAGAGAGAAAGGGAAGGAGAAAGCCAAAACAGAAGCTTATCTGCTGCCATTTTTGGAGCAAAGTTTTGTCTTGTTTTAACATCTTAGGGTTAATTTTTATCCTGAGGGCTCTAGATCTATTAGGTAGTCCCTTTTACTTCTAATAGCCTTTGTGTATGTATCATGAAATTAAACAATGTTAGTATGAACAGAACTGTGGATCTTATTCTCAGTAATCTTTGTTCATACATTATCTTGATTAAAAGATTTAAGGATAGAACCCTAAATCTTACTCTCAGAAAAATACAAAGCATTTTATTTTCATTGGAATCCCAGAATAGTTAATTTTTGTCTTGCATTTTTTTAAATTTATACATTCTTATTTTTTTGAGGTAATGTGAGAAAAAGTAGATCAACCTCTGAAGTCATCATATCTCTTGTTTGGGTTTTTTGGTGGGTTTTTTGTTTGTTTGTTTGTTTTTGAGACAGGGTTTTGCTCTGTTGCTTGGGCTGGAGTGCAGTGGTGTCATAATAGTTCACTGCAACTTCAAACTCCTGGGCTCAAGTTATCCTTCTGTCTCAACCTCCTGAATAGCTGGGACTACAAGCATGTGCCACCATGCCTTGCTAATTTTTCTATTTTTTGTAGAGACAGAGTCTTGCTATGTTGCTCAGAATGTAGTTTTATAAAACTTAATCTCCCTCCTTGCTCTGTCGACCAGGTTAGAAGAGATTGGTGAGCCACTTCTATAGTTAACAATGCCTTGCTGAATGCTATAGTTTCAGTCTTTGAAAGAATATGAGACATTGTGATTTAAAAAAAAAACCCAAAAAACTATAAATGAAACAACTTCTCAACTACTCAGCATGTTTTTATTAGCTTTAAATTGCTCTAATAATTAAATTGCATTATATTTGAATGTACAAATCCAGATTACAGTTGTCTTTCCCAGGTGCACATTAAAGAAATTACTTTTTTCCTTTTTGTTTATGTATGAATGTGATGCGTCCATCTGTTAATTGAAAATGTGAGGATTAAAATTATGAAACATTAGCTCAGATTGGCAGAGCTAAAATTGCTTTGCTTCTTGGGTGAGTGAATTCTAGTCATCAACTTTATGGTTCAAGCTGTAAAAAGCATAAGATACCTGGGAAAGGAACAGTGATCTCCTGAGAGTGAGACCTTTGCTTAGAAGTCAGTAGGAGGCTCTTGTTGGCCAAGTACTTACCTAGATGGTGTGAAATCAAATGTTGTGGGTGGGGAAAAATGGAAATAGTCTATATTATTTTAGTATGGGTATTAGTCCCTGCCCTTTATTTGCTGACAGTCTCCGGAGGGAGAAGGGCTGGGCTTTTTTTTTTCATAACCACAACTGGTTCTTGTTTTTAGCTGGTCCTGTTTTATAATTTAGAGTTATACATGAGGATCTATGCCAGCTACCAGTGAACTACAGCTCTTAGGCCAAATTCAGCTTACTGCCTATTTTTGTAAGTAAAGTTTTATTGGAACTTGGCTGTGCCCATTTGTTTATATTTTGTGCATGGCTGCTTTAGCACTATAGTGGCAGAGTTGAGTAGTTGTGACTGTTGCAGCAGATACCATATGGCCAACAAAGTAAAATGTGTTTACTGTCTGGCCCTTTACAGAAAAAGTTTGCCAGCCCCTGGTCTATGCCAGTGAAAACTGTATCTGAAATGGAGTACCTTCAATTAATCAAACAGTATTTACTGAGCACTTTCCATGCTGTTAGTCAGGTATAATGGAATTACTCTATAATCTAGATAAGACTGGGTAAAATAGGAAACGTGACATTATATATAGCAGCATTATGTGTGACATAATAAAGACTTAATTTGGACTAAACATATATTTAGAAAATAGGAAGGCATATAGTGCACAAATTTGATGATTTAAGCAGTATGTGAAAAGGGCTCTTATAGAAGAGAGATCACTGTGGGGGGATAAGCAAAGGCTCAGAAATAGAAGGCATGGGTGGGCATGGGGAGGTGGGGAAAAAGACAAATAATAAATTATGGGAATATATAATTTGAGGACATCTGATGTAATGCCCTCATTTTACATCTTCCCTCACTTTATACTTATGCATACTTCTGTACAGTGATAATAACATCAATAATAATAATAATAGGTAACAATTAGCATTATGTGCCAATCACTCTTCTAAGCTCTTACATATATTAACTCTTTAAATCCTCACAACACTATGAAGTAGGCAATATATTACTCTCATTTTATAGGTGAGGAAACTGAGTCAAGAGAAGTTAAATGACTTACCTAAGTTCACACAGTTAATAGGTGACAGAGTCAGAACTCAAACCTAAGTGATCTGCCTTCAAAGACTAAAGTCATTATGCTGTGCTTCTGTTTATATCCATATTATTTAAGTGTCTTTCCTAATCTAGATTGTGAACTTCACAGGGGCAGGATTTATTCTGCTCATTCTGTACTTCAGTCCCTCACACAGTGCCAAATAAATGAATTAGTTCATGAAAGCTGCATTTTAAAAGTGTCTTGTTCACTAATTAAAAGCAGAGCACTTAACTTTTTATATTAAGAATCTTACTTGTATTATAAGGTATAGAAGGCCCCAAATTACTCAAATACAGCCAGCTAGGCCACCCAAATATTGAAAAGACAATAAAGCAGAAGGAAATAGCTCTGTATGTGTAAACAATCTCACTTTATTCTCCATAACCTAAAGTGTAAGATACAAGAAAAATAATTAGGAAAAAGACAGGAAGTCTTCTGTAACATCCTCAGTGATTAAAAACAAAACCCAAACCAAAACTGAGCCAAGTGCAGTGGCTCACGCCTGTAATCCTAGCATTTTGGGAGGCCAGGGCGGGAGGATCACTTGAGCCCAGGAGTTGGAGACCAGCCTGGGCAATAGCGAGACCCATGTCTACCAAAAAATAAAAACATTAGCCAGATGTGGTGGTGGGTGCCTATAATCCCAGCCTCTCAGGAGGCTGAGGCAGGAGGATTGCTTGAGCCCAGGAGTTTGAGGTTGCAGTGAGCTATGTTGACACCACTGCACTCTAGCCCCAGCAACAGAGTGAGACGCTGTCTTCAAAAGTAAAGCAAACAACTTTTGTACACATTAAGCAATGGAACTTGTAGGAGACTTGTGAAGTCATCTTGATCCAACATCCTTGTTGACCAAATGAGGACACCAAGACCTGTAAAGTGAAGTGTCAGAGGGACAGATAATTAGGTTCAGTAGACACTTTCATCCAAACCATGAAAGGTTTTCAACTACATTTTAAAAGGATTTCATCCAGAAGGATTATGAAATGAAAGGGGTCCATAAGCTTGGGGCTTATATTAAATTAAACCATTTCTCAGAAGTTCTAATTACTAAAAATTGTATTCTGTTTTTAAGATAAAAGTCCCTAAAACTTTAACCAAATATTCACTCCTAGTAATTTATTATAGTTTTTAAAAATCACATATAAAAGTTTGACATTATTATGCATAACTTAAGTTTTGAAATTAAAAAAAAATCTTACTCAGATACTTGTCCTTTGGGATCAGAAAGTCAGCCTAAATGACTACTATTATTTCCAGAACGTTTTTTTCTGCCCAGAGTATTCCAATTCTTGGAAGTTGTTTTCACCTGGAATAAAACCTGTATAGATTGCATGCTCCAACTCAATTGGCTGTGCTCATGCAGTGATAGTAAAGGTCGTGGTGATGATTGGAAGGAGGCTGACATTTACTGAGTATTCCTGTGTGGCATGTACTGAATTTAATCTTCACACAACCCCATGAGGTATGTGTATTATGATTATTATTATTATCTTCATTTTAAAGATGAGGAAACCAAAGGTGAAATAACTTTAGCCCAAGGTCTCAGAGTTGGCACCTAGTGAAAGGCAAGATTTAATTAGGACACCAGCTTCTAGTTTCTGCTAATAGCCCAAGCTAGGTTACTTGGATCACTTTTTCTGTTGAAAAATGCTAGTTAAAAGGTTTTTTTTAAACCATCTCAAATGCCCTGAAGAGCTAAAAAGACAATGGGGAACTCCCAGGACAATGTTTGAGTGAAATCCTGCAACAGAGAGGAAAGCAGAAGGAGCACCGTGGATGCTTACTCCTGAGGGCATTTGCCCATTCCACACTCAGGCAGAGGGGCAAAGGTCAAGCCCCAGGGTCCACCTGAGGCAGGTCTCAAAGGAGATCTTCCCCATTCCATGCTGGAAGCCGAAATGGCTCACCTCAGTGTGAGGGCAAAGTACTGCTCCTCCTTACCCCTTCCCAGAAAGCTGAGGAGAAGGCATTTTGGAGACTCAGAGGAGCAGGAGAAAAAGGAAAAGTGGGAAAAGTTGTGACCATAGACCAGCCCTGACATAGCTTTGCTGGATATATGTATATATGACCTGAATTGGACAAGGCACTTCATGCTGAGGGCTTGGTTTGAGGTGGGCATATCCACCTTAAGCCTCGAGAGAACCTCTCCAAAATTTTTCTTTCAAGAGGAATAACTAGCAAGCAGTCAAAGAAACCCAGGGACAAAAGTAAACAGCAACATGAAGATCCAGTAGCAAGAACAGGCAGCAGAAACAGTTGCACACAGACTTAAGATCACACATTTTAAAAGTGACATAGTAAATCTGAAAAATCTCAGACAAAACTTCTATTAATAGATTAAAATTACAAACTCACTGTATTTGATAGCATATTGGACACAGCAGAAGAGAGAATTAGAGAACTGGATGATAGATCTGAATTGGAGCAATCTGACACCCCATTGAAACAGTATGCTGTACTACCAACGCAGGGATCCTGCCAACTTAAAAAAAAAAAAAATCCCCATCACTTGGGTTATGTATTTTGATTACATGCTAGCAGCTAGCCTAAAGTATTAATGTTTGTGCCTGCTTTGTTAATTTTCTGAGTAGCATAAGTCTGAGCAGAAACTCCTTTTTCAGAAGAGATAAGGGCGGTACCTTGGTATTTTTGATAGGTAAACCCTTGTATTGTAAACAGAGACAGTTCTGGGATCAGTTAACTAAACGTGGGTCCTGGTAAATGCCTAGTCACAGAGGACAGCTGGAGGGAGTACAGTGTGAGTGCCAGCTTGAAGCCACTGCCCTTTAAGATCTTTCATAAATTCTGCCTTTTAGATCATCACCACTCTTTACTGTTCTTACTAAGGACAGGCCAGGGTTTTCTGTTTCTTTTTCTTTGCTGGTCACTTAACCCCCAATACAGAAGTGCCTTGGATGACAGTCATGTTTTTCCTATTACTTAGCTTTCCACATTGGTGACAGCTGTCATGTGAGAAAGTAACCCCAGCTTTAGCTTTTTAACCGCAAAATGTCCATCATAGATCTTCTGTCAGCAATGTGGTAACTGGTGGTTCGTTTTGTTCTGTTTCATTTTGTTTTTGAGGGGAGAGGACAGGGTAGGCCACCTTGGCTTCAAGTGTGAGAACAGCTTTGAATTGTGTAGCCTCAGGCCATTAAATCCTGGCTCCATAAATTCAGAATGTATTGGGGCTCATCTTTTGTCTAAGTCAGTTACAGGGCCCTGGGAACATTTCCCAATCCCTATATACCTTAATTTGTTAGGATAGACCCATGGAGCTTGCTGCCGGCTTTTGCTGAGCATTCTTGCTCAAGCACTGCATCACAACAGTAATCTTGTTTTGTTAGCGCATTCCAAGAATAATTTCTCTAAGGAGAAGTTGTCAAAATGTCATCCTTAAGGAGTTCTCTTATTTCCCACCTAATATCTGTTAACATGATCACTTTTTCTATTTTTTTCTTTTTTTAATTTAACTTAATTCTTCTATGTTTTATTAGCAGCTTACAGTTTGCATTTGTTTTGGTAGTTCAGTAGGCAAATGTAATGAATGTATTTAATCTCATTGTTGGTTCTGCCAAAATATTTTGTACATGGCTTCCACTTTTGTTTGTGTGTTTGTTTTTTCTGTATTCTGAGTGAAGTGCTTGTATATTGATACCCGTTAGCCAGTGGAATGAAGAAATGGAGAGAGGAAGGAAAAAAAGACAGGGAGTAAGGCAACATTTGGTTGTTTCTTTAACAATTCTAGAGGATTTTAGGTGTATGTGAATACATCCTAGTACCTGTTGAACTAGCTAGCACTGGATAATGGAGTGTGGGTTATGATCCCAGCCCTGCTATGATTAGCTCTGTAACCTTCAGCAGTCATTCCACCTTTGTGAGTCCTCAGTTTCTAGTATTAATTTGTTTGTGTGTTCATTTCAAAGACTTCCGTGAATTACCGTACTGAATGCCATATCCTGGAGGGATAGATCAGGAAGCTCCTGCTCTCTGTATGAAACTATTCCTGTTGCAATACAGAGGGTGCATGTAGCAGCTTTCTCAACCAGCTATTTCCTACACATCTTGAGTGGAGAACTAAGGGTACCAAATGGACCCTTCAAACTGTTCCTTGGTTCATATCAAAAGAAATCCTGATAAATGGAAGAACATTTTGAATAGTAAGTGAATCTGGCTGAAGGAATTATAGATGTTCTTTGCACTAGTCTTTTTCTTTTAACTGGCCTGTAAGTTTAAAATTGTTTCCAAATAAAAAGTTAAAAAATTAAACCCTAGTGTTCCAGAACCCACCTATCAAAATACAAGTAAGTGATAATATTGTATAATGTTTAATTTCTTACTACACAACTCGGACCACTGGATTTGGAGAGAGAAGACCTGGGTTTAATTCTTTTCTCATTCACTAGCATAGGACCTTGCCTAAACTATTTCACTACTCTGAGCTTCTATTTTCCTATCTGTGAAATAGAGATAATGAAGTCTTCCTCACAGAGACTTTGTGAGGATTCAATGAGATTATATATACATATATCTACATAATTTCTATATATTATCTATATAATATACATACATACATATATACACACATGTAAAATTGTTTTGCTGTCCATAAAATTCTGTGCAAACGTTGGTGGCTCCCCACCTTAGCTGAGCTGATGTTCAGTGTGTGTATTTCCTAGAGGAGTGTACATCAACTCACAAGCTCCCTTCTGTTTTCTTACAGCCTGAAAGAATTTCAGGGGAGCAATATGGAATCCATTCTGATGTCTGGAGCTTAGGAATCTCTTTCATGGAGGTATGTTGTTTGCAAATAGACACTTCTGTGCATATCTGTACTTAGACATTCAATCCGGAAGAATGAAGATTTTGAAAGTAAAATAAAATAAACCTTCAGTGTGTCATGTATACATACATACAGAGTTTGACTCTAAAGTCTTTATATCTTTTTATGGCTTATGAACTGACTCTGGAGGTTATTTTAAAGTGCTATTTCTCATTGATCACTTGTTTGGACTTACCTGGAGTGCTTGTTAAGAATACAGGTTCCCTAACCCCATCTAAGGGCAATTAAATCCAGATCTCTAAGAGTCTGCATTCTTAACCTGTTCCCTGGGGGATCCTTATGCACACTAAATCTAGAGAGCCTGTGTTCTAAAAGAAGATTAGAGAAATATTCTTTGCCTTGTTGGAATAACTTCCAAAGATGATTTAAAAGGTACAGCTCTACTCATTTGGATGTATACATTATATATGTTTGTTTAAAAAGAAAAAAGCTACCTGGTTCTAATATGTATGTGTTTATGGGGTAAGGGGTGGTATGATACGATGGAGGGGAAGAAGGGGAAGGGAATTTATGTATTTGACACAATTTTAATATCTTTATTCTTTATAGCTGTATTTAGAATGGACTTTTAGTGTGCTAGGTGTAGGCCCCACTAGAACTCTGTGCTGAGATTTCTATAAAATAACCATTGATCTATAAGGAAATGCATATGATTTACACATCAGGAGGACATCTGGCTCAGTTTGAATTACAGTAGTATAAAACCTGGATACTCACTAGTGCTTCAAAAATTGTTTCAGATAAACAAGGACTTTTTAAAAAAGTAGAAAGGACTCTTTAAATAAGATCATAGAGTTGCAATCACAATTTTATAACCTTTTTTTAGTCAAATACTTTTTCTGTGGAGTTTTGTAATGCATGGATGCAATTGTATTTGTAAGGAAATATCTTCAGACTCAATTCACCTACCTGGCAGAAAGAAAGCAAAAATAAAGTGTTCAATGTTCATTAAACCATATTCCTGTGCTTCTTCATAAAAGGGAATTTAAGAAAGAAATACAATGTGTATGCATCAGCTGAGAGGTTATCCATAATGGTGGTTAGATCTCAGGGCTGCATCTCCCAACAGAATCCTGAAGGCCTTGTTCTGTTAACCTGTTGCAAGGGAGACTAATGCTTTTCATTTGTGAGACTCTGGCCTTGCTGTCATATAATCTCCCTTTGCATATTTTAAATCATTGTCATTGATTGTATTTTATAGATGGCTAGACAAAGTGTAGAACAATTGAGAAGTTATATGGTATAGAGAGAAGAATCCTTGATTGGGAATGGAAGACCTACATTGCATTTCCAGGTTTGCTAACTGGTTTTTTAGGTTACTCTCTGCAAGACACTGTTCCTCACTGGGCCTCAGTTTCTTCATTTGTAAAATAATGATCTCTAAGCCCCTTTTCAGACTAACATTCTGTGGCTCTGCTGCTGCTCATTTTGCTGTTGTCTTTCCTTAACTTTTACACAACTCTAGAGTTTGTGACTGAGACAGTGATAAAAAGGGATAAAATGCAGAGGCTTAGCAGTACTGTCAGAGAGCATAACTAATGGATTTAAGATTTAGAGCACATATAGGCCGGGCGCGGTGGCTCACGCCTGTAATCCTAGCTCTGGGAGGCTGAGGCGGGTGGATCGCTCGAGGTCAGGAGTTCGAGACCAGCCTGAGCAAGAGTGAGACCCCGTCTCTACTAAAACTAGAAAGAAATTATCTGGCCAACTAAAAATATATATACAAAAAAAATTAGCCGGGCATGGTGGCTCATGCCTGTAGTCCCAGCTACTCGGGAGGCTGAGGCAGTAGGATCGCTTAAGCCCAGGAGTCTGAGGTTGCTGTGAGCTAGGCTGATGCCACGGCACTCACTCTAGCCTGGGCAACAGAGTGAGACTCTGTCTCAAAAAAAAAAAAAAAAAAAAAAAAAAAGATTTAGAGCACATATAAATGTTCACCATCCGTCCTTTCCACATTCATTTATGCATTCATGTATTGAGCTCCTGCAATGCCTACTGCATAGGTGCTGGGAATAGAGTGATGAAAGGACACCCAAGTCTTGGCTTTCATGAAGTTACATTTGGTGAGGGCTGGGGCATGAGAGGAAAGACAGAAAACAAAGGGATAACCAAATATGTAATTTGTCAGGTGGTGGTAAGTCCTATGGAGGAAAAGAAAGCAGGCTACTCCTCTCTGATAAAGTACCATTTTAGTGGAGGGAGCTGCCTGGTGACAGCAAGTGCAAAAGCACTAAGATGGAGTACGTTTGGCATATTTAAGGAAAGCAGAGAGACCAGTGTGACTCGAGTGGAGTTGGCAAGGGAAAAGTGGGAAAAACATAAATTTAGAGAGGTAGCCAGGGGCCAGATCATATACAGTTTTGTAGGCCGTGCTAAGGACTTTAGATACTACTCTGAGAGTAAATGATCTGACTTACATTTTCAAAGGATCACTGAGTGCTCTGTGGAGCACGACTATAGAGGGGCAGGTGTGGAAACAATGAGATCGGTTTAGATAGATAGATGGGTGCCCAATAAATATAACATAGTTATATTTATTTTATGTTGCATATTAAAATGTGTGTCTGCCAGTATTCTGCTAGGTGCTGGGGATGCAAACATTACTAAAAAGAGATTCTTTGTAGTGTAAGGAGGGAAATTGCCATTGATATATTTCGGATTTTGTTGATCACGTTCATTTATCCCGGAGGTAAACTATTGAATAGTCTCTGGGGGACTGAAGAAAACATACTCACTGAATTTGTAAGATTGAGGAAGATTAGGCATTGGGAACTGTGTGAAAAAGTGTCAGCATTGAGTGTGGGACACCCGAGTGCAGAAGGAGTGTGTTGGCTCATGTGGTGAAGTGGTGAGCAGATGACCAGATGGCTAAGAGTGAGGACCAGGAAGGGCTAGGCCTTTGATGCTCCCTGTGTTTTAAAATGGATGGTAAGGAGCTGGGTGTTACGACAGGAGGAGGAGATGTTACAGGATGTAAAGTGGAATCTGATTATGGTCATCAGAAAGGGTTGTTGAGCACCTCTTTGTACATGATGATGAACTAAATGCCTTCAGAAGAACTATAGGATTGCAGCCCATGCTTTCTAGGAGCTTATTATGCAGCAGACAAGCAAGTGACAGCATGTGACCCACTCAAGTGTTAGACCAGTAAGTCATTAAAGAATAGAATAAGGCCCCTGGCATGTGTTTTTGTACCTTATTCATTTGGGGTCCAAGGAAAAGAAAAATGTGATAGGGAAGGGAAATAAGAGGTTTTGAGTCCATAGGTGAGAATTTGTAGGTGATTCAGTAATGAAGGTTACAAGAGAACCCCAAGGATTTTTCACCCTGCTTAGGGAACGATATAGTGAGAACAGTACCGAAGGGATTGGGAAGTTAGTCCAAAAGAAGTACTTGAGGGTCAAGATTCTTCTTTGTTTTTACTGCAGTACACTTGGAATAGATGTGTAAGTCCTGTTTAAAATCACTATAGAGAGAAGTATAAATTTCAATAGCATTTTTAAATCTGAGGGAGAAACTGCATTCTGGAACATAGTCAGCACTTTCAAAGAATTTCTTCTCAGCCAGGAATGGTGGCTCACACCTATAATTTCAGCACTTTGGGAGGCTGAGACAGGAGGAACACTTGAGGCCAGGACTCCAAGACCAGCCTGCTCAATGTAGCGAGACCCTGTCTCTACAAAAAATTTTTTAAATGAGGCAGGTGTGGTAGCACGCACCTGTAGTCCTAGCTACTCTGTAGGTTAAGATGGGAGCGTTGCTGGAGCCCAGAAGTTCCAGGCTGCAGTGAGCTATGATTGCACCACTGCGCTATAGCCAGGACAACAGAGTGAGACCTTGTCTCAAAAAAAAAAAAAAAAAATTTGCTTCTCTTCTGTTTATTCTCCCTTTTGAAAACAAGATTCTCTTTCTAGATGTAGGCTCCAAAGAGTAGAAACTTCCACTCATTCTATAATTCTTAAGCACTTGCCACATGCCAGGCCCTGGAGAGTGGGGCACACAAAGCTGAAAAGAGCCCACCCCTGGTAGAGCAGAAAGACACCTAAAGCCCAGAATAGCGTGGTAAGTCTTCTGTAGAGATGTTCATGAAGAACTCTGAGCCACAAGCGGGAAGAGGGCTGGGGTTTCACAAAGGAGTTGACATTTGAGCGCAAAGGCTTGATTTTGAAGGGAGTTTGCCTCTAGGAGAAAGAGGGAAGCGATAGAGAATCCTCTGCACATCCCGCAGCATGCTCGAAGGTGAATCCCTGTGAACACTTACAGGGAGGTGAAATGTCAGCATATGCAAGGTCTCCTAGTACAATTTCACTGTCTATTTGTGTGCATACCTTCCTCAAAGTGTTTTGAGTCAACCACTTTATTCCTCTGAGTACCTGTGGTAAAGAAGAAATCAGATGAAAATGTAGGAAACTGAACAAAGGATTCCCTGAAATTACACAAGAATCAAATAGAGACAAAATGGGAACTAGAGTTTTCTATCACTACTACCTCTCCCTAGCATCCCTTCACCCTAATTCCGTAAACTCTCATCTCTGAGGTTTGGTGATGCAAGAATTGGAAGATTGCCTTCGTTGTTTTAAACTCCTAAAATGACTTGCTTGCTTTCTTCCTACTGCCCCTTCCCTTGTTAATGTACTGTCACAGTCCCCATGGGGAGTCATAACAAGGCCTCTCACCACACTCTTTCATAAAAGATGATGCTACATGCCCCTAAAATGCGCTGTTAAAAAAGAATCACAGACGGGTACATTTGTGCCTTAAGCAAAGAATCTTTAATATCAGACTATCTTTTATCCAGGAACAGAATTGCTCCCATCTCCTTTCAGTTCAGCATCCCTCTGTTGGTGGGATAAAGGGGGTCTCTTGCAGTATTTTTTCAGCTGTATGTAGTACCTGTAGTTGGCAGATATAACATAAAGGTGGAAATTATTCTTAATAAGGAAAAAAAAGAGATTATTCAGCTTGATTAGCCCATGGCATTTTGACTAGATGAGAAGAATTTGGCCCCTTTGTTGTTTTTATGGTTTTTAACTCAGATCTTTAAATGTGTCATAGTTCCCCTCCTGTGGATTAGTTTTGGAACCAAATAAAGGTCATTGCCATATATGGGGTTTGTGTGGGCTCACTTTGTGATGGGGAAGAGAACCCATGTGGAATTACAGTTCTTCCTTGAATCTTGACAACAAGAATCTGTGTGGAAATGCAAAAAGAAAAAAAAAGAAAGAAGAAGTGAGACCCACTAACAAGGGTACAAAATTCGTAAACTAGGACAAACCCTCTGGGAAGGGTTAATCCTGCCCCAGAATATTTGTTTGCCTCTTTTAGAAAGCTCACACTGATTCAGTTCACTGGGTAATTTTTAGGATTATTCACCCTTATAGTTGCTATTTAACACTTTAGGGCTAAAAGAAAATGAGGCCAGGTGCAGTGGCTCACACCTGTAATCTCAGCACTTTGGGAGGATGAGGAGGGAGGATTGCTTGAGCTCCACAGTTCAAGACTAGCCTGGACAATATAGCAAGACCTTGTCTCTATAAAAAAAAAAAAAAAAAAGCAAGTTGCCCTGGCATAGTAGCATGTGCCTGTAGTCCCAGCCACTCGGGAGGCTGAACTGGGAGGATCACTTGAGCCCAGGAGTTGGAAGCTACAGTGAGCTGTGATCACACCACTATACTCTAGCCTGGCCAATAGAGCAAGACCCTGTCTCTAAAAAAATAAATAAATAAATGAAACGAGTTTGGTACATAATAAGGGCTTTATATTACCAAGTTTGATGCTTTTATTTAATCCTTAGGAGTAGGACTGCCTAAAACATTTTAGGGTACAATTTCTTAATTTCATAGGTCAGTGCTTATCTGTTCTCCCAGAGAATGGCTTGATAAGAGAGTCCCACTTTCTTTTTTTACTAAGTAATTGCTTCATTCATATTCTTACATCATTCGAGTCATAGCATAAAACCTGTAGGTGGGAAGTGAACGGTTATATCTGCAAAAGCTGGATTTTAAGTTGACCCTTCTCAAGCCAAAAAATAAGTCAATATGCATCTCTAGCTTTGCATTTGCAGTACCTAGGACAATGCATGTACATTAAAAAGGGACCACGCCAATCTCGTAATGTTCTTATTCTCACTGAGTATGCTGTACAAGTAAATGTTCTGGTTTATGTTTCTATCTGGGAGGTTATTATAAACCTTGTTAAGGTTGGTAGTGAATAATCTTCTGCCAGACTTTTCCACAGGAGTTAGACCAAAAGCTCCATCTCTTCTTTTTTTTTTTTTTTTGAGAGACAGGGTCTTGCTGTGTCACTCAGGATAGAGTTCGTTGGCTCAATCATAACTCACTTCAGCCTTGAACTTCTGGGCTCAAGGGATCTTCCCACCTCAGTCTCCCAAGTAGCTAGGACCACAGGCATGTGCCACCATGCCCAGCTGACAATCCCATCTTCAGCACTTGTGTATTGTTCTTTTTACTTGGATCCTCACGCTTTCTGCCATCATTTGCCTCCTCTCTACACCAATCTCTTGAGTCCCAGACATGGAACAACCTGGCTTGATATGCTTGGTTAATTGGTGTGTCATCTAGTCCTCTGAGACCCCTCTTCAGCATGACCACTGTTTTACTGAAGTGTTCTGAATAATGTGCTAAATGATGAAAACAAGGACCATAGCTTAGAAAAATATCTCAAAATAGGTGAAGAACATATTCAGAGAGCCACATAAGGTCATTGTCATCAGAGTAACACCATCTTCTGAAGATTTTTATGGGTTCTATTGTTTTGACAAAAAGAGTTTTTCTTGTGAGTTTTAGAATTACCTTTACCAAGTTAAAAATAAATCCACGGAATACTGTGTTATTCTCTATACACCAAATATCATTTTTCTTCATCTCCCCAAAATATAGTTTAAATACCCATCCTTCATGATGCCTACTCTGACATCTCCAGCTGAAGGTAATATCTTCCTCTTCCAACCTTCATTTGCATCTTCCTTGTGGCATGTAAATTTTCCACTTTGTATTATAGTAATTTATCGATGTATCGTAGTTCCTCACGACAGGATTCAAAGCTGATTCTCTCATAATCTACCCTGTATAGCACAATTCCAGTGCCTTAGTGGGTACTCAGGAAGTCTTTTTGGCTCAATTGTTCCCTATTTTGTAATGGTTTTTAAAAGTAGTTTCTGAAAGTAAAGATCAGAGTTTAAGGTTTGATGGAATCCTTAACATAAGTGCTCATAAATGTTCATGGAATAGATCACAGGATTTTGCACGTGAAGAAGAGCTTTCTGTTTGCCAAAGTATCAGATCCAGATTCAGAGTCCACCTCAGCCAGTCTAAGCTATAAAACCTTGGGTAAATCACTTAATTTCTCTGGGCCTCAGTTTCCTCATCTTTAAATGGAAGCTCTCCTTCAGAGCTTTTGGACAAAGATCACAATGAAAAAATTAAGCCATTATCCCCTCTCTTTAAAAGGAATTACCTTTTGGAGTGTTTACATTTGAGTCAGAAAGACTACTAATTTGGTTAAAGATGATGAGTGAAATGCAAACTTTAGCTTACACTGTCACCTCAATCTCCACTAAAAATAACCATAAAGGGTTTTTTTTTTTTTTAAGTTTAACACCATAAAGACAAAGTGAAAGGAGACAATAGCAAACAAGTTTTGGTTGTGAGAAAGCAAACGTTCAACAGTAAACACATTAGCAGAGCTGGGAATGCTGAGTCCTAAGCCAGCAGTAAAGAAAGCAAGAAGCAACCGGATGTACTGCAGGCCCCAGAACGCTCAGGAATTGGAAGGACCAGATAGATATCTGGAGCTAGGAGTGAAGGTGGGACCAAGAGAAGAGAATTGCTTTAAAGTCTTTTGAGAAGCAGTTAAGCGGTTTGACACAAGTCTTCTCCCTAACTCAGCACAGACGGACAGTTTCCCCTCCCCAATCTAACACAAGACTGAGTGGAGATTCTTTTTGGAGAGAATAAAATAAGTGATACCTGGCACCATGGAAGTCTGGGTCCTGTTACTGAGTACAGAGGCATTAAGTGAAAGCTTAGATTCTGAATGTGAGGACCTCCCCCTCTGTTCCTAGGACAATGGTGGTCAAGATTACCTTTCAGGCAGGAGATTGGCAGAGAGTTTCTCTAGGGAAATCCGACTAGGAAATCTTAAAGATTCAGACGTTGGAAGTTCCCCAGCCAAACAGCCCAGCTAGATCATGCTCCCAGGAAAGCCCTATAAGCTCCGTCCATGAACACAGAATTTCCAGTCAGATTTTTAGTGCCTTACTGTTAATGAGACATTAGAGGAAGGCCTTTAGGGTAAAAACAGAGGCCTTGAAATAATTGGAAAAAAAAAAAAAAAGCAACTCCGAGGGCCAGAAAACTATGCATGGGGAAAAAAATTCAAATGAATTACCAATAGTATCCTCAAAGGACTAAGAGAGAATATTGCACTCAGGAGATAAGAACAGGCTACTGCAACAAAAGAATTTTCAGAGAACAACAAGAAATAGGAGAGAAATGAAAATTAGAGAACCAGCTGAGAAAGTCTAACATGAAAAATAGAAGTTTCAGGAAGAAAGAAGAGAGAAAATAAAAGGGGAAGAAATCACCAAAGAAAGTGTTTTAATTTTAATGTTATGACATGAAAGAAATATTTATATGTTATTTGAGATTGCCCTTCTCTTAGTATTTCTACAGAAAAATGAAAAACAAACCTAACTTTTTTTTTTTTTCTAAATGGCATGTGGTGATGTTTTTGCCCAGAGTAAGTGAATTTTTGTTGGAGGATAGTAAACAGAAGTTTTCCAAAGGAAACTTTAGCATAAAAAAAGTAGAAACAATTGGACTTAACTGTCTTTTGTCATATGAGATTGTAAAAGCTGTTAACACACCTGATTTTTTGGTTTTGCCTTTATTCATATTGTTTAATGGATGCCAGATAAGACTCATTAGGCCAGGCGCGGTGGCTCACGCCTATAATCCTAGCATTCTGGGAGGCCGAGGCGGGTGGATCGCTTGAGGTCAGGAGTTCGAGACCAGCCTGAGCAAGAGCGAGACCCCGTCTCTACTAAAAATAGAAAGAAATTATCTGGCCAACTAAAAATATATATAGAAAAAATTAGCTGGGCATGGTGGCGCATGCCTGTAGTCCCAGCTACTCGGGAGGCTGAGGCAGTAGGATTGCTTAAGCCCAGGAGTTTGAGGTTGCTGTGAGCTAGGCTGACGCCACGGCACTCACTCTAGCCGGGCAACAGAGAGAGACTCTGTCTCAAAAAAAAAAAAGACTCATTAGATAACAAGAAAATGAAGTGTGATCTTTTTACAAAGCATTCACATAAACCATGTTGAACTATGTAAATGAAAATGGAAGTATTAAAAAGATTGCGTGGATCACCCAGCATAATACCCTTGACAAAAGCTTCTGGAAAAGTTTAATGGAGAGTTTGTTGTTTTCTTTCTGATATCATTTATTTTTTATTTTTTACTTTTAGAGACGGAGTCTGGCTCTGTCACCCAGACTAGAGTGCAATTGCACAATTATAGCTCACTGTAACCTTGAACTTCTCGGTGGAAGCAATCCCCCCTGCCCTGGCCTCCTGAGTAGCTAGGACTTTGGGCACGTACCTCCGCATATGGCTGATTTTTTTGGTTTTTGTAGAGACAGGGTCTTGCTATATTGCCCAGGCTGGTCTCAAACTTCTGGCCTCAAGCAGTCCTCCCACCTATCCTCCCAAAGTGCTGTGATTACAGGTGTGAGCCATCATGCCCAGCCTTCCGATATAATATTTAGATTCAAAGGCTGTTATCATAATTCTTGAACTGTTAAAGAGCTCAGATTTTGGATTAACCAGAGTTTAGTTCACATATTGTCACTTCTACTTACAATCAGTGTGATCGTGGCCAGTTCACTTTGCCACTCCAAGGTCAGTTTCTTATCTGTAAGATGAAGATAACATTAGAATCCGTTCATTCCTTAAATATTTATCGAACCCCTTGTATGTATCAAATACTTTACTAAGTACTAGGGATAAACTGGTAAATAAAATAGGCGAGTACCCTTTCCCTGTTGAGCCAACAATGTAATGAGGGAGGCAGAAGATAAACAATGATAGTAAACACATATTTTTTAAAAGCAAGATTAGAATACTTTCAATGTTCTAGGCTTTTTAATGAATGCTTTCATTTAGCCTTAACAACGGTAAGCTTCTCTTTGAAATAGCATCATGTATGTATTGAATGCTTACCAAGTAACAAGAATTGGAGAGCATTATCTAAACTTGGCTCCTGCCTCTAAATATACGGAAGAGCCCATTTCCCACTCTCCCTACAAAAAGCACCCAAAGACACAGCTGTCTCTGGTGGATCTACAGTTGTAGTCTTGTGTGCCTTTCTAGCCCTTGGTGATCGTGAACCTGTTCTGAGGAGTGATGGATGGCTCTGGATGCCCTGTAAGCAGCTGCTGTCAGCTTTTCTAGACCATAAACACTTTACATTTGGTGTGCTTCACTCGCAAACTAATATTTTCTCCTCTTCTTTTTAAATGATTATTTTCAAGAATGTGAGTAGAATCTTATTACAAGTTGAGTATCCCTAATCTGAAAATCTGAATCTGAAGTTCTCTAAAACCTGAAACTTTTTGCTCACTGACATGACCCTCAAAGGTCATGCTTATTGGAGCATTTCAGATTTCAGGTTTTCAGATTAAGAATGCCAGTGAGTGTAATGCAAATATTCCAAAATCTAAAAAAAAAATCCAAAATCTGAAACACTTCTTGCCCAAAGCATTTCAGATAAAGATTACACTCAACCTGTGTCATATGTTCAGTCTGCTGCTCCAACTAGTGAAACATCTTACCTGTTGATCAGAAGTTTCTGCTGAAAACCTGAAGGATCTGAAGGGCTCAAAGACAAAGGAAATTTCAGTGGAAGATTGTATAGGAAAGTGGGAAGGATGTGGTTCTGGAATCTTTGTCATGGGTCCTCCTTCCTTTCCACTGAAAAATGTTGAGGAAAAAAACATGTAGCAGTTTCTGTCACTCATCCCCCCACTCTTACTCCCCTTTCTATAATTCTGTCTTAACTTGATTTTTCCTATTGTTATTTTTTTTTTTTGTCTAAAATTTTGTGTAACTTATTGCAAAAAGGAGCTGTTAAAATGACCTTTGGCAGATGATAAATTGAGTAGTTCAGTCCTCTACAAGGTTGTGAAGGGATCCAGCTGTCTCATATTACCATGCCTAAATGTGCATTTTCCAAGGTTGTCAGTGATCGTAGTGAATGTGAAATTGGCAGACACAGTGAAGTGTTTCCACTGAATGAGGCATTGTTGAGTTTGCTTTGTGCTCAGAGCTATCGGGAACAACCATGAGATTGACAAAACAAGTTGAAACAGGTGCTAGCAGTCCCAACTAAGCATTTTATTATTTTGATGGATTTCAGACTGATTTTAATGTTACTCCAACAGCACATGCCCTTATCATGTATGCATATAAATACACAGAATTTGGAGTTTAAAAAAAACATTACGTCAACAAAGTCTTGATATGAAGAATAAAGAAATAAAGAGAAGACACAGTGGACATTCTACAACCCATCTTCAGATGTTTGAAGGATTGTCAGTGGAGAAATGGTGCTGAATCTTCTGAAGCTAAAACAAAAACAAACCAGAAAAGCCCATGACTTTCTATTCAACATAAAGAAGAATTTTCTAATGGATAGATCCCTACACCCTTGCTACTCAATAGTGGAATCATTTGTCTTTAGAGGTAAAAATGCCCCATCCCTGGGGACATTTCAGTAGGTATTGAATGACCACTTGGCTTAGATTTTTTTTAGAAGAAATTCTTTGTAGAAAAAACAGGTATAAGATTAGACAATATGCAGTAATTTATTCATTTAGTCAGTCAGCAAATATTTGTTGCATACCTACTATGTGGCAGGCCCTGTGCTAGTCACTGGGGACACTGCTATGAACAAAACTGACAAAATAAATCCCTGCTTGCATGGGCCTACATTTTAAGGAAGGGTGCCTGACAATTGTAACTTGTTAGACAGAAATAAACAGGGTAACTCAGTGGTGTGAGGTCACTTTTGAGTTAAGATCTAAAAGATGGAACCAGTCTTCTAGTGACATCTGTCAACTCTGAAATTCTATGAGTCTGTGATAATTTTGGGAACCACTACTGCTAACTTTGAGATACCCAATGGTAAAAACTGCTGCTTCTAAAATCCTATCAATACTCAAATCCAGTGACCTGGAATTGACTTTAAAAATCATCTTCAAGATCCCCCAGACCCTATGACATTCTTCGGTTCTGAACTGTATGATAATAACTTTAACATCTTCTATAGCATTTATTTAGAAAATTCTTGTACACACCTTGTATTTAAAGACTAGAAATTTTTTTAACTAGAAAAGAGACCTTAGAAAAGATTGTTAAATCAGACCATTCCTCTTAGTAGTGAGGAAGGCGGGCTTCAGAGAAGAGAAGGAATGAGCCTGCATTTGCTGCACGCAGCTCGCACTGTACAGAAGAGGACTGGAATCAAGGTCTTCTGATGTGAAGTTTAGTGCTCTTTCCTCTCTTCCAAGCTGTTGACATCCTCTTGCTCAATGTCATTCTAATAAGAAGGGTGGCAACATAACACTTTATATGTGGGTAACACTTAAAGCCGTTTGGTATTCATTATCTCATTTAAGCTTTTCCCCACTGTGATAGGAAATGCCTGAAAAATCAGTAACATGAGGCATCAAAGATTTTGCCACCTTATGAGCATCAGAGCTCCCATTTTGCAAGTGAGGAAACTGATATACAGAGAAATTAAAGGACTTTTCCAGAAAGGCTAAGTGACCATGCCAGGCAGCAGCAGTCAAGTGTCTCAATTCATGAGTTAAATTCTGCTTCTTCCACTATAAGTAGATCAAGTAACTGAAAAAAAAAGAAGGCATGAATGGTAAATATAAATGAGCAGGAAATTAGATAAAGGAAAGAGAGGTTTATTGTGGCTCTGCTGGTCAGTCAAGACTGCTTCCTGCAGGATTACACCTTACGCTATCCCTGTAGCTGTTTCCATTTTACTGTATTTCAAAATGTACCCATTGGGCTTCAGAAACCAAGGCCTAGTTTGTTAAAAGAAACACAAAGATTAACTCAATCTCTAATATGTCTCCTACAATAGGAAGTGGGTAGGTGAGAATTACATCTGATCGGTAAACATTTATCCAGCACCTCCCTATGCTGGCAGTGAGGGTATAAACTTTGCCCTCAGGAGCTCCTTGACCAGTGGGGAGAAGGAGAAGTAAAAGTGCAGTGCACCTAGTGCAAAAGCTCACATAGGACTGGGCAGATGAAAGTGAAGACTGACGTCAGTGTCAGGAAAGCATTTCAATTATTAATTACTGCTTAATAAAGTACCCAAAATTAGTGGCTAAAAATAACAACCATTTATTCACTTAGGATTTTGCGGGTCAGGAATCCTAGCAGGACTCAGCCATTCCTTGTAGCATCAAGGGTCTCTCTTAACCACTTGGATAGTGGTTAAGAATGGAAGATCCAAGATGACTTCACTTGCATGTGTGGTGCCTTGGTGGGGATGGCCAGGAGAGACTGGGACTTTCCTCTCTTACATCTCTCTGTCTCTATCTCTTCCTCTCCTTCATGGCTAGTTTAGGCTCCCTTTGTGGTACCTTGTGTTCTAAGGTGTGATGGCAAAAGCTGCAAATCCCTTAAAGCCCAACCTGAGAAATTACACAGGATTGCTCCTGCCATGTTCTATTGACCACAACATAGGCTCTTGATGAGGAAGTTACAAGGTCATATTGCAAAAGAGCATCTGGGATGGTAGATTCTGTTAAGGCCATCTCTGGAAATGTAATATACCCCAGAAAGCTTCCTAGAAATGATGATGTCTAAACTACGTTTTGGTGAATGAGTTGTATCTGGAGGACAGTGTTCCAACAGGAGCAGCAGCATATACGAAGACTAGAAATGTGAGAATATCATCTGATTATGATGTCCTTGACTTTGAGATGTCTAGAAATAGAAGTGTAGATGATGTTGAGCTCAATAGAGTAGACCCTAGCACTGATGTTTTCTCAAATACTCACAGCTGCATGACTCCAGATAGTGGTTTAGAGATGGAAGTCCCCAGAGCTAGGTCTCTAAGAGACTGACTGTTGTCATGATTAAAGCTGCCTACTGTCAGAGGACACAGGTCAGTATTACACAAACATATTAAAAAAATGTCATTCTTAATTCTTATTATGAGGATTCAAATGGCTATTGAAGTAAGTACATGAGATGGGTTTGGGGGCAGTTAACTCTAACTCTTTTCCCTTCTTGCAACCCTTTAGTCTTTAATAAGAAATAAGCCATCTAAATTCATCATAATGCCTAAATATGTGAAAGTGGTAGCTATTGACCATTCTAAGCAGTGATGCATAAGAAGGCCCTATCAATTAAGACTGTCAAACCCTAATACTGAAGAGTTTGTATACTATGTTCATTAAGATATAGTAGCAGGGAAACAACCAAACCATGTACCACCACGTTGACCAGGCTCTAGGAGATATCACCATCAGGGGATTTATGATAATCAACAAATCTTATTAACAACCTACTGCAAAATACTATTTCTGGTGTCATAGAGAACATAGAAGTTTATGATTTAGAGTTTGCCCTTAAACAAGTTAAAATTTATCAGGCATTGGAGACACAGGAAAATGTAGAGCACTAGGAACTATCATCAGGTAGGGTGTGATACTGTGCTTAGTGAATGGTATGGTCAAGGAGTGGTATGATTTTGGCCACAAAATTGTGGGTAGAGTCTTTTGGGACTAACTCCTGACAGAATTGGAGGAACATGAGGAACAATTTGAGTTAAGTCCTAAAAGGGTAAGTAGATTAGAGTTCCATCTACTCATCTGTTGCACCATCTCAGATTCCAGATAGGAAAACTACCCTCAGTATTGCATTTTGAGCTGTGCAAACATTTGAAGAACATTCATTTTTTATTAGAAAAGTAAACTGGTTGCTTTCATCCATTGCAACTGAATTTTATTTCTTTTATTCAGAGTTTCTCACTGAATTTCCTTTCCATGCACAAAACACCATCCAAAAAGGCCTTTGCAGCTGTTTTTAAGTGACTTTTAAAGATTTAGGTATATACCCAGATATTTCAATTAGCATTGCTGAGAGTAGAGCTACTGATGGAAATCAGCATGGAACAATTAGGGTGTCTGTAAAGCTACAAACGTGGGTCTTTTTAAATGGAGGGGGCTTTTTCCCCTTCTTTTTTTTATTTAGCAATTAGATACCTCATATATACTATGGCCTGGTTGAAATTATATGTTGCATTTAAACACAATATCCATCCAAAAAGTTATTCAACTAGGGTTTTTAGTCTAATGTAGAATAGACTGATATAAACACACACACATATGCTTACACATACATAAGTGTATACACACACACATACACACACTCTTTTTTAAGGAAAAAAAGAAAATGATGCAAATGAAATGGCATTATGGAAGAGGAAGGACAATTATGTGTGTTGGGACAGCAAGGTTAGAAAGACCAAGCAACGTTTAAAGATTCAAAACAATAGCATTTAGCATGAAATCTACTTTTTATCATCCTTACCCAGCCATCAGAATGAAGAAAGACAGTGTCCAGCTGTAGCAGTAGTTTGGTAGCAGGAGAATTAGAAGTAAAGGTACTAGTGCCTGAGGGGTGGGTCATGAATTAATAATTGCTATGTGGCGGATGAGCCCCGTCAGAAGAGCTGAAAATGAGGAAGTTGCCTTGCAGAGCGCTATCAATCACTCAGTGAACATAACTTCCAGTAATTAGTGTATTTTATGGGCCTTTGCTTCAGTGGCTCGAAAGCACATATGCTCCAGTCACAGCTAAACTTTGCTGGAGTAATATTCCAGGATGATTTATCCTCCTGCTGCACTGGGATATAACCCTATATTAGGTGAAGATTGTGAACTAAGCTGCAATAAAGTGTAAGTTTAGGTACAGTTTGCCCAGGTTGAGACCTCAATGTATCATGCTTTTCAGCATTCATGGTTAGGCTACAGCAAGCAATCATTTTTAACAGTGAAACAAATAAAGCAATTAAAGAAACAGCTTTAGGATATTGTACTTGTGAGTTACTGTTGCCTTCTCCCCATTTAAGTGTCCACTGTAATAAGCCCATTTCTAATTAAAAAAAAAAACTTTATTAGAAACATTTATTTGTAATGGTGTCATCTCTCCATTATTATTAGCAATCTAGGACAGAATGCAAGGCCTTTTGAATGATAGAAAAGTGCTTGATTTATTTCTTTATGCTACTATGTTTGGGCTCCTTAAGTTAAAATAAATTTGCTTTATATCAGTGGGCTCTGGTGGTGATGAGTAGTTCTTTTTGAAATATTGGCACATGTTAAAGAGTATTCCTGATGGGAACCTCACATTTAGGCTCTTTGTACAGAAAGAAAAAATGTTATGTACAGGTTCTCAGGAGTACTTCGCGCTTTTCATACAGGCATAATGAATTATTTGCTGTGGTTTACCCACTGTACTAGAAGTCTTTGGGGTCTTTATAGACAGCTTCCTTTACCAATGCCAAAACATCTGTAGAGCCCAATGTTCTTCCTAGTAATTTAACAAGCTTTGCCACCAACTTACAGTATGACCTTGGGCAAATTGATTAAGCTTCTGGTACCTCCATTGGGCCATAATTCTGTTTGTGTTAAAGAAATCCTTTGAGTTTGTAAGAAAGTATTACCCGAAAATAAGGAAAAGATATGCATGGTTCCATTGTATTCTCTTGAGAGTGAAATATTTCTACACCACTTTTCATGATGATGTCCTTGAATTTCCTTGAATAGACACCAGTGATAAGCTAATTTCACCAAGCAGAGATGAAAAGGTGTACACAGTTTGATGGCTTTCATTACCTTTATTATCCCATCTTTAATTTGCCATGTATTATAATATCATACAAGTTAAACAATAATAGTAAAACAAATTGTCTTTAATTAAAGTGAATTAGGTTTTGATTTTAATATATTTGATGTAGTAAGAACTGATAATATGGAGGGTCCCAAAGGTTATTAGGGCATATTTCTGTTGGGCCTGATGGTATTAGTAATAAACCTCTTCCTCTTAGTTGTAGACGTGAACAAATATGTCACTTCATCAGTCTCTGTTACTGGCACTTATGCCCCTCCACAGGGGTTGCAGATTCCACAAGTTATCGGCTAATGGTGTTATACATTAAAAATTGAAGCTTTTCTCACTCCGAGGCCTTTCAAGGCTTTGTTCTTAAGCCCTAGACACTTTGGAGTGCAGCTGCAAACTATAGGCAGAAGATTAAATTAATTTGTAACTCTTTTTTTTTGGTCCTGCATTACTAAATCCTCCACATTTAATTGAAACCCTACTTCAAGACGCTTTGTGTTTCTGTGTTCTTTGTTGTCAGTTTAACCTCCAAAGCACTTTAACACTGGTAAATTGCTGTTATATCCTTTGGATTGTTTTTAAACCATTCAGTAAGAGAACAGTGAAATTGATATATGGGAAGAAAAGTAAAATCTTCAGGTAGATTTTGAGGTATTTAATATTTATTATGGTTCTTCACCAGCATACTTTCAGATGATTTAAACTCTTTCTCTAGGACTGTGTAAATTGGTCTTGAGATGAAATCTCACCTAGGGAATTTTATGTAATCCAGTAGTTAAGTCTGATTTTTTAATGTTTCCCTGTGTCTGAATGTTCCAAAGTGGCTGCTGCATTTCTGTAAAATGAAGGTTTAACTGCAATGCACAATCTAAATGCAAACTCCTTAGATGGAAATTTAATTGTGTAAAATGTGCACAAGGTAATTAAGAACAAATTTTAGAACATTTCAGACTTATAAAGTCTTCCTTCAGCTAGATCACTGGCTATATTGAAAATGCTTATTTTCAATTTGCAGTTATACTGAGAAACATAGAATATGTCTAAATTAAGAATAATAAAATCCAGTGCTCTTCAGTATAACTGTAAATTTAAAACTAGTCCCACAACATTGTTGATATTCTAAGGAGGGGACAATCACCAAAAGTATGTCTTGAATTTGTCCTGTACTTGCTTTCTGACTACAGTGTTTATTTTCTCTTTATCATTTATGATTTCATGACAATAATTACTTTAATATCAACGAAAGACATTTTTGTTGCTTTGTAAATAAATATCTTCTAACTTTTGTTAAAATACCAAGGTTCTATCATGTGATTGGCAGTTGTTATGATGTCTCTTTGTGCACAAAAACACAAATATATTATTTAAATTATGAAATTCAACATATTCAAATGCTAACTGAAGAGCATTTCATAGATTATCATTGGACAAATCAAAGATCACTAAGGTGACACTAAGGAACAGTCCTAGTTTTACAGTAAGGTGTTAGTGGTTTACTGTTATTTGAATATATTCCCAATTGGTAAACACTTTCAGGGCATTCTTTTTTCCCTTTTACATAATATATGTCCCACAACCTACAGAGTATTAGTTTGCTGAATCTTAAGTATTTGGAATTAAAATACACTTTTTTGTTAACATTAAATAGAATTCTTCATCTCTACCTTGACCCACCCCCCAAAATAAATAAAGCATTTCCAAATCTTTTGCAATGTGAGCTGTTCCCCTCCTGGGAATGAAAAGGATATGAGAGTCTTTTGATGAATTGCTGGCGCTTATGTGCATCTACATTTTTCAATATACTTTTTTTCAAAGTGACTTAAGCTGCCTATATTTAAATGTTTCTTTTGTAAAGATGATAAAGAGAGCAAAGATTTCTATTGGCTTAGCCCTAATCTGTTTGCTTTGTTGCGATTTTTTTTCCCTTTACTTTAACTGTTAACCTATTTATAAATCTAAATCTACATACAAAGGTCATTGGTTGGCTGAACTTAAACCATTTTACTCAGTAAATTTAATTAAGAAAATACAGTGCAACTCATAAGCAAATGAGTTTTTTCCTGGTTTTAAACCAAACCACCCTCTTGAGTGCTGATTGCCTTGCCCGACCCCTGGTGATACAGAAACAGGCAAAATTAAAAAGGACATTAAAGCTTCATTAAATCTGAAACACATTTAGTACAGTGACATATCTGCAGGCCATTTCAGAGAAGATTACATACTCTCTTTTGTAAGTTTCCTAATTTATAATACCTTGACAATAAAAACTGGGGAAATGCAAGTAGATTAATAGACCAGTAGGGGTAAAAGATACAGAATGGCCCCAGGTCCGTCTGTCTCTGAAATATTCGCTCAGAACATATGTGCTTCCTCCTACCCATAAGAGTTCTGTGTTTATTTTGACTTTTGACAGCCTCATGAAGAACTTGTTTATTTTCTCTTTATCACGAACTTGTTCTTCATGCAGCCATACCTGCTAAGAGCCCTTTTTCTTTTTTACCTCCTAATAGAACTTGATAAAAGAGTGCTAGGGTCTGGCTGTATATTTCCTTCTACTTTTCCACAAGACAAATAGTGTGGAACATAAACATAACGCAGCTGCGTTAGACCTAGAAGGATAGAGACATATATGGAAAGCAGGTTCCTCTCCTGGGGCTTTAAAATGACTGTTTTCGGTGCCAGCCTAATAGTGTCACTGCCTCTTTTCACTGGCATAGGATTGGAGTCCTTGGTCCAATCCTAGAGAAGCCCAGTGATGATGCTCCATGAGAGAGAAAGTGATTGTCATGATCCTGTTGCAACGGTACATACTGTTTAGGGTCAAAGAACCATTCTCTGTCCTCTAACTCCAAAGAGGTCAGACCTGCAAGATATCTTAGAAGCAGCGATGCCTCCCAAGGGCGTAGTTGATAGGTAGGACTGAGGTCCCTTAGAGTGTCAGGAGATTACACAGAAAGCAAAGCCAGACCCAAGAGTGATGAGTTCACCAGTTCAAGCACTGCCACTTGTTCCCAAGCTGACCAAACTGCACTAAATTTTCTCTCTGTTCTCTTTCATGGTGATATCTTACAGAGCAAATGAATCACATCAGCTATGCTTGTTTGCCTTGTGCCAGTCGTGAGAGAGGGGACCACGCAGACGAGTGCACATTCCCAAGTTGGCTGGAGCCTGGCCGCTCCATAGAATGATTATGATTTGAGAATTGGAGGCTTTGTGTTGAAATGTGAAGAATTCACATTTTTTGCTTTATCCCACTCTTTTAAAGCCATCCATGTATCACTGCTTAATTCTTTAAACTGTAAGAACCAATAGACAGTGTTGGCACCTGCCAGCTAGTTTAGATCTTGACTGTAGGTATGGTGGACAAGTTTCTTCTGCTTGTAAGCCATGTGGACAGAATTCTTCCAAGGTACCTAATGACATCTTCAACATGTACCTGAGTGAATGACACGACACCTGTAGAAGGACTTGAGATAGAATGTTCTAAATGTTTTCTAGTAGTTTTTAAGCTGTTAGCTTTTTTAGGTGAGAGACTCTCCTCTTGCTGGTTTTCTAACTCCAAATGGAATTAGATGCAAAATTCATAATCTATAGAGTACTGTGATGATAGGCAACAGGTTTAGCTGCACTGTCACTGCCTGTCAAGTCAGTACAGAATGGTGTAAATGCCTAGTCCACCTACCACAATAGACCGCTGTGACTCCTTCTGAAGCAGTGTGCACACTCTTGTCAGCCAGAAACACACTGTATTTTCAAAATGTAGAGTAAACCTAGAAGCCTGCATTGGGTAGGGATGGGGTAGGGGCAGAGGATGGGAGAGCTGAGTCTCTCCCCTTCTGGATAATAGTACATGGACAACAAACATAATCACAGAAAACCCTGAAAGGGTTTCTCTTTCCTTCATACCATCTTGTGATGTTTTTGTTATATATACCTGAAGGGATTAATGATATCTATCAAATGAAATGATGGTAGTATTTCTTGAATACCCATATACATGGTGTACATCTTATATACAAGATGTGAGTACAGGGTAATGAAATTTACTAGGTATTCCAAAACATACTCCATACACACACACACACACACACACACACACACACACACACACATACACACATACACACATGCACACGCACATGCACGCACACACATCCAAATGAGTGTTGGCCCTTTCAAAGTAGTCACCTTACAAGGTCATATGCCTTATTCCTGTTACATTGCTGTTGCTCAGACTGGTTTTAGAACTTTGGAAACCTCAGCACCTTCAAGTCTATCCTTAATAATATTTATTCTTTGTAGGTGGCTTGAGTTTTGGTAATACCCATAGGCTATTCCAACATTAGTCTACAAATAATGTACATGATCAACAAACTGAAGGGTATAATTTTAAATCCAAGAAAGGTGCAGTTCTAATAAAATGACATAGGTGTTCTGTTACTTGAAATAATTCTAAATACAATTCCAAAAGAAGAGTTCAGAAATGTTTGAGCAGTGTGAATATCTTTGAAATAAGTGCACAAGTTCTCAAGATCTAGAAAAGCAGTGTAATATGCTGGAAAGAACACTGGATTAAGTCACAATTTTGGGGGTCAGATCCTAGGCTTCCACTTATTAACTGTGTGGGAACTACATCAGTGGGAATCTAGGATTCTAATCTACAAAGTGGATTGATGCTCTCTTAGGTCCATGACAGCTTTAAAATCCCTAATACCAGCCTGAGCAACATGGCAAGATGGTATCTCTACAAAAAGTTGTAAAAATTAGCCAGCTGTGGTAGGACATGTCTGTAGTCCTAGCTACTCAGGAGGCTGAGGCAGGAGGATTCCTTGAGCCCAGGAGTTCAGAGCTTCAGTGAGCTGTGATCCCAACACCATACTCCATCTTGGGCTACAGAGCAAGACCCTGTCTCTAAAAAAAAAAAATTCCCCATGTTGTGATTCTACTTTGAAAGTAGTTACAAATACGTATAAACGGTGTTAGGATTAAAGATGGGCCACATTATGAAGCTGCAAAATTTGCCACTATTTTCTTTAAAGTTATGATGTGTTGGTTAAATTTTATCTTATTACTTTGTATCAAGCCTGTTCCTGGTTGAATCATTTTACTTTTATAGATAAGGATCCAAAGACCAAACTTTAGTTACCTGTGCAGAAACACAGAGCAGTTTACAAATCAAGCTAACCTGGAAGCTCTAGGGATTCACTTTTCCAATGTCAGACTTAGAGCTACAGTTCTGACTTCAGTCTTGAAATGGCCGTTTTCCCACTGATGTTAGCTCTCTTCTTCTAATTATAGATAGAAAATGGGTGAAAAAACTAAACAAATGGATGAAAATAATGGCACAATTTTCAGTTTCATAATATGGTCCATTCCCCACTTCCTACGACCCTTCATTTATACTTGTAACTGAAAATTCTACAGAGCTGTGGGCAAGGAACAATTAGATGTTCCTCTTTTACAAGAGGAAAAAAGCCACCAGAGTTTTACATCTCTGTCTAGAAGAAACTGTCATACACATGTAAATGTGAATAATGCCCGCAGAGCTAAGAATATTGCTAAGAGAAACCACATAAGGGTAATATTAAGTTATTAAAATTAGAATGTTTTGTCAGGGCTGCAACATTGTCCATTGAAAATGTCCATTCTAAATACAGCTCTTAATGTAATTACAGCAATAATTTAGTTCATGCATTGGAGGTTGTGAGCTTTTTTATATTTGCTAGATGGAATTCTGAAATTTAGTACTTGTCTGTCTTAAGGAGATCTGCCCTGCATGCAAATCTATAACTAGACAAATATTATTTCCTTTCCCAGCTTGCTCTTGGGAGGTTTCCATATCCTCAGGTAAGATTGTTCATTACTGCCGTTTGCCACTGTGACATTCATTCCTATGTATGAAGGTGCAGGGAGCAATTGTGAACATTTGAGCCACATACAAATAAATCTGTCCTGTTAAATTGAAAAGTGATATATTAAAGGAGTCATTTAGAAGTCTCTATTGATTTTTGATTTTTTTAAACTCTTGATTTTTTTTTCCCTTTTGTTAAAGGTTGAAAGCGATCATCGTGCTCTTCCTTTGTGTGACATTTGAGATGTTTTTTCTTTTCCTGGTCCAGTACTGTGTACTCATATTGAGATGGGAAGAGATACCCAGCCTTTCCTTGATATACTTTTTGAGCTTTTGAATTCAATTAAAATTAATTGAGTTAAAGGATTAAAATGAAGAGTGAGAGTATCTAATCTAGGTCATTATTTTTGCTAGGCAAATAATGGGACCCTAATTTTATATGAGTGTGATTTTTAATATATTCTTTTTAAAGATTTTGCTCCTTCCTATCCACATTTCTAAGACAAATACTGGCATTATACCAGCATTATGCTAGTATTGCTGACTCTAATATTTATAATATTTAAAATTTCTTTAAGATTTTTATTATAGAAGGGTGCTAGCACTTAAAATATAAAGCTGTTTTGTGGTTTGAAAATGATTCCCCAGTGTGTGTGGGGAAATAAGTGAAATGTCTAGAGGGATGAAAAATGAATGGTTTGACTGTTTTCCTCTGGTTGATTCTCACTGTTTTTCTGGCATCTTGGTCTGTACAGGCCAAAGTGCCTGGAGGCATGTCTGATTTAAAGGTGGTGTTGGTCTCTGCTCTTTAAGCATCTATTAACTTGCTATTATTATGCAAATAAGTGTTGTATTACACATACTAATTTATGCATGGTTAGATTATGCAGATGCATCACAAACATGGTTATTGAATAATAGGATGGGGCTCATTCTCTCTACCATCTTTATAAGCGGTTTTAAGCAAATTCTCCTGGTACCCATGTGGACATTTAAAGACTCTTCACTCAGTAAAATGTCTCTTTTGTATTCTTTTTTTCCATAGTTAAAGCTATCAGATAAGTGAAAGAGAAATCCTCCTACTTGTTAGGTTCAAGAGTGTTAGTCTCACTTTTCAAATTTGTAGACTTCTTTGTTTAAACATAATCTTTTTCTTAAAGAGTAAATCTAAAATGTAATCGCTTGACATGCATGCTAGCATTAGTAAGATTTTAGCATATACAGCCTTGCTGCTTAGCTCTAGGTAGCCCATCAAATTAAAACCACATTTTCAGGATTTATAGCTCATTAGAATATTTATCTTGGTAAGCCTTTTATTCTGTCAGTAATTTTTAAACAATTCACTGTTTGGCCAATTTATGCAATCCCCTAAAATTTTGAAAATGAACAGAATAAGCCCTATACAATATATCTGTCAAACAAGTCTTTGTAGAAAACTTGTAAGCCAATTAATAAAAATTCCAAAGATTGAGAATGTAGCTGTATTTTTGAGATTCCTAATGTCTAGAGTAATTAATCAGTGAGATTTGGTAAGTGATGAGTTTAAGAAATGGATTGCCCCTGCATTTCACTAATGAAGCACATGAAGGCTGTGGTCAAATTTGGGAAGATGCTAATACCTTTGCAGTGTTGTTTTCCTGAATGTCTAAAGTATATGTTTATTTAATCAGTCAAAGTTGGAAAATTCTAATACTATGCTGAACTCCCCAGTTAGCAGTAATCTTTATGCCAGAGTAGAGGAAAAAACTGTATTCATTGAATCATGATAGAATGTTGTCACCAAATTGATATTTTTACCTCAAATAAAAGAAGCAGCTTTGATGCCATCAGACCTATTTCCCAGGTCTTTCAACAGAAGTTTGGATGCTTCATTGCTAGAATCAATAATGACTTTTGGTGGAGTTGGTATTTACTTTACAGACTTTGTACTGTAGAGTGACAGTTGGGAAAGGATATTTTATAAATGCCTTTCCTGTTCCTTCCTTTTGCCCTCAAATAAAGCACATGCAGAAGAAAAATTTATGTTTTTATAATATCACAGAGACTGGATTATGAAATAACACCTTCTCTTTGGCCTGTATTATCTCATTTGAACTCATAGCCACTCTGTGAGATAGCCTCCCCTCGTAAATTGGGCAAAAAATGGCTGATTTGCTCACTGTTGAACTGCAGCTGGTTTGATTTCTTTGAATCCCAGGTGGAGTAGGCAGGAGTGAATCATACATTCTCAGGGTTGGAAGGGATCATAGATATCACCGAGTCAAACTTCTCTACAATGTCTCTGAAAAACAAACATCCACACTGCTTGAACACCTCTAGTAATAGGAAACTCACTGCTTCACAAAGCAGCCATAGGGTCAAAGCTATGTTCTATTTACCAAACTGAGGACTACCTCACCCTAATTATCATCCACTAGTCTGATCCTTGAACACAGGAAAGCCTTTCATATATCCTTAAGATCACATTGTTTTGAGTCCCTGTGTACTCAGGGCTAGGAACAGTGCCAGGGAATTGGTGCTGTGAACTCAAAGTCAGATCAGGACACCAGATTTAAGAGTGGCCCATTGGAAAGAGCTCCGGACCAGGAGCCGGAAGATTAGAATTAGAACCCAGCTCTACCACCAGAACACCACAGACCTTCATTCTTGCTTTGTAACTCCTTGAGGGCTCAGTTTCCTCATCTCTAAAATGAGGATCCTGGTACCTACCTTTCCTATCTGATTAGAGGAGGCATGCTGATCAAATGAGATTATCGATGTGAAACTACTTAGAAAAGTACCAAGGGCATCCTGCTGGCCCTAATGTTGGGCTGCAGTACAAAACAGAATTTCCAACTATCAACTGAAGGTTGCAAAGGAATGCTCTTAGCAACCTGCCAGCCACAACTGGAACAGAGCACAAAATGAGCAGAGGGTAAAGCTGGGAGTAGGGGCCAGCTTCAAGACTCATCCTTCCCCAGCACAGCATCAGTGCTGCTGACAATAACATCATTAGCAGCCCCTCTTTCTGATAGTGACACAGTGTGTATCCAGTTGGGGCACAGATGGGGGAGGGGTGTTGGGAGGATATTAGGGAGAGTCAATGGCCTGGGACCAACATAAAGGTTAAAGGGCTGGGTTTTTGTTGAGATAATCTTTGTCGAGATGATCATTCTATATGAATTTCATTGTTTTGTGGGTCAGGTGTTTGTTATTTGAAAGCACTATTTGTTTTAGTTTCCTTTAGACCTTAAGCTTGAATAGCCTCATTGGCATGCAGTTTAGGAGTCTATAGGAAAAAAGGTTAGGAGCCAGTATAAATGCATAGTCTTGTTACTATGGCTTATAATAAGAAGAACAGTGGTGTCTTGGAGTCATCTAGCACTTTTCCCACATACAGCTCCGGAGCACTTTTTTTAATCTGACTGAGGCTGTACATCCCACCTACAGGGACTATTATTTCCAGCCTCCAGATGAACAGACTGAGGCTCAGAGACATGAGGCACCTTGCCTTAGGCAGGAATGGGTACGGTTGGGTCTGGACCTGCAAGCAGTTAAACCAAATGACTGGCTCTGTGACCTCTTAATTTGGTTGGCTCTTCATACCCCTGCTCTCCTTCCCACTAAGCCCCACCAACCCCTTCTCCTAGTCTGCCTTCTCTGCCCTAGGGAGACCTCTTGTATAGTTGGGAAATGCTTAGCATTGGAGGGTTGTGCTGTTGTAGATGATGACAAGACCATTCCCTAGAGCCCTTTTGCTTTTCTTAACATGTGTTTAGCAGAGTGACAGGGGATCCAGAGGACCCCAGTGCCATTAAATCCTAAGTGCCTGGGAAGCATATTCTGCAATGGAAAAATGAAAAGTTGCATTTTTAAACATCTTGCAAACAGTGCCTCAATTTCTTGAATAATTTGCTTTAATAGTAATCTGGAAAGATGTGCAGGTCTGGACAAGGACTGGAGCTCTGTATAGTTAATCATGTAGATTCAAATTCAGTTGACTTAAAAAACATGACGGTGGGCAATGATTTGTTTAATGACACCATAATTTAGGAGAAATGAAAAGGATTGCCTGCTAAAAAATTGTCATCCTTCATTCAAACTTTACAACAGTACCCTGCATTAGGATGATAGTAAATCCATTAAGGAGACTTCTCAGGGGATGCATCAGCTCTGGCATTGGGAAATTTGGTAAGCAAGATGCCACAGGAAAGTGAAGATAATACAAACACAAATGTATTTAAAGTACTTTTGCATGTATAAAAATATTCTTCTTTTGGCTACAATTCCTGATCTTGGTTAATAAATTACATCAAAATGACCTGAAGTTAAAAAAGGGAAAAAATCTGAGCAAATAATGCCCCTGGTATTGTAAAGCTTTGAATGTTTTCACACCCCATTAATTTATTACTTCTCTTTCTTCATCTTTAAATTTCATTTTTTTTTCAAAAATTCCGGCTCCCCGCTGCTGCAGTGATTTTCATCTTGTTGTTAATTTTCCCTGCTCCATATGGAGCTCCAGACATTTCACCTGGAGGCTGTACTAGATTTTGCTGTAGTGATCGTACTTCCGGAGGCCAAAACTGTCATTTAGGGTTCCTGGTGCATCTGTCTGCGCCAGGCTTTTCACTGGCATGGGAGAGTGTGAATAACAAATTGGATGCACCTGAGATTCGGATGATTAGTGTGTTTTGTGAATCTCCACGACTTGTAAGCAGATAGCTCTGGGGGAAGGGGGGAGCTGAACAGCGACTGTGGGTGAATCTGTACTCACACCTTACATTTGGGGCTTTGCAAGGGAAGTGCAAACATCCTAGGCAGTCTGAGTGCAGAGAGAGTAACAAATATTTCATCCTGCCTTGTCATTGATTAGAAAAGAGCCTTTAATTTCATTTCACCCCATGTTGTGATTAATTTGCATTCTTTGTCAGAAGTTAATGGAGTTTTTTATGGTTCACTCTGAAATCCTTGAAGACATCAGACTTGATCTGATGTTTATACAACCGCCAGCGGAATTTTTTCATTTGATTGATGGCAAGCTTGATGTTATTCCAAACGGCTTTTTAAGCTGTTTTTAAGAATTATTTGAATAAAATGCAAGCAAGATATTGTTGTAACGACAAGATTATCTGTTAAAAATCTGTTTCAAATAAAGAAGATGATAAGTAGTAAAAAAGGATCAAAAAGATAAGAGAAACAGTGAATAGTGATGTTATTTGTTAAAAACACATAAGAATAGCATTCAAATAAATTATTGCAGCATATAGAGATCACTTTTTTAAAAAAAAAAAAAAACCATCATCTGGCCAAATATAATAATTAAGGCTAAGGAAAAATGAAAATCTGAATCTTTGGGATTTGAAACTTTTACTACCAATTGGCTAATTCTCATTTATTCTGCCAGCTTTTGCCACCAGTGTACGAAATAGAGATCTACTGTTCTTAACTCAAGGAGACAGGACTGTCAGGCCTGCTAGCTGAACAAAATGATGACATATTACTTGTCTCAATAAAGAGGCATTCTTAAATCCCAATACAAGTTAAACATAGGTAGATAATAGAGGGTTTTAAGTGAAAAATGTTCATTCTTTGTGATGTAACAACTGGCCTTTTCTACAAGATAGTACAGAAATAAAAATATCCTGTTGTTAAGACCAAGATACCCCAGTCATTCATGGGTAAGAGAAATGTGTGTTCACCCCTATACACTACATATCAAAGTATGAGAGGAGCTCTAGGTGGCATTTGCTTCAGAACCCCCTGCTACTAACCAAGGAAATATGTTTTGCAAATGCTTTTTGATTACTAATACCATTCGTTTGATTTGGGGGTTTGCCTCGCTTCAGCAGGTTCTTGCTTCTGTGTGATTGTTGCTAGTGAAACTTACTCATAGGTCAAAAAGCTACTTATCTGAGTACTTTCATTTAAAACAGAATAATTTATTTGATGTATCTGAAAGTTTGATAAATAATTGGGTGGTTTTAATTGAAGTTACTGCTTTCTGATCCTTGTATTAACATGATCTAAGGTCCTTTTTATTATATGCAATCCATATTATTGACCAAATTTGCCCTGTTTTCATTTAAATGTAAGCAGCTTGTCAAGGAGAAAATATCTGTTTAACTTGGTGTGGAAACCTGCTATTTTAATGTGCTTTGCTTTGTTTTTTTCAATTGGCAGACTGTCTTTTAAACATTTATTTTGTAATAATAAATTGTGCTCTGGGTAGAGTGTTTGTTTCATAATAGAGTAGAAAGCATATGTTCTAAAAACTATTTAAAAACATTAAACACTTTTCAAATGCTAATGTTGAAATTGTAGAGTTTTTACATTTAATTTTGTTTGTTGTTTTAAAAGCCTTTGGTATATTGTTACTAATCCTGAAGTTGATTGTTTAATGTTGTTTTATATTTTGTGTTAAATTCAGACCATAGTTATCATTACTTATGTATACTGATCATACCTGGAATTGCAAAATACCTAAAAAATTTGCCCTTTTTGAAAAGAAGTATTTAGAATCTATCCTTTGTTGTATAAACTTTTCAAAGTTTAGAACATCAAGGATTTAAGTAAATTTTATCCAATTTTTGTATAAGGTCTCCAATCAAAGAAAAAAAGCAGTAGATAATTACCCCAAACTTTACTCCTCTTAACTGGCAAGAATTTAAAGGAACAATATATATGCAATTTTTTCCCCAGATTTCTAACCTGTGTGTTTTAATTCATTCTTTATTTTTGTCCTCACTATTTAGGATATAGGCATTTAAAATATCCTTATATTTCAAGCCATAAAATCAGATTTAGGTTCCATAAAATGCAGAGATAAAATTTAAGTGACATGAAGATGTTCACTTATACACATTTGCTTCTTCCCAGAAATTTTTTAATTGCAAATGTCAAATTCTTCTCCCAATATCCATCAAATACTTATAATTTTATTTGCTTAGGCTATGCCAAAGACAGGAGGTAGGTTCTAAGCATGTCCTAGTATACAGAAATGAAAGAGAAATCATCCCCAATGTATGGGTAGAAATATGAAATTTTCCATTAAAGATAAATTACTTGTTAATACTTCAGTTGAGGTATGTGTACTTAGCCAGTTATGTTAGAGATTGCTGTCTTGTTTTAAAGTACTAACCTCATGTTGGTTTGGTTTTATAGCACCTTCTAAACTATTGTATGACATATATCTCAATTTATTTCAACATTTATTTGTCATTGAGCACCTACTGTGTGCCAAGCACTAGCAACACAGAAGTGAAACAGATGCGGTCCATGTTTTCAAAGAGTCTAGTCCAGTGGGAGGGAAAAAACATAAAACAAAAAAATGGCAGTTGATGTAGAAGGATCCCTCTGGGAGGTGGGACACTCTGGCTTGGAGAGGAAAAGAATGTGGTCAGCTGACATTAGGAAGCCAAGAAGTTTTCACAGAATAGAGAGATGAGGCTTGAGCTGAGGCTTGGAGGCTGGAAAAATGGGAAAGGATGTTCTAGGCACTAAAGTCAAAAGGAGATTCATCCGGTAAAAAATAAAGGCCTAAAACAGCATATTGTATTTGGTACCCTTCTAGTACTTTCACTGAATTCTAGTATTATTACTTTCACTTCCCTAACAGTTTAGCAGTTCCCCTAGATAACTTTGAAAGCAATACCTGGAGGGAAATAGAAGGGAGAGGAAAGAGTGGTAGAGGAGGGAGGTGGTATGTCCGGATGGAGATGACAAGTGTAGCAGGGCACAGATAAAGAAATTGGGTTTGAGGATTTTGTGAATCCCTTTGAGATGACTGGGAACCAATCTGAGGTTGGAAGTCTCAAGATCTCTGCCCCTGAGGGCAATTGGCACATGCCTCTAGGGGGTTCCCTGCCACCCTCTATGAATTTGACTTGGAACATCATAGGACATTTTCTAGACTACTGGGGAGGAATTGTCGTGATCAAATGAGAGCACTTTGAAAAATATAAGGTGGTGAACAAGAGCAAGGTAATAGTAGTATTATTTATATTTCCAGAAAGTACTTTAGGGATTTACCAGTGTAACTCTGAAAATATATGACCATGTCTCACACCAGGTAGGACTGAAATGAATTACTTTTCTGATCCCACAAGAGCCTTCCTTTATAGTCTTTCTTCTTTGAGTTATAATTTATCACTCACAATTACCATCATATATAGAATTATATACAGAATCTAGTCATTTTTAGTTCGGTAACTGGGGACTATGATTCTTTCACAATTTTTAAATAATGAGTTTAGCCGAGAAATAGAATTGAAGGTTAAAGTAATAAACTTAATATCCACTCTGGCTTTCAGGTGGTGGCTTTGCCATCATCTCTCCCTCTTAGGCTCTGTGGTCCAGGAAGCCTTCCACCTTGCCCTCTTTGGTTTTATTGGTGCAGTCTGTTACTTCATGGAATCAGAATTTCAGGATTTGAAGAGATCTTACAATGAACTAGTCCAACTCTTATTTTACAGAGGAGGAAATGGGAGTCCACTGCCATTAAATGACTTGCTTATGATTACCAAGTATTTAGCAACAGGGTCAGACTGGCTCCCACTCCCAGTGCAGTAGTCTTTTCACTCTAGAGGGATGTTGGGGAGAGAAAGTGAGATAAGGCATCCAGAGGTTTTGAGCCTAAATGGCCGTCCTTATTTTACACACCCATCCACTCAAGTACTGCCTCCAACTGGTGTGTCTGCAGAGATGGAAATTACTGTCCCACGATGCTCTATGCCTGCCAGGTAATTGCTGACTAGATATGGATCCCTGGGGGAAAAGTGGTCCTCAACAGCAGTAGTAGCAGCAGCAACAGACAAAGACATCAACTTTTATTATACTCCAGTGTTTTACTTATCACCATTCAGTATAGAAATCTTGGGTAGATTTGGGGCTAGGGGCTCATTGGCATCCAAGTTAAAAAGGGGACAGACCTGGCCGAGCTTTGTTTGAGCACAGATTACTTTTTAGATGTTTAACAGTTTTGGATTAATGCCTGAGGCATTTGGGAATTCTTCCTCAACTAAAATGTTAATGATGCTAAGAACCCAACCCTCTTTAGTGCCAATAAAACAGACAAGCTAAGTTCATTGAAAAATCAATGAGTTGCCTAAAAGGAGCAAAGAGCTGATTCAATTTAGGACTGGAGATTGCCAGGACACACCAGGTAGAAAGAGGGTCCTAGGGACTGCTTAGGAGGTAGGAAAGGAGGCACTTGTCTGTTTATGCACAGAGCCAAGGTGTCATCTCCAAGGAACTGTGGGAAACCAAGGCAGCCAATTAGAAGCAAGTGTGGACTCTGTTAGGTTGTACACTGTCACGGTCTGCAGATGGTGACCACCCTGGGGAGAAGGAAAAAACAGCTGGAGAATGGAATAGTCTCATGAGAGAAGGAGCTGTTGGCCTGCAGGCTCATAGGAGGAAAGACCAAAGAGGATAAAGAAGCTCATCTTGTTTTGTTTTCTGTTCAGAAACAGGTAGCAGAGAGCACCTTTCTGGGCATGAGGAGACCTTGACTCTAGGCCTGGTTGGTAAAATACTGTAAACAAAAGAAAGTTACTGGCCAAAGACCTCCTTCCAACCCCGGCTTTGTGAACAGCCCTATGCCTTCTTGGTAGCCAGGCAGCTGGAAACACTCAGTGACTTAGGGCAGAAGGGATGGGAGACAGCAAATGACATACCCAACAAGTGACAAATTAAGTCACTGACAGTGTATAGTTTCCACCCAAACACACACACACACAGCTAACCTGAGTTCTGGTCCTAACCTTTCTTTTCAGACCTCAGTCTCCTCATCTGGAAAATGATGGAGGTACCTTAGGTTAGTGATTTGCATAATTATGGAAGACTCCCATCACAGAGGAGATGGGTATCCACCCACACATATCCACACGTGTGTGCACACAACCACAAGAGCAGCTCTGCTTCTATCTGGTAATTTTTTCAGTGCGTCTAAGTAATATCTTGTTTGAACTAAGGGTTATGTGGTAAACAGAGTCTGAGAAATGCTGGACTAGATATTTCTATGGTCTACTTTCATCTTGTATCAGGACCTTCCTCTTTTCCACACCTTCAGCCATCTTTCTCATCACCATCTCCCCCTGAGTACTCCCTAGGAGTTTATTGAAACCTGATTTTTCTTATATCAAAATATGGCAGATATGAACTAAAACTCTGAAACAAAAGTCAAACTTTTATCTAGTTCATTTTTTGTATACATGTAGATAGAGACTCACAGCCAAGAATAGTTCATTCTTGATCCATGACTTCTTTTCTTTAAATCTATTTTAAATTTCATTTACAGTCAAACCAATAAGATACATGTTAATTAACAAGATTATGTGTGACTACATTTCAAGATTCTTTCCTTTCTTATCCCATATGAACCGTGTATTGGCTGCAATTGCAGCTGATCTCAAAATCTCAGCAGGCCACACAATGTTGTCAAATATATCATGGTTTGGGGGAAAAAAAAACAAAACAGTAGTATGTGAAGCCGAAGCCCATGAAGCAACCTTTCATGCAATGACAAGAAACATCACCTTGGGGTGGGGGCAGGAGGGAAGGCTATCTTAGAAATCTGTAGAGCCTTGAGGGAAGAAAGCAAAACTCCAGAGAATTATATTTTGTTCAAATGCTGAGTGACATTTAGAGGAGAGTACAAGCCGTATGCATAAATCTTAGCCCTGCCGCTAAGTTTTGGGGACCTTAAATAAGTCACTCATTTTTGTGGACTGGCAGTTGTATCTTATCCATCTTTTGGGTCCTAGAGTCTAGTACAGTGCCTGGCATAGAGTAAGTACTTGATAAACGTATATGAAATCTATGACATCATTTTTTTAGCCAAAGTTTATTTTTCACATGTTGGCGAAGCAAATTTTGCAATCAGAAGGAACCAAGAGCACATATGCTGAGGCTCTAAATTAATTGTTTTGTTCCCTTTCTTTCTTTCTGTGTCCCATCCTTACACTCTACCCTGCCAGCATTAATGCCTAAGGGTATGCACTTCTGAGGAGGTGTGATAGTTGTCTTCAGACATTTGAGGGTTCTCATGTCAGAGAAGATGTGGATTTGCACTGTCAGGAGGATACAACTGGGGCAAGGGAGGGAAGGGACAGTCAGAAGACAGTAAGCTGCCCAACACCAGATGAATTCAGATTCAGACAGAAGCCCCATGGGCAGTGGTGCCATGAAGGAGGGAGTCAAGGACCAAATCTGGGTGGGGAGTTAGATTGGATTTAAAAATCTTTAAAATCCTTTCAGACCTCAAGAGTCTGTGATTCTGCTTCAGTGCTGGTCGGGCCTCTCCTCAGCCAAACAAACAAAAGGGGAGAAGCAGCAGATAGAAACTTCTTCAGCCTGGCCCAGATTCTGTAATTGGTTTAATCATCCACACATTTTGACTCTCAAATACTATGTCAGTATGAAACATATAAGAAATAGAAGAGTACAGGAAAAAAGTGTTTCTTTTTCAGCCCTGCAAGATTTATCTGCTTCTCTGTTTTCTGTCAGTTTTGATCTGTGTGATACAGCTATCAAAAAAGTGAATGTACTTTTAGCTTCTGTGAGTTTCTGCTATATGGCGTGTATAGTTCCCAGAACAAGGTGATGTAAAGCCAGTCAGGTGTGGGCATCACACTTTATGAGGAACGTAGAAATATGGAAGCAAATTCAGAGAAAGGTGACTGCGATGGTGGGGAATGTGAAATCATGCCTGGATCCTTCAGACAGCTTTCAGGTTCACGTAACAGAAAACTCAACTCAAAGGGGCCTTAACCATAAGGGGAAATTATTGAATTGCATGACTGAAAAGCCTAGTCTTGCTGGTGTTAGGTAGAACTTGGTCCAGCAAGTCACTTGGGACTCTCGGCTTAGTATGCTTCTCCTTTACAGACCAAGAATGGCTGTTGAGGTTCCTGGAGCAACCGGTGTCCTGCCTGAGAGGGGAAGAGCGGGTCTGTCTTCCCCACAGACAACCAAAGGCCCTGGGCTTCAGTTGATTGGACCAGTTTAACTCGCTGTGACCAGGGGATTTAAATGGTGCTAATTTAGGCCTGAAGCATGTGCCACACTCTAGAGCAGGGCCTTGGGAGGGGGGCGGACGTTGTTAGTAACAGAGGGCAGGAGGATAGAAGGCAATCAAAAGAGCTGATCATAAGGAAGAAAACAGGGATGTTTATTCAGGAAGGAAAACATTATGGAGACATGACCGCTATCTTCAAATGTGTAAAGAGCTGTCATTAGACTTATTCGCCACAGCTCAACATCATGAGCATATCTTATAGGAAGACATATTTGGACTCAAAATTAAAGAATTTTCTAACAATTTAAGCTGTCCAAAATAGAATCATTGGAATTTCCTCATTGGATGTCTTCTAGCAAAGACAGAATGCCTATGTCTTTGGGATATTATACAGTGAATTTCTACACTGGGCAAAGAATTGGACTAGATGCCTTCCAACATCATTCTAGATTCTATGGTATGTGGAGAGTGTAAGCTAACAGAGATGCAAACCAAAGGATAATGCCAGAAAAACACTTTCAGAAATTTTGAAACATTAAAATTTTGTCGTAGCAGATTTATTTGACCATAAAGAGTGGTGTAGTCAACAGGCCTTTCTCAGAAAAAGCAACACCCTCCCCCCCCCCACTTCTCCCGCCTCCATACACAGCTAATGTTCTTAAACTGACTCTGAAATAAAGCCACCCTTTTGGGGGACAAAGAAAGGAGAAAATTTTAATATGGCAAACATCTAAAATCTTCCTTGAAAGGAAGGTGCTTAATGGTCTCCTTGGCCAGACCTTGTACCATTAGGGAAAAGCTTAATTTTGTAATTCACACTGATCATTTTAAGTTATGGTTCTGAGCCTCTGCTTTTCTCACAAAATTCACGTCTAAAAATTAAAATGTTCATTTGCTCAGAGGAGGATTTACTATGGCTCCTATACACTTATGTGGGGTGGGACATGAGCCATGTCAATTTTAAATACACAGAGATAAAAAAGTATGGACTGACAACCAGTTCCTTTTTTTCTTGCTCACCTACTGGCAGACCTAGCAAATGAATAATGTTACACCATACCTTGATGCTCCAGCTGTTGTATTTTGTGTGAAAATGCATTGTCCTTGATACTCAGGAAGCAGTGAGAGTCAAGTGATCTAATTTATGGCCATGGTGATTTTCTGTCTGGCCCCATCTGAGCTATACCCTTCTCTAGGCATCTTAGAGCGTTTTTATCCCACCCAGCTGTTTGCTAAATTCTGAGATATCTAGTTTTCAATTTTCAAAACTGGTCACTCCTGAACATAGCATCTCAGCTGGAGTCTGAGATAGAGGCCAGGAAGAAGGTGCCGGTGAGTTGATCTTAGAATGTGGAATCATACTGACTTTCTTTTAACCTATCGAGTAGCTGCCTGCAAAATCCTCTTATGACTTCTTTTTAGGCCCTGTGAAGATAACACTGATAGACCCACTGGCATGCTAAGAACTTGAACAAGGACAGAGGCTAAAGAACAGGGGAGATAGGATGGAACAAATGAATTAATACATGTTCATCCTATATTATTAGAAATGATATATATTATCCATTTATTGTACCTCCTAATGCAGTCAGTATCTAAAAATATTAGTTTGCCAAAATTCCCATTTGTAGTTAGCCAGGGAAAATTTTGTTCTAGTCCTCTTTTTTAAAAAAAAACAGTTGCTTGGGAACTCTTTTTTTAAGTTAGTGGTACAAGGCAATGTATATAAAGCTTGTCATGTACAAGGGATTTTGTTTTTCTCATTGAAGGCTCTTTGAGACTTGGACAATGGTTTTGCAAGTTATAACAGGATGGAGGTGGTGTGTCCCTAAGTTTTAGCACCCAGCATAGTGCCATACAATTAGATTGAATGCCAGTACCATTTCTCCCTTGAATAGGAAAAATACCTCCTGAATGGGAAGCTCTGCCTTCAAGGAATCTTTGGGTTCCTCTAGCTCCTTTCTTCGTTTTGTAGACAAGATCCCTGAGCCCCAGTGAAGGGAGAGGGCTTCTGAAGTCATGTGGATCTGACTGGAATTCCAGGGGACTTTCTGACTCCCAGCTTCATGTATTTTCCCCACAGCAGGTAGCCTCTTGAGACAGCTGTCAAGGCCAGGCTGGGCTCTATCTATGACCTTGAGCACTGCGCCCCTGTGAGCCTCAGTTTCCCTCAAAACAAAGTGAGCACATTGAATTAGATCATTTCTGAGTTCCCTTTCATTTCAAAAATTCTTCAGGTCATAATTCTTCATTTAGAATATGAAAGTTTCAGTTTTCCATAATCTTTGTCTGCATTTATTCAGGGTTATAGTTTAATGCATCTGATTTAAAAAAAGAATCTTTGCAAAATAGCTACAATCTCTAAAATCTGAAGCTTAAAAAAAAAAAAGAATAAAGAGTTCAACACTGAAAGCTTGAATATGATGCCAGTAGCACAGCAAATGAAAACACCATTCTTTATAAATTTTAACTGTGTAATTTAATTTTATATTTCTTCTTTCTATTTAAGAGAAAATAACACAAGCTTGAAAAGCAGTAAATATGTAAAGAGAAAATTTGTCAACATACTGGAAGATCTGACCTAGGTCACACATAAATCTCCCAGACAAGAGCTGCAGGGCAAGCCATAATTTCAGAGAGTAAAAGAGAAAATGAAAGCTATAGCTGGTGTCTTCTCTAAGTTACGTAGGTGAATTCATTTTAGTTTTCTGATTGTACCTCTGAATATAATGTAAAAGATCTGATAACAAGGTCTGTTTTACCACTGTATGTAAAAAGTACCTCTACAGAGAGAGAGGCATAAAGTGAGACTTCCAAAGTTGCTTTTTATCACTGTAGTCATTGACTAAATAGTTCAGGCCCTACAAGCCAACTTTTGCATTGGCGATTTCTTTTCCAGGATCATTTTTCACAGTCATAGGTCATGTTATAGGAGTTTTCTAATTGCTAACTCTATGGTCCTTGCAAGAAAATATTTGATAAATGTTACTATAATAACACCAAGACCTAACTAATACTTGTGGCTGCCTTTTCTGAAGTAATTCTTCCCTGTTTAAACACATATGATCTGTCTTACGTCAGAATGGGGTATAACTGTCCCCTGTTAGTGTGGTTTTAAATCTTGGATGTAATGGCTGATGAAAGAAAAAAAGCTATGCCCAGAAGAGGGAAGAGGTTCATTTAATTAGTGTATCAAAATCCTACTGGTTCTAGAGACTGATTAGCAAAGTATGTGACTGGAGCAATTATTGTTCTGTTCATTGTCCCAAAGTACTAGTTAGACATAGAAAACATTCAACACAAGCAAAATGTATAAGCAGGAATGTGGGCTTGGACAAGTTAGTTATAAACAGCATTTCATATGTTGTGAGAG